>NC_140593.1:937278952-938625887 GCF_964204655.1 Triturus cristatus
AGGCCAACTTGAATCCAGTGGCACAGTGAGCACGGGACCCTCGTCTGGGCATACCCTTCCCACTTAGGGTTTCTGCTGAGGGACTTTGGGCCCGATTAACAAAAGTAATCTGAGAGAAAATCCTAACTTGACGACTTTCGGTATTCACAAAAGGCATTTAGGAGTAGTAAGGTTAGGATCCTTAACTTTACTACTCCTAAAACCCTTTTGTGAATACCGAAAGTTGTAAAGTTACGATTTTGTCTCAGATTACTTTTGTGAATCAGGCCCATTCTTTTTTAGGTCTCGCCTGACCCAGCGCATGTGCTGGTCTGGCGAGACTTATTGAGAGGGCTCCAAAAAGTGCTACCAGGCTAGCCTGGAGCTACAGTGCATGTGCGCGGGCGCGCGAGACGCGCTTTACCGCGATTACCTTCACTTTTAAGGCCGCACAGCCGCTTTGATGTTTGATCGCGATCACTTTCACTTTCGCGGCCGCACGGCTGCTTGGCATAGCCAATAGGTCTCGCTTTTGAGACCTTATAAGTATTTAGTTATGCAACTGTTGCATGGCTAAACACTTATAAGGTCTCAAAGGCGAGACCTATTGGCTATGCCAATGCTGGTTTTATTTTTCTGGCAACTGCCTCTATTTAACTTTCTAGATAGAAAACGACCAGCAGAGGTCAGTAAAATACCAGAATCACTTTAGCATTCTATAGATTCCAGTCCATAGAAATTGTCTTCCACGAGCACCCGTAGACAATAATATTTTTTTAAAATCTTGTAATTTCAGTGATATGACCACCGAAGGCCCTGATTTTATATTATAAAACAGAGCTTTGGGCTATACCATTTTCTGCAGAAAAGCAATATTTCTCTCCATGTGTTCCCATACCTGGCATGTCACGCAGTTTGGTGCTAACTTTCCCTCCATGTTAAAGAACAGTAGATGCTTGTTCCAAGTAGCAAAGATGGACTGAGTCGCTACTTTGGCTCGTTAATTCGTCCCATGTGAGCTTGTCTAGCATTTCGGCCTTTGATGCTCTCATTTTGTGACTGAGCTTGAGGAACGTGTACTGCCTGGCACCTGATTCAATCAATCAATCAATCAAGCATTTGTATAGCGCGCTACTCACCCAGAGGGTCTCAAGGCGCTTGGGGGAGGGGGGTCCGCTACTGCTCGAACAGCCAGGTCTTGAGCCAGGCCAAATTGAAGCTGCACCTGCACCAGGAGGCAGATTTTGGTAGGCGAAAAATGGATTTATACGTTTTTACAACCAAAATGTTCAACAGCTTCGCATCAGCACCCAACATTTTTTTGTTTCCATATGTTATTGTTGGGGTGAGTTTTGCCTTCATGACTTGAAGGATTGAATCCAGTCTGAGACCCATAGATTTTTGGATGTTTTTAAATATGGATTGTAAAGCGCAGGCTTTCATTTTGATACATTCTTTGTGCTGCACATAAGTACCTCTGGAATGAATCCAGACACCTAGGTATTTGTATTCTAAAACGTTTTTGATGTGATCACTGTCAATGTGCCAGGTTTATTGATTCTCTTTCAAAAAATGATAATTTTTGTTTAAGTTATATTGTTTTCAAATTTGTTTGACATGATGTATTCGCTGAGTTTGTTGATCAGCCTCTGAAGACCCACTCTTGTTTTGTTCAGCAATACCAAATCATCTGCGGTTAGTGAATTGTCTCCCCCTTAACTTTGGAGGGTGTGTATTTGCCAAGTTCAGTGCCAGGGTATGATGTACAGATTGAAAAGCAGAGGTGCCAAGAAGCACCCCTGTTTCAAACCAATCGTTGTTTTATGTTTCCTTGAACGGAACCTTCCATCACACATATATACATCTGATTTGCACCTCTATTGTATGTTTTATATTTGTACATAAAAAAAAAAAAAGAGGATTGAGGGGCATATTATCAAGCATGGCGTTAAAATTATCACCGCTTTAGCGGCAGAAAATGGCCGCTAAAGCGGCGATAATGGGCTTGATAATATGCCGCAGAGAATTTCCATAGAAGCCCATGTTGACACCAGAACATGGGCTTCTATTGGAATTCTCTGCGGCATATTATCAAGCCCATTATCGCCGCTTTAGCGGTAGTTTTCTGCCGCTAAAGCGGCGATAATTTTAATGCCGTTTCTTGATAATATGCCCCTGACTTCAGTAAGAAAGGTAGACCTGAGAACTATGAACGCAACAAAGGCCAAACTACAGTTGTTTAATGGGGAGAACGTGATATGGAACCATTGATACTGAATCTTATCTGTAAACCTGACAGATCCTGTGCATCAAATGAAGATATATCTGTAGTAGAAATCTCTAGCTGTAAGTAAAGCTCATTACATCGTAGAACATTGAATTATAAAAGACCGCTGTTAGAGGTTAACTGAATAAAATTACCCAGAAGGGTCTGACTGAAGTTGTCCTACAGAAATAAGCAGTTTGATAAATCAGATGAAAATCAACTTCCATTCATTTCCCAATATAAATGTATGGACGAAGGTAAGGGTGAATATCCCAGTGCATTGGGACTGATGGCCCGGCCCTCGTCAAGTCACTCAAAATTATACAATTCTTGATTATGTTCCAAAATAGATTATAAAGAAAGATGACTTCGGAGTGAATTTGCGATGTTACATCGCATGCGATACACCGCATTCCATTACAACGCGGTCGTTACAACGACTTGCTGTAGGGGGCGCTGGATGATGGAATAGTATAATTTACTATTCTAACTCCAGTCTGTGCAACAGTAGGGAAGGTGTTGGATTTTAAATCCAACACCTTCTGCCTCCTTCAGCTAGTCATTGTAACGACTTGCGTTGTAATGGTTTGCGATGTAACAACGCAGCCGTTGTAATGACCACGTTGTAATGACATGCGATGTATCGCATGCGATGCAAAGGATATCTCCCCTTCAGAGCATCCATGCAGTCAGCTAATGATGGAAACAAAAATGTATATGGAAGAAGCTGAAATTCTCCATGCACCAAGGATAAGCACAGTACAAGTGGGGGATAAGAGCAGGACAGTTCAGAAAGAAGAAATGTATTTTGAAACGTTCTGTGGTGGAGCCTCTGGTAAATGCTGGACCACATCAATATATGATAAATTACTCCTATACAGATGAAAATGATATACCACATTGTTCAATGTTATCACCAAAGGTAAAACTTTGTGACAAAGACAGCAAGTTCTCAATAGTACTAACGAAATAATGATTGAAGAATGGTACCAAATGCAAGAGTATGTATTGCGATTAGCATCTACATTGTTCTCTCTGGCTGAATCCATGATTAGTAAAGACGAGGCTCCTTTTAGCCTGCCTTTTCCATCTGTGCAAGCAGGATCTGGAATAAGATCCCCATATCCATAGGACTGCCCCAAAGCTGCTCCAACCTAGGAAAGTGGTGAAGAAGCACCTCTTTAAATATCACTACATCACAATGCAGTAACAGCACACTTCTGCTCCCTGATTCCATCTACCTCTCCTAGCACTCACTGACTGTATACTTGCCTTTGACCCTTTACAGTGCTTCGGCTAGGTGTGTGCTATACAAATACCACACGTATACATACAGACATACATACACAAACCAAGTGTAAATAGGGGGTCAGCAATCATTTCCACTACATGATGATCATCCTACCACCTCTTCAATGCTCGTATCGATTCACAGAAGCAAGAAGTCAATGTTAACTCCCCTGAAAAATGTATGGTAAATTCTGATCTCCAAGAACATGTCCTAGTCCTGATGTTAGGGGCATTAGTAAAGAAATATAGGTGAGATCATATCAGGAGTTCAGGGGTGTTGAGGCCAGTAGGTCTGATGTTAATCTCACTCCCTCCCCTTTCAATCAAATGAGAACTGTATCAAACACCAGACTGAAAATTGTGTTAGGCAAAAAGGATACCAGAGTAGAAACACTCACAAGAGACCCAGACTGCTGACCTCAGGAGGACAGAGTGATGAAAGGCATGTGGCAAAGGACCCTCATTCTGCAATAAAACTGACTGGTAACTCCTGTAATCTAACCCTATAAAACATATTTGGACGCAACAGGAAATACAACTTTGTGAATAGATGAGTTGTATACTGTAGAATGGTCTTACCAGGATATAGAAGTAGAAAGGCTGTGGCTAGCCCCCTGATGACCAGGATACAGACTAGGAATCAAATACAAAGGTCTACTTGCAATAGCAGAGATGCTGTGTGCCAGGATGACTCTGAGAATCTATAATAGAGCAGGAGGTCTTGAACAATGGCAAGCAAGGCTCTGAGTCTGCACAAGGAAGGGAAAACCTGAGGTGCCCTAAGCCCAAGGGGTACCGAAAGGGGAGATAAAATGTGCAGGGAATGCAAACAGTTAGTTGATTGCAGTAGAGTACCCACCAAAAGCAGTTGCCACACAAAGTGTAATGCAGTGACTGGTGTTTAAATATTTCCTGCTCCTTCAAACCTGGAAGTGCAGTGTGCTCTAGCTCTTTCCAAAACTCAGCATTTCTGCTGTAATTCCTTCTGGGGTTGTTACCTGCGGTGCCACCGGTTTAGACTGAGTGGTCACTAATGACCTTGTTATAAGTGCATTGTATCCCCCACTGAGTGGACACAAGGGAACACCAATGCAAGATCAATTATCCCACAAACCTGCTCCTGTGGGAAGGATGCCGAAGAGATATATGAGTATAAGTAGTGTTCGACAAATTCTGAAACCTCCCACACATATAATCAGGCTGCCACTCACTGATAGATTCAATGGACGGCACATGATTTAGGAATATATAGTTTTACTAGGTTTCTCGGTTGTTGAGGCTTTGGTGCATGTCAAAAAAATACAGGATGCCTAAAGCATCATTCCTGCTAAACTTCCTTCCAAAATAATCTGCAAGCATTGTATCTATATTTGTACCTCTGTCAGTTCATGCTTGTTGGAAACGTACGTTTTTATACCTAGACTTGCCACACTTTTCAGATCTGAAGGAACACATATGTGTGTGTGTGTGTGTGTGGGGGTTGTGTGTGTGTGTGTGTGTGTGTGTGTGTGTGTGTGTCTTTTTTCTGGGAGAAATGAGACACTAAATAACAGTGCACCATAAACAGTTCATTTTCCATAGTTCATTTGTATTTTTCTTTAAACACATTTTATTGAGGTTTGAGGAGCAAGATAGCAGTATATAAATTTGCATGCCATTGTCTGGACCAAAGTCCCTGAAAAAGAGACACAACGCCTACCTCCGCGACCACCCCCCTCTTCCATTTCTGCACCACCACCTCTCATCTTTTTCCCCTTTTGAGACAAGATGAAGTCTTTTTCCTGGTTGCATAGGGCTATAGGTGACTAAACCTTGTATGTGCAGATTTCCGTGTCTTATGTTGCCTCCCTGGGTGACCGACAGTGCGATGAGAATGCCTCCGTATTCTGTTCACTTCTCCTATATTTTCATGTGCTTTTCGGAGCAGCCCTTGGCCTCATACACTGGTTTGTCCATACTCATACAGTGGTCGAACCCTTTCTGCCCCTCCTCCAGGGAAGAGGGTTGGTTGTCTTTCCAATGTCAAGCTATATTGTGCTTTGCTACGGTATGTCCCAACCAGAGCAGTGTCAGTTGATGATGGGTGACTTCAGGTTACGGTTAATGAGCAGGAGAACCAGTTTTGGATCAAATGTTAAATTCTATCCCAAGACCACACCCAGACAGGCGAAAATCTGGCCCCCAATTTGATTGTATCTTGGGACCGCTCCATGGTATGTGGAGATGGTCTCTGTCGTGTTTCACACCTCTGAGGCAACTCAGGCAAGGTATTATTCCCATCCTCCACAGTCTGCCTCACTTTAGGTATGTCTTGTGTAGGTATTTCATGTGTATTAGACGCAGTCTGGTCAAAGGAGTCCATCGCGTGGTGCGTTAGTGCATGATAGAGTTGTGTTAATTTGTGATTAGTCAGTTCACCTATAGGCAGCTTCACCTGTAACAGGTTAAATTCTGGGAGGTTGTTGAGGTTCAAAATTTATAGCATCAGGGTATGTCTAATTTTTAAACAGCGATGCAATTGGCTATGGTGTAGGAGAAACTCTTTTTATAAGGACTCATAGGATTTAAGTGTTGTGCCCTCTAATAGGTCTCCTAGACTGGAAATACCAATGGCATCCCACCACTAAAGTCCCTCCAGTGCGGCCACTTGTCTTAGTATATACCTCACCCACAACGGGGTTTTTTCCGTCCCAATACTATTCAGGGAGGAGCTCCATGGATTACCACTCGGGTCGCTGGTGGGAGCTGCAAACATGTTTGGCCTCCGTATAGTAGGTGTTGAACTGAAGGGCCTTGAACTGCCCATTTGCTGCAGGCCAAGTGTGATCTCCTTGGGTGTCATACCAGCATTAGTTGACGACCACCAACGTGGATGCTCTATAATAGGATTTGTTGCCTGCTGCAGCAATACCACCGTCAAAGGTGGATGTGAACCTTTTTTTAGGGACATACACGGGAGTCGCTGATTCCGGGCTCATTGATATTTTAAAATATGATATCAATAGCCGTGTTGTTCACAACCTCTATGAAACCCTACAGTTATTTGTAATTGCTTATCTTGGGAAATTTATAACAATTGTCTGGGTTGTTTTGTATTTTATATTAGTTTAAGAAGCACAACAAAGTATAAGGACATTTTGTAAAAGTTTTCTCTTTATATCAAATATCGATGCAGGGGTAGCACTAACGAATCAAACACAAAGAGATGATAGATGAAGCTCTGAAACTTTTCAGACACTCACCCCCAGTCACAGATCTGGGTTGAATTCATCATCGTTCTTTAGCTCACTTCGCAACCCCAGTTCAGACCCAGCTATATGCAAATCAGTCTTGGCCCTGTGCCTCATAGGAACAGTCCAGCCCAAACTGCTAAACCAGGTCTTCCCTGGACTGGAAACAATCATCCTGAGACCGGTCTCGGGCTAACACCCCTCATCAGTCAGGCTAGCTTGAATCCAGTGGCAGAGTGAACAAGGGACCCACGTCTAGGCATACCCTGCCAACTTAGGACGAACAAAGCAAACACAAAGAGAACATTGAATGCATTGAAAAAAAGAGTGTTTGCCTCCGTGCAAACAATGCAATACAGACTAGAGTTAAAGAGTTTAACTTAATTGAACTATCTAATAGCGAAATTGCAAAAAGAAAAAGTGACACAGAAATATGTGTACACCGTGGCAGGGTACGTGTTAATTGATTCATTCAGTCATAGTTAAAAATATTGTTTGACAAATGCTGTACACAGTTCTACATTATGTATATGCAGATGCCTTTTCCCTGCATAATTAACAGGGTGTCCTTTAACATCAGATGCTTGAAAGTTCACACAGGTCAAGGATCATAGTATATTACCATCAGAAAAGATTCTTCCTTTAGTCAGTCTAAAGAGATGTCTACAATTACAATTTCTTCATTTTAACAACTGATCAAAAGTTTTACTCACAAAAAAGAACTCTCACTGTAGCAACTTCAGTGCTGTGACTTGGAACACATAGTGACTCCAAAAGATGAAATGCAAACCAAAGCTGGCTTTACTGGTGGTGGTGCCAGGTATGCCAATCTTTGTTGGTGTCCCCCAATGGCCTCCTTCTCCAGGATTCCCTCACTACCGCCCTCCAGTAGTTTCACTCATCTTTCCATACCCCTCTCTCACAGGTATTTGTTTTATAGCACTACTCATCTCAGTGTAGGGTGTCTGAGCAGTTTACTTCACATAAATATTATACAGATACAATGAATCACACTTGTGTAAATCAGTGTATATGAAATGTTACATAAGACATGAAAACTGCAAGGTGTAGGATTCAAAAGTCATCCATACTAGCAGGCAGTATATTTTAAGAATGCTTTTCCTGGGGAAGCACAAACTCAGGATTTAAAACGTAACACAATGGTTGAGGCTGGCTTTTATAATAAGAATCTATTTTGCCCCACACAAACAATGTTAGCAACATTAGGATAATGAAAAACTGGGTAAGACAATATAACATTTTAACCTATTCCTTGCAGTTTGCATGCAGCTCTTTGATGACAGTTCATAACTCAATGTGCTATCTTAGATTTGTAACTTATGATAGATCACTGTGCTATATCCGAATTGTAATTTATGAACTGCAAGTAACAATAGAATCTCTCTAACAAAAGCAGTAACCAACTGAGCTATCTACATAAAATACAGTTCTGTGAGTTACATTGTACACATGCGTTGCAGCAGGCATATTAACCCTCTGAGCTACTTTATGATGAGTCAAGAATATATGATGTTACTTAGCAGACCATTACTTAGCACGTTTTTACTACGATGTTTTAATATCGCAAATACCATTACTACGCAAGATTTAACGGCGCATGCTTTTAGTTTGCAAATACATTTAAAAGTACTAAATATGCATTTACTTCACAGTATATTACTAAGTATACAACTTCTACGCATTTTTTACTTTTACCCTTACCCTCATACACTACATTACACTACACTACCCAAACACCACTACACTACCCTTAACCCAAATACACTACTCTATACTACATAAACACAACCCTAAAACCTAAAGACAACCCCCTGCACCACAACACTACCCTAGTACATCCCGACCCGCCCAATCGAACAGCTAAATTGCACCATCTTGGCGATAATAATCCTCCACAGTAATCCAAGTAATCCTTATGTTTAAACTTCTTTACTTATAACATTTTTCAATTTTTCATCAACTGTTTATCAGAATCCACACGTGGAGTGTAAATGCCATTTCCCAGCTTTCTAACGTTCCAACCGTGTCCATCCAGACCTCTTGATAGAACACGAGTAGTGCAAAATTCATAAAAAGCAGCGTTTATTCAATAAAATACCCAATGCATTTCGGGCACAGATGCCCTTCTTCAGGGGTCACTGTAAGTAATGAGAGAACACATAATCACCAATTGTTCTTTGTCTTTCAACATTACTGGTTTCTACATTTAAACAAAAATTACTATAATGCATTGTAATCCAAACCCTTTCCCTACCATGAGCCCTTCTCTTGTCTAAGAAACTAGTTTCCCCTTATGTGCATAACGTGCCACCTCAAACTCAAACACTCACTTGATGTTAACCCTGTATCATTAGATACTTCTATAATCCTCAATTATATCAGCTTCCCATCATTGTACGAGCCATGCATTTCCATTAGCTTTTCCTTATTCCTCCCGTTTCTACCCTCTTCATACGCCCGAGGGACGATCAGTATATACTTTATTACAATGAACTATCCTCAATATTTAATTTTCTACATTTTGGTTACACATTTCTCTGCTTTTTAATATACTTACTTTCCTCCTAGCATTTCACCCTCTTTAAAGCATACATCCACATTTTGTCCTTCAAACGTGAACTACCTCACTTGTCACCTTCCCTGGTATTATTCCATTCTTATAAGCTCTTTTAATTGCTATATTTATACTGATATACTCCCCTTTATAGCCTAACTGAATCATATTCTCACCTTTCACCCCCCAAAAAACAACACAGTAAGCCTAGCGGTTATGCAAGTACCTGCCGAACAACTTAAACAAGCATTTGCAATGCAATAGGTCTCGCATTTGCTTGAATTTGAGCTATTGGCATTGTAAATGACTGTTACTTTTATTTATGTCTTCTGAAAACCTGCAGGCATATAAGTACAAAGTGCACATGATAAAAAGCATTGTTATTATAATGCCAATAGGTCAACGTTTGCAAAATGTGAGACCTATTACATTGCAAATGCTTGTATGAATGTGGATATGGGCAAGGCTAATAGTAGAACTGGTAACGCCAGCCAGTACATGAGACATTAACGGAAGCAGCGCTGTGCATAATGATGACTTGAGGCGCTGTGGAGTGGTGCTGTGCGGCACTCTGCCCATAGCAGTCCAAAGCAGCAGAAGGAGCTGCGGGCTGTAGTAGTGGGCCTCAGTTACGGGCCCCAGTTACAGGCCCGTGTTTGGCGAAGTGAAAGTCACCATGCGAGTTGCTTGAACAAATGTTCAGACGGGCGCCGTGCTGAAACCTAAAGCTCGCCATTGTTGTGTGCACCTGGGTTGTTAATTTAAATAGGGTGCCGTGCTGAAACCTAAAGCACAGAGGCCGGAGGCGGGAGGGGGCTGCGGGAGGCAGATGGCATTGTTGTGTGCATCTGTGTTGTTAATGTAAATAAAAAAACTGTTTAGGAATAGAAATTGCCGGGTCTGTGTTCATAAGATGGATTCTGTAACTCCTTTTTAAAGACGGGCAGGTGGGAAGATTTCAGAAGAAAACGTGTTGCATTAAGGTACCACCAGTAGTATATGTCCAGGCACAATCAAATAAGAGAAAGTGACATTCTACGTTGCACATAAAGACCTCGCCTCCGCTGACGTAAAAACGGGTAAGACAACAGTAACGTGAAATGTATGTATAATACAAAGCGCTGAAAGAATGTGGCTGCGCTTAATGAAAACATGGATTTGTGCTATTTATAGCCGACCAATTTAGAATGCTGCCTAAGGATTTCCAGGTCCAGATCTCGTATTGTGGGTGGAATAGGAGAAATCATTCAAGAAAACAGTGCTCACAGACTAAACAAAAGATACTGAGTAACAACACAAGACAAGCATTGAAAATGCAATAAGCCTCGCCTTTTATTAAGTTAAAGCAATTTCCTTTGCTATTAGCAAAGCAAATGGCTTTAACTTGATTAAAGGCGAGGCCTATTGCATTTTAAATAACAAAAGCATTAACATACACAAGCTTTGGCAACGCGGCCGCGAAAGTGAAAGTGATCGCGATTACGATCGCGTGCTACGGAGGAAAGACACATTGCGCTGCGCGCGTGCACGTTCACGTGCACTGAAGCTTTAGGCCACGGCAGCACTTTGAAAAGCCTGTATACAAAATGTCTCGGCCAGATCAGCGCAAGCGCTGGATCAGGCGAGACCTAAAAAGCATCATCCTCAGCCAACCATCCGTGAAAGCAGTTAGCTCGCCATTATCCCTTCTCACTTTTAACCCATCCCTCGACCTTCCCAATTGGCCCGCTAGATTCAATTTTCCCGCCATCTCGGCACCACTATTAATTTACATAACACATCTCTGTATGAAGAAACTACATTTCCCATAATACCATGCGTCGGGGTTCGTTTATAAGAAATGGATCACAATCCTAATCAAAAATACATCTCACTATGTACTATGTAATGCTGAATTCAAACGTCGTTCCCTTGTTTATTTCAACGGCTTCTTTGATGAAACACGATGTTATCCCGACCGTGTGGATTCATGCATTTTCCATAGTCCTTCCATTTAATCCAATTATAACCAGCAGGTGCTATCCCGGTTCTGGGCATCAGTTATGAATCATCAATCAAAGGGACAGGATGCACACCTAATATTTTCTATTTTTCTTCGTTTGGTTTATCCTATTTTCTCATGAGTGCATGTAGACTGGTTTGTGAATGCCATGCCCAGCAAGCACTAAGTAAATTAACACTTTCAGTGATAGGGCGTACATCCCGCCCCGCCCAATCACACAACTAAATTGCTCCATCTTGGCGATAATAATCCTCCACAGTAGTCCAAGTAATCCTTTTGTTTAAACTTCTTTACTCATAACGTTTTTCAATTTTTCATCAACTGTTTATCATAATCCACACGTGGAGTGTAAATGCCATTTCCCAGCTTTCTAATGTTCCAACCGATTTGGATGATGGGTAGGAAAGAAAATGATTCCTACTGAGACAACTTGACATATGCATGTCCAGTGGCAGCTCCTCCGCTAAGGTGGAGGAGTATCGCCCCACTGCCTTGATGCAGCAAAAGAAAGGAAAAAATAAAATGATAATAACGTAACGTTATTATCATTTTAATTTGTCCTCCTACTGCGGCAGATTGTGGGAGGTGGCGGGCGGGGCTGAAGAGCAGGGGAGGAGTGGTAGAACACTCCAAGTGTGCAATGACTGTTTGGTCGGCCCTCTCGGGCCGCTCAAAATAGTCATGCGCACTTTCCCTGCGCTCCATTCAGGCTGCATTATAGCCTGCATGGAGAATTTGCCCACCCCTGCAGCCCCTGGCTGAGCGCCATGTCACGACGCTGAGACCAATCACAATGCTGCATTGAAGCATTGTGATTAGCTGCGGAGACCGTGGGAGCCCTGGCCTTCCTGCTTCTTGTTTCTCCCAAGAAAGAAGAGGACGCAGGAGAGGTGGCGGCGGGCCGGCCAGACGATAGGTAAGTGATATTTTTTTACCCGATGTCCCGCCCCTTCTCCCCCACCCACCCCACTCCAGGTGGGAGGTAGCAGTCGCAACTGTGCATGTCATTCCTTCGCAACTTTGGAATTTGCATTACAATACTTATAATTCTCTCTGCCTATCCCTCCCTGCCATAAAAGCACACAAACATTCATTTTTGCATAGGCAAAGGGTGGTACTCTCCTCCCAGCTTCAGTCTAAGGAATGACATCAAGTAGACTAAAGAGGGAGTTTAAAATAATTCTGGACACATCATTGTTACATTGTTAATACTTGCCATAGCTACAAAAGTTAAACAGAACACGTTCTTCCTCAAACAGAAACATTGAGTCATTCTTAACCACAAAGCTGCCCAGCCCTGCACAACAATGACATTTTAGGAATTCCCAAAAACTGCTTTCTTGAGGTGGAGATTTAACTGTGACTCAAGTTCCCATTAGCATGATTTCCGGTTATGTCATTACTTGCATTCTTTTTTAAAATGATTTTATATAAACAAGAATGCATTCTAAGTTGACTCTTTATGGTGCAATATATAAGTATTTTTCTGATTTCCCCATGGCTTCAATGCTTCTCTCAGCCGAGCCTCTGTGTTGTGGCGTTTTTATAAATACAAGCTCACAACTGTTCTATAGCAGTCACAGATCTTTTCTGATCTATAGAATCTACCAATTTCTGAGTATTTTCTTCTTTATTCCTCTTTAAGAAGCGCTTTAATACAGCTTAATCAGGTCTATACCTTAACTATAATTCCTCTATTGTCAATGTACAAAATTTAGGGTTAGTCACCAAAACAACTCTGTACTGTAATTCAGTTTGGGGAACAACATGTTCACTAGCTGATACATAAGGTGCATGACTAGGAGTCCTGCCAGTGCCTGCACCTTCCGTGGAGGGACTACGGGTCCCAGGATCCCAAGTGCTTCAGGAGGAACTCTCTTATTGCCACCAGCGGGACTGATGCTATAAAGAGCGCCTGCCGTCCCCTCAGTGCTCGAGTCTTGCCAGTGACTGCACCTTCCGGGAAGGCCCTTAATAATAGGGTTGACAACCTGATGGCCCTGGTATCGAAACTCAGCTCCAACCTACTTCAAACCAAAGGGAAGGCTTACCCCGCTTACTCTAGCCATGACTCTAATTTGGGAAGTACTCCAATAAATGGCCCCAAAACATGTTTGCCAAGCTGGGCCCATGCAACAAACTACTGGAGCAAGTGGTGGGATGTCCACGCTCAATTCGAATCTAGGGTGCAAATCTAATCCACCTCAGGGTTGTGACCCGTGGTCCACAGAACCCCAAAGGGGTAATGGCACAATTGGTCACCAAACACAAGAAAGGCCTCATTAACACCAATTTTCAAAGGACATATATCGAGACCAATCAGAGCCAACACCAAGCAATATGACATATTTATGATCCATGTCCCAAAACTCCTGCCAGGCACCAGAGAAACGCAGGATTTGTTAACTAACAAAGCCATACATTGGCTCTGAAAGGTCAGGGGTTGTAGATCGGTCATAAGAGAGGATGTATTAAATGCCACCAGGTTCCGCAGTGGACACCTAACTCTGGATTACACTGGATTACACTGGTCTGTAGCTAGTAAGTAATGAGCTTGTTGAAGGGCTGATAGCGCTGGAGCATAGGTATAGGCCCCCTATAGAGTCACACATAAGACTCAGTTAGTGCTCGTATTTTGCTCACTAACTTGTCACAAGCGGACTCCCCTCCCAGCTACTCATTTGGGCAACTTGTCTGAAATTGACTACTAGAAAACCAGCAGAAAGCTATTAGATCACTTCAGCTGAATATTACACTTTTAAATAGATCCCCTATGGCAGAGCCCTCAGTTAAACTTTATACGGGAACATCTACTAATGCCCCATATCTACTAGAGACAGAGGAGAGGGAGAGCATTAATCTGCCAGCCCAATACACTGGGGCAAACCTGCCGCAGAATGACATTATAAAATTCTTGTCATGGAACATAGAGGGGGTCACAGCTAAGTTAGCAGATCCTAAATGGGGTGCCTTAATAGACCAATATCACATCATATTACTGCAGGAAGCATGGGCATTAGAGCCGCTGTTTAGACTGGGGTACATTACATTTGTTACTAATGCAGTATCATCATCTGCGAAGAGAATGTCAGTTGGTTTGCTGATCTGGCTTAAGATGGACTTGTTCCCTAGAGTAAAAATAGTTCAGTCAAAGTGTGGAGATCTACTGGGTGTAGTTATCCCAAAAGGCACTGCCTTGGGGGTCAGGCATATTGTCATCATAAACATTTATTTTCGCTCTGTCCTGACAAAACTTCATTCAGGGACAGTGATCCAACTAGCACACATGATCGAACCCATACACTACACCCACCTCAAAATCATCACAGGGGACTGCAACACAAAAATGCTTGCTGGCCTTATTCCCATGGACCAGATGGAAGATATACACCCGTCCAGGATAATGTCTGCTAGTGGTGCTGATCATGTGGTAAAGCATTCTAGGGGCGCAAGTCAAATTGTTGACTTGATTGTGGCCTATGACCTGAAGGTTGTCAATGCCTTTACTCAGTCTGACCTCTCGCCCCGCCTAACCTTTAAAAGAGGCTTGTGTACCAGTAATATAGATTATATCTTTCCGGACAGATTATTATAGCCATGCTTAATTAACATGGAGGTAGAAGTCTCTAGAAATGACAGCAATCACAAAGCACTGAGAGACCATTTTTCTGCTAGACCCTTCTCAAATTTAAGCATACCAGGAAATATCATAAGCAGGGTTGAAACCTGCAATAACAGAAGGAATGTGAAATGGCCAGCAATAGCAGATAACGCCATAGTCCAGCTGCAAATTTACAATCTTTTTGTGGAGAGAATGGCCCCTCTAGAATCAGTTGACTTAAGAATGATAAACTTTGTGCACCACCATAGGGAACTCATGGGGCTACTGAAACACCTTTTTACCAAGGAGGGGCCAATGCCAATTAATCTCCAAGGGTGGTATTCACGTGACTGCAGACACGCCAAAATATCACTAATTGAAGCTTGAAAAAAAGGTGACCATTGGGAGATCACTAATGCCAGAAGAGCCTATAAGGCGCTCCAGATTAATACAAAAAGGGGGTGGAAGGCAGAAAAATGGGAAGAACTTACTGAATCCCTTTACAATAGGAATACCAAGGTATTTTGGAAACTCATAGCATCTGGGCCTTGCACCATAGAAAATCACTGTGGGCCAGATGTACGACCACCAAAAATAGCAACTCGCTAATAGCGAAAATTAGCGAGTCGCTAATAGCGAGTCGCTATTCACTACCTACCAACACCTCCGTCTACAAGATTGCGGGTCTTTTTTTTTTTTACCTCCCTCCCATTCCCCAAACAACCAAGCAAGATTGCGGGTCGCTATTGACTCGCAACGCTTTTTGGGACACTCGCTAATAGCGAGTCGCAATTGTCTCGTAAATAGCGAGACCCATAAAAACCTTGTGTTTGCATGCGCTATTAGCGAGTGTGAGTGGAAATTGCAATAAAGCACTCGCAAATGGCTAAAATGGAAAAAAAAAGTTACAATTCCTGGTTGTGTTGAAGGATCCCCCCAAACAGGAAGTGGTGCCCAAATAAATTCCTGATCACAAACAAACACATGTGCTGGTGCAGCAGTATTGTGAGACACTGCTGAGAGAGCAAAGATGAGCAGCAAGGATACCACTAAGGGAACCAAGCAGAGGCAGCGAAAGCTGAAGTTTGCAGAAAAAGAACTAGACATTATAACAGAAGAATGCTGGAATCATCATGACAAATTATTTGGCAGAACATCCGACCGTCTGGGTGAAAGTGAGAAAAGGAAGATCTGGCGCAGTATGCAGAGAAGGATTAATGCTCTGGGAGTAGCACACCTCACCATCGATGACATAAAGAAAAGATGGTATGACCTTCGCACCAGGGCAAAAGAGAGGGTGGCAGAGCGCCTGGACCATCCACATCAGCAGACCTGGCACCAGCAAAGGCAATGGTGGAAGACACCCTGGAGAGGGCAGCTGTAGCAGGCTTTGGGACCCTGGATACATCCCAGCCATCCATTACTCCTGGTAAGTGAAAACTGTGCATGTGACGTGTGCATACCCACTAACACCTGTACAGTGCATGCATACTAATCAAACACAAGCATACATCCATGTACAAACAACAAACAAAACTAGTGTTGCATCATGGGAGATGTAGTCTGTGTCGAAATAAGTGTAGTGAGGGAATGACTTGAGCTGATGAACATTGTTAAAACACTGATACAGTGAAACACATCTTTAATTATCATCTGTCATCTCTTTTGTCACACAGACACACTATTTGAAGCAGAGGACACTGAAGGGGACACATCGGGTAACCATGAGCCAGAGGAAATTGAGGAAAGGCAGGATGCTGGGGAAATGAGTGGGGACAGGCCCACTCACATCCCATCCACTGCGGCTGCAACCACTCCATTGTCAACACCAACTGCCACCTCTGCAGCGCAGCACAACAACACAACACCAGGCCCTCAGTCCACCCGTGTGAGTCTTGCACGGAGAACCCAACAGTCGCAGCGTCGGTCCCAAGGTATGTCCACAACTGGTGCATTCAGTCAGGCAATGTCTGCTCCCATTGACAGAGAAATGCTGCAGATACAGTGCCTGCATAACCAAATACAAAAACAGAGAAATCTGAGAATGTCCCAGGGCTTCCGCACGATGACAACAAAACTGGCACAAAACCAGTCCAGAATAGAGGCAAAACTGGATGCCCTCACCAGCACCGTGGCAGACATGGCCAAGGAGTTTGCAGTGGAAAGAGAGAACCAGAGGTGCATTGAGCGCAGCAGGGGACAGAAAATGGACAGTCTCACCAGGGCAATCAACAGGCTGGCACATGCCACTAATCGACAAAGCCAGCGCACACTTGGCCTACAAGTGGAAATGGGCCACTACTGTGGCCATGCAGCGCGTGGCTTGGAAAAAGTCACAGCTGCAGTTGAAACCCTGCAGACAAACCAGTTACTTGGGGATGTTGGACTTGGTGGCACTGATAGTGAGTTATCTAGCAGGAGCAGCATTTCTGCCACAGAAGCACCTATGTTGCGCAGAAGCAGCAGTCGCAACCTTGGTATGGCTAGTAGTACCTCTACAGGTGGCTCAATTCCATGAACGCTTTCCTGAAATTCACTATGGAAGCTAGCAAAATAGGTCTCCCCTTTCTAGATCTTCGGATCTTCCCCTGTAATGGTGGTTTGGGGAGCGAACTTTTCACTAAATCAATGGCCAGAAACTCGATCCTCAGATATGACAGTTTCCATCCTAAGTCGACCCGAGAAGGTTTACCTTTCGGGCAGTTTCTGAGGATCAGACGGAATTGCTCCAATACTGAGACTTTCAGGACTCATGCGGATTCCTTATCTAAGAACCTCAGAGCAAGGAACTATCCCCCCCGCTTGGTCAGCCAATCCTACAAACGGGCCTCGAATAACAACCGCGAGGCCCTACTTGAACCTAGTGTTCCTAAACCTACACTAGATAGACTGACTTGTGTACCCACCTTTAGTACCCAGTCCAGTTCCATTCAGAAAAGTATACGCAAACACTGGCGAATACTTAATGTGGGCCCTGACCATTTACCTTTACCTTTGCTCTCTTTCAAAAGGAGCACCAATTTACGAGATACACTGGTACATACACGCCCCAGAACTACCACAGCTATCACCAACACACTCTGGAACTTGCCTCCAGTACAGGGACACTTTGCGTGCGGTGGTTGTGCGGTGTGTGCACAGACCTCACACTCTACGGAAGTTGATCTGGGCCTGACTAAACCCTGGAGACAGCTTAAGCATACTAATTGCAACAGTGAGAAGGTAATTTACCTTATCACTTGCCCCTGCAAGAAAAGATACGTGGGGATGACGACCAGAAAAGTGAAGCTCAGAATCATGGAGCACAAAAGCACTATAAGATGCAGAAAACAAGCGACCCGTCTGACCAATCATTTTTTGGAATTCAAACATCAACCTGATGACATGAAGTGGACTATTCTGGAGCAACCCTTCATCCCTTCGCATATCACAGATGTGTCATCCTTTCTGTTCAAATGCGAACAGCGGTGGGTTTTTAGAATTCACAGCGACACGAGGGGTCTGAATGAAACTATCCCTTGGACCTCATTCCGCTGAAATAGGGTTGCAATTTTGCCCTCATCGGATGTCATTGAACTTACAGCTCACTCAACATCTTGACCACTCTCCTTGCGGTATTTACATCCCCATTGGTTATGCGCTATCCCAGCTTATACCATTGGGTACTGTGTATCACACATTTCCCCTCAGATAGGCAGTGGCACCATCCATCGCTTATATCACGCTCCTTCTCGAGTCACTTTGCCCTACTTGTTATGTTATAACAGCTGAGATCCCTTCCTTTTCTGTTTTTCTTTTAGGGATGTAGACACATATGCAGTAATTATAAGCATACAGTAACAAGTGCTTTGACCTGACTTCTCTGCCCTGGCCAGTATTTCATCATCCGTGTATTCTTTGACACGTTCTATTTGACGGATGTCATGTATCAGTTACTCTTAGACATTCCTCTCTTCTTTTTTTCTTTTTGTTTCAAAACATGGCACACGCATTTGTCTTCCCATGCGTTTTGTTTACCCGCGCTTATTTCCTAAGCGTTCAGTTGTTCTGGATATTTCAACCCGTTGTCCACAACATTGCGCGTGAAGCCACCCATTATTTGCAATTATAGCAGATTATGTGTTCTAACAATGTTTTGCATTACACATCAATGTCTTGACTACATCTCCCATGAGGCTCGGTCTATGTGGTGAGTCTCGCGAGTCATCCGACACATTCTGGATGTTTCAGACCCGCCCTTTCTGATCACTTCCGGGGCAATATCGGCTTCATCTAACGGAGGCAGAGGCAGCGAAAGTACCGCTTAGGACAACCAGGAATACCACCTGGAGTAGCGACGGAGAGGTAGGCTGCTTGCTGCTTAGCCTCTCACTTTATATCCCGGGACTTAGTTTGGCATCAACTCCCTTTGGCTGGCTAGCGCGTCTTTTCCTGAGAGCTCAGCACGCACTCCTGTGCAGGCAGAGCTTTGGTCCATATCACTCCGATTGAGGGGTATCTACTGCTCGACCATTTTCCTTTTGAGTGGCAGACAAAATGTTTTCGCAACCTTGATTCAATACGATTGCATGCTCCTTGTGATTGGTGGGTATCTTACATCACTCTGAGAGTTGCGTTTCATCTAACTTACAGGGGGTATAATCGTTCTACAACGCACACTTATGAGCGCGAGATCAGTTGAGCCTGCACAGCCCCTAGTTCCAGTTCAATTCCAGATCTGTACACGCAGGGCCCTGTTGCTCGCCCTTCTGTGATTTGGTTTCTGACTCTTTCTGCCTTAAGCTTCATTTGCTTATGCCCTAGTGCGCCTGCTACACACCAACTAGCAGTATATACATACCGTGCTGATGTATTTTTAGGCGCTCAGTAGCCTGAATTTCTCGAGTTGGCCCTTCCATTTCTTCTGTACTCGAGATAGAGTATGTTTATGACAGGTTTTGTGACACACACGCATTGGAGTTATTTTTTAGTAAGACTGGTTTCAGAGATCTGTTTACCAGCGTTGATACCTTGTTCTATACCAGGTTGTTTTTTATTGTTGTTTACAGAGCGCTGCTTCACGCCCTGAGTTGTTACCAGGAGCGTTGATGCATATTCCCGATCTACGACGGGTAAGCTGACCAGTGATATACCTCTTGGTACCCACTGTTATCATTCACTTATTCTCCTAAACCCTTTTCCCCGTGTTATATTGACTTTTGCCTGTTGTATGTTTTTCTTGTATTCTTCACAGGTACTACATTGAGAACCCCTGCAGCCCCACTTTTCCAATTATTGAGTGGTTGCACCTGCTTGAGGTATCGTTTTGTTCTTATGTAGTTGCAATTTTTGTCCTCATTTGACATTGCTCAATGTTACAGGAGTAGCATATGGTCCTGATGAAAGCCTCGATCACAATTTTGTGATCAACAATGGCTGAAACATGTTGACCACTTTGTTTTAGTTCTTGACACCAAACGATACTGATTAAACATATTTTTCGCTGGATAGTCAATTTTAACTATTTTTTGCACTCACTCTGTACCCTTTATGTTAGTTCACCACACTTAGGGCAGCTTTAGTCTCTGTTTCATTTAGCCTCAATAGGTCATTCAGATCCTTCCTTAGTTCCCTCAGGAGTTGTAGCTCGTTAACCACATCAGGTTGTGGTTAACAGGAGGCCCCAGATGATGAAGCATGCCACCACGGTGGGTGATGGGACTCCGCCCTCCTTATGAGGACGTTTGTAGTCATTATTAGCATTTGCTTCTGTGGTTTAGGATTATTAGTTTGATGCTCGCAGACCCACGGATTCTTTGTTGTTTCATGTAGTAGTACCTCTGGCCAGGCCACGCGGAGGGGCAGGAAATGACAATTTACTGTTACCCAAACAGCTTTCATGTACATTTGAGTTATTTACTATTGGTGACGAAACCCATTTATTTTCCCATAGGTGTCATTATACTAAGGTTACTGATGGACATGTTGTCCTACTTTAAAAATGGAGTTGTGGAAATTAAAACACACATTGGCATTCACATTTACTCATGTCTTTTGTACAGCTGAATGTCTAGCTGGTGTGCACGTACCTTTCAGAAATAGCTGTTTGCAATATGGTCTCTGCGCCTTATCCCCTGTGCTGCAGCGCTACCATCCCTTAGTTGTTGGGCAGGTGATCCCGGACCATCATCCTCAGAATCTGTGTCAGACACATCCATGGGCAGTCCACCCTGCAGGCCATGTTGTGCAGCATGGCACATGTTGCCACAATTGTACAGACTGTCTCTGTCGCATACTGCAGAGCTCCACCACTCTTATGTAGGCATCTAAAGTGCGATTTCAGTATTCCAAAAGTATGCTCAATCACTGTCCTTGTGCACCTGTGTGCAGTGTTGTACCGCCTTTCATGGATGTTGTTGGGTGACAGGTACGGTGTGAGGATCCACGGACGCAGAGCATACGCACTGTCACCTGTTGTGAGACACATGATGTTGATGTTGAATGCTTACAGACGTGCTTTGACATTAACAAAAGTTTGGAAACAGGTGATAGCATTACCTAGGAGGAATCCATCATCAAAGTCACCTCTTTCTAACCTTAGATGTAGACCACTGTGCCAGAAAATGAATGCATCATGGGTGCTTACTGAGTATTTGGCTACAATATCTGTTATGATGTTCTTTGCGTTACACACTACTTGCATATTGAGGGAATGTGTACTTTTTCTATTATGAAAAATATATTCGATGCTGGATGGTGGACATATGGGCACATGTGTCCCTTCTATGCACCCTATTACCTGTGGGAATCTTGCTAACCTGTAGAAATCCATTTTTGTCTGGTCAAATTCCTGATTGTCACAGGGCATGTATATGTGTTGATGTATGTGGTGCAGCATTGCATCCAGGAAGTCATGAAAAAAAAACGCGAAAGCGTGCTTTGAGATACCCCAAAAGCCACTGTTATGACATCCTGGTAACTACCAGTGGCAAAGAGGTGGAGGGAGCACAAAACCTGCACATGGTTCTACTCTCAAGTTGTGGCTTCAAGATGTCAATGAGCTCTAGCATGACCCTACTACTTAGCCTGTACTGATCATAATCTCCTCTTCAGTCTTATCCAACAATTTCAGCCTGACTCTGAATATCCTCTCCTGTATTCTTCTCCTCTGCCATGCCGCCATTATCCGCCTCCTCCTTGCTAACAAATACAGGGCAGCCATTTGGAAAGGTTTGTGATGCATTCTGGGTGTCTTTTTATATGTTGGACCTGATTACCCCCTGTTGCAACTTCGTAGTAAATTCCATGTGCAAAATGACCTTTTTGCAAGTTTTCACAATTTGCAACTGTTAAGTACATGCAATTTTGAGACTCGCAAATTGCGATACGCAATTTGGTAGTCGCAAATTGCATGAGCTATTTTTGTGTGTCGGTATTTACTTGCAAATTGTTTGAGGCAATTGCGAGTGGCTTTTGTACATAGTAAACTGCCATTTTAGCATGCGCAAATCATTTTGCGACCGATTTAGCGCATGCAAATTGATCGTACATCTGCCCATGTATTTACTTGCAAATTGTTTGAGGCAATTGCGAGTGGCTTTTGTACATAGTAAACGGCCATTTTAGCATGCGCAAATCATTTTGCGACCGATTTAGCGCATGCAAATTGATCGTACATCTGCCCATGTGATGCAGTGGTCCACCCCAAGACATGGGTATAGTAATTTAGTGAACCATACAGGTTGTGGAACAAAGATAATATCCAGCTTATTAAGGACGGTATAGTAGACCAGCTATAGCAAAAGGCTGGCACTGAGGCTGGAGCTCCTCTAGAATTTGGAATAGCAGAAACCGCACAGGCGCTTCAGTTATTGAATAGGGAGAAGACGCCCACCCCCGATGGCATCGCAAGTGATTTGTATATGTCCCAAATAGAAATCTGGGAACCTTATTTGAATGCCCTCGTGAATGCTATCTTGAGAAGTGAGGACATTTCCCTGTGCTGTCAAGGAGCTACCATTATCCCTATTTACAAAATGCGAGTAGGGTTGTCCCATCCAATTAATCACTCATCAGTCATTAATATCAGTCAGAAAATCTCTGCCAGGCAGATATTATTTAGACTTCAAACGTGGATAACAGATCACCACATTCTATCAGATAGCCAGGTGGGGTTCAGGGCTAAGGTCAGTACCTTGGACCAGGCATTCCACTTCAGAACGATCTGCTGGAAGTGGTGGCATTTGATCTAGTTCTGAGGGAAAACTTATGGAGGGTGCTGGAGTCATATGGTAACCCAGGTGAGCTTCAAAGGATCCTGAAAAACCTACACTCTGAAACATAAGCACAGGTTAGGTGGAATTCAGGAGGCAATCTTACATCCAGGATAACCATAAACCTCAGTGTTAGGCAAGCATGCGCGCTGGCCCCCATGCTTTTTAGCTGATATATTAATGAAGCAGTGGAATGGCGTTAGACCTGGCACCATTGGTGTCGGTCTCCCTTCCAATTTTTGCTGTTGCCTCACATGTTTTTGCTGGGTATAGATGCTTTGGGCACTGTGCCACTGCTATTCAGTGCCACAGTGCAAGTGCTCCCTATGGTAAATTGATGTATGGATTAGTGACTCCATGATTGGGTTATTTGATTTACTTGTCAGACCCTAGTACAGTGCACCATGGGTGCCCAGGGCTTGTAAATCAAATGCTGCTGGTGGGCTTGCAGCACCGGTTGTGCCACCCACAGAAGCAGCCTGTAAAGTATGTCTCAGGCCTACCATTGCAGAGTCTATGTGCAGTCTGCTACTGCCATGTTGACTGGCCAAGTGCACCCACTTGCCAGTCCCTAAATAAGGTAGGCCCAAGGGCAGGGTGCATTGTAAGGATAAGGTAGGACATTCCCTGGTGTGTGTGGCATGTCCTGATTGTGAATTACAGCCATTTTCACTTTTCACTATCGCAAGGCTACCTGTTCACCATAGGCCAGAATGGACAGTTTGAGTATAACATGTTAAATTCCTAACTGACTCAGGGAACTAGGTAGAAATTCGAGTTTAGTATGCCTGAACTCAGAATGATAAAATACATCTTTTAGTGAAGTTGGTTTTAACATTCTGTGTTTGAAAATACCACTTTTAGAAAGTAGGTATTTTCTTGCCTAACTATCCAAGCCTGCCTCTGCTAGGTTGTGTATTCCTTGTCTGGAGTTTGAGTGACAGGGGCTGGAGGATTCCAGGAGACAGGGTGAGTCTGCACAGGGCTGAATAGAGAGATCTACATGTAGAGTGGTGGGAGGAGTTGCACCTGGGTCTGAATAGGGCTGTGCCTTCCCTCCCCAATGCTGGCTCCACCTCCTGTGGTCCGTCTGATATCCCTGGCCTACACTGTCAAAGGAAAGAAGGAGTCATGTAAACAACGTGCTCCAGGACTGACCAGAACTGGTTTGGACTAGGCAAAGGCCTCTCTGCCTTCAGAGAACAAAGAGAATATGAGTATAAAAGGGGGGACCCAGACCCCAGAACTGTAGATCACTTTTGGGAAACAAGAAGAACCTTTGCTGAGGAGAGGAACCAGAGAGAAACTGAAGGAGGAGACTATCCCTAAGCTGAGTGCTGTTTGGCGGATTGGCCTGCAGTGGTTGCCTGACTGCCAAAGGAAGGAGAAAGGAACTTTGTGCTACTTTCATCAACTTGTAAAGGATCTCCAAGGGCTTGAAGATAGAGCTTGCCTCCTGCTGAAGTCTCATGGACAACAGACTTCACCAACCAGCTCCCCTGAATTCCCTTGCTGGGAATTTGAAGTGCCTGCTGTTGTGCTGGGCCTTCTGAGAGACTGCGTGTCACTGGGAGCTGGAAGCGCAACTCACGAAGAAGCGTGTCGCCGCCGCAGCCGCTGTCGCTGCATCACTGGAGAAGAGTGTCGCCATCGCAGCAGACGCCGTCGCATCACCGGAGAAGTGTGTCGCAGGGCCTGTCGTGGCTCAGAAGATTCGTTGAATCGCCGCATGGCCATCGGACGTGCACCCATCGTTGTCACATCAAGAAGAAGTGTTGCAGGGATTCTGCTCATGCACAGAACTATGCGCAAAAAAACAGGACCTCAGTGAATTGTGGTGTACCAAAACCTCACCTCAGTACCCAGAACCCCAATCCGACTAGCATCAGTGTCCCATTCATTATCCGTATTCTCTCGGAGGTCCCAATGTATAGACAACCCAGAACAAGCGACTTAGAGTACTCTCAGGAATGGTGGGAATCAGAAATACCTGTTCGTTATTATTCTCATATCAGTCCACAACAAGAGTAATCAGAGACACTGTAAAGTTTAAAATGTTTATTTTATAAACTACGTGTCCTAAGATACAGTACTTTGGCTAACATAAGCAGACAAATGATTAAAATTAAAACCATCAGCATTGTTACAATACCATAGAAAATGAAGGGAGAAATCATAGTATAAATGACAGTGGAATACAGCCACCTTCCCTTCACTAGTAAGCTAGTATTATTAGACTAATAGAAGGTCTCTAGGTTTGAATGGGGAACCCAATACCGTAAAGATCAGCTTAGGTGAATCACATCACAGGATCAGCTTTGCTCTGCGCCTGGAAAAGTTCTTCTCCAGAATGTGTGTGTGATGCATGCAAACTGCAATATTAAAGGCTCTCGACTTTCAGGTATTTGCAGCTGTGTGCGTATTATGGCTAGAGAGTGGGCCGATCAACCTGAACTCAAAAACATACATTGTTTGGCGGCTCAGAGTGTTTCTGCACACAATGTTCAGACCAAGGTCGTCGTGCACGTCTAGGGACGTGAACAACAGACAGTTCTCATGTGAAGAAAAAGGCAAGCAAGCAGTTTTCAAATAATAACATGTCGCTGTAGTGTCGTGTGCAAAAGCAGCAAAAGTGGCAAGATGGTGTTTCCAACCTCTAACGCGCTTATGCTAACGTATGTATCTAAATCGCTGCCTTCACTACACCCCCCCTTGATCGGACCACAAACAAATAGGGATACAAAAAGGAACGCAGAGTTCAAGTTTGACAGAGCGGAACCAAGTGCATGTATTGGAAATCCAAATAAAGAGGAGTGAAAGTTCGAAAAAAAACGTTAAAAAAAACCAAAATGAAGGGGAAAAAAAAGAAAATGGTAAGTCAATACATCATACAAAGGCTCAACGAGCCCAGATGTTGGAAAACACACAAAAAATGTGTGGTTTGTGCAAGGGAAGTTGGACAACATTCAAGTCAATCCATCAATGTGTAAGCACAGTATGTAGCGACAGTTTCCAAGAGGAAGTCATTAGAATGGTCTGCAAAAGTTCCCGCCATCCAGTCTAACAAGGTAAATGAACATACATGGTCCTCGACGACTGGAGCCTCGAGCACAATCAGAGGACAACTGTCGTGTTCTTCAAGATAACTCCTTGCCAAGAAGTCATATGCTGCCGTTCCGATGTCCCAATTCCCTAGGACTCCATGTGCCGCTCCACAGGCCATAATCCTGACACCAAAACAGTCCAACTCATGAGCCACTAATGGACTTCTCAGTCGATCATAAGGGCAGGAGACACCGAGTTTGACAAGCACAAATCCAGAGCCCATTCGAAAGGACAATCTAGGCAATGAAAAACAGGTTGTACGCATGTAAAGTAGGAAAACCGGAAGGATAATCCATAGGCTATGTTCAGGGTAGCCAGTGGTAAAGTTCCATAATATTCAAGCATCCGGTTACGAAGATGGAGCAGCTGGGACAGGCTGTCGCATGACACAAATTGTGCAGCCATTGCGCAGTAAGCAGATCAACAACAGCACACCAGCCGTGAGGGCGAGAATCAACGGGAGCCCGCCAAAGACGCTGGAAAAAATAGAATGAAAAAAGGCCGGTATCACACCAAAAATAGTTTGGAAGGAGGTCACGAGGCCGGAGCCCACAATTTTGAAAAAATGCGCCAAGCCAGCTGTGGACGAGGCATTGAATATAGTTTGAATCAGGGCACCAAAATGCAGTGGGAGATCAGTATTTAAAAGCGCATGCACCTCTATGCGGGTGTTTGCTACGTGAAGGACAAACGTTTCACAGGACGAAGTCATAGCGACTTCTTTTTGAGACAATAGAGCCCTTATTCTGCTCATCTTGTTGAACTCTGCTTTCAAGGTTGGAATTGAAGGCCAGATGGATACATCCAGCCGCCCATGCGGGGGTGGGAAAAGTACATTTTTACAGCAAACTACTCTCTGTGATACAGTCACAATGTAGGGAATTCCCACTAGCATCCCGCAGCAAGCCTCGTTATTTAAAAGCAAATAACTACCGTTAGCTAGCAATGTGAAAGAGGGTGTAATAGCTGGCACTGGAATCCCTTTCAGGACGCATGCTAAATTGGGCGCTTGCACATTGCACGCGCCATGCAATTGGATGTGCCTACAGACTACAGAGTGATCAGGTGTGGAAGAGCATTCCTCACCCTTCAAATAAACTTCTTTACCTTCTCTCGTGCACCTATATGTAAATGGGAGTGACCAAACTTCATGCAGGAAAGCAGTACCCAACGGTTCATATCTGCCTAGGGCATAATGTTTCATGCACAAACTGAATTTAAACAAAGGAAATGGCAAAGTGATTAACCCGTGGATAAGCGACACAGCTGAGTTCAATTCGGCCACTGAGAAAGGCAAAGGTTCTAACTTTTCAATATGCAGTAATGAGTATGTTGCATCTTTCATGGACATGAATTGTTGTTTCGCAGTTAGATTAAAGGGAAGGAATAAAGATGAAGTATTCATGTAGTCCCAGGGGACTTTTCCAGCCTTTAACGTTTGCAAAGTCCATGCAAACTGCATTATAGAACGCAATTGATTCTGACCATGATACAAAATAGACATATCATCCTGCACAATATCAACGACAGATGAAACAATATTATCTAACGTGTAAATTCTGGAAGAAAGGGTGTTAATGCTATTATCTATAACAGCTAGTACTTTCTCCAAATTGGCTTGATCAATAGCTCTTAATCTGGAAGCAGCCTCAATTTGTGATAACTTCCAGACCTCTTTATAAATAGCATAAACCCATCTTTTGGACCTGCCACCCACAGGACCCTTAACAAAATCATTCAAATATATTTTGTCATGTAATTTAGATAAATGAAGTTTAACAGATGCCAAGGTGTAATGTTGCAGCCAAGATTGACATAACTTCCCAACAGCGTAGGTAGTAACACAATGAGAAGATTCAAAGCGGGGGTCTACGCGAACCTGCGTATACCCAGGCTGCAGACCCAAAAAACGATGTTGACAGGAATCTGAGCTTGTCTGCCAAGTTAACCATCCTTCCGAATTTAATTTGGAAATATTGAATGATGTGTTAGTAATGTATGACTGCAACGCATCAAGGGACAGACCTGTATGATTATCCCAATTTGGATAAGCACCCAGATCTGGAATAGAGGGGGAATTCAGCTTTTTAGAAGTAGCCAATCCAACACAGGTGGTCTGAAAAATAGTTGAATTTAAAAATAATATGTGGTTCGGGATGAGGCAGGCACGATGCAAAGCTTCTGTTCCTTGTACCTGCCATGGTATAGAACCCCAAACAGATTTAAGATCAATAGTAGCTTTCCGCAGATCATAACCCCTGACCGCCAAATCATCCATAAAGGATTTGGAATATAATAATTTAGTGTGTGTCAGCCTAACCTTCGAGGCAGACTCCGCTGCCACTTTCAAATAAAAGGCGGCAGGTTTTGAAACACTGAAATCAGTAAAATAGGCAAATTTGTTCACCAATGTGCTGGAGCTGCCTTGCATTGGCGTTGGACAATGTTCCCATTGCGTATAATTCACAATATTACGATACGTATTGGCTTTAAGTAGGAAATGATTGCCATAATGTTGATAGCAAAACAGCTCCCCGTAATTAGCAGTATCTAAATACAAATCTTCAGCATCAAAAGCGGCATAATATTTCAAATCAGAAAACAGTGCTTCTATGGCCTGAACGTCCCAATCATCAGAGCGGATGTTTTGTTTAACCACATCACCCATAGAAACACGAAACACATTCGGAACATTAATAACCTCAGTGGGTCCATGAATCTGAAATTTAACAGCATCCCATGCAATCCCATCTGACACAGGCCAGGCAGTAATATTCACAAAAGTCTGGTCTCTCTTCATGATGTGTGATGAGGAGTGGGGGGCCAAAGTTCAATCAATTAGTCTAATTGTCGATCTTTCTTTTAGGTAGTGTCCATTCACAAGACGAAAAAATACCACCACAAATCCGATGGACATAAACAAAAAAATACATATGAGCTTCAGCCAGATGTAAGTTCAAGGGGGAATCAAAAAATGTCTTTTAAACCAAACAGCAAAAATAGAAACTTTTGATGGGGCACTGGAAGTCATAGAGTTAGTATCAAAGGAGAAACGTGACTGGGTGACTGCGGTTGATTGTAAAACAGGCAATGTCACATCTGCAGGATAAGCATACTCAGTATCTTCAGGTGGACCACCAGCCGGTGGTGGCAACAAAGGATCAGCAACTGTATGCATCTTGATAGCAATATCAGGCATGGTGGTAGAAGCCGGAGCCAAAACTGAATTTCTCAGCATCACAGGGCAAGAAACCGCTGGAGTCATACTAAGAAGAATCGGCCACTCGCTGTAGTTTGACATTGTCAATGGAGATGTACCTGTTATCCTTGCGACCAGGAAGTGGAGGTAAAATGACTGTTCTTGTACCCTGCACGCCAAGCACTGGAACCGGGGCATGATAAGAGGGGCCGAACTCCTTCTTGTTCTCCACCTTCTCACGGACCAGGTCACCAACTCGAGGTAGCCAGCCGGCTACCGGAATCTGAAGCACAGCATCAGATGTGGAGGGCAAGTGTTCCTTTGCGAGACTGTCTCTGGTCTCTTGTAGACTCTGTAACACAGCACAGTGATCATCTACGTCAAAGGGTGCGGCAGACACCGCCATGTCTAGACCATCAAGGTCCGGGACAAACATTTTTATGCCAAAGAGCATCATGTATGGGGTCCGCCCACCCAGAGACCTTCTAGGGAGATTATTAAGTGCACGTTGAACGTTATACAAATGGGCTAACCAGTTCCGGTCAGTGCCTAAAACCCTGGCTGTCAAGGACTGCTTTAAGTCACGGTTCATTCGTTCCACTACACTATTGCCCTCAGGCCGGTATGGAGATGAAAATTGGACTTGGACCCCCAAGGATCTCATGGCTTCTTTGTACGCCTTAGAGGCGAACGCAGGGCCCTGATCAGAATGAAAGGTAACACACGCAAAAATTCCCACAAAAACACGCAAATCCCTTAACCAGTACGAGCATCAGCACTCCTTTGTGGCCATACCCAAAGAAAACGTATGCACGAATCCACTGCAACTAAGATGTACTTATATGCAGTATCAGAGGAGAAAGTACCGCAGTGATCTAGATAAACACACCCAAGTGGTTTATTAGATATGTACAACTGAGTTTGTGGTGGGCGCGCAGCAGTTGAAGGTTTAATCTGCTGGCAAATGTCACAGTCAAGAACATAAGTGAGGGCCTGTTTATTTAACCCGCGCCACCAGTAACGTTGTTGTAACAGAGTAACAGTTGCTGCAACGCCGGCATGGTCAGAGGCCATACCCTCATGAGCCGCTGTTATCAACAATGGCCTGCAGTTCGCGTTGGGAATCAATCTGTCACCAACGTCGTTAACTCTCACTAATGGGACGTTATCAGGACTTAAGTGATAATGGTACCGAGAAGGGAAACCTCTCGGGTAATTACTTCCCTTCTCTGTAGCAGCAATAGCTGCCAAAATGTCATCATCGATCTTACTTTTGGATCTTGTAACTGCTGCTACTAGATATGTCGCCACTGCTGTTATCGCTGCCTCGTCAGCTAAGCTGTTGCCAACAGCGTGGACACCAACTCGCTGGTGACCAAGAGTGTGAATTACATTCACGAGAGGCAGATGTTGTTTAAGTTCCGCCACTCGAACCCAAAGCATTTTATGCTTGATTGTGCTTCCCTTGGAATCACGATATTCATTTTGAGACCAAAAGAATAGATTGTCGTTAAAGGACTGAACACAGTAAAATGAGTCACTCACTATAAGAGTAGTAACCCAAGGATCAGCAAACTCCAGTGCAAGCACCAGAGCACGGAGCTCTGGCAACTGTGCGGTACAATCACCCAATGACTGCATATGCACGACATCAGACTGGAATTCACCATTCACGAAAGTACCCGACACAATTGCGCAGGCTGCTGAATAGGCATGCTTCGATCCCGTCGCCGGTTGCGCCGAACCGTCGGTGTAAATGACACAATGGTAATCTTCAAGCGTGTGCAAAGACAGATGAGCTGGATGAACGAATTCATACTGCAAATACTCCTGAGTCTGCAATGAGGCATCGAAGATATAGGTGACATCTGGTGATGTCAAAGAAGTGGCCCATTGTATCCAACGCAGATGCAAAGCTTTAGAATTAGGTACACTGGCTTGCGTCACTGCCTCTAGAGCAGGATATGGTGTAACCACTAACATGCGTTTTCCTTGCGACAGCACTCGTTCTTTAAGAATCGCCATCTGCACCGCAGTCAAAACCTTTTCAACCGTGGAAAAATGCAGTTCAGCCGAAGTGTACAAGTGTGATTTGTATGCAATGGAGACGGTATCGCCCTCATTGAACGTTAAGTATGTGAAACCCACTGCGCCTGGCACAATTCTTACCACCAGGTTAGTGTGGTTATCACATGTCAGTAAGTATTTCGAAGCAAGAAGATCAGCCTGCAAAGATTGCAAAATAGCTGAATGCTCTGGCAGCCAGCTCGATTTGGAAAAAGTAGGTTGTACCAAGGCATATAGCGGCTTGATACGCTGGGCATAATCGGGAATGTAAGTACGACTGAAATTCAGAAAGCCCAGCAAAGACTGTAATTTTTTCAGTGTTGTAGGAGAACGCAAACATGCGCACTTCTCCAGAAAGTGAGAAGCTAACCCTCGACCCTCATTGTTGAGCTCGTAGCCCAAAAAAAACACTGTATACTCTGCAATGTGAGACTTCGCAAAGATGAATTTGTAACCGAAGTCTGCAAACATAACAATAATGCGATCAACGCGACACAGATGCGGCCATAACTCGTCTTCTGTGAGATAGATATCATCAACATACGAGTGCGCATCAGGGTCAATGCTCTCTAACAGAGAGACTACACGTGCGGCAAAGACGCCAGGGCTGTTTTTATAGCCCATGTCCAATCTCTTAAACTGTTTTTGTTTGCCGCCAGAAGTAAACGCTGTCCACTGACTACTAATAGAGGACAGGTTATGGCTGTAAAAGCCATTGGATATGTCAAGTGTGGTCTTAAACCTTTTACGCACAAGACTATCAACGAGGACAGAACTGTGGGTATTCTGTACAGCACATGTCCGACAATGAGAGTTCAAATGCCTGGCTGAAGACGGCTGAAATGCCAGAAACCCGTCCTGGGAAGCTTGTTTCCGGTCCAGGGAAGGCATGGCTTGGCAGTTCGGGCTGGACTGTTCCCATGAGGCACAGGGTCAGACTGATTTGCATATGGCCATGTCTGAACTGGGGTGGCGGAGTGGGCTAAAGAACGGTGATGGATCAAACCCACATCTGTTGACTGGGTGTGAGTGTTTGATTGGTGCTGATGCTCCGTCCGTCACCACCCCCTTTTGTACCGCTTTGTTCGCCATAAGTTGGCAGGGTATGCTCAGACGTGAGTCCCTTGCTCACTTTGCAACTGGATTCAAGCAAGCCTGGCTGAAGACGGCTGAAATGCCAGAAACCGGTCCTGGGAAGCTTGTTTCCGGTCCAGGGAAGGCATGGCTTGGCAGTTCGGGCTGGACTGTTCCCATGAGGCACAGGGTCAGACTGATTTGCATATGGCCATGTCTGAACTGGGGTGGCGGAGTGGGCTAAAGACCGGTGATGGATCAAACCCAGATCTGTTGACTGGGTGTGAGTGTTTGATTGGTTCTGATGCTCCGTCCGTCACCACCCCCTTTTGTACCGCTTTGTTCACCATAAGTTGGCAGGGTATGCTCAGACGTGAGTCCCTTGCTCACTTTGACACTGGATTCAAGCAAGCCTGGCTGAAGACGGCTGAAATGCCAGAAACCGGTCCTGGGAAGCTTGTTTCCGGTCCAGGGAAGGCATGGCTTGGCAGTTCGGGCTGGACTGTTCCCATGAGGCACAGGGTCAGACTGATTTGCATATGGCAATGTCTGAACTGGGGTGGCGGAGTGGGCTAAAGAACGGTGATGGATCAAACCCAGATCTGTTGACTGGGTGTGAGTGTTTGATTGGTTCTGATGCTCCGTCCGTCACCACCCCCTTTTGTACCGCTTTGTTCGCCATAAGTTGGCAGGGTATGCTCAGACGTGAGTCCCTTGCTCACTTTGCCACTGGATTCAAGCAAGCCTGGCTGAAGACGGCTGAAATGCCAGAAACCGGTCCTGGGAAGCTTGTTTCCGGTCCAGGGAAGGCATGGCTTGGCAGTTCGGGCTGGACTGTTCCCATGAGGCACAGGGTTAGACTGATTTGCATATGGCCATGTCTGAACTGGGGTGGCGGAGTGGGCTAAAGAACGGTGATGGATCAAACCCAGATCTGTTGACTGGGTGTGAGTGTTTGATTGGTTCTGATGCTCCGTCCGTCACCACCCCCTTTTGTACCGCTTTGTTCGCCATAAGTTGGCAGGGTATGCTCAGACGTGAGTCCCTTGCTCACTTTGCCACTGGATTCAAGCAAGCCTGGCTGAAGACGGCTGAAATGCCAGAAACCGGTCCTGGGAAGCTTGTTTCCGGTCCAGGGAAGGCATGGCTTGGCAGTTCGGGCTGGACTGTTCCCATGAGGCACAGGGTCAGACTAATTTGCATATGGCCATGTCTGAACTGGGGTGGCGGAGTGGGCTAAAGAACGGTGATGGATCAAACCCAGATCTGTTGACTGGGTGTGAGTGTTTGATTGGTTCTGATGCTCTGTCCGTCACCACCCCCTTTTGTACCGCTTTGTTCGCCATAAGTTGGCAGGGTATGCTCAGACGTGAGTCCCTTGCTCACTTTGCCACTGGATTCAAGCAAGCCTGGCTGAAGACGGCTGAAATGCCAGAAACCGGTCCTGGGAAGCTTGTTCCCGGTCCAGGGAAGGCATGGCTTGGCAGTTCGGGCTGGACTGTTCCCATGAGGCACAGGGTCAGACTGATTTGCATATGGCCATGTCTGAACTGGGATGGCGGAGTGGGCTAAAGAACGGTGATGGATCAAACCCAGATCTGTTGACTGGATGTGAGTGTTTGATTGGTTCTGATGCTCCATCCGTCACCACCCCCTTTTGTACCGCTTTGTTCGCCATAAGTTGGTAGGGTATGCTCAGACGTGAGTCCCTTGCTCACTTTGCCACTGGATTCAAACAAGCCTGGCTGAAGACGGCTGAAATGCCAGAAACCGGTCCGGGGAAGCTTGTTTCCGGTCCAGGGAAGGCATGGCTTGGCAGTTCGGGCTGGACTGTTCCCATGAGGCACAGGGTCAGACTGATTTACATATGGCCATGTCTGAACTGGGGTGGCGGAGTGGCTAAAGAACGGTGATGGATCAAACCCAGATATGTTGACTGGGTGTGAGTGTTTGATTGGTTCTGATGCTCCGTCCGTCACCACCCCCTTTTGTACCGCTTTGTTCGCTATAAGTTGGCAGGGTATGCTCAGACGTGAGTCCCTTGCTCACTTTGCCACTGGATTCAAGCAAGCCTGGCTGAAGACGGCTGAAATGCCAGAAACCGGTACTGGGAAGCTTGTTTCCGGTCCAGGGAAGGCATGCCTTGGCAGTTCGGGCTGGACTGTTCCCATGAGACACAGGGTCAGACTGATTTGCATATGGCCATGTCTGAACTGGGGTGGCGGAGTGGGCTAAAGAACGGTGATGGATCAAACCCAGATCTGTTGACTGGGTGTGAGTGTTTGATTGGTACTGATGCTCCGTCCGTCACCACCCCCTTTTGTACCGCTTTGTTCGCCATAAGTTGGCAGGGTATGCTCAGACGTGAGTCCCTTGCTCACTTTGCCACTGGATTCAAGCAAGCCTGGCTGAAGACGGCTGAAATGCCAGAAACCGGTCCTGGGAAGCTTGTTTCCGGTCCAGGGAAGGCATGGCTTGGCAGTTCGGGCTGGACTGTTCCCATGAGGCACAGGGTCAGACTGATTTGCATATGGCCATGTCTGAACTGGGGTGGCGGATTGGGCTAAAGAACGGTGATGGATCAAACCCAGATCTGTTGACTGGGTGTGAGTGTTTGATTGGTTCTGATGCTCCGTCCGTCACCACCCCCTTTTGTACCGCTTTGTTCACCATAAGTTGGCAGGGTATGCTCAGACGTGAGTCCCTTGCTCACTTTGCCACTGGATTCAAGCAAGCCTGGCTGAAGACGGCTGAAATGCCAGAAACCGGTCCTGGGAAGCTTGTTTCCGGTCCAGGGAAGGCATGGCTTGGCAGTTCGGGCTGGACTGTTCCCATGAGGGACAGGGTCAGACTGATTTGCATATGGCAATGTCTGAACTGGGGTGGCGGAGTGGGCTAAAGAACGGTGATGGATCAAACCCAGATCTGTTGACTGGGTGTGAGTGTTTGATTGGTTCTGATGCTCTGTCCGTCACCACCCCCTTTTGTACCGCTTTGTTCGCCATAAGTTGGCAGGGTATGCTCAGACGTGAGTCCCTTGCTCACTTTGCCACTGGATTCAAGCAAGCCTGGCTGAAGACGGCTGAAATGCCAGAAACCAGTCCTGGGATGCTTGTTTCCGGTCCAGGGAAGGCATGGCTTGGCAGTACGGGCTGGACTGTTCCCATGAGGCACAGGGTCAGACTGATTTGCATATGGCCATGTCTGAACTGGGGTGGCGGAGTGGGCTAAAGAACGGTGATGGATCAAACCCAGATTTGTTGACTGGGTGTGAGTGTTTGATTGGTTCTGATGCTCCGTCCGTCACCACCCCCTTTTGTACCGCTTTGTTCGCCATAAGTTGGCAGGGTATGCTCAGACGTGAGTCCCTTGCTCACTTTGCCACTGGATTCAAGCAAGCCTGGCTGAAGACGGCTGAAATGCCAGAAACCGGTCCTGGGAAGCTTGTTTCCGGTCCAGGGAAGGCATGGCTTGGCAGTTCGGGCTGGACTGTTCCCATGAGGCACAGGGTCAGACTGATTTGCATATGGCCATGTCTGAACTGGGGTGGCGGAGTGGGCTAAAGAACGGTGATGGATCAAACCCAGATCTGTTGACTGGGTGTGAGTGTTTGATTGGTTCTGATGCTCTGTCCGTCACCACCCCCAGACGTGAGTCCCTTGCTCACTTTGCCACTGGATTCAAGCAAGCCTGCCTGAAGACGGCTGACATGCCAGAAACCGGTCCTGGGAAGCTTGTTTCCGGTCCAGGGAAGGCATGGCTTGGCAGTTCGGGCTGGACTGTTCCCATGAGGCACAGGGTCAGACTGATTTGCATATGGCCATGTCTGAACTGGGGTGGCGGAGTGGGCTAAAGAACGGTGATGGATCAAACCCAGATCTGTTGACTGGGTGTGAGTGTTTGATTGGTTCTGATGCTCCATCCGTCACCACCCCCTTTTGTACCTCTTTGTTCGCCATAAGTTGGCAGGGTATGCTCAGACGTGAGTCCCTTGCTCACTTTGCCACTGGATTCAAGCAAGCCTGGCTGAAGACGGCTGAAATGCCAGAAACCGGTCCTGGGAAGCTTGTTTCCGGTCCAGGGAAGGCATGGCTTGGCAGTTCAGGCTGGACTGTTCCCATGAGGCACAGGGTCAGACTGATTTGCATATGGCCATGTCTGAACTGGGGTGGCGGAGTGGCTAAAGAACGGTGATGGATCAACCCAGATATGTTGACTGGGTGTGAGTGTTTGATTGGTTCTGATGCTCCGTCCGTCACCACCCCCTTTTGTACCGCTTTGTTCGCCATAAGTTGGCAGGGTATGCTCAGACGTGAGTCCCTTGCTCACTTTGCCACTGGATTCAAGCAAGCCTGGCTTAAGACGGCTGAAATGCCAGAAACCGGTCCTGGGAAGCTTGTTTCCGGTCCAGGGAAGGCATGGCTTGGCAGTTCGGGCTGGACTGTTCCCATGAGGCACAGGGTCAGACTGATTTGCATATGGCCATGTCTGAACTGGGGTGGCGGAGTGGGCTAAAGAACGGTGATGGATCAAACCCAGATCTGTTGACTGGGTGTGAGTGTTTGATTGGTACTGATGCTCCGTCCGTCACCACCCCCTTTTGTACCGCTTTGTTCGCCATAAGTTGGCAGGGTATGCTCAGACGTGAGTCCCTTGCTCACTTTGCCACTGGATTCAAGCAAGCCTGGCTGAAGACGGCTGAAATGCCAAAAACCGGTCCTGGGAAGCTTGATTCCGGTCCAGGGAAGGCATGGCTTGGCAGTTTGGGCTGGACTGTTCCCATGAGGCACAGGGTCAGACTGATTTGCATATGGCCATGTCTGAACTGGGGTGGAGGAGTGGGCTAAAGAACGGTGATGGATCAAACCCAGATCTGTTGACTGGGTGTGAGTGTTTGATTGGTTCTGATGCTCCGTCCGTCACCACCCCCTTTTGTACCGCTTTGTTCGCCATAAGTTGACAGGGTATGCTCAGACGTGAGTCCCTTGCTCACTTTGCCACTGGATTCAAGCAAGCCTGGCTGAAGACGGCTGAAATGCCAGAAACCGGTCCTGGGAAGCTTGTTTCCGGTCCAGGGAAGGCATGGCTTGGCAGTTCGGGCTGGACTGTTCCCATGAGGCACAGGGTCAGACTGATTTGCATATGGCCATGTCTGAACTGGGGTGGCGGAGTGGGCTAAAGAACGGTGATGGATCAAACCCAGATCTGTTGACTGGGTGTGAGTGTTTGATTGGTTCTGATGCTCCATCCGTCACCACCCCCTTTTGTACCGCTCTGTTCGCCATAAGTTGGCAGGGTATGCTCAGACGTGAGTCCCTTGCTCACTTTGCCACTGGATTCAAGCAAGCCTGGCTGAAGACGGCTGAAATGCCAGAAACCGGTCCTGGGAAGCTTGTTTCCGGTCCAGGGAAGGCATGGCTTGGCAGTTCGGGCTGGACTGTTCCCATGAGGCACAGGGTCAGACTGATTTGCATATGGCCATGTCTGAACTGGGGTGGCGGAGTGGCTAAAGAACGGTGATGGATCAAACCCAGATATGTTGACTGGGTGTGAGTGTTTGATTGGTTCTGATGCTCCGTCCGTCACCACCCCCTTTTGTACCGCTTTGTTCGCCATAAGTTGGCAGGGTATGCTCAGACGTGAGTCCCTTGCTCACTTTGCCACTGGATTCAAGCAAGCCTGGCTGAAGACGGCTGAAATGCCAGAAACCAGTCCTGGGAAGCTTGTTTCCGGTCCAGGGAAGGCATGGCTTGGCAGTTCGGGCTGGACTGTTCCCATGAGGCACAGGGTCAGACTGATTTGCATATGGCCATGTCTGAACTGGGGTGGCGGAGTGGGCTAAAGAACGGTGATGGATCAAACCCAGATCTGTTGACTGGGTGTGAGTGTTTGATTGGTACTGATGCTCCGTCCGTCACCACCCCCTTTTGTACCGCTTTGTTCGCCATAAGTTGGCAGGGTATGCTCAGACGTGAGTCCCTTGCTCACTTTGCCACTGGATTCAAGCAAGCCTGGCTGAAGACGGCTGAAATGCCAAAAACCGGTCCTGGGAAGCTTGATTCCGGTCCAGGGAAGGCATGGCTTGGCAGTTTGGGCTGGACTGTTCCCATGAGGCACAGGGTCAGACTGATTTGCATATGGCCATGTCTGAACTGGGGTGGCGGAGTGGGCTAAAGAACGGTGATGGATCAAACCCAGATCTGTTGACTGGGTGTGAGTGTTTGATTGGTTCTGATGCTCCGTCCGTTACCACCCCCTTTTGTACCGCTTTGTTCGCCATAAGTTGGCAGGGTATGCTCAGACGTGAGTCCCTTGCTCACTTTGCCACTGGATTCAAGCAAGACTGGCTGAAGACGGCTGAAATGCCAGAAACCGGTCCTGGGAAGCTTGTTTCCGGCCCAGGGAAGGCATGGCTTGGCAGTTCGGGCTGGACTGTTCCCATGAGGCACAGGGTCAGACTGATTTGCATATGGCCATGTCTGAACTGGGGTGGCGGAGTGGGCTAAAGAACGGTGATGGATCAAACCCAGATCTGTTGACTGGGTGTGAGTGTTTGATTGGTTCTGACGCTCCGTCCGTCACCACTCCCTTTTGTACCGCTTTGTTCGCCATAAGTTGGCAGGGTATGCTCAGACGTGAGTCCCTTGCTCACTTTGCCACTGGATTCAAGCAAGCCTGGCTGAAGACGGCTGAAATGCCAGAAACCGGTCCTGGGAAGCTTGTTAACGGTCCAGGGAAGGCATGGCTTGGCAGTTCGGGCTGGACTGTTCCCATGAGGCACAGGGACAGACTGATTTGCATATGGCCATGTCTGAACTGGGGTGGCGGAGTGGGCTAAAGAACGGTGATGGATCAAACCCAGATCTGTTGACTGGGTGTGAGTGTTTGATTGGTTCTGAGGCTCCGTCCGTCACCACCCCCTTTTGTACCGTTAATCCAAAACTAGGCGGTACGACCCATCAGGTTTGGTTACAGTGAATAAAGGATTATTCATTGGTGACACACATGTTTCAATAACACCCTGATATTCCAATTGCTCAAGGGTTTCCGCGACGTGAGATCTAGTTTCGCGGCACATGGGATATTGGGGCTGCGGCTGGGGCATAGACCGTAAACGAATCTCATGGCTTGGAGACAATTTATCCCACCCAACCTGAGTACTGTACAAAGTCGGAGCAAGCACCTGAGCCCACTCTTCGGCAAAGCTTTCAGCGTGCTGCTTTGGCACTGTGTGCGCAAAGGACGGGAGGATTACCTCCTCCCCTCTAGGAGCATCCAAAATGAAATCCGGGGGCCAGTCCGCCTCCCCTATGAGAATATCATAGGAAGAGGTCAGATTATCCCCAAAAATCCCTTGTATTGTACGTTGTATGTCACCTTCAATTAAAAGGACTATGTCATATAGTCTGTCAGGGGGAGCCACTCTAGTGTCAGCAGCTTCTACAGTAATGAACGTGTCAGTTGCTGTCGCCTCCAGATATGGACGCAGTGCTTGCCACACTACTGTAACCTCCGCTGCGCTGTCGAGCAGTGTTAGTGCCCATGTCAGGTTCCGAAGCTGTGTTCTCACTATCTGTAGCATACCTCGCTGTTAGTGCAGCAACCTTCTTCTTCTGAAACGGGGGACGTTGACGTGCAAACTCGTCCTGCTTGCCTTTACCGTCAGGCTGACGGGGTTGCTCACGTCCTTGTTGGGCACCTCGTCCTTTGCCACGTTCCCCGCCACCGGACTGAGAGACCGATGTTTCCTGTGAAGAACGAGGAGAACCTTGTTCAGTAACCTGAAATCTATCAGGTGACCTAATACTAGTGCGATCACGCAAATCGTATGTGCATTCACCAGTCGCCTGTACTGGAGACGCAGGACGAGACCCCTGTTTCTGTTGCTGCTTCCCCTGTTTCTTTGTTCACCAATTTTGTTTAGGAAAAGTTGGACGATCGTCTTTAACAGACGAGCTCACCTTTGTCTGCTGTATCAAGTCAGGAATGACTATAGTTGGCTTATTTCCCAAACTACTGCGGCCAATAGTCTTATAGGCTTCCGCAATAATTTTAGGCAACTCCCAGGGCTTATCGAGCTCATCGACGCGGGCTAAGCCATTAGCCACTTGGAATTGTACCGCATCTCCTTTGAGATTACCAATGACGAGAGAGGCAACTACGTCGAACACACCGACAAGCCGCATTCCCAACTCGACGGCCGCCTCCGGACCGTGGTGATCTTGAACATGTTTAATGACGGAGGGAAGCACCGCCATAGATGGGGTGCCAAAGAATTTCGAGTAGACCGCTGCAAAAACCTTACCCCAGTTGTCACAATCGGACACCTCTGAGACTAAGTCTTTCTGCAAACTAATGGTGAGGATCCTGTGTTTCTCCACAGGAGTAGAGTGCGGAAATACTGCTTCCAGCTGGTCAAACTTCTCAGCAAGCCAATAAGGCAAATCGTCCTTATTCTGGGGGCGCTTGCCCATTACTGAATTAACCATGACGGGACTAATAACAACCGCGGCTTGGCCAGCTGGCTGTACCGCAACAGCAGGTGCTCCCACCTGCACGTTGCGCGAAACGTATTGCACTAAAGCCCTATATACTGTAATCAGGGCTGTATGGAGGACACGCAGCTCATCCACCGCAACATTCAAATAGCGGGGATGAGGAGTAAAGCTGGCAAGCACCGGCAATGTGGCCCCTGGAATTGACAAAGGGCCCATTCTAACCGGTGTAACCACATGGGGAAGGGCGCTATTAAACCAAATGCGATGCTGCCAGGCCGAAATAGGAATGTCTTGCGTCCTATATGGTGTGTAGTTTACTGGGAGGTGCGTGTGAATATAGGAATGAAACGTACCATCATCCGCATTTACTGCCGGCAGCGTCACCCAAGAGTAAAACAACTCATAGGGGTAGGATGCATCAGCACTCAGCACAAAAATAACAGCCATCCCATCATCCGGCACCCCAAACAGCATCAAATGACACCGCAGAGGTGTACGGTATGCGCTGCAATATCGACCGCCATAATGACACATAGAGGAACAACAATGGATTTTACAGTAGCACAAGAGTTCAGAAAAAAAAACTTTTTAATTAACAAGCCTGAGAGAACCTATCGTACTAATAGGTAGGTTATATCCGTCACTCCCGCTATCCGGAAACAAGAGTGAGGGTGTTGTGGACTAGTATAAGCACTACTAAGGCGTTTCAAATCAGAAGACTAAACGTTAGGTGCGCCATGTTGCAGGGATTCTGCTCATGCACAGAACTATGCGCAGGAAACCAGGACCTCAGTGAATTGTGGTGTACCAAAAATTCACCTAAGTACCCAGAACCCCAATCCGACTAGCATCAGTGTCCCATTCGTTATCCGTATTCTCTCAGAGATCCCAATGTATAGACAACCCAGAACAAGCCACTTAGAGTACTCTCAGAAATGGTGGGAATCAGAAATACCTGTTCATTATTATTCTCATATCAGTCCACAACAAGAGTAATCAGAGACACTGTAAAGTTTAAAATGTTTATTTTATAAACTACGTGTCCTAAGATGCAGTACTTTGGCTAACATAAGCAGACAAATGATTAAAATTAAAACCATCAGCATTGTTACAATACCATAGAAAATGAAGGGAGAAATCATAATATGAATGACAGTGGAATACAGCCACCTTCCCTTCACTAGTAAGCTAATATTATTAGACTAATAGAAGGTCTCTAGGTTTGAATGGGGAACCCCATACCGTAAAGATCAGCTTAGGTGAATCACATCACTGGATCAGCTTTGCTCTGCGCCTGGAAAAGTTCTTCTCCAAAATGTGTGTGGGATGCATGCAAACTGCAATATTAAAGGCTCTTGACTTTCAGGTATTTGCAGATGTGTGCGTATTATGGCTAGAGAGTGGGCTGATCAACCTGAACTCAAAAACATACATTGTTTGGCGGCTTGTTTCTGCACACAATGTTCAGACCAAGGTCGTCGTGCACGTCTAGGGATGTGAACAACAGACAGTTCTCATGTGAAGAAAAAGGCAAGCAAGCAGTTTTCAAATAATAACATGTCGCTGTAGTGTCGTGTGCAAAAGCAGCAAAAGTGGCAAGATGGTGTATCCAACCTCTAACGCGCTTATGCTAACATAGCAATGTATGTATCTAAATCGCTGCCTTCACTACAGAAGACGCCATTTTGTTTCATTGCACCGGATCTTCATCGCATCACGGCGCTGCTGGTCGCATCGCCATGGAAGCGCAGTAAGGAACCGACGCATCACCATCCCTGCAACACTTTTGTTGTATAGCGTTACGCATCCAAAGGTACATTGAACTTAAAAGTGTTGCATTTACCATCTAAAGAGAGCTAAGTTATTTCTACCATTTTTAATGTACAGTAGTGTGGATTTTTGTCGTTTGTGGTCTTGTGATAAGTCTACATAAAGAATACTTATTTTTTATATAAAACCTGTGTGGTGTCCATCTGTAGTGTTGTCACTGTATTACTGTATGTGTTCACAAATGCTTTACACACTGCCTCTGAGATAAGCCTGCCTGCTCATGCCAAGCTACCAAGGGGGTGAGTAGGGGTTATTTTAGGAGTGTAGCCCCTTACCCTGACTAGACGCAAGGTTCCCTATTTGGTCAAGGGTACCTACCTCTGCCAATTAGAGACCCCCAAATCTAACATTGGTGGTCAGCGGTGAGGATTCTGGACTTACATTTGTGACTCATATACAGTGATTGGTGAACACTACTAGTGAGTGAAGACCAAAACGCAACCACATACTTTTGGCAGATTGGTTTTCCTAGGATTTCCTATTTTTGCCAAGAACTGCCAAGTTTAGCCACCATGAGTAAAGCAGCATCCATCGCATCCGTTGATTGGGATTTTGAGGAGGAGAAGCTAGAAAGCTACAATGTCAGGCAGCTAAAGCACTTCTGCAGAAGATTTAAAATTGCTATGACTGGTCTCTCCAAGAAGGATGAGTTCCAAAAGGCGCTGAGGGCCTGGGTGGAAGCAAGGAATACCCCTGAGAATGAGGAGGGGGTTGAAGATGCAGAAGGGACGCTCGAAGAGCCATTGGGCCCAGGAGGGAGGAAAGCACCTACCCCAGCAGTTAGTGTTTCTGGCAAAGGTCTGTCCCCAGTGGAGCTGGAGGACAGGGAGAAGAGTAGGATGCATGAGATGGAGCTGATCAAGCTCAAGTTGAATGGGCAGTTGGAATTGGAAAGTAAGAAATTTGCCCTAGAGGAAAGGAGGATGCAAATGGAGCATGAGAGAAGTTTGAAGGAGTTAGAGTTGAAAGCTAGGAGCCTAGAGATTACTCCTTCTGGTGGCAGCACACCGTCCATGCCTGTAGAAGCAAGAGTGTATATTCCCAAGGATGTGGTTAAATAATTGTATAAAAATGATGATATTGGACAGTGGTTCAAGGCCTATGAGGTAACTAGGTCCTCCCACCGGGTCCCTGAGAAGGACTGGGGAGCGGGGTTGTGGGGGCAGTTCCTTAGTGAGGGGCGGAATACCTTTTTAGACTTACTCTCTGAAGTCCATAATTCTTATCGCCACATGAAGGAAGCATTGATGTCCAGGTATGGGTTGAATCCTGAACTGTATAGGCAGAAGTTTAGGAGTTGCAAAAAGTAGGAGGGTAGTACCTGGGTAGAATAGGTAACTTTCTTTTGCAGAGCATTGGATGGTTGGGTGAAGGGTAGCAAAGGGAATGATTTTGAGGCGCTCTTTGATTTAATTGTATGGGAGCACTTGTCAAGTAATTGTTTTCCAGAGCTACGCCAGCACCTTATTGATAACAGGCTGACTAACCATAGGAAGCTTGCTGAGGAGGCGGACCACTGGGTGAGCACCCGGGTCCGCAAGGGTCACGTGGGAGACTCCGCCAAGAGTGGGCAGGGTCCCCAGCAGAAGAGTGGGGGGGACAAGGGTAAACAGAGGGAGTTCCATAAAGGGCCCCAAAGTAATCCCCAAGGGAACCAAGGGAAAGGTTCCCAGCCTCACCCTGAGAGGAAGCCCAGGGCCCGACAAGTAAACCTGTTCATAGGGGACCCCTGAGGTGCATCAAGTGTGGCGAAGTGGGCCATAAATCTAATGATCTCCAGTGCCCACAGTATGGAAAGACAGCACCCCCTGGTGTACCGCCCTGGCAGTTGGCTAGTGTAGCCCTGGGGGAGGAGATGGGTGCCCAAGGTGGGTGGGGTCCCGCAGACATGTTCCTTGTCTCTTTAGGAGTCTGTGAGGTGGTCCCCAGGACCCAACTGCCTGATAAAACTAAGAAGTACAGGCAGTGGGTGACCATCAATTGCCATAGAGTGGAGTGTTACAGAAAGAGGCAGGAGGGGTGCAGAAAGAAGGAAGAGAAGTGCAGAAAGAGGCAAGTGAGGTGCAGAAAAAAGAAAGAGCAGTGCAGAAAGAACCAACAGAGGTGCTGAAACAGGCGTGAAGGGTGCAAAAAGAGCAAGAGAAGTACAGAAAGAGGCAACAGAGGAACAGAAAGAAAGAGGCAAGAGAGTTACAGAAACAGGCAGGAGAAGTGCAGAAACAGGGAACAGGGATACAGAAAGAGGCAAGAGATCTGCAGAAAAAAGCAACAGAGGTGCTGAAAGAGGCAAGAGGGTGCAGAAAGAAGGAAGAGAAGTGCAAAAAGAGGCAAGAGAATTGCTGAAAGAAGCAACAGAGGTGTAGAAAGAAGCAAGAGAGGTACAGAAAGAGGCAAGTGAGGTGCAGAAATAGGCACAAGGGATGCAAAAAGAAGGAAGATCAGTGCAGAAAGAAGCAACAGAGGTGCTGACAGAGGCACAAGGGGTGCAGAAAGAAGGAAGAGAAGTGCAGAAAGAAGCAACAGAGGTGCTGAAAGAGGCATGAAGGGTGCAGAAAGAGGCAAGAGAAGTGCAGAAAGAAGCAACAGAGGTACAGAAAGCAGCAATAGTGGTGCAGAAAGAGAGAAGAGAGGTATAGAAAGAGGCAAGAGAGTTGCATAAATAGGGAAGAGGGATACAGAAAGAGCAAGAAAACTGCAGAAAGAGGTAACAGAGGTACAGAAAGAGGCAAGAGATGTGCAGAAACAGGCAGGAAAGGTACAGAAACAGGGAACAGGTGTGCACAAAGAGGCAACAGAGGTGCAGAAAGACACAAGAGAGGTACAGAAATAAGCAAGAGAAGTGCAGAAAGAGGCAAGAGAATTGCTGAAAGAAGCAACAGAGGTGCAGAAAGAAGCAAGAGCAGTGCAAAAAGAACCGACAGAGGTGCTGAAAGAGGCAACAGAGGTGCAGAAGGAGGCACGAGGGGTGCAGAAGGAAGAAAGAGGAGTGCAGAAAGAAGCATCAGATGTGCTGAAAGAGGCACGAGGGGTGCAGGAAGAAGGAAGAGAAGTGCTGAAAGAAGCAACAAAGGTACTGAAAGAGGCAGGAAGGGTGCAGAAAGAGGCAAGAAAAGTGCAGAAAGAAGCAACAGAGGTACAGAAAGAGGCAAGAATGGTGCAAAAGAGGGAAGAGAGGTGTAGAAAGAGGCAAGAGAGTTGCCCAAATCAGGAAGAGGGGTGCAGAAAGAGGCAGGAGGGGTGCAGAAAGAATTAATAGAGGTGCCGAAAGAGGCAAGAGAGGTGCAGAAAAAAGCAAGTGAAGTGCAGAAAGAGGCAACAGAGGTGCAGAAAGACGCAAGAGAGGTGCAGAAACAAGCAAGAGAAGTGCAGAAAGAGCTAAGAGAATTGCTGAAAGCAGCAACAGAGGCTTAGAAAGAAGCAAGAGAAGTGCAGAAAGAGGCAGGTGAGGTGCAGAAAGAAGCAAGAGCAGTGCAAAAAGAACCAACAGAGGTGCTGAAAGAGGCAACAGAGGTGCAGAAGGAGGTACGAGGGGTGTACAAAGAGGCAAGAGAGGTACAGAAAGAGGTCGTAAGGGTGCAGAAAAAAGGGAGAGTAGTGCAGAAAGAGGCAAGAGAATTGCTGAAAGAAGCAACAGAGGTGTAGAAAGAAGCAAGAAAAGTACAGAAAGAGACAAGTGAGGTGCAGGAAAAAGCAAAAGCAGTGCAGAAAGAACCAACAGAGGAGCTGAAAGAGACGTATCCCTGTGATTGGCATGACCTCCCCTGTAAGGCCCTAGTACATAATAGGGCAGGGGGATTAAAACTACCTCTAACTCAGAGGTGTAGAAAGAGGCAAGAAAGGTGCATAAACAGGCAGGAAATGTGCAGAAACAGGGAACAGGGGTGCATAAAGAGGCAAGTTAGGAGCAGAAAGAAGTAAGAGTGGTGCAGAAAGAACCAACAGAGGTGGAAGAGAGGCAAGAGGGGTGCAGAAAAATGAAGGAGGAGGGCACAAAGAGGCAAGAGTGTTACAGAAAGAGGCAGGATGGTGCAGAAAGAAGGTAGAGAAGTGCAGAAGGAGGCAAGTGAGGTACAGAAAAAAGAAAGAGCAGTGGAGAAAGAACCAACAGAGGTGCTGAAACAGGCTTGAAGGGTACAGAAAGAGCAAGAGAAGTGCAGAAAGAGGCAACAGAGGTATAGAAAGAGACAAGAGAGTTACAGAAACAGGCAGGAAAGGTGCAGAAACAGGGAACAGGGGTGAAGAAAGAGGCAAGAGATCTGCAGAAAAAAGCAACAGAGGTGCTGAAAGAGGCAAGAGGGGTGCAGAAAAATGTAGGAGGAGGGCACAAAGAGGCAAGAGTGTTACAGAAAGAGGCAGGATGGTGCAGAAAGAAGGTAGAGAAGTGCAGAAGGAGGCACAAGGGGTGCAGAAAGAAGGAAGAGAAGTGCAGAAAGAAGCAACAGAGGTGCTGAAAGAGGCATGAAGGGTGCAGAAAGAGGCAAGAGAAGTGCAGAAAGAAGCAACAGAGGTACAGAAAGCAGCAATAGTGGTGCAGAAAGAGAGAAGAGAGGTATAGAAAGAGGCAAGAGAGTTGCATAAATAGGGAAGAGGGATACAGAAAGAGCAAGAAAACTGCAGAAAGAGGTAACAGAGGTACAGAAAGAGGCAAGAGATGTGCAGAAACAGGCAGGAAAGGTACAGAAACAGGGAACAGGTGTGCACAAAGAGGCAACAGAGGTGCAGAAAGACACAAGAGAGGTACAGAAATAAGCAAGAGAAGTGCAGAAAGAGGCAAGAGAATTGCTGAAAGAAGCAACAGAGGTGCAGAAAGAAGCAAGAGCAGTGCAAAAAGAACCGACAGAGGTGCTGAAAGAGACAACAGAGGTGCAGAAGGAGGCACGAGGGGTGCAGAAGGAAGAAAGAGGAGTGCAGAAAGAAGCATCAGATGTGCTGAAAGAGGCACGAGGGGTGCAGGAAGAAGGAAGAGAAGTGCTGAAAGAAGCAACAAAGGTACTGAAAGAGGCAGGAAGGGTGCAGAAAGAGGCAAGAAAAGTGCAGAAAGAAGCAACAGAGGTACAGAAAGAGGCAAGAATGGTGCAAAAGAGGGAAGAGAGGTGTAGAAAGAGGCAAGAGAGTTGCACAAATCAGGAAGAGGGGTGCAGAAAGAGGCAGGAGGGGTGCAGAAAGAATTAATAGAGGTGCCGAAAGAGGCAAGAGAGGTGCAGAAAAAAGCAAGTGAAGTGCAGAAAGAGGCAACAGAGGTGCAGAAAGACGCAAGAGAGGTGCAGAAACAAGCAAGAGAAGTGCAGAAAGAGCTAAGAGAATTGCTGAAAGAAGCAACAGAGGCTTAGAAAGAAGCAAGAGAAGTGCAGAAAGAGGCAGGTGAGGTGCAGAAAGAAGCAAGAGCAGTGCAGAAAGAACCAACAGAGGTGCTGAAAGAGGCAACAGAGGTGCAGAAGGAGGTACGAGGGGTGTACAAAGAGGCAAGAGAGGTACAGAAAGAGGTCGTAAGGGTGCAGAAAGAAGGGAGAGTAGTGCAGAAAGAGGCAAGAGAATTGCTGAAAGAAGCAACAGAGGTGTAGAAAGAAGCAAGAAAAGTACAGAAAGAGACAAGTGAGGTGCAGGAAAAAGCAAAAGCAGTGCAGAAAGAACCAACAGAGGAGCTGAAAGAGACGTATCCCTGTGATTGGCATGACCTCCCCTGTAAGGCCCTAGTACATAATAGGGCAGGGGGATTAAAACTACCTCTAACTCAGAGGTGTAGAAAGAGGCAAGAAAGGTGCATAAACAGGCAGGAAATGTGCAGAAACAGGGAACAGGGGTGCATAAAGAGGCAAGTTAGGAGCAGAAAGAAGTAAGAGTGGTGCAGAAAGAACCAACAGAGGTGGAAGAGAGGCAAGAGGGGTGCAGAAAAATGTAGGAGGAGGGCACAAAGAGGCAAGAGTGTTACAGAAAGAGGCAGGATGGTGCAGAAAGAAGGTAGAGAAGTGCAGAAGGAGGCAAGTGAGGTGCAGAAAAAAGAAAGAGCAGTAGAGAAAGAACCAACAGAGGTGCTGAAACAGGCTTGAAGGGTACAGAAAGAGCAAGAGAAGTGCAGAAAGAGGCAACAGAGGTATAGAAAGAGGCAAGAGAGTTACAGAAACAGGCAGGAAAGGTGCAGAAACAGGGAACAGGGGTGAAGAAAGAGGCAAGAGATCTGCCGAAAAAAGCAACAGAGGTGCTGAAAGAGGCAAGAGGGGTGCAGAAAGAAGTAAGAGCGGCGCAGAAAGAACCAACAGAGGTGGAAGAGAGGCAAGAGGGGTGCAGAAAAAGGTAGGAGGAGGGCACAAAGAGGCAAGAGTGTTACAGAAAGAGGCAGGATGGTGCAGAAAGAAGAAAGAGCAGTGGAGAAAGAACCAACAGAGGTGCTGAAACAGGCTTGAAGGGTGCAGAAAGAGCAAGAGAAGTGCAGAACGAGGCAACAGAGGTACAGAAAGAGGCAAGAGAGTTACAGAAATAGGCAGGAAAGGTGCAGAAACAGGGAACAGGGGTGAAGAAAGAGGCAAGAGATCTGCCGAAAAAAGCAACAGAGGTGCTGAAAGAGGCAAGAGGGGTGCAGAAAGAAGTAAGAGCGGCGCAGAATGAACCAACAGAGGTGGAAGAGAGGCAAGAGGGGTGCAGAAAAAGTTAGGAGGAGGGCACAAAGAGGCAAGAGTGTTACAGAAAGAGGCAGGATAGTGCAGAAAGAAGGTAGAGAAGTGCAGAAGGAGGCAAGTGAGGTGCAGAAAAAAGAAAGAGCAGTGGACAAAGAACCAACAGAGGTGCTGAAACAGGCTTGAAGGGTGCAGAAAGAGCAAGGGAAGTGCAGAAAGAGGCAACAGATGTACAGAAAGAGGCAAGAGAGTTACAGAAACAGGCAGCAGAGGTGCAGCAACAGGGAACAGGGGTGCAGAAAGAGGCAAGAGATCTGCAGAAAAAAGCAACAGAGGTGCTGAAAGAGGCAAGAGGGGTGCAGAAAGAAGTAAGAGCGGCGCAGAAAGAACCAACAGAGGTGTAAAAAGAGGCAAGAGGGTTGCAGAAAAAGGTAGGAGGTGTGCACAAAGAGACAAGAGAGGTACATAAAGAGGCCGTAGGGGTGCAGAAAGAAGGAAGAGAAGTGCAGAAAGAGGCAAGAGAATTGCTGAAGGAAGCAACAGAGGTGTAGAAAGGAGCAAGGGAAGTGCAGAAAGAGGCAAGTGAGGTACAGAAAAAAGCAAGAGCAGTGCTGAAAAAAGAACCAACAGAGGTGCTGAAAGAGGCGCAAAGGGTGCAGAAAGAGCAAGAGAAGTACAGAAAGAAGCAACAGAGGTGCCAAAAGAGACAAGAGAGGTGCAGATAGAAGCAAGAGAGATGCAGAAAGAAGGAAGAAAAGTGCAGAAAGAGGCAAGAGGGGTACAGAAAGAAGAAAATGAGGTGCAGAAAGGGGCCACAGACGTGCTGAAAGAGGGAAGAGAGGTACACAAAATAGAAGAGATGTGCAGAAAGAGGCAAGAGAAGTGCAGAAAAAGAAATAAATGTGCAGAAAGAAGCAACGGAAATGCACAAGGAGGCAAGAGAGGTGCAGAAAGAAGCAAGAGTGGCTTGCACACCATTAGTACCAATTTAACACTGACATTTAGCAATAAGTAACAGGTGACCATTCTAGGTTTGCAAAGGGCCTTCCACCATGCTGTAACACTTGTTGCTGCATTTTTGTTAACGTTTGCGATAGAAACAAGGCTTTTTTTGTTCAAATCTGCAGATTAGGGAGCAGATGATGGATTTTGTGGCTAATGCGGAAAATGTATAATTGTGCGGAACTCAGTGCAGCCAAACAGTCGCATAATTCCAGTAGCCCTGCTCATACCTCTGACTAGGTTCACAAGTGCTCCTCTTTGATTCCTTCTTTTTTTGTCTCACTGAATTCATAGTTGAGCTTCTATAGAAACTAGGAAGACTACACCTGAGGTTACAACTCCACAACACAGACTACAATAACATATATTTACCCTCTAAAACACATAATCCCACTCTACATAATTCCTATACACTAAATACCACATACTTTCTATCCACATAATTTCACTGCACAACATACCACATAATTCCACTACAGAAAACGTACATCCACTCCATTTAAAAAAACATTAGTAAAAAATATATACAACGCCAATAGTTCTAACTCTCGCAAATGCGAAACCTATTACATTGCAAACACTTCTTTAACTAGAAGTTACGTTTGCAGAGTGGTGGAGAAAGGGTGCTAGGCCCCCGACTAGCGCTCAGGAATTCTGCTGCGTAGGATTTACACAAGGTACCAAAAGGGCTTCTTGGCCACCAAAGTCCCTCAGGAGTAAAGTGGTGGAGAAAGGGGGCATAGCCTCCAAAGAGGTTTTAGCAATCCTACTGTGTGGGACTTACTGGAGGTAACAGAAGGGGTACTTGGGGGCCAACTACCCCTCCTATTACCCCCAGTAAGTACCCCACAGCAGGATTGCTAAGTTCTCATAACAGGCCACCCCCCCTTTGCCCACCACTCTGCAGACGCACTCCCTTGCGCGCTCTTGGATGGGGATTGAAGTCCTTTTCACTGCTGGGGGTCCTTTAGGGGCCAACTAGCCTACCTCTTACCTGCAGTAAGCCCCGCACAGTGGGATTGCTGAGAGGTGGACACAGGCCATGCCCCCTTTTCCCACCACTCTACAAACGTGCCTCCTGGTGCGTTCTAAGTTGGGGGATTAAGTCCCTTTGAATAGTGAGGGTCCCTGGGGGCCGACTAGCCCACCAGGTTCCCCCAGTAAGCACCACACAGCTGGATTGCAGAAGTGGTCCAAGGCCACACACCCTTTTTACACCACTCTGCAAACGCGCCTCTTGGTGCACTGCTGCTTGGGGGACAAAGTTCACTTGTGTCCTGAGGTCCTCAGGACACAAAAGGACCTCATCGTCCCACCACAAAGGTAAATATCGACATGGTACAACCACCTTCTTCAATTTCACTTGATACTGATATAGAAGGGCTGTTTGACGATGATTTAGGTGATGATCAACTTCGTTCAATGTCTATTCGTCTTAACTGATGTTGCCGATTTCCCTTGTGGGTGTGTGTTGAATGTTGCTTCTAAATCAATCAATCAATCAATCAGGGAATTGTAAGCGTGCTACTCACCCGTGAGGGTCTCAAGGCCCTGAGGAGTGGGGTCTGCAGATCTGTTTAGCTGAAGAGCCAAGTCTTGAGGGTCTTCCTGAAGGTGTTCAGGGAGGGAGCGCATCTGATGTCTGCTGGTAGCTCGTTCCAAATCTTGGCTGCAATGTGAGAGAAGGATCTTCCACCTGCTCTGGCTGTGTCGATGCGCGAGGTTTCGGCCAGTGCACGGCTGGAAGATCGGAGGTTTCTTTTGGGTACGTGGAAGTTGATTATGTCATTGAGGTATTTGGTCTGTTGTGTAGGCATTTGAAGGCGTGAGTGAGGATTTTGAAAGTGACTCTTTTCTCCACGGGGAGCCAGTGGAGACTTCATAGGTGTTGGCTGAAGTGTTTGTGTCGGGGGATGCCGTGGACGAGTCTGGCTGCAGTGTTCTGTATTGTCTGGAGTTTGCGGAGTAGGGACTTGTTGATGCCGGCGTAGAGTGAGTTTCCATAGTCCAGTCTGCTGGTGATGAGTGTCATGATTCCGATCGCCGCTCCGAACCGAAGGACGGCGAGTTGGCGGTCTAGACGCCAAGGTGCGGAAGCGGAAGTCAGACTGACTCACTTCCAGGCGGACGCGCTTAACAGCCGGGGACTCCGGCGGCATCAGCGCTTTGGATTCTCACCATCGCCGCCGACGAGGAGACGCTGCTCCGGACACCAACCCTGCAGGTATCGTTCCAGTACTTGTTAGCAGGGCCATTGCTACGGCCGCCTGCGTTCCCGCCTCACACCAGCGGTGCTCCCGTACTTTGTTGTCACGCTTTCCAGCCATTACGCACCAGAGCGTGTGTGGTGGGCTGGGTTCCCCTTTTGTTGCCTCTGTTATTATTTGCGCAGGAGCGCTGATTTTCCGTTGATGATTTTGTGTGCTCTCCCTAAACTGAAAGAAGTCACATGACCGTGCAGGCATTCAGAGAGCCTGCATCTCTGTGGAGGTAGCGTTCCTTCTTGCCCTGAGCCGGAAACCCACAGGAGAGTGGTAGGAACGGCACAGAGCTTCTTCTTTATTATTTGCGCAGGATCGCTGGTTTTTCTGTTTTTGTTGGTGTGTAAACGCTGGGGTACTTCCGATTCGTCACCTTGGGACGCTCTTCAAGCACCAGAAACGTGGTGCGGAAGCCACGGATGCTAATCACACCGTTTCCCACCAGGTACTTCCTTGGTCCGTGGGCTGGTGCTACGCTAGAGGGGTGGAGAGGTCGGAACTACGGTGAGCTAACCGTGTCCCCCTTCTTCTCTCACACAGCCGGAGTTAAGGAAGCCCTCTTGACCCAATCCTATCTGGCTTCTACCCTTGATACCCCCTCCGTCCTAGTCGGTATACACACCCTACTAGGAGAAGGCGGGAGACAGGGGTGGTAGTCCTTGTCGCCTCTGCAGGAACGCCTCACAAGTGGAAGGTAAGACTTGGGGGGCTCTGACAGAATCCAAAGCCCACGTTGTTTCTCCTGCCCGGGCGACATGGGGGACCCTGAGATCACGCTCCAGGACATCGCGGCTATCCTTGCTACCATGCAGGCGGAAAACCGCAGTCTACGCCAAGATATCACCGCGTTACAGACGCAAGTCGCAGACACCGGAACAGGGCCTTGGGGACAGTTCCCCACGACTCGGGTACTACGAGAAGGAATATTGCGACCCGCCACGTTTCAACCCAGTGGTTCCACCACAAGTCCCATTCAAGACACCTCCATACAGGTTATAGCTCCGCATACTGTACAACTAGCTCCTCCCAAGCGCTTTTATGGTGATAGCATGAAGTACAGCGTCTTCATTCACCAGTGTCATCTGCACTTCATGGCGCGCGCCACCGCCTTCCCCGACGACGCTTCCAAAATCGCTTTTATCCTCTCCTATATGGGAGGCGATGCCTCCCTGTGGTCCATTCCCTTAGTGGAGAACGATGAACCGGTTCTGTACAACCTACCAGCCTTCAAGGATACCATGCGACGGATGTTCGCCCGCCATACCTTTGTACAGGCAGCAGATAACGAGCTGCTCGGATTGAAACAAGGAAGCACGGACTTGCTGCATTATATTACCACCTTCAGTAGGTTGGTGATCGAAGCCCGCTGGCCGGAGTCCAAGAAGGTCTCGGTGTTTTACAGGGGTTTGCGGGATGAGATAAAGGACCTCCTTTCCCAAATACCTGATCCACCAGAAGACATCGGTCCTTTTATTGATTTGGTGGTAAAGTTGAACTTTAGACTGCAGGAAAGGAAGACCGACCGCTACAGAGGCGGAGATTCCCGACTTTTGCTCCAGAAAGAAAAACCCATCGAGGACATAGCGTTCAACCCTGAACCACCAGAACCAATGCAGATCGGAGGCATTCGGGGACCCCTCTCAAAGGAAGAACGAGAAAAGAGAAGGCGACAGAACCAGTGTCTGTATTGTGGCAAGAACGGGCACTTCGTGAGGGAATGCCCGGTAAAACCGAAACCCAGGGGGAAGAAGCCTTTTGCTCTGCCTGTTTCCAAGGGTGACTGGTCGGGAAACGAGGAAACCCAGTAAACGGTGGGGTCCGGCTACTGGGTTCGTCATCCCTAAGGACACCAACCCCGGATAACGGCGACGGTTGCCATCATCTTGGAGTAGACATAACCTTACGAACACGGTCGGGCCTGGTGTGGCACGTCACCGCCCTGATCGATTCAGGAGCCACTGGCAACTTTATTGACAACCAGTACATGGCGAGACTAGGGATGGCCGCTATAACGAAGAAGACGCCTGAGATAGTAAAGGCGGTGGATGGGACGGATATCACCTCCGGCCTCATCCGTTTTCAGACCGAACTCCTGGAGATGACGTTCCGGAACCAACACAAGGAGACTATTACCTTTGATGCCATAGATGCACCGCAATTCCGTTTGATCCTGGGACTTCCATGGTTGGTGGAACATAATCCACGGATTGACTGGACATCCAGGCTGGTGCAATTGGATTCGGATCATTGCACATCTCTCTGTTACCCTCAGTCGTGTTCCCCCGGTTCCACAGGAGTACAAGCCCATGTATTGCCCCTTACGAAAACCAGCCTGGCCTTCCAAGGGAAGGTACCGGATGCATACTTGGACCTGGCTACAGTGTTTGATAAGAAAGGGGCGAACACATTACCTCCGCATCGCAGTTTCGATTGCAGGATAGACTTGATCCCTGGTTCTAAGCTGCCCTGTAGTCGTATCTACTCGCTCACTGAGAAAGAAAACGAACATCTCCGTATGTATTTGGATGAGTACTTACGCAATGGGTTCATCCGCCACTCTAGATCGCCGGTGTCGTCTCCTCTCTTTTTCGTGGCAAAGAAGGAAGGAGACCTAAGAACGTGCATCGACTTTAGAGCGATGAATGCCATCACGGTCAAGAACAGGTACCCGTTACCCCTGATTTCGAACCTGCTGGACCAGGTGAAAGACGCCACCATATTTACCAAGCTGGACCTCCGGGGGGCATACCATCTGGTCAGAGTCCGAAAGGGGGACGAATGGAAGACCGCGTTCCGGACCAGGTACGGTCTCTACGAATACCAGGTCATGCCCTTCGGACTCTGCAACGCCCCGGCGGCTTTCCAGCACTTTATCGACGAAGTACTGAGGGAATACCTTGACTTGTTTTGCATTGTTTATATTGACGACATTCTAATCTTCTCAAAAACCCAAGACGAACACGTTCGACATGTACGCACTGTTTTGCAGCAGCTACAACACCATGGGTTATACGTCAAGTTGGAAAAGAGCGTCTTTCACACCACGGCAGTAGAGTTCCTGGGGCACATCATCACACCAGAGGGGGTTTCCATGGACACCAAGAAAAACGCTGCGATACTACAATGGCCATCCCCTACCTCAGTGAAACATGTACAACGGTTCCTGGGGTTTGCGAATTACTATCGCCGTTTTATCAGTGGTTTTTCTAGGATTGTTACGCCCATCACCCGCCTACTGCGCAAAGGGATCCGCTTTGACTGGAGCCACGAAGCCGAACGAGCCTTCCGCACCTTGAAGACGCGGTTCACTACGGCCCCAGTTTTATCGCATCCAAACCCGGAACGGCCGTTTATAGTGGCGGCAGATGCTTCCCAAGACGCCCTGGGAGGGGTGTTATCCCAAAGGGATACCAGCACAGGCCTATTGCACCCGGTGGCATTCTACTCCCGAAGACTCCAACCAGCGGAGCGGAATTATACGATCTCTGACCGTGAACTCCTTGCCATCAAAGTCGCCTTCGAGGAATGGCGCCACCACCTTAAGGACGCCAAACATCCGATAACTATCTATACAGACCATAGAAACCTCCAGTTCCTTCGATCTGCACGGGCCCTGACCTCTCGGCAGCTGCGTTGGACCTTATTCTTCAATGAATATGAGTTTCTGATTACCTATCGTCCAGGCAAGAACAACGCCAAGGCCGATGCCCTGTCACGTCTTGAGGAGACCGAAGAGAACGCACCCGAGGTCAAACCAGCTCCAATCATCCCGAACCGTTACTTCCAAGGGCTCATCCTGTCTTCCGGCTTTTTGTCTCAACTTCATGATGACCTACAACAGAAAGACGCTTCGTCTTGGATAGGTGAGCTGCAGGGTCTCACTACCATGGAAGGGTTCATATACCGTGGAGATCGTTACTTCCTGCCTCTACCTACCCATCGCCAACGAGCCTTGTACATGTGCCATGACCACCCGCTATCCAACCACCCTGGCCGTCAGAAGACGATGGACCTACTGCTGAGACACTTCTGGTGGCCTACCATGGAGGCTGATGTACACGCCCACATAGCGCGATGTGCCGTTTGCGCCCAGGGGAAAGGATCTTCCCAGCCCTCGGTGGGATTGCTACATCCCATCCCTGTGCCTCCCTACCCTTGGCATACCATCTCCATGGACTTTGTGGTGGAACTACCCAGGACAAAGGATGGCTACACCACCATCCTCACTATTGTGGATCATCTCTCCAAGATGGCCCATTTCGTTCCATTGACGAAACTGCCTTCAGCGGCAGACTTGGCTGGTATAGTCATGTGCAACGTGGTACGTTTACATGGTATTGCGTCGGTGGTGATCACGGACAGGGGCTCCCAGTTCGTGTCCAAATTCTGGAGTGAGGTATGTCGCATTCTACAAATGGAAGTACGCTTATCCACAGCGTTCCACCCGCAGACCGATGGACAAGCGGAAAGGACGAATCAGACCATGGAGCAGTACCTCCGATGTCTCTTGTTATCCGTGGAAAAGAATGGTCGGAAGTCCTTTGGCTGGTGGAATACGCCTACAATAACAGCCTCCACTCCGCGATCGGCATGTCCCCGTTCTTTTGTCTGCAAGGGCGTCATCCCCGGACTGTCCCTTGGGAAAAGCCTCTCGCCAGCCCCTTACCCACTGTACAGGCGTACCATGGCTTCCTTCGGGATCTCTGGCAACGAGCCCGATTTGAGTTGGCTAAGGCTAAGGAATCCTACAAACTGTTCGCGGACAGGCATCGCCAAGCTGAGCCGCAGTACAGGGTGGGTGACAGGGTGTGGGTGTCGATACAACACATTAACACCCGGGGCTCCAAGAAACTGCTGCCTCGGTATGTGGGTCCCTATGTCATAGCTAGGGTGTTGAACCGTGTCTCCATGAAGCTGTCACTACCCCCGCACATGAAATGCCATCCAGTCTTTCACGTTTCCCTTCTACGTGCCGCTCATCCTGATTGCGTGGCCTCCGTCCCTCCTCCTCCGGTTCTTCGTGGGGACCACCTGGAGTACGAGGTCCGGGCCATCCTGGCCTCCCGACGGACCCGGGGCCGGCTCTTCTATCTGGTGGACTGGAGGGGCTATGGCCCGGAGGAGAGGTCCTGGGAGCCGTTGTCGCACGTTCGCCACGCTTCCCGGCTGGTTCGGGCCTTCCACATGGGTCATCCTGCCTGTCCTCGGCCCGCCACCCCGGTGTGACCTGCCGGCTGCCGGGCGGGGGTCCTGTTTGGTGGTGGGTGCTGTCATGATTCCGATCGCCGCTCCGAACCGAAGGACGGCGAGTTGGCGGTCTAGACGCCAAGGTGCGGAAGCGGAAGTCAGACTGACTCACTTCCGGGCGGACGCGCTTAACAGCCGGGGACTCCGGCGGCATCAGCGCTTTGGATTCTCACCATCGCCGCCGACGAGGAGACGCTGCTCCGGACACCAACCCTGCAGGTATCGTTCCAGTACTTGTTAGCAGGGCCATTGCTACGGCCGCCTGCGTTCCCGCCTCACACCAGCGGTGCTCCCGTACTTTGTTGTCACGCTTTCCAGCCATTACGCACCAGAGCGTGTGTGGTGGGCTGGGTTCCCCTTTTGTTGCCTCTGTTATTATTTGCGCAGGAGCGCTGATTTTCCGTTGATGATTTTGTGTGCTCTCCCTAAACTGAACGAAGTCACATGACCGTGCAGGCATTCAGAGAGCCTGCATCTCTGTGGAGGTAGCGTTCCTTCTTGCCCTGAGCCGGAAACCCACAGGAGAGTGGTAGGAACGGCACAGAGCTTCTTCTTTATTATTTGCGCAGGATCGCTGGTTTTTCTGTTTTTGTTGGTGTGTAAACGCTGGGGTACTTCCGATTCGCCACCTTGGGACGCTCTTCAAGCACCAGAAACGTGGTGCGGAAGCCACGGACGCTAATCACACCGTTTCCCACCAGGTACTTCCTTGGTCCGTGGGCTGGTGCTACGCTAGAGGGGTGGAGAGGTCGGAACTACGGTGAGCTAACCGTGTCCCCCTTCTTCTCTCACACAGCCGGAGTTAAGGAAGCCCTCTTGACCCAATCCTATCTGGCTTCTACCCTTGATACCCCCTCCGTCCTAGTCGGTATACACACCCTACTAGGAGAAGGCGGGAGACAGGGGTGGTAGTCCTTGTCGCCTCTGCAGGAACGCCTCACAAGTGGAAGGTAAGACTTGGGGGGCTCTGACAATGAGTGCGTGGGTGACTGATTTCCTTGACTCAGGGGGGTTCCACTTTAAGGTCTTGCGGAGGATGCGAAGGGTGTTGAAGCAACTGGAGGTTCTTGGCATGGTCTGAGGGGGTAGGTGGGCTTCAGTGGGGGGTCGGCCACCATCAATACCTCTAAGCCGTATAGCTTCTTTATCATTAAATTAATTGAACTTACAGTGTTTGATGAGTGTGTTGAGTCTCTCCACAAATTCATCAATGGTTTCACCAACTTTCTGTCGGTCTTGCCTACAAATATATCTTTCATAATCAACATTGGGTATTGGATTAAACTTGAGATTTAAAGCTTCTTTAATCTGAGGGTATGTGACTGTGATGTAGTATAAGTGGCAGTATGGCTCGCGGTTTGCCTCATGCACCCACCCTCGCTGGCCCGAGTCACACTGCGTGCTTTCTATATTGTTTAAATTTGAAATTGTATTATTTGGTCCATGCAACAGCGAGTGGTCGGCCGTGATCCTTACAGACTGAGTCAGTAGCTGCTTGGATTGCTGTCATCCGATCGCTGCCGTTGTGGGTGACCAACTTGGAAAGCATTTTTATTCACCTACCTTGGACTTCAATTTTCATTACATTTGACGATGATCTCTAGTCACCCACCAAGACCTCTCGGAACCTACACCTGCATTTTGTGAAGTTTCCAACTTTTTCTTTGCCTCGCTGCTCGCCTGCACAGGCTTCCTCATGACAGTTTCCTGGACACGCCTATATTACTGATTAGCTGGTTTGCTCCGTCCTGGCTTCCACCATGCCCCAGCATATCCGCAGCCTCTCTGAGGTGAGGTTTTGGGTTGCCTAGCAACGCAACCCAGGCTAGAGGCTCCGGTGAAGTCATATGCAGTTGCCATCTTGGATTGGGCCAAATTCAAATGATTCAGCCAGCTTTAAACAGGTTTTGTGCCCTAACTCACGTTTATTTACATTTATATCAGAAAATTCTTCTCTGCTGCATGTGGCATTGTTATTTCTACTCTCTGTTTCAGTTCCTGGATATATATACTTTTCTTCAGATGTGGGTATTTGCGGTGAGTGGTACTTTTGTTGTGTCTCCAAGGAGCTTTCACCATTCTAAAATGTTAATCTATTTTAATTTTATATGCACAAATTGAATTAAATTACTATGGCCACAACACAGCAACTTACACAGCCTACACTCTTTTCAGCTCTACCAGGGAAACCTTCCATAAAGTGGGCACATTGGATCAATTTATTTGAAAATCACCTGGTAGCCATTGATGCTAACAGTTATCACCCTGAAAGAAAATGTGCATTATTGTATGGCAATTTGGGTTTGACAGCACAGCAAATGTTTGATAATTTGTCACCAATAGCAAGACCTTGTGGCCAATCTGGTGATGATACTTGGAACATATATTTAGAGGCTGTTGAAATATAATATGAAAACAGTTTACTGAGGAAAACAGAATAATTTTGGAAAGACACAACTTTGTCAAACACAAGAAATCATCAGAAGAAGGAATTGAGGAATATATAGCTGCATTGAGAATGTTGGCAGCCACATGTGAATTTGGTTACGACGTTCATTTGTGACCAATTCATTTTCAATTGTGCTTCAAAAAAAGTTCAAGAAAGGCTCTTCAGTTTTCGGAACCCCACCCTTGGTGAAGTTCTTGATCTGGCCAAAAGAACTTAAAGATCATTGAACTCTTCAAAGGTTCTGAATCCTACTGTTACGGTGAATGTAGTTTTAGGTGCTGTTCCTGAGTATAATGATGATACTTTGTGTGTAGTAGTCAGCAGAGGAAACCCCTTTCTGCAGAGAGGAAATACCAGGAAATGTTCATCATACTACTATCGCTGTGGTTCCAAGAATCATATTAGTAATTTAGGCTTTATCACAGGAAAGGTAGGGAAACCCTCACTGAAATATATGTAGCCATTAAAGGTAAATATATAATTGGGTGGCAAGATTCGGCCAAAATGGGTCTTTATCTTGTTCCCGGTTCATCTAATCCAGTAGTTGCTGGTGACATACCTGGCAAACTAATATGCTGTGTAGAGGAACCTATTGAAGAAATTCTTTATAAGTATAAAGGAGTTTTTTGTGAACAAGTTAAAGGTATTGTACATCACATTAAACTGAAACCCGATGCCAAACCATTTGTTCACAAGGTAGATCAGGTTCCTTTATCATTCAGGGAAGAAATCAAGCACACATTGAAAGTTCTCTTTGTACAGGGCATCATAGTGCCTGTAGAATCTTCTCAGTGGGTTGCTCCGGTCGTGGTTGCACAAAAAAAGACAGGCAAGATCAGCCTCTGCGCAGACTTGAGAACGCTTAATGCCAATATTGTAGTAGATTGCAACCCCCTGCCCAGGAATAAGAAATGCTGGCCAACCTGGGTGGTGCCAAATGGTTTTCTATCATTGACCTAAGATCGGCCTGCCACCAAGTGGCACTAGATGAAACTTCCCAAGATCTGAAGGCTTTTGTCACTCCCTTTGGGGCCTACAAATATTTGAGATCACCATTTGGATAGGCATCAGCCACCAGCATCTTTAAAAAATTGATGGGTGTTTTGTTTGCAGACATAAAAAGTGTTCAAGCCCATCAAGATGACATACTAATCTATGCTATTTCTCATGAGGAGCACAACAAGATTATTGACCAAGTGCTGTCCATCTTATTGCATAGAGGCATGACTGTTAGAAAAAGAAAATTAGCTACTACAGAGATAGAATATTTAGGACATACTATAACTGAGTCAGGAATTGTACCTAAAATCTCTTTGGTGAAAGCTAATAAGGAGGCAAGTGCACCTGCAGATCGTGATGCACTACGCTCCCTTTTAAGGCTCACTGAATACTACGCACGCTTTGCCTCAGGCTATGCTCAAGCAGTAGAACCCCTCAGGTTGTTTTTAAGAAAAGGTCAGAAGTTCATCTGGTCTGAGGAGGTTCAAGTTGCTTTTGAAAAAGTGAAGGACTTGATAGTGGAGGCTCTAGTGTTGTCTGTATTCAGAGAAGAGTGCACTTCAATCATCACTGTCTATGCCAGCCTGAAAGGATTGGGTGCTGTAATGAGCCAAAGAGTTGGGGGTAAAGAACAAACCATTGCATTTGCCTCCAGATGTCTCAGAAACTTCAAAAAACAGTACAGTTCCATTGAGGGCAAATAGCTTGCTTTCATATGGGCAGTTCAAAAATTCAAGATGTATGTATGAGGTAGGTGTTTTGAACTATACACGGAACACAAGCCATTGGTTTCCATTTTCTCAGGAAGGATTCACAATAATTTGCGGCCAGGTTGACTAGACTGGTTTCCAAGTTGCATGAATACACCTTCACCATCAGTCATGTGTCAGGTGGTAGTACCTTTAGGGCTAATTGCTTGTCTCGAATGCCAGTGGCAGACTTTGACAATGGGTATGGAGATGATGAAATTGAATGTGTTGCTGTTGTTGATGCCACCCATGCTTGGCACGATGATGATGTCTCGTTCATTGCTGATGAATGGATCAAAGCGTATCAAGAAGACGTGATTCTAAGTCAGGTTGGAGATTATATAGTAAAAGGATGGCCCACTATAAGATGTATGCAGGATGATTTAAGAACATTTACACAAGTTGCAAGTGAACTCTCTCTTGTTAATGGATTGATCTTGAGATGTGAGCTTCATGTTCCTTCTACAAAGATACATCCCTCCATCATTGTCATGGTGCACAGAGGGCATTTAGGTTCTACTAAATCGTGCATGTGCAGTAAAGAACATTATTGGTGGCCTGCTTTAGATAACCAAGTGAGACTCATAGTGGACAATTGTCCTGAATGTCTAATGTCTGACATGCTTTGGAAGTTAGACAAAACTCCACTACATCCTGTTTCACTGCCTCGCTCACCTAGGGATAAAGTAGGGCTTGACTTTTTAGGTCCAGTTCTTTCTGTGCCAGCAGACATGAGGTACGCCATTTTTTTAGTTGATTACTTTTTTTAATGGTTGTATTTTTCTTTTGTTAGTTCCTCATCTACTGTTGCAGCGATTAACTTTTTAGAACAAGTCTTTTCCATAGAAGGGTCACCTAAGTCTCGGGTTACAGACAATGGTTCGCATTTCGTATCTTAGGAAAGGAATGAATTTTTGAGCAAACATGATGTTAAGCATTTGTGTGTTGCCCTCTATTCCCCATGTTCTAATGGTTTGGTAGAGAGAGGCAACAAGGTGATCAAAGAAGGAGTGCAAATAGCCATAGTAGCCAATTTAGACATCAAACAGTATCTCAAGCAGGAAGTGTGGTAATATAATTCGACACCACACTGCACTATGGGAGTCACTCCATTCATGTTGTTGAGGGGGAAAAGTGTTCATTCCTCTTTAAATCCTACATGGATGAAGGAACAACTTGAAATCTAAGACACTGATTGCAGTTTAGTGGTCAAACAAAACGTCATTCCGCGTGTCGAGGGGAAACAGCTCAGAATGGCTCAAGTTGACAAATGCAGTGCACCATGTAACAATTTTTCCAAGGTTGGCGATTATGTCTTGATCAAGAAACCAGTCATGGTGAGGAAGGGTGAGTCTGTTTTTTCCTATCCCACCAAAGTATTGAGAGTCAGCAAAGGTTCAATTATGTTTGAAAACAAAGGGTACTGGAATGTGAGGAACCTTGTGACTTTATCCTATCAGCTTGATTGTTAATCAGAAAAAAGGTAATGTCACAGATTTGAATTCGACACAATGGCCATGTGTCAGTGGAGTTGCAAATGCAACGACTAATGTATGTACTAGGTCTCGTGAGTCCAGAATGCCAAGCAAATATAAAGGTTATGTGATGTTCTAATTTTTCTTACATTGACTTTGCTTTCCCCTTTTTTTTTGATAAAGGGGTAAGATGATGTGGTGTAATGTAAATGGCAGTGTGACTCGCGGTTTGCTCGTGCTCCCACTCTTGCCGGCCCGAGTCACACTGCGTGTTTTCTATATTGTTTAATTTTGAAATTGTATTTCTTGGTCCATGCGGCAGTGAGCGATCAGCCGTGACCCTAACTGACTGAGTCAGTTGCTGCTTTGATCGCTGTCATACGGTCGCTGCCATCGTGGGTGACCAACTTGAAAAGAATACAAGCATTTTTACTTACCTACCATGGATTTCAATTTTCATTACAGCGACTTCTTCGTCAGCTTGTGACATTTTCTATTTGACTTCTTTACATAATCGCCAGCAAGATTCTTGAGGTATTTGATAATCTTTTTGTTATCAGTCTCTTCAAGTGCATCAATGAAATCATCAAATGTTTCTATCCAAACAGTCCATCTATTGTCAATATTTTGCTTTTTGACGGCATTGAAAGGTGGTAGTGGTTGCAGGAATGCAGCAGAGTTGTAGACCAGTGTGGAACTTAATGCCATTGCTTGTGGATTCCTGTAAATTGGTTTATGCAAACCATCTGTGAGGCCTTGCAATGTGCTAGCTTTTGGATCATCTTTAATGATAACTGGAAAAGGGATTTTCTTCTTGGTCTCCATCAGAAAAACAACCTATCACTATTTCGAACACCATGTTTGGCTCTCACTCTTCTATGGCTTACAGAGTCATTCTGAAACCCACTCAACAGCTTTGGTGGCACACCGCTTCGGGTATGTCCGGCTCTGTAAGCACAATCCTGGACACTTCTCCTTGAGGCACTTCACCAAGTACAGTGGTATGATGACTCTCTTTAATGGGTTCCGTAAATAAATTATATCTTCTTTTCTAAATGTCAATTTGCACTTTCTGACACCTGACTGATCTCTGCCTTGCAGCACTTCTATTCACAGCGTTAGTATGTAATTTTCGATTACTAATGGCTGCTCTTTGAAAACCTGGTTGTATCCGCCTTCAGTGTTAACACTCCATATAACATATCACTTTATCTTGTGAGCCAGCGCAGTACCTTTATGTATGGCCTGACCAGCAGGTTCTCGGCCAAAAACGTGTAGATTCTCTGCAGTGCTTTTGTTATCTTCTGCTGATTCACAGCGGCTGGAACTGAGCTTTGACTCCACGTGCATTAAAAATCAATTCTGTACTTCGACAACAGGACATGTGGCACGCACAAGCAGTTTTGCTTGGACCACGGAAAATTCTCTGGGAGAGCCTGTGAGAAAGTGGCTCTGTATATACTGTTCCTTAATAGGTACAGGGTGTACAGAGTCCACAGTCCCCCAGGGTTTGACAGAGGTTAAAGTTAGGTATAACCTTACTCTCTGAAGTGGTAGCTTGGTCGAGCAGTAAGGCAGTACCAGAGGACAGTGTAAAGCATTTGTTGTACACACTCAGGCAGCAAATGGTTTCACACACTCAATAACTGAACTCTAGGCCAATGGTTTATATATAAAAAAATATATGCTTGTTTTATTTTAGAACCAACACTTGGAGTTAAAATATACTTTCTCAACAGTAGATGTTTCATATAAATACTTTTGCTATATGCAATAGACTTTAGTAAACAGTTACAAGTGGTTGCAGTAGGCAACTCTATTTTTAAACACAACAATACATTGAGCTCAATAGTAGATTCAAGTTATTTGCAACAGGTTACTTTTTGGATTACTTTTGGAACTCCAGGACTGGATCCTAGATTCAGTCCTGGGTCAGTTCTCAGAATCAAGTGATGAAAGTCGACTTAAGTACTGTAATGATTTTTAACTAATACTTAGCTATTTTAAAAGTTGACACTTAGAAAATATTTCAGAGAAAACAATCAATGATTCCCTATGGAAGAAAATGCAGGTTACAGGTACAGTATGTTCTCGTTACTTTTGTAATCCAGTACTGGGTGCCTAGACTCAGTACTGGGACCTTTATCCAAAACAGGTAAGCAATTACGTTTTCAGATATTATACGATTTTTGAAGAATATTTAAAGATTGCAGAAATCGACACTTAGAAGAAATTTCACAGAAAAACAGTCAATGGTTTCCTATGGAAGAAAATTGAGTTAAGGGTAAGTACAGTTGTAGAGATTTTTCAGAGTCGGTGCTGGGCACCAAGATCCAGCACTGGGAGTTCACCTAGGAACAGGTGAGTAAATTTGTTTTTGTCACTCGGCTGATTTTTGGTGAATATTTGAAGATTTGAAAAGTCCACACTTAGAAGAAATTTCAGGAAAAAGCCAGTCAATGTTACCCTATGAGGAAAATAGAGTTTGCGGTTTAAGGGTAAGTACTCGACTGGCAGAGTTGAGGTTCTGGGTACAGACTCAGGGGTCTCCCAGGGTTAGGTAGGTACAGTTGGTTCACCCTCAGCGGCTCTAGGGCGGCCGGGTGCAGAGAGAGTTAGGCCCAATGTTATCCTATGAGGGATAGGGGGTCCTTGTTTGGTGGCTGCTGACTGGCAAGCCACGCGGCTGTGGGAGCTGGGCTCCTGGTCACTTACTCAGGGCAAGTGGGGAAGTAGGAAGGAGTAGAGTTTTCATTGCCAGGACCACTCGGGCGGCTGGGTGCAGAGTTTTTTTGAGCCTTCGGGCGCTCAATGGATTTCAATGGGAAATCTCCGGTTAGGAAAAAGACTGCAAGCTCGGGGACGAGGACTCTTCAGGTGCCACCACCACTTCGAGAGGTAAGTTGGGTAGTTTGAGGATAGGTAGGTACCCCAGGATTGGGCACAGGGGGCCGTGGGGCACCGCGTGCAGGGTTGCCTTTTGGTGTCGGGAACTCTTACCCTCTGTTGATCGCGGTTGGGGGGGCACCTTGTTCTGAGGCTGCAGGCTTCTTCAGGAGTGTCGAGGGAGGTCCTTGGGTGCCGGACTCGGGGTCACAGTCACCGTGGGGTCGTCCTCAGGGTCTTTGTTCACTCCGGCACTGGCCAGGCTTGGCTGGTGCAGAGTGTGCTGGGTTCGCGGTTCCGGGCTGCTGCCAGGGGTTAGAGATAGGTTTCGAGTAGAGCCTCTACTCATGGGAGTCCCAGGGGCTTAGAGCCAAAAGGTAGCCAGGTCCTCCGGGGTTGGTGAGGTTGCTGGCCACGAGAGATGCCGCGCTGGAGCAGGAGAAGGTTCGAGGGTCGACAGGCCGGTAGGGCTGGGGCCAAAGCAGTTAGTGTCTTCCTCTTTTTAGCAGCTGCAGGGCAGGTCTTTGTTCTTCTTGCTCTTCTTGTAGTTTCAAATCTGGGATCTGGGGAAGGAAGGTTCAGGGTGCCCCTAAATACTAGATTTAGGGGCATTACAGGTAGGTGAAGGGCAGGGGCCAATGGGTCCCTGTCCTGGGGTGGGTACACCCCCTATCCTGCCTCTCTCCTGTGGGAGGGGGGCAGGAGCCTAGTCCTGATTGGGCAGGGCTTCCCATCTTCAAGATGGCGAGAGCCCGGAGATGTGCTTCACGTCGCCTCCCCCACCTGAGGGGTGGGGTTGGCAGGCTGGCACCTCCCCTGTCCTTATTTGGGGTTTCCGGCCAAGCTTCCCGCCAGAGTGGGGGGTTGCAGTGGCCTGGGGAAGTTCACAGAGGCGGAATGCCTTTGAAGCTTCCCCTGCCCATCCTGGGGGAGGAGATTTAGCACCTCGCCCAGGATGTGCATTGTTGCAGACCCAGGAGAGCAGGGGCTCTCCTACCCAGGGGTCCAGCAACATGTCTGCTGTGTGGCAGCCTAGGCAGCCTCAGAACAGACGTGGATTGTAGGTTTAGGTTTCAGGGGGCCTCTCTAAGATGCCCTCTGTGGTGCTTTGTACATTAAATCACACACTGGCATCAGTGTGGATTTAATGTGCTGAGCAGTTTGATACCAAACTTCCCAGTCTTCAGTGCTGCCATTATGGTGCTGTGGAGTTAGTGTTTCACAAGCTCCCAGCACCATATACTCTTAGCTGGCAGCACTGCACTTACAGGACCCAGGAATGGACCTGGGTACTGTAGGGGCACAGGGCTCCTGCCTCTGTGTCCACACCACTGGCATAGGGCACCCAGCTAGAGGGGTGGATGATGTATGCCAGGGCAGTGTAGGTTGTGGGCATGGCACACAGGGATGTGTGCCATGTCGACTCTCTGTTTTGTCTTGTATCCAGACACTCAGCCTGCAAGAGCAGTGTGTGTGTGTTAGGGTACAGGGCATCTAAGGGTGGCACAATGAGTGCTGCAGCCCTTAGAGGCCTTCCCTGGTCACAAGGCCCTGGGTACCTAGGGTACCATTTACCAGGGGCTGACATGTGGCCAGGGTTTGCCAATCTGGGTTTTGGCTGTTAGGCAGTTTTTAGGGAAGGAACACAGGCCCTGGGCACCTGATTGGCAGGAGCCCAGGGCACAACAAGGAAAAGTGCATCAGCTATTTAGGCAAAAAAGGGGGGGGTTACTGCAACAGAAACCCACTTTCTTACAGAGCACTGTCGATCTTCGTGTTACTTATCCTCTATCTAGTTGCCAGTTGTAGTGTCCTCACCAGCCTGGGTACTCACCAATGACTACGCCAAACACAGAGGTTAATATTACATGTCTTTATTCTTCTGTGTGTAACTGCAAACTCAACATTCTAAACCGGCCTTCATTGCATTCCGCTGTAACACGTATGTCACAGCTCTATGTAGTCCGTCAGGAGCCAAAATGGTTCCATCAAGGCTAACTCGCTAGACACTACAAAAATCTACTGTAAGCAAGGGTAGTGATTACACTGAGACAGATAAGTGTAAGGGCATTATGTTTATGACTGTTCATCTCCACAGCTTCCAGAGACAGACATCTACAACCCTTGGCATTCACATGACAACGTTCTGTAACCAAGGGAATGTCATCATAATGAAGGACATAATGGTTTACATGCTGTCTACTACAACATCTCCTTCCTTTCTATAGAAGAATAAAAACTTAGAGAAAAACGTCAAGGAGGGAAAAAGAAGGAAGTATGAGAATAATGTTCAAATAAAAAAAGGCAATGGAAAACAAGAAAATAATGCAAGGAACAGTAACACAAAAAAACGAATCACAAGAAGCATTACATGGGAACAATTGAATACATAACACCGTACATAAGATGTGAGAACTGCAAGCCCAAACGTTTAGTTGGATTTACTTTCCTACCACTCCTGCGTGGCTTACATCGCTGAGGAGATTCATTTTCCTCATCACATGTTGTACTTGTATTAGTAAACCCCTTCTATGTTGTTCTGACGGTGTTGATCCATGCTTCTCCATCTACCTACATTCATCCTTACTAGAACCACCTTCAAGGTTCATCTTAAGCACAACATGTTTGGGAATCTTGTATACCCTGGACATGTTCCACCAACTTCTCCCATTGACTCTCACAGCATAGCGAGACGTAGCATCCACCTTAGGAGGCAAACCAGATATCGACAAGCCCTTCGCCACTCTGTGAGGTAGTTTGATCCTCATCCAATCCCCCACTTGGACCTTAGACGCCATCTCTGAACACTTGGTTTTCCATCTCTGCCTTTAGAAGCCTCGGTAAATCTACACTTCACTTCCTCCCCATATCCAGACTTCATACGCAAACCCAATTTCCTCATGCAAACAGAGCACATATCAAAAGTTGCCAAACTCCCTTGTAACAGTTCAAAAGGACTTCTATTAAAAACGTAATACGGTGTGGTACGATGTGCCCACAGCATGCTTTGCATCGCCTCCTTCACCTCCAGCCTGTTGCTTACTGCCCATTGTATGTACTTAACATTGATGAGTTCAAAAAACCATTGGCTTGTGGGTGATACCAAGCCACTCGGTGATGTAGTATGCCAGATTGAATTAGAAAACTGGACATTTCCTTGGAGGTGAATTAGACCCCATTATCTGACACAGTTTCTTTGGGGAAACCCTCCCTAGCAAACAATCTTTGAAAACATTTGATGAATTCTTGGGTGTTAGGATCTACCGTAAAATGGAACTCCCACCACTTACTGTAATAGTCAGCGACCACCAGGGCATACTTATATTTGTTTGGAAGTGTTGGACTTGGCCCTTTTTGCAGTGTCATCCTAAACTTTTTGCCTTCCTCCTAGCTATCTTTTTTCTGAAATAGTGTTGGTGGTTCTAGGACTCTGTGCACTTTAGCACTGCTGTCCAGAGTAAAGTGCGTGTGCTGTCTGTGGTAAACATGGTAAGATTGGTCTACACCTGTTTGGCGTATTTAGTTTACCTGTCAGTCCCTTGTAAAGTGGTATCTCAGATACCCAGGGCCAGTAAATTAAATGCTACTGGTGAGCTTGCAGCGCTGATTGCGCCACCCACCAAAGTAGCCTTTCAAACCTGCCTCAGGCCTCTGCCATTGCAGGGCCTGTGCGCACAGTGTTTGTACTACTGTCTGTGACCCATCCTTTTACTGCATGTCAGTCACCCCTAAGGTAGGCCCTAGCTAGCCCTATTGGCAGGGTGCATTGTAGGTACAAGGTAGAACATGTACCTTAAGTGTGTGACATGTCCTGGTAGTGACAAACAGCCATTTTAGTTTCTCAGTGCTGTGAGGCTGCCCTCTCATAGGAATGCATTGGGGATTCCCTGATAAGTGTTTCAGTGGTAATTCCTGATATGAGAGAAGCAGCGTGGTCAAGTTTGGTATGGTTGGAATAGTAATAATAAATGGTGCGTAATGGTGTTTGCAGATTTATTATTAGATTTATTTTCGAAATGCCACTTTTAGAAGTTGGCATTTCTGTGTGCTATGTGTCTGCCTTCCTGATGTGTATTGCATGTCTGGCTTTGGTGTGACAGGGGCTGGTGAGGTGTGTGTGGCTCCCGGGAGAGCAGGGTGAGTCAGCGCTAGGCTGAATAGGAGATCTGCATTTGGAGTAGTGGGAGGAGTAGTCCCCTGACCCTGAATAGGTCTGTGCCTGGCTGGGTGAATGCTGGCTCCACCCCTTGTGGTGGTCTGATGACCGAGCCCCCCACCTGACAAAGGGGAAGAGGAGCCCTATAAACAGAGTGCTCCAATACCCCCCAGAACCAGTTGAAACTGGTTACCCCCCAAGCCCTGTGCCAGGGCAGAACAAAGTAGAAATATGGTATAAGTACTGGGGCTGTGACCTCATGTTGGTGTGCTTGTGCTTCCTTGCTACTTGGGGACTGCTGCTGCTGGGACCCAGGAGGAACCGCCACGAGGGACTGTCTCCCTGCTGGAGGGCCCTTTGAGCTGGCCTGCCTGGGCCAAGCCTTGTGACCCTGAAACCTTTGCCTGAGCGACTTGTGGGCTCTTTATCCTTCTCTCCCAGGACAGGGAGTGTTCTGGGGCTTCGCAGCCCTGAGCTGTGACATATTTAGAGGGAATCCCGACGTGGGGATTCTGCCGCATTGATGCCTTAGCCCACCCCGCATTGGTCTCGCTGAAAGCTGGAGCTTACCCGACTGGTTTGTGCTCCTGCAAGCTAGAGCTTACCCTGCTGTTTTATGCCTCTTTTTAGCGGGAGCCCACCCCACATTTGTCTGGTGAAGAAGCCGCCGAGATCAGCGAAACCGGCGGAGAACTCGCTCCACGATTCCATGTGCCCCCGAAGCCGCAGGAAGTCAGGCAAGCTGCCTAGTGGTGGGCGGGGCTTACATAGAAGCCAATTTCTGCCCGGCGCCACCGGAAGACAGGCAACCCTGAGCCTGACGTGAGGCGGGGCTCCCAGTGGGCCACACTGCCACAACGGAGAAGAGGAGCCAGGGAGCCTACCCTGCGCTGGCGAACGCCCAAAGACAACGGAGACTTCGCTCCGGTGAGTGGGGGCCGCGAGGTGAGCTGTTACCCACGGGTGTGGTCACGGATGTCAGCAGAGTCTGGCCAGAGTCCCCCTGTGGCCATCCAGGGTTGATGCGGAGGAGACTGCAGGAGTCCCCTGAGTGGGACCCAAATTGGCACAGTGTTGGTGCCAAAGTAAAGCTGCACAGCTGCACTGCGAGAAAGAGGGCAGCTGCAACGAGGGGCCCCTGTTGTTTTAGAAGTCCTGGAGTGGGGCTTCAGTGGCACAGTTAGTGCCAGGGTTCATTTGTGTCCTCAGCTGCACGTCAGGAGAGCGGGCAGCTGCCACACGGGGCAGTTTCCTTTCTTAAGGAGCAAGGGAGGGGTGAGACGCCTCCCGCGCCCCAGTGCATGACTCACAGTGGTTTGTGCTACAAGGCAGCCAGAGGGCCTGTGAAAGGCCCTACATTTACGCCCTGACATTTGGGACAAAGGGCATTTGAGCCTCAGTAAAAAGGCCAGTGAGCCTGGGGTCAGGTTTGTTACCTGTGTGTGCCAGGAGGGCGCAAGGCCCTAAGAAAAGGTGATGCATGCACCTGGGGAGTGTCACTAAGGTGGCCTTCTAATTGTGAGTTATGTGTAAATGTGTGTTATGCCTACTGTGATGCCTACAGAGGTTGCATAAAGTGTTTTATGCCTAATGTGATGCAGACAATTGCATTTATGTTGCAGGTGATAATGGTAAGTACAGTATATTACCAGTAGTTACTGTTTGTGGTATTTACTACTTGTGCTTTGTGATGGTTCTGACAGTGCCTGATTGGCCCTGTCATGTATATAATCCCCTGTGAATATTGCCTAGTGCCAGTTGGCACAGTTTATATGTGTAATTGTGATTCTAATGTGTTTTGGATAATACAAAGGCTATGTTTTTTTAAATAACCTTGTGTGGAGTTTTGTTTTGTAGTGTGCCTAGTGTGTTGCTGCTGTGTGTATGTGTTGCGCAAATGCTTTACACATTGCCTCTGGGATAAGCCTGACTGCTTGTGCCAAGCTACCAAGGGGGTGAGCAGGGGTTATCTTCAGCATGTAACTCTCTTGCCCTGACTAGAGTGGTGGTTTCTGCCTGGCTTAGGCATTTGCCCTAGCCAACCGGAAATTCCATTTCTCACTGGAAGAATATGGAATGGCCCCACAAAATCAACTGCAAGTTTCATCTAAGGACCAATAGGAAGTTCAACCACCTGAATGGGAGGAGTAACCGTTTTGATGACCTTGTCACTGGTACAGCAAACCACACATCCCTCGACAATCACTTCAATCTGACGATCCATTGACGGCCACCAGTAAGCCCCACGAACCATTCTTTTGGTACCCGTTTGTCCAAGATGCCCTACATGACCATACTCAATGATACAAGCCCTCAGACTCGCAGGCGGAATACATTTCTCACCCTGCATAATCATCTCACCATCTTCCACCGTAAGTCCAGCTATAATCTTGGCATAACGCTGAAGCTCATGATCTAGATGCTTCTATTTTGGCCATCCTTGAAAAATGTTTTCCTTTACCTCCTTGAGCACTCGGTCGGACGGCATGGTCTCCAACCATTCTTCTTCAGAAAACCCACTGACACTACACACATCCAACGCAGTAATCAAACACTCCTCACCTTCATCTCCCACAAATTGCTCTTCCTTATCCAAAGGTAGAGGTGATCTAGAGATGAGATCTGCCCTAGTGTTCTTTCCTCTAGGAATATGTAATACTTCAAAATCGTACTGTAACAATTTAGAGCTTAATCTCACGATCCTTGGGGTATGTTCTTTCACAATACAACCATTCAAAAAAGGAATGAGGGGCTTATGGTCTGTCAACAACTTGAAAGTCCCCCCCTACAAGAAACACTTAAACCTCTCAAAAGGCCAGCAACAGGCAAATAGCTCTCTTTCGATGACAGAATAGTTTTTTCACTCTGGCGTAACGCACATGAAGCAAACCCCACGGTGTGATCTCTACCATGTTTGATCTGAGTGATCGTGCCCCCCAGACCATCCAGACTGGCATCCACGGAAACAATACACTTGCTAAGAGGATCAAAAGGTGTGAGAATTTTACTCTCGATAAGTTCCTGTTTGATTCAATCAAATTCTTTCTGACAAGCCTCACTCCACACAAACGTAACTTTCCTCTTCAGCAACTGTCTCAAGTGAACTGTCTTGGCAGCGAAATTAGGAATAAAATTGATGTAGAACTCACACACACCTAAAAATGAAGATATCTGATCTTTGGACTTGGAACAAGGAGCATTCACAATAGCCTCAATCAATCCGTCTCTGGGTTTAATACCCTTAACGAGATGCCCAAGTATTCAATGGACTCCACCCCAAATACACACTTTGCTTGTTAGCCACTATACCCTTCTCCTGAAGCCTAGTCAGAACCTCCGTCAGGAATTTCTCGTGCGACAACTTGCCCTTGCCCTTTATCAGAATGTCCTCTACACCCTCCAACACCTTTTCCAGAATGCGTTGAAACACCAAGGCTACTGAGGCAAGCCCAAACGGCATCCTCCTAAACTGAAAAGTCCCTACCAGAGACACAAACGCTGTGAGGTGCTTACAACCATTATCTAACTACACCTGATGGTAAGAAGAAGATAGCTCAATATTTGAGAAATACTGAGCACCCGCCAATCTCGACAGAATATCATCGATGCGTGGAAGGGGATGTGAATCCACCCATATTTCCCTGTTCAAACTCTGCAAATCGATGCACACCCTAAAACTCTCATTTTTCTTATGGGGAACGACAAGCGGAGATAACCATAAAGATGCGTTAATGGGTTTAATGACCCCTGACTCACACCACTTCCTGAGCTCTTCAGACAGATCATCTCTAACACTGTACAGCACATTGCACAGCTTTTGTTTGACTGGTACTGCCTGATCCTTCACCTTGATAAGGTGTTTGAACCCTTTGATGCACCTCAACTTATCAGAAAAATCTCCTTTAGTACTTGTTGGCCTACATAGACAGACCCTTACCCTGATAGTTGTCATTCATCACTGACACTTGTTCTTTGTTTCCTGACCTAAGACCAAAAAGGCCCTGTTGATACCAGCCCAATATATTGAGTCCCTTCTTAGCGACATAGACTTTCCCTTGTATGCACCTATCCTTAAAAATGAAACAGGTCTCAAAAAACCTTTTAACTCAATCCTCCTGGCCTCATAAGATACAGGACTTCTGTCTGGCGCTTCCAATGATTTGTCAACCCAAATATGATCAAACAGTAATATGATCAAACAGTCCTTTCGTCATCATGGTCATACGTGCCCAAGAATCCACAAACAACTGAAGAGAATTCACATCTACAACAACATTGACCACGGGGTCCACACATTTGTCTGACTCATCCTTGACTACCAGGATCAAATCATTCATGAACTCACCACATCAGCAGACACATCACCCTTATCATCATCCATGTAGACCAAGCTGACTTTAACCTTGCAACCACAAACTTTGGCGAAATGCCCCTGTTTACCACACTTACGACAAGATGCGTTCCTTGCTGGACAGACACGACTATTGGGATAATGTGATAGGAACCCACATTTTGTGCATGCATTTTTTTGTTGGCTAAATCTTTTCTCTGACCGTAACAGCCGTGTTCTTATTGCCTCTCTGTTCACTTTTTTGCTTTTCCCCTTGATCTCTATGTTCTTTTACCGCTCCCACAACATCCTTATCTGATTTCAGTAACCCCCCTTGATGCCTTTTGTGACAACTCTATACAATGCTGATGGTCTCTTGCAACAACGTTTTTTTTAACATTAAAGGTTTTTCCTGTACTTTTTTGTCTCTACATCGTACTACAACCTGGTCCCTAATCAACTGTGTGTTGAAATGTTCAAACTCGCATTCTGACTCAAAAATACGCAGCACCGCAACAATCGATACAATGCTGTCATCAGCTTCTTGTTCCCTTGTGAATAACTTGTGTTTAGCTACAACTAAACTGCCTTCCACATTAAATTGTTTTTCTAGCATTGCTACTGCCTCCTCAAATTCATCAAGAGCCTCTTGTCCCTCAGTAACCTTAAGAGGAGGTAGATGTTCTAGGACAGCCTGCCCTTCAAATCCCAAATTGTGCTCTAGAAAAGATCTCTTGCATTCTGCACTGAACCTTGCCCCCCCACCGCTCCTAAATATTTAGTGAAAGCTCTAAACCATACTTCCCACCTCACTGGTGGGTCTCCTGGAAGCTGTAAAAAAGGAGAGGAGCCTGTACATTTTGCATGTTGTCCATAAATATTCACCAATGTAGAGCTACCAACCAAAAGTACAGTTAATACAAAATTAAAAAATAAGTAAAGGAGCTGTGCATGATAATAAATTGAAAGAAACCCACAAACTAATTTCCGTAGACACTCAGGATGACCTTTGTCCTACAAATTTTTCTCACAGCTCAGAATATTCATGAACATGAAGTCAACCAAGCAACTGTCTGAAAAGAGCAGGCTAAAGTAAAAATGAGTCAAATACCATCCACTGTAAAGATCTAGAAATTCAGCTGACTACGCTGGCATGTGGCAGAGAAAGAAGCTCCGCACTTCACAAATGGTGTGTTGACGAACATAGAAGTTCTGATAACCCCTCAGACAGATGGGCGATATGAGGTGAAAGCACAGACAATCTGTGCATGAGCCACAAGAGAAGCAGTACATATACGCCGTACATATTCTAGAAGATGAACAGTGGCCCGCCGCCATCACCGAACAGCTGACCAACGCGAGTTTAACTTGCCAAATGAAAATTCTCATGCATCATCATTTGGGACCGCAATCTCAAACTGTACAGACCTCCGTGGTCCCAACTGCATTTGCCTCCACTTATAATACAGCCACCACTGTTTATGACCAGCACAACGCCTCACTGGCCACTCAGAAATGATGTGCAGCTCCAGTGAGCCTTGCTATGTAAGCCGACCACCGCCTCACCAATGATATCCAGTTGCCACCATCTGCTCATACAGTTCGTGAGAACAAGATCTGCCCTTCAGTCTAACTCCGGCTGTAAGTGCATGAATCAGGCAAGAAAAGGGAGAGCACATAGGTCCTCACTGTGACTGTCGATCCAGGATGCAGTCAATGAGGCACACTTGCTGACACACAGGGCTATGTATGAAGTGACCTGGTGCTGCCGCTGAAATGACTTATCAATGGTATACACAGAGGTAACCATCTGGCTCTCGAAACGAAGTACATTGCCTATGTGGACAGAGTGCAGAACGGTTAGGATCATGGCCAATTTTGTTGTGATTACACTGAGACAGAGAGCACCATATATATTGACCGTTCATCTCCACAGCTTCCAGAGACTGAAATCAAGAACCCTTGGCATTCAAATGACAATGTTCGGTAATCAAGGGAATGACATCATAATAGAGTACATCATGGTTTAGTGCTAGGGCACATCAGGAATTTTATTCCGTTTTCCTGTATTGATGCATCTAGTGATTACAGTCTTGGGTTTGACAACTGTTATCAATGGAATTACAAAAAAATAATTATATTTGCAGCACAGTGGCCCCCTCTGATACATTAATTACCTAAACTAGAGAATCCTTGATTATCACCTGTTCGGTTAAGAGTTCTCCAACTATTTCAATAAGGCATACAGGAGGGCTTATAAATAGTGAATCTCCAGCTGGCTTGCACTAAAGTTCTTGTATGATAATGACAACAGGAGGCCCCACCACATCTGCGTAATACCATGAATCCTCTGTACCTTTTCCTCTGGGTCACTCAGCGAATGGTTGGGTCCCAACAGTGTCTTTTCAATGAGGAGGAATTAGGGAAGGAATGGGATAATTTATTGCTCCTAAAGTTTCTGATGGGTAAAACGTTTATGAGTATATTTTCATTTCATGTTGGAGTATATAGTTAAGATTAGAACCAAAAAAAAAAAAAATTAAAAAAAATAGGGCCATTGTGATTGATGGAGTAGGGTTTTCGGTAAAGAAAACCTGCTCTGATAAAACCTCCCATTGTGTGAAAATCATTAACAAATATTTTTAAATTAACCGAGAAAGTACTGATAACCTTTTTTTTTGGAAAAGAAAATAAGAAAGGTGCGGGAAAATGACAATTGGGTTATGTAGGCCACAAATGATTTCTGCACGTAAAACAGCAACACAGGAGAAAAATATTATTTTCATGAGCAAATGTGAATTAAAACGCGTTCACCTAAGCAATATTAATAACATAGAATATTAGTTTAAAATGATTGAGTTTATATTAGATTAATGAAATATTGAAAAAGAATAATGAAATGGAACTTTTTATGTTGAACAAATAAATGAATATGTTTATTTCTCCTATAGAAAACTGCATGGTTTATGAAAAAGGCCTCAAAAATACCATTAGGGTTAATTTGTTTTAAAACGGAGAATGCAGAAAAAAGTTTTTTATTCTTCATAGTGACTATTGTGTTCTTTCTTGTCGATGGCTACGTGTTCGGAGTATCAGCGGAACTTAATACAGTCTGAGGAAATGTTTAGGTTTGTGGACTGTGCTAGAAAATTTTAACAAACTCTTTTGAATGTGTGCGAGTCAACGAAGGAGAAGATTTTGATTTCCTTTGCTGAAGGACTATGATACCAGCATAAATCTAAACAAAAACCTTTTGAGAGTGGAGAACGACGGATGTGGTGTGACTTAACGCCCTATGCTTCTGGACCAATGAGGATAGAGAATTTTCTGGATTTTGTTACTAGAATAGGGATGGCCTTTAACTTTTAGGGTATAACTATTAGTGTTAGAATCCATATTTTTGGGAGAGGCGAGGCCAGGTGTGACGTTCGTGCGAGCTGTTTCTTTGAGATACTTTGGCTGATGCTGTCTAAAAACTGACTCCTTAACTTTGCTCCTCATGCCTTTGTGAGGCTTGGCCCAGCTTTCCCTTCCAGCTGGAGGGTTAGCTTTTCCAACTATTAGCATGCTGTGCTATAGATTTCTTAGGTTTGTATGAAATTCTGTATTTGCATTTATCTTGTTATATTCCTCTTTTGTCTCTTTCGCTGTCCACTCAACTCATGCTCCTTAAATGACATGCTATTGTGAATTACTGTATCTAAGTTTTCTTGTGTGATGGTTCTAAGACTCGATGCTGTGCCTTTGTTTGACGATTTTCTATGCTTTCAAAGAAAATAGATAAAGCAAAGTAATAGAGACAACTGAGTCTGTCATTATTGATTTTTGTAAATAATAAGATTTATATATAGTTGCATATAGTTTGGTTTGTAGAATATTCCCTTTGTTGTAGGTCCTCATGAAGGGGATATCCATTTTAAACCTTTTGCCAAATCCCTGTCAACTCTCCTAAAAGGTCAGTCGGAGGACCAGTAAAAGTATGGGCCAAAATTCAGACATATAAAATAGAGGTTTAGGTTGGCTTTGTGTGGTGAAAATATTGCCCACTTTCCCTTAGCACCTTTACGCTGCCCTCGCGCTTTCCTTTATTGGTAGCAGAATACGGATGGTTAGTGTAGATTGATTATATTGGCAATTGATTGAGATGAGAGTTATTACTTTTTATTAATCTTTTGTACTTTTTGTTACATGTAGTGGTCAGACCGGTTGACCGTAAAGGAATTTGTTAGCAGGTCCGAAGTAGGAATAAGATCCCGGGATAATCCCAAGGGCTTGTCTTAGTGTGGCATACACTAAGTAGAATTGCGTTGTCTGCTGTTCATGCAAGTATTGAGCAATAGCCGTATTGTCAGTATTGCACACAGGAATTTTGGAGTTAGTGTACTAGAGACTTATTTGGGTACCTTTAGAAAGCACATCTGGAGAAGTCTCAAAAGTCATCAGTTGAATGAGAGTAGAATCACGCTGACTGAGATTTTACTAGTAGAGAGAGAATTCTTAGAGAATTTGTATCTATCTTCTGTTAGTGGAGCAGACAAGCTGAATTGTCTTTGTGTTCTAATCTTGTTTGTCTAAAAAGATTTCGTAAATAGTTGCCGATAATGTTTGTAAAGGGAGGGTCAGTTGCAGGAGTTATACTGATGTCACAGAAAGCTGTGCTGCTATTGGTTGGCTAGCGGGAGTCATCATAGAAAGCTGCGCTGCTATTGGTTAGCTAGTGTGAATCGTCACAAAGAGAGATATGCTGCTATTGGTTGGTTGGTGTGAATTGCACTGGTATTGGACAGTGAGAACAAATTGGATTTGTTAGAAGTACGGAAGAAATTCTTAAATAGAGTTTTAGCGATCAATCAAAACAAAAATGAAGTCATTAAAATTGTTGAAAACCTTGTTTAGAAAAGATGAGTCTATAACCATTAGAGAGGGAATCCCTGTAGCTCCTGGGGGTGTGCCTGCTTCTGTTATGTCATTAGAAAGAGGTTATAAAACATGTACATGGTTGGAAACTTGGGTGAAGTATACAGTATTTCAACACCAGGATTTTAGAAAATTTGTGATATCAGATAAATGAGTTGAAACCAAGTCCGAGACCTATGCAGTATGAAGCGCTTGAAGAGTGGGAACATGAGGCATACAAAAGAGATAAGGATAGAACTGAGGATAGATATAGAAACACTGTGAGTAGATACTCAGAGGTAAAATGGGATGCACAAATGAAAAAGTAGAAGAGAGATGTAGTGGCAATGGGTGAAGGAATGTATCCAGTTGTACCAGTGGAGAATAATAACAGAGGAAAATGTAAGGAAAAGAAGAATATTACAGAAACAGAATATGATCCAAATGAGGTAGATGATGACTTGTTGGATGGGTTATTAATGAATAGAACTCCACCATATCAGGAAGAACAAGAGAGACCTTCGCCGAGTGCTTCATTGATTCAGATAGAAGATTTCCAAAGGATAAATACAAGTGTAGTAAGTCAGGCCAATGGATATCTAACCAAAAGAATAAATCAGTTGAGTTTGAATGCAGATGCTTTGTCACTTCCTGTGACTATTGGTCCTATAGTGCCATTATATAATAATGAACAAAGTGTTTCACAGGTACATGCTCTAACAGTTCCTGCAGTTCTAGACAAGAATTTTATTCCTGAGGCGAATGACAGAACTAGTAATGGTGCAAGTGAATCAGAATCATTGATTGATATTTCTGAAAGATCAGTAGAAAATCTAAAACGTGGTGGCCAGATTGAGCCAAGGAGATTATTTCAGAATATAAAGGGAGTGACACCTACATCAGGAGAGTCTTTAGGACCTTTACCGCAGGAATTGGATGAGTGGATTAGAGGAACGACATCTAATAAAGTGAGCATGGATGTAGGTAGATTAAAAGCAGATTTGGAGGAAAATGATATTGGGTATGATTAGTCCAGCGAGATTGAGTAGGAAGAAGAGTTGTTATTCTTGTGTGAAAATATCACAATGACAGCAAGAAATCTTCAGGAGAAATTTGCTGAAGTTGTACAGACATATGGAGTGGATATAGAAAAGTCAAAGGCCTTACAAAAAAAATACAGATTGGATTTCAGTGACAAACATCTGGAAAGTTTGAATGCTTCAGGGAAGCGCTTGCAAATTAAAGAGTTAATTAACACTTTCAGATGATGGGGTGAGTTAGATCGTTGGAAAGGAAGATGGGCTAAAAAGAACGAAGCAACAGCTGCATTTATTAATGTTTCCAGTGAGAGAAACAGGTACAGAAGCGACTGAAATGATATATTCCATGAGAGAGGTACCAGGAGGTAGATATGTTTATATCCCATGGTTAAGACAGGATATATTGTCTTTTATGAACGAATTTCCCAGATTGAGAGAAAAACCAGTGGAGTGGTGCAAACAAGTAGAGAGGTTTGTTAAAGTTTCAAAGGTTTTGTGAAAAGACTTAGATGGTTTGTTTGATATTGTGGTTCCAGCTGATTTGTGGATTGAGTGTAAAATTGCAGTAGATTGGCCAAAAGAAGAATATCCAAGAGATGCAAAAACTAGAGCTTAATCTGATGAAGTGATGAAAAAGTATAATCAGGGTATAACCTATTTGAAGGGGAAGATTTCGCCAAAAGAGACAGATTGGATTAAAATAGACAGAACTACACAAGAAACAAAAGAGACAGTGCATGCTTACTACGAAAGGCTTCTTCAAGTGGTTAAACAGTATGATGGCATTGAGAATATCACTGACAAGGACATGGCTCATTTTGTATATAGGTTTGTGTTTGGTTTGAAACTAGAAATTAGCATGATGATTTAACAACATTTAATCTGTTGGCAAAGCAAGTCGATTGATGAGATATTGCGTTATGCGAAATATTGTAGTGATGATATTGAAACGAGATATATAAAGTTGAAAGAGAAACTAATCTGGGCTCAGATGAAAGCAGCACAGAAAGGTGGATTTGTAGATTTTTCTCAATTAGGTTTTCAGGGCAAAGATCAGGTTGTTTAAGATACTCAGAATGCTACTTTTACAAAAGGTGGTGGAAAAGGTAGAAATAATAAAGAGGATATGAAGAAGAAATATCTGTGTCATGCTTGCGGTAAATTTGGACATTGGAGACGTGAATGTAGACGTTTGTTGACAACTACAAGTGGTGGTGCAGGTGTTAATGATATGAATCAGTTAAATCAGATGCAAAATCAGAATCTACAACTACCAGATGGGAGAGAACAAGGTTCACAAATACCTCAAGTTCCTATGCCAAATCAGAATATGAATGGTAAAGTACAGAGATACAGTACGAAAATGGGTTTTCACACAGATAAATCAGCAAAACAAAAAGTACAAGTGGCTTCACAATATTGGCTACCGTTCCAGGGGAGTGATTCAGATACATATCAATGACGGTGCCTGAGGGAGGAGAAGGAGTGTGTGCTCGGCGCATCCCTAGAGGTAGATCAGTGTGGTCCTTTTGTGGATGGAGAAGTAGAAGGTAATGTGATTTCATTCCTTGCAGACACCGGCGCTACAAACTCCACTGTGAGATCTGTGTAAATTCCTAACCTACCCCTCTCAGGAGATAATATCCAAGTTGTAGGCGTTTCAAATCAATTGATCAAAACTCCGGTAACCAAACCAATTAAAGTGCAAATTGGAGATTTCAGACATTTGCATTGTTTTGTGGTGTGGGATACAATTCCAGTTAACCTTTTGGGTAGAGGCTTTTTGTGCAAGATAAATTGTACCATTTACTGTACACCAGATGGAATAGCCTCCCATACAAGGATGAGGAAGTTGTATTAAAATGGCAAGGCAAGGGACAGAGGTGAATGATTTGTATCCATGCTTTTATGACTAAATTGTCAAATAAAGCTTGTTTGGATTGGATTTTTATCCTTTATTTACAGCAAAGGATTTTCCTGTTGAATTGAGAGAAACTGTGTTGACTGATGTGTTGGACTTTTCAGGGAAAGACATTGGATTGATGAAAGTAATTGATCCTATTCAAATTTCAGTCAAACAAGGTGCAGAATTTCAAAAACCCCACCTTACATAATGAGTCCTGAAACAATTGCAGGAGTAACACCTGTGATTGAAATAATGACTAAACAGATTATTTTAAAGAAATACAAAGCAGTCCTTGTAATTCGCCTATTATGGGAAATAAGAAACAAAGCGGGAAATATAGAATTGTCCAAGATTTCAGGAAAATAAATCAGATAGTAGTACCTTGTTGTCCAATAGTGCCAAACCCAGCAGTAATTATTTATCAAATCCCATGTGACGCAGAGTGGTTCACAGTGATTGATTTGTGTCAAACATTTTTCTCAATACCCTTGCATCCGGATAGTCAATATTTGTTTGCATTCCGGTTTGGTGACCGTGTTTTGGCATGGGGTCAAGTTCCTCAAGGGTATACTAAAAGCCCCTCAATCTTCAATCACATTTTAAAGAGGTGCTTTGAGTCATTGGTAATGCCCAATAACTCAGTGCTGATTCAGTATATTGATGATTTGCTTGTTGCATCACAGACAAGAGAAGCTTGTGTGACAGATACTATTGCTCTACTGAATCATTTGGCAGTAGGTGGGCATAATGTATCACCAGCAAAATGGCAATTTTGACAAAAAGAAGTTCTTTATTTGGGGCACAAAATTGAAAAAGGAGTCAGGAAAGTGTCACAGGACTGAATAAATGCGATCTAGCAAATGAAACCTCCCAAGACGCAGAAAGAAATTTGAATGTTTTTAGGTATGGCTGGAATATGCAGGCAGTGGATCAATAGATTTTCCTTGACAGCCAAGCCATTACAGAAAGTGACTCTCAAAGATGTGTCAGATCCGATTCAATTGAATGAGGAATGCATGAAGGCATTTGTTGAGTTGCGAGACGGCCTTTGTTGTGCACCAGCATTAGGAATGCCGGGTTTCAACAGGGATTTTGCACTATTCTGTTACGAAAGAGCCGGTTGTGCACTTTCAGTTCTAACACAAATGCATGGATCAGCACGTCGTCCTGTGACATATTTTTCAGCCACACTTGATTGTGTAGCTGCAGCTTTACCAGGTTGTTTGAAAGCAGTTCCTGTTCCTTGTGTGAGTTTGGAATAGAGTGAAGCAATTGTGATGGGACATCCAGTGAGGGTGTATCTACCGCATTCCGTTGAAATTTTGTTGACACAAACTCGAACACAGCATCTTACGAGTAGTCGGTTGATTAAATATATGAACGAGTGATACTGGAAGCTGAAAATGTAACAGTGACAAGATGTATGAACTTAAATCCAGCTACCTGGTTGCTAAATCCAGATTGTGAAATGGTGGTGGATAAAGCAGATCATGATTGTCCGGATGTGACTGAATTGTGTACAAAGCTAAGACCTGATATAAAAGATACTCCATTATCTGAATCAGATTGTGTGATGTTTGTTGATGGATCTTGCTTGAGAGATGAAATGGGTACCTTGCGAGCTTCCTATGCAGTTTGCACAGTGGCTAATGTCATTGAAACTTCATGCTTGAAAGGAACAAAATCTGCTCAAATTTCGGAGTTGGTAGCACTAACAAAAGTGTTATGACTACAGGGCTCCTCAGGGTCCGGGCGACGTAATAGGGGTCCACCTCCCGATATCCCCAGACTCCAACCTGGAGGTTACAGAGCCCAGACGCGATCAGGTGAGGGAAAAAAGGAAGGGGGGAAAGGGACAGCAGGGAATCAAACCTGAAAGACAAAACAAGATAATATTCATATAAGCACAACAATTATCTCTACTCTCATTTCGGTCTCACTAGCGCCAGCTATTACCATGTGTAATGGGAGTCCTTTCCCCGCGACCCCTGAGATGCCTCTCTCAGGACCACCAAATCATGTCTCTCAGCCCACAGACCTCTCCTGTGGCTTTCTCAGTTCAAACCAAAACACCAGCCATGCAACGCAATGGCCTCTCCTCAGTCTTGCCTCAGACTAAGGGATCCTAGTTCCACGCTATCAATAAACGACTCCAAGCACTTCCAAGAGGCTTCCACGGTGTACAACCGCCGCCGGCGTTCTTACAGTGGTAGCGCTCCTTCACAACGTGAGGATCAACACGCCAATAGACTTGACACAGTAAGTTAGAGGACACTCCCTGGTTACCTGCACCCGGGGATCCTCCTCGCGGGAAATACGCCTCTCGCGCACTCCCTGGGATACTCAGTTAGGTGTTAGGACACCCAATGTTTCACCGCTCAGCCGAGCTAGAATCCTCGCCTCCGATAAGCCCCCGTCCCTAAATGCCAGGCGGCAATGTCTCCCTTTCCAGGGGGTGATGCGGGGGTTTGTATGGGTTTGGACACCCTCGGCAGAAATCCAGCAGATGCACCTCCTATGGTGCGTATAGCACAAATACCGCTCCTCAGCGGTTGGGAATGGTCGCCTTGCAACCAACCGGGTACTAGTAGTCAGGGAGCCAGGGACCTTTCCTACCTGCTCCGTGAACTTCGAGGAAGCCGCCGGCCGCGGGGAACACACCCCACGGGGTGCCCGTTCGACGGAAGTCGGGACTCTGGGTTACAGTCGTCAGGCTTCGCTACGCTCCTCAGCTCCTTCCTCCGATCTTCCTCCGAGTAAACGAATAACGCACACCTCCGGCCGGGTATGACGCCGTTATAAGGACGTCCACTTCCGGGCCCCGGAGGTTGCTGGGATCTGTAGTTTATACACTAGGTAGGCGTGTTTGCCTACAGCGCCTCCGATTCCTGACAAAAAGCATGCTACTTTGGAAAAAAACTAGAGAGTAACCATATTCACTGATAGTCAATATGGTTTTGGGGTTGTGCATGATTTTGGACAATTGTGGTCTCAACGTGGTTTCTTGACCTCATCAGGTTCACCAATTTGAAACGGAGAATATGTAAAATAACTACTGTTGGCACTACAATTGCCCAAAGAAATCAGGGTTGTGAAATGTTCAGCACACAGATCTGGCAGTGATTATATCACAGTTGGAAACAAGTATGCTGACGAAGTTGAGTGTTTATGTGCGCTAAATTCGGTTTCAATAAATAAAAGGATACAGAAATCTGATGAAAAAGAATGCAATCTGATGTTCATATCTGTTGAAACATGGGAAGAAATTAGGCATCTTCAGGAGGAAGCAAGTGTAGAAGAAACAAGTATTTGGAGCAAGGCAGGTTGTTCACATAGGGAAGATGATGATGTGTGGATTTATCCTGATGGAAGACCAATCATGCCAGATAGTCTGTTGTCCCAAATGGGGAGGTTTTATCTTGGTCCTTCACACATAGGTAGAGATGGTATAATTAGGATATTTAAGGAATCATGGTTTAACCCTAAATTCAGGGTCATTGCATAAAGCCTTTGCCAGAGGTGTGTGACTTGTCAACAGCAACATGCAGGCAGAAAGACAGTTGTTTGTTGGGGACGAATTGGAAAAGCAGCTGGTCCTTTTACACGATTACAAGCTGATTTCATAGAACTACCACGATGTAATGGACTAAAATATGTACTGGTGATTGTCTGTTTGTTTTCTCGGTGGGTGGAAACCTACCCAACAAGAAGCAATGATAGTCTAACAGTTGCTAAATTGCTTCTTAGAGAGATCATCCCAAGATTTGGATTTCTAGTCTCTTTAGAATCTGATAGGGGGGCGCATTTCAACAGTGAAATAATTTGAATGATTTGTTCAGCATTACAAATTAAACAAAAATTGCATTGCGCCTATCGACCAGAAGCATCAAGAGTGGTTGAGCACGTCAATGGAACAATTAAATCAAGACTTGCAAAGGTGTGTGCGTCCACTGCACTGAAATATCCAGATGCATTACCATTAGTTCTGATACGTCTGAGAAGTATTCCTGATAGAAAAACTGGATTGTCTCTGCATGAGATTATCATGGGCAGAGCAATGAGACAGCAAGTAGTTCCAGCGAATCATCTAATGAATATAACGGACGATTTAGTACTCGATTATTACAAAGGATTGGCTGATGTGGTGCGTTCTGTATCACATCGCGTTAGAGAAGTTGCAACCACAATACAGCAAGAACAGGCACACAACTTGAATCCTGGAGAGTGGGTTCTTGTCAAGAAGCACGTGAGAAAATCGTGCTTGGAACCTCGATGACATGGGCCATATCAAGTGATACTGGTGACAACGACGGCAGTAAATTGTGGTGGCTTGCCGAACTGGATTCATGCTAGTCATACACAAAGTCCCAAGTCCACTTTAATCCAAAGAATCAGTTGAAGGTGATCAAGAGAAGAGAAAAGAAGGTGATCAAAAAGAAACTGAACAGACTGAAAATCAAGTAAAGTGGGCACCAGCTACTGGGTCTCGTGAGGCTGCCAATGTCGATACAGTGAAGAAATTGATTCCAGAACGAAACAGTGAAGAGGAGAAAAAGGAATTAATTAAAAGAAATATTGAGACAAGTCCTGAACTAAATGAAACTGAAGAAATTCAAAAGAAAAAAGCAAGAAAAGGAGATATATGGCCAAGAGGAGTGAAAAGACTATAATACACTTTGAATGAGAGTATTCCAAATACAATAGTCGAAATATCTTAACAAAGTGATCCTGAATAAGATACAGTTCGAAGAACAAAAGGAGCAAGAATTCCAAACAAGAAATACACTGCACCTGAATGGACATACTTGGTTGCTGAAACAATTGATCAAAAAGACAACTGTGGAGAAGAAATCAAGCCAAATCACAGAAATTGCTACGAGCCACCCTAAATGAATTGTGTTAAAACTTGGGTGCAGAAGATTGAAACATAAAAGAGGGGATTGAAAAAGGTCTGGAGAAGATCTTGGAGAAGTTTCAGAGAGAAAGAAAGCTGAGGAGACCTAAGGCCTGAAAGTGCTTGGATACACATATATATATTTTTTTAAGTCCAAGTTCTTAGTTTTTTGTTTTTTTGTTTTTTAGCTTAAAATGGCTAGGATTCAGGAGACTGGTAATCAGAATCAGGGATCAACTAGGCATAAGTGTATTAATGTTTGTTGTGTATGTGTTTTACTAATATTGATTCTTGGTTAATACTAATAGTTGGTGAACCTTGCTTTATGTTTCCTACTAAGAGTAAGACTACTAATGATTTAGTGAATACAAAAACGAATTTAGGAGAAACTCTTAAAGAAGACCCACACACTAACTAACATTACGAGATTAACTGGGAATGATTTACATCAAGATAATTCTATTGATGATTTGTGGTTCAATGTTTTTACTAAACTTCTTTATGAGTATGTAAACACTATGGATGCTAGAGATTGTTATGTGTGCATGCAATTACCGTCTTCTGTGTCAGGAGGGGTGACTTATCACCACCTTTTCTTAACATATAAAATTTTGTGTAGCGTACTAAGAAGTTTGTTCTATGAAAAGGGGCACATTCAATACTATTATTCTAATTTAGATTTAGTATTTTCTGAACTTCCTATTCGAAAGAATATGAATGTAGTAAGTAGTGCAAAGAACGCAGAGTATATGGGAGAGTTTTTCCATACTACTAAGACAATAGATACTGTATATGCCCATAGAAATAATTTAACCTGTAGTTTACAAAGTGAAGAAATTAAATTCATTAATGTTGCAGAAGATAGAAGAGAACATTTTCAGAGAAAAGCTACAGAGGGAAAGAGTCTTATACCTCCTTGGGCTCATAGAGAGGGAGATTACAAGAAAGGTGAGACATGTGCTGCAATGACTTTGGATTGGCATCATAGAGAGAAGCTTTGCTTACTAAGACAGAAGACTGATTATAATAGCTATTTCAGTGGCTCTGGTGAATGTAATCATACCTTGCTAATTACAGGAGGTTGGGGTTAGAAGGGTGGTATGGATCCTGTTTTCCCTGGAATTTATTATGTGTGTGATAAGAATGCCTATTATAGGTTCCCAGCTCGTTGGTATGGGTGTTATGTGGGAATTATCTTCCCCAAGGTTTATCATGTAGATAAGAATCATGGAACCAATGAAAGGAGTAAGAGTGGATTAATACGTAGCAAAAGGACAATTAGTGCTGCTAAGATTGTGGTTGATATTTTTGGAGCATTGACACCTTAAGTTGGAGTAATTTAAAATTCCCACAAAAACAGAAAATTGTTCCTGTGGTTGATCGTTTATCAACAGATACTGCTGGTGGATTTATAATGATTCACACTGAAATGGTGGCTATGAGATCTATGGTTTTGCAAAATAGACTGGCTGTTGACGTATTATTGGCAAAAGAGGGAGGAGTCTGTAGCACGTTGAAAATTCAACAGTGCTGTACATATATCCCTGACAAAAGTAAGAATCTAGAGGGGTATATTACTAATATTACACACTTAAGGGAAGATTTAACTGAACTGAAGGTTGACAGTGCTTGGGGAAACTTGGTAAGGGTTTCTCTTTTATGGGTTTTTTAACATTTGGTAACAGCTGGTTAGGGAGAATACTAATACCTATTACTGCTACTGCTACTGGAATACTAATGCTGTTTCTAATATATAAATGTTGCAAATGTAAGGGTAAAACACTAGAAACAAAACAAAGAGCAAAGAAAAGAAAGAGAGAAGAAATAGAAATGGAAGACAGGAAGATAAATTATTATGAGGTAATGAAAGATATAGATGGGCTTAGGTTGAAACAAATGAGAACCAGTGTGCTATGATACAATTAGATTGTAATCAGATTTTGAGGCTAAAGCAGCCATCAAAAGGGGGATTGATTGAGCAGGGTTTTCCATAAAAAACCTGCTCAGATTAAACCTCCCATTGTGTGACAATCATTAACAAAGATTGTGACATTAACCGAGAAAGTATTAATAACCTTTTGTTTTGGAAAATAAAATTAGAAAGGTGCGGGAAAATGACAATTGGTTTATGTAGGCCACAAATGATTTCTGCAAGTAAGACAGCAAAAAAGGAGAAAAAAATGTATTTTCATGAGCAAATGTGAATGGAAACGCGTTCACCTAAGCAATATTAATTACATAGAATATTAGTTTAAAATGATTGCGTTTATATTAGATTAATGAAAGATTGAAAAAAAATAATGAAATTTAACTTTTGAACAAATAACTGAATCTGTATGTTTCTCCTAGAGAAAACTGCACGCTTTACAAAGAAGGCCTCAAAACTACCATGAGGGTTCATTTGTTTTGAAACGCAGAAAGCAGAAAAAAGTGTTTTATTCTTCTTAGTGACTATTGTGTTAATTCTTGACAATAGCTACGTGTTCCGAGTATCAGCGGAACTTCCTACAGTCTGAGGAAATTTGTAGTTTTGTGAATAACTGTGCTAGTAAATTGTAACAAACTTTTTTGAAGGTGCACGAGTCGAGCAAGGAGAAGATTTTGATTTCCTTTGCTGAAGGACGATGATGACAGCATGAATCTAAACAATTAACTTTTGAGAGTGGAGAACGACGGATGTGGTGTGACTTAACGCCCTATGCTTCTGGACCAATGAGGATAGAGAATTTCCTGGATTTTGTTACTAGAATAGGAATGGACTTTAACTTTTAGGGTATAACTATTAGTGTTAAAATCCATATTTTTTGGAGAGACAACAGGCAAGGCTAGGTGTGACATTCGTGCGAGCTGTTTCTTTGAGAACCTTTGGCTGATGCTGTCTAAAAACTGACTCCTTAACTCATACCTTTGTGAGGCTTGCCCCAGCTTTCACTTCCGGCCGGAGTGTTAGCTTTTCCAACTATTAGCATGCTATGCTATAGATTTCTTAGGTTCGTATGAAATTCTGTATTTGCATTGATCTTGTTATAATGCTCTTTTGTCTCTTTCTCTATCCACTCAACTCATGCTCCTCAAATGAGATGGTATTGTGAGTTGCTGTATCTGAGTTCTCTTGTGTGAGGGTTCAAAGATTCGATACTGTACCTTTGACTATTTCATATGCTTTCAAAGAAAATAGATAAAGCAAAGTAATAGAGAAAACTGAGTGTCATTATTGATTATTGTAAATAATAAGATTTATATATAGTTGTGTATAGTTTGGTTTGTAGAATATTCCCTTTGTTGTAGGTCCTCATGTGGGGGATATCCATCCTAAAACTTTTGCCAAATCCCTGTCAGCTTTCTTAAACGGTTCGTCGGAGGACCAGTATAGGTATGGGCCAGAATTCAGACATATAAAATAGAGGTTTAGGTTGGTTTCGTGTGGTGAAAATATTAGCAACCTTCCGCTGCTCGCGATCTATCAGTGTTTACGTTTTTTAAAGAAAGACATTTTGACATTTTATGTGTATATTAAGTTGTATTGAATTAAATGTGATCTTTAGATTTATTGAGAAGAGTGTAATAATTTAAGTCACAAAATAATTGAACATAAAGCAGGCCTTTATGGTGATGGAGCAAGGTTTCGTATTAAAAGAAACTTGCTTGTATGCAATCCTCGCAAATAACATGTAACCACGTAACCAACACGTTTTGTAAATACTAATATTGCATTATACACGACATTCTGTATCTAGAGGAAGCTTTCCTATGTGTATTACTAACAAGTAACCCAAGTGTCTTAAAATGGCTGCCAAAAAAATGCGGGAACTTCATTGCGCATGCGTCTACTGCATCTACGTAGTATGACGCATTGTGTCGCTTGGTGGGAAAACTTTGCAGCTGCGCAATAGCTTTAAAAATGGCCATTTGAAACTCACATGTTAACACATATGCTACTGCTTGAACTAAAACCCTTAAGTTCTATTAAACACTAATGCAGAAGATTAAAATAAGTAAATCGGGATAGAGTAGAGATAAGTGGTATACAGTGAAATCATTTATTGTCACATTCTAACGTGTCTTTTTCTGACTTTATTATCAGGTCACGTTTGGGCCTCGGAGGGTGACTGAAATCCCTACCCCACAGGATCCGCACACGTGCGCATAGAAACTTGCCGGAAACTGGGATGACACACTTGAATCACAGCCAAGGCCACATTTGGTGAAGACGTCTGGGAAAGTAAACCCCTGAACTGGACGGAAGCAACAATTTTGAAAAAAATGTATAAACTTGTAATGATCATAATGTGAAATGTGGGTGGGAATAAAACTATGGGAAAGTAAATTAAGGGGCGGAAACATAGAACAATAGTCCACAGTGAAAATATTACTTTTAATATGGTGTGATGAACTCACCTCCTCGCCCTGACCAATCACAATAGGGGAAAACACAAATATTGCAATTTTGGGGGGAGGTACATGAATATAGAATATTATAATTGAGGTAAGTTAGCTAGAGACTTTGTCAGACTTGTCAGATCCGTCATTCCGACTCATCACCGACCCAACACGTATGCTGCTACAGACTCTGTCCGAGACGCTGTCTCAGACCCTGCTGCTGCCAGAAACTCTGCTCGAGAAATTGAGATACTGATCACTAATCTAATCATCTAGAAGGGGATTTCGGAAGAGGGACACCCGAGGAGAGTAGTATCAGAGAGGGGTGTGACGCTGGTGTTGCACTTAGAAGAGGTCACCTTCCCAAATCCGAATCTGTCCAATTCTCTGTCTGCATCCTGTCCTGGCAGATTCTATCTGGCCTATCTTCAAAGAGTTGGGTTCATCTATCACCTTAGGTAAATATAATTCTGCAAAAACTGTCATTGCACCTGCTCTCTCTCTTTTGACTTTTCCAGGTACCATCTTCATTGATCATTATTATGACTTTGTTTTATTTGACTTTAATTAGCCTCCTGGAAGAATGTGTTTAAGCTGAAAGTGATTCTGACTCACAAAATTATTAATTTAGATAAAGGTTTTCAAACTTTTTGAGTTTGTGGTTATATCAAGTTTAAGTAAAATGTCGTTTTCTACCTTAAACTATCTCAGAAACCTGATTCATCGAGAAAGGAATTATTCAGGAGATCAAATTGGTAAGACTTGGTAAAGGTGTAACAAAAACTACAGGTAAAACTCAAAATTGATGACAGCGGGGTTTGCTGGCTCATTTTTGTGAATGGTCTGGGCCCAGGTGAGTATTTAGGTATGTGTGTGTTTAACCTGAGCTGGTGACCCGCGCTCTATTAGTTTTGCTTTTGGTAGCAGAGGATGGTTAGGTTCTAGTTAGTTGTGGATTGAATTATTTGATTTATGCATTAACAACTGCTATTCGTTAATTGTTATGTATTGTTTCATGTCCTCTGGAAATTCCCGGTAATATTGAATAGTGGGTGGCGAATGGAAACCATACCGCAGTGAGGTTACTTGTCTGGATCAGGAAAGTGCTGAAAGTTACGCAGGACTAGAAGCACTGATTTAGGGACTATTTTCTTTTGTATAAAAGTGAGAGTAATTGGTAGCAAAGGAGTCCGCTGGTGAAACTTTGGTCTTATATCACCTAGAAAGGGTAATGCTGAAGGAATTCTCTGATGCTTGTGTGAAGAGTAAGTGGAAAGGTTTTACTCGTAGTGTGTGAAGAGTAAGTGGGAAGGTTTTACTCGTAGTGTGTGAAGAGTAAGCGGAAGGGTTTGCTCGCAGTAAAAAAGCTGACTATTCTTTGAATTTAGACGATCAGACGCAGTAGCGAATGTTTCTATGTTGTTGATTAATGAAAAATTGCATGTAAATTCGTGAAAGAAATAAGATTTCGTATTACCTTGTAAAGGAGGGGTCAGTTGCGGGTGCTGCACTGACGTCACAGAGGGCCGCGCTGGGATTGGTTCAAACAGCGGGTGTGTGATTGATTTGAAGAATTGTGAAGGAGGGGTCAGTAGTGAGGAGTGGTACTGACGTCATAGAGAGCCACGCTAGCCTTGGCTAAACGCATAGCAAAACAGAATCAGATTGGTGAGAAGAAAAAGAAGCCGTGTTGGTATTGGGCAATTGTTAAAGTAAAAACGAACATTTGATTGGTTGAAAATAGAAGCCATAATAATAATTGATAGTGGGTCTTGCATGTGGAGACACGATCCTACTTTAATAGGGAATCGCCCAGATAGAAGATACTTAGGTTTTGTCCATGAACAGTACATAAAGGGAAGATCACTCAAAATGTATGGAGAGAAAAGGAAAATGTCATTTATGCAGAAAATTAAGAATTATTTTAAAAAGGATAAACCCATTAAAACTAGAGAGGGAATTCTCATTCCTCCTCCGAAAACTCCTGCATCCTATATGATGGTAGAAAGAGGTTATCATACTTATGTATGGGTAGAAAATTGGGTTGAGTATACAAAAGATGACGGAATAGTGGTGTTCCCAGAGTACGGAACATTTAATGGAAGAATTTTACATAACTTACGCACTAGAATGAATGAATTCGAACCAAGAGCCAGATTAACTCAGTATGAAGCACTAGAAGAATGGGAAACTGAGGCATTTGAGCGAGATAGACCCAGGAGTGACAGAAATTTGAGCAGATATTACCCAAAATTTCCACGTGAAACTCTAGATAAACAGATGAAACAGTGGAGACAGGCCATGTTAACTGAAGGGTTATATCCTGTATTGGTGGCAGAGGAACATACAAGAGGAAAGTGCACGGAAAAGAAAAAGCATTTAACATTAACTGGTTGGGGGGACTCAGAAGATGATTATTTAGAAGATATTTTAATGAAAAATCCTTCGCCTTATCAAGAAAGACCTAATAGAACTACCTGAGTGCTCCGATTCTAGATACACCCTTAGTGCCACAAATAGTACATGAGAGAACAATGGAAAGGGTACTTCAGGAAAAAGAAAGGGAAGCGATAAATAAGAATAGAGATGAATTAATACAGAAGATAACGCAGTTAAACCCACATCCTGAAGCTTTGACTATACCGGTGACTATAGGTCCTGTTTGTGAGAAGTTGGCCTGATGCATGATGTCACTAGTTCTAGTGTACACCTTATATCAGTCCAAACAACCCTTATGGTGATTGGCTGTAAAGTCAACCTTATAGACCAGCTATCCTAGTGGTAGCATGGACAAGAGCAGTCTTAGGCTAAACTCTGAATGGCATGTGAGGCCAGCTGTGATACCATATATAATCCCTTGAATACCAAATGAAAGGACACCACAACAGATATATATATAAAATAAAGTGTATTTATTCTAGTCAAACCCTCAGCACTCTTTATGAGATTCGAGGTAAGTACAACACAGTCTTTTTCAAGCATACATTAAGTCACACAGGTAAGTAATACAGTTAGGCCCTAGGGGCCACGCAAACCATATACTAAAGAAGTGGTATAAGGACCGCTGTCACGGAAATAGGATAGGCCTAGGCCTAGGGAATCGCTGGGGCGACACTAAACTACCAACAGTTAGGAAGTGGGAGGCCCACGGGATTCAGGTGCAGAGTGGAAACACTCACGCGTAATGCGTATAATCGATAGAAATAGTACAGTTCTGAAATAAGCAGTTTTAGGACACTTCTAGAGTAGCTAGAAAGTCGAGACTCCGAAACTAGACCCTAGGATAGTCACTACCCTTGTGAGCACCGAAGTACCCAAGTTACCTAGCCCACGGGCTGCGGGTGCATAGGTGGGAACTTGCGTCGGGTTTCGTCGTGGACTTCTATGGATGCCTGAAGGAAAGTTGCTAAGAGGCAGTCAGTGCAGAGTGTCCGGTGGATCCCAAGGCCGGGATCAAGAAGGAAGGGTACCTGCAAGCAGAGGGGACAGAGTCAAGGTCACTAGCCAGTGACCACGTGGAACCAGGAAGGAACCAGGCGATGTCGTGAAGATTGCAGGTGAAGAGGTGAAGCTTGTCGCAGCAGCCACGGGTACCAGAGATGTCGAGGACGACCAGGACCAGGAGGCGAGCTGTCCCACGAAGGCTCTTGCTGTCGGCGGCGTCGAAGTCGAACTAGGACTCACCAAGCCTTGGCAAGCGGAACCCACGAAGAATGGAGGACTTGCTTCTGGTGCAGACCCGGAAGGTCTGGGGTGCTTCTCTTTTGCAGAGGAGCGGGAGCCAGTCTGGAGGAGCCAAACCAGCAGTGAAGATTCGAAGGTGTGTCGTCACAAAGGCCGCTAGCCAACGGGCAAGCAACCGGACAGACGCGGCAATCAGGAAAATGCAGAAGGGCCCCACGCAGGACTCATGGAGTGTGGGGGGCTGATCTTCGGTGCAGATGGTGCTTGGGGTTGGGGCTTCTCAATCCCCGGTGCACAACTTCGAGGGTACCTCAGAAGCTGCGCTGGAAGATACTCGCCACTTTTCCCAGGTAGCCAGCCCCACGTCTCTCGTCGCCTCCACGGATCTCAGCTCGGCTGTGGATGTGGATCAGGGTCGGAGAAGTCTGGAAGTCAAGGCTCTGGTCGGGCTCTGCAGTCGGTCCATCATAGAACTTCAGCAAAGCAAAGGGTAAGTCTCTTGATGGTGCCTGTTTGCACAGGGTAGCCACTCCTTGGCCACAAAGGAGATTCTTCAGTCTTCTTCTTTCGTCGAATGTCGAAGGTCCAGAGTTTCTGTTCAAGTTGCAGGTTCAGGATAATCTAATCTCCTGGGGCCCAGCTACCACTCTTATACTAATCTGGGGGGCTGGGTTGCCTGCTAGGTCACGCCTTATGGGTGGGACCTGGGAGGGGGGTGGTTACACCCCCTTCCCTTTGTCCAGTTTCGCGCCAGGACTGGGGCTGGTGTGCCCCAGCACCGGTTTGAACTGGACTATGCATGGGACACCTTGTGTGCCCCAGGCAGTGTCTCGTTTCATTCATCCCTCCCTGCCCCAATACACTAAGGCCTGTCTGGGGTGGTGCTCGCACCTCCCAAGGCAGGAAACCTATTGTCCAAGCCTCCCGTGCCGGGATCACTCCCAGCAGCAGGAGGTCAGACTTGTGTCGTGGCAGCAGCATCCATTTTGTGATGCTGGGGCTCTGGTTAACTTTAACCGGGTAAGTAGGTTTCAACATGTCTTCTCCCTCTAGAAGGGAGGGATAATATCCTCATCCCCAGAAATGGGATGGGGGTATTATTCCAAAGTGTTAGACACCTTACACGACATGTTTTGATAAAGCCAAACCATAGTTACCATAACCGTTTAAGATTATAAGGTACTTTAAGAGTATATGGTAGGCTATATCATAGAACAGCTATGAGGACATGGTTCCGAAAGCTGCAGACAGGCTCAGCTCATGCTAGAGCACCATCTCACATGTTACCAAGCACTCTGCCTCCAGGATTGTTAAGGCCTGCCATAGGAGTGGCTGATAGGTAAACATGTGTCTATTTTAAGGGTAGATATAGGAATACTATATCTAAGCAAGGGGTGATTACACGACCTTGCCCCAGCTGAGTGATCAGCCAGTTGTGTCTGATTGGAAGGCCAGACCAGGGGTGGCATAATACATGCTGCAGCCCCTGGGAGGCCTAGGGTACACCTATGCCCTGGGTACCTAGGGTACACTGTACAGGGTCCAATAAGGTGATCCTTACCAATTGTGTATGTACCTAGGGTACATGGAGTCCATTTTAAAGAGAGAGCAGACAGCCTGAGACCCTGAATGGCAGGATCTCATGCCAACTAAGTCGAAAAACCAGCTAGACACTAGGCAAAAAGTTGGGGGTAACCATAGTCAGATATCCACCTTCCTACACTGTTGTCCCACTGTACGGGGATAAAGCAAATTGTTCTAAAACACCTGTCATGACAACACCCATTATTGAGCCAAGAAAAGAGAAGTTAGTAATTGATGACCAAGCTAGTGATTGCGAGTCAGTAATTTCATTAATGGACTTACCGATAAGAGGGCAAATATATGACACACCCCGAAGAGTCACATCAGGTTGCTCAAAAGAAGTACGAATTGAGACAGCCACCGGATCGAAAAGCGCCACAATTGTAACCCCAGAAGAAATAGAAAGATGGGCACAAGAAATAGAGAAACCAAATTCACCACCGAAAATATTAGACATATTCAAATTGAGAGTCGAATTTGAAGAAATGATAGCTGGGAAAGTATGATTAGATAGGTTAAATACCTATAATGAGGAAGAATTGCTATTCATTTGCAGAAGCATAACCCGAAACACAAAAACATTTAATGGAAAACTGGTCAATTTAGCCTCTGAAATGGGAATAGAAATAGGGCAATCCAAAGTACTGCAAAAATCTTATAGAGCAGAATTTTCTGATAAGGAATTAGAAAATATGAATGTGTCAGGAAGAAAATTACAGGTGAAAGAATTAATGATTATATTGCAGAAATGGGGAGATTTAGACAGATGGAAAGTTCGGTGGTCAAAGAAAAAAGAAGCAGCCCAGGCAAATTGGGTAACATCTGAATATTTAGTGAAAGAAACAGAGAAGGCAGAAAGGTTGTACCCAATGAGAGAGGTTCCAGGAGGAGGATATGTACATGTCCCATGGACCCGACATGATATATCATCATTTACAAATCATTTTCCAAAGTTGAGAGAAAAACCAGTGGATTGGTACAGGCAAGTTGAAAGGTTTGTGAAAGTATCGAAAGTTTTGTTGAAAGATTTAGATAGTCTCTTTGATATAGTGGTGCCTGCTGATTTGTGGACTGAATGTAAAATTACAGTTTGTTGGCCTAATGATGAGTACCTGAGAAATGAGAAAACAGGAGCTCCATCAGAGGAGGTTATGAAGAAATATAACCAAGTAATAACTTACTTAAAAGGTAAAATTCCCCCAAAAGAAACAGATTGGATAAAAATAGATAGAACAACCCAGGAAAAAGATGAGTCTTTACATGCGTATTGTGAGCGCCTCCTACAGGTATTCAAACAGTATAGTGGATTTGAGAGTATTGGGGATAAGGACTTGACGCATTTTGTGTATCGGTTTGTGTCAGGGTTACGAAAAGAAATATCTGAAATGATTAAGCAGCATAATTTGTGCTGGTAAGCAAAGCCAATAGATGAGATTTTAAACTATGCGAAGTATTGTGGAGATGAAATTGACACTAGACGAAAGAATTTAGAAGAAAAAGTGATGTGGGCTCAAGTGAAATTAGCAGAACAGCAAGAACTTCAGTTACAAAATGAGGCAGGAAATACTGGAAGAGGGCAAGGTCGGGGGAAAATAATGGGGGTAAACCGAAAGGGCGGTTAAGTAGAGAAGAGGCCAAGAAGAGGTTTCCCTGCCATGGGTGCGAAAAATTGGGGCATTGGAAGAACGAGTGTAAAAGCATACAACATAATAATGGCCCAAATCAAAATTTAAATCCACAGACGCAGAATGAGGTGCTAATGAATCAACCCCAGCAGGTTGTAAACCTACAGAGTCAATTGCCACCTGCCCCTTTGCCAAATTTTGTGAGTCAAGCCAAGTACAGTGCGGACACAGGATTCCAAGAAGGAAGTGGTAAGAAAAACTATGTAACATCGCAGTTCCTTTTGCAGGATACATATTTTGAAGATCAAGATCAATGACGGTGCCTGAGAGGGGAGGAAGAGGAGTGCGTACTTGGCGCATCCTTACCGGTAGATCAGTCAGGTCCGTACATTGATGGAAAGGTAGAAGGGAATTACATTACCTTTTTGTTGGACACTGGTGCTGCCCGTTCTACTGTGATAACAGCAGACATCCCAAACCTACCCCTCTCGGGAGAAGCGATCCAAGTAGTGGGCGTTTCTAATAAACAAATTAGGACCCCTAGTACAAAACCAATGGAGGTGTGTATTGGAAATTTTAAAGAAATGCACAAGTTTATAGTGTGCAATTCTAGTCCTGTAAATTTATTGGGAAGGGAGTTGTGCAAAATGAATTGCACCATATTTTGCACACCGGACGGTGTTGCCATTCAGCCCCTGATGAAGATGGAATATATAAAATCATGTTAGCCAAACAAGGAACAGGGGTAGATGAATTATATTCAGTGATGACCAAAGACGACTTACCTGATGAGGTCAAAACAGCAGTGAATCCTGAAGTATGGGATTTTACAGCAAAAGAAGTAGGGTTAATGATAGACGTAGACCCTGTTAAAGTGACTGTGAAAGAAGGTGCTGTCTATCCAAATACTCGACAATACAAGATGAGCCCCGAAGTAAAGGCTGGTGTTGCAGCAGAAATTGAACGATGGTCGAACAGGGCATCTTAAAGGAAATCATGAGTTGTCCCTGTAATTCACCTATAATTGGCATTAAGAAACCAAACGGAAACTATAGGGTAGTTAAAGATTTAAGAAAAATAAAATAAGATTGTTGTGCCATGTTGCCCTATAGTACCCAACCCTGCAGTGATTTTGTACCAAATACCATGGAATGCAAGATGGTTTACTGTAATTGATTTATGCCATGCTTTTTTCTGCATCCCACTACATCCTGATAGCCAGTTTTTATTTTCCTTTAAATTTGAGGATCGTATCTATGTTTGGAATCGCGTTCCTCAAGGGTACGCAGAACGTCCTTCCATTTCTAACCAAATTTTGAAAAAATGCCTTGAAACATTGGTACTGCCTCGGGAATCAGTCCTGGTGCAGTATATTGATGACCTATTGGTCGCATCCAAAACAAGGAGTGATTGTGTAACTGATTCAATTGCCCTTTTAAACCATCTAGCAAAAGGTGGACATAAAGTGTCCTCTGAAAAAATGCAATTCTGTAGAAACTAAGTAAAGTATTTAGGACACCAAATAGAACGAGGATTAAGAAGAGTGACTACTGAGAGAATAAAAAAATAAAGCAAATGAAACTACCTCAGTCACAAAAAGAATACACTAATACACTAATACACATGGAAAGGTAGATACCATTAAAGGAGACAAAGTTGAAATAGAAGCACCAGATGAGTTAGATTTACATCACACAGTTAATAAAAATGATACAGACCTGAATGTTTTTAGCAACTTGTTAGTACAATATGTAGAAACCATGGCGGTTAGTGATTGTTATGTATGTATGAAATTACCCGCATCTGTAGCAGAAGGAGTAACATATCATCATTTACCATTGACATATGGTATTTCATGTAGCGTTTTAGCAAGCTTATTCTATAGAACAGGGAAATTGCAGTATTAATATTCTAATGTAGACGTGATTTTTTCTGAGGTTCCTATACGAAAAAGCATGAACCCTGTCCTTAGTACGAGAGACTCACAATTTATGGGTGAATATTTTCTAACAATGAAAGCAAGAGCTATAGCTGAAGCACACAAGCACAATTTAACTTGTAAATTGCATGAATAAGAGAAAATATTTTTGAATTTAGTTGAGGCAAGGAGACAGGATTTTCAAAAGAGAGCTGCTGAACCTAAACCTCAGATACCTAAATGGGCTGAGGAGGAAGAGCATTATGCAAATGGCAAGACTCATGCTGCAATGTCTTTGGATTTTGAAAAGAAGGGAACTGTTAGAAATCGGGGTCTCTAGTTGACAGTGGCTGGTGCCGATGTTGAATAGTGACCCTTCTTCCTAAGCCAGAGTAAGGGGGCTACACCCTTTGATAACCCCTGCTCAACCCTGTGGTTACGTAGCATGAGCAGACAGGCCTATCTCAGAGGCAGTGTGTGAAGCATTTAGGACCATACACAATAACGCAGGAAAGACGCTACAAAATAGACACCACAAGCAGTTATAAAAAATAGTTGTCTTTATATAGATTAAACACGAAACTGAGGAATGCTCAAAGAACCACAATGCACGTAATTACAGATTAATCTCAAGAGCGTTGAAAGCACTTGTGCGTGCGGGTGGTACAAACTTAGTTCGGGCCGGAGTCTATGCGACCATGTGATGCACAATGTACAAGGTACTTAGGATATAAAGGGCCATGGTGCACAGCTCCTCAGGGAAGGTGCGGGATGGCAGGAGGACCCACAGCGGCCACAGTTCTTGGGCGGTGGCAATCCGCAGCGTGCACTCACGATAATCCGGGGACGGGCGAGAAAGCGGCGCACGCGGAAGTTGACAAGGCTCCCAATGTGGGGATAGCGTGGGCACTCAGCGGCGCAGCTTTTCAGCTGCAGCGGCCCGCGATAGCAATGATTCTTGTGGCAAAGTAAGGATGGGCACTCAGCGGCACAGCTTCTTGATGGCGGCGGCCCAAAACAGTGATAGTAAGGACTCTCGTAACAAAGCCAATACGGGCCTGCAGCGACACAGCTCCTTGGCTGCAGCGGCCCACAGTGGCGGTGGTTCTGATTCTCGTAGTAGAGCAAAAGCGGGCACCCAGCGGCACAGCTTCTCAGCGGCAGCGGCCCACAATAGCGACAACAAAGTTTTTCGTAGCAAGGCAAAGATAGGCACTCAGCGGCACAGCTCCTCGGCTGCAGCGGCCCACAATGGCGTCAACAATGGATCTCGTAGCAAGGCCTATGCGGGGACTCAGCGGCACAGCTCCTCAGCTGCAGCGGCCCACAATGGCGATAGCAATAGTTTCCATAGACAAGGCAAATGCGGGCACTCAGTGGCACAGCTTCTCAGCTGCAGCGGCCCACAATGGCGATAGCAATAGTTTCCGTAGGCAAGCAAAAGCTGCGTTCCCCACAGTAGATCCAGAGGCCTTGGATTTCTCAACAGAGGCCTCACCTGTGAGTAGGATTTCTCTCAATAGGAATCCGGGCTGCTGAGGAATGAAGTCTAATGTCCCTGAGACTTCGGCAGGAGGCAAGCTCAATTCAAGCCCTTGGGCAGTTGCTTCAGTGGATGAATGAAAGTTTCAAAGTCCTTTCCCTCTCGTTTCCACGGCTAGAGGTTCGTCTCCGCATCCCGAAGTTACACACCACGAAGGGGTTTCAGCTCAGATCTTTATACCCCAAAAGTCTTTGTTCTTGAGAAAGTCACAAATCACTCGACCCGGCCAGAACCAGTTTGGTGTCGAATTGGGTGCCTTTATTTACGAGGCTGCATCCTCCCTTTCAGTGAGAGGGGCCCACCATCAGACACCCAGCGGGAAGTGGAGCCATCATTCACCTTGCCAGGCACAGCCCTGCTCAGATCAAAGGGGTCACCCCTTATCATACTTCAACGGCAGATTGCTCCATTCGACCCAGGTCGGCCCAGGCCTGCCCTGGCCCTCTAAACTAGACAACCAATACACATACCAGTGAAACACACAGAAAGACTTAGACAAAAAGATACCTACTTTCCAAAAACGGCAGTTGCACACGCAGAACATAAAGACAATCACTACTACGAGATGCGCGTTAATATTTGGAGTGGAAGCATACCAAATTTGACCTCCCTAGCATGTTCCTTGGTACTACTAGGACTACACCGGTTCATCAGTTATTGCATAATAAGGAGCATTCGCGCTGTGTCACTGAATGGCAGTGGCACAGTGCCCAGAACATCTAACGCCAGCAACCATGAAGGAGACATAAACGACAAAAATGGAATTGAGACCTACGCCAACGGTGCCAAGTCTAACACGCGTCCCCTCCAGCTGAAATGTGGGGAGAACTACCCAACCCCTGGGAGTTCTCATCACTGAGGCGGAAAAATCTGGACAGACCGTCAGCATTGGCGTGTTATGTGTCGCCGTCCAACGTCCTCAGGGTCGCACGATGCTGTAAGGGGTCCACCTCCTGATAACCCCTTGGTCTGGTATTTGTATGACAGACACAGAAGGGTGATCAGGCGAGGGAAGGAAAGGAAGGGAACTGCGGGGAGGGAGATCTGAAAGAGAAAGCACAAGCGTTTTGGTTAGGACAACCCCTAAAACCCCCTTACTCCACGTGTTCCCTATCTTTCCCCTGCTGTACCTGTAAATTAAAGAGGGCACTCCTGCCTGGCGGACCCGGAGAGCCGAGGATCAAGACTGTTCAGAACCTAGAGAAAGGGACACGGTTTAGCCTGCGAATACCCCCTATAGGCAACAGCCCTCTGGTCCTCTCCCAGAACAAACGGACATACCACAAATCTGGAACCTCGGGTATAACAGGGGGAGGGCATGGACGTATGCCAGAAGTCTCCTCTCCGCCCCTGTTTATAAGACAAAGAAACAATTGAGGTGCAGCGAAGCGTCAGACCAGAATGCTGCCTGCCTCTACTTCCACGGATTCTGCACGAACCCAGAGCGCTATTCCCATACTTCTGGGAGGGCGCTAGCCAAAGGCAAAATCCCCTCAGCGTCTCGGGGGCAATTCCTCCGATAATCCAGCGGGCGTGCCTTGCACTGTTCCCCTGGAAAGATTCTCACTGTTGTATGAACAAGGGGCGACTCTGCTCCTTCGAGTCGCTAAGTACAACTGAACATGACCATCATCAGTAGTTACACCGCCACGGCGGTTCCGCAATGCCACGGAAGGCGTCCAACGGAACCGCAACGGTAAAGTCACAAACTTGCTCTTCGCAAGGACCGGGAACACTACTCGCTACAATGTACAACCCAATTAGCGAAAATGCAAGGTTGGTGCTGAGCACCCCTACCAGCACGCCAATCGTGCTCACTCGAACTCGTCCTCGCGGGAACCTGGAACCAAAATAACCGGCACCCGCTCGATGCCGGATGTTCCCTTTTCTTCATCTTAGCTACGTGCGTGATGACGTTGGAGCGTCATCACGCAACGCGCACCGGGAATTGTAGTTCTTTCTCTCCCGTGTGCCTCGGGCTGTCAGTGCTCTCCTGTGAGCCACAACAGTACATCCCTCCCCCGAAGAGCACTGACATAAGCAAGCTTTCGTGGGATGTTTTTTGTGGAACAGGGCAACAAGCCTAAGCGCGTGGACCTGGGATGCAGGTTCCCAAGAGTTTTCTTCCTCACCGTATCCCTCCCAAGCAAGGAGATACCATAGCCTGTTGCGGTATATCTTGGAGTCAAGCACCCTCCTCACCTCATACTCTGCTTCGCTATGCACTACCACTGGGGCTGGTTTACGAGTGGGCCCCACTAGAGCAGGTTTCACCAGGGAGACATGGAATGCAGGATGGATGCGTAACGTAGAAGGCAAGGATAGTTTCACCACCACCGGGTTCACCAGTTTAAGCACTCGATAGGGACCTATGAATTTGGGATTAAAAATGCTGAAACGTTTGAAACGTATGTGCTTTGTGGACAACCACACGTAGTCCCCCACTTTATAAATAGGCCCCGACCTCCTGTGCTTGTCTGCGGATGCCTTGTAGCTGCGTTTTGCGGCCCTCAGATTGCTCTTTGCTATTCGTAGATTTGTCTGTATGTGGTCTATTCTACTCTGCGTCTCAGGTACCTTTGCAACGTGTTCTGGGTTCAGGAAGGGGGAAAACCAAGGATGGAACCCATAAGAGCAATAAAAAGGCGTAAGTTTGGTGGACGTGTGCTTAGCGCTGTTATATGCCACCTCCGCTAACCATAGGAAATCCACCCACGCGTTGGAGTAACACCTCAGGTACTGCTTGAGGGTTTGGTTAACCCGCTCTGTTTGTCCATCCGTCTGCGGGTGGAAGCTGGTGGATATGTTGGATTAGATTCCCAAGGCTGAACACCAGGCCTTCCAGAAATGGGCTGTGAACTGTCCGCCTCTATCTGGGACAATCTTCCTTGGCAATCCGTGTAAGCGTACCACGTTCTCCAGGAGCAAGTGTGCCAACTGACCTGACGAGGGCAGCGTCTTACAAGCGACGAAGTGCGCCATTTTAGTTAAGTAATCCACCACCACCGTGATCACCGTGCATCCTTTATCCCGAGGCATGCCCACAATAAAGTCTACTGAGATGTTCTCCCAAGGGAGGTCAGGTGTGGGGAGAGGTTGCAGTAAGCCAGCTTGTTTGGTATGGGTTGCCTTCATTTGATTGCACACTCCGCATTCCTGGACCCATGTGAACACGTCTTTCCTTACCGAAGGCCACCAGAACTGTCTTAGGATCCTGTCAAGTGTTTTGTCCCGGCCATTGTGGCCAGCGCAGGGCAGGTGATGGCACCATTTGAACGCTTGCAGCCTTAACGATCTGATGGGAAGGAGCAGTTGTTTTCCTCGTAGTGGGAGTCCCTGTACCTGTTTCCACTCTGGATTTTCGTGCAGCCAGGTCTTCCATTTAGTCGTTCGACAGTTCAATGCTACACTCCGTAAGAACGGATCCGTGCACGTAGCCCCTATGCAATGATCGGGGCTGATGATGGCTCCTGTAGTACCCGCTACGGTGCTGTCCTGGGATGCTTGCCGGGATAACGCGTCTGCTTTCCTGTTATCCTTTCCGGGTCTGTAAGTGACAAGAAAAATGTACCCTGCAAAAAAGAGGGTCCATCTCAGTTGACGGGGTGTGAGGTGTCTGGCAGCCGTCATGAACTGTAAATTCCTGTGGTCTGTGTAGACCGTAACCACATGTCTGGCGCCCATCAAGTGATGCCTCCATTCACTGAAGGCGTTCTTGATGGCTAGCAGCTCCTTTTCTGCAATATTGTAGTTGCATTCAGCGGGGTTCAATTTTCGGGACATGTAAGCCAACGGATGTAGACGTCCTGTTTCGCAATGTCTTTGTGACAAGACAGCTCCCACCGCTGTATCGGACGCGTCTGCCTCCACTATGAAGGGGTATTCCGGATGAGCATGAGCCAACACCGGGGCTGTCGAAAAGGCCTCCTTTAGCTCTTCGAACCCCTTTTGGGCCTTGGCAGTCCACTGAAACGTCGACTGTTTACGCAGGAGCAACGTGAGAGGGGTCACCAAGTCCGAGAAGTGGTCAATAAACCGACGATAAAAGTTAGCAAACCCCAGGAAACATTGTACATCCCTGAGGTTCCGGGGGGTTGGCCATTCTTTTACAGCCAGTACCTTCCTTTCCGACATTTCCTGGCCCCAGGGGGTGAGGTTTACTCCTAGGAACTCCACCGATGTTACCCCAAATTCACACTTACTGATCTTGCAGAATAAGTGATGTCGTCTCAGGGTTTGGAGAATGGTCTTAACGTGGTGTGTATGAGCTTGAGTGTCCGTAGAGTAAATCAAGATGTCGTCTATGTAACATATGACGAAGTGGTCCAGGTATTCCCGTAGAACATCGTTCAAGAAAAACTGAAAGGCCGCTGGGGCGTTGCACAGCCCAAACGGCATCACCAAGTATTCATAGAGACCGAAGCGTGTTTTAAATGCGGTCTTCCACTCATCTCCTCTCCTCATACGGACCAGATGATAAGCCCCTTTTAGGTCAAGGCGTGTGTATATCACCGCCTCCTTTACCTGCTCCAGCAGGACATTGATTAAGGGAAGGGGGTACCGGTTCTTTACTGTAACGGCGTTTAAGGCCCGGTAGTCCACGCACGCGCGCAGCTCGCCGTTCGCCTTAGGAATAAAAAAAAGAGGCGACGCCGCGGGAGATTTTGACACTCGTATAAAGCCCAAGCTCAAGTATTTCTCCAGATACTCCTTGAGATGTTTATGTTCGGGCTCCGTCAGGGCATATACTCGTCCAGCGGGAACCACTGCTCCGGGAATTAAATCGATTGGACAATCGTACGATCGATGCGGTGGTAAGACCTCTGCCTTGTCTTCATTAAAGACGTCTTCGTATTCTTTGTATGCCTGTGGCAAGGTAACAGCATGTTCCACTGCAGTCGCCACCTGATAACAGATAGCCAAGGAGGTGGCTGGATTCGTGGGTGAGACGTTGCAATTTGCTAAGCAGTAGGCTGAGGAATATAACAAGGTCTTCTCCTGCCAGTTTATGAGCGGGTTGTGGAGACATAGCCACGGCAATCCCAGAATTAATCTGTAATGGGGTGCGGGTATGACATTGAAGGAAAGAAGTTCCTGATGCGCAGTCCCTGTCTCATCGTTAATGGCCCCGTATGGTATCTCACGGGACCGGAATCCAACATCTTCCCATCCACGGCGAAAACCATCTCAGGCTTGCTTTTCTCCTGCAAAGTGATTCCGAGCCTTCCTACCTGGGCTTGATCCCTAAAACACCCTGTGGCCCCTGAATCCACCAATGCGTTAACCGGGATCCACTCTTCGTCCACCAGGAGGTGCACTTCGACGAAGAGATGGTGTTTGTTGTGCAATTGTACGTCTTCCAAAGAAGGGATATGCATGACGCTCAAAGGACTCCCTTCCTCTTCCCTTAAGCCAAGTCGTTTCCCACAGGGGAGCCTTGTGTTCGGGTTACCGCGGCCTTTTGTTCTGGTCGGGAGACCTTTGGCCTTAGGCCACACTCCCGTATGAAGTGTCCTTTTCGCCCACAGTACAGGCACAGCCCTCGCTTCCTCCGGTAGTCTCTTTCTTCCGCTGAGAGCGGGGATCGCACAGCGCCTATTTCCATGGGCTCTGTTTTGTTCTGCATCGCGGAGTTTGTTGATCTGGAGTAGTCCGCAATCTGCACGGGTTTCTCCCTCCTTCTGTGTTCCCCTTTTCTTTCGCTCATGCGATGATCCAGTCTTAGGACTAAACTAATGAGGGCTTCACAGGAGGTGGGCTGTGGGTCGATCTGAGCCAACACATCCTTCATGTCTTCACTCAAACCCTGGTGAAAGATGGCTGCATGTTTCCCTTCAGGCCACTCAGTTTCCGTGATCAGTCTCCGAAAGTCGTTGAGATAGGAGATGACATCCCTATTGCCCTGTCGCAACTCCAGGAGATCTCTGTCGGCCGAGAGCGTGGCCGCTCGTCGATTAAAGGTCTTCTCGAATTCAAACAAGAAGGCGTTCCAGTCATATAAGAGTTGGTCGTCTCTCCTCACCAAGGGAACAGCCCATTGTGCAGCGTCTCCGGACAAATAAGACAACAAGAAGGCGACTTTCGAATGGTTAGTGTTGAAAGCCCTGGCCTTGCAAGTGAAATGCAGCATCACCTGTGTGAGAAAGACCTGTAATTTCCCGCTGTTCCCGCTATACCTTTCAGGGGTGGCTAGTGGAACAGGCGTGGGGATTTCAACCACCACAGGGGCAGCTGGGGTTGAGCGGGGGGGGCCCGCGTCAAAGGGATTACGCTCCAAGCGGTTGACCTGCGCCTGTAGTGTGGCAGTTTCTGTTCTCGAGTCGACTACCTCGGCCTGTAATAGGGCCAAAGCAGCCAATACGTCCTCTAAGGTGGCCATCCCACCGTGCGACTGGGAGGACTACTATTCGTGGGCCGGTTATTTTGTCGCCGTCCAACGTCCTCAGGGTCGCACGATGCTGTAAGGGGTCCACCTCCTGATAACCCCTTGGTCTGGTATTTGTATGACAGACACAGAAGGGTGATCAGGCGAGGGAAGGAAAGGAAGGGAACTGCGGGGAGGGAGATCTGAAAGAGAAAGCACAAGCGTTTTGGTTAGGACAACCCCTAAAACCCCCTTACTCCACGTGTTCCCTATCTTTCCCCTGCTGTACCTGTAAATTAAAGAGGGCACTCCTGCCTGGCGGACCCGGAGAGCCGAGGATCAAGACTGTTCAGGACCTAGAGAAAGGGACACGGTTTAGCCTGCGAATACCCCCTGTAGGCAACAGCCCTCTGGTCCTCTCCCAGAACAAACGGACATACCACAAATCTGGAACCTCGGGTATAACAGGGCGAGGGGATGGACGTATGCCAGAAGTCTCCTCTCCGCCCCTGTTTATAAGACAAAGAAACAATTGAGGTGCAGCGAAGCGTCAGACCAGAATGCTGCCTGCCGCTACTTCCACGGATTCTGCACGAACCCAGAGCGCTATTCCCATACTTCTGGGAGGGCGCTAGCCAAAGGCAAAATCCCCTCAGCGTCTCGGGGGCAATTCCTCCGATAATCCAGCGGGCGTGCCTTGCACTGTTCCCCTGGAAAGATTCTCACTGTTGTATGAACAAGGGGCGACTCTGCTCCTTCGAGTCGCTAAGTACAACTGAACATGACCATCATCAGTAGTTACACCGCCACGGCGGTTCCGCAATGCCACGGAAGGCGTCCAACGGAACCGCAACGGTAAAGTCACAAACTTGCTCTTCGCAAGGACCGGGAACACTACTCGCTACAATGTACAACCCAATTAGCGAAAATGCAAGGTTGGTGCTGAGCACCCCTACCAGCACGCCAATCGTCCTCACTCGAACACGTCCTCGCGGGAACCTGGAACCAAAATAACCGGCACCCGCTCGATGCCGGATGTTCCCTTTTCTTCATCTTAGCTACGTGCGTGATGACGTTGGAGCGTCATCACGCAATGCGCACCGGGAATTGTAGTTCTTTCTCTCCCGTGTGCCTCGGGCTGTCAGTGCTCTCCTGTGAGCCACAACATTATGTACCAGGGCGGCGTTCCACCGTAAAGTCCATACCTTGTAGAGAAATGGACCACCTCAACAACTTTGGATTCTCCCCCCTCATCTGTATCAACCATCTGAGGGGCCTGTGGTCTGTCTGAACCCGGAAGTGAGTCCCAAACAGGTATGGTCGCAGCTTCTTCAATGCCAGACCACAGCAAATGCCTCACGTTCAATTGCACTCCACCTCTGTTCCCGGGGGAGCAACCTTCTACTAATGAAAGTCACAGGTTGATCTAGGCTCTCCTCACTGACCTGTGACAGAACGGCCCCCACACCATGCTCGGAAGCGTCTGTCTGGACAACAAATTCCTTTGAAAAGTTGGGCGCCTGGAGTACTGGTGCGGAGCACATGGCAGTCTTCAGGGCATTGAAAGCTTTCTGACAGGTGTCAGTCCAGTTCACAATCTTTGGCAGTTTTTTAGAAGTCAGCTCAGTCAAGGGTGCAACAATGTTGCCATACCCTTTGACAAACCTCCTGTAATAACCTGTGAGTCCTAAAAAGGCTGTCACCTGTGTCTGGGTCCTTGGGGGCTCCCAAGCCAGGATGGTTTCAATCTTGGGTTGCAGGGGCGCCACCTGGCCGCTCCCCACCTGATGTCCTAAGTACACCACAGAACCCTGCCCAATCTGGCACTTGCTTGCCTTGATTGTGAGGCCTGCCTTTCACAGTGCCATCAACACTTCCCAGAGGTGGCGCAGGTGGCCCTCCCATGAGGAACTAAACACTGCAATGTCATCCAGGTAGGCGGCGCTGAAATCTTCCAGCCCAACCAACACTCTGTTGACCAACCTCTGGAAGGTGGCAGGGGCATTCTTCATCCCAAAGGGCATCATCCGGAACTGGTAGTGCCCGTCAGGCGTGGAGAACGCCGAACTCTCCTTTGCCCCATCGGTCTTCCGTCCCAGCATCTGTAGCTAGAAGCATGCCCACTTCAGACCTCTCAAAGTGGGGTTTCAGGCGGTTGACATGGAGGGCCCGCAGAGGGTTCCTGGGAGACTGCAAGTCCACCAAGTAGGTAACAGGAACTTGCGCTCCACCACCTCAAAAGGGCCGGTCCACTTATCCTGGAGCGCACAGGGCTCCACTGGAGCCATGACCCAAACCTTTTGACCAGGCTGAAACTCGATCAGAGTGGCATTCTGATCGTGCCAGCGTTTCATGTCTTCCTGGCTGGCTTCCAGATTTGCCTCAGCAAGTTTTCTGAACCGCCGAGTTTGGTTCCTGAAGGCCAGCATGTAGCTAAACACATCCTGGGGAGGCTTCCTAGGAGATTGCTTCCAGCCTTCCTTGACCAAACTCAGAGGCCCTCTTACCGGGTGACCATAGAGCAGTTCAAAGGTCACGGTAAGCAAACAACGGGCATGTCAAGAAAGCGTCCCACTTACGCCTCATGGGCTCCTCTAGGCCCATAATCATGCCCTTAAAGGTCCGGTTGAATCTCTCAACCAGCCCGTTACCTTGGGGGGGGTAAGGAGTCATGAACTTGTACGTTACTCCGCACTCCTCCCACAGAGACTTCATATATTTGGAAATGAAGTTAGTAACCCTATCGGACACCACCTCTCAGGGGAATCCCACACGGGAGAAAATCCCCATCAGTGCACGTCCCACCACGGGGCTGTCACTGTCCTGAGGGGGATGGTTTCAGGGTACCGGGTGGCATGGTCCACCAAGACCAGGATGAACCTGTTGCCCATGGCTGTCTTGGGGTCCAGAGGCCCCACAATGTCAATGCCCACTCACTTGAATGGAATACTGACAACCGGGAAGGGCTGGAGCAGGACCTTGATCTTCTCCCCGCTCTTTCCACTTGCCTGGCAAGTCTCACATGTCCTGCAGTGAGCATCTGAGCTCGTTCGCATCTGGGGCAATAAAAGTGGGTGACCAGCCTCTCAAAGTTCTTGGTTTGCCCCAGATGTCCGGCCAATGGCACATCGTGAGCCAACCCCAGTAGGAAGGCTCTGAAGCGCTGGGGTACCACCAGCACACGGGCTGACCCATGCTCAACAGCCTTAGGCTCGCTGTAAAGATCATTCTCCCAATAGATCAGATGTGATCCTGACTGATCACCTGCTGCCTGGGCTGTGGCCTGCCACCACAATTCCTCAAAAGAAGGGCACCTTCTCTGCTGTTCACAAAATTCCTCCCTGGTGGGTCCTCCTTCCTGCTGCCCATGGGTCAGCTCCAGTAGGTCCCCAAGTTTGGCTACTTGTTCCCCTGTAGGTTCCATGGCATCTCCCTCAAGTGCGATGTTTGGTAAAGTCCATATGATTGATCGCATACGCCTCCTGTTCATATGTGAATAGGCTTTTGAACTGAGACGTTGCGTAGACTCTAAGTATGCGTCGATGTTTCGACCCTATGCAAGGCGCAAAAAAATGTAAAAAGCGTCAGAGATGTCATTTTCAGCAGATCGTGTAAAGCACCCGACTGACTGAAAGAATTAACTACTTGGACTTTTGCCAAACCTCTTTGACTCGTGTCTCTTGTGAGGTCAAACATAAATCGACCCCGTTTTTTGGAAATAGAAGCATAATACACGCGCAGTGATTAATGACTCTTGCGCAGGGCTACATACACTCCTCCGTCCCGAAGAAGACCCGCCGTGGCGCTTATTAAAATTTTTTGCGCCTTGCATAGGGTCGAAACGTCGACGCATACTAAGAGTCTATGCAACGTCTCAGTTCAAAAGCCTATTCACATATGAACAGGAGGCGTATGCGATCAATCATATGGACTTTACCAAAAATCGCACTTTCCCAACTATTCCTTTATTTGTTATACTAAGTGTACTAAGTGTATTGTCTGTATTTACTTCTACATGTCACCCCTCTTTCACAATTCTTTCAATTGTACCATTGAAGCCCAATTTATTTGTTACTTCTTAAAATATTGATTGAAACTTTTGCTTGGGTGTTGTTCTTTTCTCTTCCTGAATCATGGATACATGTTACATGTAATGTATTTATATTGTGAACATCCCAAAGCAATTGTATTTCCCCGACAGAACCATTGGAGCCATATAATACAAATACCCAGGTTCTGAGGGACACAGGGTCACCCCATTATTTTTCATAATGGCAATCACAGTCAGCAATAGAACCGAAATCACCTGGCTGGCACTCACAGTCAGCACAGAACAACAAAAAATACTTGGCTGGCAATCACAGTCAGCAATAGAACCAAAATAACCTGGCTGGCAACCACAGTCAGCACAGAACAACAAAAAATACTTGGCTGGCAATTACAGTCAGCAATAGAACCAAAATCCCCTGGCTGGCAATCACAGTCAGCACAGAACAACAACAAAAAATGTGTGGCTGGCAACCACAGTCAGCAATAGAACCAAAATCAAACTGTACGTGTTTTACCCTCACTAGTAGCGTACACTGGTTATTGTATGTGGATCATAAATGCAAGTCCTGATCCTCACAGCTGACCACCAATGTTAGAAATGGGGGTCTCTAGTTGAAAGTGGCTGGCGCCGATGTCGAATAGTGATCCTTCTTCCTAAGTCAGAGTAAGGGGGCTACACCCTTTGATAACCCCTGCTCAACCCTGTGGTAACGTAGCACGAGCAGACAGGCCTATCTCAGAGGCAGTGTGTGAAGCATTTAGGACCATACACAATAACGCAGGAAAGACGCTTAAAAACAGACACCACAAGCAGTTATAAAAAATAGTTCTCTTTATATAGATTAAACACGAAACTGAGGAATGCTCAAAGAACCACAAAGCACGTAATTACAGATTTGTCTCAAGAGCGATGAAAGCACTTGCGCGTGCGGGTGGAACGAACTTAGTTCGTGGCTGGAGTCTATGTGACCCGGTGATGCACCATGTACAAGGTACTTAGGATATAAAGGGACACAGTGCACAGCTTCTCAGGGAAGGTGCGGGATGGCAGGCGGACCCACAGCGGCCACAGTTCTTGGGCGGTGGCGATCCGCAGCGTGCACTCACGATAATCCGGGACAGGCGTGAAAGCGGCACCCAGTGGCGCACGCGGAAGTTGACAAGGCTCCCGATGTGGGGCTAGCGTGGGCACTCAGCGGTGGAGCTCTTCAGCTGCAGCGGCCCACGATAGCAATAGCGATGATTCTTGTGGCAAAGTAAAGATGGGCACTCAGCGGCACAGCTTCTTGATAGCTGCGGCCCAAAACAGTGATAGTAAGGACTCTCGTAGTGTAGTGAAGATCGTTATCTACATATGTACAATGCTAAGTTAGCATAACCGCGTTAGCCATCTTGCCGCTTTTGCTGCTTTTGCACACGACACTGTAGTCACATGTTATTAAATTGAGAAATGCTTACTCGACTTTGCTTCACATGAGAACTGTCTGTTGTTAGCATCCCAAACAGTGAGCAGCGACCTTGGTCTGTACACCGTGTAAAGAAACAGTCTGGGTCGCTAGACGGTGCATGTTGTTGAGTTCAGGTTGATGGGCCCACTAGTTTAGCCATAACACGCACGCAGCTGCAAATACCTGAAAGTCGAGTGCTTTTAATATTGCAGTGTTGCATGTTTTCATTACATTCGGAAGAAGAGCGTTCCTAGGAGCAGAGCATAGCTGATCCTGCGATGTGAACTCTCTGAGCTGATCTTTACGGTATGGGGTTCCCCATTCAAGCCTAGAGACCTTCTATTAGTCTAATAATACTATTAGTGTGTTAGAGAAAGGAAGGTGGCTTAGATCCACTGTCATTTTAGTATGATTACTCCTTTCATTTTCTATGGTATTGTAACTATGCTGATGGTTTTGATTTTAATCGTTTGTCTGCTAATGTTAGCCAAACTGCTGCATCTTAGGACACGAGGTTTATAAAATAAACTCTTTAAACTTTTGCCGTGTCTCTGTTTATTCTGTTGTGGACTGGTACGAGAATAATTACGAAAAGGTATTTCTGATCCCCACCATTCCTGAGAAATATACTAAGTCGCTTGTTCTGGGTTGTCTATACATTGGGACCGCCGAGTTAAACCTCGGATAACGAATGGGACACTGATGCTGGCCGGATAAGGGGTTCTGGGTTCTGAGGTGAGTTTTTGGTACACCGCAATTCACTGAGGGCCTGGGTTCCTGCGCATAGTTCTGCGCATAAGCAGAATCCCTGCAACATGGCGCACCTAACGTTTGGTCAATTGATTTGAGACGCCTTAGTAGTGCTTGTATTAGTCCACAACACCCTCACTCTGGTTTCCGGATAACGGGAGTGACGGTTTAACCTACATGTGTTTCGACTAAATAGGTTCCTTCAAGCTTGATCATTAAAAAGGTTATTTAATCTGAATCCTAGTGCTACTAATATACTGTAGATTGCCTTTTTTTGTCCTAATGGCGGCCGATATTCCGGCTCATAGCTGGGCACCCCTGAAACGTCACTTGGCGCAGTATGGGGTGCCGGACGATGGTATGGCTGTGATTTTTGTGGTTAGTGCCGATGCGTTGTTTCCATTTGAGTTGTTCTACTCTTGGGTTACTTTGCCGGCGGTGAGTGAGGACGATGATACGTTCCACACCTATACTGCCACGCAGCTACCAGCCAACTATACGCCTTATAGGAGTCAGGAAATTCCTATTTCTGCCTGGCAGCATAGCATTTGGTGTAATGGCGCCCTTCCCCATGCGGTTGTACCGGCGAGATTGGGCCCTTTGTCGATTGCAGGGGCCACATGGCCGGTACTAGCCGGATTTACGCCTCATCCCCGCTATCTACAAGTATCGGTGGCTGAGTTACGTGTGCTTCACACAGCCCTTATTACAGTACATCGGGCTTTAGTGCAGTACGTGTCACGCAACGTGCAGGTGGTCGCTACTGCTGTTGCGGGACATCAGACGGACCACCACGCGGTGGTGATTAGTCCTGTTATGGTTAATTCGGTTGTCGGCAAGCGACCCCAAAATAGGGATGATTTCCCTTATTGGCTTGCTGAGAAATTTGACCAATTGGAAGCGGTTTATCCGCATACGACTCCTGTGGAAAAACACAGGATCCTTACCATTACTTTGCCGAAAGACTTAGCCCCAGATATGGCCGATTGCGAGAACTGGGGTAAGGACTTTGAAGCGACATACTCGAAGTGCTTTGGCACTCCGTCTCTGTCGGTACTGCCCTCCGTTATAAAACGTGTTCAGGAGTATCATGGTGCGGAGGCTGCTGTTGAATTGGGTATGCGGCTTGTCGGAGTCTTTGATGTGGTTGCTACCATGATACTGGGCAACCTCAAAGGAGATGCTATGCAGTTCCAGGTGCTTAATAAATTAGAAGCAGTGGACGAAGACGACAAGCCGAGCAAATTCGCGAAAATTATCGCAAACGCCTATAAACAAGTTGGTCGTAGCGCTTTAGGTGTTAAACCAACTGTGAAGAATCCTGATTTAGTACAGCAGACAAAGGCAAACTCGTCTGGTAAGGACGAACGCCCTAATTTTCCAAAACAAAGTTGGCGGGTGAAAAAACAGGAGAAAAAGCAACAGAAACAGGGGTCTCATCCTGCCTCTCCAGTAAAGTCAAGTAGTGAACGCACTTATGATCTGCGCGATAGTGCTACTATTAAGTCACCTGATCGATTTCAGGTTTCTGAACAACGCTCTCCTCGTTCTTCACAGGAAACATCGGCTTCACAGTCCGGTGGCGGAGGCGCTGGCAAAAGTCGGGGTGCACCGCAGGCACGTGAGCAATCCCGACAGACTGACGGAAAAGGCAAGCAAGAGGACTCTGCACGTCAAAGACCCCCGTTTCAGAAGAAGAAAGTTGCTGCACTGACAGCGAGGTATGCCTCAGATGGTACGGACGCAGCTTCAGAACCTGACATGGGCGCTAACTCTGCTAGACAGCGCGGTGGAAGTTGCAGTAGTGCGACAAGCACTGCGTCCATATCTGGTGGCGACAGCAACTGATATATTCGTGAATATTGAAACTGCTGACACTCGGTGTCTCCCCCTGATAGACTATATAATATTGTCCTTCAAATAGAAGGTGACATATAACGTACAATTCAAGGGGTTTTTGGGGATAATCTGACCACTACCTATGATATTCTATTGGCGGAGGCAGATTGGCCCCCGGCTTTCGTTTTAGATGCTCCTAGAGGGGAGGAAGTGATCCTCCCGTCCTTCGCGCACACAGTGCCTAAGGTCCTAGCTAAAAAGTACGCCGGGGAATGGGCTTGGGTGCAAGCGCCTGCGTTATATCGAAATCAGGTTGGCTGGGATAAATTGTCTCCCGGCCATGAGATTCCGTTGCGGACTACGCCCCAACCTCAACCCCAATACCCCATGCGACGTGAAGCTAGACCTCACGTTGCGTCAATCCTTGAACAATTGGAATATCAGGGAGTAATCGAAACATGTGTGTCACCTATGAATAATCCCTTGTTCACTGTGACGAAGCCTGACGGGTCGTACCGCCTAGTTTTGGATTACCGGCACCTAAACTCTCATTGCCGGACCTGTGCAGTACAGAACACCCACAGTTCGGCTCTCGTCGATAGTCTCGTGAGAAAAAGGTTTAAAACCACACTTGACATTTCCAATGGCTTTTACAGCCATAACCTGTCCTCTCTTAGTAGTGAGTGGACGGCGTTCACCTCTGGTGGTAAACAAAAACAATTCAAAAGATTACCAATGGGCTATAAGAACAGACCAGGTGTCTTTGCCACTCACGTGGTCTCCCTCTTAGAGGGTATAGACCCAGATGCGTACTCGTATGTGGATGACATTTATCTTACAGATGACGAGTTAGACCCGCATCTCCATCGCGTTGATCGCATCATTGTTTTGTTTGCAGACTTCGGTTACAAATTCAACTTTGCGAAGTCACACATTGCGGAATATACAGTGTTGTTCTTGGGGTACGAACTCAACAATGAAGGTCGAGGATTGGCTCCGCACTTTCTAGAGAAGTGCGCATGCCTCCGTGCTCCTACTTCACTGAAGAGATTACAATCCCTGCTGGGTTTTCTGAATTTCGGTCGAACTTACATCCCTGATTATGCCCAGTGTATCAAGCCGCTTTATGCCTTGGTACAACCTACTTTTTCCAAATCTTGTTGGCTGCCAGAGCATTCAGCTATATTGCAGTTATTGCAAGCTGATCTTCTTGCTTCTAAGTACTTACTGACACGTGATAACCACACTAACCTGGTCATAAGAATAGTGCCCGGCGCAGTTGGTTTCACATACTTAACGTTCAATGAGGGCGACACCGTCCCCATTGCTTACAAATCTCACTTGTACACTTCAGCTGAACTGCGTTTTTCCGCTGTCGAGAAGGTTCTGACAGCAGTACAGATGGCGATTCTGAAAGAACGAGCGCTGTCGCAGGGAAAACGCATGTTGGTGGTAACATCCTATCCTGCCCTTGAGGCGGTGACAAAAGCGAGTGTACCGAATTCTAAAGCTTTGCATCCAAGGTGGATACAATAGGCCACTTCCTTGACCTCGCCTGACGTCACTTTTATCTTTGACGCGGCACTTCAGACTCAGGAGTTTTTGCAGTATGAATTCGTTCATCCGGCTCCTCTGTCCTTGCGCCCGCTCGAGGATTACCATTGTGTCATATACACTGACGGTTCTGCGCAACCCGCAACTGGATCAAAGCACGCCTATTCAGCGGCTTGCGCAATTGTAGTCGGTACTTTCGTAAATGGTGAATTCCAGTCCGATGTCGTGCATACGCAGTCATTGGGTGATTGTACCGCTCAGTTGGCGGAGCTTCGTGCTCTGGTGCTTGCACTGGAGTTTGCTGATCCCCGAGTCACTACACTTATAGTGAGTGACTCCTTTTATTGTGTTCAATCTTACAACGACAATCTACATTTTTGGTCTCAGAATTATTACCATGATTCCAAAAGTAGCACGATTAAGCATAAACTGCTTTGGGTTCGAGTGGCATATCTTAAAGAGCGTCTGCCTCTCGTGAATGTAATTCACACTCTTGGCCACCAACGAGTTGGTGTCCATGCTGTCGGCAACAGCCTAGCTGACAAGGCAGCAAAAACAGCAGTGGCAACATACTTAGTAGCAGCAGTTACAAGATCCAAAAGTAAGATTGATGATGATATCTTGGCAGCTATTGCTGCTACAGAGCAGGGAACGAAGCCACCGAGTGGTTTCCCTGCTCGTTACCATTATCGCTTAAGTCCTGATAAAGTCCCATTAGTGAGGATTAATGACGTTGGTGACAGATTGATTCCCAACGCGGACTGCAGACCTTCTTTGATATTAGCAGCTCACGAGGGCATGGCGTCCGCGCATGCCGGCGTTGCAGCTACTGTATCTCTGCTACAACAACGTTACTGGTGGTGCGGTTTGTACAAACAAGCCAGAGCTTATGTTCTTAATTGCGACATTTGCCAGCAGATTAAACCTTCAACTGCGGCGCGCCCACCACAAACTCAGTTGTACATATCTAATAAACCATTGGGTTGTTTATTTAGACCACTGCGGTCCTTTTACCTCTGATACTGCGTACAAATACATCTTGGTTGCAGTTGATTCGTGCACACGTTTTCTGTGGGTGTGGCCACAAAGGAGTGCTGGTTCTCGCACGGTCATAAAAGATTTGCGTGTCTTTGTTGGGAGTTTTGCATGTGGTACCTTTCATTCTGATCAGGGCCCGGCGTTCGCCTCTAAGGCGTACAAGGAGGCCATGAGAAATTTGGGGGTCCAAGTCAAATTTTCGTCTCCATACCGGCCTGAGGGTAATAGTGTAGTGGAGCGAATGAACCGTGACTTAATGCAATCTTTGACAGCAAGAGTTTTGGGTACTGGCCGGAACTGGCTAGCCCACTTGTATGACGTGCAACGTGCACTTAATAATCTCCCTAGAAGGTCTCTGGGTGGGCGGACCCCATACATGATGCTCTTTGGTGTTCGAATGTTTGTTCCAGACCTTGATGGTCTAGACATGGCGCCGTCAGCCGCACCCTTTGATGTAGATGAACACTGTGCTGTCTTGTAGAATCGTCAAGAAGCCAGAGACAGTCTAGCGAAGGAACACGTACCCTCCTCATCTGATGCTGAACTTCAGATTCCGGTAGTCGGCTGGCTGCCTCGAGTTGGTGATCTGGTCCGTGAGAAGGTGGAGAACAAGAAGGAGTTTGGCCCCTCTTATTGTGCACCGGTTCCAGTGCTTGGAGTGCAGGGTACTAGAACAGTCATTTTACGTCCACTTCCTGGTCGAAAGGATAACAGGTACATTTCGATTGACAATGTCAAACTACAGCGAGTGGCCGATTCTTCTTAGTATGACTCCGGCGGTTTCCTGCCCTTCGATGCTGAGAAATTCTGTTGTGGCCCGAGGCTCTGACACAGTTCCTGATGTTGCCATCGAGATGCATGCCGTTACTGGTCCCTTGTTGCCACAAACACCTAGTGGTGTGCTTGAAGAAGTTGAGTATGCTTATCCTGCGGATGTTACCTTGCCTGTTTTACAATCCACCACAGTTGCCCTCTCACAAGACTCTTTTGATTCTTGTTCAATGACTTCCATGTCCCCGTCCAAGGTTTCGATTTTTGTGGCTTGGTTCAAAAGACATTTTTTAATTCCCCCTTGGACTTACATTTGGCTGGTGCTCATATGTGTTTTTTTGTTTATGTCCATTGGCTTTGTGGTAGTGTTTTTTAGACTTATCAATGGACACTACCTGAATGAACGGTCTACGATTCGACTAGTTGATGGAACTTTGGCCCCCCACTCCTCATCACACATTATGAAGAGGGACCAGACTTTTGTGAACATTACTGCCTGGCCTGTACGTGATGGGATCGCTTGGGATGCCGTTAAATTTCAAATTCATGGCCCCACTGAAGTGATTAATGTGCCAAATGTATTTTGTGTTTCTATGGGCGATGTCGTTAAGCAGAACATTCACTCAGATGATTGGGATGTTCAAGCCATAGAAGCACTGTTTTCTGATTTGAAATATTATGCTGCTTTTGATGCTGAGGATTTGTATTTAGATACTGCTAATTATGATGAGCAATTTTGTTATCAACATTATGGCACGCATTTCCTACACAAAGCAAATACGTTTAGAAATTTTGTAAATTATACACAATGGGAACACTGCCCCGCCCCTAGGATGGGTAGCTCTGTCACGTTAGTGGGAAAGTTCACTTATTTTTCTGATTTTAGTGTGTCCAATCCAGCCTCCTTTTATTTTAAAGTGGCGCCTGAGCTTGCTTCTAAAGTTAGGCTGACACACACCAAATTGTTGTATTCCAAGTCCTTTATGGACGAGTTGGCAATTGGCGGGTATGATCTGTGGAAAGCTACAGTCGATCTTAAATCGGTTTGGGGCTCCAAACGATGGCAAGTACAGAGGCTTTGCATCGTGCCTGTCTTATCCCGAATCACATGTTATTTTTAAATTCATCCATTTTTCAGACAACCTGTTTTGGATTGGCTACTTCTAAAAAATTAAATTCTCCCTCCGTTCCGGGTCTGGGTGCTTATCCCAATTGGGGTAATCATACGGATCTATCCCTTGCTATGTTGCAGACACAAGTTTCCAACACGTCCTTCAATATTTCTGAATTGAATCCGGAAGGGTGGTTGTTGTGGCAAACGAGTTCGGACTCCTGTCAACATCGGTTTCTGGATTTGCAACAGGGATATACACAGGTTCGGGTAGACCCCCGTTTTGAATCTTCTCACACTGTAACTACCTACTCAGTAGGGAAGTTATGCCAGTCTTGGCAGCAACATTCCACTTTAGCGTCTGTTAAACTTAATTTAGCACGATTAAATGACAAAATAGATTTGAATGATTTTGTTAAGGGTCCTGTAGTTGGCAGGTCCAAACGATGGGTGTATGCTGTTTATAACGAAGTTTGGAAGTTATCACAAATTGAGGCTGCATCCAGATTACGTGCTATTGATCAAGCTAATATGGAAAAAGTGTTGGCTGTGATAGATAATAGTATTAACACCCTATCTTCTAGAATTTATACCTTAGATAATATTGTATCATCTGTGGTAGACATTGTGCAGGATGATTTGTCTGTATTGTATCATGGTCAAAATCAGTTGCGTTCTATTATGCAGTTTGCATAGACGTTGCAAACTTTAATGGCAGGGAAGGTCCCTTGGGATTACATGAATACTTCATCTTTGTTCCTCCCTTTTAATTTAACTGCGAAACAGCAGTTCATGTCCATGAAAGATGCTACATATTCATTTCTACACATTGAAAAGTTAGAACCTTTACCTTTCTCTGTTGCTGAATTGAATTCTGCCGTGTGGCTTGTACATGGGTTGATCACGTTACCGTTTCCCATGTTTAAGTTTAGTTCATGCATGAAACATTATGCTCTGGGTAGATACGAACAATTGGGAACTGCCTTCCTGCATGAAGTTTGGTCACTCCCTTTCACGTACAGATGTGTGAGGGACGGCAAGGAGGTTTACTTGAAAGGTGAAGAGTGCACTTCCACTCTGGATCATTCTGTTGTGTGTAGGCACATTCAATTGCATGGTGCATGTAATGTGCACGCCCCTAATTTAGCTTGCGTCCTGAAAGGGATTCCTGTGCCAGTTATTACTCCATCTTTTCCGCTGCTTGCTAACAGCAGTTATTTGCTGTTAAATAATGAAGCTTGCTGTGGGATGTTAGTGGGAATTCCCTACATAGTGACTGTATCATGGAGAGTAGTTTGCTGTAATAACGTCTTGTTCCCACCCCCGCATGGCCGGCTCGATGTATCCATCTGGCCTTCCACTCCAACCTTGAAAGCAGAGTTCAACAAGATGAGCAGAATAAGGGCTCTATTGTCTCAAACAGAAGTCGCGTTGACTTCGTCCCGGGAAACATTTGTCCTTCACGTAGCAAACACGCGCACTGAGGTGCAAGCGCTTTTGAATACAGATCTGCCACTTCATTTTGGGACTCTGATTCAGACTATCTTTAATGCCTCGTCCACAAGTGGCATAGCTCATTTTTTTTTAATTGTGGGCTCCGGCCTCGTGTCCTCTTTTCAAACGATTTTTGGTGTGATCCCGGCCTTTTTTCATTCTATTTTTTCCAGCGTCTTCGGAGGTCTCCCTTTACTTCTCGCCCTCATAGCTGGAATACTGTTGTTGATCTGCGCCCTGCGCTATGGATGCAAAACTTGCGTCACACGACAACATGTCCCGACTGCTCCATCTTCGTAACCGGATGCTTGAATTCTATGGCACTTTACCGCTGGCAACTCTGAGCGTAGCCTATGCATCGTCCTTCCGGTTTGCCTACTTTACTTGGGTGCAGCCAGTCTTTCATTGCCTAGATTGTCCGTTCCAATGGGCTCTGGATTTGTGTCTGTCAAACTCGGTGTCTCCTGACCCGGATTATGATCGGCTAATGAGCCCCTTAGTGGCTCATGAGTTGGACTGTTCTGGTGTCGTGATTATGGCCTGTGCAGCAGCGCATGGAGTTCTTGGGAATTGGGACATCAGAACGGCTGCGATTGACTTCTTAGCAAGAAGTTATCTTGAAGAACCCGCCAGTTGTCCTCGTCTGGTGCTGGAAGCTCCGGTGGTTGAGGAGCATGTATGTTCCTTCCCCGTCCTGAACTGGATGGCAGATAATTTTGCGGAACGTTCCAATGATTTCCTCTTGGAAGCTGTTGCAACTTATTGTGCCTATACATTGATGGATTGACTTTTGTACTTTAATTTCATCCTACGTCCTTCAATTATGTTTTTTTATCCTCTACAAGATTTTTTTACTCCGTTTTAACTTTTTTCTTTGTTTTTTTCTTTCGAACTTTTTTCACTTCCCTTATATGGACTTATAGTTCATACCCTTGGTTCCGTTCTTTCAAACTTGAACTCTGCGTTCTTGCAAGTGTGCCCCTACTGGTTAGTGGTCCGATCAAGGGGGGGTGTAGTGAAGATCGTTATCTACATATGTACAATGCTAAGTTAGCATAACCGCGTTAGATGTTAGAAAGCCATCTTGCCGCTTTTGCTGCTTTTGCACACGACACTGTAGTCACATGTTATTAAATTGAGAAATGCTTACTCGACTTTGCTTCACATGAGAACTGTCTGTTGCTAGCATCCCAAACAGTGAGCAGCGACCTTGGTCTGTACACCGTGTAAAGAAACAGTCTGGGTCGCTAGACGGTGCATGTTGTTGAGTTCAAGTTGATCGGCCCACTAGTTTAGCCATAACACGCACGCAGCTGCAAATACCTGAAAGTCGAGTGCTTTTAATATTGCAGTGTTGCATGTTTTCATTACATTCGGAAGAAGAGCGTTCCTAGGAGCAGAGCATAGCTGATCCTGCGATGTGAACTCTCTGAGCTGATCTTTACTGTATGGGGTTCCCCATTCAAGCCTAGAGACCTTCTATTAGTCTAATAATACTATTAGTGTGTTAGAGAAAGGAAGGTGGCTTAGATCCACTGTCATTTTAGTATGATTACTCCTTTCATTTTCTATGGTATTGTAACTATGCTGATGGTTTTGATTTTAATCGTTTGTCTGCTAATGTTAGCCAAACTGCTGCATCTTAGGACACGAGGTTTATAAAATAAACTCTTTAAACTTTTACCGTGTCTCTGTTTATTCTGTTGTGGACTGGTACGAGAATAATTACGAAAAGGTATTTCTGATCCCCACCATTCCTGAGAAATATACTAAGTCGCTTGTTCTGGGTTGTCTATACATTGGGACCGCCGAGCTAAACCTCGGATAACGAATGGGACACTGATGCTGGCCGGATAAGGGGCTCTGGGTTCTGAGGTGAGTTTTTGGTACACCGCAATTCACTGAGGGCCTGGGTTCCTGCGCATAGTTCTGCGCATAAGCAGAATCCCTGCAACAGTTGCAAAGCCAATGCGGGCCTGCAACAACACAGCTCCTCGGCTGCAGCGGCCCACAGTGGCAGTGGTTCTGATTCTCGTAGTAGGGCAAATGCGGGCACCCAGCGGCACAGCTTCTCAGCAGCAGTGGCCCACAATAGCAACAACAAGGTTTTTGGTAGCAAGGCCAAGATAGGTACTCAGCAGCACAGCTCCTCGGCTGCAGCGGCCCACAATGGCGTCAACAATGGATCTTGTAGCAAGGCCTATGCAGGCACTCAGCGGCACAGCTCCTCAGCTGCAGCGGCCCACAATGGCGATAGCAATAGTTTCCGTAGACAAGGCAAATGTGGGCACTCAGCGGCACAGCTCCTCAGCTGCAGCGGCCCACAATGGCGATAGCAATAGTTTCCGTAGACAAGGCAAATGCGGGCACTCTGCGGCACAGCTTCTCAGCTGAAGCAGCCCACAATGGCGATAGAAATAGTTTCCGTAGGCAAGGCAAATGCGAGCACTCAGCAGCACAGCTTCTCAGCTGCAGCGGCCCACAATGGCGATAGCAATAGTTTACGTAGGCAAGGCAAATGCGGGTACTCAGCGGCACCGCTTTTTAGCTGCAGCGGCCCACAATGGCGATAGCAATAGTTTTTGTAGTCAAGCAAAAGCGGTGTTCCCCACAGCAGATCCAGAGGCCTTGGATTTCTTGACAGAGGCCTCACCTGTGAGTAGGATTTCTCTCAATAGGAATCTGGGCTGCTGAGGAATGAAGTCTAATGTCCCAGAGACTTCGGCAGGAGGCAAGCTCAATTCAGGCCCGTGGGTAGTTGCTTCAATGGATGGATGAGAGTTTCAAAGTCCTTTCCCTCTCGTTTCCACGGCCAGAGGTTCCTCTTCGCATCCCGAAGTTACACACCACGAAGGGGTTTCAGCTCAGATCTTTATACCCCAAAAGTCTTTGTTCTTGAGAAAGTCACAAATCACTCGACCCGGCCAGAACCAGTTTGGTGTCGACTTGGGTCACTTTATTTATGAGGCTGCATCCTCCCTCTCAGGGAGAGGGGCTCACCATCAGACACCCAGCAGGAGGTGGAGCCATCATTCACCTTGCCAGGCACAACCCTGCTCAGATCAAAGGGGTCACCCCTCCCCATACTTCAACTGCAGATTGCTCCATTCGACCCAGGTCGGCCCCGGCCTTCCCTGGCCCTCTAAACCAGACAACCAATACACATACCAGTGAAACACACAGAAAGACTTAGACAAAAAAATACCTACTTTCCAAAAGCGGCAGTTGCACACGCAGAACATAAAGACAATCACTACTACCAGATGCGCGTTAATATTTGGAGCGGAAGCATACCAAATTCGACCTCCCTAGCATGTTCCTTGGTACTACTAGGACTATACCGGTTCATCAGTTATTTCATAATAAGGAACATTCGCGCTGTGTCACTGAATGGCAGTGGCACAGCACCCAGAACATCTAACGCCAGCAACCATGAAGGAGACATAAACGACAAAAATGGAAGGGAGACTTACACCAATGGTGCCAGGTCTAACAGGAACAATCTGTCTTCATAGTTAAAGACTAAATATAAGACTGAATATAACAATGTGTTTATTGGTTCCAGTGAATGTGAACATAATTTCTTAGTAATTGGGGGATGGGGACTAAAAGGAGGAACGGATCCAGTATTTCCTGGAATCTACTATGTGTGTGGCAATAAAGCCTATTTTAGGCTGCCTGATCACTAGTACGGGAGTTGCTATTTTGGAATAGTATTCCCTAAAGTTTATCATGTAAAGAGAATCACTGGAAGCAATGAAGGCAATAATGAACTAAAATGTGTAATAAGAGCTAGTTTTTCAGAAATAGTAGGTGAAATTTTTGGAGCATTGATACCTTCAGTGGGAGTTCTTCTAAATTCACTGAAGATTTGTCAGTTATCTACAGTAGTTGATCGGTTATCTACTGACACTGCTGGAGGATTCTTAATGATCAACACGGAATTAGTTGCGGTCAGATCTATGGTTATGCAAAATCGACTTGCTCTTGACATACTATTGGCAAAAGAGGGTGGAGTCTGTAAATTATATTGTTGCACGTATATTCCCGATAAAAGTGTTGAAATTGGGAAACATATTAAAAATATTACGAAATTAGAAGAAGAGTTGAAACCACTGGAAGTTGAAAATGTTTGGAAGAAGCTGACAAATAGAATTCTAGTTTAGGTAGTTGATTTTCTAACATAGGTAATGGTATTCTAGGCCACATAAAACTGCCCATAATGGGAATAAGTGTCTTAAAATAGCCGCCAAAAAAACACGGGAACGTCATTGCGCATGCATCTACTGCATCTACGTAGTATGACGCATTTTGTCGCTTGGTGGGAAAACTTTGCAGCTGCGCAATAGCTTTAAAAATGGCCGTTTGAAACTCACATGTTAACGCATATGCTACTGCTTGAACTAAAACTTGTAAGTTCTATAAAACACTAATGCAGAAGATTAAAATATGTGAATTGGGATAGAGTAGACATAAGTGGTATACAGTAAAATCATTTATTGTCACATTCTAATGTGTCTTTTTCTGACTTTATTATTAGTTCATGTTTGGGCCTCGAAGGGTGACTGAAACCCCTACCCCACAGGATCCGCGCGCATGCGCATAGAAACTTGCCGGAAACTAGGATGACACACTTGAATCACAGCCAAGGCCACATTAGGCGAAGACGCCTGGGAAAGTAAACCCCTGAACTAGACGAAAACAACAATTTTGAATAAAATGTATAAACTTGTAATGATCATAACGTGAAATGCGGGTGGGAATAAAACTATGGGAAAGTAAATTAAGGGGTGGAAACATAGAACAATATTCCACTGTGAAAATATTACTTTTAATATGGTGTGATGAACTCACCTCCTCACCCCGACCGATCAGAATAGGGGAAAACACAAATATTGCAATTTTGGGGGGAGGTACCTGAATATAGAATAATATAATTGAGGTAAGTTAACTAGAGGCTTTGTCAGACTTGTCAGATCCGTCATTCTGACTCGTCACCGACCCAACACGTATTCTGCTACAGACTCTGTCCGAGACGGTGTCTCAGACCCTGCTGGTGCCAGAAACTCTGCTCGAGAAATTGAGATGCTGATCGCTAATCTACTCATCTAGAAGGGGATTTCGGAAGAGGGACACCTGAGGAGAGTAGTATCAGAGAGGGGTGTGACGCTGGTGTTGCACTTAAAAGAGGTCACCTTCCCAGATCCGAATCTGTCCAATTCTCTGTCTGCATCCTGTCCTGGCAGATTCTATCTGGCCTATCTTAAAAGAGTTGGGTTCATCTATCACCTTAGGTAAATATAATTCTGCAAAAACTGTCATTGTACCTGCTCTCTCTTTTTCCTTTTCCAGGTACCTTCTTTGTCACGTCCTCCGTGGCGACCGCTGCACACTCCCTGCAAGGACGACCGTACAACGCTTGGTGGACGAGAGCCGCGCTCCATCTCCGCGAGATGCGTGAGATATGGAGGGGCTCTCTGGGGCACTACAATTCCCGGCATCTTTGACTGCGCGCATGCGCAGGAGACAACGCTGCGTTCATCCGCCCGGCTACGTAAGCCGAGGACGCTGAGGGAATGGCGCAGATTATTTCGCCTCGAGTTGCTGACAGAGGAGGACGTTCCGAGGACCTTGCTGCTTCCATATCGGCTTTGGTGGGGTAAGGGTGTCGGTGACACCGCCAAGAGTCATACCTTTGCATTTCCCAGTATTCCGGCGTGGTGACTCACGCCGCTAGTACTGCCTTTGATTCTCTGCCATAGCGGACCTGTGTGACACCGCCAAGAGTCATACCTTTGCATTTCCCAGTATTCCGGCGTTGTGACTCACGCCGCTAGTACTGCCTTTGATTCTCTGCCATAGCGGACCTGAGTGACACCGCCAAGCGTCATCCTGGTGTTGAGACTCACGCCGCTAGTGTAATTCTTTTGATCAGTGGCCATTTCAGAACTGAGTGCCAACGCCACAAGTCATTACCTGCTCATTATTGTCTTACGGCCCTGTGGGATCACAGCGCCGGTTAGAACTCTTGCCACCATATATCTTGGTATAAACAGACATTAACTCAAGAAACCAGTACCAGGTGGTATATCATCCTTCTACGAATTCCTGCAACTTGTCTGCCAGACTTCATTTCTCCATATTACTGGTTTAATGTCTGTGTGTATTGTTTCGTCATAGCAGGGGATGTAAGAGAGGTGCTGAACATATTGCGTAATTCCTTCTTCCCTTGTGAGGCCCACAGTCGCACTGGTTATGGTGGGTAAGGAGCTCATGTACTGGGATTGTGTGGCAACAGTATAAATGAAGATTATTGCTGATACGTTTTATGTAATCCACAGTTCTCTGCTGTGTATCACGTATAGATGATACGAACAATCAGACAAGCATCCCATACAATTGAGAGGGTCAGATGATGAAACAATTGTCCTTCTAGTTATAGATGCTATCCTTGAGTTCTTTGTTTTCTTTACAGGTATACATGTAGACAAATATGTATAGTGTGTACTTCCTGGAAAGAGGGAGCTAAGGATTGAGGTGCAGTGTGAAGTGTGTCTTAATCATAGTTTTTCTCCACAGATCTCCCTCCCCGCTGTTCCCTTCCTTTCCTTCCCCCGATTGACCCCCTCTAATGTCCGTGCTGTTACAGCATCTCGGAAATTGAGGTTGTCAATAGGTGGACCCCATTGAGCAACGAACCGATCCTGAGAGGCCTCCGAGGGACCGTGACAGAATAATCTGCCTACTTAAATATACCTCTCCCGGTCGGTTCGTTGTTGCGATGGCCACCTTGGAAGATGTCCTGGTTACCTTAGGGGCACTTCAGCAGGAGATAGCGGCATCTAGGGCCGAAACTGCAGCCTTGCAAGACACAGTCACCAGATTACAACGAAACCCATTTGACGCACAATCAGGTAGAACTTGGGGGGGGAGTACATTCCAGTTTGGATCATCCTCTGTTCCTTCTCCACTTACAGTGGAAATGCCTACACCCATCCCTTTGGCCGCTCCTGAGAGGTTTTATGGGGAGGCATCTAAGGTACTAGTCTTTATGACTCAAGTGTTATTACACTTTTCATGTAAACCCAAGGCCTTTCCCACCAATCAGGCTCGGGTGGCTTTTATGATCTCATACCTAACAGGTGATGCGGCCCAATGGGCAGTACCTTATGTGCGGCGCGACGACCCCCTTCTATACGATTGGGATGCGTTTTGTAAAGAATTCGAGCTTGTGTTCGATCGTAAGGCAGCTTCCTTTTCAGCAGATAGAGAACTGCTGGAACTTAAACAGGGGACTAAGGACTTGGTGGTGTACATCAATACCTTCCAACGTTTGGTAGCCGAAACTCAATGGCCAGAGGAAAAGAAGGCTGCTGTATTTTATCATGGGCTGAGGGACGACATGAAAGACGTGTTAGCCCAGATATACCCTCAACCATCCACTTGTATAGATCTTATCAACCTCACGCTAAGGTTAGATTATCGCATAGGGGAACGCCGTGGGGACAGAAAGAAAGTAGAGCGTCAGCCTATGAGATTTGAGAAAGGTAGGGGGTCGGGAGTGGGGGTGACCCCGGTATCGGAACCTATGGACATAGGTTCCATTCGAGCCCCACTTACGCCAGCAGAGAGAGACCTCCGGCGAAAGACTGGGCTCTGCATGTATTGTGGAAAAAAAGGGCATTTTGTGAAAGAATGTTTGGCCAAACCAAAAACCAACGTAGGGGCCAAAAGAGTGTCTGGCTTGTCCTTAGAGGTCGTGCCGGAAAACTGATTCACCCAGGGAAAGCAGGAGGGAAGTCCTTGGGTGGGTTGCATATTCCTTCTACCATGAATACCCTAGCATTGTCGTCTCAACATTTGTTTTTAACCATCACTCTTAAAACGCCAGGAGGTTGGCAGACATGTGAAGCCATGGTTGATTCTGGAGCAACAGGATTGTTTAGGACCCGTTATGGCCTTTATGAATATACCGTGATGCCATTCGGACTGTGCAATGCCCCCGCCGCATTTCAATACTTCGTTAACGAGGTGCTGCGGGAGTATTTGGACAAGTTCGTGGTGGCATATATCGATGATATTTTGATATATTCCTCCACGGAGGAGGAACATAGGGCACATGTGGGGTTGGTGTTTGATGCATTACGACAGAATAAACTATTTTGTAAACTCAGTAAATGTGAGTTCCACGTGAAAGAAGTGGAATTCTTGGGAGTGATGCTGACACCTTCAGGCCAGGTTATGTCAGAACGAAAGATCAAAGCCGTGAAAGATTGGGCCCAACCTACAAATGTTAAAGATATTCAATGCTTTCTCGGATTTGCGAATTTTTATCGCAGATTCATTAACCAATTCTCTGCGGTAGTGGCTCCCCTTACCAAGCTGTTATGAAAAAACGAACCATTTCGGTGGACACCAGAAGCAGAGGCCTCCTTTCAAAGCTTAAAGAATGCTTTTGTTACTGCCCCGGTGCTGATACATCCGGACCCGGAGAGCCCATACATTGTGGAAGCAGATGCCTCCGATGTGGCAGTAGGAGCCATACTCTCACAACGCCATAAGACGACGGGCCAACTTCATCCGGTGGCCTATATGTCCAGGAAATTAAATTTGGCCGAAACACGGTACACCATCGCCGAAAAAGAGCTCCTAGCCATAAAAGAAGCATTTAGTGATTGGAGACACCTGTTATTAGGGGCCAAGCATGTGGTAACTGTATATACCGATCATCGTAACTTGCAGTTTATGAGATCGACGCGGATGTTGTCTCCCAGGCAGTTACGCTGGATGCTATTCTTTTCAGAGTTTCACTACCTTGTCACTTACCGACCTGGGGCAGACAATAAAAAAGCGGACGCTTTGTCCCGCAAAGACATCCCTGATGGAACCCAGATAGAACAGTCGCAGTCAGTTTTGGACCCTCAAAGGGTCATAGGATCACTACAAACTGACACCTTTCTACAGAAAGTAATCAAAGGGGTGAAGAATCCTTACTGGAAGAAATGGTTACGGAACCACCCGCAGTTGAAGATAATTAAGGGTCTCCCAATGAAAGGCAAACAGTTGTTAATACCCAATCCGACCTTAAGGAAAGAGGTCTTCCACTGGTGTCATCACACGCCCAGTGCGGGACATAACGGTATTAAGAAGACCTTAGATCGCATTTCTCGCCAGTTTTGGTGGCCAACTGTGGTGGAAGAAACCAAGGCCATGATTCACAGGTGTGAGACGTGTGTGACGGCTAAACCAGAACACGGGAAATCCAAAGGACTGTTACAACCCCTACCGTCTCCTTTGGTACCCTGGGAAACCATTTCTATTGATTTTATTATTGGGTTTGCCACTGGATCAAGGATGTACAGCCATCGTGGTAGTGGTGGACAGTCTCACCAAGATGGGACATTTTATAGCCTGTGCTAAAGAACCCACGGCAGGACAATTGGCCAAACTACTATTGTTTCATGTGATCAGGCTTCATGGCCTTCCTGCAAATATAGTGTCCGACAGGGGCCCCCAATTCACTGCCCGATTTTGGACAGCCTGGTGTAAGGCATTACATATGAAAACGTCTAAAAGTACCAGTTTTCACCCTCAGTCTGATGGGAAAACAGAAAGACTGAATCAGACTCTTAAGCAGTACCTACGGTGCTACGTGGAAAAAAACACCGACGCTTGGGTGGATCTCTTGTGTTTGGCTGAGGTGGCATACAACAGTGCCAAACACCAATCCACCAACTTCACGCCGTTTTACAGTAATTACGGATACCATCCACGCTTTATCTCTTTGATTCAACCTGGAAGCATCCCTGAAGTGCCGGAAGCACAAGACCGGGTGAAACACATTCAACAAACCCTACACCTCACTCGTAGAAATTTGGAAAAGGCCAAAGGGATCTACAAAACTAAGGCGGATAAACACCGACAACCCACACCTACCTACAGGGTAGGAGAGGCAGTGTGGTTATCGACGAAAAACATTCGATTCCGTCGATATAGCGTGTTTAATCCCAAGTTCATTGGGCCTGATAAAATCATCAAAGTGATCTCACCGTTGGCCATGAAATTGGCACTGCCCAAGGCCATGAAAATACATCCGGTCTTTCATGTGTCCTTATTGAAGCCCTCATATACATCCATAAAGACAAGACCGGCGCCCGTTTGGATCAATCACGAGCCGGAGTACGAAGTGCAGTCAATTCTGGACTCAAAAATGAGGGGATCCAAATTGTGGTATTTGGTGTCCTGGAAAGGATATGGCGCGGAAGAAAATTCGTGGGAACCAGCGGTGGGCGTGCATGCTCCCCGGTGCGTAAAAGCCTTTTACGAACGGTTTCCCAACAAACCTGGTTCGTGTCAGCGGTCGTTGGGAGAGGGATGTGCTGTCACGTCCTCCGTGGCGACCGCTGCACACTCCCTGCAAGGACGACCGTACAACGCTTGGTGGACGAGAGCCGCGCTCCATCTCCGCGAGATGCGTGAGATATGGAGGGGCTCTCTGGGGCACTACAATTCCCGGCATCTTTGACTGCACGCATGCGCAGGAGACAACGCTGCGTTCATCCGCCCGGCTACGTAAGCCGAGGACGCTGAGGGAATGGCGCAGATTATTTCACCTCGAGTTGCTGACAGAGGAGGACGTTCCGAGGACCTTGCTGCTTCCATATCGGCTTTGGTGGGGTAAGGGTGTCGGTGACACCGCCAAGAGTCATACCTTTGCATTTCCCAGTATTCCGGCATGGTGACTCACGCCGCTAGTACTGCCTTTGATTCTCTGCCATAGCGGACCTGTGTGACACCGCCAAGAGTCATACCTTTGCATTTCCCAGTATTCCGGCATTGTGACTCACGCCACTAGTACTGCCTTTGATTCTCTGCCATAGCGGACCTGAGTGACACCGCCAAGCGTCATCCTGGTGTTGAGACTCACTCCGCTAGTGTAATTCTTTTGACAAGTGGCCATTTCAGAACTGAGTGCCAACGCCACAAGTCATTACCTGCTCATTATTGTCTTACGGCCCTGTGGGATCACAGCGCCGGTTAGAACTCTTGCCACCATATATCTTGGTATAAACAGACATTAACTCAAGAAACCAGTACCAGGTGGTATATCATCCTTCTACGAATTCCTGCAACTTGTCTGCCAGACTTCATTTCTCCATATTACTGGTTTAATGTCTGTGTGTATTGTTTCGTCATAGCAGGGGATGTAAGAGAGGTGCTGAACATATTGCGTAATTCCTTCTTCCCTTGTGAGGCCCACAGTCGCACTGGTTATGGTGGGTAAGGAGCTCATGTACTGGGATTGTGTGGCAACAGTATAAATGAAGATTATTGCTGATACGTTTTATGTAATCCACAGTTCTCTGCTGTGTATCACGTATAGATGATACGAACAATCAGACAAGCATCGCATACACTTGAGAGGGTCAGATGATGAAACAATCGTCCTTCTAGTTATAGATGCTATCCTTGAGTTCTTTGTTTTCTTTACAGGTATACATGTAGACAAATATGTATAGTGTGTACTTCCTGGAAAGAGGGAGCTAAGGATTGAGGTGCAGTGTGAAGTGTGTCTTAATCATAGTTTTTCTCCACAGATCTCCCTCCCCGTTGTTCCCTTCCTTTCCTTCCCCCGATTGACCCCCTCTAATGTCCGTGTTGTTACAGCATCTCGGAAATTGAGGTTGTCAATAGGTGGACCCCATTGAGCAACGAACCGATCCTGAGAGGCCTCCGAGGGACCGTGACATTCTTCATTGTTCATTATTATGACTTTGTTTTATTTGACTTTAATTAGCCTCCTGAAAGAATGTGTTTAAGCTGAAAGTGATTCTGACTCACAAAATTATTAATTTAGATAAAGGTTTTCAAACTTTTTGAGTTTGTGGTTATTTCAAGTTTAAGTTAAATGTCATTTTCTACCTTAAACTATCTCAGAAACCTGATTCATCGAGAAAGGAATTATTAAGGAGATCAAATTGGTAAGACTTGGTAAGGGTGTAACAGAAACTACAGGTAAAACTCAAAATTGATAACAGCTGGGTTTTCTGGCTCATTTTTGTGAATGGTCTGGGCCCAGGTGAGTATTTAGGTATGTATGTTGATGGAGCGCGGGTCACCATCTCTGGTCACACATACACCTATCACTCACCTGGGCCCAAAACACATTCATACATTAAGCTAGTGAAACCCCGCTGGCATCAGTTCCGTGTAAAAAATACCTGTAACTTTGTTATTCACTTTTACCAAGTCTTCCCAATTTAATACATTTTGTTTCATTTCCTTGATTAATCAGGTTGCTGAGTTAGTTTTAGGTAGAATGACATTTACCTCTTTACTCTGAATAACCACAAACTCAGGAAGTTTTGAAAACCTTTATCTAAATACATTTTGTGAGTCAAGAATCAATTACAGCAACCACCTTCAATTTCAAGAGGTAGAAATACACGAAATAATTTCATAACAAACAAAATTCATCAATGATGACGGTACCTGGAAAAGGAGGAAAAAGGAAAAGCAGGCATACAGATTTTGCTGATTATATTTACCTATGGTCAAAGATGAACCCAGCTCTGTAAATTGGCGGACCACATAGGATCTCCAGGACAGGATACAGGTAGAGGAAACAGGCAGATTCAGATCTGGAAGGATATCTTCTTCTAAAGTACAACGCCAGCGTTGCACTCCTCTCTGACACTCCTCTCCTCGGGTGTCCCTTTTCCGCAATCCCTCTAGATGAATAGATTTATCGATTGGTATCTCAAACTCTCGGACAGAGTTTCTGGCAGCAGCAGGGTCTGAGACAGCATCTCGGACAAGAACTGGAGCAGCAAATACGTTGGGTCAGTGATGAGTCGGAATGACAGATCTGACAAGTCGGACAAAGTTTCTAGCTATCTTACCTCAATTATACTGTTCTTGATTCGTGTACCACCACCCCAAGTATCAATTCTTATGTCTTCCCTTATTCTGATTGGTTGGGATGAGGAGGAGAGTTCATCACACCACTTAAAATGTTTACATTTTCTCCATGAACCATTGTATATGTGCCCATCCCTTAATTTTCTTTTCCCATAGCTTTATTCCCACACGCATTTCACATTACTCAGTAAATTAAAAATGTTATTCAACATTGTTGCTTTCGCTGGGGTCATTAGTCGACTTTCCCAGGCTTCTTCATTCAAGGTGTCCTTGGCTGAGTGACATGGGCGCCAATTAAGAACTAATAACACAGTTGGAAAAAGACACGTTAGAACACAGAAACAGATGATTTCAATGTATACCACTTATCTCTACTCTATCCCCATTTACTTATTTAAATCTTTTGCATTAGTGTTTAATACAACTTACGAGGTTTAGTTTATCAGCAGCAGGTGCATTAGCATGTGAGTTCGAAGCGCCATTTATATTGCCATTGCGCAGCTGCAAAAGTTTCCCACCAAAAGCGACAGAGTCATTCTACGTAGATGCAGTACTCGCATGCGCAATAGAAATCCCGCGTTTTGTCGGCCATTTTAGAACATTCATGTTACGGGTTAGTAATGCACATATAAAAGCTTTCCCTAGATAAAATTGTTTGTGGTGTACTGCGGTTTTAGTATTCACAAAACAAATTGGTTACATTATTACACGTTATTTGAGAGGACTGAATCCAATCAAGTTCCTTTCACGAATTCTTGCTCCATCAGTGTGTTTAACCCGAGCTGGTGACCCGCGCTCTATCAATGGCCTAGGACCAGCTCTCCTGTGCCGCTGCACTGCTCTACTTCCTCCCTGTTTTCCTAAGTACTTTGTCCTGCTTTTGCCTTGTTTTTTACTGCTTTCTCCTTCCTTTCCCCCTGTTTTTCTGAGTGCTGTCTCCTGCTTTTGTCTCGTTTTTCTCTGCTTTGTCTACGAAGCAGATAGCAACTCCAACACCCTGAGATCCTTACAAGTGATTTGCTGCACTTTATAAATCCTGACTGATTTCCCTTTTGTGGTAAATGGCAGAGCATGAGATATTCCCCAGTTGTTTTGTTAAATCAGGAAACGTAGCTGTAGATGGGAAGTAAGATATTTATTATATAAGTAACATCTTAAGGGCCCACACGCAGGTGGAAACAGGAACATGCAGAACACAGCTCGCCAAAGATCAGTTATAAACCAACATTCTAATACGTCATATTTATGTCAAGAAAGACATTCCACTTAATGACATCACAATGAAGGTCTATAAATGAGAATGTAATATGTAAAATATACAAAAGAGGCACTATAAAAAACAAGCATTGAAAATGTAAAAAGACATTTACAACAGGCCGAATGCACAATGTGTAACTGGGAGCCTGGTTCAAATTCTAGCTTCTCTGCTTGACCAAATTGTGTGATTCTCTGCAAATCACGTTACTTCGTGGTGCTCTATTTTGACAAAGTGGCAACTCTGGGAGCACCTTGAGCCAGTCCAGGGTCCAGGGGTGTATATAAGCACTTGAATTGTGTATGGTTTAATAATTGACACTTATTTCACTCCACATAAAATAACAAAACTGGCCATTTATAGAGCCCATGTCAAACTGACACTCATATACTGCAGTCAGAACATTGCAAGTGGGAGGAGTTTATGTTTAAATGCAATTGTTTTTAACTAATGACATTGCAGTGACAAAGTAGCATACTGAAGAGCAACACAAGTGTTCAAGAACTCATTTATTTATAATGTGAAATAGTTTTATTGTATTTCAACATAATGTTAGTTAAGTTATTCACATGCCAAAGGAAAGCGTTTGATGCCTTGGCTCATAATCTGGCTCTTAGTGTAAAGCCAAAATCCTTGGATCAGCTCCGGCTTGGGTCACTCTACAAAGTTGATGGTTCGACGAGCTCTAGTGGCACTGAACTTCAGTTCACAGTAAAATGCTAGTCTACTTTGAACATTCCATTGAAACACAAATGACTCGTGTAAATAATATCACTATGATCAGGCTGGGGCACGCACTGAAGGCACAGCGCAAGACAGCATTGTGGAAAACCTTGTGCAAGAGTGTTTCGCTGTTGAACGAGAGATCAGAATAGAGAGAACCGCAACGAATACGATATCATCAATGCGGAAATAAAGCAGCCATATTTGAAATAACATGGTTACATACTGAAGTCGGCAAAATTTAAACCCAATATTGAATTTTACAATTTTTCCTCAAAAGATGTACTATCCACTTTTAAATTAGAAAGCTAGTTTTTGGTTTTCTATAAACATAGAAATTGGTGTAATGTAAGCATAAAATCCCATTTACTTAGACAATTAAAAAGCTAATTGGGTTTTGTACTACATAATATTTCAAATATTTGTTTAAACGTTTATTATCTTTCTTTGAGATCTTTTGTCACTATTACTGCTTTTAAACGTCACTCTTACAACATGGCCGCCTCTTCCGAGGCAGCCGAGCATGCAGCTGAGCCTGCGGGGGTGGCAGAAGAGCGTTGTTTCTACCCAGAGTCCATCGCGCGAGACTGACACTGACGTGGCCGGGGGCACACCGGGATCCGCCATCTTGTGTGAAGGGAACCAACGCCTCGGAGGAGAAGCGGAGTCAACGCCAACAGCGGGCGTGGGAGAGAGCCGGGGACGGGCGACATAGGGTGAGGAGTTTGGTCGGGCATTACAGGCAGAGAATGCGGAGTTAAACAAACTAGGCTGAATATAAAGGAAACAGAAAGGCCCTGGAAGTAAGGAAAGGCCTAAGTAATAGGGAAAAGGGTAGGCGGAGGGTTAAGAGAGGAGAAGCCCCGGTGGGGGAGGGGGGAAGTCGGTTTAGTGGTGTAGCCCTCACCGAGTACTGCAGAGGGAGAGCACAGAAAGGAGGGCTACAGAAGAAATGGTTGGGTAACAATTACACGGAGGGGCTGGGGGTGGCGAGAGCAGAGAGAGGTGATGGTTGCTAAGAAGACCGGTGGTTGCTGAGTCTTGCTAATTGGTGGTGAACTCTGGGAGATCGGTGATCGGGAGTGGAACGCTGATATCTCATGAGCCACTAACATTGGTATCTATCTGGTGTAATGTTGTAGATGGTGACGGCAAAGCACATTTGTATGCGGAGGGAGGTTGAGCACTGGATGAGTAAGTGGGCTGACATGGCGCTGTAAAGCTGGAGCACTTGGGAGTTGGTGCAAGTAGTAAAAATTGGTAATCGGATATTTTGTGTACACAGGACAAAAACCGTAAACAAACGTTAGGGTGCAACACTAGCTCACCGTTCCCTTAATATAAGAACAACATAAAATTGTAATATAAGAGGATTTAATTTCTCCAAATGTTTAAAATCATCCTTTTGTAATATCACACTATCTCCGTCATACGTCCATTTGAAATAAATCAACTGTCTTTTATTCATCTTTGGGCGTATCGTTAATAAGTGAAATGGCCTCCATGTATATTGCCAGAAAGTGAGTGCTTAGTTTGGTCCTTCCAAATTTTCGTAGATTAACCTTGAGAACAGTCCAAAATGCATAATGAAGAGCAGTCGTCAGTTGTTCGGGCACCAAGTTTGGCTAAACATTGATCGTTAGTATAGCTTTACTTTTGAGCAAGTCACTGCAAGGATCTCTTATGTCTAACGTACAGAACATTGCTGTTAAGAACAAACCGGATGTAGCATTAATTCGAAGATTATCGGTAAAAAATGAGAAGGCCGAACACTGAAATGATCTATAATGTAATTAATTATCGTGCGCATTATTTCCATTCCCACAAATAACGGCTGTAGGTCATTCTTAAGTTTGCATATCCATTTTAATCATAGTAACTCGCCTTTAGAACTCGAGCTGATTACACCTTGGTTTGTGCGTATGTCTCCTGATACTAAGTAAAACGGCAGGCGCGGAACATTTTATATCAATGGAAGAAGAGCGTCTGAAGCCTGGAAAACTGGTCGGTGGTGGCAGTAACTCCAGAGTATTAAACGGTGGTGCCTAGGGTCCAGCACAACAGCGGTAGAAAAGAATGTAGTGTGTTCTTGAATACTGGGAGGTGGTGGTTGGGCCTTCCGACTTGGTTTGGGGCCTGGCGGAAGGAACACTTGGAAGTGCTGTGTTATGAGACACAGCATGAGTGGTGCTGAACACTTTGCTGCGTTAGATGTTTTTGCACTGGAAGGCCATAGGTGCTTGGTATGGCTAAGTGGGGACAGATTTGAGATTAGTCCTAGACCTTTCAGTGCTGCTAAACCGACATGCTTCCTACGATATTGCACTGAGCCTGTATCTAGTACCGACAGGGAAGCCTGAAGCCGAAGGATGTCAGTGGGTTGGCGAACATAGTGCCCAGTAGCAGACCGTTTTGGATAGGAGCTCAGGCCCCACGGTGGAACTCTTGGTTTCCTTGTTTATCCTTCGTTACACACAATAACTGTTTGTGGAGAACCTTATTTAGAAGACCTTCTTTTAGTACTTGTAATCGGTGAAACTGTACACTCTCCCACCAAATACTTATTTTTTCTTTTTACAACATTGAAACCCTTATTTAGAACTATTTGCCGTTTTTTTTCTCTTCAAACTGAAGGAGTGTTATAACCTGTGCAGAGAGACTTTTCTTTATTGAAAGAAGCGGAGATGAGATCAGATCGCACATAGGCTGAAGTATATTGTGCATAAAAAAAGCACCTCAAACTAGTTGGTTTAGCGAATCATTAAAACAAGCATTGGCAAAGCCAATATATCTCCCCTTGCCAATGCTTTATGGCTGGGTGGTCGTTTTATAGTTCACCAGCATTGGGAAAGCTAGTGGCGGCCACCGGCCATACTCAGTGTATAGAAAGGGCATATGTTCAAGCCCCTATCGCCACCACAGCGTCACTTTTTACAACGTTGTGGTGACGATAGGGGCATTGCCTTATTTGCAAGGCAGCGTTAAGCCACCTAACGTGGCTTAGTGCTGCCTTGTTAATAAGGCCCCCTTTCACGCTATGCTTAGTGTGAAAGGGGTGGGTGTTGCGGTGGACGTTGCACCCATTGATTTTTGATGCTGCCCCTATTTACAAGGGCAGCGTAAATAGGAGGCAGCGCCAACATTAAAACCAGGGAAAACCTTGTCTTAAGTTGGAGAAATGCATTATTTATCCTCGTTTTTGCTTTTTCCATGTGCGCTGCCTAGTGCAGCACACATGGAAGAATCAAAATGCCTTGGATTGTTTATGTACCTGAAGGTCCCCCTTCCTATACATACATTTTTTTTTAAAAAAAATGCCATTTTGTGACTTCCATGCGTGCCGCATTAAGCTGTACACAATCATTTTCTGAATACAATTTAAAGATTGTTTCTGTACATGGAGAGGGGACCTTCCGGTGAATAAACAATCTTTCTCCTGCACACAGACACCCTTGCACTATGTTGCAAGGGTGCCTGCGTTGGGGCTACACTGCTAAGTGTAGCACCAGCACAGAGGGAAACGCAAGGCTGCACCATATCGTTTTAAATATGGTGTAGCCTTGCTTTTCTGAAGTGGCGGAGTGAGGCGTTAAGCCATGACAGCTAATGCCTTACTCCCCCACTTCCTTAAACATATGCCCCATTGTTTTCTATATTATCTAGATGGTCCCCGCATACCATCACACAATGTGATGAGGCAATGCAGCAGGTCTCTATAAAAAGAGTAGAAAACATTAAGACCATTATAGCTACACCTAGCAGGGAGGGACAGGAGAGCAACACAATAGATTGGTGGTAGGGACAGTGTGGAGTCTAAAATTAATATTAAAGCTGAGTGATGAGAGCAGTGAAGGAATGGAGGTGGGGAGAGCAACTAAAAGTTCCTGAAGAGCACCATCGGTGATCTATGAATTGCGAGAGAGCAACAGAAGGGGTAGAGGTGTTAATAAAAGATGGAGAAACAGTGGAGGAAGCAACCAATAGGCTTGTGTTGGGAGAGCAACACAGTGTATGAGTCAGTATTGCGAAGCGGAAGGAGTACGCAAGGGGCAGAAGGAAGGAGTAAGGACAAATGCATTCCCAAGGAGTACGAAAAGCAATAAGAAGTAAGCATTGACAAAGCCAGTAGGTCTTACCTTTAGACCTTCTGGGACTGTGCCAAAGTTTTCCGGTGATGCTGTGCAGCATCAGAAAAAAAAGCATTACAGCATGCACATAACACGTCCGTAGCTTGCATCCTTAAGTACCATGGATATGGACTATACCAGAAGCATACAACGGGCTTTGAGCCATCCTGTTGCTTACTATTGGTTGGCTTTCTTGTCACTCATTTGCTTGCTTATTATTTGATGGCTTTCCATTCTTTATCTGGTATTTTCCCGCTCTTGGAACATTGGTTCTTTACCATTGTTTTGATTGGATGCCTTCTATCCTTCCACTGCTCTCATTCGTACAACTCCTTTTATTATTTCGCTTTCAGCTCTTTGGGAAGGCTTGTGTTTTATCCCTCTCCTTTGAGTGCAGCTTCTCCCTCAAATACATGCCGGACCCCATATGCTCAGAGTTGCTCACATACACTGCTTGTCCATTGCTTCCCCTCCCTAGCTTTTTGTTCTTTATTTCCTCACAACCCTAACCTCAAGCTAGTCTAGTGCATTCCCCTTTGCTTCCCCCACATTAATTTCTCCTTGCACATGATTTTCCATTGCCTCCCACTCCTCGCTCTTTTCAGCTGCCATGTGCTGCTAAACCTCTGTGCTTGTGCCGCCCTTTAAATAATTTAAAAACATTTACTGCACTAAGTGGAGTGCGCCATCTTAGAGCGGTACACAAAAACTTTTTTAAAAATGGTGGCAGCATCATCCTATGTCATGTTCGACCGCCATAACATGAGGTGCATGGATGTGTAGGGGGGGGGGGGGGGGGGGTTTGGTAAAATGGGGCTTCACCTCTGCTTGGAGTTTCTTTTAACCATTTTTAGGTCTCGGCTGGCGTGGGCTGCGCACATGCGCAGTCTCGCTGGCTGAGATTTAATGATTTGGAGTAAGTTCTGTAAAGGGCTTTAAGCCTCGCCCCTCTTTCCCATTGGCTGGCGTCACAGTTTATGCTAAACGGTGGCCTGCCCTTGGGAAAGAGCTGTTTGTGACGTTTACTTTTGGCTCTTTCAGACGGCCCACTTGGACAGGCTCGTCTGACTTCCGCGTGTCGTGAAAGCTTTCTTATCTTTACGGGGCCATGTGTTTAAAACACATGACCCCATAAAGACAAGCTCCGCCGCGTGTTTATTTTTGCATCTCACTTTCACTTTAAAATGAAAGCGAGATGCAAAAATAAACCGTGGCTGCCTGGCAAGCGCTTGTTTTTTTTAAAGTTAATTTGTTCTGGTCGTAAATTGCAACGTCTTCCTGAGAGACCTTGGAAGCATTTGGCAAATACTGCTTCGCGAGACGGAACAAGAGAAGAGTGAAAGCCTCTGAGCCCTACCCTGTGGTAAATGTGGCTCTTGAACTGGCAGTCTGAGCTCGGCTGAGACGAGGACCACTCCCTGTAAGAGCTGTGCACTTCAGAGGAATACCTAAAGTGTACCGGATATAAACCAGCTTTTACTCCTTGGGATCCCTAGCAGAAGAGAGACAGGTAGTGTGGAGGGGCAGTCGGCAGCGCCTCGTCTCCTGCTCGAGTCTACTTCGCAGCGCTGTATTATGTGCAAGTGGAGGTCTCCGCTTCTCTCGCCCGTAGGACCTGGAGTCGGGACAGGCTGGGCCGAGTAAGCCTCATGTCGGCGCTCACTGGGAGCTGCTGTGTTGAAGAGCAGACCCCCCTGGGGAACATTGTGCCTCGGATCCTTGGAGAAAGCCAGGGAGACTCTGAGGGGCAGATGAAAGGGCAGAAGCTGAGGAGAAGCACTGCAGAGGACAGTGGGCAACAGGCAGATCACAGCCCAGGGACCCCCCAGCAGAGAGAAGGCCCTGGGGGGCCCAAGGGAGGCCGCTAAACCACCTCAAATGACAGAAGCGCCCCGCAGTCCACTGGACAGGATTAGCCGGAACTTTGGTTCACCCACTCAGGGCTCCCAGAAGCCTTTGTGCGGTGGGGCTGGTGTGCTGAGGGGGGTAAACAAAACTGGGGTGCAATGCCCCATTCTATGAGGGGAAGGCAGTACAAGCAGTGGTGGAGTGCAAGATCCCAAAGCAATATGGGGGGCAGGACCTGCTGAGGGGTGCACAACAAAACGTAGAGGAGCGTGATCTGAAAGTTGGGGACCTAGCAAGACGAGGGCCCCAAAACGAAGAGGGGAGAGCTGAACAGTAAAAGTTCTAGGACCCTCGAGAGGAACATCTGGTGAGACCCCAAAGCAAGTGAGAACAGGAGCTACTGAGGGGAGGGGCAGGGCCCCAAAGGAAGAGGTAAGCGGTGGGAGGAGTGGGATACAGTAAGAGCAGAACCCCAAAGGAGGGAGGGCAGGGGCACTGAACTCATAACATATGGCTCGAATGTTTTTTCTTACTAATTTTCCAATGACTCCAACTCGCTAATGCAACTTTCCCTCCACAGCTCCAAGAAGCTCGAACGTGCGCTTTAGAAATACCAAACCACCGGTGCGGGGCAGGAGAACTGATGGTGGAGAGGGTGGAACACACAGGGGAGGTGGGGTGGAGGGAGAGCAGTGCCACAAGGTTAGGAGGGAGCGCGAGCGGTTCAAGGGAGAGAGCGGGTGGGGGGGCATGGAGACCCAAGAGAAGGAGGGCAGAGAGTCAATGCTGTGGAGGGAACAATGTGGCCGATCGAAGGGGAAGAGAGATGGCTGAAATGGCAAGCGCCTCGACAATCCGAGGGGGAGCAGGTGCTACTAAAGGGAGAGATTAGATAGGAGGGGAAGAGAAGAGATCATACACGGGGGGACTACAGAGGGAGCAGGGCCTCGAGGGAAAGAGGGGACTGGAGTGCTGAGGGAAGGAGGGGACACGGAGAGCTGAGGGAAGGAGGGGACACGGAGAGCTGAGGGAAGGAGGGGACACGGAGAGCTGAGGGAAGGAGGGGACACGGAGAGCTGAGGGAAGGAGGGGACACGGAGAGCTGAGGGAAGGAGGGGACACGGAGATGGCAGACAGTTGTGAGGGAATGAGAAAGGAAGAGGAAGGCCTAAGGGTGCTTGAGTAAATCTGACGATATTGGTGCTGGGAATCCAAAGGGTCGGGTTCAAACACTCATTTTTCATTTACTTATCAACAAGAACAAATATTTTTTTTGTTCATTTGAATCCCTTTATGTGGATGTGTGGAATAGGTTTTGTGGTATTGTGAGAGTCAGATTGGTAGTGATACGTTGTTGCAGGTCCCTTCTCTACTCCGATGTTCATTAACACTATGTTCTTTGACGTGTAGAGTGAGCTTTCAAGTACTCTAGAGCAGGGATTCCCAAACGTTTTAGAAACGGACCACTTTTTAGTACAACAAACTTTCGCGACCTACCTAACTTTAATAGACATGAGGCAGAAGATATTTTTAATGTAACAAAAGCATCGTGTGGTAGCGCATTGACATTTGTAGTAGCATAATTTGCATTGAAATACCCACACTGATCAAACTATATTGCACATAAATGGTGTGTTGACATTGGGTTTCAGTGAATATTTGTGCATCACCAAGTAAGGGGTCATGATTTGTTCTGATCCTATTAAAATCTTTGTTTCTATCACACTTCCAAATTTAGCAAGAACAAATTAAGCACTTTTTTTTATACTGCTGAATGTGTACAGATAATTTACTGGTATTTATTTTTTGTTTTATGGAAAAAAAAAAGACGTACAGCCTTCCCTTTCGCACTTCATGCACCCCTAGCAAGATTGTCACATGATTTACTTTACTGTCTCGGTCTGCAAAGGGAGAGGAGGTTCTAAACACCAATCTCCATGTTAAACAAGCATTCAAAATGCAATAGGTCTCCCCTTTAATTAAGTTAGACATTGGCTTTGTAATACAATACCATTATCAAACCAAATGTCTTTAACTTAATCAAAGGCGAGACCTATTGCATTTTCAATGCATGTTAGTTTTGAAGTTCAATTCTCTTCGATTTTTTTATTATTCTAGCAGGTGGTTAGAGATTTGTTGTGAACCGCTTCTACAGTCAATTTTGATGTGTGTACAAATTACCACCATTATGAAGTTCTTTTAGTTTTGATACGTGGCTTGAGGACCATACGTCGCAAATACAGACCACAGTTGTACTGTTGTGGCAGCTTCCACAAATAGCGGAGGAAAACTGTATCTTGTTCTTCTTTTACAGTTCAGCTATGGGTCTTAGCTGTTTCTCTCTTCAATGAATCTTGAAAAACATTCTCTTTCAACGTGTATCTTATCGCCAACCATATCAAGTTAATGTGCTTTTGTTTTCGCCATTTGGAACTATTAAAATTGATTTAAGAGAATTAAGTTCTTAATATTTTCAGATGTTTTCCATGGTCTTTCAACTGAAAGTAGTTCTATACCTTCACTTTTAATCCAAAAGTGGCTTAGAAACTGTCTTCTATTTACGGCCATGTCAAGTTTTTATTCTGTGGTTAAGTCTGAAATGACTAACAAAATGTAAATTTTGTGTAGTCTGCGACATGTGATAGCAGCAATTTGGACAATTGGGGGCACTTGAATTGAAAGCGAATTTCAGGATTTTGAAGCTGGGAACAATTTAAGCACTTGGTTTAATGAATTTGCATGTATGGGATGGTTTTCCACCACAGGTAATGTGTTTAAAAAAAAATTAGCTATAGATTACCTTGGTAAGTATATAAGGGCCCTATTACAGCGTAAGAGGAAGTTACCAGAAGAGATTATATGGTTGTAATCCATTTCTTTCGTTCATTGAAAGGAAACCATTCAGTTCACAAAAGATTTTCTTTAGGAAGGGCTTTCTGATTATTGTACGCGAAGTAATGGTTAGAGAGATGAATTCAAATTTAAATGGAGTTTATTATGAGAATTTTAATTTTATATATGTCATAGTAGCACTGGTTAATGGATGTGGTTTTTCTAAATGTGTAGCAGTGAGTGTCGTCCTGAGTGCTTGCATGCATACCGTGGCACCAGTGATACATCAACACCAGATCCAAATGTATGTCGTTAAGCAAGTTTAACTCCTTCTGGAGAAAGGTTAGTTAAATCATGGAAACATCACTGAATTTTTTAATGCATATTTATTTGCGGATGAAAAAGAACATCCTCTCATTGAAGAAATCTAAATCTTGTGTTGGGAGTGACACATGTAAAACAAAATACTGTTGAAATATCAATAAAAATTGGGAGGTGCACTTTACTGTTATAGTAAAAAAATTAAAAATCCATTTCAGATCCCCTGTACTTAGTAGTCCAGAATATCTTCAATAGATTTATCGTAAACTCAGACCAATTGGAGCACTTTACATGAGCACCAGTTACATTACACAAAGTCAGGTTCATAAAAAAAAAAGGAACTGGGGCATTAACTGATTTTCCCAGAATCACAGGATGTTGAGCCTATGCTAGGACTTGAACCTTGTTCGCCATTTCTGAATTCAGCAGCTCTGGCCATAACGCCACATCCTCGCCCGTATAGTGCTCAGCAGTCTTCCCACTCATCCAGATTAAACACATGGTAAATGGTTTCCCGAACACTGTTTTTGTACACGTTTAATACTCCATTTTTGGTAGCTCCGTTCAAGTAAACTGCTTTTTTTGATCTAATATGGAATTTTTGGAAGTAATACAGGAGACGTTATTTATGGAATTTTTTTCTGGAATCCTAATGGGGTTTTTCCACATCAAATAAATAGTTTTGAATCCTCCCCTGTAACTATTTTCCTGTTGCCGGGCCCCAAGGCCTTGCTTTTAAAGTCAATATTCCCCGTTTGGCCGTTCCGCACCAACACTGATGCCTGTTGTACAAAATACATTTTAGTTTATTCTCATAAGCCAAAGGGATGTTATTTATATATCCGCATTCTCCTGCCAAATAAAAAAAAATATTTTATGCTGGCTGTTTACACAGAATGAAATCACAAACTCCATAACGCTTGCTATATCTTACTGCCAACTGCACCTGAATACAAGAAGATTGGCTAAAATGTAAGTAAAAATGTGGATTTTCTTGACTACCAAGATGGTTTCTGGGCCATTGATTTTTGGCAAGTAGTTAATGGTATCTGTTTGCAGTACAAGATCATGCCAATAGGAATTTGGGGTTCATTGTAGATTGTGACCAATGATCAGGTAACTGCAAGGCCCCCGCCCCCCCCCCCCCCCTTTTTTTTTTTTCTTTAACCACCCCGGAGCACAAGCTGTCATCCACAAAATTAGGTTATAGAAGTAGTCTTTATCTTGGTTTGCCTGTCTGCTTTTTGAAAATAATTACTCCATATGGAAATATCCTTGTTCCTTAATTGCAAATATTAAGCTGTAGTAGCCAGATAAACCCTGCGATAAGATGTCTGCAAAATACACACAGTTCCACTTATCTAGAGAGCAAGAAGTGTGGTGGAGCCTTTTCTTTGCCAGCTTCTCTTCTTATTGTTTTGTTATGTTACGTTATAAAGGGTTTTAAAGCGTGCTCAAATACTCGAGTGTGTCCTGGCGCGAGCAGTTACCAAAACCCAATGGAGTGGAGAATATGGATCAGCTAATTGAAGAGAAGAGTTTTAAGCTGTTTCTTGAAAAGTCTAAGATCTCAATATGCCGCAATTCCAGTGGGAGAGAATTCCAAGCCATAGCTGCTTTAACAGAGATGGACTGACCTCCCAACCGTGACCTGTGAAATCGAGGGATAATCGTCCGGCGTTGTGCGGCTGAGCACAAAGCCCTGCTGGGTACGTAGAAGCAAAACCGCTTCCTGATGTACAAAGGCCCCAAACCATGCAGAGCTCTATGGGCCACGTGAGGACTTTGAATTGCACTCTTTGGGCCACCGGAAGCCAATGCAGGTCTCGTAGGTGCTGTCTCACGCTAGATCTTCCAGAGATGTTAAATAGAAGTCTAGCCGTGGCATTTTGTATGGTCTGCAGTTTTCTCAACAGATACCCCGGGATGCCACAGTATAGTGTGTTGGCATAGTCCATGCGAGAAAGAATGAGTTCACGGGCGACCATTTCCTTGGCTGGCCTGGGAAGCAGGGGGAAGAACCTTCTGAGTGACTTGAGAGTGCCAAAGCAAACTCTGGTGAGTTTCTTAATTTGCACCAAAAACCGAAGGACTTCGCCAAATCAGATCCCCAAGTTCTTAGCAGAGACGTCCTCTGACTTAGGGCAAGGGAAGTCTGGCGGCCACATAATTTCTCTAAAGGCAGGTGGAAACGAGCCGTACAGAAGGACCTCCGACTTATCCTCATTGCACTTCAGTTGGGCACAAGCAAGCCACTGAAATACAGATGAGACAGTTCTGAACCAAAGATGTCGACAAGTCGGCGTCATTCCAGGTAAATAGGAGCTGGGTATCATCGGCATAGGCAATTATTTTAGCCCCCAGCTCCTCTGCCAGAAAAATTAGGGGCGTCAGATAGATGTTGAAAAGCAAAGGGCTCAGGGTTGAGCCTTGAGGAACTCCCGTAGACACTTTTCTGGCGACTGATGAAAACGGTGGTAACCAGACCTGCTGAGAGCGGTCTTCCAGAAAAGATCTAAGCCAATCCAGGGCAGGACCAGCAATGCCGATGTTCCACCACTCCCTGTGAGTCTATCTGAGAAGTTTTAGAACAGCTGAAGTCCCGCAGGCTGTTATGACATGATCTTTTCCAAGTAACCTTGCTGAGTACTTTTTTAATTTAGATCTGCGGATTTCTAGAACCAAAAGGCAATCCCGATGGTAATTCACAAATTAATATAATGTAACTGAAGATATTCATTAAACCACTATTTGGAGCCAAAGCTTCCGAAGAAATTCATTAGTAGATCTCTTGTGTAGCATGCAATCTCTCCATGTTTTGACACCTGTAAAACAACTTTTAAAATTGGTTTGTTTAAATACTCCATGCAGAAAGTACACAACCATTTGTATTTACTAAAAAATGAATCAGAATTCCTTAAGGAGATTAAAAGCTCCTCGCCAAAATATTTGGGACTTCATTTTAGCTGAGGGAAGTGTGCAAGTTTTATTTATTTAAATTATCTAGTCTTCTCTCCATGGTGGGTCCATCTTCAAAACGTTCACAGTTGCCCTTAAAATTTTTATAGAAAAGTTTAAAGCTGCTAATCCAACAATAGTTTTACATCAGATTTGTGAGATGTTGATATAGTAGCAAAGTGTTTGGAAGAAAACATTGTAGAATTTGTCAATTTACACAATCTGTATAGCTGCAAAAATACATCTAGTGAACATGCTTCGTTTTTACGCATTTCGATCCATAACCATGGCCCTAAGCAAAGATCACATTATACATATTTAGATGTTAGCACTGAATTGTAGATCTCTGCACCGTAAACCACATCTTACAGGTGATCATCCACCTGCCTAGGGTTCTACCTAGTTCCAGGAAATGAACTAACCATGTTCACTAGCCTTATTCTGCCTCTACTTAATCATCACAACTTGTTGTGCACCACAAAATGCTTTGTGTGGTAGGCAATTACCATTTTACCATTCTACAGATTGGTTTCATTGGCTTATCCATACTGTAGTCGTGCACTTAAGTATTGCTGCTCATTATGGTCCCAGGATATTAAACCGATTTCACAACACTATTAGTAATTGATTTCTGTTGTCTAGGGAGTGTTATGAAACTAAGCCTAGATAGTGCGATTATCAACTCCTAGAACACATTCTCTGCAGTTTATACACTGTGAAGATATCTCTAACATTAATAGCTTCTTCAAGTCTAAAATCCAACACGTTTACTGTGTGAAAGCTCGAGATTTTTATTTCCCCTCTTCATCTACCCTCTATTCAACTTATGTTAATGGAAAACATTTATTGGGTGACTGACTGATGTATTGAAAAATCCCCATCTCACATATTTGGAGTAGAAAACTCCTAACTGGAACACTGTTTTTAGGTACAGTGGGAGTTTTTCCCATTGAATATTAGTTTGCTAACAAATGTATAGTTCTTGTTTTTCTTTATTGTTGGTGAGCCAGGTAATTACCGATTTCATGAGAGGACTGTGAAAACGTTTCATCCATAGGACTTTTTCAAATGTATAGAGCGAGGTGTTATATATTGAAGTGTTGTAATGGGAATGTTTTGATATATGTGGTTCAGGAGCTGTTGTAGAAGTGTATCATGTACAGTGTATGAACTAATCTACTGGTCACTTCAGGCTGGTTGTCTAACACTAATTCATTGGAGTTTTGCAGATCTGCAAAACTCCTTGCCCATCCAATAACCTTACTTGGGTATAATATGTCTTCCTCAGATAAAGGTGAGCTTTTTCTTTGGACTCAACTAACTCGTGGATCTGTGGCATGTGTCTATCCATGATGTTGTTTTTGAAAAGGGGAAGTTCTCGATATTGCTTAGATACATTGTATTGCTCCATGAAGGACATTGTGATTGTAATTTATTGCCACACCTTGTAGATTTATTTCCATATATTTAAAAGGTGCAACATATCTTGGTGCTGATTCTAAATGTTTCAGGTAGGCAGTGTATTTTCACCCAGTGAAGTTGTTACTCATGTTGTCTATTGAATGATCATAGACTGCGTAGACTCTAGCCGCGGGTCAAATTATTTTATTTGAACCGAGTATGTTTGACATATCTGAAACAGTAAAATAGCTGTGCCCTTCTCCAACATTCATTATAAATTTTATCTGCTCTGGAAATAGTGAGAAATAATATTAAATTTTAGTAGTTTAGACAAGAATAACTTTGTGTGGTGCACTTTTACAGCTTACCCTAAAGAATCTCCACAGTTTGCCTTGTCCCTACCATGTCCTATTTGCTTTTTCTTCAAGCTTTATCTCTTAAAAGGTGAGGATTTTTTTCTGAGACTATTGCTTTGCATAGTTGTTGAAGCACATATTGTGAAGATTGCTTTCCTGGTTACAGGCCAAAAAGCATCTGCACAAATTTTCTTCAATATTGAATGCATATTCAAGAGAGAACTTTAAGGTCTGCCGGTGCAAGCTGCTTATTTCCTATATGAAGCATAGATATGTTAATATCATACCACTGTTCTGTCCTTGCTGGAAGTAGAAAAATGTAATAACCATAGCATGCTTGTGAAAAGCCAAATGGTTTTGCCTTTGGGCCCTATTGGCTTTGGCCGCGTTTTTAGCGCTGCGTCTTTCAGTAGGCATGTTTCTGCGTTATGTCGTGTGCACATGGTAAGATTAATTTGCACACATACAGAATGATACAGGTGATATTTTTTTTCTTTTACTCGCAACCTAAGATTGCGGACACAAACCAGTTAGATTGGTAAATGATTTAAAAAAGGAAGACATTTTAGTGTGCAAAAGCCTTCCAAAATGCTACTATAAGGTTTCATTTTTTCTTCTTAATGGACCCCCAAAGAATGGCGCAGCAAGGATGGGTGGGGTCGGATTAAATGATACAATAAAAAAAAAAGCATGTGGGTCAGTAGGAAAGGAAAAGTAGCTTACAGGGGAGCGACTGAGTGCTGGGGTGTAGGTATTTGGTTGGGGAGATGCACTTGGGGGAGAGAGGCTAGAAAACAAATGAACTCATTGATTGCTTAATGAAAAAGAGAAAAGTTATTTAAAAGTGAACAGTGGCAGGACACATCAGCAAGCCAAAAAAGGATGGGCTCCAAGAGACTGACAAACAGAAGAGGAGGAAGGAAAACCTTAGAAGAAGCAGCAAACCAATGAAACAGCAAAGCCATCCAATGAAAGCAGTGAGTGGGGGTTAAGCCCACTTCAAGTTCTTGTTCACGTTTACAAAAGGTCTTCGCAACCAGGCAGCTGTCCACTCTAAAAAAAAAAAAAAAAATAGGCCAAATGGTAAAGTTTGGATAATTTTTCTTTCATTTTATCCTCCCCTTGCACTCAAATGTTTGAAACTTCCTCCTCAATAGCAAGTTAATGTGTATTTTACTTAGAATTTCAGTTTTGTGCACTTTTGAAGCTTTTCGGAAATACTTTTAGGACTCCTAAAAACTGACAACACTGTGCGGAGTGGTCCAGGTGAGAATAGAAAGAGCCAGCAGAAGTAGTTTCGACATATTGTGGTCCTGCCACGTGATTGCCAGCCAGTGGAACATAGCTTGCAGTGGTGTATGACCTGTCTTGAAATGGGATGTCACTGGAGTTGCAACCGGGTCATACATTGGCTTTAAGGCAGCATTGTGACAAGGTAGTCCATGGATTACATGCTTATGTATGCCTACTGCCACTCCTTGGATATTGGCCAATATGCAAGGACTCTTCGTCCATCTCGGTCCTGTACTTTCTTTCAATCTGACTCCAGGTGTAACCCATCTCCTTGCAGTCTGCCTTAAGGCCTTGACGCCAGGTGTTCATTGATTGGCGGTGTATAATTCGGCTTTTTTGCTTCTCTTTTCTTTAGCTCCATATTGCTCATAGAAGAGGAAGTGGAGGGATGGTTTGACCTTGAGTTTGAGGCCGGTGGGTAGTGAATTGGAATCGCCAGCCACTCGCTCTGCTATTCTATCTCCGCTCCTCAAAGCATTTTCCCCTTATTTCCTAGGCCACTCCCTAGCTTCTGCAGGCCCTTACCCTGGTCTTAGCTCAACACATTTCTTCATTCATTATCTCCCTACCCTTGTCAGTTATTCCAGCTACCTCTTCCTTCCAACCACAAAGAAGCTGTCTCAGGTTAGTACTTGCAGATTTTGAAGAGGTGGACCTAATTTTTAAATGGAGGTCTTTTACTGTAGAAAAGAGATGTCATCTTGAGGATTATATTCAAACAGAATGTTGAAGTGATCGAAAGGTCTTCGTTTATTTTAGGGCAGTATTACCACTTCTGTATAGAGACTAACATTTAACCTCTTCAGTGCCCATGACGAGATAGTCTCGTCATGGGCACAGCGCAACCGTGCTCCATGACGAGACTATCTCGTCATGAACCCCACCCACTAGTGCAACGCCCGGCACAGGAGGGGGAAAGGGCGTGGCACTGAAGGGGTTAAGTGATAAATCTGAGAGGAACAACGACCTATAGAACTTGAAGAAATGCTTGCAAATACCTGGGCCATCCTTGAACGTGCAACCTTAGTCACTTTCCTGGATTGGAAATGATAGGATGGTTTCTTTACTTGTGCATATTACTGTCTTTTCCTGAACACGCTAGAAAAATACTTAACAATACTGTAAAATCGACGATAAATTTGGAAAGCATTGTATGCCTTTGAGAAGTTGGCAATTCATTATTTTAAATACAATTTCAGTGAGGAAACCTATACGTACCTCCTGACATTTATGACGACAAGCAACAACCAAATGCGAATAAACATTACTCAGGAAATCGATCGTTTAAAAGCCCAAATGACTCACTGGACAAGCTTTGGTATTGCAAATATGTTTTGCTTTAATATGCTTAAATGTGAAAACACAGGCACGGACAAATGTGCATTAATTCATTCCCACTGCCTTTACTGTTTGTCCTGGTTTTAGGTAGGTCTTGGCGAAAATTCCATAATGCTTGTGTAATCTCGTAATTAAGTGAAATTCCTAAAATTACACCAATTTTAGAACTGCAAATAATGCATACAACCAAACGCAATCTGTTTTTTGCTACATTGGGGTGGAATAAATATGACACGAGTCCTCTGGTCGGAAAGGGAAGCAAAGGCACATTTTGCGCTGAAATGTAGCGCTAAATGCTATTTTGCATTCTTGTGGAATTTCACATAATTACGCATAACCAAATTGTGTGAAATTTACACACCTAGTTTTTATCACTATTAATTAAAATGTAGGCATTTTCTCACTTTTTGAATAAAAAAATGAAATGGCAAAAAAGCTTGTTGAATGCAACTGGCTACAACTTTGAGTTTAAAATTGGGTGCTCAGTGCAGATTAAATCTTCATCTTTGTGTTTTAAACATATGTACCTCCCCCGTATGTGGACAAGTTAAATGGGTAGATATGTGTAGTCTTTGTGACTACGTGAGTTTCGTCAACCTGTTCTACCGAATTGACTAGGGCAGAACTGCAGTTATACCGGCAGTCAACTGTCCATGTCAATTTAACATACTTGACCCGAACGCAGCCATCCTCAACTGATTATCATTCTAGTAAATCGGTAACAAAAATCAGCCCAATGGACACACTCCATCCAGTATTGCATTATTGCTAGTAACAAACCACATCACTAGGAGCGAGCGCCAAGCTAATCTGCCTCAGGAGCCTAAAAACAGATAGGAAAGGGGACGAGCCCAAGGCATGATTGGCAACCCAGTCCTTGAGGGGAGCTCACCCAATTAATTCAGCAGCTGTAGAAGGCTGACTTGAAGCCGTTTTATGTTACATATGTATGTGTTGTGGGTAATCTCCAGTGGTGACATGAGGTTGTACCAGATAGCATAAGCTAGGTGTTGCCCGACCAAAGAAGAGGATCAGAAAAGATTACCCAATCAAGAAAATGTAAAAAAAAAAACAAAAAAACGAATTGAAACAAATGGGGTGTAACACCACTGTTGGCCTATTTGTTGACCTATTTACATTACCAAACATGGCCGCCATATTGCAGCTCTAACATCAAAACCGAAAAAAAGTTTCTGCAAACTCCACGGCTTCACATTTGCCAAGGTTGTGTGTGGGATCCTTGCAGGTACTGTCGATTGCTTACACCTTACGAAGGGACCCAGGTCACACATTTCAGGAAGAAACCTACTTCTCTCCAGCTTCCCTCCCATAAGTCCTGTCCCAATTTTTGAGGTGGATAAATATCTTCATTCTAGTCACTCTCAAAGGTCAAACTGTAAGGGAGGGCTTCATTTGGTACCAGGTCACAGATACCAGTGGGAGCAAGGTTAACACACGCTTTGGGCAGAGAGCCATCACTGACCCTCCTTTTCCCTTATTCCCCTACAGTAGGCCAGCTTATTGGGCCCTTTTTATTTTTTGTATTAGTTTTTCTTAGTACATCTTCTCTAAGTAGTACTAGTGTGCTTTGAATGGCAACCGACTGACTGTTTAACTGAGAACAGTCAGAGAAAATTGGGTATTATCGTGGGCCTGAAAACATGTTTTTGTGTGAAGGCGCTTCAGGTTATTGGGCAGGAAGTTCTTTAGCAACATGCATTTGTGGAGCGGAGGTAGGCTCAGCGGTTGCGTCAGTCTAGTTAAGTGTATGTTAAAAATGTGTGTTCTCTCTCCTCCTGGGCAAACCTAAGAAGCACGTTGACGCTTGGGCACAGAGAAAAGCAGAATGAGTGGTCCAGTCTGTTCTGCAGTTTTAGACATTATTTTCTTGTAATTCTGTTCTTCTCCCAGAGGTGCTGGCAGCCCATAGAAATAATAGTACTTCAGCAGTTAAAGTAAGTGGAGGGCACATGCAACTACCCCACTTATGCAACCCCTCTGACTTGTTTTAAAAGTATTCCAGAAGGTACTATTCATCCAAACTTCCAAAATAGAAAAACCCAAAGGAGTCTGCGCAGGTTATATTCTGAGGTAATGTGTGCTAGCCTGGCAGTGGAGAAATCCAGCTTCCAAGCCAAACTCATAACGAAGCTCTGTTTATTATAAACCTACCAATTATCAGTGTCCCTGTTTGTTCTTTGCAAGTCGTGTGCTCATTTCTTATTCTTTGATTACTTGGAGTTAATGTTCATGTAATTCAACTCCATGCCCCCCCCCCCCCCTCCGACTAGTCTTCCAGGAGACCAGTTTGCTTGCAAAGATCCCTTTATCTCTTGAAAGCCTCTTCACACCTCCATCAGTACTGGGAAAATCATATTACTGTCCAAGCTTAAGGTAGAGATGAACACAGTTTCTACAGTTCCTTTTCGGCGTATTTACCATATATCTTTGTTTGCGTTTGAATTTTTATAACATATTAGGAGGGCGCAAATGAAGATTGTTTTGGTCCTTTACTCAGTCAGTTTATGGAAATGTGATTTATAATCTTGAAGCAGGCCTAGCTAAAATGGAATGGCCGCTTTAGCCTTCAGCAGTATCAAACATTTTTAAATCTTATTACTGCAGCAACAAGCCAATTCTATGTTGGCCTGGCTGGTTTTTGCACACGTAACCAGGCCATAAGGGCCTACGTAGCAGTGTTCGCATCATCCTTGACAGTCTTGTACTGAACTTTGTGTTCATTAGTTTGCTTCTGTGCAATCCAGAAGGTTAAGATTTAAGGTTCACTTTTTATCAGCGTAGGTACTGCACACATTTTTTAAAACTGCCCCATAAGCATTTCAGTACATGAGTGTGCGCACACTCTTTTATTATTTTAAAGTGCCAACGGGTTGCCTATATTTGTTAGCCGTATCTAGAAGTTTGATCCATGCCTGACTGAGGGTCCTATATACATGTATTAGCCCCCCCCCCCCCCCCCCTCTCCTCCTGAAGGTGCACGAGAGAGAGACACACTGCTCTGGGGGTGGCACCCCGCCGAATACATACATTTACTAATCTCGGATTTTGTAAATAACGAAGTTATTAAAAATTTTCTCTCCTTGTGGCTTTTTTTTATGCCCACCCGAACTTTTTGGGGTAGAGTGAAAGCATGCATGGATGACCCCCTAACAGCACAATGGAACAAGAACTGTGAAGTTTATAAGCAGCTTTCAGCATAGTCCAGTATGTTAGTTTTTAAAAACAGACTTAATGGTGAAGTCTGCTTTGTTAATAACTAAAGCAGAGTTGTAATTGTGTAAAAAATGTACTTGGCCTGCCTGAGCCAGAACTGGCTTAAAACAAGTTCTGCCACTGATTACACCTCCAGGCCTGGAATAAACTGTGAGATTTCAGAATTCTGGCTTGGAAGACTATGGCTTGTGTCAGAGCCCAGGAATGGCCAGTCATTGTTAACTGTGGACTGCTTATCATGGATTAGCCTCCGAGCGTGACTGGAACAAATGGCAGAACGAAGGCCGGCTTTAGTAGTAGCGTTTTTTAACTTGGAGATTCCAAGGACAGTTTCTTCTGTTCATCACCAGGACCATTCTAGATAGTTAGATTTCAGTGACTGGGTGGGAGGGAGTTTTGACCCTGTCAGGCAGAGGAGTGGCCAAGAATCTGAAGACTGGCATGCTTGATGGTGAATGCGTCCTGCCATCGTGAAATTGTGGCTCCTTAGTAATTTTTCAACAAGGCAAAGTGGAAGGTGGGTGACCGTGAAACAAATTATGATGATTGCAGTAGAATGTTTCCAGTCACCGACTAGTGCACAGGATAAAGCTGGCTGGCACCTCCGCCGCCATCACACCTCAAAACATTCATGCAGCTGGAAACATTTTACCTGAAAAAGGACATGCTGGATGAAGAATCTCAACTTTTGTGTAACTACTGTCAGTCCAGCAGCATTTAAAAAAAAAAAAAAATCGAGGACTCTTTAATCTTGCTCGCACCAAGGGGCTGGAACTGTTCTCAAAGGTAAGTTGTTGGCCTCCTATTTACCTTCTTCAGGCACACAAAAAGCAGAAGAATTCCTAACACCAAGAGGTCCCAGCTGGCTAATAGAAAGGATAGACCCTGCAAGAAACCTAACTAAAGAAAGATTAGGTGCCCCAAATTGTTCCCTAAGTCACTAGAGGCTTCAGGACTGACGAGGAAAAGGTTTCCCTACAGTTGCCGACTTAAGTTTGAAGGTAAAACCTTTGGACAGGACGACCCGCTTTGTATATCCAACCTACACTCCATTTCAGTCTGCCTGAAAGTGTGTCTAGGTCCAGATTCACCATGAAATGTTTTTTCCATTGTGCCTGACTGTTTCTAAGCACTTTTTGCCTTAAGAAATAATTTTGATGGTTTTAGTGTCCTTTTGCTCATTAAAGTTTACTCTTTTTTGTTTGGTAAATTTATTATACCTTGTTCTTTACTTTGAAATTTCTGGTACTGTTTGAACATAACTCACATCTTTAAGGGTTTCCTGCTGCTTGTGCCATAGCTTATAGGGGTCGAGTAGAGATTCTCCTAGAACTCTGTTTTGACTTAACCAGAGGGTTGTTTATTGAAATGATAGTGATGCTCGCTGTCCCAAATTAATAACCCCATTTCTGACAAGCATCTCTGCCTTTCATATGTTGCCATATGCATTACTGGGCCTTCACTGATTATTCCTCCTCTTTTGGTGTACATGCACACAGCGCCTAGCTACCCCTTTTGGCTGGGCCGAGGCTGTGTATCTGTCTTAAAGATTTGATTGTAACTGTAACTCGAGTTTGCATGCCTCTTTCATCACCACCTCCCCACTGTTAGACGATGTGCCCCGAGACGAGATAAAATTGCCCCTCTGGTCACTCAACTCCAAAACGCTTCCCACTTACCATTGCATTATGTAGTGTGCTATCCGTCTGAAAATGAGCTTTGGCTTCACACATTGGGGTATGAAGCCATATATATAACTGCTAATATACAATACCATAAAACAATATTTTTTCTTGCCAAATCTTGAAGACGCTGGTATTTATGGGCTGCAGCTCTCTCTCTCTCTTTCTGTATGTGTACTATTTTTCCTCTCTTTATAGTCTCTGTTCCGTTTGCCCTGATCCCATTCTCACTGCCTGGGCCGCCTCTACACAACTTCAATGTGCCTTTCTTGATTATTGAACTACTGAGGGAGCTTGTCTTTGTACCTCTGCTGATAATATAGGTTTTTAGGGGCTGCAGCTCCATTTGTCAGCACTTTGCTTTCTGATTCTGAATATGTAGTTTTCCTCCCTCAGATTGGCCTTTTCCCTTTGTCTCCTGATGCCCCCCTGCTTTCCCCTCACCCCAGGCTCCACTGTATGTCATACTCTATTCTGCTCTTCTATTTCCTGGTCAGCCTGCTGTTATCCTAGCAGGAACCAGGGAAGTCTTCTTTAACCGCTTGGAAAATTATTATTTTTTTGGCCCTGAAATACCATACCCTGCTAATAATCAATGTGGACGTTTTTGTTGTAGAGCATTCTAGAAGACTGAATCCTCGTGTAAAACTAAAAAGAGAAAGGGGAGTTATGGGGTCTGAACAATTGCTCAGAATATTAACCTATTTAGACCTAATAGAGAAGGTGAAATCTGAACCTTTTAAAGATTGTGTCGTTTCTAATCAGGTTGCCACGGTTGATTTCCCCTTCCACTTTTTCCCTCGTTCATGAGGCTTATTTGTACAGCACTAGGTAGTAGTACACACAATTTCACCCCCCCCCCCCCCCCTTCCCTCCTCCTGGTTAGGTTGGTTCCATGTACCTGCCTACATATTTTAATCCTAGCACCAAAACGCTTTAAATGCATCATCGTAACAAATGCATCACACAGCCATCCACTAGGTCCTCTTGTAGCATGCTACTGATCTGTAATGGCACTTCGGTGACCCCAAAAGTGTTATGATGACTATAGAAATGCTTTATTGTAACCTCACACTCCCCACCATACCACCCTTGAACAGCATCTCCACCCAGTCCCTTACAAGTGATGCTGAGGGGATAATTGTTAAGAAAGCCATTGTTACTGCTTATATTCTCTTCTCCCCTCCATCCACACACAGGTAGGAATAAATACACACGTGTTTATTGTTGCACACGTTTGTGTGCACAGCCTGCAAATGTTTTTTGCAGATCTTTAGAAAAAGGCTAAATAAAAAAATCTCCCATTTTGAGCGGATTTGTTGTGCCGAACAGGGGGTGCAACTACAGAACCGTTGATCAACAGAGCATGTGTTTTTTGGTTGCCAAAGAGACAAACTCACTGAAATATGGTAAATCCTCTGTTGAAGTAGAACCACGCCTTTTCGTCGAATCACAACACCATTCTCAAATAAACACATGCAGTGTAAACAGAGTAGCATCTGTAGCTAGGCATTTTAGGTAGAGAACATTACAAATGGGTTATGTCTATGAAACATTTTTACTCTTTTAAAATGTATGTATTCAGACAGTATAGCTATTTTTGGGCTTGTAAAACTATCATACAAGCTAAGGTATAGAATCACTCTCGCTAAGTCTGTTCATTGTAGGATCCCCGCTAATTGCATAATTATCCATAATTCTGTGTCGGAGTAATGCGGATTACTCGGGCGTAATTGAAATTCCGCCCAGGGTAGTATAAACAATCACAAGGGAATCCTAAAACCCTTCACATTTCAGCAAGGTCCACCACATTCAGCGTAAAAAGAAAAAAAGTTGCTCCAGCTTTGTGCTTGGGTTGTTGTGAGCGTTTGTAGCAATACAGACGCGTGCAAATCGATAAATTCTCTGTTGGTGTGACATAACTCTTGGATGGCTAAACAAGGTTCATTTGTAACCATATGTCTTAAGACCTGCATGCAGTGCTAACAACTAAACTTTTCTGCTGACGATAAAAAGGAACATAAGTTATGTAGCTTGTTTTGCATAACATTGTTCCGCCGCTGGTCCCAGGTCAGGACTTTGGTTTGTTGCTTGGATGGGATTTGTGTGAACTTGTAATGGAGTTTAGATTTGAGCTCCATTTTAGGTCTTGCCTAGGCAGCATAACAGGTGCGTCTGTAAGACATTTTGTTTTCTATGAGGGATTAGAGACCGCTTGTTTCCTACCGTTGGTATTTACCTTCATTTTATTGGTCATCTACTTTAGGCTTCCTTCCTCTTCGTGGATTTTTCCTTCCCCTCTCCAGCATGGACACATTTTTGCCCATCCACTGGTAATTTTTTTTAAGGAGGTTCTTCTTTCTTCAGGTCCTCTACCAGCGTGTTTCTGTTTTTTCATTTGGCTGTGTTTTGCATTTTACACCCTTCTGTGTTCCTTCCCTCTCTGCTTGCCCCCAGCTGCTCCCCGTTGTCCGTGTTGCTAGCTCCTACCCGCCCTCCCTCAGTTGTCTGTGTTGCATGCCCCCAACATTCCCTCCCTCCTGACACTCACCCTTGCTCTGTCGGTTCTGACTTGCCCCCACCCACCCTCATTGTCTGTGTCGGCTTATTCACACTAATCCTCCCTTCAGTTTATCGGCTATGTTAACTTGCCATCACTTCTTCCATTGTCCATTTTGGCTTTCCACCAACTGCCTCTATTCTTATGTTTATTGTCCGCTTGCGCCATCCTTACTTCCCTTCGTTGTCCGTCTTGTCGTGTGCCACCCCTCCCTTTCCAGTGTCTGTTTTGGCCATCCCCCAAACAACCATAACACAAAAGTGCTTTGACACGGAAACCACTGGCTGTGTCACAATAGTTTTTTCTCCTCCACACCCCGCTCTGTTTCCTCCCCCACCCTTCAGCTGTTAAATGTCATAGCGCTTTTTAGGTCTCGCCTGACCCAGCGCATGCGCTGGTCTGGCGAGACTTATTGAGAGGGCTCCAAAAAGTGCTACCAGGCCAGCCTAGAGCTACAGTGCATGTGGGCGCGCGCGCTGCGCTTTACCGCGATTACTTTCACTTTCGCGGCCGCTTTGCATAGCCAATAGGTCTCGCTTTTGGGACCTTTATAAGTATTTAGTTATGCAACTGTTGCATGGCTAATCACTTATAAGGTCCCAAAGGCCTGACCTATTGGCTATGCCAATGCTTGTTAAAGCTTTCAGCTATCCTGCACAGCTGCCGTACAACATAGCAAATAAAATTCACACCGCCAATATCCTGTGTGGGCAAGACTAATTTGCTTTACAATTGCTTGTTTACTGTCTTTTAAATGTTCAAAACTGTATTTTTTTTCCCTTTTATCTGGTACTTCCAAATTATGTAAATATTAATGATCTGGTGTAAGTGTGCAGTATTAAAAGCTAATATTCTTTTTCAAATGCCTGAAGCACAAAAATAACGTTCTTGCTTTCTTCTTTTCTAGTTTCATCTCTGTGTTGACTACATCAAATTTCCACCATGGGGAATATGTTTGCTAATCTTTTTAAGGGCCTCTTCGGCAAGAAAGAAATGCGTATTCTTATGGTTGGTCTTGATGCTGCTGGTAAAACAACTATTTTGTACAAGCTTAAACTTGGTGAAATTGTAACTACTATTCCTACTATAGGTAAGTTTTTCCAAATAATGCTGCACCATCTTGTTAAAGCAAAAGGCAAACTTTAATAGGTATTGGGTTGGGTGAAATTTGGGTAATTTGCTTTAGCATAAGTATGTGAAAATTTGGGTAAATTATGCATAATTACATGACAAGCAAATCTGTCATTTTGCTCTAAAGTAGCGCAAAATGTGCCCTCCCGTCAATTTTTGACGGTTACACATTTTGTGTGAATTAAATAGTGTGTTTTCCAAGTTAGTGGGTGTTTCTCATGATGTCTTTTACATTAGACTTTAAGAAATGGATTTGATTTTGGTTTTATCATTTAACACATTGCTTCTTGAGTCAATGCTACCATTTTTTGACCTGGATTATTTTAAGCCTGTTAGTAGTTTTTAGGTCTCTCCTGGCGAAAGCAGCGCATGCGCTGCTCTCCGCCATGGAGAGGACCTTTTGTAATCGATTCAGCCAAAGCTGAATGAACGCGCGTCCAGATGGACAAACATGGCTGCTCTGCCACCCTCAAAGCTAAACATGCAAGCGTAGGGACAAATAAATGCACATGCATGTGGACAGCTCGACGCCATCTTTGCGCACACGCGCGCTTTTTTTTTGTCCCTACGCTTGCATGGCGGCGTGCTTTCGCTTTCCCAGACAGTGCTGAGGAAGCTGGCGCGAGGCTTCCCACGAGCATTGCTTGGTTTTTAGGGTCACCTTCCCAGTGCATGTGGACAACGTCACTGTGGCCCATCCTCCCCAAACAGAAGCTCATCCGTGTTGGGTATGTTTGTGATACACTCTGTGCTTTCTGGATCAAGGTTTGGTAAGTATAAGCTTCACAGACACTGCAAGGACATCAAGCTACAAGCACCGGTCACTGAAGCTGGCTGGCTGTATCTCAAACACGCCTATCCTGACACCACCTGCTTTGAGGAGACCTTCTACAAACCCCGCACCTAACCTGAGGGTAGACATCATGACATTGTTTCTGAAGCACAACTGGCTGCGCTATGTGCCGGACAATCACGTGCCAAATGCAGGTGCTAATCCCTTGGCCAGGGCTCCCTCCGTGCTAGGACTTGGCCAGGGCTCCGTGCTAGGACTTGGCCAGGGGTCTCTTGGTTGTACATCAGGTACTGAATAAAGAGGAGATCTGACGGATGGTTTCCTTTTCAGACTGTGGTTTTCATATTCTCGCGGGTCTGTTTGCCACACAGTGTACATTTATTATAGAATAGGCAGAAGGTGCATGGAACACCAACATAGGTTCAAAGAACTAAATCAGTTTTATCAGTGGATATTACGTGAGAGTCACAGTTCGTTACCTATGTTGGATTTAGCAATTTTAACAAAACCATGTTCACGGAAGTAAGGAAGAAGCTGCGAGATTCCAGCACACTGACACTTTATGAATGCGCTGGAATCTTGAACGGTAATCAGAACCCTTTCGAGTAGGCTTCAAGAGTCCACACTTGGCCAACACACATGTTGTGCCGTAATCACAGCGCGCACTGGTGCCAACTATTCTGCCCTGGCCCAGGATAGTCAAAGGTTGGGGCAGAACCAGCTTCGTGCAGCCACGGCACAGCCACTAGATTCTTTATATTTACATCTCCCGCAGGGGCAGGCACCTGGCGCCAACAATTCTCGTTCTCCACCAAGGGTTCTTTGACAAATAATCTCCAACATTCATTTATACAAGCTTTCACCTCTGACTAGGGGAGTTATGGAAAATACACAGTTTGTTCCATATTTATCGGCTTGTCCTTTATTCCCCTGGCGCGGCAGAGATAACAAGACACACACTCTTTAGTGCAATATAATTTAATCGGAGGGCCTTTACCTCTCATGAATACAAATATATGCATGCATACATATGCATGTTATGTACATGAAAGTTTGAAAAACACTAATACAAGCAAATCTAAAAAGCAGCCTAATTACAAACAGAATTGCTTTAACTTAAACGAGGGCGAGACCTATTGCATTTTCAGTGCTTGTTGATATTGTTTACTGTGCGTTGTATTGAGGTAGGCCAGGTTGAAACTTGCTAATTCATCTTCAGCAATGTTTTGGTTTTGATTAGATGAGTTTGTGTAGGTATTAACAGAATATGAACGCCTAACACTCGACGAGCACAAGGCGTGCATGTGGATCAGGCAAGATATACAGAACTCAGAAAAACATTACTCCACTTGAAAGTATCCCCCAGTTCAGGCTATTGTTCTAAATTGGCTTTAAATCATTTCCCACCAGTCATATGTGTTTTTATCTCCTTTAAACTTGCCTTATTTTCCTCCAGCAGCCTTCCTGGGAGGTTTTATAACATACTATTGGTGTAGCTATAAATATGTATACTTTGATGCAGGGCTCAAGTTACTTTGTTTTTGACCGATTTGTTGACTTCCATGGATAGCCCAGTCATTAGTGGACGACATTTCAAGCTGTTAGGACATGCCCCTTCGTTAGTAATACTTTGTTGCTCCTTAAACCAGTCCTGTACTTTTAACACTTAGGAGTGGACAACCCACTAAGGAGTGGACAACCCGTGACTAAACACTGCTGTCGGTCTTACCAGGATTTAAAATTGTAGCTTCTCTCTACTTATCCAAAGCTTTTCTTCGTTAATGACCAGTTGACTGATTTGAAGTATTAACTCCTTCCTTAAATTAAGCTGCTAGCCCATGCCTGCAAATGTTAGGTGTCTAGGCCAGGTCTGGTCAATTTCGGGAAAACAATTCAACAAGGTTTCAGCTGTCCTGGAGATATGGTTATTCAATTAGTGGTACTGCAGCATATGGCAGATTCTGTCGGATGTAACAATTTTGGAGATAAGATCGTGTTAGTCCACTTTCCTTTTTTCCATAGTTTAAAAAAAGGAAAATGCATCTGTCCTCTGGGTGGGATTGTGGCTCAGTACAATGAATATGTAGGTCATTTTTGTTTTTCCATAAGTGGATCTTTAATAGATTCACATGCTTGAATCATCTTAATTGTCAAGCTGGGAGTCCCAACAGTAACTTCGGAACAGCAGTTAAAAACATAGCCATAAGACATTAACAAGTACTTTTTAGTACCCGATTCATATCATTAAAAGAAGAACCAACCTTCAACCAATCAGTTAGAAGCCAACACCCGAAAAGGCAACCATCCTTTTAGATTTCTACCACATGTAAAATGTAAAGGGTGTCTTGTAAGGGTCAAAGAGCTGCGACCCCTGGCTTGCACTTTGTGTCCCCTGGCCAAAGAGGTGGCAAAATCGGTGCCAGTAACGCTGGGGCAGCTCATCCTTGAGTGTCTGGTGGGGCTCCATTCTCAGTGTTTTATGACTTAAAACTTTTTTAGGTCAAGCCTGTAACAGCGCGCATGCGCTGTTCTGGCGAAGACTTCATGTAGGGGGTTTCAAAACTAGCCTAAGAATCGCACACGCTCGTGCGTGTGCTTTTTAGGTCTCGGCTAGCGAAGGCTGCGCTTGCGCAGTCTCGCTCGCGAGTTTTAATGACTTGGAGAAGAGGGGCTTGAACCCGCCTCTCTTCTCTCCTCTTCTCCATTGGCTGGCCTCTGAAATACTGGTCAGCCATTGGAGAAGAGGTTTGGCTCTCCAAACAAGCCCCGTCCTTTTCGGATTCGGGGGCGTGTTTTTTGCGATTCTTTCTCTCCTCTGGAATGTAATCATTCCAGCCAATGGCAAGAGGAGAGAAAGAAAAACACGCCCCCGAATCCGAAAACGCCACTGCGTTTCTCCGAGGCATTTCTGCTTCACCTTGGAGAAAGGCGGTGGAGTCTTGCGGTGCCCTCGGCTTGTAAACAGACTCCGTGTCACTTTCCCTTGCTCCGACATCACAGGGTGGCCTGTGTTTGCGTTTTGTTTCCCTCCACATTTTTTTAAATAAAAGAATCCACAAAAGGTAGGCCGTGTGAGCTGTGGCGGAGTCAGTTGTGTGTGGCCCGACGCCAGCCTGCCTTTAAGAGCGCTATTGTGTGAAGTCTCCGGTTTCCCCTGCATACCCCAGATTGCATCTGCTCTGGTACACTGCGTGTAGTGTACCCAGTTCTCCTTCTGTCGCTTTCTTGCCTTCGTTTCCACCCGTGTGCATCTGTCCAATATGCCAGGTCTGCATAATTAGGCGATCACACGTGGGCGTTGGTTGTCATGTTCACCTGACTTGCTAATTTCAGGCAGGATACAATCGCGCCCTTTCCACCAGCTCGTGCGGCTTCTGTGGCAAACGGGAAGTACTCGGAGGCCTTCTATTGAGTCCCAGCCAGCAAAACGTTCTTCTGAAATGAATGGCTCTGAGAGCTATTCATCAGAGCGCTGTGGGAAAACTTCACATGAGAGGCCTGCACAACCTGAGTGAGCAGAGGGCCCCAGGGCAAGGGGAGCTGTGGTGGCGCGTGGCCAAGAGCGTGCAGGGATAGCGTGCCTGTGCACAGCAGGACTTCCGGTAGCAAAGGTGGGTTCAGCACAGATGCTTCTGAGAGGAATGTTGCAAACTGTGTATCTTGTAGAGCGATGGAAGGCGAGCATCATATGTTAAGGGCCACAGCAATCATGCGGCCCTGGCGTTTTTTGCATAATTATGGACCTGTCTCTTTTGCCACGTAATCCGAAATCTGCATAATCTGCAGATTTTAACAAAAAAAAAAATTCTAGGTTAAGCGGTTCAACAGTTACTAAAAACGCAGCAACATGTGTTGCTACACAGTATAGGGCCCTTTGCAAATGTTTAATTCCTGCTCACCTTTCTGTAGTTTATTGCGGTTTGGGTGTTAAACTGTTACTAAATAGGTGCAACCCTTGAACAGTGTTAACTGTGCAAATGGCAAAATAATGGAGCAATACTATCACAAAATGCTGATTTGTGCTTGGCTTTTCTTGCCACATAATTTAGTCAACCATGCCGCATAATTTGTCCTGCTGCATAATTCCAGTGGCCCTTTTCTCTCCCCTTTCTCGCCACTCATCCCCTTCCTCTCTTCACCATGCTTTTCTTTGCCTCCTTCTGCTTTACTTATATCTCTCCTCCCTCTCTGTGCCACACGGGCCTGTGCCTCCTAGAAAGGGCCCTGCTTGACACACTGTTCTTCCGGTTGCAACACACAAAACCTTCCCCTTTCAGTGGCAAAGACTTCGGTTTTGTTCCTGAAGCAGAGGTCTTGGTGGGAGGGAGTGTTTGGGGGGGGCGGTGTTTGTGTCTCCAATCTGTATTATGTCGCTTTTATTTTTTTCAAGCTCTTCGAGGCAGCGGGGTGCGGAGACGCCGGCATCCTAAAAACGGGCCCTGAAATGATAGCTATAGAATGTCATGAAAAATGCCAATAGCTCTAACTTTAACAATGCCGAGACCGTTGCATTGTAAATGCTTGTTGTTTTGGCCCACGTTATTGGCCTTTGCTTCTGTCTTTTTAACAAAGACAGCACACAATTGGCCAAAGGCGGGCGCATTGCTCCGCCCATGGCCTATTGGTGTCGGTTACCCGCAGGCCCGACATCTGTTTGCAATTATCGTGCACAGAGGCGTGCGCGATAATAGGAAACAGATGTCTCGGTGTGGCGCACGCGCACCACTCGTTATCACAATGGCGACAGCACGAACACCGTCGGCATTATTTACACCGCATACAAATCTCCCATTTATAACGTATTGGCAGCATATACATGCATCTCAAGTGAATTCAGAAAAGGAACAGGCAAGATTGAGTTAATGAAAGGCATTGAAACACCTGGGAAGTGTCTGGGGTAATTACCGGTTTATGTTCTCGCACTTCCACCAGGAAAAAACACACCAAACAAACCTCAGGACTTAAACCCCAAAAAGTTTTCCGATAAAACTCGACGGAACAACGGTCACCTGGAACGATGTCTCCAAATTCCAAACAAAGTATTGTACCTGAGCAGACGTGTTAATCTCCGCTATAATCCAGCGCTGTTAGATAAACCTGCGTGTTTGGAAAATAGAGCGAGTTATTCTTTCTTTCTGAAACTGCACCGATTACATCTCTCCGGGGCATTAAACGTGCTGTGCAGGGCAGCGAGTGGACTCTGCTCAAACAGGTGAGTTTTAGAACCAGCAAACTTTATATAGAGAATAAATAAATGTATAAAATGAATACTGAATGCTTCAGAGACAAACTGATTTATATTACTTGTCCCTCTGCCTATTGTACTGTTTTATTAATGGCTGAACGTTATTAGTAATTTACAACATACAATCTCTGGCTTATCATGCACGTGAATAAGGGTCCAGCTTTTGTAAAACGAAGAAGTGTCTTCTGTCCCCGCAGATGTACAAGATCAGCCATATTTCCAAAACATTTGCAATTTTTTTTTCTTTTAAAACACAAACCCGGATGTTCAATTTTTCCCGTTATGTTTCATGCACTCATATTTTAGCTGCTTCTTTCTGTGCACATTAACGTCTTCAGGAACATTTTATATAGCATTTTTATTATTCTAAATTGTGACCCACCTTTTCACAAACAATAATTTCTAGGTAAAGTAAATGGAAAAAGTTTATCACGTGATTTTCATTTGTATGGATTGCGTTTTATATCTGGTCAATTTAAGATTAGCTTTCCGTTTACCCATTTTCACCTAAACATAATGGTCCAGTTCTATTACAGTTTCCCTGTCACTGAGAAAAGTCTAAGTGAGCCTGCAGGTCCTGCCTCCTCTGTAAGTGTATAGGCTTCACGGGCACATTCTTAAGATTCTTGCAAACACACGTTTGCCCACGGAGAACATCGTAACGAAGGGCCAGATTTATGTCTTGGAGGTATAGATACCACCAAGATAATGGTCCGCCCGCCGAATGTAGCTATTGACATTGTAAATCACAATGCCTTTTATTTATGATTTGGTTTGTAAAACATACATAAAAGGCATTGTCATTTACAATGTCAATAGCTTAAATTTGCGTAAATGCGATACCTATTGCATTGCAAATGCTTGTTTTATTTAATGTGGTCAAATCCTTAAGACTGTCAGTTTTTAATTGGCTTGGCACACCATGCAAGAATTTTAAAATATGAGTGTCCTTTCAGAGCCTATGGCTTTTTAGCAAAAGTTTGGGACGGTGGCGCTTAAAAAAATGCACAAGTTCAACATTTGCTCGGGGCAGGACTTCCTAATCTCTTCCCCCGCCAATGAACACGACATCAACTTTGAGAGCATTATCAATGATGCTATATACGATGACTAACTCTTCTAACACTATCCACGGCAGTACAACAGTTTCTGACAGCATAAACAATACCACCGATGACACTATTGTTGCGTACATAATCGGCGGGGCAGCAAACATCCTCTCAAGCCCACCAGCCAAAGCAGAAAATTAACTCTCATATGTGAAAGGGGTACTTCGGCTCCTTTAATACCGGAGCATACTTCACCTACTGAGGTGACGCCAAATTCTTTGCAACACCTTTTTGATTTTGAAGACTCAGATGAAGGATTATTTGGGCCCGCATTTAGCCTACTCAGCTCGGAGTTAAACACCAAGACACAATTGATGATGGCTATTAGAGGCTCAACCACACTATCACTATAAAAGAGATTCTGAACTTTCGTCTTACCAGAAACTAGAGTGGCAATAATTCAGCCACAAGCTTCACTCCCAGTTGTGGAACCTCAAACCCAGCCCACCACTGCACACACCTTCGGGTGTTCCACTCATATTAATTACACCTATACAATCTCCAGCAGCATCTTGTGTTGCAGTCAGAACTTCCTGAATATACCTTTACTGAAGACCAACAAGAAGAGCTACCACACTTTTCTCCAGGTGACATTGGTCCTGAATAGGACAAATATAGTGCTCCAGTTGAAGGCAATACCACTCCAGCTCCATCATACTCTCCCCTTAAAATATTGGTGGCTTCTGTAGCCTGATTGAAGAGCTTCTAAAAGGTCTTACCTCCCAGTCCTGCTGAAAAAAGTTGTTTTTTGCATGATTTTATAGAGCCAACCAGAAATATGCTTTGAGTAATACCAATTATAGATCATATGTTGTCAGAAGATATTAATGAAACATCCAGCAACTGTAACAGCTGTTATACCAAGGGTTGGCAAAAAATATAAAGCCCCAGTTGATGCACGTTTGCCTTACTGGGCACCTTTGTGCAGGCTGGTATGGCAAGGCGCTCAAGGAGGTCTTGAACACCAAAATCAACCTGTTAGGCTCCACTGAACAGAGAAGGAAGAAGCCTGTATAATACCTGCAAGAGGTTTTCGATAATGACTGCACCATCAATAAGTTGCTTTAAAAACTTCGCAATTTTAGGAAACTACGACAGAAATGTTGACGGATGTTGCACCATATTTAGATTTGATACCGGAAAATAAAAGCTCTGAGATAAAGGCCACTTTGCAGGAGGTGCAAAGGACAATTTCCACCATCATTTATACTGCCAAGGATATCTGATAGTCTTCTAGCTGCAGATTCTTTACCTTTTGAATTTCCCCAGGTGTCAGACTGGATCTGGAAGATTTTTCTAGAGCAGTACCCCTGCGTGCCGGTAGGTGGCATCTGTTAGCTCAGTGTGGCGCTGGGTATGAGTCCGCATCACCTATATAGGCGCCACCTCAGCATCCGGATGTAGGTTCTTTTCTTTCCGCACCAGCCAGCACTTATCCGAGAGAAGAGCTTTTACAAACTTTTGTCAAACTTTTTTGAGGCCGGAGGTCGGCTGAGGTCCTTGACCTTCGGTTGCACACAGTGGCTGTCAAGACCAACATCTTGACCAAGGTGCTGCAACCGGGAGTCTCCTCCACTGAACACCTACTCCCATTAACAAGTCCTCACCGTCTTTCTGGTGACCTGGTCCAAACCAAAATTTCCTCACAACACCCAGGAGAGCTTGGTGGTCCAAGCCATCACTTCCCATGGCACGTTCCCTGCTGCTTCCCCAGGCATGGAATCCAAGAGACAGTACAGTTTAAGAAAATAAATGTTTTCTTTTATCAGCCTTGCGTTGCGGTCAGTGAACACCCCATGCTTATTGAGTGCAATTTCCACAGCGTGTGGGACACTGTTGCTAGTGCTTCCACATTCTCTCCCAAGCAGTCCCAGGCAGGAGAAACGTAGCAAAGTTCACTGTGGATTGGACATGACCGACTCACTGGGCAGAGTGGTTTCATCAACAGTGGCCCTCAGATGCCACACCTGACTAAAAACGTCTTGCTTTTCGGAATGTGGGCATGATTCTCTCATGGACATGCCCTTTAGTGGCACCTGTCTCTCCGGAGACAAGGCAGACTCTGCACTGCAGCGCTTTAAGGACTCATGGGCTACAGTCAACTCCTTGGGCCTCTCAGCTGCTTCCCGTTACCCCTATTCTGCTTTTCGCTATTTCGTCGCTATGAAAGGGGCTTCCAACTTTGTCAATACCTTCCCAGCCTCTGAATGGACGAGGGTGCGGTACCATTAGACCCCATGAATCAGATAGACCCCGGCAACTGCAGCCTCCAAACCATCCTAATCTCACCCTTCAAGATCATAGCCATCCAGTTGGAGGCAGGATCTGCCATCACCTCCACCACTGGCAGTCCATAACATCAGGCATGTGGGTTTTGAAGATCGTCCAAAGGGGTTACTCTCTCCCCTTTGAGACTACCCCTCCCTCCATGCCACCATGTTATGACCAGCTGATAGAGGATCACTTTTCTATGCTTCGCAACGTAATTGTGCTCTTGGCCAATGGAACCATAGAGAGGGTTCCGTTGTCAGAAGTAGGCCGTGGTTGCTATTCCCGCTACTCTTTGCCCAAAAAGGACATGGCTTTCGTCCTATCCAAGATCTGAGCCCTCAACTACTTCCTCAAAAAGAAGAATTTTAAGATGCTCACATTGGCTCAGGTCTTGTTTGCCCTGTACCCAGGAAAATTGATTCTATCATTGGACTTGTAGGGTGCCTATTTTCCCATCCCTGACCAGTCTGTTCATAGGTGCTAACTGCGGTAGGCCTCGAGCATTTTCGGTTTACCGTGCCCCCTTTTGGCCTTACCAGTGCCCCTCGGGTGTTCATCAAGGTGATGGCGGTGATCGCAGTTCTTCTGTGCAGATCAAGGGTGCCTGTCTTCCCCTATCAGACGAATGGCTGCCGAAGGTGGGTCGCCCGAGGCTGTAGTCTCCCACCTCACGACTACGATGAACCTTCTGCATTTGCTGGGTCTCACTATCATCATGCCAAAGTAACTCCTGACTCCCTCTCAGATACTTCCTTTTCAGTGGAGCTGTTCTGGACAATATGCACTTTCGGGCTTATTCTCCCGAGCTGCGAGTCCATGATATTCAAGCTATGATACAGATGTTTCAGCCTCTATCTTAGATTTTGGTGAGACTAACCATGAAGCTGCTAGGCCACATGGCCTCCTGCATCCTGCTGATGTTACATGCCAGATGGCATATGCGGTCTCTGCAGTGGGGCCTGAAGTTCCATTGGACGCAGCATCAGGGGAATCTCTCAAACATGGTTCCGATCTTGGAGGGAACTGCAAAGGTCCTGCTTTGGTGGCTAACGAACCGCGATTGGGTCGGGGCAGATACATCTCCATTACCCAACTAGATCTCACAGTAGTGACAGATGCGTCACTCCTGGAATGGAGTGACCACCTGGGAAAGGTGGAGATCAGAGGCCTCTGCTTTCCGGCAGAATCTGGACTACACATCAACATTCTGGCGCTCATTGTGATCCAACTGACGATGAAAGCCTTTCTACCCTCTATCAAGGGAAGGCTAGTGCAGATGTTCACACCACCACAACCACCACGTGGTACTGCAACATATAGGGCCGTTGGGGTTGTTGACAAAGGGTCAAGAGCCCCTGCGTCTATGGGCATGGCGGAGCAGGGCATATCCCTGGTGATTCAATACCTTGGCAGGTTCCCTGAATGCCAGGGCAGAAAAACTCATTCTTTTTGCCCTTACCACTCCTTCCCAGTGATCTCAAGAAGATAAGGAATGGCCGGGCTCAAGTTATCCTTGTGGATCTGGCGTGGACATGGAGAGTGGTATTCCGAGCTTCTGAACAGGAGTGTAAATCCTCCGATCAGGCTGCCCCTTCGAGAGGATCTTCCGTCGCAGCAGCAGGGGAGGGTGCTCCATCCATATCTGTCCACTCTGCCTTCTAGTGTGGTGATTGAGTGGCGGCAGTTGACAACTTTTGACCTACCTCCCGAAGTCTGTAACGTTATTCCTGCACCCAGGCTTCGTCCACCACGATGGTGTACGCCTGTCACGGTGAAAGATTTGTGGCATGGTGTTCATCCAAACAAATTATCCCCTTTTTACCCCTCTTTCGGAGGTACTATTTATTCTCTTCTTTGCCCAGCAGGGATCTGCTCTGGGAACTCTCAAGTGCCATCTCTCTGCCTTCTTGCAGCAGCTAGACCAATCCTTCCTTTTCAAGTCTCCGGTTTTTGAAGGGTCTTTTTTACATTTGTTTCTCACTTCCATTATGCCTCAGTGGGACCTTTACATGGTTAACATGTTCTTGATGTGTGCTCCTTTCGGGCCTCTACACAACTGTCCCCCCAGTCTGCTCTCCTTCAAAACAGCTTTTCTTGTGGCGAGTACATTGGACCGGAGGGTAAGTAAGCTGCAGGCTTTATCTTCCATGCCTCCGTTCTTTTCAGTTTATCTGGACAAACTGGTGCTTCGCACTATGGCCTCTTTAATACCCAAAGTGGTAAAGTCAATCTGTCACCTTGCCCACCTTCTACGCTCCTCCACATCCTTATAAGGAAGAGGAGTGACTCAACCATCTGGACCCAAAAAGTTTTAAAATTCCATCTTGACGGCAATCGAGTTCCGGGTGGACGACCAACTGTTCGTGGGGTATGTTGGTGCCAAGAAAGGTCAAACAGTGCAGAAACAGACAATCTCTTGATGGGTAATTCTCGCCATCAAGATCTGCTATGCACTGGCAGTGAAACGGCCTTAAGGCTTATGGGCTCATTCCACCAGGGCTAAAGCTGCGACCACTGCATTATGGCACAGAGTACCAGTCCTGGACATCTGCCAAGCAACAACGTGGGATTCTCTGCACAGGTTTAGCAAGCATTACTGCCTGGACAGTCGGGTCCGCAGAGACAGACATTTCACCCGTTCTGTCCTGCGAAACGTCCTCATTGAAATTTGTCTGCAGACCCACCATTGGGTATGATGTTGCTTGGACATCTAATCAAACTTAAGGAATCTGGGGCTAGAAATCTCTATCAGATGAACATGTTACTTAACTTTGGTAACACCTTATCTAATAGACTATATCTAGCCTCAGATTCCTTACCGGCCCATTCTGCAGACTGATTTCTTGGGTCAGGGCCCTAGTTTGGACACACCAGTGTCCGTTCAATTCATGGCTCTGCTCATCTGGCGTGGATGGTCGTAAAAAGTAACTGATGTCAGAGCACCGAGGTGACGCCTATATAATTGACACTGTAGCTCCCAGTGCGGATGCCGCTCTGTGGAGCTGACCGAGGGGCCCTACTGGCACACAGGGGTACTGCTCACGAAAAGATGTTTTGGATCTGGTCTGACACCTCTGAAAATTCAAAGGCAAGGAATCTGCGGCTAGATATGGTCTCTACCAGATAAGGCTGTACCGAAGGTAAGTAACTTGTTCTTCGCAACCACTAGGTTCTGTCAGTTGGCTGGTGCAGCGGTACTACAGCAGCAAGAGGGGTTGAAGGCAGCATCTTGTCAACCAAAGATAAAAAGTCAAATACTGGACATGCCATATGGCAGAGTCTTTATTTGATAAACCTCATGAGGGGGCATCCCAGTCCAAAAAAATAGAATGGCATGGTCCTTAATATCACTGCAATAATGTCACACATTTCTTTTGAGGAGAGGGCCAGGACCCTTGAGAGGCTATAGATACCAACCATCCCAACCTCACAACGGACCTATCGTCAACAATGTCTTGCAATACAGACCACCACCAGCAGCTCCTTTTTACAGACAGTCTGATCATCCGAGTCCGTCATCCAGGCTACCGTGATTGCTTTCTGGCAGCTGCAGCACCATATTGGGTAGCACCTGTTGGTGGAAAGATCTTGTCCTACTACATTTAATGTCCGCTTACAACCTAGTATCAATGGGTCCTAGACCTCCTAATTCTGCAGCATACATTGGAATTCATATATAAACCTTCTACAAGCTTACCATCCAGAAAAACCATATTCTGGTTGGCAGATGTTTCAAGCAGAGTTTCCGACATTGTTAAAGAAAGAACTAGTTTCAGAATTGGAGAAATTTGAACTTCCTTTCTAGCTTCTGTCTGATATAGAAAAAATCTGGCTAATGAATGTCGATTTTTAGATGTTAGTTAAACAGATTTCTCAAAAAGCAGACCTTTTTTGCATGGTTAGGCTACAAGAAATACTCCAGTTATTAGAGGACATTTTATGTCCACTCTAGAACCATATTTACCTATTCCCCATCCTTCCCAAACACAGAAAATATCTGATTCAATGTGCTTGGCCGCCAGTATTCAAAGTTTTTCCCTGCCGACTCAAGTCGGCTCCCAAAGTCTTTACTATTTTGGAAAGCGCCATAAAATACAAAGGAAACAAGGATATCAAGTGTTACCCTACCTCGAGGACAGGTGAGTTGAGGGAAAATTGTTCAAGGTCACCGAGAACTCTGTGAAGGCTATTCTTAAACTTTAAAAAACAGTTTTTAGCATTAAACAAGGACAAGTCCCTGTTAATACCCCACAAAAAGATTCAATACTTTGGGGTGATTTTTGGACATAGACAGAGCCTTCCCATTCAAAGAGCAAGTGACCAATTTAACCAACTTAATACAGAAACTGCAGAACGAAAAGATGATCAACTTGAGACTGTATGTCCCTTTTAGGGATGTCATCATGCATTCATTTAACACCAAACTGATGCCTGCGTGTGCAACCATTCCAAGTGGAGTTATGCATGTAGAGATGCCAAGCCACGGTTTGTTTGGTGGCCTTCTCTCCATAGCACCAAAAATTGGACCGTGCTTACCTTGCTGACCCCGGCACAAGACTACTGTACCAGTAAGATTAATCTACCTTCAGCAAAAATCCTGCTTTGTGGTGACAATGGATGCCTCCCTATACAGCTGAGGAGCACATCTATTGGAGCTGGAAGTAAGCAGTCTGACCATGACTCTCCCTTGTATCAGTATTTTGGAGGTGAGAGCCATTGCTCTAGGTTTGCACTCTTTGCTTCCAAGAATAAAACAGTTGTGTATTGAGCCACACAGACAAAACTTCAATGTACTTCTTAAACGGTACGAACTTGATCTCTTTCCCTGTCCTAAAGAAGCTCAAAAGATATGGTTTTGGGCCATCAACAATCCATTCAGTGAACAGTTGAACATCTTGGAATAGACAGTGCATGGGCAGACTCTTTAAGCAGGACATACAAGTAATGCCACAAGTGGGAACTAGCTGACTTCAGGGCAAGACGAAATTGATCTTACTTACAAAAATCTGAACAAGCAATGCTGCTACTGTGCTAGCAGGCACACCCTACTGTGGTTTTGGGGAATGCATTTTCTATAACTTGATCAGAGACCTTTGCCTACGCTTTGCCCTGATCCCAAAAGTGATAAATAAGATCAAGAGAACTGTGTCGACTAATACCCGAACAGGATTTTATTCCAAAATGTAAATCAGTTATTGCACACTGGTAATGGGAAAAATATTTCTGGTTGATACATACCTTAATTATGGTTTCCCAAGTATTCTAAAGGTCTGTAAAATTCTCTCATTGATTCCCTTTACTGTATGTAAGATTTATGTTTTTATAGAGTGCGCAAATACCCATAGGTGTCCAGGCACTAAAAGGGGTAAAACCCAATCTGAAGGCAGTGAAACTAGTTGAAATAAATAGGTCTTCATTAATGTGTGAGACTTGAACTGATTTGGTTGAGAACGGAGTGTAAAGGGGAGGCTTTTCCAAGTATAGGCAGTAGCAATGGAAAACTTTTGATGACCCATACGAGATTTCTTACTACTGGGAATGATCTGCAAAATAGAATGTGAGGACCCAAGAGTGCGGCTTGGATGGTGGAAAGAAAAAAAGGCCAGACGCAAGTTTGTTTTAAAAGGGAATCGTGCCTAAACAAAATGATTTTAAAATTGCTTGTTTTAAAATTGGAAGCCAGCTTAGAGACTGAAGCAACGGGGTAGCCTTTGAAAATGTTGGTCCTTCCGTATAAAGCGGGCTGCAGCATTTTGAAGGAGTTGGAAGTTTATGCATGGAAGAAGCTGGAGGACCAGCGTAAAGTTAAAATAGTGCCTCCCTCGTCAAGAGCGCGGGGGGGGTGATATTTCTTAGAACTTTAAGCATAAAGAAACATGAAGACGCAAGATAAGAACTCTCAAGGAGAGACTAGGATAGAAAAATACCCCCAAATTACGAGCAGATTCCACTGGAATGAGATAAATGACAAAAGGTATGGCGCTTTGGCGCTGACCGTGAGTGCAAACTCCATTTATTGCCAGTATAGGGGCTGTGACACAACCTCATTACTGATGTCAAGCACTTTGGATTATTGATGGGTTGTCTAAAACTTTTTAACTACAGACTTATAACACTGTACAACATTATCATGGAACCTTAATATACATTTTGGGCACTGCGAAAGAGCACCTTTTGTATTTTTTTCTGAAAGCTCTTATAGTAACAAATTGTGTATTTTAAACAAAATTTGTGTACTTCAGTTTTTAGCAACATTGGCATTTTAATTCTTTGCCAGTAATATTGGATTGCATTTAATTCTTTGATGCCAGTAATATTGGATTGCATTTATTTCTGCTTTTACCAAGATCAGCTCTGCACGTCAAATGACATTAGCTATTAGCGCCCGCAGTGATCGTGCTTGAATAATTGACTAATCTTTTGCTTTCAATTGTCATGTCTTGACTTTTTCACCAACACTGATTTTTTTTTTTTTATTTTTTTATTTTTATTTCAATTACTACACCCTTTGGCGAAATAAGGTTTAAGATATATCTCAACAACATAGTCCTTTGGATACTTTATTCAGGGGCCTGAATGAAGTGAAAGATTTGATTATCCGAGAGGATGAAATGTAAAATATAAATGCCAAAAGTAGGCCACCAGACAAAAGGACCAGACGTCTAGTTTATCTAAGACTAGTAATTTTGTTGTATCATTTAGTTGGAGAATTAACGGTTATCCATGTAGCCAAAGATTATGAACCAGTTTAGCACTGTCTGCACTGCACAAAAGACCTGATAGACCAAATGATCCTACTGGGTCCATAAGAGGATCAAAATTAAAGTTTTAGAGAGGCGAATGACATGGCGAATAGCATAACCAGGAGTAATGGCCAAGGCAAAATTTGTGAAAGTGTCTTTTAGGTACTTCTGCTACTATTACAATATCTGGTTTGCAGTATAATTAACAGCTGTCTCAAATCTTTGTCATGTTTAGCCAAGGATCTGACATTAATCACAAAATAAAATAATTAAGTTTTCACTTAATCAAGGGATAATGTGCATGGATATTTATTTAATCCGTGTGATCGCCAGAAGCAGAGTTGGCTTGATTTGTTACAGACTGGCTAAAGTTTACCTGGAGTGTGGAGTTCCTAATACAAATATCCAGGATGTGGTGAAGAAGACTGTGATTGGATGGGCACAATAAACGTAATGGAGCATAGCATAGCTCAAGGATGAGTTTGTGGCTTATCTCGAAGGTAGTTCGGGCAGGATCTCTGACCTTACCCAAGGCAGAGGCACAGACCATCTTACTTTAAGTGCAGACAGGCTTGATTTTGACAGTTGGTGTGCTTGCTATGCGTGTCTGTTGTGCAGCCACCTGTAGGTAATGGACAGGGATTCTTGCATATGATGAGCATTGTAGAGAGCTAGAGTGCGAGATGTGTAATGTGGCACCAAAAAACTGCAACCAGAAAGTGAGAAGAAATGCTGCTATCTTCGCAAGAGCGCGGACCAGTGAGCGAAATAAAGTGCAATCACAAATCAACACATATGCATCCACTTACAGAAATTGATTGATCAGCATCTAAACCAGTCCATTTATGTAAAAAAAAAATAATAATAATTACTGGTATAGTATAATGTGCAGTATGTTCATGGGCATGAATGAAGAGTAGAAATTGGTCAGACGTTCGGAAAAAAACTAACAGGTTGCATTTTTTTTCTTACTAAGCGGTTTACCTCAAGGGACATTCTCTGTTTTCTGTAGACCCTATCCTTCAGCTGGTATTTAACACTGTTTGAGCTGACCTTTGTGAGAGCATCTATGGGTGATGTGTATTTTACGTAGGGTTCATTTTGCAATTTTTGATATTTTACTGTAAATTGATCTATGGGTGAGAAAGTGTTTAGGGTTGGGGAGGTGGAAGGGGAGTAGGGCCTCTTTCGAGGAAAAAAAAGTTTTGCCACGACCGTTTGGTCTAAATGATTGTAGGATATTTACTGGTTTGGAATGCCATGTTTAAGAGAATGATTTGGTGGAAGATGTCAAATCTCTTGCTCAGATATTTAGCAGCCTGTCTGCAGTCGTTTTCTTAGTTAGTCTCAACATTAAGGCCTTAACGGATGTACTTAAAGAATTTGCTTATTTCCTTATTATTCTATTCCCAAAACATCCGGTATGGGTAGGCCCAAACACTCCATAATGACCACCCATGATACTAGAAGGTTAAGATTGAAGGGGCACCATATTTAAAGCAAACCCGGGGATGATGTATACATCCGTTTTAACCAGGTAGGGGAAAAAACCCTTTTCTAATCTATTGGTGTATCCTGGCAAAACAAAGGCTTCATTTAGATTTACTTCTTGAATGCTTATCAAATGGATTCTCTGTAAAAATCTATTTGCAGTTGAAGAGGAGGAATACATGAGTTTTCTTATGTACCTATAAGCAAAGACACCAGACTGACAAAAAGTAATAAAAAGAGGCTGAGCAACCGTGAGATACCATTACTGTGTGGCCTAAAGCACAACGCTTTGAGTCAAATCCTTGTTTGCTTTGGAAAAGTTATTTGCTCTAAAACTGAAATGCCTCGTAATTTGATGTTTTAACGAGTTAGCTTATTGTGCTTTGTGAAATTATGATGAACAAGTGGGACATGTTTTACTGTTGTTGTACCAGTTTTAACCTCCTCAGTTCTAAGGACGTGCTGGGCAGGATAAAAAACCTCAGCCACTATGGGGTGAATGTTTGCTTAATTTGATGTAATTGGATTTCTAGTGCTCCATGTTTGTTCAGTTTCTTTATAGTTTGTTTGAACTTTTAAACTAAAACACAAATGTGTGGATATGGACTGCATATGTTGTGTTCCAATATCTGCCTGGAATCTCGATCTTCCATTTGCTTGCCTAAGTATTATCTGCTATTGTACGCTTGAAACCCAAATTCTGGTGCAGCTTCTTGTTCATGAGTTGATCTGCATGTTCAGCTAAAACCTTGGACAAGACGAGCATTAGAAAACATAGAAATCTCTTTAATTTGCCAGATATTACACCAAACCGCCTGTAGCTTAATGACTTGATAACGATGAGCCTAGCAGAGAGCGGTGATTTCAAGCTATGCCTAAAAATGTCTTATAGTCCTTACTCGCCCTCCAAAAGATGAATAGCCTTCGTATCCTCGATTACCAACCTAACAAATCAGCCAGTTCACTTGCGCCACCAAGTGAAAGTGCTAGGTCGGATCTGGGTCTTCTGTTCTAAGATTCTGAGAGAACCCATTTAGCAGGTACAGTTCTCCAAAGAATTTTATTAGTTCCATACCAAATAATGCTCAAATATTTAATGGTCCACTTCTGGGTTTTCCATGGATTAGATGCGGTCCTTTTTAAATTCAAGAAAACTCTCGGTGTTTGAGCAGATAGGCAGTGCTGATAAACTGTCTTCTGATGGATACATCTGGCAGTGGATTCCTCACCTTTTGAATATCCTGCGCCAGCATTCCACTGAACTTTTCTTTCCCAGCACTCCACGTCGACGTGGGAGACGTCATAATGCATTGGCTCCGCTCGCGACTCCATACGACGTCACCGGAGCCATAAGAAGCCCACGTCGGCTTGATGACGTCCGTTCCCTTTTTTCCGCGCCGTCGACGCGCAACGGTTTTTTCCAGTGCTCTCTAGCTACTTTGTAGTTTTGCTGTGTTACCACATTTTCAACAGTATATCTTCGACGAGGAAGTCTGGCTTTAAGCACTGTAGGGAATGTGGAGGTCTAATGTCCATGACTGATCCGCATCAAGACTGCTTGTGGTGCCTTTCTTCGGACCACGATGTGGAGGATTGTGCGTGCTGTAGGAGGATGAATCCTAAAGCACTGAAGGAGAGGAAGACTAAACTCTTTATGAAGAAGATCGGTGAGGAGAAGAGGGAGGAAGAAGAAGTCGAGGCCGGAGTAGTCGACTTCGAGGTCGTCGAAGAAGCATCATAAAAAAAGAAAGCATTCTTCTCGACGTCGGTCCTCGAAGAGCAGAAAATCGAAGTTGACTTCGCCCCGTCGGCGTCAAAGCTAGGACTTGTCTCCTTCGAAGTTTCCGAGAGGATCTCCTTTGCCGAAGCGGGCTCCAGCGCGTTCTACGGCGCAGTCACCGGCTCCGTCAAGGGCATCGACTCCGGTTCGAGTGGAGTCGGAGGTCTCTATTGATGAGCATGAACAGGAAGAGCCTGCTCCGGTGCCGGATGAATCTGCGGCTCCGGTAGAAGACACTGCGGAGCAGACGCCGGAGACTCCACAAAGGGATACAGGGTGTGTTCCTTAGCCACAATTCCCGGCTCCAGGTACCGATTCAACGCAATTTCTGAATGCCATGTATGGTATATTTAATAGGGCGGCCTTCCCATCCGGAGCACCAACTGGTCCCGTGGGTCCAATGGCATATACGCTGGGGGTGCCACAGCATTATGCTCAGGCCCCCTTTTTGCCCTTTATGCCGATGGCGCCTTCGTGGCAGTTTCCGGCGCCGATTGGGGATCTGTCGAGGATTCGGATGGATCATCCTGTTTCGGAGCCTTCTTCGACGCCGGCTCCGCCGCCTCCGGTACCTCTGGCTCCACCGACGCCGCGTACGACGACGCCGGCTCCCCGAATTCGATCAAGAAGGGAGGCCTAGAGGGTATTGGAGGAAGGAAGGTATAGAGCAGAGGTGGAAGAAGGTGAAGTCGACACTTCTTCGGATGAGTTTGAGGGAATAGAAGAAGCAAGTGGTTTGGATACGACCCCAGAGTGGGAGCATACGTCTGCAAGATCTTCTCCACCACAGGAATTAGCACCCTACCATGTGGTAATTAAGAAGGCCGCAGATCTGTTAGATTTGCAGCTGCCCTCTGTGGAGTACAAGTCTAACTTGCTTACTGAGGTGTTGCACTCTCCAACATCGACTTCGGAGCCTTTGTTGCCTTTCAATGAGGCCATCTTGGAGCCGGTTTTGGAGGTGTGGAGGAAACCTTTCTTCTCCGGCGGTTTCCAGACAGGTGGCAAGAAGGTACAGGGTTGCACCTGGGGATCCTGATTTTTTTTTTTTTGTCAACGCATCCATCTCCGGAGAGCCTAGTTGTGCAGGCTTCTTGTTCAAAACATGCTTCGGGTGCTTTCCCTCAGTCTCCAGCAGATAGGGAGTCCAAGAAAATTGATCGGGCGGCTAAAAAGTCTATCTTCAGGAAGTATGGCACTGAAGTCATCCAATGCCACGTGTCTGCTGGGACGTTATGTTCATGCCTTGATGGACTCTATAAAATCTTTAGCCCCTAAATTGCCGGAGGGTGATGAGGCGTCCTTCTTGGAGGTAGTTGCGGACACTCAGGCAGCTGCCAGACAGGTGATCCAGTCAGGGCTGGATACGGCGGACTCGGTGGCAAGAATTATGGGGTCATCTATAGCCGCGAGAAGACAGGCGTGGCTCCGTTCCTCTGGATTCTCTGCGGATGTTCAGGCCACATTGGTGGATCTGCCATTCGACGGACAAACTGTTTGGGGAGAAGGCAGACTCTGCCCTTCAACGATTTAAGGACAGCAGATTGACGGCAAAGTCCTTGGGTCTGCAGGCACCTTCTAGGGGTTCAGCTTTTCGGAAGTTTGGGGGTTTCGGAAGATCATCCTTTCGCTCCTTCCGACAGCCTCAGCAGCAGCAGCAACAACAGAATCCCCTCTATAGGTCCTATAGAGGGAAGCAAAGGGGTCGGAGAGGTTCTGGTCGCAACCCCTCTTCTTCGTCGTCCTCCTCTGCTCCCAATGAGGCTTCAGGGAAGCAGCCCTAGATCCCCCCATCCCGGATCATGTAAGTCCTGTGGGGGGGTCGGGTGTCCTACTTTCTACGGGGTTCGAAATCTATTACAACAGACCTTTGGGTTTTGAACCTCGTAGAGACTGGGTACACCCTTCCCTTTCGGGAGTTTACTCCCCCTTACCCTCCTTGCCAAGGTTATTGCTCGGAAGACCATCTGCTTCTCCTTCAGAAAGAGGTTCTAGCCTTGCTTCAGAAGGGTGCAATAGAGGTGGTTCCGGAGCAGGAAAGGGGCCAGGGGTGCTACTCCCGTTATTTCCTGATTCCCAAAAAGGACGGCAGATTGCGTCCGATACTGGACCTCAGAATCTTGAAGTTTTACCTGAAACAGGAGAAATTCAAGATGCTGACACTTGCGCCGGTTCTTCAAGCGTTGCAGCAAGGAGACTGGATGGTGTCACTCGACTTGCAGGATGCATACTTTCATGTCCCAATCCTGAAGTCGCACAGGAAGTATCTCCGTTTTACGGTTGGGTCGCAACACTACCAGTTTGCGGTCCTCCCGTTTGGTCTTACTACCGCACCTTGAGTCTTCACAAAGGTGATGGCAGTGGTGGCTGCTCATCTCAGGAGGTCGGGGATTCCGGTTTTCCCCTACCTGGACGACTGGCTTCTGAAGGCAGAGTCCCCAGAGATGGTGCAGCGTCATCTGCAGGTAACATCTCAGCTGTTATTCGACTTGGGTTTCTCGATCAATGTGCCCAAATCTCACCTGGTGCCCTCTCAACGCAGCCTGTTCATAGGGGCGGTACTGGACACTACTGTGTGTTTCGGGCATTCCCTCCTCCTCAAAGGATTCTCGGCATTCAGGAAATGGTCCCTTTATTCCACAATGGAGCGGTTGTTCCGGTTCTGAAGGTCCTTCGCCTGCTCGGTCTGTTCGCCTCCTGCATTCTGTTGGTCAACCATGCACGCTGGCACATGAGGGCGCTCCAGTGGTGCCTCCGCAGGCAGTGGTATCAGCACAATGGAGATCTCAGGGAGTCGATCAGGATCTCCGGAGAAGCTGCAGCGGATCTATCTTGGTGGAGGGCAATCTGTCCCAAGGAAAGCCCTTCCATCTTCCTCCATCGGTGGCCACAGTGATAACGGATGCATCCACCCTAGGGTGGGGTGCTCATCTGGGGGATCTGGAGATCAAGGGTCTTTGGTCTCCAGAGGAGAGGTTGCTTCACATCAAGGCCTTCCTCCCTTCCCTTCGCGGTCGGTTAATTCAAGTCCTGACGGACAACACTACCGCGATGTGGTATGTCAACAAGCAGGGAGGAGTGGGGTCGCGTTGTCTCTGCAGAGAGGCTCTGCGTCTCTGGTCCTGGGCTCAGGACCATCAGATTTGTCTGATGGGAAATCATCTGGCCGGGGTGCTGAACGTGCGGACAGTCTCAGTCGGCAGTTCTCCGCCGACCACGAGTGGAGGCTCCATCCGGAGGCGATTCGTCACGTCTTTCGGGCGTGGGGAACCCCTTGGGTGGACCTGTTCGCCACCTGCGAGAACGCGCACTGCCCGTCGTTTTGCAGTCTCCAGTATCCGATGCAGGGGGCGTTGGGGGACGCGTTTCAGTTGAGTTGGGGCTCACAACTCCTTTACGCGTTTCCTCCCATACCCTTGATTACTCGGTGTGAGAAGTTGGCCTGATGTATGATGTCACTAGTTCTAGTGTACATCTTATATCAGTCCAAATACCCTTATGGTGATTGGTTGTAAAGTCAACCTTATAGACCAGCTATCCTAGTGGTAGCATGGACAAGAGCAGTCTTAGGCTAAACTCTGAATGGCATGTGAAGCCAGCTGTGATACCATATATAATCCCTTGAATACCAAATGAAAGGGCATCACAACAGATATATATATAAAATAAAGTGTATTTATTCTAGTCAAACCCTCAGCACTCTTTGAGATTAGAGGTAAGTACAACAGAGTCTTATTTATGCATACATTAAGTCACACAGGTAAGTAATACAGTTAGGCCCTAGGGGCCACGCAAACCATATACTAAGTGGTATAAGGACCACTGTCACGGAAATAGGATAGGCCTAGGGAATCGCTGGGGCTACACTATACTACCAAAGGTTAGGAAGTGGGAGGCCCACGGGATTCAGGTGCAGAGTGGAAACACTCACACGTAATGCGTAAAAGTCACTAGCAATAGTACAGTTTAGAAATAGATAGATTTAGGACACTTCCGGAGTAGCTAGGAAGTCGAGACTGGAAAACTAGACACTAGGATAGTCACTATCCTGATGAGCACCGGAGTACCCAAGTTACCTAGCCCACAGGCTGCGGGTGCATAGGGGTGAAGTTGCGTCGGGTTTCGTCGTCGACTCCTATGGATGCCTGAAGAAAGATGCTGGCAGTCAGTGAAGAGTGTCCGGTGGATCCCAAGGCTGGGATCAAGAAGAGAGGAGACCTGCAAGCAGAAGGGACAGAGTCAAGGTAACTAGCCAGTGACCACGTGGAACCAGGCGATGTCGTGAAGATTGCAGGTGAAGGTGAAGCTTGTCGCTGCAGCCACGAGGACCAGGAAGCGTCGAGGACTACCAGGACCAGGAGGCGAGCTGTCCCACGAAGGCTCTTGCTGTCGGCGGCGTCGAAGTTGGACTAGGACTCACCAAGCCTTGGCAAGCGGAACCCACGCAGAACGGAGGACTTGCTTCTGGTGCAGACCAAGAAAGTCTGGGGTGCTTCTCTTTTTCAAAGGAGCAGGAGCCAGTCTGGAGGAGCCAAACAAGCGCTGAAGATTACGGGATGCGTCGTCACAAAGGCCACTAGCCAGCGGGCAAGCAACCGGACAGACGCGGCAAGCAGGAAAATGCAGAAGGGCCCCGCGCAGGACTCGTGGAGTGTGGGGGGCTGGTCTTCGGTGCAGATGGTGCTTGGGGTTGGGGCTTCTCAATGCCCGGTGCACAACTTCGAGGGTGCCTCAGAAGCTGCGCTTGAAGATACCAGCCACTTTTCCCAGGTAGCCGGTCCCACGTCTCTCGTCGCCTCCACGGATCTCAGCTCTGCTGTGGATGTGGATCAGGGTCGGAGAAGTCTGGAAGTCAATGCTCTGGTCGGGCTCTGCAGTCGGTCCCTCGTAGAACTTGGGCAAAGCAAAGGGTAGTCTCTTGATGGTGCCGGTTTGCACAGGGTAGCCACTCCTTGGCCACAAGGGAGATTCTTCAGTCTTCTTCTTTCGTCGAATGTCGAAGGTCCAGAGTTTCTGTTCAAGTTTGCAGGTTCAGGATAATCTAAAGTCTTGAGGCCCAACTCCCACTCTTATACTAATCTGGGGGGGCTGGGATACCTGCTAGGTCACGCCTTATGGGTGGGACCTGGGAGGGGGTGGTTACACCCACTTCCCTTTGTCCAGTTTCGCGCCAGAGCTGGGGCTGGAGTGCCCCAGCGCCGGTTTGAACTGGACTATGCAAGGAACACCTTGTGTGCCCCAGGCATGTCTCATTCCTTTCAGCCCACCCTGCCCCAATACACTAAAGGCTGTCTGGGGAGGTGCTAGCACCTCCCCAAGCAGGAAACCTATTGTCCAGGCCTCCCTGGCTGGGATCACTCCCAGCAGCAGGAGGTCAGACTTGTGTCGTGGCAGCAGCATCCATTTTGTGATGCTGAGGCTTTGGTCAGAGGCTAACAGTGAAGTATGATTTTAACATGTCTTTCCCTCTAGAAGGGGGGAATAATATCCTCATGTCCAGAAATGGTATGGGGGTATTATTCCACAGTGTTAGACACCTTACACGACATGTTTCGATAAAGCCAAACCATAGTTACCATAACCGTTTAAGATTATAAGGCACTTTAAGAGTATATGGTAGGCTATATCATAGAACAGCTATAAGGACATGGTTCCGAAAGCTGCAGACAGGCTCAGCTCATGCTAGAGCACCATCTCACATGTTACCAAGCACTCTGCCCCCAGGATTGTTAAGGCCTGCCATAGGAGTGACTGATAGGTACACGTGTCTATATGTAAGTTAGGTATAGGAATACTACACCTAAGCAAGGGGTGATTACACGACCTTGCCCCAGCTGAGTGATCAGCCAGTTGTGTCAAAATGGAAGGCCAGGGGTGGCATAATACATGCTGCAGCCCCTGGTAGGCCTAGGGTACACCTATGCCCTGGGTACCTAGGGTACACTGTACAGGGGCCAATAAGGGGATCCTATCCAAATGGGTTATGCACCTAAAGTACATAGTATTAATTTAGAGAGAGAACAGCAGGGCTGTGGGTCTGATTAGCAGGCCCACAGCCACATCTAAGTCGAAAACCAGTAAAGCAAAAGCAAAAAGTGGGGGTGAACATAGAAAGCAGACCCTACTCTCCTACACAACCCCCCCCCCCCCCCCCAAACTTAGGGACATTAAACTAACCTTGACCAGTTGAGTCTTCATGTTCTAAGTGGAAATATCTGGAGAGTCCATCTGCATTGGCATGGTCAGTCCCAGGTCTATGTTCCACTGTGAAGTCCATCCCCTGTAGGGAAATGGACCACCTAAGAAGTTTGGGATTTTCACCCTTCATCTGATTTAGCCACAAGAGGGGCTTATGGTCTGTCTGAATTCTTGAAGTGAGTGCCAAACAAGTATGGCCTCAGCTTCTTCAGGGCCCAAACCACAGCAAAGGCCTCCCTCTCAATAGCTGACCAACGTTTCTCTCTAGGGGTCAGCCTTCTACTTATAAAAGCAATGGGCTGGTCTTGACCATCTACATTCAGTTGTGAAAGAACAGCTCCCACACCTAACTCAGGAGCATCTGTCTGGACAGTGAACTCTTTGGAGTAGTCTGGACTTTTCAGAATAGGTGCACTGCACATGGCCTGCTTCAGGTCATCAAATGCTTTTTGACAGCTTACTGTCCACTGAACTTTCTTTGGCATCTTCTTGGAGGTCAAGTCAATAAGTGGTGTCACAATGGACCCATAGTTCTTAACAAACTTTCTGTAGTACCCAGTCAGGCCCAAGAAAGCTCTGACCTGAGTCTGGGTAGTTGGAGGAGTCCAGTCCTTTATGGTCTGGATCTTGCTCTCCAGTGGTTGAACCTGACCCCCACCAACTAGGTGGCCCAGGTATACAACCTTGCTCTGCCCTATCTGGCACTTAGTGGCCTTGATAGTGAGGCCTGCCTTTTGCAGGGCCTCTAAAACATTCCTCAGGTGGACCAGGTGATCCTCCCAGGTGGAGCTAAAGACAGCAATATCATCAAGATAAGCTGCACAATAATCATCCAACCCAGTAAGGACTTGATTCACCAACCTTTGGAAAGTGGCAGGTGCATTCTTCAAACCAAAGGGCGTTACCACAAATTGATAATGTCCTCCTGGGGTCGAGAAAGCAGTTTTGGCCTTTGCATTCTCAGCTAGTCTGATTTGCCAGTAGCCTGCTGTTAGGTCAAATGTGCTCAAAAACTTAGCAGCTGCCAGTCTGTCAATGAGCTCATCTGCCCTAGGTATTGAGTGGGCATCTGTCCTAGTGACAGCATTGAGACCTCTGTAATCCACGCAAAACCTCATCTCTCTCTTACCATCTTGGGTGTGAGGTTTTGGCACAAGGACTACAGGACTAGCCCAAGGTGTCTCTGAAGGTTCAATGACTCCCAGCTCCAACATCTTCTGTACCTCAACTTTTATGCAGTCCCTGACATGGTCAGGTTGCCTGTAGATTTTACTCTTCACAGGCAGACTGTCACCAGTGTCCACCTCATGGGTGCACCAGTTAGTCTGACTTGGGGTCAGAGAGAACATATGTCTGTAGGACTGCAGAACTTGCCTGCAGTCCTGTTGCTGATGGGCAGTGAGGCTGTCAGAAAAGACCACACCATCAACTGAGCCATCATCAGGGTTCTGAGTCAACAGGTCTGGGAGAGGGTCACTCTCTTCCTCCTGCCCCTCATCTGTAGCCATGAGTAGCCCCATGTCTGCCCTGTCAACATATGCCTTCAATCTGTTGACATGAAGCACCCTGTGGGGGCTTCTGGGAGTCCCAAGGTCCACCCAGTAGGTGACTTCTCCCTTTTTCTCAACAATAGTGTGGGGTCCAGACCATTTGTCTTGGAGTGCTGCTGGGGCCACTGGCTCCAACACCCACACTTTCTGTCCTGGCTGGTAAACAGTCAGTACAGCCTTTTGGTCATGCCAAGCTTTTTGGAGTTCTTGGCTTGCCTCAAGGTTTTTAGAAGCCTTCTTCATATACTCTGCCATCCTGGAGCGGAGACCAAGTACATAATCCACTATGTCCAGTTTGGGTTGTCTGAGAGGTCTCTCCCATCCTTCCCTTACCAAACACAGGGGTCCTCTTACAGGATGCCCAAACAAAAGCTCAAAAGGGCTGTAGCCAACCCCCTTTTGTGGGACCTCTCTGTAAGCAAACAGAAGGCAGGGTAAAAGGATGTCCCATCTTCGCCTAAGCTTGTTTGGTAAACCTTTTATCATTCCCTTTAGGGTCTTGTTGAATCTCTCAACAAGCCCATTGCACTGTGGGTGATAGGGTGTGGTGAACTTGTAGTTCACACCACACTCCTTCCACATTGCAGTCAAGTATCCTGACATGAAGTTGGCACCTCTGTCAGAAATGACCTCCTTTGGAAAGCCCACTCTGGAGAATACTCCAAGCAGGGCCCTTGCCACAACAGGAGCTGTTGTGGTCCTCAGGGGAATTGCTTCTGGGTACCTGGTGGCATGGTCCACTATCACCAGTATGAATCTGTGCCCAGATGCTGTTTGTGGGTCCATTGGTCCTACAATATCTATGCCCACTCTTTCAAAGGGGACCCCCACCACAGGTAGTGGTATGAGGGGGGCCTTTGTGGTGCCACCTGATTTGCCACTGGCTTGGCAGGTGACACAGGAGCGACAAAACTCCTTAGTATCTTCTGACATATGGGGCCAGTGAAAGTGAGGGACAAGCCTGTCCCAAGTCTTGTTCTGGCCTAAATGTCCTGCAAGGGGAATATCATGGGCCAAGGTAAGAAGGAAGCCTCTGAACTTCAGTGGTATGACCAACCTCCTGGATGCACCAGGCTTGGGGTCTCTAGCCTCTGAATACAGTAGCCCTTCATCACAATACACACTATGGGTACCTTGAGCATTCCCTGCAGCCTCAGCAGCAGCCAGCTGTCTGAGGGGTTCAAGAGAGGGGCAGTCTAATTGAGCCTGCCTCAGATCTGCCCTTGAAGGTCCCCCTGTCCCAAGAAACTCAACCTGATCAGGTTCAAGTTCTTCTAGGACAGTTCCTTCAGGGCTCTCAGAATCATCCTCCTGGGAGGCCTGATCCACCACCTGAGGCAGGGGGGAAGTCACAGCCTTAACCCTACTGCTCTTTCTCTTGGTTTGTGACTGGTCCATAGTTTCAGGATCCAGCACTTGTTCAGTGGTGCACTTTTTGGCCAGTGACCCGGTCACAGCAAGGACATGTCCATCTATCCCCAGCATTTCTGCATGGGTCCTATACTCCACTTCAGACCAAACTGAAGTTTCAAGAACATTGCCCAGTAAACACTCTACAGGAAGGTCTGAACTAACAACAACTTTCTTGAGGCCAGTTACCCCTCCCCAGGAGAAGTTAACAATAGCCACACTATGGGAGGTAGTGGCATTGCTAGCGTTGGTCACTAGGTAATTCTCACCTAGCATGATCTGTCCAGGGTCCACAAAAGCAAGTGTCACCATTGTGACACTAGCCCCAGTGTCCCTGTAGGCCTGAGCCATTCTTTGGTTGATAAAAGGAGTCTGTCTGTACTTGCCCAGGTTACTGGGGCCTACAGTAGAGGACAAAGCTAAGTCCCCATCACAGATCAGAACAGCCTGAGTAGGTATTCTGACTAGGCCAGAATCCTCCTCAGTTCCCAGGGTTAACCCTACTACACCCTTTTGCTGGGAACCACCACTTACAGCTGAACTAGGGGGTACAGTTGCCTTAGGGGCAATGGTGGCTGGGGGCTTATCCTTTTTGGTGCACTCACTAAACCAATGTGAGTTGGACTTACAATAGTTGCACCATGGTTTCTTTTGGCCTTCTTTCTTTTTATCCTTTTTGGGACCACCCTCCCCCTGAGCCTTTTGGGGGCCTGGTGAAGACTTCTGGTCTTTGTTTCTGATCATTACCCTTCTGGTCTGCCTTTTTCTGATCACCGCCCTGGTTCTGGTTTTTTTGCTTAACTCTAGTCCTGACCCATCTATCTGCCTTCTTTCCCAATTCTTGGGGAGAAGTCAGATCAGAATCAATCAGGTGTTGATGCAATAGCTGGTTTTGACAGTTGTTAAGTATTTGTTCTCTCATGATCAAATTATACAATCCTGTATAGTCCTTAACCTTACTTCCCATTAGCCAGCCTTCCAGAGCCTTAGTGGCACAATCTACAAAGTCAGTCCAGTCCTGAGTCTGTGTCTTCTGGGTATCCCTGAACAACAACCTGTATTGTTCAGTGGTTAGGCCAAACCCATCAATCAGAGCACTCTTCAGGACAGTGTAATTATCTGCATCCTCATCACTAACTGTGAGGAGCTTGTCTCTACCTTTCTCAGAGAAGGAGAGCCACAAGATAGCTGCCCACTGACTTTGGGGTACCTGCTGTACTTTGCAAGCTCTCTCCAAAGCAGTTATCCATTTGTGGATGTCATCCCCACACTTGTAGGGAGGGACAATCTTGCTCAGGTTTCTATTATCATAGTGCCTGTCTCTATCCTTAGGGATATTGCTACCACCAGTGGGTTCTGACCCACTTAACTTTTGCTCTCTAGCAAGAGCAAGCTTCTCCTTGGCAAGGGCAAGTTCTTCCCTCTGAATCCTCAGATTAGCTTCCCTCATTCTGGCTTCATGTTCCTTTCTCTCAGGGGAAGTCATTCCCCTGTGAGAGGAAACACTAGAGATGCTAGAGACATGGGAGTGGATGGATTCCCTTGAAGGGGATCTGTCCCTCCTGCTTCTCTGTGTAAGCCCACTTGGGGGTCTGTATGGGGGGACCCCATGCAAACTCCCATGTAAGCTTAGGTTAGCCTGGCTAAGTCTTCCTACTTGGCCCTGGCTGTCTACCTCTTCATCTGAAGTCCCATCTGACTCATCTGTGGTGGGTAGACCCTCCTTTGTACCTAGGGTACCTGCCTGTGAGGCTTCAGAGCATCGTACTCCTCTAGGAGTTGTCTTAACTGAAGGAGGGTAGGGTTTGCACCCTGTTTTATTCCTCTGGAGGTACACAATTGTCTCATCTCCTGGAATGTTAGGGTATCATATCTAGAGGGGGTCTTCTGCAGACCTGACACTCCTGAGAGAGCATCTACTTGATCTCCTCCCAGAGACATGATCTAGTGAGGGTGTGGTGTGTGCACCTACCTACACTAGTTGTTTCTACTAAACCTCTCTGGTAGTTGTAGTCAGGGTGTGTTACTCCCTTCAACCTACAACTACTAAGTCCAGTAGGACTTAAGTATTATAATCTGTTATATGTACCTAGACAATATCTGTGTGATCTTTCAATTTAGTATCTCAAGATTACAATGGTATTACAACAGCAAGCTCAGGTCCCAACCGCTGCTCACCAATGTGAGAAGTTGGCCTGATGTATGATGTCACTAGTTCTAGTGTACACCTTATATCAGTCCAAATACCCTTATGGTGATTGGTTGTAAAGTCAACCTTATAGACCAGCTATCCTAGTGGTAGCATGGACAAGAGCAGTCTTAGGCTAAACTCTGAATGGCATGTGAAGCCAGCTGTGATACCATATATAATCCCTTGAATACCAAATGAAAGGGCACCACACCAGATATATATATAACAAAGTGTATTTATTCTAGTCAAACCCTCAGCACTCTTTGAGATTAGAGGTAAGTACAACACAGTCTTATTTATGCATACATTAAGTCACACAGGTAAGTAATACAGTTAGGCCCTAGGGGCCACGCAAACCATATACTAAGTAAGTGGTATAAGGACCACTGTCACGGAAATAGGATAGGCCTAGGCCTAGGGAATCGCTGGGGCTACACTATACTACCAAAGGTTAGGAAGTGGGAGGCCCACGGGATTCAGGTGCAGAGTGTAAACACTCACGCGTAATGCGTAAAAGTCACTAGCAATAGTACAGTTTAGAAATGGATAGATTTAGGACACTCCCGGAGTAGCTAGGAAGTCGAGACTGGACAACTAGACACTAGGATAGTCACTATCCTGATGAGCACCGGAGTACCCAAGTTACCTAGCCCACATGCTGCGGGTGCATAGGGGTGAAGTTGCGTCGGGTTTCGTCGTCGACTCCTATGGATGCCTGAAGAAAGATGCTGGCAGTCAGTGAAGAGTGTCCGGTCGATCCCAAGGCTGGGATCAAGAAGAGAGGAGACCTGCAAGCAGAAGGGACAGAGTCAAGGTCACTAGCCATTGACCACATGGAACCAGGCGATGTCGTGAAGATTGCAGGTGAAGGTGAAGCTTGTCGCTGCAGCCACAAGGACCAGGAAGCGTCGAGGACGACCAGGACCAGGAGGCGAGCTGTCCCACGAAGGCTCTTGCTGTCGGCGGTTTCGAAGTTGGACTAGGACTCACCAAGCCTTGGCAAGCGGAACCCACGCAGAACGGAGGACTTGCTTCTGGTGCAGACCAGGAAGGTCTGGGGTGCTTCTCTTTTTCAAAGGAGCAGGAGCCAGTCTGGAGGAGCCAAACCAGCGCTGAAGATTACGGGATGCGTCGTCACAAAGGCCACTAGCCAGCGGGCAAGCAACCGGACAGACGCGGCAAGCAGGAAAATGCAGAAGTGCCCCACGCAGGACTCGTGGAGTGTGGGGGGCTGGTCTTCGGTGCAGATGGTGCTTGGGGTTGGGGCTTCGCAATCCCCGGTGCACAACTTCGAGGGTGCCTCAGAAGCTGCGCTTGAAGATACTAGCCACTTTTCCCAGGTAGCCGGTCCCACGTCTCGTCGCCTCCACGGATCTCAGCTCTGCTGTGGATGTGGATCAGGGTCGGAGAAGTCTGGAAGTCAAGGCTCTGGTCGGGCTCTGCAGTCGGTCCCTCGTAGAACTTGGGCAAAGCAAAGGGTAGTCTCTTGATGGTGCCTGTTTGCACAGGGTAGCCACTCCTTGGCCACAAGGGAGATTCTTCAGTCTTCTTCTTTCGTCGAATGTCGAAGGTCCAGAGTTTCTGTTCAAGTTTGCAGGTTCAGGATAATCTAAAGTCTTGAGGCCCAACTCCCACTCTTATACTAATCTGGGGGGGCTGGGATACCTGCTAGGTCACGCCTTATGGGTGGGACCTGGGAGGGGGTGGTTACACCCACTTCCCTTTGTCCAGTTTCGCGCTGGGGCTGGAGTGCCCCAGCGCCGGTTTGAACTGGACTATGCAAGGAACACCTTGTGTGCCCCAGGCATGTCTCATTCCTTTCAGCCCACCCTGCCCCAATACACTAAAGGCTGTCTGGGGAGGTGCTAGCACCTCCCCAAGCAGGAAACCTATTGTCCAGGCCTCCCTGGCTGGGATCACTCCCAGCAGCAGGAGGTCAGACTTGTGTCGTGGCAGCAGCATCCATTTTGTGATGCTGAGGCTTTGGTCAGAGGCTAACAGTGAAGTATGATTTTAACATGTCTTTCCCTCTAGAAGGGGGGAATAATATCCTCATGTCCAGAAATGGTATGGGGGTATTATTCCACAGTGTTAGACACCTTACACGACATGTTTCGATAAAGCCAAACCATAGTTACCATAACCGTTTAAGATTATAAGGCACTTTAAGAGTATATGGTAGGCTATATCATAGAACAGCTATAAGGACATGGTTCCGAAAGCTGCAGACAGGCTCAGCTCATGCTAGAGCACCATCTCACATGTTACCAAGCACTCTGCCCCCAGGATTGTTAAGGCCTGCCATAGGAGTGACTGATAGGTACACGTGTCTATATGTAAGTTAGGTATAGGAATACTACACCTAAGCAAGGGGTGATTACACGACCTTGCCCCAGCTGAGTGATCAGCCAGTTGTGTCAAAATGGAAGGCCAGGCCAGGGGTGGCATAATACATGCTGCAGCCCCTGGTAGGCCTAGGGTACACCTATGCCCTGGGTACCTAGGGTACACTGTACAGGGGCCAATAAGGTGATCCTATCCAAATGGGTAATGCACCTAAAGTACATAGTATTAATTTAGAGAGAGAACAGCAGGGCTGTGGGTCTGATTAGCAGGCCCACAGCCACATCTAAGTCAAACCAGTAAAGCAAAAGCAAAAAGTGGGAGTGAACATAGAAAGCAGACCCTACTCTCCTACACTCGGGTTCTCAGGAAGATTCGCCAAGACCGGGCCCAAGTTATATTGGTCGCCCCGGATTGGCCAAGAAGGGTGTGGTATACAGATCTTCTCCACCTCTCCTCGTGCCCTCCGCTCCGTCTCCCTCTGAGGGCAGACCTCCTCTCGCAGTCGGAGGGGCAGGTTCTACACCCCCACCTCCAGAGCTTACACCTTCATGCCTGGAGATTGAACGGGGCAACCTGAGTTCATTCTCTCTCCCGCCTGATGTGGTGGACGTTATTTTATCGGCCAGGCGACACTCCACCAAGTCCATTTACTCCTACAGGTGGTCCAAGTTTGTTAAATGGTGTGGAGATCCATTGACCCTTTAAAAGCCCATCTTTCTGATGTGCTCCAGTTTGCTCTTTCCTTGGCTCAGCAGGGCTGTGCTGTGGCCACGGTCAAGGGCTATCTTTCGGCCTGATCAGCTTTTTTACGCCTTCCTGATTAACCGTCACAATTTAAATCTCCGGTTGTGCTGAGGTTTATCAAGGGCCTTACGAACATGTTTCCTCCCACTCCTTTTGTAATGCCACAGTGGGACCTTAATCTTGTTTTAACCTTTCTGATGGGGTCCCCTTTTGAGCCTCTGCATAGCTGTCCTTTGAGGGCATTAGAGCTCATTCGACTAGAGCTAAGTCATCTACATCTGCTTTGGCCCGGGGTGTTCCTGTTGCAGATATTTGTAAGGCTGCGACTTGGGCCTCCCTCCATACTTTCGCAAAGCATTATTGCTTCGACTCAGAGATGAGGAGGGAGGGCCACTTCGCGCGCTCTGTCTTGCAAGACTTTCTGGTATAGGAAGGTGGACACCCTCCTCCGGAAGTGGGTACTGCTGTGGGAATCTATTTACAAGGTGAGGAATCCACTGGCAGATGTATCCATCAGAAGAACAAGTTACTTACCTTCGGTAACGCTTTTTCTGGTGGATACAGTATCTGCCTGTGGATTCCTCACTGACCCACCTGCCTCCCCGTTGTCCACCTTTCTATACCATGAAAGAGGTCTTGTTGGAATGTTTTTATACTTTCTTGTACATTTGTAGGAAATGCTTGTTTGTTAAGCATTCCTTTTCTTTGTATGCTTTGTATTTGTGTTGGTATACTGTGTATACTTGGAGTTGTCGTTGGTTCGCCTGTTCGCCTCGAAGGCTCGGAAAAAATGGGTGGAACTGACGTCATCACGCCGACGTGGGCTTCTTATGGCTCCGGTGACGACGTACGGAGTCGCGAGCAGAGCCGATGCATTATGACGTCGACGTGGAGTGCTGGAAAGAAAAGTTCCGTGGAATGCTGGCGCAGGGGATATTCACAAGGTGAGGAATCCACAGGCAGATACTGTATCCACCAGAAAAAGCGTTACCGAAGGTAAGTAACTTGTTCATTAGGACCACCTATATAACCCCCTCGCCTTGAAATCGCACCAGTCGAACCTTGTACGACTGTACCAAACCGCAGTGCTTGGAACCCACTGCGCTTTAGATTTCCATTGTTTGTGTTTACAAGTACTCGCTGTCTCCACCTTTTCACCCGTGGCATGACTCTCCAATATAAATTGTATATATATCACTGCTAATATAGTAGTGTCGGTTTCAGTCAGTGTGGTTTTTTTTTTTTATCCAGTTATGTGCAGGTTGTCACACGTCTGCTTTTATTCGAAATTCAAATAACCTTTCCTGAAAAGTGTAAAATGTTGAATCTTCCTTTTAAATAAAATTGCTTATAATCTGACTTCTTACACATCTCTTGAAGTAATTTTTGTGGTGTATATGCAATCACATTCACCTTGGTGTCTCTAAATGTGCAAATGTTGATCTTACTTGTCAAATGTTTTTGTTCTTTTAGGTTTCAATGTAGAAACTGTAGAGTACAAGAACATCAGTTTTACGGTATGGGATGTAGGTGGCCAGGATAAAATTCGCCCCCTCTGGCGCCACTATTTCCAGAACACTCAAGGTCAGTCTGCCTTCATTACATTGTAAAGAAAGTTCTAATGTTTTTCAGCAATAACGTGGATCCTTACCTTGCCTCCCACTCAGTCAATGGCAATGCATGGCTGTCTTAGAAGAAGAGCACAAGCTTCATGTGTTCATCCATTTTGCCCTTATAAACTTCATTTTAAAATTCAGGTAAGTAGTTTATGAAAAACAAGGTAAATAACCTGGAGCAGGGTAATTCTTTTTGTTTGTTAGGAATTGGAAAGATCTGCAGTGTCTGAATCCTGGTTGTTTCTCTTTTTCTGCTTGAGCTTTTACTGCCCAGTTTTCATTTTAGATACTAAAGGTATCTTCTAATATTAATTATCCACTAGAATAACTTCTCTGGTTACTTCACTAATAAACATTGACTTCCATGCTTCCCATACAACTAACTACCAACTTCAGTAACACTCTGTAATCTCCGAATTACTCTGGAGAAGGGAAAAGAGGCAGCATTGTTCTTTAAAAATGTAAACTAAATAAACGTTCCGGAGGCAAACTTTTACAAATACCAACGTGCCTTCCTAATAAATCAAGCAACTTGGGGCCAGATGTACGGCCATTCCAAATTACGACTCGCAATTTACGCACAATTGCAATCCGCAAATTTCGGGTCGCAATTTGGAATGTACAACAGTGTCAGATACTGGTTGAGATTCACAATGGGGTCGCCAAACGCGAGGCTCATGAATATTAATGAGCCACTCTCAATTTGAGCCCCATTTGTAATGGCTGTCCCTCCCAGGGATGAAGGCCTGCTGGGCTCGGCAGACCTCTGTCTGGGACTGCTTGTCAATAAAGCAGTGTTTTTTTTTTCTCTTTTTTTTCTTATTCTTTTTTTTATGCAGCCAGTTTTCCTTAAAGGAAAAACGGATGCATTATAAAAAAAAAAAAAAAAAGTTTGTCATTTTTTTTAAGGGCAGGTAGTGCTCCCTGGAACCACTGCCTGCCCTTAAAAAATATTTTTAGAGCCAGTCACAAAGGGGAAGGGGTCCCCTGGGGACCTTTCCCATTTACGACTCCATTACCACCCTCTTGAAGAGGGAGGTAAATTGCAAGTGTTTTGCGACCGCAATTGCTCAGTCCTTCTGGACATTTTGGTTTAACCCCTTTGCTGCTAGGCCGCCCCCGTGCTGAGCCTTTTTTTGCTATATAGGGTAGTACACGCTTAAGCCCCTGTAACTTTTAGACCACATAAGGTATCCGTGCCAAATGTGGGTCCTTTTCTTCTAACGTCATGGGGATTTTAAAGGTACCCAGTGTTTGTTGATTCCCCTAGAGGGGACCCAGAAATTAGCCAAGGTACATCTACATTTTGTTTTCTTTTTGGAAAAATTGGGAAAAATATGCTACAGATGAAAGAGGATGTTTTTTCCCTGCAAATGATATTAACAAATTGTTTGTGGTTCTGAAATCATCAGCTTTCAGGGACTGACAGACATGTCAGAAAACCAAATTTATTTACAGTTTTGGCATTTTACTGCGGCATAACCTATTTTTGCTATTTTTTTGTGCTTTCAACCTCCTTCCAGTTAGTGGTAGAAATGGGTATGAGAAGTAATAATGGATCCTGGAAAGCTATACATTTCAGAAAAGTAGACCAAATTCTGAATTCAGCAAGGCGTCATTTGTGTAGATCCTTCCAGGTTTTTTTTATAGAAACTAACAGTTGAAAATTGGAAAAATTGAAAATGAGTTCGGGGGCCGGGGGGGGGGGGGGGGGGGTCGGAGAGAGAGAGAATAGCCATTTGTGCCAACCTTTTCACCTGTAACTTCTAAGTATGACAGATATTTGAAGGCAATATACCGTTACATCCGCTGGGTATATAGCAATTTATTTGGGAAAATATTGCCATTCCAGTTTGAACCCAGCCATATGCAAATCAGTCTTGATCCTGCACCCAATGGGAACAGTTCTACCCGAACTGCCAGGCCACGTCCTCCCTGGACTGTAAATAAGCATCCTAGGATCGGTTTGGGGTTTCACCCCTAATCAGCCAGGATAGCTTGACTCCAGTGGCATGGAGAGCACGGGACCTACGCCTGGGCATACTCATCCCACTCGGGGGTGACTAATTCAAAAAGAACAATTGATGGACAGAATGCAGAACAATGTCATACATTCGCCTCAGTACAGAAATCTGGGCCTAAATCAATCATTTTTTTGCTCCCCATTCCAAAGATGAGACGTGCTTTAAGTTTTACATGTCCAGGTAGTGAAAACCCACTAAATTCACTTTTCACTACAGCAAGGCCTATCTCTCCTGTAGGTTAGCATTGGAGCTTCCCTGTAGCATTTTACACGGGTGTCTTTCAATTGTGAGCTGATAGGAATTTGGGGTTTGGCATCTCTGGACCCACACTTTAAAAACTCATCTCTGTGAAGTTGCTTTTTAAATGGCATGTCTAAAAATGCCATCATAGAAAGTTGGCATTTTATTACTTTATCCATTCGGTGCCTCTGTACCCTAGAATACACGTCTGGGTTGGATGACAGTTGAGCTTTGTGAATTCACTCTAAACCGTCACCCACAAAGGGAGCGTAGGTGAGTCCTGCATGTTCCGATGGCCCATCACCAACTAAAGTGATGGTAGGTCTTAACACTTGAGACCGGAGTACAGCTCTGCCTGTCCCCACACAAAGAACTGCATACCCCCTGAAGTGTCTGGAGCCAGGGCCAGGAAGGGCCGGGTCTTGTGCGCTACAAAGGCCTTTCTTTGAAGTTCCCCCTACTTCAAAGGCCAAACTGGGTATAAGTACTGGACCTCTGACACTGAAACAGTAGAAACGGAAACACTTCTGGACTGAGGCTATTCTGCCAGGAAGAAGAGCTGTTGGACTGCCAGGAGGGACTGCCACTTTGCTGCTTGCCTTGATGTGTTGGCCTGCTGTCTGCTGCTTCTTGCCTGGGAGTGAAAGGACTGGTCTTTTGCTCTCTGCATCCTGCTTTCTAAAGTTTCTCCAAGGGCTTGAGTTGAGCTTGGCTCCTTTTAGAAACCTCATGGCCTTCAAAGACTTTACATACATCCTACTAACATCACCTGGGCTCCTCAGCTGTGAGTCCTGACCTGCCAAGTGGTACCATACCCAGTCCTGGACCCTTGGAGGGGATTCTGGAACTGCAGCCAAGAAATGAACGACAAACATCACTTTGAAACCAGCGCTTCACTCACAACCCAACACATCACCGCAGCCTGCACCGAAACTGTTGTCCCCGCTCGCTGAGTGCACAACGCAGTGACTGCGACTTAAAATGCAAGCTCCGACGGTGTTGCATCACGTGCGAAGTACCGCTGCGGCATGAGTCTCAAGCACCGCCTCACTAAAGTATGTAAAAAAAGAAACAAACAACAGGAGTAGACCCGTTATCCCAGCAGAGACCGGGCGATAATGTTTAACAAAACAACAATGTCTCAACTGGAAATCATTCAGAGGCAAATTTCAGATCAATAATGAAATCGCAAGGGAAAGGACGGGAGACCACCAAGAAATTAGAAAAAGGGTTTTGTATTGCAGGTAGTTATAGCAGCACTACGGTACAATAAAGGTACAAATGACCAAAAACACAAATGTGAGCACTGGGCGTGCTGGTGATAGTGAACGGCGCAGTGAGCACAATAAGTGAAGACAGCGTGAACGGCGATAAAATGATAATGACAATATGGTCAAGATATGATTATGTACAATCAAATTTAAACAAAATTGTAAATGACCACAGAAAAAAGCCAAAGTTCTTTGCTGGGGGTTGTCGACGGCGTTTCAGCCTGATTGATTCCAGGCCATCATCAGGACAATGGTCATAGATAAACGTGTGCTGTGGAGAGAGAGGAGAGAAAAAGAGGGGAGGGGGGGGGGGGAGGGGTTGTGTTTTAGTTGTCTAAAAGAGAAAAGGCCCTAAACGTATAGCCCAAAAAGAAATGAAAGAGAGCTAATTACCTGGGCGTAAATTTGGTACACGAATTCCAAAGGTAGAAATAGACCAAGATGTGAAACAATCGTAATTTCTAAAGGAGGAAGAGAGGGACAAAAGGGGTCCGAGTTACTTAGCCATGTAATCTCAAATGGGTAGAGGGGGAAGTGAGGGACACACAAGTCTTTTTCTCTCCTCTCTCTCCACAGCACACGTTTATCTATGACCATTGTCCTGATGATGGCCTGGAATCAATCAGGCTGAAACGCCGTCGACAACCCCCAGCAAAGAACTTTGGCTTTTTTCTGTGGTCATTTACAATTTTGTTTAAATTTGATTGTACATAATCATATCTTGACCATATTGTCATTATCATTTTATCGCCGTTCACGCTGTCTTCACTTATTGTGCTCACTGCGCCGTTCACTATCACCAGCACGCCCAGTGCTCACATTTGTGTTTTTGGTCATTTGTACCTTTATTGTACCGTAGTGCTGCTATAACTACCTGCAATACAAAACCCTTTTTCTAATTTCTTGGTGGTCTCCCGTCCTTTCCCTTGCGATTTCATTATTGATCTGAAATTTGCCTCTGAATGATTTCCAGTTGAGACATTGTCACTAAAGTATGTGACGCTCTAACTCCGTGCCTGCGGGCTAGTGGCTGGACATCAACACTGCGGAATCTATGCACCACACTGACGCCGCATTGCCTTCAGGACCCGAGGTCTCGCACCTGCAAGCAACTCATCACCTCCTCTGCGCCCGCATTGTCCCCAGGCGTTAGTGGCACAACGACCCTCTACCGCCTCTAAGAACCAAAGCATTACTTTGCTACATTGACGCCTCTCCTCTGTTGCATAACGCATCGCCCCTGTGCGCCAACGTGCCAACAACATGCCTAGTAGTAAAGAACAGGCGCATCACTTACCTTCACGCCTTACCTCCTTTGTGCCTTGTATAGTCTGACTTTGTGACGTATCCAAGGTACTGTACTGGGGTTCTTGCGACTCCTGTAGCCAGCTTGCGCTCAATCGCCCTCTGTTGTTGTGGGTTTGTCTGGTCAAGCACGACCCAATAGCCCTAGTTGGAGCTACTGGTTTCTAAACGCTATAAACTGCATTTAATATTGAAGGATTCATATCTTGACTAGTGTATGTTGGATTTTTATAGTCTTGGCCTTGTTTTGCTCTGATAAATATTGGCTACGTTTCTAAACTGGTGTGCAGTAGTTTTGTGGTGTGTTCGCGTGTGAGTGTGCGCACACACATACTTTACACGTTGCCTCTTTAGTTTAGCCTGACTGCTCTGTGCCAAGTTACCCCGGGGTGGGGACAGGTGAATTTTGTGTGTACCACACTTACCCTGACTAGAGTGTGGGTCCCTACTTGGACAAGGTGCAAACCGCTGCCATCTTGAGACCCTATTTCTAACAGGCATGTATTCAAAAGCTGACGAATGTGCAGTTTGAATTCTCTATCAGAGAACAAGTTGCTATCAGTAACCCTCTTTCTGGTAGAGACTTTGGCCAACTGCAGATTATTCCCCTATCCTCCCTGTCTGTTGTTTGAACTCTGGCCCTAAAAAGATCCCAAATCTGGAAATCTACACACTAGTCAATGTCTGGATGTGCGGACCACCTCAAACAACTGTGGAAGTGGCACCTGTGTTGGCTCTGCACACCCTTTCCATAGTGGAACAGCATCAATACAGAGCTGCACACTGCGACCTACCAGCACTCAGAGGTATTGCCCAAAGGTTTCTGGATCTAGTCGGACGCCTAGGGAACTATTCAAAAGGTGAGGAATCCGCTGTGCAGTAAAGCTTTTGCGTAGACTGTATCTAACATAAGTAGCTTACACATTAGGCCACTTTAGTTGTCTTCTCAGGCCCAGATACCTGGCTGTTAGTACGCAAGAAGGCTACAGTCTGACATTCACCTCTCCACACCACCTTCCTCCCTCACTGGATTGACTTTCGGAAGAACATTCCTCCATCCTGATGCAGGAAGTTAACCTCCGGTTGTCCAAAGGCTGCCATAGAGCTGGTACTGAAATCTGGGGAAAGGAAAAAATGCGATTTGTGTTACATTCTCAATCAAAGAAAGGCAGAGGTCCTAGTTGTGACGTAACGGGTGAACTTGGCTGCCGGATATTTAGGTCCAGAGTCTCTAAAGGCTCTGAAAGAAATCACCAAGATCTTAAATAATAATTTCTGTATGGGCAGCCAATGCAGTATCTTTAGAGCTCAAGTGGCTGATGAATAATGAAGCATTTTCAGTACCAGGCGGGCCCCTGCATTCTGTACGATCTGTAGCCTTTTTACTACTTTGGCTCCTGTGAAAAGGCTATTAGAGTAGTCTAATCTCGAAAGAATCAGTGCAACTGCTAATGTCTTCCTTGCAGAGCAGGGAATGTAATCAAAAAAAATTTTGAAGGTTTTTATGAGGTTGAAACACATTCCTGCAAGTGCCTGTGGCCAAAATGAGAGGGAAGCATCACATTTTACTCCCAGATTCCTGACTATTTCCACTGTTTTAGGTGGAGCAGGTGCATCTTCTGGCCACCGTTTAATCTGGTTAAAGCGATTTGTCTTTTGCTATCAATAATAACAGTTTTATCCGCGTTGCATTTGAGGTTTAGTCTCATCCAGCGGATGACTTCTGTCATACAATGATAGTTAAGCTTTGTTTTGATTGTGTCTTTATCTAGGGCCAAGACCAATTGTGTGTCATCTTGCGTATGAGGTTGTATCAATATTGAAGGAAGATATTAACAATATCTACGGAGCCATGTAGATCTTGAATAGGAGCGGGCTGAGAGGAGCCTTGTGGAACGCTTGAGGTAATCTGGCGTTGGGTTGAGAAGAAATGCCCTAGGGCTGCAGTTTGTTTGCGGTTAGTAAGGAAGGATTGTAGCCACGCCAGAGCTGCTGAGTATACCCCGCTTTGTTTAACTCTAGATAAAAGGATGTTATGCGAGATGGTATCAGATGCAGCCGACTGATGTAATAGGATCAGTACCACATTTTTTCCTTTATCTAGAGTTGGTTTCAGTGTGTCCAATACTTCCAGCAATGCAGACTCAGTTGAATGTTTAGGGCGAAAGCCAGATTGAAGTATCTTTGGCTTTCTCGAGGAAGTCAGTAAGCTGTCTGACAACTTTTTCAGTAATTTTGCCGAGAATGGGCAGTAGAGATATAGGACTGAAATTGATTGATTTACCTGCGGGTTACCCCAGGGGTCCTCTCTCGCCCCTTCTGTTCAATCTATACATGCTACCTTTGATCTGGTCCTTTTGCAAAAGTAGAGTTTTAACTTTTAACCTTGCTGACGACCTCCAGTTGGTGTTCGAAATTGACTCTTCCAACACCTCAGTCTCCGACTTTCAATCCACCATGAGCTCTATCAGCGAATGGATGTACACCAACCAACTAAAATCCAACCCCGACAAAACTGAGCTGATTCTGACTGGAGGCACCTCCAACCCTTGGAATTCTAATTTCTGGCCCCCTCTGCTAGGCAGTCCCCCTCACCCAGCAGAATCTGTAAAAAGCCTAGGGTTCATAATCTGCAACGATCTGTCTATGAAATCTCAGATTAGCACTGTGGTATCTACCTGCTTCGCCTACCTATGGAGAATATGGAAGATCTGTAGACTCCCGACCACCGAGGCCTTGACCTTAGTTCTTTTGGCCTTGGCCATCTCTCGTATTGACTATGCCAACTCGCTCTGTCGGCATTCCTGCCTACCAACTCCACCATCTGCAACTGGTTCAAAACCAAGCAGCCAGGCTCATTTTCCATCAATCCAGGCACCAACATGTCCGCCCCCTGTTGAAGAGCCTCCACTGGCTTCCGGTGGCCAAACGCGGTGCATTCAAACTGGGCTGTACCATATTTAAAGCCCTTGCCGGTCACGGTCCAGCTTTCATCTTGTCTAGGATCCATCGCTATGCCCCCTCTCGCGAACTTCGGTCCTCCCATCTGAACCTGCTTACCATCCCCACCTTTAAACTGAAAAAACATGGTGGCCTCAGATTCTCTTTCCTGGCCCCTCAGTTCTGGAACTCTTCCTTTTGAACTGAGGTCAGTAACCTCTTACGCCCAATTCAGAACACTCCTTAAGACCCTTCTGTTCTCTCAGGCATATGAGTAAAGCTCCTGTCATCATACCACTGTCGCCTTCCCGTCCTCGGCGCCATGAAACCGTTTGGTGTAAGTGCGCTCTACAAATATTTTTAACATAACATTGGAGAGAGTAGAGGGGGGTCTATGTTCTGTTTTTCCAGTGATTTGACAACTGCTAGTTGGTATTAAGATAAGTCTCTTCAAAGTTCAAACAAGTTTATTTCATATTCTATCACCTCTTTGGGAATTCGTTTTTCAAATGTAATAGTTTTAAAACATGAACAGAAATATTCATGCTTCCTCCCACACGGACTACGGTGCCAATAGTGTACTAAGAGGCAAGTCAATTGTCACATCAGACCTTCTGGGTAGACTGGGATGTAATTATACATGGACAACATTATAGTTTATTAAATCAAACACAAGGTTTTTCAGTGGATCTTAAACACCTATTTCAAGCTGGGCTTACAAGCGATAATGAAGTAAAGGAAGGCAAAGGGAAATAAAACAATTGCCTAAGATCATACAGTTTGGTCAAGTTGGGAAGCTGTTTGATAGTAGGTTTTCTAGTTTCACATTGGCAATTCTATTTTATTCCAATTCAATAATGAAGTTGCTTTATTTATATATATATATATATATATATATATATATATATATATATATATCCATCCAATCCTGCTACAAAATTTCAAAACAGGCGTAGACTCCGTGAGGATAGAGCAAGGAGTAGTTTATTTCACCAAGAGACCTTGACGCGTTTCGACGGCAAGCCGCCTTTGTCAATATCACAGGTAACACCAATAGCAACCATTATATACTCTGTGTCTTTAGAAAAATCGTCATAGCAACGAAATACAATGAACATAGAAGATAGAAAAGAAGTCTTTACCCCAGAGTTGGAAGACAGACTTTGAGTAAACTAATATGTTCCTTGCTGCTGAGAGTAAATTAAATTTACATTTTCACAAAACCATATTTGTGCAATACAGGTTCAACAGAAAGCCGGAACAAAAGATAGAATCACAAATAAGAAAAGTCACACAATAGAGCCCAAGTGGGCCTAGATCATTAACTCCCTAGACAGTCTCCAGGCTCGTTACCTGGATGAACACAGAATAGCTGAGTAGCTTAATGTTTTCTGAATATGAGCAGATAGACTGTAAGGGAGGGGAAAACTAAACCTCTAGTGTGATCACATAGTAAGAATGGTGTTTGTCTACCAAGTCTGGGTGTAATAGAAGCCAAGAAACATAATGTAATGGCAACTTATAATACAGTAAGGTGAACCTGGGAAAAAAACGGAGTCTGGGTACGGTTAGAGACAGGCAGAATAGAATTACAAATGTACGGATAAAGCCTCATCCGTATTTAAACCAGTAGGTATTTTGGTATTAAACAAAATTATGTACTTTGATTCGAGTCTACGCAATGATTGTTGTCTATTCCCTCCTCTTGGGTTCTTAGGTACAGTGTCTATGACACAATAGGAGAGGTCACTGGCTCTTCCACTGTGGTATTGATTGATGTGTCTAGCCACAGGGTAGTTGGGATCATCGTTGTTAATAGCCCGTAAATGTTGAAGTATACGTACATGGACAGGGTGAATGGTACTCCCTATGTATAGTTTGTTGCATGTACATTGTAACATGTACACAGCAAACTCGCTTTTGCACGTAAAGCTTCCCCTTATAATAAAGGGGGAGTGTCTTAGTGGAGAGCTGATTTCTTTAATGTTAATACCATGTCGACAAGCCTTACATTTTGTACATTTTCTGAAGCCATTGTTGGTTTTGAGCCACTCAGAACCCTTGTTAACACTAGGTGCATTGTTGACTAGTTCTTGTCTCATGGATTTTGCACGTCTGAATGAAATAGATGGTGTCTTAGGCATTTTATGACCAAGGACTGGGTCGCTACGGACAATCTGCCAATGTTTGTACAACATCTTTCTAAAAAGGTCATGATACGCATTGTATCCAGTTATGAATCTTGGAGTTCCTGATGTAGAAATTTTATTTTTTATTTTTTCAGGATTAGGAAAAAGAAGTTCCTTTCTGGTGACCTTTTTAACTTTGGCATTAGCTTTGTTTAAAGTGTTAGCATTGTAGCCCCTTAGTTCTAGTCTGTCAAATAGGGTATTGGTAGCTATGACAAGATTGTTTTCGGTACTGCAGTTTCTCTTCATACGGAGACATTCTGCAAATGGTATGCTTTCTTTGAGAGAGGTGGGATGAAAGCTACTGTAGTGGAGAATAGAATTCCCAGAAGTGGGTTTCCTGTAAGTTCTCGTTTCCATTTTTAAATTCTCCACAAATATCTCTAAATCTAAGAACTGTATAGAAGATTTGTTGGTATGACACGTAAATGACAGATTAAGAGAATTCTCATTGCGTGCTCTGGCAAAGTTGAGAGCAGATTCTTCTGTACCTTGCCAGAGAATGAACAAATAGTCTATGTATCTTACATATAGCACCACATTTTCAGTCATCTCACGCTTGTGCTCAACCATGAGTACCTGCTCCTCCCACCAGCCCATATGCAAATTAGCATAGCTGGGGGCGAAGCAGGTACCCATGGCCGTCCCGCGTAGCTGTTTGTAGAACAATTTGTCAAATACAAAAACATTGTCTAGACACCATTCTGACATCTCCAGCAACATGAGTGTGTGTGTAAAAGTCAATAGATCTTTTGCCTAAGTAGTATTTTAAAGCATTAAGTCCATCTTTATGTCTGATGCTCGTATGTAGAGTATTAACATCGAGCGTCATCAGAACAAAATCTTGCTTCAATTGTAGATCATAGATCTTTGTCAAAAAGTCTCCCGTATCTTTAATAAAAGATGGGAGAGCCTGAACATGTAGCTGTAAAAAAGAATCAATGAATTTGGAAGTGTTTTTAAAAAGACCTCCTATTGCAGCTATGATGGGTCTTCCAGGTGGATTTGTAGCATTTTGTGAATTTTCGGTATTTAATATAGCTGTGGAGTAATAGGATAGTCTGTTTTGAGAGTCAAATTCTTGTTTGGAGATCAGATTAGAACATCTCCACTGATATAGAGTGCGTGGTATTTTTCTTTGGTGCGAAGTATAGATGTAGGGCTTATCCGACAGTAACAATCTGGATCTTGGAGTTAGTTGTTTGTGAGCTTCTAGATTGTATTGATCTAAAGGCCAAAGAACGACATTTCCACCTTTATCCGACCATCTCACCACAATATCTTGACGTTCTTTAATTCTGCTTATGAGATTTTCGTAATCAATTCTCCGATTACAGTTGGTACGGATAAATCTGTTGCTGGATAGAATAGATAGGTCTTTAAGGTCCTTGACCATATTTTCAGCGAAAATGTCAGTTATTTCTCGGCATCATAGGCAGGAAAACTGATTTCGGTCTGTAAGGAGTGAGTTTCCTCCCATAGATATCTAATCCCATGTTGTCTGCCACTTGTTTTAAGGGAATATCTTCACCAGATTCCAATGCTGCCATATCATGTAGCAGCAACATATCTGCCACTTTCAGGTTACTAGCTGGCTCATTTGTATCCTTTTGAGTCATTGCTGAATTTTCAGATTTATTGGTCGAACTGAAGTATTTTTGCAATTTAAGCTTCCTTGTGAATTCAAAGAGATCCACACGGGTCTGGACATAATCAAAATTGGTTGGTGCACACCATGATAAACCTAGTGCCAATATTTCCTGTTCTTTTTCGGTCAGCATCATGTTAGTAAGGTTTATAACTGTATTGTCTATAGTGGATTTAGATGTTACTTCCTCTTTGTTCTTCTGTTTGATGTTTTGGATGTACTTGTTTCTCCCACCCCATCTTCGGTCCTTCCGCCTTCTCGTTTTTGATTTCTTGCTTTGTTTGCTTGTTCGTTTCGAGGGGGGGCGAGGTCTCAGATGCATGGAACGTTCCAGCCGTAAAAAATCAAGCTCCTGAATTACTGATGGAGCGGCGCCCGATGCAATTTCTTCGATGTCTGATTCGACTTCTGAACTAAGTTCTGAACCTCTAGGCTCTGTTGATTTCTTTTGAGAGATATTAACTGAGGATAGTTGTTGTCTTCAGATATTATCGAATTTTTTCGAAAAGGTGTATATTCTGCCGTTAACATAATCTCTTTTATCTCTCTGGAATTTCGTTGCTTTTCGTTCCTTAATTGATTGTTCGTGTTTCGTTAGTCTCTTTTTCATCTCAGTTTGGGCTTTGCTTAATTCTTCTTTGTCGGAGAATTTTTCCAATTCTTTATAAACCTCATCTATTTTTAGCAAGATTTTTTCTCGATCGCTGATCGCATATTTTATCAGAATTTCCAACATGCGCCGTGATGAAGTTGCGCTATTTTCAGCCCATTCCTTCAGCATACTCGGGTCAGGATTCTCGTAAGTTGGTGCTACGAACACTCGCAGTCCTCTCGGAATGCGTCCTACATCCAAGTACCTTTGTAGTGACTTGCACTCCCACCATTTGGATATTTCCAACTTGCGCAGTTTCTCCAAATCGTACATAGTTTGTTTCATATCTTTATTTTTATCTGTAGCCTTAATGCCATTTGCTGGCTGTGCGTAAGAATCCGTTGTTTCATCATTAATGCTGCCTCTTCTCGTTCACGGACCCACTCCTCGGCCATCTTTTTGAAAACGAATCTCGCTTCTTGCTTCTCACTGCCCGAATAGCAATCTCGGGACTACCTCTCCCATCAGCCACCGTAATGTCACACCCACAACCAAGTACGCAATGAAGTTTTTACCTGTCAAACAGACCGCACTCCGGCTATCTCGAGTGTCCGCAAGCAAAATTCAACGCGAAACAAAGGTTGTGGCGGAATCGATATCTGCTGCGGGGGGCGCCGCGTTTTCTGCTCAGAAGTAACCACTTGATTTCGGTTACGCGGTGCTCCAAATCGAGGAGGGTCTACGCGAAGACTCCGGATAGTCTTGAATATGCAACCAATCCTGCTACAAAATTTCAAAACAGGCGTAGACTCCGTGAGGATAAAGCAAGGAGTAGTTTATTTCACCAAGAGACCTTGACGCGTTTCAACGGCAAGCCGCCTTTGTCAATATCACAGGTAACACCAATAGCAACCATTATATACTCTGTGTCTTTAGAAAAATCGTCATAGCAACGAAATACAATGAACATAGAAATTAGAAAAGAGTCTTTACCCCAGAGTTGGAAGACAGACTTTGAGTAAACTAATATGTTCCTTGCTGCTGAGAGTAAATTAAATTTACATTTTGACAAAACCATATTTGTGCAATACAGGTTCAACAGAAAGCCGGAACAAAAGATAGAATCACAAATAAAAGTCACACAATATATATATTTTTTTTATTTCTCCTATGGTAGTGATTGCAAGTAGAGAGAACTTACCTCGAGGTGCAGTAGAGTGAAAGAAATTCAGATAGTGCATAGCACAGTATTGTCAAATCTATGACTTCTAGAAAGAGCGGATTAATTTAGATGGCAGTATGGAATGAAACCCTCAAAATAACCCTCTGACTCACTGTTCACACTTTGTGCATGCTCCGTATTCCCATTGCCCACCTTACCCCTCCACCCACGCAAAGCCCTACTCCCACCCCGCTGGCATAAATGTGGAAAATATTTGCTACTATCCATGCCATATACAATTCTGCAGTACTGTGGATGTTACAGTTCAAGGTGGACCTGGAACATTTCAGTTTGCTGGCCTTCCCGTCATCCTTACCTTGGCACCTCGGATATTCATGAAAATTATGGCAGTGGTGGCTGCCCATCTTTGGAGATCGGGAGTACTCTTAAGCCTGTATCTCAACAACTGGCTACTAAAGACTGGCTTGCCAGTGTCACTCGTAGATCACCTCTGGGCGACACCTGAACTCCTGGCATAAACAAGCCCAGGTCCCACCTGATCCCCTTGCAGAACTTTGCATTCATTTGGGCAATTCTTGACATCCTTGAATCAAGGCTTTTACTCAGCTGCAGTGAGTCCAGGACATTCCAGGATATGATACCGATGTTTCAAGATCAGTCGTGGTTTTGGTGAGGACATCTGAGGCTTCTTGTTCTCCTGTCTAAATACATTCTTCTTCTCCCAAATTCCAGGTGGACCAGGTTTTCGCTGCAGTGTAGTTTCAGATTCTGGTGAGCCCAGCATCAGGGATGCTTCTCCAACTCCATTTGAATATCAAGGGAGGCATCAAAGTATCTGCAGTTGTAGCTGACCTGTGGAAGGCTACTCACTCTTCATAGAGGTCATGGTTTCAAATGTGTCACTGCATGGTTGGAAGTTACACCTGGGAGAAGGGGAGATCTGTTCTTTACTCTCGTATAGTCCTCTGGAGTTTTGGGTGATCCTCTTAGCCCTTAAAGCAACAATGGGTGGGGTACTGGATTCTGTGTCAACAGGTGCGACCCCTCCGAATGTCCAGCTAGGTTGTAAACCAGAAAGAATGTTGCCAAAGGTAAGTAACTTGTTCATAAGTCTTCTGTGAATACCGCAATTGGGCAGGAAAACTCTGTGCATATGATTTCCTTAAGCATTCCTCTCTGGGTATTTGTTTTGCATAACATGATTAGTGAAGCCACTACTTTTTTGATACTTTCATTGATTTATGAATTCATCAGTTCTACTATTCGCTGAAGTAGGGTTCATATAAAACTGAATAGAAAAGGCTTGTGTGATGTAGGCCCAGAATGGCAGCACCCTTATCAAATTTGCATGATATCTGCTGGCTCTAGAGAATTCACATTTAGTTTCAGGGTATGTAGATTTATCTAGTGAGTATATAACAAATCTGCTTCAGGCCAAGCCTTCCTTGACACATATTAGGCTCCCCTTTTAAAGTTAGAAATACTTAACAAATTAGGCTTTGCAAAGGTGTCCAGCACTAATACAGGCGGTATGTAAACCATTTGTATAACCCCCAGTTAAAGGGGTAGAATTGAATATAGTAAGCTACCAATATATTAGTAGGAAACTGTCTGCCTATAAATAGTTAAATTGCCATCCATTGTATTGGCTTTGTCTAGGCAGAAGACAAAGCACACTTCATTCTGACTTCCTTTTTCACTGCAGTGCTAATGGACTTGTGTGTTTTATGGTGTCTTGCTGTTCCGCATGTCCACCATGTGTTCCATTCCATAGCTTTTTCTTTAGAATGAAGACAAGTACTTGTCTGCCCTGCGTACCATTATCACAGTAGTCTACACCTAATTTCAGGTACTCGTGTGGTCCATGTGCACACATGTTCTAAAACAGACTACTGTTGACCTTGCTATGCTCGGTAACCAATGTTTCTTGGAGTTTGCTAGTAAGGATCATGAAGTACTGTTTTTGTTCCATTCAAACTTGTACCTTATGCTGTCACTAAGTTCTGTTTAGTACATGTTCTAGTGGATTAATTGTAATGATTTATAATGTATTTTTCCCCAACAGGTTTGATTTTTGTAGTGGACAGTAACGACCGAGAGAGAGTAAATGAAGCCCGGGAGGAGTTGATGAGAATGCTGGCAGAAGATGAGCTTAGAGATGCAGTCTTACTAGTATTTGCAAACAAACAGGTACATTCCTTCATTTGAAAGCATTTTTAATAGTGGGACAATCCTCCAACCAGATCTTGTGAAGCAATGGGACATTATTTAGACCAGTGATTTTTTTTTTTTTAACCTGTGGTCCGACGATCCCTGGGGGTTCGTGACACCTACCTGGGATCCGAACTAGTGTGCAAGTTGGAAAATCCTACTTGCTAGTGGGAGCACAATTCCATTAACACACAAGTGTTGTATACCAAGATAAGTTCAACTTTTCAAAAATTTATAAGATTCGTATTTCCAAAATGAATCACAGAGTTGGAAGGTTAACTGAGTCTTTTAATGCATTAACCAACATGCATCTTCATTATTTACCATCCATAATGAAGTCTTTCATATATTCGTATTCCATTTTCGTAAACCCAATTCATTTTGGGTCGTTTCTAGACCCTTCATCAGGGGTCATCCACGAGAGTGCTGGAAATAAAACAGAACATGAGGCCATTCATCATACAGTCCAACCGACTATGTTTTAACTCCTACAATTATACTAAATGTGAGTAAAGGTGAAGTGTCACAAACAAATTCATTCTATGTGCTATTAATTAATAAAAACATCGAAGTCCATCGCGAGTGCGGCACAGTGTAGTAAACAAAGTGCATGTGAATAAAACCAGACCGAAAGTGAACGTGAATTTTAAGCCTCCGACCTTGGTAACCCTGCAAAGTGAATCATGACCGTGAATACTGGAAGGAAGAACCAGTGAACCGTTATGCATGGTGACTACTAAGTGAAACAAGACCATGCGTGAACAAACTACAAGCGATGACCTGCAGGTTTTAAATAGAGAGTAAAAATAAGGCCGTGAATGACGGTAAACAAAGGCTCAAAGCAGTAGACCGTTATACACGGTAGCTACCTGGGATACTCAACTGCTTAGAAAATTAAGTACTATCAGATTAATGAAGTATTTATAACTAAAGTCGCAAAATGTAAAACAGAATTTTAAGACTTCCCATAAATGTGAAGGAAGTTGAAACTCAAGGCTAAAAACTTACTGTCAGATTTGTGGGAGCAGTGCAAATGTATCAAACCAGATGGATGATTGGAGGCCTCAGTTAAATTAGAGCGTCCCAACCATTCCATAAAAATAAAAATGTTTAAGTTTTTGTTAGTCAACAGAAGTCAATTGTCATGATCCACTGATCTTGACTAACCAGCAGACCAAAAACTGTATTTTGGTTATTTTTAAAGACCTAGTCCGAGCAAGCATCTTAACACCTAGAGTGGTCAAATATAGAGCCTCTCCTACAGACCCCATTTTTATCAAGGGACAAGTGCCATTATATTCCTTAGTAGTTTCCAATGCTCGTAAGAGCACATTCTCAAACATTAGGGGATGCTCCTTCGCCAGATAAAGAATCCAAACTAATTGATGCTTCTGGCTAAGCGCATAGCTGCTCAGGCAGGAACTCAATGACTCATTGCAAATACCCAAGGCCTTTTAGCTAGATAGGACAGAGTACACTGGGACGAAATGGAGCAATTGCTCCAATATCTCCCAGACGAGCATAAGGCTAAAGCACAAGACTTAGTGAATGAGAGTAAGCTCATCTCCAATTCCTCTATTCGTTGTGCTCTAGATGCAGCAGACACCGCAGCTAGACAGGTTAACATTAGCATCCTCCTTAGGAGACACGCTTGGTTAACCTGAGGTCAAACAATCCATCCTTACCACACCATTTGATAAGGAACACCCATTTGTCCCTAGCGTTGACCAGGCATTAGAAAAAAATGAAAAAAGGACACTGAAGTCGCTAAATCCATGGGAGCACTTCTGTTGGATGCAGTCTGAGGTTCCTTTCGCCGATTCTCGTACAGAAGTGGGTCAAAAACCACACTACCAGATAAAAATACCTCCGCTTACAAAGGTAACAACTAGTCCTCTTCCTCCAAAGGTTTTTTCCGAGGAGGTTATAGAGGCAACAACTTCAAAGGTAGGGGTAAGGGTAACACACCCATAACTCTCATTCCCCCAACAAACAGTGACTTGCCCACGCTTCCCTCTGATTATACCACACCTGTCGGGGGAAGACTTTAACAATTCCTCCCCATGTGGCAGTCCATAACATCCGACAAATGGGTGCTTGGAATTATCCAACATGGTTATTGCCTGGTGCTTACCAGCACTCCCCCAAACATTCCACCTCGATCTCACAAGTTCTCTACAAAACGCATACACTTGCTAAAACAAGAGGTCCAGTCTCTTACTAAAAGGAACTATATAGAGCCAGTTCCAATACAGTACCAGGTCTCAGGAGTTTACTCTACTTTCTCATCCCCAAAGAGCACGGTTCCCTAAGACCTATTTTGGATCTGAGAGAGCTAAACCATTGCATACTGTCAGAGCAATTTCACATGGTTACACTTCAACAAGTACTCCCACTTTTACAAAAAGTAGACTTCTGGCTACTCTAGACTTGAAGGATGCATATTTTCATGTTCCAGTTCATCCAGCTCATCGCAAATACCTCAGATTTGTGATAGGCAAGCACTACCAGTTCAAGGTGCTTCCCTTCAGAGTGACTACATCGCCCAGAGTTTTTACCAAATGACTGGCAGTAGTCGCTGCTCATTTCAAAGACCACAAATTCACGTCTTCCCCAATTTAGACGACTGGCTCATCAAAGCCAGCCAAGAAAGGTTAGAGAGACGTTCTAGTTGGGCTATTTCGTTCTAGTTGGGCTATTTCACTCGTACAAAACCAGAGAAATTCCACAGCCAAAGTTAGCTGAACTAACTATAACTCGGACCCCGCAATGCACTGCTGATGACGTCACATATTACATCACTCATGACATGGTCGTTGACATCACTGATGACGACATCCAGTGTTTCTAAAAAGTTTGATATATATACACACACACACCAAGGTGTATTGAAGAATGAGTGGGTGTCTGTATAGATGATTCAGTGACTGAGTGATTATACATGTCTCAGTGAATGTATGGGTGAGTGACTAATCTGTGTGAATGTATCAGTCTGTCACTTGGTGTGTAAGTGGCTGCATGGGTTGGTGAGTAGCTACAGGAGTGTTTATATGGGTTATTTATTGGTTGTCTGAGTACCTGTATGGGGTGGGGGGGGGGGGCAGTGACTCCCTGCATGGAAGTGAGTGGGTTATTCACTAATGTATGGGTTCATGACTGCGTCTGTGAGGGACTGTATGGGTGAGTGTGTATGGCTCTGTTGAGCGAATTGATTGTCGTATATGGGTGAGTAACTACATATGTGTAAGGCAGTATATGTGAGTGTTGAAGTATATAAGTGACTCTATATGAGAGTGATTTTGAGTGTCTATGGATGACTGTCCTTCTGTTAGGGATTGTATAAGAGTAAGTATGTGTTAGTATCTATAAATAAGTGAGGGAGGTGGTGTGTGTGTATAACTATAGGTGAATAAATGAGTGTGATTCACTCTTGGTGAGTGACTAGGTGTGTGAGTATCTGTGGGTGGTGGTATGTGTATGGGTGCATATATCAGTGACTGTATTGATGAGTGGCTGTATGGGTGAGTGGGTGGGTGCCTAGACCTATGAATCAGTGAGGGGATATGTACTAACTGGTATTGGTGTGTCTGGTTTCGAGAATGGTAGTATGTATTTTAGAGTGGGTGTATGAAAGGTTATATTAAGGTGAGTAGGTGCATCAGAGATAGTGGTTGATGTGATCAGTGTTGTCATTTGAGATATCATGAGTGGTGTAATATGTGACATCAGCAGTGCATTGCGGGGTCCTGCAAAGACAACATGCGCCACTCTCTCCACTGTTGGTGGCCCTGGGTGAAAGCTCTCCGCGGGAGTGTGCCCACTCTAAATTGGAAGTATAGCTTCCTTTCAATAGAGACATCAATAGAGACAGTCACCTGATCCCAGTATGACTCATAACCTCTGAGGCTTATAATCTAAGAATTTGCTTACCAATTTGAGGGAAACTGCCTTTCTAGAGTAGTTGGCTGCTATAGTTGCCAATAGAGCATCTTCAGTAAGTTGTTTGATGGGAAGCCGGTGGTAGCGTTGTGATCCCAGAGATCAGATAGCCCTAGGGTATAGAGTGACGCTTTGATGTTAAGGAGCCAAGGTACTTTGGCAAATAGATCTGCATTCAGTGCGTCCTGGAGGGCTGTGGCATAATGGGTAAGTTCTGGGGTTGTCAGATGCTTCCAGTATAACGAGGGGTGCAACCTACCTGCCAACAAGGCTTCTTATTCCCATGTCCAGGTAAAGGGGGTGCTTGGGGGAGGTTAAGCAGGAATTTGTTTTCAGTACTGGTCAGTGTTTCGATGTTGGAAAAGCCCCACAACTCTGCCCCATAAAGAGCGGAGTCCACAGCCTTAATCTTGTGTAGGTGTAGTAGAGGCAGAATGGGTTTGGTGTAAGAGGCCCGATATTCTTTGAGGATTGCCCCAGTGGTTTGTTTAAGTTTTAAGGCAGCTTTAGTGACTTGGGGTTCCAGTACATGCATCCGCTAAAGGTAAAACCCAAGTAAGTGAAACAGTCTACCATCTCAGTCATGACTCATTTTCTCTTGAATTATCTGATAGACAACAACCACAAATCCTGTTCAGGGTGCACCGCAAAAATCACCAAATTCACCAGTAGAACCGGAGTTAATGAATTTTAAAGTTTCAGGTAACAATAGCGCAAAAAAGACTCGAAGCACTAACTGTGGTTATCGGATTGTGGAGAACCGGGACAAAGTAACAAGTTCAGGCCGAATCGTTGGAGCGTAGGCTGGGCACAGGACAGAGTTTAGATAGCTGGGAGTTGTAACTTATGTGATTGGTGCAACATCTGTTTTGCTTTGCAAGGCTTCCCAGCGCTCTACGGGTTTCAGTAAAGCTTTGCAGGGCTTTGCGTCACTCTGCATTAGTCCAGATGTAGTTATGAGCTGCACTGCAAGGTTTTGCATGCCTACTCGTCACTTGTTTTTAGAACCGGTGAAGTTTCAGGCGGGCTCTGAAAGGCTTTCCAGGGCCCTGCTTCGCTTCGGATCTCATGAGATCTTTAGGTAGGCCGGGAGGAGTGCTGTCACTGATTCCAGCCTAGGGTCCAAGATCTCTGAGGCACTTCTTGCGTATCAGGACCAGCAGAGGCAGGTCCAGTTTGCAGATCCAGGTTTGTCCGGTAATAGCAGGTAGCTGGGCAGTTGCAGAGAGTTCTTAAGCTTTTGTCCCTGTAAGCCAATTGACCCTTGGAGTCATACTGGGTAACCTGAAATGAAGACAAGCAGGTCCAGTGTTGCTTTTCAGACAGTCCTTCAAGCAATAGGTTAGACCTCTGGCAGCATGCAGTCCATCTTAAGTAACTTTCACAGGCCTAGGAGTTTTCTGATATGTGGCTCTAGAGGTCTAGTATTTATGCCTGGTGCTATCCTTTGTGTTGTGGGGGGGGGGGGGGGTGACTCACTCTCCTACCCCCACCTCTGGCTTTGGAAAGTTCTTCCCCTTCTCTGTCAAGGCTCCAAACATTCTGGGGGCACAACAGGCAGGGGGAGCTTGCAAGTGTAAGTGGGAATGTGTCCTCACCTAAGCCCCTTTGAGTTACTGTCTGGAAGGAATAAATAAACCCCAACAGCAGAGCGATACACTCACAAGACCCAAGACGGTGGCAGAAAGCACAAATGGTTTTGACAGGAAATTGCTAACTTTTTTAAAGTGTCATTTCCAGAATTGTGACTTAAAATCTGACTATCATTAAAGAGTATTTTAAATTGCAGTCAATTTGAGTGTAAACAGTGTATTGCTGTCTGCTCCCAATTCAAAGTTAGCACTTGTTAAAGCTAATAAGGTAATCCTGTGTTAGTCAATAGGAGAGATAGGCTCACTGCCAGGACATGTAAAGCTTAAGTATACATGTCCTACTTTTTACTTACAGTGCACTCGTTCATATAAACCTTTAGGACCTACACAGTAGCAATGACTTGTAAGTATTAAAAAGGAAGGTTTAGACCTGCTGAAAGGTTTTTTTTGCCAGATCAAATGGCAGTATGACCATTTAAAACTGCACACTAAGACTAAAACTGCAAACAAAGGCTGCAGTGGCAGGCCTGAGGCAGGTTTTAGAGTGGTACTTTAATGAGTGGCCCAATGAGTACTGCAGGCCCACTAGTAGCACTTAATTTACAGGCCCTGGGTACATGTAATACAATTTACTAGGTACTTATAAGTACATTTAATGTCAATTAGGTGTAGTCTGATTTTCCTGTGTTTAGGGTGAGTCCAGAAGCACTTTGCCACTGGCTATCAGGGAGGAAGTGCGAAGGGTTCCAATGCCAACAAAAATGGGTTCATCAACAGAAGGCAACAAATCGGGGTTGACCCTCCAAAAAGGGCAGGTCCAGCAGTGTTCATCAGTGAGGACACTTGTTGCATTACCCACTGCAGTGCTGTGACATGCCTTCCTCTCCCTGTGTGGTGTTTACACATTTAATAGCTCAGCCAGGACCTGAGTTATGTGGGTGCTTTCAGCCATATTGTATAGTAGAGGTGCGACGCTTCTTTGCCTTTCAGCCTTGGTGAACAGCAGCCACATGGCTATGCGCGTGGCTAAAAGACATTGACAAAGCCAATTGAATTTTTAAAAATCAGTTTTCGCCTCAGTAAAGCATCTGTGCTGCAGTACAGCATGGCTAAAAAACATTGCCAAAGCAAGTAGCTTTCATAAGAGACCTTGGCTTTGCCAATATTTGAATATTGGGGCTTATTTTGCATCCTCGGACAATGACCTAGAGCAGGAGCAAGAAAGACTGAAAAAAAAGGAGTAAGCTAGATAAACCATGGCCAAGGGAGAAAGCAGACATGAAAGAACCTATAGAGTAAGATAAAGAAGGAAATGTGAAGGTAGAAGAAAAGGGCATAAAATGAGAATAAAAGTGGACATTCTCTGTATCGGGTACGTCAGAATTCTGCATCCGTGGCAATGGCCTTCTGAGAAAACAAATGTGGCCCCTCAAATTGTATTCATGTATGTATTTGCATAATTATTTCTATACATTAAGCAATCTATTTGACACCATACTTGGATACATTGTTTGTCCCTTGTACTTCTTGCCCTATCCTTTCTCTAGTAAAGCAGCATTCCTTGTATTTGGTTTGAAAACATACAGCCATTTGCTTGGGATTTAACAAGCAGTACAGCCTGTTTGTTCATAGCATCCTCTTAATGACTTAATTCTATAAACTGGGCTCTGCAACTGAAACCAGATCACTCTCAACAGGTCATCTTAGAGGTAGAAGAAAGAGATGGAAAGCCTCGTTTCGCCAAGTCTTGAGATGCTTCTAAGATAATTCCTTGACACAAATGCATATATATTGTTTTACAGTTTGATCTATTGCATACGACTTGCTTTGCATATTACCAGAGTCTCACATTGTGTGGAACTACTCCAAAACAGCTTGCTGCAGCTTGTCGTTAATGAAATGCAGAAAGCAGCATAAGCATAATTCTTGAAGCCTCTGTGTATTAAACTTCAAATTTAGTTGGAGCGGTACACGTGCACGCAACCGGTTTACCATATTAGCACGAACCTTTGAAACAATTGCTGACTTTTGTTTACTCCTTTTGCAGCGCTGGGTCGTGTGGGAACATTGAAGCTTAAAGCAACTTTACTGTGTGCTTCTGACTATGCAAATAAAACAAAACAATTACAGGGGCAAGCGCATAGTTTGTGTAATCTGCCTTAGAGATTCCTGATCCATTTAGACCACCATTTTAGTAGACTTGCAGATTGTCGTTTTGGTACAGATAGAATCCCTGGTAAATAATGTTCAGATGGAATTCCTCACCTTGGGGCCGATTCAAAGAACTAATCTGAGCTAAAAACCCAAACTTGCTACTTTTGGTATTCACAGAAGGCATTTATTAGTAGTGAAGTTGGGACTCTTAACTTTACTACTAAACTGAGACAAAATCCTAAATTTACGACTTGGTATTCACAAAAGGCATTTAGTAGTAAAGTTAGGATTCCTAACTTTACTACTACTAATTGCCTTAAGTCGTAAAGTTAGGAGTGCTGGCCTTCTGGTCACTACAACCCCAAGAGTGTCCACAGAATGTCTAGTGGTAGTGACTGCTCACTTGCACAGTAGCTGTTCATGTCCTCCCTTATTTAGACTGATAAAGAGCAGAAGCAAATGTCAAAACCTATGACGCCCTCAGGAACGCAGGCTAGGCTTCACCATCATTGCCCAAAAAAAATCCCATCTCCTACAGGTTCACAATTTTTGGGACTTTTTTCTAAATGCCAACATGAGAAAAGACTACCGGAACCAAGAGGCTGGTAGCTGTGTGAAATTGGGTTGTTGAATGAGAGGGGTGTTAACCCTGTCCAAGCCGCACCCACAATCCTCGTCCTGGTGAACCACAGATGTCACTAAATTAACCTGTGCTTAATCCTCTGGTAGCTTGGCACAAAAGCAGTCAGACTTAATTTAGATGCATTGTGCGAAGTATTTATGCAACGCTCACAGTAATGGTGATCACGTAAGGAAAGTTCCACACCAATTTAGAAAAATAGAGTAAATTTTAATAATTTATTAGACACAAAGTTTAAGGTAAAAACTAGCTCCTGAAAGATCTTAAGCGCCTTTCGCAGCTATCTAGGCCTACGAGACGGTGTCTAAGTAACACAATATGACCAAATGTAAGCTGGAAACAAGAAAGGGACTGGAACCAGTCGGCGCTTAACTTCGGACTTGGAGGAGGGGGGTGTAGGACTCAATCAGGTTGGGTGCAGGACTTAATCAGGTTGAGCACATGTGTGAGTTCAAGCCTTTCATGTCCTTGAGCCTCTAATAAGGAGGCCATCCAACTAGCTCTTGGGGTCACTATAGTAATCATGGGTTTAAGATGTGCATCATGCCTCAAGCAGAAGGTCAGGACTAAGGGTTCAAGACAGGCTTCGGGCAGCAGAGCAATATTTTCAAGTGGAGCAAATCACTCTTCTGAAGTAGACAGCAGCCTCAGTCTTTCCACAGGTCCAGAAAGGGTAGAGTTGGTCTGAGGCTCCTATTTTTATACCTGGTGCCGCTTTGGAGGTAGAAGTTTCTAGAGAATTTCCTTTGTGCTTGGTTTCCTCCTGCCCTGGCTGTCTGCATGAACAATGCAAGGGTGACGAGCCCTTTTTGTGAAGATGGGGCACAGCGTATCAGTTGCAAGTTCTGCCAGTTGAAGGCCCGCCTAGGCATACCTCATCCCTTTGTGTGGTTGTCTAGGAAGTATAAACAAAGTACCTGCCAACTACTGTCATGTGACCTAGGAACAGGCTGCAGGCAACAATAGGTAGGGTAATGCCAACTCTAAAAGTGGCATTTTCAAAATTGTAACTTCAGGGATGTGGAATTCCTATAGCCTGACGCCGGGACATATTGTTTGGGGTCAAGGGCAACAAGTTTTCATGTGTATTTTGTTCTTGGGACAAGTAGGCCCAACCCCCTACAGCACAAATCCTTTGGCTCTCAATGTACCATACCACATTATGGATCAGGAAAGGGCAATGTCTGCAGTTAAGGTAATATTTGTGTCCATGTGTTAAATGCTGTTCAAGCTTGTATTTATGGTTCATTAATGCAAAGCCTTTATTATTAGGGTGAGCACTAAAAGTAAATGTTGTAAGCTCGGCCTGACTACCGACGGTGGTTCCAGTATAAATGTGTACACACGTTCGAGGCATATGAGCTGCTGCAGTCAAATTATTGCATTAGATCGCCGCCTAGTGTTGGGTCCGGATGTTGCACGTTGTTGTCTTGGAAGAGTCTTCGAGGTCTCACGAGATAGGTGACTCCTCCCCTGGACTACAGTGCGCATGGACAGCACCTCCATCATCAGATTGTTTTTTTCCGCCATCGAGTTCGGATGTACTTCTGCAACGCCAACTTCGACTCCGAAGTTTTTAACTTTATTCACAGCAAATCAAAAGTATCTCGACGGGATTGCTCTCCGGTCGGTACCCTGCAACTTTACAAGACTTTATTTCCCATATTTTCATCGACGCATCCGGGCCTATCGACACCACGTGGGCCTCGGGCCCATGGAAAGGAACCCCTTCAAAAAATGCCCCCAGTGCGGTGCTAAATACCCACACACGGATCATCACCTAGTGTGCAACAGATGTCTATCTCCGGAGCATAAGGAAGAAGACTGTTTAGCTTGCGCACTCTTCCGTTCCAAAAAGACAATCAGGAGCCGGAGGGCCCATCGACAAGCGATGCATCGACAAGCAGCAGCAACTGCACCGGACGATATCTTCGACGACCCCTCGGATGCCGAGGACTCGGACGACCTACAACTCGTCACAGTCGAAGAATCTGACTCAGATGACCCAATCCCAGCGGGGCAGCACGTGAGTACCGATGCCCCTGTCCCAATCATCCCACATAAGGCTCCGGTCAAGACATCGCCACAAGGCCTTCGTCACGATCGAAACATCCCTTCGGAAGCCCCACCCTCGGGCCCGGCTCTGAAGATAATAGAAAAGCCTTCCGGTAGCTCGGGACCGAGCAAACCGCATCTCCCAACACCAAAAATGTCTTCGGCGCCGAGAAACACATACGACATCAACTCCGGCACCGAGAGACTCGACCATTCCCAAAAACGTCGAGCCGAAGCATCTCGAGCCGAAAACGGTCGATCCCAAGAAAAATATTGACCCGAAAAAGACAAACTACTCCAAAAAGGTCACGAGCCTAAAAAACAGATCGAACCCAAGAAAACGGTCGATCCGAAAAAGGACGTCTAAGTCAAAGCTCCCGAACCGAACAAAAACAAGGTTCCCGAGCCAAAAAAGTCGAAGCCGAAGCCTACAAAACCTTCGACTCCCAATAAGAAAAACCACATCTTCGGTGCCGAAACCACCAAATACAGAGGAGGAGCTGTTTTATCCGGATCCTGTCGATCCAAAACAGAAAAAAATCGTCATTGACCCTAACACAGGTCATGTGGTGCTCCACAAGAGAAAAATTCCTCCTACCTTACCCTCTCCTATTCCTCTTAAAAGGAAGGACATTGCTACTTCTCCTATTAGACCTGTTACTCCTCCTCCTCTCTCTCCTATTATGCCTTATGTGCCATACACACCTCCCATGCCTCAACAGCCTGATGGGGACCCAGATGATGACATAAATAATGATCCACAAGACCTCTATGAAGATCCTGATGACACAAATCCCTACCAGGACACATGGGGAGACCCATATTCACCGGACAATAACCCACCTATTCTAGACCCCACACCATATCATTCAAAACCGTCCCCTCCTGACGACACCATTGCATTCCATCAGTTGGTAGACAGAGCTGCTAGTTTCCACGGGGTAGATATGCATGCTGACCCTATGGAAGAGGATTTCTTGCTGGACACCTTCCCAACCACAGAAAGAAGTGTACGCACATTACCCATGCACAAAGGAGTTTTAAAACATGCACCAGAAATATTCAAAGACCCAATTAGGGCTAGAATACTCAACCCTAGGGTAGAAAAGAAATATAGAGCAGCACCCTCCAACCCTACATACATCAAGGGTCAACTACAGCTTGATTCTCTAGTAGTCGCTAATGCAAGAAAAAGGGCTAACTCACAAACCACTGGTGACGCTGCACCACCAGAAAAAGAGTCCAAACTACTAGAGGCATCTGGGAAAAGGGTGGCTTCACAAGCAGCCAACACCTGGAGAATAGCTAACACACCAGCATTGTTAGCTAGATATGACCGGGCGCACTACGACAAGTTAGAGGAGCTGCTACAACATCTCCCTGAGCCATATAAACAGGCAAATGACATTATCCAAGAAGGATAGTTCATCACTAATGCTTCAATAAAGTGTGCTCTAGATGCAGCTGACACAGCCTCTAGAACAGTCAATACAAGCGTGATGTTAAGGAGACACGCATGGCTTCGCATATCAAGTTTCAAACCAGAGGTACAAACCACTATTCTCAATCAACCCCTTAACCAAGATTTCCTGTTCGGGCCGGAAACAGATGTCCTATTAGACAAAATGAAAAAGGATACTGACACCGCTAAATCTATGGGTGCACTGCAGTCTTACCAATCCAAACGTTCCTTTCGTAGATCCTCCTATAGAGGTACAGGGAGAGCAAATAATACACAAACCTCTCAACCTTTCCAAACTACCTCCCAAAACACATTTCACAGAGGCAGAGGAGGATATAGAGGAAACAATACTAAAGGCAGAGGTAGAGGTAACAACAACCGTACCTCCACCACCTCTTACACCTGCTTCCAGACCACTTAACACCAGTCGGAGGCAGAATATCACGGTTCCTACCTGTCTGGGAATCCATCACAACAGACAGGTGGGTGAAGCAAATTATCCATTCTAGTTACTGTCTAGAACTTACATCTACCCCACCCAACATACCACCCAAACACAGACCAATGTCGGAGGAACATACCATACTATTACAACAGGAGGTCTTAGCAATGCTACAAAAGCACGCTATAGAACCAGTTCCTCTGCAACAACAAGGAAAGGGATTTTACTCTCTATTTCCTAATCCCCAAAAAGGACGGCTCCCTCAGGCCCATTCTCGACCTTCGTCCCCTCAATCAATATATACACTCCGATCATTTTCACATGATCACACTCCAACAAGTACTACCACAACTACAGCAAGGTGACTTTCTTGCCACGCTAGATCTAAAAGATGCATATTTCCACATACCTATTCATCCCGCACACAGGAAATACCTCAGATTTGTAGTGCAAGGACAGCACTACCAATTCAAAGTCCTACCCTTCGGAGTAACAGCACCAAGGGTGTTCACAAAATGCTTAGCAGTAGTGGCAGCACATCTAAGGAGACAACATATTCATGTGTTTCCATACCTAGACGATTGGCTGATAAAAGCCAAATCACATCACCAAGGCCTGCAACACACAGTGACCACAATCCATCTATTACACAACCTGGGATTTTCCCTCAACTACCCAAAATCCCATCTACAACCCTCCCATATACAGCAGTATCTGGGAGCAACTATAGACTCCACAGTAGCAAAGGCTTACCCAGCTCCAGCCAGAATACAAAACATTCAAGCGATGATCCTAAAATTCCAACCTCAAACTCTTTTGACAGCAAGAGTGTTTATGCAACTCATAGGCATGATGGCATCTTGCATATGCATAGTCCCACATGCTCGGCTACAAATGCGTCCCATACAAGAATGCCTAGCAACACAATGGAACCAGGCTCAAGGGAAACTAAAGGACCTAGTGTTGGTAGATAGTCGTACCCATCGCTCTCTGCAGTGGTGGAACACACAACCTTTCAAAAGGACGACTGTTCCAAGAGCCAGTTCCACAAGTGGTGTTGACAACGGACCCATCACTCACAGGGTGGGGAGCCCATCTACTTCAACATACAGTGCAAGGTCTATGGACACCGCACCAAAAAATACACCACATAAACTATCTAGAATTACTGGCAATCTTTCAAGCAATGAAACCTTTTCAAAAACACATAGCCAACAAGACTGTTCTAGTCCGGACGGACAATATGACAGCAATGTTCTATATACAGAAACGGGGGGGGACACACTCTCTGCAGCTATCACAACTAGCGCAAAGTATATGGAGATGGGCCATTCCACAAAACATCCATCTTCTAGCAGAACATCTCCCAGGAGTAAACAACCAGATTGCAGACCTATTGAGCAGACACAGTCAACAGATCCACGAATGGGAAATTCACCCAGAAGTCCTACTCCCATTCTTTCAAACATGGGGACACCCAGACATAGATCTGTTCGCCACAAAGGAAAACACAAAATGCCCATCCTTCGCCGCCAGGTTCCCACACCCGCAGTCAAAGGGCAATGCGATATGGATGAACTGGTCTGGCTTTTCCGCCAACCCCGCTCATTCCATTAGTGGTACGCAAACTAAAGCAACAGCCACTTACGATGATCCTAGTTGCTCCCACATGGGCACGACAACCATGGTACACAACACTCCTAGAACTCTCTGTAGTCCCTCATCAAAGACTACACCTCTCCAAAACAACTCACACAGAACCATGGAGAGATACAACACCCAGACCCCAATCAAATGAACCTAGCAATCTGGCTCCTGAAGTCTTAGAGTTCGGATACCTTAACCTGCCTCCTGATTGTATGAATATCAAAGAGGCAAGACGTCCCACTACCAGAGCCTGTTACGCAAACAAATGGAAAAGATTTGTTATTTACTGCCAAAATAATCAAATCAATCCACTAGACTCTTCTGTCCAAAACATAATTTATCTACTACACTTACAAAGATGTAATCTAGCATATTCATCTATAAGATTACACCTAGCGGCTATTGCAGCATACTTCCAGAACAGACAACACGTGTCTCTTTTCAGAATACCACCCATTAAGGCATTTATGGAAGGGCTCAAAAGAATAATCCCTCCAAGAGTTCACCTTCCCCAGTCTGGAATCTTAACATTGTACTAACTAGACTTATGGGTCCCCCCTTTGAGCCTCTACATTCTTGCGAATTACAGTTCCTAACATGGAAGGTAGCATTTCTAATAGCAATCACTTCACTCAGAAGAGTGAGTGAATTGCAGGCACTAACAATTCAAGAACCTTTCATGCAAATACATCAAAATAAGGTAGTTCTCAGAACAAACCCTAAATTCCTACCAAAGGTCATAACTAGTTTTCACATTAACCAATCAATTGAGTTACCTGTCTTTTTTCAAAAACCACAGTCCGTAGCTGAAAGAGCACTCCACACACTGGATGTCAGAAGGGCTCTACTGTACTACATAGACCGAACTAAACCATTTAGGAATACAAAACAATTGTTAGTGTCTTTCTGTCAACCTCCTAAGGGTAACCCTATTTCAAAGGCAGGGATAGCCAGATGGATAGTTAAGTGCATACAAATGTTATCAAAAAGCTAAACGCACATTAACTATTCCCCCAAAAGCACATTCCACGCGCAAAATGGGGGCATCCATGGCTTTTCTAGGGAATATCCCCTTAGACATTTGTAAGGCAGCTACATGGTCTACCATACATACCTTCACTAAACACTATTGTGTTGATGTGCAAGCCAAACAACAAGCTTCTGTAGGTCAGGCTGTCCTTAACACTTTTCCAGACTACTGCAACTGCCACCGGTAACCACCACTAGAGGAGGAACTGCTATACAGTCTATGCAATAATGTGACTGCAGCAGCTCATATGCCTCGAACGGTAAATGCTACTTACCAGTATGCATCTGTTCTTGGCATGTAGAGCTGCTGCAGTCACATGCCCACCCTCCTCCCTGGTGCCGAGCGCAGTTGCAGTACTATCTTACTTGGATACATTTACATGGACACCTTTCTTTCTATTACTATCCTCCATCTTTGCCACAATGGCGAAAAAACAATCTGACGATGGAGGTGCTGTCCATGCGCACTGTAGTCCAGGGGAGGAGTCACCTATCTCGTGAGACCTCGAAGACTCTTCCAAGACAACAACGTGCAACATCCGGACCCAACACTAGGCGGCGATCTAATGCAATAATGTGACTGCAGCAGCTCTACATGCCAAGAACAGATGCATACTGGTAAGTAGCATTTACCTTTCAAAGTTTAGTAATATGAGGCTATGTATAATGCTCCCAGAATGCTCTCTGATAATATGCAAATATTTGCCGAAGCTTGAAAGCAAGAGTAATGATTCTTTGCTTTCAAAATAAAATGTTCACAAAAAAATGCAAGTAGGAATAAAAACATTTTGCTAAACTACTGTAAGATTTTAGGTACCATGTCTTTGCAGCAGCCTGTAACATGTTGATGTATGCTTGTATTTCCCAAAAATATTCATAATGGAAAAGCAGTGTAACCAGTTTAAATAAGATTGTGGGAAGCAAAAATTAACAAGCATTGGCAAAGCCAGTAGGTCTGAAATTGGTGGTCAGCCTTTTGGTTTTGTCAATGCGTGACTTGTTTAGGCATAGTTTTTGTAACACCTTATCGGTGTGGGAGCTGCTGGGCCCTTACCATTCTATCCAGCATTGGCAAAAGCAAAAATTGATTTTGGTCTCAAAAAGCACACATTGCCACAGCAGTTCAGGGCAATGAACCAAATTACTTTGAGTGCCAATATGCTCCTTGAAAAAAAAAAAGAACAGAATACGGTCACTTGCAGTGAAGCGAGCTGATAGACCGAGAGAAAGAGAGACAGACAGAGTTTTATTAAGCCCAAAAGTTCATGGTTGGCGCCAGGTCTAATTAGAGGCCCAATTATTAAAGAAAGTCTCAAAAGTACATCCATGGTATATATCCTTGCATTAAGTGCATATATACAGGTTCGAGGCATGTGGGCTGCTGAATTCATATCTGTGGATGTTTGCACGTTGTTGTCCTGGAAGAGTCTTCGACGTATCCTGAGATAGGTGACTCCTCCCCTGGACCACAGTGCGCATGGGCATCCTCTCCATCCTCAGATAGTTTTTTTCCGCCATTGGGTTCGGATGTGCTTATCTTGACTCAAGTTAGGAAAATTTAGTTTAAGGCCAAAAGGCCTTTAGTTTTCGTCGGTACTGTTCCCGCTCGGTATCGACAGCTTACTTGCTAGTTTAGCAAACTTATCAAGTTTTTTCGGATCTGTTTAATCCGACCATCGACTTTACATCGACGATGGAATCGAGGACCCCATTCAAACGGTGTCCTGTTTGCCACGCCAAATATCCACATATCGACGTCCACCCGGTGTGCAACAAATGCTTCTCGCCGGATCACGAAAAATCGAAATGTATGGCCTGTTCCCGATTCCGATCCAAGAAGACTCTCCGGAATCGACGGGCAGCGAGATTAGAAGCGCAGCAATCGGCACCGGCCCCGACCAACATCTTCAGCACCGAGGACGAAGATATTGAAAGCGTGGAAGACATAAACTCCAGCCCCGCTTCCGAACACTATTCCCGATCGGAAGACGCCGAGGAAGCGCTTTTTCACAGGGAAGAAGCCGACGATGAGGTAGGAGACTACGATGAGGCCTTTGGGGCCGAAGAAGATAGCTCTAGTGAAGAGCAGGGCATACCCGTCCAAACGGAGACTATGAAAGTGCGTCAGTCTACGGCTCCGGTCGAGGGATCGCCTTCGGGCCTTACCCGAGATCAATCCCGCAGTTCTTCGGCCCCGCCTTCTGGCCCGGCCTCGAACATCCAGCGAGAGCCATTATTACCGAAAAAGACTGGTTTCCCTTCAACAAAACCGAAACCAATCGTCGCACCGGTTCAACAGAAACTGAAAGTGAAACTGGCAGTGGTCGGCTCGAAGACCTCCACTCCTTCGACGCCAGCCAAAACCATCGGCTCCGAACGCACAAAAAGGGATTTCGGCGCCGAACTCGCTACAGCGGATGTCGGCACCGACCCGAAAAGGAAGGCCATCGGTACCACCAAAGCGCCTCGGCCCCCGGCACCAAAGCAATCGGCCCCGACCACCAAGATTAAAATGGCCGCTCCATCGAAGTCCACTTCGAAGGCAGCGACTAGGGTCCAGTCATCGACGCCGTCGACCGCTACTACCTCTCCTCGACTCGATGACCCTCTGGCTCCGAAGAAGTCCACGCCTACCTCTACAGAACCACTCGGCACCAAAGAACCTTCGGCGTTCTCGGTGCGACAAGTTGCAGCGTCATTGCAACGCATCCGAGAACAGGCAGCCCTCCAGTCCACGTCGGGCTCTGACCCGAAAAAGGCTCCAAAGGCACCTTCGGCACCAACCAACATCACTTTTGGTTTGCCGCCGTCCACAGCGCCAAAAATGTTCGAGATCCGAACACGTGTCACCCAGACAAGGTCCCCATCTACTGGACACTCTCCTACTGGGCCTTCACTGTCTCAATTCATCGACGCCGACACCGGCAGACTCGTGCTCCGAAAACGGAAGGTCACGCCAGACCAGGCTTTGGACTCTTACACAATCCCTCTAAAGCAGAAACTGCCAGCAGAATCGGAACCGGTTCTATATGAACGCCTGCACACCTCCTATCCAGATCCCCAGTCCTTTTCTCCGACGCCCTCCGACACAGACGCAATGGAGGATTACATGGGTGATGATACCACCTACCCCAGGGATATAGATCCTGAGGAGCAGCAGGACCCAGATCAAGCTTGGGATGACCCTGCAGACCCGGGTGCCACAACAGATACCCAGGACACGCAGCTTTACGGCGCAAAAACATCTCCCACAGAGGACACTGCTGCCTTCAATGCCCTCATAGAACGTGCTGCAGCCAATCATGGAGTGCAACTCCACTCTGACACAGTTGAGGACGACTTCTTGGTGGACACTTTCGCCTCCTCAGAGAGGACTGTCAAGACTCTGCCCATGTTAAAAGGTGTTCTCAAGCCAGCAAAGGACATTTTCAAGGAAACAACCAGGGCACGGGTGATAAACCTCAGGATTGAGAGAAAATACAAACCTGCGCCCGGGGACCCTATGTACATTAGATGTCAGTTACCTCTGGACTCCATGGTGGTTGCTAACGCTTGCAAACGAGCGCACTCGCAAACAACTGGTGATGCTCCTCCCCCGGACAAAGAGTCCAAGGTGCTGGAGACCTCCGGCAAAAGGATTGCAGCCCAAGCAGCAAACATCTGGCGCATTGCCAATACACAGGCACTCCTGGCTCGCTACGATCGTTCACACTATGACACGCTAGAGTCACTACTCCAACATCTACCAGACGAGTACAAAGAGGCAGCGGAGCTCCTCATCAGAGAGGGTCAACTTCTTACAAACGCATCCATTAAGTGTGCACTAGATGCTGCCGACACGGCTGCGAGGGCGATAAACACCAGCGTCATGTTACGCCGACACGCTTGGTTAAGAATCTCCGGATTCAAACCTGAGATTCAAAATAACATCCTAAATCAGCCTGTCAACCCCGACTACTTTTTCGGACCAGAAGTCGACACCACCTTAGAAAAGATCAAAAAGGACACTGACACTGCAAAGTCAATGGGGGCTCTGCAAACGCAGACATTGCGTACTGGCTCCTTTCGTCGCCCCGGAAATAGGGGAGCGGCTAGAGGACAGTGGTCGCAGCAAACATACAATAAAGGGGGCACACAGAGTACCTACGATAAAAACAAGAGGTGGATATCATGGCTCCAGCACCAAGGGCAGAGGACGCGGTTACGGCAACACCAGGTCCTCACCCAAAAACAAACAGTGACGCCTTCCCCCCGACCACATAACACCTGTCGGGGGGAGACTCCAGCGGTTCCTGTCCACGTGGAATACCATCACCACGGACAGGTGGGTCAGGGATATTATCCAGCACGGTTACTGTCTCGAATTAACCTCCACTCCACCCACAATACCGCCAAAGCACCGTCCTATGTCCTCAGAGCACTTAGCATTATTGCAGCAGGAAGTGCTAAGTATGCTGCAAAAAGGTGCAATAGATGTCGTGCCCGTCCACCAGCAAGGGACAGGGGTGTACTCTCTGTACTTCTTAATACCAAAGAAGGACGTGTCACTCAGACCTATACTAGACCTGAGACCCCTCAACCACTACATTCTCTCAGAGCATTTCCATATGCTCACCCTACAGCAGGTTCTCCCGCTGCTCAGACAGGGAGACTTCCTAGCCACACTAGACCTCAAAGATGCGTACTTCTACATCCCCATACACCCGTCACACAGGAAATATCTCAGGTTCACTATCCAGGGGCAGCACTACCAATTCAAAGTCCTCCCCTTCGGTGTGACAACAGCACCCAGAGTTTTCACCAAGTGCCTAGCTACAGTGGCTGCACATCTACGGAGACAACACATTCACGTCTACCCTTACCTGGACGACTGGCTTGTTCAGGCAAAGTCAGCCCAGCAATGTGCCAACCACATGTCCCTCACCATTCACCTTCACAGTCTGGGATTCTCACTAAATTACCCAAAATCACATCTCCAACCCGCACACGTACACGTACAACAGTACCTAGGTGCGACCATAGACACTCTGGCAGCCACAGCTCAGCCAAATTTAGTGAGGATCAACAGCATGCAGATGCTGATTTCAAAGTTCAAACCTCAACACTCCCTTCCTGCGCGAGTGTTCATGCAGTTGATAGGCATGATGGCCTCCTGCATTTTCATAGTCCCACACGCGAGACTACATATGCGCCCGCTTCAGGAGTGCTTGGCACGTCAATGGAATCAGGCTCACGGGCAATTAAAAGACCTAGTGTTGGTGAGCGGTCGGGCATACAACTCTCTGCATTGGTGGAATCCACAAAACCTTTGCAAGGGCCGACCATTCCAAGAGCCTGTTCCACAAATAATACTGACGGCGGACGCGTCTCTCCAGGGATGGGGAGCTCATGTACTCAATTACACAGTGCAGGGACTATGGACAATACAACAAAAGAAGATGCACATCAACCTTCTAGAACTGATGGCAATCTTCCTGGCAATGAAGGCATTCAAAGTACACTTGTGCAACAAAGTCGTGTTGATCCGGACGGACAACATGACTGCCATGTACTACATACACAAGCAGGGAGGAACACACTCTCCACAGTTGTCTCATCTGGCTCCGAGCATGTGGAAGTGGGCCATTCAGAGGAACATATTCCTCATGGCTGAACACCTCCCCGGCAAGGACAACCAGATGGCGGATCTGCTCAGCAGACACAGCCACCAGATGTTCGAGTGGGAGCTACATCTGTCAGTACTCCTACCGTACTTCCAACAGTGGGGTCATCCAGAGATAGACCTATTCGCCACACACGAAAACGCAAAATGTCAAAGCTTTGCTGCCAGGTTCCCACATCCACAGTCGCAGGGCAATGCGATATGGATGAACTGGTCCGGCAGATTTGCGTACGCTTTTCCCCCAGCGCCATTGATACCGCTGGTGGCACGCAAACTGCGACAGCACTCACTGACACTCATCCTAGTTGCTCCCACATGGGCGCGCCAGCCATGGTACACCACCTTTCTAGAACTTTCCGTGGTGCCGCATTAAAGGCTGCGGATCAAACCTGCACTCAACGCAGAACCATGGCGAAATTCAGCACCCAGATCCGGAACAGCTGAACCTGGCAATCTGGCTCCTGAAGTCTTAGAGTTTGGCTACCTAAACCTGCCACCTGACTGTATGGAGATCATTAAGGAGGCCAGAAGACCCACTACCAGAGCCTGCTATGCAGCTAAATGGAGGTTTGTCATCTACTGCAACAACAATGACATTAACCCGCTAGACGCATCCATTCAAAATATAATCTGTTACCTCTTACACCTATACCGATGCAATTTGGCATACACCTCAATACGTATCCATTTGACCGTAATAGCAGCCTATCTCCAGAACAGGCAGCACCTCTCCTTGTTCAGAGTGCCTGCCATCAAAGCTTTCTTGGAGGGACTTAAACGGGTAATTCCCCCAAGACACCCACCAGCGTGGAACCTCAACTTGGTCCTCACCCGACTAATGGGTCCACCCTTCGAACCTCTCCACTCATGTGAGATTCAATTCCTCACCTGGAAAGTAGCTTTCCTAGTGGCAATCACTTCATTAAGAAGAGTTAGTGAACTCCAGGCACTAACCATTCAAGAGCCATTCATACAGGTTCACGCAAACAGGGTCGTACTTCGTACCAACCCCAAAATCATGCCTAAAGTAATATCACAGTTCCACATGAATCGAACTATAGAACTGCCTGTTTTCTTTCAAAATCCACAAAATGTAGCGGAGAGAATGCTCCATACACTAGATGTAAAAAGAGCCCTGATGTACTATATAGACAGAACTAAAGTCTTTAGGAAGACAAAACAACTTTTCGTTGCCTTTTCTCCACAACACAAGGGCAACGCCATTTCCAAAGCAGGTATAGCCAGATCGTTAAATGTATTCAAATTTGCTATCAAAAGGCTAAACACACATTAACGATTCCCCCACGAGCCCATTCAACACGTAAGTTAGGGGCGTCCATGGCTTTCCTGGGAAACATTCCTTTACAGGAAATATGTAGAGCAGCCACATGGTCCACTATACATACATTTACCAAACACTACTGTGTAGATGTACACTCAAAACAGCAGGCAGCTGTAGGACAGGCTGTTCTCAAAACTCTTTTTCAGACCGCTGCAGCTGGCACTGGTGGCCGCCGCTAATAGGAGGTACTGCTATGTATTCTATGCACAGATATGAATTCAGCTGCCCACATGCCTCGAACTGAATATGCTACTTACCAGTATGCATCTGTTCTTGGCATGTAGGGCTGCTGACATTCATATCGCCCACCCTCCTCCCCGGCGCCTGTAGCAGCTGCAGCTCTCAGAATTACTGTATAGCATGGTCATCACTTTCTGTATCTACTCCATCACTGCCACAATGGCGAAAAACAATCTGAGGATGGAGAGGATGCCCATGCGCACTGTGGTCCAGGGGAGGAGTCACCTATCTCAGGATACTTCGAAGACTCTTCCAGGACAACAACGTGCAAACATCCGGACCCAACACTAGGCGGCGATCTATGCACAGATATGAATGTCAGCAGCCCTACATGCCAAGAACAGATGCATACTGGTAAGTAGCATATTCATTTCCGTGAATGCACAATAATTTACAGAAGTAGGCCAAGAAATAGTACTCCTAGAAAATATTTGTGAACTGCATTTTAGCATGAGCAAATGTGCATGTGTAGATTTGCTCGCGTAAAAATCTGAATGTTTAAGTTCACTTTTCCTCTACCACTTTTTTTTCGCAACCCTGGAAGAAGTTTTATGTCTGCCCCTGTCAGAAGTACATTTCCAACCTTTTTCAGTACGGGAAAAAATTAGAAAAGAGTTGGTGCAAACCCTTAAAACACGCAAGTTAGTAGGTCTGCACAGACTCAAAAGGGCATTCCAACCCTTGAACTACTGCTTACCACTACCTTCAGCCCCCGTATGTAGACCTGCAGAAACGTAGCAACATAAGGGAATTGCTAGTATTCAACCCTACTATGGTATGAGCCCTGGCATAATTAGAGAGGCTATATCAGAACTCTTATATAATGAGATTGCTGCCGTAATTTTTCGCCGCATTACATGGCACAAAAGGGACAAGTGGATTTTGTTACAGGACAAGTAGATTTATGAAGCAACCTGCCCCATGGACAAGTAGATATTTTATTAAATTCCACACCCCTGTAACTTGAACCTTTACTTTACCATTAAAGAGGGTTTTACATTACAATTTCTCAGACACCAAACATGTAATGTTCACCTGTTCCCAATCAAAGGTTAGCACTTATTAAAAGTAGGCAACCCAATGTTGCCCTATGGGAGAGGTACGCCTCACAGTAGCAAAAAACGAGTTTAGGAATTTTTCACTACCAGGACATGTTAAAGTACCAGGCCAACCTTTTAATTACAATGCACACTGACCTATGGGCTACCTCATTGCTGACTTGTATGCATTAGAAGAGGTGTTTAAGGCTTGGCAAGGTGGGTTTTGCAGCGTGAATCTTTCTGGATTCACTATGCTGTGCATTATTCCGCCATCTAGTGGTTGGGTCCGGAATTGTATTTTTTTCGTGGCCCAGGTGGGCGTCGACATCTCACCATTTGGTGTCCTTCATGACGTCGACGCGCTCCCACCTTTGGTCGCCATCTTCAGATTATTTTTTCCGCCGTTGGGTCTAGATCAACAGTGAATGAGCCCCAAGAACTTTGGAGAGAAGAATCGACGAAAAGAAGAAAACTTTAGAATATATCACCGGGTAAGACACCAGAGATCGAGTAAGGAAGAAGGTCGACGACAGTACAGAGGACATCGAAGAATTCGACGTTTCAAAGGAGAATGCGCATACAGGGGGCTCCCTGGGCGCGGTGATGGACAAAACTGTTTAAATTCTGCACGAACTGCAACCACAAGTACGCGCAAAAGGACCAACTCCCGGTCTGCAATCTCTGCTTGCCTCTCGACCATAGAAGCGAGGACTGCAACGCCTGTGCAGCGTTCACCCCGAAGACCCTCAGAGTAAGGGAGAGACAGAGAAGAGCAAACTACAACATGCAGGGGACGCCCCCATCGCTCCGAGATTTGGGACTCTCCAGCGGAGAGGAAGACAACATAGCAGAGGGACCAGAAGACGTCTTGGTCGTCAAGGTCGAAAAGAAAACGTCGAAGGAGGTAAGAGTCGTCGAACCCTATACACTCCAATGATACTCGCTAAAGCGAACCAAAGTCCTCGAAAGAAGCAGGGCAGTCTAAGCACTAGACGTCGACTATTGCATCCAGGGACAAGCAGACCGTCGGATCCTCTGAGAAGGACCCCCAGATGGCGAAATCCCAAGACAAGGGAAAGATGCCGAAGAGCAGCCACGAAAGAGGCCTTTACGTCGAAAGGCGAAGGCCCGAAACTGGTTTCGACTTCAGCGTCGACGACCGCGAAAAGTAAGGTAGAGCCCCTCGAAGCCGATCACGCGGCCGACATGGAAAAGAAAAGGAAAAGGTTCGAGGCCGAAATGGCGAACATCTTGCAACGCAGGAAAGACTTCGACGAAAAGTTTAAATTCTACAGCATACCGTCGAAAGCAACGGCCGAAACAAAAGGGTGCGTCGAGGTCTTCCAACCGCCAAACACACCTGAACCTGGAGAGGAACAGGAAGAAGACCTGCACTATGGGAGAGCTGAAGGGGATGAAGACGACATTTACTAAGACTGTCTTCGGAGGATCAGGACTTGCCGTGGCAAGATCTCAACGCCGAATCGAATCCTATCCGTCGAGGCCTTCGCCGCCGGACAACATAGGGATCTCCAACCAAGTAATCAAAAGGGCTGCATACCCGTATGGGGTGCAGCTAGAGGAAGAGAAACCCCAATCTTGCTTCCTCTTGGAGACCTTGTTGCCATCCCTGAATAGAATCCAGTTTCTGCCCATGCTCCCAAGTGTTCTGGACCAGGGGAAGGAGGCATTCAAGGAGCCTGCCATGTGTAGAGCAGTGACTCCACGAGCAGAGAAATATAAACATTCATCAAAAGACCCTATGTACATCAGATGGTCAGTACCAGCCGACTATCACATCCACGGCTCGGAAAAGAGCAAATATATCCACAAACTCAGGCCCACCACCAGACAAAGAAAGCAAGATGATGGACCTGATAGGTAGGAAGATGGAAAGGAATGCAGCTATACAATAGCGCATCCCCAACTCCAATGCATCATCAACAGACATGCATACCAGCACTGGGAAGAAGTGGGAGAACTCCTCGCACGTACCAGAGAAGGGCAAGCCACCTGGTAGAAGAGGGGAAGAACATGGCTAATACATGTTTAAAGTCGGCCCTAGACGCAGCAGACACATCTAGCAGGCAGATGATGCTGGGAATCACATTAAGGAGGCATGCCCGGTTAAGGATTTCGGGTTTCAAAAATGAAGTCCAAAACATCCTCAACACACCTTTCAGCGTGGAACAACTGTTCGGAGCACCAGTTGATGAAAAATTGAACCAGCTGAAAAAAGATAACAAAACCGCAAGGTCTATGGGGGCGCTGCAGTTCTGAGGTATGAGAAGAGGAACACCTTTCAGAGACCAACAGGTAGAGGAAATAATCAACCTGGGGCAACACACCAAACCACCCAGCAAGGTTATCAAGGGGGTAACCAGGGACAGCAGCAGGGGCAGCACCAGCAGAACTGGCAGTACCATCCCTGAGGACAATCCTTTCGAGGGCGCGTCCGAGGAAGGGGTAACGGCCAGAGGGGGAGTCAGCCTCCCGCAGCAAAGTGACTCACCAGCGCAACGGTAAACCTGGATAAGACCTCCGGAGGTGCAGAAAGAGTCAAGGCAAAAACCAGCAAAAGATCAAAAGCTTCAACAGCTCCTCCAACACACAACACCAGTAGGAGTCCGATTAAGACACTTCCTCCAGGAATGGACAATGATAACATCAGACAATTGATATTGAACCTCATACAATATGGGTACTGTATAGACCTGGAAAGGCCACCGCCAAATAGAAGGCCAAGGGTCAGAGTGCGCTCAACAAACGAGCGGACACACTTGATGCAGGAAGCAAGAGAACTGCTCAAGAAAAGAGCCATAGAAATGCTACCACAAAGACAACGGAACAAGGGGGTATACTCAACCTACTTCCTCATACCAAAGGTAGACGGAACATTACGTCCAATTCTAGACCTCAGTTTCTTAAACAAGTTCATAAAGACTCAAAGGTTCAAGATGACCTCGCTCCAACAGGTCATACCTCAACTACAAAAAGGAGACCATGGCAACTATAGACTTAAGGACGCCTACTTGCACATCCCCATCAACAGCAAACGCCTCCTCAGGTTTATAATCCACAAAACACACTACCAGTACACAGTGCTGGCTTTCGGACTAAAATCAGCACCAAGAGTCTTCACAAAATGTCTGGCAGCAGTAGCGGCACAATTAAGGAGGAAGGGGATACATGTATACCCATACCTCGACGACTGGCTGGTAAAAGCAGGCTCGTACCACAAGTGCAAAAGGCACATAGAGAGAGTGATACAGACGCTTGCCCAACTGGGGTTTTCGATCCATTGGGAGAAAACGTCAATAGAACCAGAACAACTGAAGATATTCTTAGGAGCGGAGATCAACACCAAAAAATAAATTCAACAAAATAAGGAGGGTGAAGGCAAAAGGTTTGAGGTGACTCTGCAGAGAGGGAAAAGTCCATCAAAGGCACTCCAAAAACTGCTGCCTTTCAGAAGCATCTTCTCTCCTGATGAGAAGAATGACTGTTGGGGATAATGGGTTTGTTCATTGCAATAGTTCCACAATCAAGGCTGCACATTTGCCCCTTGCAAGAGTGTCTAGCAAGAAAGTGGTCACAAGCGAAGAGTCACTGGAAAGATCTAGTATTGGTGCGGCTCAGGATTCGATGCACCATCCTACACGGAAACAGGTGTTTGTTGCTGGGTGGATCTTTTCTAGTCCCACTTGTGAAGATGACCATTAACACAGACTGGAGTAGGGGAGTACTCCTCAACTGCATGACCTTGCAGGGCATCTGATCTTGTATCTCTGCTGCTGTGGCATCCAGGTATATGAAATTAATGGCAGTCAGTCTAATCCTCAGGGCTTTTTGCACACTCTTTAGAGGCAAAACAATCTTCATAAAGACTAGCAATAGTACAGCAATATACCACATCCAGGAGCTGGGGCACTCACACCAACCACCTGTACTGCCCTGAAATATGTATTTTACCCAAACAGTGGTTCAAAGTGTACAAAAAATTAACATAGCACAAACATATGTCAACAGCATAATTAACTCAAACAAGAATTGTATATCTAACAACAATGCATACATAACAGTGAAAAGAAAATAGAAAATACAGCTCATATAAGAAAAGTCTAGAAGGACATACAAAATGTATTCAATAAAAAATATCGTGAGGCTCAGACATATAAGCTGGTACATATAACATTTGATAAACATACACAACCAGACAAGTGGCAGACCAAGAGAGGTTACATGAAAGGAGTTCCAGAACAACACTGGAACTACAACAAACCGAACAATGTGTCCTCCATAAGTTTCGGCCACAATTGCGTCGACGATGTTTCGACCTTGTCATTAATACACGGTCATCTTCAGGACAGATAATTAACTGAGCATCCCACCAGACAATATATAAAGTACAAAAATACTGTATAAACAATTCTTTAAAATGGGCCAAAAAAGAAACTTTTTAAAAATAAGTAAAATGAAGAAAAAATAGAGAATTAAATAGGTGTGTACATATAAAGATGATAAAATAGAAACTACCTAATTGGAACACCAGAAATTGGGTGTGTTTAAAACATGCACAAAGAAAAATAAAAAGGAAAAAAAACGTGCAACCCCAAAGAAAAGCAAAGAAGTCAGCCAATCTTTTAAAGACTTCCGGTGCATAAGATGTTTTAATTATGCGTCGCACTTACTTCTGATCGCAGAAAGGGAAGCAAGCATGGTAGTAATCAATGCTTGTATAGAGAAAATTCTAAAAAGGAAGAAAAGGGAAGGAAATCTATAGGTCTCCTGCTCATACATGATAAATAATTATCCACACGATGAAACACAAACCAAGTTACTTACATGTTTGTGTAAAAAGTGAAGGGATTAACTGGAAACACTTTATAATTCAGCGCCAATCATTTCTTGGCCCCCATAACTGTGGAAAATATATCTCTGTGTAAGGGAACAAGTCAGGAACATGTGTCCCAACATTTAACTTTAACAACGAATAATTTTGTAAGCAAAACAACAATTTTCTCATTCAAGTAATTTCTGGTTTGCCACAATTCTAAATTGCCGCCATCGTCCGCCAACTAAAAACAATCAATAAAGCATATATTACCTGCTGGGAGTTAATCTAGCAGAGCTGGCCACGGCAGGAATGTTCCCTTTATCTACACTTCCTGCATGCGTCCGAACTGCATGGGCACAGAGAAATTCAATCCCTCAGAAAACCGGGTGATTATTACTGAATGAGAATACAAATATACCGTATCTCCCAAGGCGTTTGATAAACTACCTAATCCATACTCGCGCTCAAACTTACCTAAAGTAAATTGAATTCAGGCGGCAACTCGATTGCGGGGCAGCAGAGCTTACTACACGGCAGCCTTAAATGCTTCCGTAAACCTCGAACGCCGCGAAATAAGTAAGAAACGACGATAGACTTGCGCGGAAAAGCTACCAGTATCCGCGCCATCTTGCAGTGGAATTATTTATCATCTGGAATTAAGAACTGGCCTTAAGCTGTCAGCCCGTTAGGAAGAATTCGGGCTGTTTACCCATCACCAACTATAAAATAAAATAGTGTAAAGATAAAAATTAAAATGTGTCCCATTAAAGAAGGGAAGAGTGAGTAAAAACATATCACAAATTTTTCAAGTGATTTTCTCCATCGAGCGATCATAATAAATTTACATTCTTTTCAAAACGATGTCAACAAATATTTTTACACAGCATAGCCATTACACACCATGTAGCGATAAATGACACAATGTGGCAATGCTCACTAACTACTCAGTGTTCTTGCTTATCAATAAAGTTTTAAACACAAACAATGTACACCATGTGGCAGTATGTGACAGCTGCGTCAGTATACGCTAACTGCACCGTATTCTTCATCCGAACCTTTTGTCACACCACATTATTCAATTTACATTTCATATCAAAAATCGTATATTCAGCAGTGCAATTAAAAATAATCACAAAATAACTCATGACAGTGAAAAATATTCAATGTCAAATATGTTGATATACAGATTAGTCAACAATCAAAAAATACATATTAGCACATAGTATAAACAATATGTTAAAGGCATATGAGCTGCAGATTACACACTTTTGCATAGATCGCCATCTGGTGTTGGGCCCGGATGTTTGCAGTTTGTTTTTCCTCTTGGAAAGTCTTTGGAAGTCACTAGGTTGGTGACTCCTCCTTTGGATGGTATTGCGCATGGGCTTCGGCTCCATCCTCAGATTGTTTTTTTCCGCCATCGGGCTCGGATGTAATCTTCGCGCTCCGGTTCCGAACAGCTTCCAGTTCGACGATCGACGCGCAATCCTCACCCCAAATCGCGGTATTGTTTCGATCGCGATCTCTTCAATCAACGCACCTTCTCATCGGCACGAACCTTCGGTTCCAGTCGTCGACGGCGGCCTTCGGGCCTACCCAAGCTCCGGTCCCAGCACATGGAAAGAACTCCATTTAAAAAGTGCCCTCGATGTGGGTCCAAATTTCCCCACACCGACTTCATGAGTTATGCAACCTCTGCCTCTCCCCTGAACACGAGGCTCGAGACTGTCCGGCCTGTAAGTCTTTCCGATCCAAAAAGACTATTTGGGACCGAAGAGCCAGAAGGAACATGGCACACTCCTCGACATCGACGATCCGGAACAGCATCGCACCGAAGAGGACCTCGTCAGTGCTTCCAAGGCCGACGAGTCTGATGTGGAAGACATCACTCCGGCGCAGCGGGTCGTGAGTACCAATCTACCCCCATTCCCCCCCCCCCACACACACACACACACACACACTCACGCCGACACCCAAAAAGGCTTCGGTCACGCCTTCGCCTCCGGGCCTAAGCAAGACCAGAGACACTGCTTCACACACCCCACCTTCGAGCCCGGTGAAGAAGCCAAGTAAGCCTTCCGGCGGCTCTGGCTAGAACCAGCCTACCAGCAGTGCCGAGAAACACTTCGGCACCGAAAAAGAAACCGGCCTCCACCTCGACACCGAGCTCCGCACCGAAGCCCTTGGGGTCGAAACCCAGCTCTTCGGTACAGACGCCATCTTCGGTACCGACCAAACCACACAAGGCCACCGACACTTCCAAGCCGAAGCCCATCTCGGCGCCGACCAAGAGACCGGAGGTTCCCAAGCCGGGTTCTAAGCAACAAACCGGCACAGAAAAACCTATAAAGACCGGCTTCGGCGCCGAAGGACCAATTAACCTCACCAGAACTATTTACACCGGATCCCTTGCAACAAACTCTCACCAAGGATCCAAAAACTGAACATTTGACACTCTCTACCAAAAAGACATTTGGAGAAGCCTGCTCCGCCTCCTCCTCCAAAGAGGAAGGACTCTGCTACCTCTCCGTTCAGAATACTTTCCCCTCCACCTCGTCCTCCTTCCCCACCTCCACCCTCTCCACCCCCACTTCATCGTTCTCCGACCCAGTCTCCAGACGATGATGATCAGGGGGACCCATATCATGAAATAGGAGATGTGCGACAGGACCCAACCCCTATAGGATCCCCAGACCCATGGGGCGATTACAATATTCCAGATATCCCCAACGTCCCACAAGACGATCTTTACCCTTCTAGGCCATCTCCCCCAGAAGATTCATTAGGGTTCAACCATCTTCTGCAAAGGGCGGCACATTATCACGGGGTGGACTTGCATACCGACCCCGTGGAGGAAGATTTCCTCCTACACACATTTGATACCGCACATAGGTCCACCTCCATACTGCCCATGCTCAAAGGAGTGGTAAAGCATGCGCCAGAAGTTTTTAAGGACCCAGTTAGAGCCAGGGTCATTAACCCACGTATTGAAAAAAAATACAAACCTGCTCCCTCAGATCCCTCCTACATCAGAGGACCAGCGCCACTAGATTCTTTAGTAGTATCTACTGCACGTACAAGGGCAAATTCACAAGCGTCAGGTGATGCACCACCACCTGACAAAAAATCAAAACTACTAGATGCATCAGACAAACGCACAGCATCCCAGGCGGCCAACATATGGCGTATAGCAAACCCTCAGGCACTACTGGCCAGATATGACCGGGCTCATTATGACGAGTTAGAAAGCATAATGCACCATCTCCCTGAAAAATATAAAGCTAGGGCCAACGAGTTAATTCAAGAGGGTAAAACAATCACAAATACCGCCATACGTTGTGCCCTAGATGCAGCAGACGCAGCCTCCAGGGCCATCAACAGCAGCGTCCTTCTCCGTCGCCATGCTTGGCTAAGGGTATCTGGTTTTAAACCAGAAGTACAAGCCTCCATCCTTAACCATCCCTTTGACCAGGAACATCTATTTGGGCCAAATGTGGATGAGGCCTTAGAAAAAATGAAAAAAGACACGGATACCGCAAAATCCATGGGGGCCTTGCAGTCGCACCCGCCCAGACGCTCCTTTCGCCGCTCCTCCTTTCGGAGTACATCCAGAGGCTACACCTCAGACACTGCGTCCACATCATATAAATCCCCTACTCAGACCACCTTTACAAAAGGTTACCAAAGAGGCGGCTACAGGGGTAAGAACAACAAGGGCAGAGGCAAAACAAACAACGCCCGTTCTGCCACACCTCCTACCCAATGACTTCCCCCCGCTCTCCCCAGACCATTCCACTCCGGTCGGGGGCAGACTCCAAAATTTCCTTCATGTCTGGGCGACCATCACCTCAGACAAATGGGTGACCCAAATAATTCGGTCTGGCTACTGCCTAGAACTAACATCTAACACCCCCCCCCCCCCCCCCCCCCAAACATTCCACCCAGGCAACGCCCAATGTCACAAGAATATTCAAAATTACTAATGCAGGAGGTAATCTCCCTCCTACAAAAACAGGCTATAGAACACGTTCCTGTCAATCAACAAAATATGGGGGTCTACTCCCTATATTTTCTCACACCAAAAAGGGACGAGACTCTACGACCTATTCTAGATCTCCGGACCCTAAACACATACATACACTCAGACCATTTTCATATGGTAACGCTTTAGCAGGTACTTCCGCTCCTCTCCCAAAACGCCTTCCTCACCACTCTGGACTTGAAAGACGCATACTTCCACATTCCAGTGCACCATGCTCACAGAAAGTACCTTGTACTGGACGGACAACACTACCAATTCAAAGTGCTCCCGTTCGGAGTCACAACAGCACCACGGGTATTCACCAAGTGCCTGGCAGTGGTGGCAGCACACTTAAGAAGACAGCACATTCACGTCTTCCCATACCTAGACGATTGGCTGATAAAAGTCACTTCATACAATCAGTGTGTACAACACACCGCCACCACAATCTAACTACTTCAACTAGGCTTCACGGTGAACCACCAAAAGTCCCAGCTACAACCATCCCACATAAAACAATATCTCTGTGCCACCATAGACACCTCAAAAGCGATAGCCTACCCCAATCCGGCCAGGATTGCAAGCATTCAGGCTTTACGACAAAAATTCATACCTCAGCACTCCCTTCCAGCACGAGTGTTCATGCAACTAATAGGGATGATGGCCTCTTGCATTTTCATAGTGCCCCACGCAAGACTCCAGATGCGTCCCCTCCAAGAGTGCTTAGCGCACCAGTGGAACCAGGCCCAAGGTCGACTGACAGATCTGGTGTTGGTAGACTGTCGCACCCATCGCTCTCTGCAGTGGTGGAACACCACAAACCTTTCCAAAGGTCGACCGTTCCTGGACCCGGTTCCCCAGATAATACTAACAACGGACGCATCGCTCTCCGGCTGTGGAGCTCACCTATTACATCTCACCATGCAGGGCACATGGACGCCTCAACAAAAGTTACTCCATATCAACCATCTGGATTACTAGCAATCTTTTTAGCCCTAAAATCTTTTCAAACTCAGTTTTCAGGCAAGGCAGTCCCCATTCGACAACATGACGGCCATGTATTATATACAAAAACAAGGCGGCACACACTCTCCACAGCTCTCTCAATTAGCACAGAGCTTATGGAGATGGGCAATTCCCCACAAAATCTTTCTCCTAGCTCAACATGTCCCATGAGTCCAAAACACCGTGGCAGATCTGCTCAGCAGACAGACACAACAAATCCACGAGTGGGAACTTCACCCACAGGTTCTTCATCTGTTCTTTCAAATGTGGGGGCATCCACAGATAGACCTCTTTGCCACCCACGAAAACACAAAATGCCCAAGCTTCGCCGCCAGATACCCACACCCATTGTCCAAAGGAAATGCGATATGGATGAACTGGTCAGGCAAATTTGCGTACGCTTTTCCGCTTCTCCCACTCATTCCATTAGTGGTGGGCAACAGCACTCCCTCACACTAATCCTAGTAGCTCCAACGTGGGCCAGACAACCGTGGTACACCACGCTGCTGGAACTCTGTAGTACCACACCAAAAACGACACCTCTCACCATGCCTCCTAACCCAGAACCATGGAGAGATCAGACACCCGGACCCAGCTCAGCTCAACCTTGCGATCTGGCTCCTGAAATCCTACAATTTGGGTACCTAAATCTTCCTCCTGACTGTATGAACGTCATCAGAGAAGCTAGACGACCTACCACTAGAGCGTGGTACGCTGCCAAGTGGAAACAATTTGTTGTTTATTGCCATAACACCATCAATCCCCTGGACGTGTCCATTCAACACATCATAGGCTACTTAATCCAGCCTATACGTCCATTCGACTACACCTCGCAGCAATTGCAGCTTACTTACAAAACAGGCAACATCTATCACTCTTTGGAGTACCTGCCATTAAAGCCTTCATAGAAGGCCTGAAAAGAATAATTCCCCCCAGAGTACCACCCTCACCTGTGTGGAACTTAAATATCGTTCTCACAAGGCTAATGGGGCCTCCCTTCGAGCCTTTGCACAAATGCGAACTACAATTCCTAACATGGAAAACAGCTTTCCTTGTAGCCATCACTTCCCTTAGAAGGGTCAGTGAGATACAAGCACTTAACATACAAGAACCTTTTCTTCAAATGCACCATAACAAGGTTGTTCTCCGTACCACCCCAAAATTCCTACCTAAAGTCATTTCCCCTTTTCACCTAAACCAATCTGTAGAACTACTAGTATTTTTCTCGCAACCACAGACCGTTGCAGAAAGGGCTCTGCACACGGTAGATGTCAAACGAGCCTTACTCTACATCATCGAGAGAACACAACCTTTCCGCAATACCAAACAACTGTTTGTCTCTTTCTCTCCACCACACAAGGGCAACCCCATCTCAAAATCAGGGATAGCTAGGTGGATTGTAAAATGCATCCAGATTTGCTACCACAAAGCAAAACTAACGCTATCCGTTCCCCCTAAAGCCCATTCTACACGAAAGATGGGGGCTTCCATGGCATTTTTAGGGAACATCCCATTAGATAACTGCAAAGCAGCTACATGGTCCACACCGCACACTTTCACCAAACACTATTGTGTAGATGTGCAAACTAAGCAACAAGCTAGTGTGGGCCAGGCTGTACTCAAAACATTATTTCAAACCACTGCAACAGATACCGGTGGTCGCCGCTAAGGTTGGGAACTGCTATATAGTCTATGCAAAAGTGTGTAATCTGCAGCTCATAGGCCTCGAACGGAATATGCTACTTATCAGTATGCATCTGTTCTTGGTATGTAGAGCTGTAGATCATCTACACACGCCTCCCCGGCTACCTGTATCTGTTCCAGTTTCTTATTTAGATACACACATGGGTTTCTTCACTGTTATTACTACGCTCCATCGTTCCCTGCTGGGCGAAAAACAATCTGAGGATGGAGCCGAAGCCCATGCGCAATACCATCCAAAGGAGGAGTCACCAACCTCGCGACTTCCAAAGACTTTCCAAGAGGAAAAACAAACTGCAAACATCCGGGCCCAACACCAGATGGCGATCTATGCAAAAGTGTGTAGATCTGCAGCTCTACATGCCAAGAACAGATGCATACTGGTAAGTAGCCTATTCCTTTTGAAACCAGTTCATGTTCTTAATCCTGCCTAACAAGTGTAAATACTTCTCATCACATCAAAGGGTGAATCAGCCCAGTATAAGTCGTGAAACCTAAAGTAATAGCTAAGATCCTACCTGAAGGTTAAAGAGTGACACTCCTCCATGGTGTTCAATCCCTTGTTTATACTGTCACAGCGGAGAATCCAGCGACATTCGCATTTATTTAAAATATTAACAATGCCGCCGCCTCGCAGGGGTGTCCGTATGACCTCAATAACTTGCCATCGCATATCAGAAGGCGTATGATTCATTTCCAAAAAATGTGCCACTAAGGGTGCAATCTGTCTTACAACGAATGCGACTTTTATGTTGGCCCAGACGTATTTTAATTTTGTCGTCTGCCCAATATTAATAAGGTCACAACGGCACCAGATTGCATATATAACATTTTGCGTGTTGCAATTGGAGTGTTCCCGCAAATCATGTCGTATATTGGCATGGATAAATTGTTTAGTATCCAAACTGGAATCGCACATGAGGCAGCCGCCACATCTGTAATGTCCCACAATTTTGTTCAGACCCCACATAGTTAAGTTGGGTGTTAGCATCCGAGGCAGAGCTGCTCGGACCAAATGATCACGTACATTTTTTCCTCTTATGTGAAAGGGGTTGTTCATTGGTAATTCCTGTAGACCTAACCAAAGGCCAATATTTCTTGATAATAGCCGAAATGCGAGTCCCAAGTCCCACGTTCTCATAATTTCTCAGCTAGTTTCCCAGCCTCTTGAAAAATAGTCATCCTTTAAAAAAGCAATTTCTGCGGATACGCAGAAACTGCCCAAAGGGCAGACCATCCCTCAAGCCCCTCGGATGGTTGCTAGAATATTCAAGCAATGTATTCCGAGCGGGTGGTTTAGTAAAGTTTCGTCGTTAATCCTCCTTCATATGGAAAAATTGTCAAATCCAAAAAATCAATTTGTGTCTTACTGAAATGGGAAGTGAACTTCAAATCGGGTGAGCAAGAGTTTAACCAGTTTAGAAATTCTGATAGTTCAAAGCAAGTCCCAGTCCAAATGAAAAACATTTCGTCAATATAGCATCGCCAATGGCGTACGCTAGAAAAATGATTTTGTACAGCCCTAAATAAAATCCTACTCAAAATTGTCAACAAAATAGCAAAATTGGGGGCATAAGTAGCCCCCATAGATGTACCTTTAATCTGTAAATAAAACTGTCCATCAAATTCAAAATAGTTTTGTGTCAAAGAAATAGTCAATAAATCAATAATAAAGTCAGTCTGTCGGGCCTGAACGTGTATCCAAAATTTGTTTAATCACTTTAATTCCTTGCATTTGGAGAATGTTGGTGTATAGGGATTCTTAGTCCAAACACACCAACAATTCTGAATCCGGACAGAATGTCATCTCTTCCAGTTGTATAATATCACCACTATCTCGTACATAACTCCTGGTGGTTGTTGCAAAATCTTTAATAACAAGCATTGGCATAGCCAATAGGTCTCGCCTTTGGGACCTTATAAGTGTTTAGCCATGCAACAGTTGCATAACTAAACACTTATAAGGTCCCAAAAGCGAGACCTATTGGCTATGCCAATGCTTGTTTTAACTGCTGCAATCTATTGAAGCCTCACGGAAAACATAAAAGCGGACGTGCGGCTGCGAAAGTGATCGCAATCAAACATCAAAGCGGCTGTGCGGCCGCAAAAGTGAAAGTAATCGCGGCGCCGCGCGCCCACATGCACTGTAGCTCTAGGCTGGCCTGGTAACACTTTTTGGAGCCCTCACAAAATGTCTCGCCAGACCAGCGCATGCGCTGGGTCAGGCGAGACCTAAAAACATCAATATATTTACACAGGGGTTCCAGGACCGACCTACAGCCAGAGACTATAGGCCGGCCAGGAGGATTTTCCGCATCCTTGTACACCTTTGGGAGTGTGTACAATAGGGGAGTCCTGGGGTTCTTTGAGTTAAGCAAAGCAAATTCTTTTTTACTAAGAAACCCAGCAATTTTAGCATCAGTTGTCACATTTAATATAGATTTTTGGATTTCGACTAGAGGATTAGATCTAAGAATCAGATAGTGTTCGACATTGTTCAGTTGTCTTTTGATCTCCAATTTATATTTATCAACAGACTAGACAACGATCCCACCGCCCTTGTCCGCACTTTTAATGATCACATCCTGATTTTGTTTTAAAGTTCTTAGGGCTTGGCGTTCAGTCACGGAGATGTTGTAGGGTATGTATTCTAAATCTTTATTCAGGCCAGAAACTTTTTTAAGTACCATGGATTCAAAGGCCAATAGCTCAACCGGCATTTTATTAGTTGGTGAATTAAAAGTCGACGGTGGTCTCAATCCAGAGGGATTAAGACAGTCATTGCTGGTATGTTCCAAAAAGAACGCCTTTAGACGCAACTTTCGGAAAAATTGTAACCATTCCAATTGAATTTCAAAAAGATAGGACTTCTCGGTAGGGACAAAGCGCAATCCCTTACTCAGAAGGGAGATCTTGTCCATAGAGGGCAGATGATTGGATACATTAAAAATCGAAATAGTTTCTGTATTTGGAATATTCAAATCCAGATTGATTAGTGGGGCTACAGAGTTAGTCAATAATGTTGGCAAGTTTGTTACTCGGGTGGTCCCCACTGATAACATTTCAGACTGGTCTGTCTCCTGCCCAACTGGAAATTCCATCGTGGTTGGGGTGGAGGTGGCCTGGTTTTCCCCCGTCCCCTCACTCCTCTCCCACGTTGTTGTAAAATCGACGAATTATAACCTGCTGTTGATGGACCAGGTCTAGAGTTTGTATTTGGCTCGGATTCATCTCCTGAGCTTGCTGATGATTCCGAAAAGGTAATGGCATTATTATTCCTAAATCGACCCCATGTAGGATCATTCTCGTTATATTGAGATTTTGGCTGAAAATAAAACTCATCCTGTAAATATGGATGGGCTTTTAATTGACTGAAATTTGCTATATCTTTTTGTATTTTATTCGTCTTTTTATTTCTTTCAAACTTTTCAAATTCAGCAATAGTCCTGTTGACTTTATCAAGGGCCGCTTTAGCGTCATTAACCACATCCCCTTCATTCAGCCGTCTCTCTAAATCAACAATTATTTCAAGTTCTTTTTTGCTAAGTTCCAAACCAGTGTCAATGCCATGGACAAGCCAATGGCGGGAACATGTTACTCCAATATGGCTAAAGCCTTTTCTGAACTTGGGGTCATTAATAAAGATCACCGGGACATTGCCTACTTGCAGTCCCACTGATATTACATATTTTTTTAAGTTTTTGCTAGAATATGTAGCGTTAAGTCATTTATCGTTGCATTCAGCTCCTAATCTAACATCTGCCTGGGGTAGATAACGACTTTGTGGGCACATCAGCAAGTCCACTAGTGGAGAATGAATCCCCAAGTCCTTCAAAAGTGCTTGGTCCTTTAGGACACTCCCGCCATTGATCTGTTCACTGCCGTGTGAGAAGCAAAATTCCCAAATCCCTCCCTTATTACCCTACAGTCCTTGGACAGTGCATTGTGGATGAACTGGTTAGGGGCATTTGCTTACTCTGCCTCGATTCTGTATGTGATGAGGAATATAAGGAAAGTGTCAATGACCCTCATCCTGGTAGTGTCAACATTGGGCCAGACAACCATACATTTTCGTGCTTTTAGAGCAGTTTGTACATCCTCGTGAAGAACATCAGAGGCCAGATTTTCTGACTCCGCATCAGTGTCTGCTCACTCCCAGACCTCAGGCAGCTGAATCAAATTATGCAGCTAAGTGGTACTAACAGCCTTAATAGGGCTGGGTCATCATTAGCTCTTTTAATTTTCTACTGCTGACACAAGACAAGATTTTCCGATTCTATGGGGGGGGGGGGAGGTCTTAAAGGAGTACAGGAGGGCTGGCCTTGTCACACAAGAGAGAACTAACTCAGAGCAGCTGCCAGCAACTTGCAGTGGTTGCTTCAGAAATAGATGGCTGCAACTAAGGTGCTGCATGAGGTTTGGTCGTTGGTGCAGTGGGACGGTACGTGCCCATGTCTGGTGCCATAGATCAGAAAGTGAGTGTTCCCCAGTAACCCTGCAGAGGACATGGGGCTGATCCTCCCACAGTGGTTCTCATCTGCCTGGTCCTTTGTCCAGGAGTGCCAGTTCAGGTGCGTCTGAGATCGCTGGGCAGAGGATGTCCAAAACCTGCCGGAGAGGTAAGAGACCCAAGATGCACCTCGGGAGCTTCAACTGGCTCCACAGTCCAGCTGACAGCAGAACGGGGGTGTGAAGGGCCTAGGAGATCCTGTGACTCCACTCTGGCTCCAGAGCTCTGCTTAAGACCTCTGGACCTATAATCATCAGGGCCCAAAGAATGAGGTTTAGGTTGTATGTGCTGCAGTAGATGCTTGGCTTTCACAGAAAGTATACTAGCATTAGCACTTTGTCTCCGATTAAATTTCAGTAAGAATGCAAATGCTTTTGTTTGCTATATATATATATATATATATATATATATATATATATATATATATACCTGTCCTCCTCCTACTGTTAGAGTAATGTTCATATTGCTACTTTGCAGTTTATGATCAGTGAACATAAATAGGTTGATTCTAAATGTTGCTCATTTTTAGGTTGGACTAAATCTGTGTACTCCATCGCCTTATCAGTGGCGATAGTCAACCGGCTGCAGGATTAGGAAATGGCACTCTGTTGCCCCTGTCTGACACTTCCTCTTTTGCACTATATACACAGATATAGGCAAAGCACTCCAAATGAGATCCAGTCGCTTGTACAACAACATTGTATCCTGTCCAAACTGACAACTATTGCAAATTTTTTGATTAAAGTGCCTTTAAGGGACCTGTCTCCATTTTTCTGTTATTTAGATAAATTCTTTGTTGGAAAGTTAACACTAGAAATTAGTTTGGATGTCTGTAGAAGGCTGCAAGCTGTAGAGGACCAAATTAATCTACTGACCAAAACCTGCTGTTTCTACTTACTCCTCCTTTGCAAACTATGCTCTTTTTGAAAATAGCTGTACTATAGCTAGGGCTGCCGTTTGAAAAGATTCTGGCTGCCTGCCAAAGTTGAGGATTATGCTGCTCAAATGTGAGCTGGACCCGACCGCTGCAAGCACATCCTCTATTCTATAGAGACTTGGCTCCTAATCACAAACAAGAGTCCAATTACATGCCCATACTATGATTTTCAGAACTAGCCATCACATATTTATGGCACATTGGAAAACCAGATTGAATCCTTACACGTAAGGTAGGTAGTTTTGTTGGGTGCAAGGCTAAATAATGCCAGGACGGTCCTAGGAAAAAGCCCACTATCCTGCGAGGCAATCTTCTCCAGGCACAAGGCTCTGCAAAATAGTACCTGCTTGTCCCAATTTCAGCTGACTGAAAACTTTCCTCTTGTATTCATCATCTGCCTTGGATTTGTCCAATCTCTCAATGTAGTTAGTGCTGGTGCTGTGAAGGGTTTTACTGTCTTTCAGATGCGTGTTACATGATTGCATGTAGTTATTGATGTATATCACAGTACTGGCAAACATGAGTGGCATAATTACTACTGAGCATTCTCATCTATGGTATTTCTTCAACATTGTGTTGTGATCTCCTCAGCCTGGGAAGCTTGGTGGATTTCAGGAGAACTGCCAGTGATTAGGTAATCTGGCAATATAGCTTGAATGTGTAAGGCTTATGAATGTTAGTACCATTTTTTTTTTTATCAAACTGCTTTGTTAGAAAATGTTTAGTTGGTTGAAATATTTCTGAATAATTGGTTTCTGTACAAATTATTGCAAGGTTAATATGCGTGTGAGAATTTTTGGGGGATCCTGTCTGATTTTCCCATTTTTTCTCTTCAACAGGATCTGCCTAATGCAATGAATGCAGCAGAAATCACAGATAAGCTTGGCCTGCATTCCCTTCGCCACAGGAACTGGTACATCCAGGCGACTTGTGCCACCAGTGGAGATGGTCTCTATGAAGGATTGGACTGGCTGTCCAATCAACTCCGAAACCAGAAATGAAACCTAGTTTCTTCCCCACCTGTCATCTTACTTCCTCCCCTGCCCTCCGCTTTTATCTTTTGTGGCAAGCTGTGCTACTTTGTGGTATTGAGTGCCGGAATCAGTTTTCATTTCTTTTGTCACAGTACGTATTGTACCATGCTGTAAAATGTGGCAAAGACGAGCCTGAAAACATTTAGGTGTCTTATTTAATGTAAATAGTTGGTTTCCAATTGAGGCAGTTTCTGGTACTCCTATGCAATATTACTCGGCTATTTTTTTGTAAGGAATCAGAGCTCAACATCAAGTACCTGGAAGAGATTTAAACACATGGGTCACTAGTAGTTCATGCGCAGTAGAGCCTCCAACCACTTTATTGGCTTGTCAAATTTATGTTTAGATCCATTTTGGTTGCTGGTTTTTAACCCTGAACAGTGTACTTTCTTAAATTGTTAAAGTAACACACTCGAAATATACAAGGGACAAATGTGACTTATGTAGGTTTTTCAGTGACAGCTTGAATGCCTATGATTTTTAACAACCGTTCTTGCTAAAATTAAGTGGTTAGAATGTGACTTAATCTCTAAAAATAAAATGATCTGTTTTTGCATGGGTAAGATATAGATCCTTTTTAATGCTATGCCTTTGGATCTTTCTGTATTTCGTAGCGTTTGTGCTTGTACTTGTGCTCACATCGAGACTTAACACTTATTTGAGCAAGCATTATTTGAAAAAGATTTTACAACAGACTGCAAGTTGAGAATGGTTGAATTTTCAAAACACTTGGGCATTTTCTATGCTTCAGTCGGTCAACTCGGGTAAGGTTAATATCTGTATGTATCAAAACACTTGAAAAATTCTTGCCAGTTATACACAGGCTATCTTTTGGGTTTAAAATAGTGTATTCTGCCTTGAAAGTGAATTGTACTTTTGCCAACCACTCCAGAACTAACCTCCCAACAAAGCACAGCCTGCATTAATCGTGCACCCTAGTTAATCTGACAGTACTTTACTCTTGATTTAAAAAAATAAAAAAACTACAAATAACACATACCCAACATCCTTAATGTATTGTCGAGCATGTTGGCGAGTCATTCCATTATAAAACTTTCTTCCTCATTTTGGGATAAATCCCTATATCTGTATGTGTGCAACTATCCCCCTTGGCATTCATCGAGCTTCAAGGGTCAGGTTTGCCATCTGAAAAAAGTACCTTTTTGCTTATCTTTTTATATACTTTTGATCAACACACTGAAGAAGTTGGAGCTGTTGGAACATTTAAACTTGAGGATATATCTGAACTGGTTTGTTTAGTGACGTAATTGTTTTCAGTACATGACTAGTAATCAACTGTTTTGTATTCTTGTTTTCAGTTTTCATTTTGACAAAGAAGCACTGTAATTAAAGCTATTAGAATAAAATCATATCTATTTTATGTGGGTTCTTTTAAAAAAAATAAAAATCTGCGTGCCTTTTCATTTTTTGCCTGACTGCAGATAGGAATGCGTACTACTAGTGCATGTGTATAATCTACAGCTAAGCTAACACATTTACTCCACAGTTCAGTTATTAGCTGTTTAATTTTACCTTAAATGTTTCAATAGCTCACAAGGAAAAGATTTATTGAAGATTCATTCATGGCATGGCTATAAAATCATGAAATACACACACCATCGGCTTAATATGAAAATAGCACTTTTTTCCCATATGCATTTGATCAGAAGCCATCTTGTATCCAGACTTTGGCACTCTCCTAAGTGTTCACCCAATTCTTATGGTGTAAACTGTCTCATGAATTGGTACATGTCTTTATTCAGTTCTCCATTGCAATGAATGCATGGCTTTGTCCTAAAAGTTTCTATATTCTAAGTGTTAGGCTAAAGTGCAATTTGAGTCAGAAACGGCTTTATTTCTTTATCAATTTGCAAAACGGTTTGTTCAAGTGGGGATAACTGAGATTATAACTCAAGGGTCCTCGTTAAACAGAGTTCCAGCTTCATGTGTACTGGTGGTTTGTCTCTTTGGTTCTTTTTGATGTAGAGGATATTTGCATCAAGTCTTTCAGAGACAATTGCACTAAAGGTGTAAGAGAAATAATAGCAACAGGTTAAAGCACAAGCTTATTTTAGGAGTACTGGCTTGGTTGTGGAACACTAGCTCGGGCCCATCCCTCTTAATACACATCTACATGGCGTAGGACTTATAGCACGGACTTACCACATCTTTAGATCTTAGGGGGTTTTATTCTGTGATTTGAGGTCCCTGCTGCTTCCACCCTAAGGCATCTGCCTTCTTTGCCGTTAATGTTTCTGTGGTGATGAATCTGTTCCAAGAGACATAGGTTTTAGTGTGCAGTTCATATTTGTTTACCACTTTTGGGATGTCTGTACAGCACTGTTCTGCTCATCCTGAGTCCAGGATGATTGCCTTAATCCAAAGATCTTAATGCTGTCATTCTGTCATTTTCTGTCTTGAATGCCATCTAATGGGTTATTCCATGATGCAAGAAAAACAATTTTCATCACCCAGTTAGTAGGCTAATCCAGACCGCGATTTGCAAAGTGTGTGCAGCCTCAAACAGAACACCTGGGACACAAATTAGCAGAATAGTCCGACCCCAATCCTGAAGAGGAACCAGTAACTAAAGCGCACAATGGTTTTTCGTCCTTGCCAAAATAATCAAAGCTATCGCACTTCACCTCGAAGGTGAATTTCAACTTCATGTTTGTCCACCTTAGTGGCTTCTCAGTTGTAGCAGTGATCTCTGTTCAGGTTTCCTGCTCTTCACAAATTGGTGGCTGTGCCTTTTGTTGCCATGGAAAAGGCACTTTTTTAATGTGATGAATGGTTACCAAAACTTCAGCTAATGAAAGGCAAACCTCAGGATGCTTTTTCATTTGACAAGACTGTAACCTTGAACGGAAGTCTGCACTCTGTAGAGGAAGTGCTTTTAGGGAGGCCGGTAAGGATATCTCATACTCTGCACACTTAAATAAAAAAAATAAACAATGGAATTCATTAGTGAAGGCCTGACCCTAAATCTTAATCTAATACCATCTCATGTCTAAATGGACAATTGTAGGATGACAACATTTTGTTTTAAAATTATAAGCAGCTCCTTAATTTGTCAATGTTCAGTGGACCTTCTTTATTGAGACTATGGATGAGTGCTTTCCATGTGGGGATTGATTAACCAAAACAAATCCTCTTTAGAATATCCTTTGCCAATGAAGTTCCAGTCCACTTCTGTGGACAGTTTGCTCCATATTCGTCGTCAAGATAACCCTCGTTAATCACTCAAAATAAATAGATTAGTTCAGTAAATTAAATCTTTTGCCACAAGATTCCTCCATGTGCATTGGTTAAATTGTGGAATTTTGTATTACAGCATGTACATCTTAAAATATATTTTTAATGCCTGCAAAGAAATAAAAACCCACCAGTTCTGCCATGTCTGTGAACTGTAGTCCATGCTTCTCCAAGTACTCTAATCTCCACATGGCACTCTTACATGAGCTAACTGCCTTTTACCATATTAACTTCTTTATTGCAATGCTGGTTACAATAGGCTTGCAGCTTGACTTTCTGCGTCTCAGATACTGTACACTCCCCTGTTGTGTATTGTTGGGTTCAAACTGCTAGTTTTTCTTGAATATATTTGTTTCAGAATCCAGCCTGTACAGAATGATTCATGGCAGTGCTGTTTGAAAATCACAAAAGTGATACTTTTTCCATCATCTGGTTGAAAATAAAAATTTGGTCTCCATGTTCTGACCAAGATGAAGGATGCCGATAAACTATTGTGCATAGAGAATAGCGATTTCATTAAACTAGGAGGCTATCATTATGCATAAACTTTTATTTACTACTTTAAAGCAGCAAAGACTTCTAAGTTCCAAAATCAGAACACTGTATGACACGTAAAGCAGAGCACTCCGTCCATAAAATCCTTCAACATTCCATCTTCTCCCTTTCCAGTCATCCTGCTTGCTCTCTACTTTGCCTTCTTCAACGTATTTTACGGATTAACTGCAAAATAAAATCTTCTGAAAAATTCTATGGCAACCAAACCAATATAATATACTTTGTATAGTAAACCAAACAATTTAATTTCAACTTCTAGTAAAACGCTAATATTTAAAATGCTACAAAATCTAGAGTCAAAAGAAATCCCCCTCTTTATAAAAAGAAAAAAACACAGGAAAGGGAGGGTGGGATAATGCTAGTCTCCAATAATTCTAGGAGGCTAGACACAAGTCATCATTCTTTATACACAACAGTGTTGAGAATCGGCAATTTTGTCAAGAAGGAGACTACCATTATGCACATAGCCCTTCAAAGTGAAGTCTGAAACATGCTCATAGGTTGTAATTAAACTTTCTGAAAACATTTACATTCAACAAATCCACTATCTTAATTGACGCCGAAGAGGCAGAAGACGCTGAGGAAGAGGGTATTTTCGACTCCCCTCCAACTCCGGAACCTAGAGGCGAAGAACCAGAGGAATATGGAGACATACCCGAAGAAGAGGAAGTCTCTGAAAATTTTGAAGATGCATGGAACAACCTCGACACAGAGAGCCCGGAAGAAGAGATTTACAGCTACCCTTCGAAAGCTTCATCTCCAGATGACATAGCATTCTACAATGACATTGTCAAAAGGGCAGCAAATTAATTTGGAGTACCCTTAGAGGAGTAAAAAGGGGACACATGTTTCTTGCTAGAAACGCTGGCACCAGCTACAGGAGGAACACAATACCTTCCTATGCTGGCCAGTATATTGGACCAAGGCAAAGAAGCATTCAAAGAATCAGCTTCAAACAAGGAAGTAACCTCCAGAGTAGAGAAAAAGTTCAAACCCTCCTCAAAGGACCTGAAATGTATTCAGGGAAGTACAGTAACTGACTATATTATTGTCACCATAGCAAGGAAGAGGCAATGCAGTCCCCAACACAGGGCCACCACCTGAAAAATAAAGTAAGGGGATGGACATGGTGTGGAGGAGAATGGAGAAAGCGACAGCAACACAATGGTGTATTGCTAACTCAAATGCCCTGCTAAATAGATATGGCCACCAACAGTGGGATGAGATAGAGGAAATATTGAACACATTTCCTGAAGAAGACCGAGCAAAAGCTATTGTACAGGAGGGAAAAAAACGTGGCAAACACCTGTCTAAAGTCAGCTTTGGATGCAGCAGACACTGCTAGTAGGCAGATGTGCACAGGAACCATACTGAGAAGACATGCCTGGCTCAGGATTTAAGCAGGAAGTTCAAACCGCCATCATTAATAGGCCATTCAATGGAGAAGCACTGTTGGCATGGAAGTAAATTAATCCTCTCAACAAAAAAGGATAATGAAACAGCACGGCAATGGGTGCCCTGCAGCAAAGAGACTCCTTTAAAAGAGGGGGATTTAATAGCAGTCCACAGGTAGAGGCACATATGCACAAGGACAACAAATGGTTTGGCAAACTCGCATGCAAAACCCAAGTCAGCAATCAGGACACCAAGGTTGGCAACAAAAACAGCCCTTTTGAGGAAGAGGCATCTTCTAGAGCAGGGGTCTCCAACGAGTAGCTCGGGAGCTACTGGTAGCTCACCAGTACCTTCAAAGTAGCTCTCTGAGGTGAAGTCAAACCCAGTATCAATTTCAGAGAGTAGGTGCCTATTAAAGAAGGCAGCACTGATCAGCTCAAGACCCTAATAGTGACAGCCAGCCAAACTTATCACAGTAACTCATACTAACACTCAAACACACACTATGCCGGCTTATAGGACCTGCTACATGACAGTCTGTATGCAATCTCAATATAATTAAGCCACAAGGAGATTGACCATGTTGTAGTCCCTCCTTTATCAGTCACAACATGTGTGTGAACAGTGCACCATCAAAAAAGTATGGAGCTGTAATCAGTACTGACCCACCAAAGTGCGGAACTGCAGGAGTCAGAGTGAAAATGTGTCAGTTAGATGCATGATCAGCTCAAGACCTGAGGAAAACAGGGTATGATCCAGACCAGAGAAAATTACGAAATTCATCCACATTTAAGTGTGTGCCCATAATAAACAATATTGCTTCCTGAAACTATGCCTGGTGCCAAGAACCGCCAAATATATATGCTAGCAGCCCTATCATAAGAGTGTTAAATTTGGCATAATTGTGTTCATTCCTGACATAATAGTGCCAGTGGCATAATAATGGTCATCCTTGACTATTTTAGTATTTTTGGTCTAGTTGTGGTATGCTGGCAGCCATCATAGATCTACTCTGAGCACAACTGGCCTATATATACCTATTTCTGGCATATTAATGGTCATGACTCATATGTGGTCTTATCCCGGATCCTTCTGCTTTCCAGCCTCGGCACAACTGTGGCCCTAGTATAATGGGGGGCATTACTGCCATAATCCAGGCATCCATGGTGCTATGGTGAGCATCCATTATGATATAATGGGATAACCCACAATTGTCCATGGACCTGGGTAATGATTGGTATAGGAAACAACAGTCCTCCGGTACATATAGAATTAGCATTGTATCATTGATGCACCACCATTTTCTTTACAATGCAAACAAGTATATCCTCAAAAGACACAAAGGCACAAAATATCGCTCCAATAGTGACTGTTTATTATTTAGTTACTTTTATAACAGATCAACATATTCAATGTTCCAAATAGAGAAAGAGGTTGCTCCAAGGGGAGTGTGAAAAAGTAAAGTGCTCGTGAGGTAGGACAGATATAACCGAGGGGAATCCAAAAGGCAAATTCAATAACCTATCAATTACACATTCTGGTATCCTTAGTAAAACTGGTCATGGTTCAGAGTGGCGCCAGTTTTACAGATAGGCCTGTCCCTTATGGATTTACAAATATTCATTTCATGATTTTCTGATAATGCACAGAGAACATTCATCTGTGAAAAGGATGGCTGGGATGTTATCAGGTACAGGCCCACTGGGGGAGAGTGTTGACGTTTCGACCGTGGTGCAATGAGGGTAATTTATATCCCCTGCAGGAGGGTCTTCCTCAGGGGCTGTATCCTGACTGTACTTCACCCTAGGTTGCCTCCCCTCCCCCCGTCCTGAGGAAGACCCGCCTGCAGAGGATATAAATTACCCTCATTGCACTTGAGTCGAAACGTTGACACTCTTCCCCCAGTGGGCCTGTACCTGATATCATCTCAGCCCTGCCTTTTCACAGATGAATGTTCTCTGTGCGTCATCAGAAAATCATTAAATGAATATTTCTAAATCCATAAGGGACAGGCCTATCTGTAAAACTGGTGCCACTATGAACCACGACCAGTTTTACTAAGGATACCAGAATGTGTAATTGATTGGTTATTGAATTTGCCTTTTGCATTCCCCTCCTTTATATCTGTCCTACCTCACGAGCACTTTTCTTTTTCACACTCCCCTTGGAGCAACCTCTTTCTTTATTTGGAACATTGAATATGGTGATCTGTTATAAAAGTAACTAAATAATAAACAGTCACTATTGGAGCGATATTTTGTGCCTTTTGTCTTTTGAGGATATACTTGTTTGCATTGTAAAGAAAATGGTGGTGCATTAATGATACAATGCTAATTCAATATGTACCGGATGCCCTTTGACTAATGAATATTTTTCATAACTGAATTGTTACTTTAAAGAAGTCTAGGACCATTGTTTCCTATACCAATGGTGAGCATCCATGGCATAGGACTGTAATACCTTGGAATTCAAAGTAGTCTGTCCATATGAGGCATTTGTACATGGGACTACATGATGACAATGACAACCTGATGTTTTGAGACTGCATTTCTTAAAAACTGAAAACTGATTTTTTAAAGGCAGTTTTAGTTTTCAAAAATGGTGTTTCTTCTGGAGAATTGAGGTTGTTTGCCCACAGTGGAAAGTAGTATTAGATAGAAAAATGTGCATTTCCAGAAACTGGTGAATGATAATTCAAGCTGAGCTGGGGAGACGTACTGCTGTGGTTATGTCCTTTGTGCCACTGGGCATGTCAAGATTTGAATGTTACTTCATAAGTTAAGGGGAGGCATTTAATATTGAAGAACTTTTTCCCAGCATTTCTGCTGGTAACCGCACTTGGTATACTTGGGTGGTAACTGCGGAAAATCTTGCTTTGGGTGGTCATAGTGTAGTCACTATTTTACAGGTATAAAATTTGCTAGTAGCTCGGGAAGACTTTCCTTGAGCAGAAGTAGCTCTCACTACAGAAAAGGTTGGAGACCCGTGTTCTAGAGGAAGAGGAAATGGATCAAACTGACTTACCCTTAAACAAAGACCCACACAAGAGACTGGGGGGGGCAGGGGGGTATCCTTTTTCCAAAGAGAATGGGGAAGGATAACGGACAATAGAATTTGGTAAAGTATGGATATTGCATAGAACACACTCACGTACCACCTGCAAACCCTCCAAAGATAAGTAAATTAGTGAAGCCAGAACAAAAATTGTTAAACGAAGAGATCAGAGAACTATGCCTAAAATGGGCAATAGAAAAAGTACCAAGACAGGAGTGCTTCACAGGAAACTATTCATATTTCCTAATACCCAAACAAGATTTAACTCGGAAGACCAATCCTGGACTTCAGGTTCATAAACCAGTTCATACGGACACAACGCTTCAAAATGGGCACGCTCCCAAAAATACTCCCACAGATTCAAAAAGGGGATTACATGGCAACAATAGACCTCAAAGACGCCTACCTTCATATCCCAATGAAGAAAAAACACAGGAAATACCTAAGATTCCTGCACAATGGAACACACTACCAATTCAAGGTACTTCCGTTCGTAATAAAATCAGCTCCGTGTGTGTTCACAAAATGTCTGGCCACAGTGGCGGCACACCTGAGAAAAAAAGGAATCCACTTCTACCACGGTCTAGACGACTGGCTCATAAGGGGAAAATCCAAACAACCATGTCAGTCGCGTGCAAAAAGCAATTCAAACGCCACAAAGACTTGGTTTCTCCATAAACCACAAGAAATCTTCAACACCACCAGAAAGAGAAAAACCTTTCTGGGAGAAAAGTTAAATACAACAAAACGGAGGGTATACCCCACACAAGCCGGCATACAGGTGATACATCAGGAAACAAGACTTTACCAGAGGGGGTCAGTCTCTGACAGTGAGGAGGTTCATGAAACTAATGGGCATGATGGCATCCCACTGATTTCTCATGCCAGACTACGCATGCGACCATTCAAAAAATAGATCACCAACAGCTGGTCTCAAGCTACAAGAAGTTGGGAGGATCTAGTGGTTACACAAAAGGTGCAAGCGGAGATGCAATGGTGGGCATCCAACAAAACAGCACAGGCGAGACGTTTCAGGAACCCAACTCCAACTGTGACAGTTGGGGAGCGCATTTCAACCATCTGAAAGTACATGGGCAACGGAGCAAGCACAATTCCACAAAGCACATCAACTTTGTGGAAATAAACAGTATGTCTAGCTCTAAAAGCATTCCAGAAACACATTCAGTGGAAAACCATCCTGATCCAAACAGAAAAGACAACAACAATGTTTTATCTGAACAAGCAAGGAGGCACAAAATCCTTTACCCTGAGCAAACTTGCATAGGAAATCTGGCAATGGGCAATAATTCACAAAATCAACTTAAAAACGACATCTACCAGGAGTAGACAACATTACAGCGGACCAGCTGAGCAGACTGAACTACTGCTCCCAGGAATGGGAATTGAAGAACAAAACAGTACAGTATCTGTTCAGTATATGGGGGACACCAGTAACAGACCTATTTGCAACAGTGCAGAAAAAGAAATGCCAGTCCTTTGCCTCGAGGTTTCCACACCACCTATCCAAGGGAGATGCACTTTAATTCAACTGATCACAGATATTTGCTTATGCCTTTCCACCGATATCCCTGCTGCAAAGAGTGTTGGGAAAAGATCCAGGAACAAATATAATTCTCATTGCTCCAATATGGCTAAGACAGACCTGGTATTCAACTCTCCCAGAACTATCCAAAGGGGAGATGGTCAGGATCAGAGCAGAAAAAGACCTGCTAACTATACACCAGGGTCAGATCTTTCACCCAGAGCCAGCAACACTATGCCTAGCGGCTTGACGCCTGAATACATAGAATCTGGACACCTCAATCTGCCTCTATGAACCATGGAAATTCTAAAGGAGGCAAGAAAACAGTCAACGTGAAAATTATATACAGCAAAATGGAAGCGATCTACCACCTGGTGCACCGCTATCAAGAAAGTTATTACTTGTCTGACTCACCTTTTATACCGTAACATCAACTACTCAAGCATAAAGGTGCACCTTGCTGCCATAGTAGTATACACAAAGCGAAAAAGATGTAAACGTTTCTTTACAAGACCAGTATTTAAAAGATTTTCACCACGGCCTCCCAAGCACGGGAGAAACCGCTACGTAATCTAATGCACAGCATGTGAATCCAGAAAAGGATTCTCTGCAAAACGAAATGGTTACTTACCAGTAGGAGTAGTCTGACTTCACACAGGGGACGTACCTGGCACTAAATGGTGGTCAACAGTTAACAAGACAAAAAAAAAACCAGATAATTCTGGACCCAACCACTAGATGGTGGAGTAATGCACAGCATGTGAATCCAGAAAATTCTTCAAGCTGCAAAACTACCCTTACTGGTAAGTAACCATTTTGTTACTGATACTACCCCATAAGGTTTGACATACGAAATCGACAGTTGATTCACACCATCTCTTCTGGACCCCTGACTCCTATTTCTTTAAACACTACCTCAACATTCGGAAAATCTTCAAATTTAGGATGCAAAACAGTGTTTTAGTCTTCGTTCTTCTTCAGATCTCAAAAAAACATTACATCTGGCTCATAAAATCTACTACTTAAATCTAAAGTGTGAACTTCAACACCCTTCTGAACAATATCAAAGTAATTTAGCTAATTTCTAGGACAACTCTTAAAGCTAGAAACATATTTATTGGCCAATTTGCAATTAATTTAAACACTAAATTACCATCTCAATGAGACTCATCTAGATTTAGGAGGCCCTTTTACACTAATGCCTTTCATCACTCAATATATCAAAGGACTTCTACCTGTTGACAAACCCTCCAAAAGTGCCGACCTATAACAATTCTCCGTCCTATAGGAAAAACCTTTACTAAATAATTCCACCCAGAAATTGTCATCCTCTATCTCATTTGGTTCGTTCAATAGAATCCAAATCCTTATCAAGTGCCAACGAAACAAGACATTCCATGCACTCCTATATTTTTTTCCTTGTACTCTGAGCACTTGATTCTGTGAGAGGCTCTGAAGTTTCCCCTAAAAGCCCATTGGATCTTTCTGAACTGATATTTTCCAAACTAAAAGGGCATACCTGACTCCACTAAAGGATGTTCTTCTCCTTTTACACCTACCAACAGTCCTCTCCATGACCAAACCAGTAAAGAATATCCTCTGCCAACTCAATCGCCGATGGGAAGCAAATTTGAGTTGTCCAAAAAGTAGTCACCTAGAACCACCTGATACCTCTGTTCACTCTGAATCGTTGCGAAAAGAGGATGTATATCCGTATAGTGCCTGTCAATTCTGGGTGATCCATTTACTGTCATTGCACCTGAATCTGGATTCCAACTAAAAAAAACCCTCTTATGAAATGTTGAAATAGGAAGCATATAAATCCACCTCTAGAGGATCCAGATTTGCTCTTCAAAAATGTCTACCCTCAGCCTCTACTCGCTGTAATCCTGGAGATTGTGCCTGTTCCAATTTCCTACTACACAGTCTTTCTCTGCAAAATACTGAGATGTCAAACCTATTTTGTTTTCCGGACAAATTTCCACAAGTACTTTACAACTTTTTGAACTGCTTTCCCTGTTCATGTTAGTAATCACTGTTCTATTGTCGAGCCTCAACAAAACTGAACAGACCTACAAACGATCCTTTAAACTGTAAAGATCAAACAGACCTGCAGTCATTTCTTAGAAATGTATATGTTCTTCCTTCTGTAAATTCCATCTTTTTCTGGTCTCTTGATCCATACATATCGCACCTTGCAGCAGGTCATTGAAGCTGGTGGCATCTGAATCCAACACAATCTGGAACAAAACCAGAGACGGCCTCACCATTCCTAGCTTCCAAATTTTCCAACCACCAGATCAATTCTTTCACCTCCCCGGTCACGTTCATGGTGTCCCCATACCAGTAGCCTCTTGCCAGACCTGTTGTTTTCAAGCACTGATGAGCCCTTTAATGAAAGAGTACCGGAAATGCATCCTGAATTAATGAGGACAGAAGGAATCCACAGATGCTAACTCCCTCAGTCACTTCCTGTCTTACTCTCATATGATGTACTAATCTCTTTATCAACTTTACCTTCCTTTCTGGTAACTTAAGGTGAACTTTCTCAATATCGTGATACCAGAAAATTACAATCTGTGTGGCGACTGGAATATCGACTTCTGATTTGCAATCAAACCTAGTTTTTCAAATACATTCTTTACCATAGATAAATGCTCCTTCAAAACCTCTTTACTCAAAGTACGAATATCGTCTAAATCAGTCTTGCACCCTGCTCCCTTCACAACCCCACTACTGGCTGCAGTACTGTCATAAAACACCATGGGACAGTACAAAGGCCAAATAAAAGCCATTGGAACTGAAATATTTGACCTTCCCACCTGATCTGAAGAAATCTGACTCTCCACATCTACTGGAATTGTAAAGCAGGCATTTAGATCCAACTTCACCATCTAATCCAATTCCTGTCAAATATTCCCTAACATATGCTCAATTTCCATCTTGAAATGAATGTATGTTAAACGATTTAACAACTGTAAATTCATAACCGCGCCAACCCTATTCCAGCCAGAGGGCCCAAAAGCTCAGATGCCTCTGCTGGGCCGTGGACACAGTTCACCCTGGGCCATAAGTCGAGCCAAACCACAATCCCCTCCTCCACCGCAAAACCTTCCTAGTCTGATCCTCTAAGGTCATTTACAGCCAGTACACCATCATCTCCTCCACTAGCAGTACATCACATAGGACAGGTGGGTGATGCAAATAGTCCGAATGGGTTACTCCTTCCCTTCGAGACTACCACTCCAGTATACAATCCGCTGACTGAGGATCACCTTGCCCTGCTTCACGAGAAAGTCAAGACTGTCCTAGCCAAGGGAGCTATGTTAAAAGGGTATCACTTGAAGGGTCCAGTGTATTCTGGCTAGGTGCTGGTCTGGCATTTGGTCTTGGTGGTTCAGGATTTCCTGGCCCTTCATCAGCCCCAGAGGACCTGTGACTAGGGGTGATGTTTGCATTGTCCAGCATTCCGTCCATCAGTGGATTCAAGCTAGCCTGGCTGATGAAGGGTGATGCTCTGAAACCAGTCCCAGGATGCTTGTTTCCAGTCCAGGGAGGAACTGGCTAGGCAGTTCAGGCTGGACTGTTCCCATAAGTAACAGGGTCAAGATTGATTTGCATATGGCTGGGTCCAAACTGAGGTGGTGTTGTGAGCAAAAGAATGATGGATTAAACCCAGATCCTTGTGAATGTTTGCATTGTCCAGCATTCCGTCCATCAATTGTTTCTTTTGCATTTGTTGCCCTAAGTGTGAAGGGTATGCCCTGACGTGGGTCCTGTGCTCACTGTATTGAAGCTATCCTGGATGATGAGGGGTGATGCCTCGAAAACGGTCCCAGGATGCTTGTTTCCGGTCCAGGGAGGACCTGGCTTGGCAGTTCGGGTTGGACTGTTCCCATAAGTAACAGAGTCAAGATTGATTTGCATATGGCTGGGTCCAAACAGGGGTCGCGTGGTGAGCAAAAGAATGATGGATTAAACCCAGATCCTTGTGACCGAGGGTGAATGTTTGCATTGTTCAGCATTCCGTCCATCAATTGTTTCTTTTGCAACTTTCTAAATGTGGCATTTTCAGAATTGCAATTTAAAATCCAACTTCACCATAAACTGTGGTTTTAAATTGTTATTCTAGAGACACCAAACTTGAAAAGTTTCTCACTTCATAATTGGTAATTACACTTATAAAATGGAATAAGGTAATCTCAATGTTATCCTACGGGAGAGATAGGCCTTGCAGTAGTGAAAAATGAGCTTGAGAATTTTTCACTACCAGGATTTGAAAGTACATATCCTGCCTTTTTAATACATTGCAGTCTGCACTCTGAGTTGTCCAGGGCCTACCTTAGGTGTGACTTGTAAGTAAAAAAAAGGGATGATTTGGGCCTGTCGAGAGGTTTATCTTGCCAGGCTGATAGGGCAGTGTAAACTGACCACACAGGCTCAGCAATGGCAGGTCTGAGTTATGGTTAAAGGGCTACTTAGGTGGGTGGCACAATAAGTGCTGCAGGCCCACTAGTAGCATTTAATTTACAGGCCCTGCGCACTTGTAGTGACTTTACTAGGGTCTTATAAGTAAATTAAATATTGCGATTGTTGATGATCTAGAATTACCATGTTTTAGGGAGAAGGTGCATGCACTTTAGCACTAGTTAACAGTGGTAAAATTCTCAAGAGTCCTAAAGCCAGCAAAAACAAGGTCAGAAAAAGTGGAGGAGGAAAGCAAAAAGTGTGGTGATGACCCTGCAGAGAGGGCCATTTTCCAGATCAACCACCAAACGAGCAGGTGGCCTCCACTTCCTCGGGAGAGCTAAGGGTGAGCGCCCATTTTCGTCGGCACCTAGCTCTACCCCCCTTTTATAGATTTGAGTTCAATCTTCTATGGCCTGCTTTTACAATAGAGACTGTCTCCAGTTCATCATACCTGTTAATATTACATCTTCGAGACAAAAATATTACTTGCTGGTGTCAAGTGTGGAATAAAATTTGATTGCTGTTGGAGGCCTCTGGCATTAAGAACTCATAATTTTCTGAAAGAAATTTGATTGTCTCTAATTCAAGTTGAAAGACAATAGTTTTTGCCTTTACTCGGTAGGTGTACTTCAGTCATAGTAAGAAAATTCAGTATCCAATATCTATAAAATCGTTGTCTTGAAATGGGTAATAGCAATATATTTTATTTACTGTGACGGCTAGTAGCATATAAAATAGTAAAGATTATCATTAATTGAATGGTAGAGCAGAAGGTGGCACGGACTAAAGAAGGGTTATTCTATGGAGTGACTTAAATGAAACCAGGAAACTTAGGGGCATATTTATGAAATGGGGTGCAGTGCAGCGCAGCAAGTCACCTTGCTGCGCTGCATCACTGGGAAAGTGCAGGAATGTGCCACATTTAAGGCATTCCGGAGCATTCCTGACTTTTCCCCCTGCGCTGGTGCACAATGGGTAGCCTAGCGCCAATGCAGGTGCCCTTGCAACATGGTGCAAGTGCCTACGTTGCATGCAGGATTGTTTTTGTGAGAGCCATAATCCTCTGTGTGCTGCATTATGCAGGACACATAGAAAGAGGAAGTAATGAAGAGAAATACAAATATTTCTCATTACGCCTCTCATGTGGAGGCACATCTTTTTGGCGCACTCCTAGGTTTACAAGGTTTTCTAAATCAGTAGCAGCTGGCATGTGCTGAGGGTGGTGGTGGTGCTGAAGGCACACGAAAATAGAAAGAAAATAGACTTACCATCCATGTGAACGAGACGTCCTCCTCTCTCCGGTGTCTTCTGGACAACTGATGCAGGAAACTGCACCATCCGATCCTGGTGCTGCTCTCACAGCATGAGAGCAGAGCCAGGATTGGATAGAGCATGCTCTCTCAGCGCTCCCAAGAGCACTGGAGGCCTGAGCTTTCTAAAACCCAGCTGTCCAAGGCAACTAGGTTAGAGAACTTTAAAATGCGCAAGTGTGGCTACCCATTACAAGACAGTCAGCCAAAGGGATATGCACATTTCAAAGCGCATTGCACAACTCCCCGTTGCTGGTACTCAGCAGCACTGACCCCGATGAAAAATAAAATGGTAATAACCTTTATTACCATTTTATTTGTCTGCTCTGGGGCTTGTGGGTTGATGCTCCTCCTCTCAAATGGGGGAGCCGCCCCTGTGGTAAATCTGGGAATGCCTCAAAAACCATGGGAGTTGCATTGGAACACCCATGCAATGCCCATGGTACGCCTTCCCAGGACATGGTTACACAAGGCTGCGATTTGCACTGTGTTGCGTTACTCTAGATTATTGGAGCCACGCGAAGTGGCTTTGCGTGGCTTCAAAAATCTGACTGAAGGGTCTTGCGGCTCTTGCATCCCGTTGTGTGGTGCAAGAGCGACGCAAACCGCGTCATAAATATGGCCCGAAGGGCATAATTAAGTTTGGCTGGTGCAGCAGAATTTCTATTTCTGGGAATGTAGTGGTAGAAATTCTGACATAAAATTCGGTCATATTTAGCGATATCATGCCTAGACATCACGGTTCTTCCTCTCACCACCTAGTGGCGGCCGTGCCTGCCAAGGGAGAGGCTGCCAGAATTTCCACCACCAAGTGTGGGTACTGGAATTCTACACTCAAAAGTGGCAGTACATTGGCAACACCTGTGCACATGCTCTACCTCACATGTGTGGAGGGAAGGGTGTACCTTAAGGCTACCATAAACCTCTTTCATAGAATGTTCGCTTTCAATTCTATCTGTCATGGTGGCCGAACAGCCATCTAAGATTGGGCAAGAGTTCTGCTATTATGGTTATCAGAAAACACATGTTCATGAAGCTAGTGGCTGAGCTGGAGGTGGCGCACCTTGTACTGGCGGAACACTAAACAAGGCTACTGGACCACCACGGGTGTGGAGAGTTCATGAATCTAGTGGTTATTTTGGCAGGTATTTCTTTGATCCACTCTTATGATTCAGGTCTTATATAATTTGAAATCTTCTGTTTTTTGGCCAAGCGTACAGTTAATTTATCCCCAATCTGCCCCTCTCCCCTCCTCGTCCACGATCTCCGCATACTTCCAATAAAAGGAGAAAAATCCCCCCAGTTCTTGGAGTGGGCCAGTACCATTCGCTTGAATTAATGTCTATCCCTGACCCTCTTCGTTTTTGCACGTTGACCTGTTGTTGGGGCCTTGAAATCCCAAATTTACTTTTAATCTGACAAATATGATAGCTAATGTGCTTGACAATGCTACCGCCAAGGGAAACTCACTTGTGTAAGCATGTTTTTAAAGCATGGAAGTTAATAGGCCTGTGATATCCAATAAACGGGTGATTCAAATTCAACTTTATGCTCATTATTCGTTTTATTTGTGAATTTTTAGGAGCACGATAGTTTGATAGTTCTGTGAGTGGAATAGAATGCAATAGAATACAATGTTCCACACTGCAGCAAAACAAATTCTTTCCAAAATCCCATGGAATGTAACCCCACCCTTTTTAAACAATTAAATGCATGAATGCCTTCTTTCTTATGACGATTAACTACCTACGAGTTGGACTAGGTGTTATCGTTTAAATTAAACACCCATATTTTGTGTCTTGAACCCATTACCCTGTAGCGCACACCTGTTCTCTGTATGGGTAATTTGCCATTAAACCAAAAGAATTCTGATTTCAGGAGAAGCTATGCGATTAACCTATTGCAAAGAAGATCACAAAGCAGTGGCTAGGAGTGAAATCCGTCTACCTGCCTGCAGAGTCATAATTTGGCCCATACGAAGAATACCACCGTAGACGGTGTCTCAGCCCCATGTGACACTTGCTGGCTAGGAGGCCGCTAAAGATTTGATTTACACAGGTCATTTACTTTCGTGGTGGAATGCCAGTGAATCATTGAACTGTGATTGACTTCAGTTTATACCTAATTACCTGAGGCTAAGAGCAATGTCTTGCATATGTATTGTATTATAATCAATTCACAGTTATTAAATTCTCATGATGACAGTACCTGAGGAGAGAGAGAACAGAGAGCAAATATGGAGCATTACCCTCAGAACTATAGTTACCTAGAATGGTGTGAGGACCTGGACATCAGAGTATCAAAGGTTCAGGACCGGGAAGGTGACCACTTCTAGTGCAATGCCAGCGTTACACCCCTCTCTGGTGCTACTCTCTCCAGCTCGGGCTCGTCGGGACCCATTCCTAGATGTGCCTCCTCGGTTGTTCCGCAATTCTTCCTTAGTGTAGGATTCTTCAATCAGCTTGCAGTGATTTGGGCAGCATCTCAGCATAGCATCAGCATGTGCAGCATCAAGTGTGTCTGACTAACTAAACTTACCTCTGTTATATCAATTTGAGTGTATGAGCCATCCCCAAATTTTTCAATTCTATGTACACCCCTCAATTTGATTGGGCCAGGCAGTGGGGTGAGGACATCACACCATAGTAAGTGCAATAACTTTCTTTAGTTCTATCGTCCAATACCCCACCCCTTAAACTTATTACCCACAAGCTTTATCCGCACAAGCATTTCATGCACTTGTTCTTGGCAGAAGTTCAATGACATCACTAGTCTCAGGACAAGGATTCAGTGCGCATGTGTAGTTGTCACAAAGGAAGAGGGATGTCAGTCACCCTCCAAGGCCCAATTGCGAACTATTAATAAAGTCAGAGAAAAACATGTTAGAATACAAAATTAAATTAATTGACTGTATACCACTTACTTCTACTCTAACCCCATTTACTTAATATCTCTTTTGCATTAATAGCTTAGTAAAACTTGCACGTGTTAGTTTCAGCACAGCATGTGCGTTAATGCGAGGGTTTCGAGCAGCGATGTTAAAAGCTATTGCGCAGCTGCAAAGATTTCCCACCAAGCGACAGAAACGTCATTACTACGTAGATGCAGTAGACGCATGCGCAGAAGAGTTCCCACGTTTTCGGCGGCCATTTTAAGAACACTGGTTACTGGTTAGTATTGCACATAGAAAAGCATCCCCTAGATACAGAAAAAAGCCGCTGAATCGTGTGGATTTTGTCCCCAAAAAAATGTAGAAAAAGTCTCACACCAGGCGACTGAAGATGGAGATGCACTCGCCTGGGCTAGAGGCGACATAAAGCTCTGTACTATCGAGAAAATGTCCTTAGCATTGTTTTTAGCAGAGTCGATAAACTCCCTTTTAGCCTGTTGGTACCCACAAACGTTAAACTCAACGTTAGTACCCACAAACATGTTGGTTACAGTATTACAGGTTATTCGAGAGGATTGCATTTGTGAAAGTCTCATTTATATAAAACATTGCGCCATCAATCCCCTCTCTGATGGCATTTTATGTCATCACTAGCTTCCATCATTAAATCAGATGGCAATTTTAGCATTCTACCATTCCAATTTCTTCAAATCTTTCATTCCTTCCTTTATCCTTTTTAAATTGTGATCCTTTCATTCTTATTTCCTTTCAATTCTTCAAGTCGTATTTCGTCTAAATTTCTTTTCCTACATTTTTCATTCACTTCGTACCTCTTTCTCTTCCCACTACATTTGTGGCAACACATTATTATCAAAACTAATAAAGTTATGCCCATGATTGGCAATAATATTTGACCTAGGATACTTTTACCTATGTTAGAAAACCAACCACTTATAGTGGAAAAGCTATTAGTTATTTTCTTCCATGCACTGTCAACCTCCAGTGGTTTCAGTTCCTCTTCCAAATGTGTAACATTTTTAATATACCCTCCAATTTCTACACTTTTATCTGGAATATAAGTACAACAATGTTGCGCTTTCAACATTTTACAGACTCCACCCTCTTTTGCTAATAAGATATCAAGGGCAAGTCGATTTTGCAAAACCATAGATTTAACAGCAGCTAATTCTGTATTGATCAATAAGAATCCTCCAGCAGTGTCAGTAGATAACCGATCAACTATTGTAGACAATTGACAGATTTTTCGAGAATTCAGCAGAACCCCCACTGAAGGTATCAATGCACCAAATATGTCACCTACTATTTCAGAAAAACTAGCTCTTTTATATCGGGTTAGTCCATTACTGTCATCATTGCTTCCAGTGATTCTGTTAACATGATATACTTTAGGGAATACTATTCCAAAATAGCAACTCCCGTACCAATGATCAGGCAGCCTAAAATAGGCTATGTTTCCACAAATAGAATATATTCCAGGAAATACTGGATCAGTTCCTCCTTTTAGTCCCCCAACCCCCAATTACTAAGAAGTTATGTTCACACTCACTAGAACCAATAAATACATTGTTATATTCTGTTTTTAATCTATGGAGGCAGATTTTGTCTTTCTTTTCAAAATCCAGCGTCCTAGCAGCATGAGTCTTGCCAGTTACCAAAATGTCTTCCTTCTCAGCCCATTTAGGTATCTGAGGTTTCGGTTCAGAGGCCCTTCTTTGGAAATTTTGTCTTCTTTGTTCTGCTAAATTCAAAAATATCTTTTCTTCTTCATGGAATTTACAAGTTAAGTTGCGTTTGTGTGCATCATCTATATCTATTGATTTGTTAGGAAATATTCACCCATGGATTGTGAGTCTCTAGTACTAAGGACGGGGTTCATGTTCTTTCGCATAAGAACCTCTGAAAATATTACATCTACATTTGAATAATACTGTAGTTTTCCAGTTCTATAAAATAAACTAGCCAATACACTACATGAAATACCATATGTCAAAGGTAAGTGATGATACTGAGGTTGGCAATTTCTTACAAACATACCAACCACTAGCTTCCATTGTTTCTACATAATGTACTAATAAGTTTGCAAATACATTTAAATCAGTTTCGTTTTTATTCAGTGTGGTGTAAATCTAAGTCATCTGGTGTTTCTAAGTCTACTCTATCTCCTTTAATGTTTTCCACATTTGCATGTATATTAGTACGGTTCTGTTTGTTATGTTATTTGGATTTATAGCGCGCATGGCTACTCATGAGTGTTCCAGCACGATGTCTTTAGGGGAGCAGGAGACTAGCAGATGAAAAGATATGTTTTTAGATTTTTCTTGAATGCTGACAGGTCTTCAATATTGCATAAAGCCAGGGGAAGAGCATTCCACACTGCTGCAGCCCTCCGAGTCAGAGACCTTCCTCCCAACCTCTGAAACTGAAATCGGGGCACCATTGCGAGTCGGAGGGAAGCCGATCGCAACAGTCTTGAGGGCACATAGAAGGTAAAACGCTTTTGCAGATACAATGGTCCAATGCCGTGAAGGGCACGATGGGCAAGGACCAGCGATTTAAACTTTTCCCGTTCTGCTACGAGAAGCCAGTGGAGGTGGTGCCGCACGCTATGTCTGGTGGAGATGCCAAACAGAAGTCTGGCTGCCGAATTCTGGACAACCTGCAGCTTTTTAATCAGGTAGCCAGGAATGCCAATGTAAAGTGCATTGGCATAGTCCAGCCGTGACAAGATGAGGGCACAAGTGACTGCTTCTCTAGCTGCTTGAGGCAGGAGAGGGAAGAATTTTCTAAGTGTCTTGAGTAGGCCAAAGCAGGTACCGGCAAGCTTTGTGATGTGAAAAGAGAAAGAAAGACTCTCGTTGAACCAAACCCCCAAGTTCTTCGCCAGCTTCCCTTCAGAGGAGGGCAGGGGAAAGTCAGGTGGCCACAGAGCTTCCGGAACCTGGGAGGGAATTTTCCAAACAGCAAAATCTCAGATTTCTCCTCGTTGCATTTTAGTTGAGCACCCACGAGCCACCTGAAAATGGAGGAGAGACAGTGATGAACTATGGTAACAGAATTGTCATCACTGTCCCAGGTAAAGAGCAGCTGTGTGTCAGCCATCACCTAAGCTCCCAAACTCTCAGCCAGATAGACCTGGGGGGGTCACATAAATGTTAAAAAGAAGGGGACTGGGGGAGGACTCGTTGTCACATCCTGATGAAGAGAGGCAGATGGAAGCAGCCAGATCTGCTGGGCCCGACCCTCGAGAAAGGACCTGAGCCAATTTCAGCCCATCCCCGACACACCTATCCTGGCCAGACGTGAGAGGAGAAGAGAGTGGGGGTACCGTGTCGAACGCCGCCAAGAGGTCAAGCAAAATCAATGCTGCCCTCCTGCCGGCGTCCAAACACTCCCGAATGGCCTCCACTAGCACAGATTCCATGCTATGAGTTGCTCGGAACCCTGACTGAGCGGGATGCAGCAGACCCTCTCCTTTGACAACCTGAGTTGTTTGGTGACAACCTTCTCACACACCTTGGCCAGACCTGGTAATAGAGAGATAGGCCTGTAGTTCCCTGGACTGCGGGTGTCTAATGATGGCTTTGTTATGAGTGGTAAGATCTTGGCCTGTTTCCAGGATGCAGGGACGCTTGTTTTAAGGCGATATTTCAGTCTCTTGATAATCCTTGGCGAATTATCACCTTTTCGGCTTTTCTTAGTTTTCACTGCACTGTCAGTTTCTTCAAGGCTTCTTTTATTTTCTTTCATTTGTGGCACATTTGATCATCTTCATCTTCAGATTTCCTCTCTATCTGACCTTGTCCAGAGCTTATTGTTTTGGCTTGTTCTGCCTGGATATGTTCATCTACCTCAATCTGACCCTGTTCAGGATCGGTGATGTTTGGGTTTTCTTCTGTATCCCGAACCTGTGTTTCTATGCCTGTCTGGTCCTGTTCAGGTCCTCTTACCCTTTGACTTTCTTCTGCCTTAACGGTTTCTCTAAACCCTACCTGTCCTTCCTCAGACTCAGGAATGGGACTTTGATTTTCTTCTGAGTATATTGTTCTCTCCTTAACTGTTCCCGCTCAGGTTCCCCAATAGTTGTATCCCTACTCTCCTGAGCGAGTTCTTCTCTACCTGACTGATTCTCACTCTTTTCCTGTTTATCTAACTGTGTTTGGCTTCTAGTTCTTACAATTACTTCAGGTATGTCCACCACTGAGATCCAGTCATCCTGATAGGTGCTTGGTTGTTCTTGGGCAACTACCTCAGGATCTTCTATGGGAGATTCTTCAGCTGTGCAACCTTCAGCAAATTCAACTGCCCGTGTCACTTGAAAATCCTCTTCTTCAGGAGCTGGTACCCTTTTGGTATGACTTGCATGAATCCAATCAGGCAATCCTGCACACTTTACAGCTGTTGAAGTAGTTAGTATAAGCTGATGTGGTTTGTCCCACCTTGGTGCTAGGCACGATTCTCGAGTGTGATTCTTCACAACTACCCAATCACCGGGATTCAGATCATGTGCTTGGCTCAGCTGTCTGTTGACTGCGTCTTCCCCAACCTGATGAGAGATAGAATGCACTCTGCCAGCCAACTCTTTGCAATATTCCAAAACCAAGTCATCAGTTATATTCAACAGCTTGTGTCCTGGTACACATGCTTGTCTCATTGCTCTTCCCATGAGTATTTCATGGGGACTCAATCCAGTATTTTTTTCAGGAATACTTCTGAGTCCCATCAGAACAAGAGGTAAAGCATCAGGCCATTCCAGTCAGGTGGATGCACACACCTTTCCGAGTCTTGACTTGATTGTGCCATTCAATTGTTCTACCACCCCAGAAGCCGCTGGGCGGTAAGCGCAGTGCAATTTTTGTTCGACTTTGAATTCTTCACATATTAGTCGGATTATTTCATTATTAAAATGAGACCCCCTATCTGATTCAATCATTACTGGTAAACCAAATCTAGGGATGAGTTCTCTTAATAAGAGTTTGGCCACTGTCAAGCTGTAATTTCTTCGGGTCGGGTATGCTTCCACCCACTTTGAGAATAAACAAACTATGACAAGTACATATTTCAACCCTCGACAAGCAGGCAGTTGAATAAAATCTAGTTGAAGTCTTACAAAGGGACCTTCTGCCTTTCCAATCTTTCCCATACTAACCATAGTTTTCCTACCAAGATTCATTTGTTGGCATGTTAAGCATCTTTGGCAAAAACTCTCTGCTACATTCCTGAATGTTGCGTTAAACCAATCTTGTCTAAAAAGTTGAATCATTGCATCTCTGCCTACATGTGTGTCTCCATGATGCATACTAGCCATAGGTGAAAGCATATTGTCTGGCATTACTGGTCTGCCATCATAACAAACCCACACACCATCTTCTGCTCTTATTTGACATCCTATTTTCACCCACTCTTCCTTTTCTCTCATTTCTACTGCATCCTGCAGATCTTTTACCTCCTCCCAGGTCCCGACTCCTGCAAGTAGCATAAGTTGGCAGCTGATTCCACAAGTTTTGATTTTCTTATTTAATGCATTTTTATGTCTTGCACAGTACTGGGCAACCTGGTCAGCCTATCTGTTACCGGCTGTCACATAGTCATCTCCTGATTGGTGAGCAGCACACTTAACCACGGCTACCTCTTTTGGTAATTGAATTGCCTCAATTAATTCTCTCACAAAATTTCAATTTTTAATGGGAGTTTCTGAGGAAGTCAGGAAATCCCTCTGCATCCATAGCTGGCCAAAATCATGCACAACCCCATAACCATATTGGCTATCAGTAAATATGGTTATTCTCCAATTTTTCCCAATTTTGCATGCTTTAATTAAAGCGATTAATTCAGCTACTTGTGCAGATCTGACTTCTGGTAAATAGGATGCTTCGACAATTCCGGCCAATGTACAAACAGCGTAAGCAGCACTTAATCCTCCCTCCTTGTGTTGCATGCAGGAGCCATCTACAAATAGCTCATGATCTGCATTTTTCAGGGGTTCCTCTTGTATGACAGGACACGGTTTGGTGCTAAGTTCAGTCACGTCAAGACATTCATGTTCGACCTCATCTTTCACCTCTTCTTGGTATAGATCAGGTAATAAGGTGGCTGGATTGAGAACAGTACACCTCACTTTAGTCACGTTTTCAGCCCCCAGTATTATTCTCTCGTATTTGGTTAACCTACTGGGAGTGAGGTACTGCGTTTGGGTTTTGCTCAGCAAAATCACAACTGAATGGGTAACGTACACCTTTACAGGATGTCCCATTACAATTGACTCGCTTTGTTCTATGCTCACACAGGTTGCAGCTACAGCTTTCAAACAATCTGGCAATGCACATGCCACAGGGTCTAGTGTAGCAGAAAAATATGCCACTGGTCTTGCATTAATCCATGTTTCTCTGTCAGGACTGAGAGTGCACAATTATCTCTCTCATATCAGAACAACGCAAATTCTTTTGAGTAGTCTGGCATTCCCAAAGCAGGTGCTTCGCACAAACAATTTCGTAATTTTATTAACTATTTCATGCTTTCATCATCCCACTCTATGGGGTCCTTTGCTCTCTTTTTGGTCATCTGTATCAGAGGTTTAGCTAGCAAAGCAAACCCTACAATCCACTGTCTACAATATCCTACGACCCCAATAAACATTCTTATTTCTCTATGGGTTTGTGGCAACTGAATTTGCCTTATTATTCTGATTCTTTCTGAGGTCACCTTTCTAATTTCTCTCTCTATTTGATGTCCCTGGTATTTGACTGAGTTTTTACAAAACTGAAGTTTTTCGGGGTACACTTTGTGACTACATTTTGCCAAATGATTTAGCAATGCAATTGAATCAGTGACACAGTCATCTCGTGTGTTAGACGCAACCAATAGGTCGTCAATGTACTGCACCAGGACTGATTCTCTGGGCAACACAAGAGATTCAAGACTTCTTTTGAGAATCTGATTAAAGATTGAAGGACTTTCAGTGTATCCTTGAGGCACACAATTCCACACGTAAACATGCTCTTCGAATTTAAATGAAAATAAAAACTGACTATCTGGATGCAGTGGAATGGAAAAGAATGCATGACATAAATCAATTACTGTGAACCAACCTGCTTTCCATGGTATCTGGTAAAGAATCACAGCTGGGTTGGGCACTACTGGACAACATGGTACAACAATTTTATTAATTTCTCTCAGGTCCTGAACCACCCTGTATTTCCCGTTAGGTTTCTTAATGCCAATTATAGGTGAGTTACAAGGGCTACTCATTATTTATTTCAAAATGCCTTGTTCGACTAATCGCTCAATCTCTGCTGTAACACCTGCCTTTATTTCAGGACTCATTTTGTATTGTCGAGTATTTGGATAAATGGCACCTTCTTTCACTGTCACTTTTACGGGATCTACATTCGCCATTAATCCTATTTCTTTTCCAGTAAAATCCCATATCTCTGCATTTACAGTCAGTTTTACTTCAGCAGGTAATTCATCTTTGGTTATCATTGAATACATTTCATTTTACTTCTGTGACTTGTTTGGCTAACATGAACTTGCAAACTCCATCTTCATCTGGGGATTGTATTGCAACACCATCCGGTGTGCAGAATATGGTACAATTCATTTTGCACAATAAGTCCCTTCCAAGCAAGTTTACATGACTTGAGTCACAAACTACGAATTTGTGCATTTCTTTAAAATTACCAATTTGCACCTCAATGGGCTCTGTGATCGGCGTTCTAATCTGTTTGTTCTTGACACCTACTACTTGGATGGCTTCACCCGAGAGGGGCAGGTTAGGTATGTCTGCTGTTCTCACAGTAGACCTGGTAGCACCAGTGTCCAACAAGAAAGTGATATCATTTCCTTCTACTTTACCTTCTACGTATGGACCTGACTGATCTACCGGTAGGGATGCACCAAGTACGCACTCCCCTTCCTCCCCCCCTCAGGCACCGTCATTCCTGCTCATAATTGAGAAGTGTGTCCTGCAAAAGAAACTGCGAGGTTACAAACATTTTCTTACCACGTCCTTCTGGGAATCCGGTGTTCACACTGTACTTGGCTTGACTCACAAAATTTGGCTTAGGGGCAGATGGCAATTGACTCTGAAGATCTATACCCTGTTGCGGTTAACTCATTAACACCTCATTCTGCGTCTGTGGATTTAAATTTTGATTCGAGCCATTATTAACTTGTATGAATTTACACTTGTTTTTCCAATGCCCCAACTTCCCACAACCGTGACAAGGAAACCTTTTCTTTGCCTCTTCCCTGTTCAATCTCCGCCGTGGCTTACCCCCATTAGTTTCACTTTGACCTTGTACCCTTCCTTGATTTTCTGATTGTTTATTCAATTGAAGTTCTTGCTGTTCAGCTAATTTTACTTGAGCCCACATTACTTTTTCTTCTAAGGCTTTTCGTATGTTATCAATTTCATCCCCACAATATTTGGCATACTTTAAAATTTCGTCTATGAGCTTTGATTTCCAACATAACATGTGCTGCTTAATCATTTAAGATATATCCAATCTTAACCCTGTCACAAATCGATACACAAAATGAGTCATGTCTTTGTTCTCTATACTTTCAAAACCACTATACTGTTTGAACACCTGGGAAAGAAGTTTGTAGTATGCATGTACAGACTCATTTTTTTCTTGGGTTGTTCTGTCTATTTTTACCCAGTCAGTTTCTTTGGGGGGAATTTTACTCTTCAGAAAAGTGATCACCTGGTGATATGTTTTTTATTACATCTTCTGACGGAGCTCCTGTCTTTGAATCTCTTGGATACTCTTCACTAGGCCAGTCTACAGTAATTTTACACTCTGTCCACAAATCTGCTGGTACTACTATGTCAAACAGACCATTCAGATGTTTTAACAAAACCTTTGATACTTTCACAAACCTCTCAACTTGTCCGTACCATTCCACTGGTTTCTCTCCCAGTTTAGGAAATTCATTTGTAAACGACAAAATATCTTGTCTAGTCCATGGTACATGTACGTAACCCCTCCGGGTACTTCCCTCATCGGATACAGCCGCTCAGCCTTTTCTGTTTCTCTCAAGGCATATTCAGATGTCGTTCGATTTACCTGTGCTTCTTCCTTTTTCTTTGCCCACCTAACTTTCCATTTGTCAAGATCTGCCCATTTTTGTAACAGAAATAATAACTCCCTGATCTGTAGTTTTCTTCCGGACATATTCATGTTTTTCAAATCTTTATCGGAAAATTCTGCTCTATACGGTTTTTATAACACCTTTGACTTCCCTATCTCAATTCCCATTTCAGCTGCCAGATTTGTCAACTTTTCATGAAATGTTTTTGTATTTCGGATGATGCTTCTACAAATAAAAAACAACTCTTCCTCACTGTATGTGTATGTATCTATCTAAACTCACATTTCCGGCTACCATTTCTTCCAAATCTACTCGCAATTTGAAAATGTCTAATATTTTTGGCTGTGGCTTTGGCTTCTCTATTTCTTGAGTCCATCTCTCTATATCTTCTGGGGTTACTATTGTGGCACTTCTGATTCCGGTTGAGGTTTCTAGTCTAACATCCTTTGAACAACTAGGCAAATATCTCCTCGGGGTTTCCATTATTGGTTCTCTTATGGGTAAATCCAATAATATTACTGATTCACGTTCACTTGCTTGATCATCTATTATAACCTTTTCTTTTCTAGGTTCTATATTTGGGATAGGCATTACAGGAACTTTGGGACAGTTTGACTTTTCGCCATACAATGGGACTACCGAATAGATTGTTACTGGTATGCTCAATGCTTCTGGATGAGCGTTTATCTGAGCTATTTTCTGGATTAATTCATCTCTATTCTTATTTATTGTTTCCCTTTCTTTTTCTTGAAGTACCCTGTCTATTGTTGTGTCATGTACTATTTGTGGAACCAAAGGTGTTCCTATCATCGGGGCACTAGGGGTCATTCTATTAAATCCATCATTATAAGGTGGAGGACTTTTCATCAATATGTCTTCTAAGTATCCTCCTTCTACTTTTCCACTACCTATCATGGTTAAATGCTTGGTTTTCTCTGAAAATTTACCTCCAGTCTGCTCTTCTGACATAATCACAGGATATAGGTCTTCTACCACCATGGCCTGTCTCCATTGTTTCATTTGACTATCTCTAGTCTCTCGTGGAAATTTTGGATAATAGATGCTTAGGGTCCTGTTACTTCGTGGTCTGTCACGTTCAAAGGCTTCCATTTCCAATTCTTCTAAAGCCTCATACTGGGTCAATCTAGATCTGGGTTCTAATTCATTCATCCGAGTTCTTAAGTTATACAGTATTCTCCCATTAAAGCTTCCGTACTCTGGAAATGCTAATATTCCATCGTCTTTTGTGTATTCTACCCAATTTTCAAACCATACACAGGTATGATAGCCTCTTTCCACCATCATGTATGAAGCAGGCGTATTTGGGGAATGAATAAGAATCCCTTCTCTACTTTTAATGGGTTTGTCCTTTCTAAAATAATTCTTAACCCTTTGCATAAATGACATCTTTCTCTTTTCTCCATACATTGCGTGCTTGTGCTTGTTAAGATACTGTTCGTAAGCGTACCCTATAAATCTTCTGTCTGGATGAGTCCCTGTTAATGTTGGATCGTACATGCAAACTCCACTATCTATTATTATTCTTGGGATATCTATTTTGGTGACCAATCAGACATTTGCTTTATTTCTAATGGTTATCCAAAACCAATGCGTTTTCTAGTCTGAGGACCAATCAATTTCTACTCTGCTTGCTTGCTTAGCCAATGCTTGCGCAGCTTTTCTGTGACGTCAGTATCACTCCTTACTACTGACCCCTCCTTTACAATTTCGCATCAACTACGCGCCCGCTGTTTTAACCAATCCCAGCGCGTCTCTCAGTGACGTCAGCGCAGAACCCTCGACTGACCCCTCCTTTACAACGTAATGCGAAACTTATTTTTCTCACAAAATTAACACACATTTTCATTTATTAACAACGTAGAAACATTCGCTATTGTGTCTGACCCACTAATTTAGAATAGTAACATTTCTTTCACTGCGAGTAAAACCCTTCCGCTTACTCTTCACACACTACGAGTAAAACCTTTCCGCTTACACTTCACACAAGCATCAGAGAACCTGCTACTCCTTCAGTATTACCCTTTCTAGGTGATATAAGACCAAATTTTCACCAGCGAACTCCTTGCTACCAATTATTCTCACTAACAAAAAAGTAATCCCTAACTTAGTGCTTCTAGTCCTGCGTAACTTTCGGCACTTTCTCGATCCAGACCAATCACCTCACTGCAGTGTGGCTTCCATTCACCACCCGCTATTCAATATTCCCGGGAATTTCCAGACAACATAAAACAATACATAACGGGTTTGGTTAAAACATAAATTAATAATTCAATTTTTCAAATACAATCCTCGTCTAACTAACCAAACAAACCATGCCTCTGCTACCAAGTAAAACTGATGCAGCGGAGTTTACCAGCTGTAGTCACACACATACACACAACTCACGTTGGGCCCATATACATTCATACATTCAATGAGCTAGCAAATATCCGCTGGTCATCATTTTTTTTTATTTCCCTTAGAGACCTGTTACACCAGTATCATTACCATTCCCTGTCTCTTTGAGTAAATGTACTTTTGTCGATAGATCTAGTTGTAGATTAGAATAGGGAGGAAATAATAACCCTTTTAACCTTTTATTTTAAAGAACCACAGACTCATTAGGAGTTTTAAAGATTTATCTGGATTAATAATTCTGTGAGTCAAATCAGAATACACGTAGGTACACCAAAATTCTCCATCAGGAAAAAGGTACAGTTAGCTTAGAATCAATTCACAGTAATTAAATTCTCATGATGACAGTACCTGAGGAGAGAGGGAACAGAGAGCAAATACGGAGCATTACCCTCAGAACTATAGTTACCTAGAATGGTGTGAGGACCTGGACATCAGAGTATCAAAGATTCAGGACAGGTTCAGGACCGGGAAGGTGACCTCTTCTAGTGCAACGCCAGCGTCACACCCCTCTCTGGTGCTACTCTCTCTGGCTCCGGCTCATCCGGACCCCTTCCTAGATGTGCCTCCTCGGTTGTTCCGCAATTCTTCCCTAGTGTTGGATTCTTCAATCAGCTTGCAGTTATTTGGGCAGCATAGCATCAGCATGTGCAGCATCAAGTGTGTCTGACTAACTAAACTTACCTTTGTTATATCAATTTGAGTGTATGATCCACCCCCAAATGTTTTAATTCTATGTACACCTGTTATCACTCCTGAGGCTTGAGCCGGGAGTTATTTGCTTTGGATCAGCTACCACACAGCGTGTTGGCTGTTGAAGTATTGTTATTTTTATTTACCGCTTGCCTGGCGCTAAAAGCTATTTTAACCTAACTATTAAATGTGACATGATAGTACTTTTCATATAGTATTTTTCTCTCACCTTGCTGGGAGGCTGGACATCGACCCTCAGCGTCTTGCGCTCCTGATCCGCCATTTTGGGTGAGGTTGGGTTAGCAGACCAGGCCTGCCTCGCTCTCACACCTGATCACAGATAGTCCTGCGCTTTGCATAAATTAGAGCACTGGCGCGAGCGCGCAGCATTATCATTCCTGAGGCTTGAGCCAGGTGTTATTTGCTTTGGATCAGCTAGCACACAACGTTTTGGCTGTTGAAGTATTGTTATTTTTATTTACCGCTTGCCTGGCCCTAAAAGCTATTTTAACCTAACTATTAAATGTGACATGATTGTATTTTCTTTTCTCATAGTACTTTTCATATAGTATTTTTCTCTCACCTTGCTGGGAGGCTGGACATCGACCCTCGGCATCTTGATCACCTGATCACCGATAGTCCTGCGCTTTGCATAAATTAGAGCGCTGCCGCGAGTGCGCCGCTGGCGCACCTGAGGCGCGCCAAAGGCAAGCCTGTCTGCGCCTGTCCGCGTCCCTAGAGCATTCAGCGCCAGCAATGCTGTGTGTCTCAGACCAGGGGATCCGGATACAAGGAGATCTTATAGCCGTTTGGAATTGTTAGTGCTGAATACGACTAAGTGTAGCAGAGAAGATAAATGGACTGTTCTGCATAACATAGTAAGGAGGTGCCCTATATGCCAGTTCTGCCTGCAATCTAAGCCTTCAGCCCCTGCCCCGCGCCTTGAGAGGACTTATCGGCTTCGGGCTGTGCTTATTAATGCCCGTTCATTGGTCAAACATGCTCATGACATCTACGAACTCCTTTCTGACGAACGTTTGGATTTGTTATTTGTCACTGAATCCTGGCTCAATGAGTCTTGTGCCCCTGTGATTGAGGAGGCCGTCCCTCCGGGATATAAAATTGCTAGAGTCGACCGTACAACCGGAAGAGGTGGTGGGATTGCAGTAGTGCTGAGATATACCTGGGTTTTCACCAGTGAGGCGTCAGTCGGGCTAGTGGACGAGGAGGCTCTTGATTTCACCATTGTTTTGTCTCCACATTATACGTTGGGCGGCACGCTGGTTTATCGGCCCCCCGGTCCTTCGAGTGCTTTTCTGAAAAGCCTGGATGATGTCATAGTCACTCGTGCCCTCCGCTTCACAAATTTTCTCCTTGTGGGAGATTTTAACATCCATGTTGACTGCCCCGGGACCTTGGACGCCAGGGAACTAATGGATCTTCTTGATTTGGCGCAATTAACTCAGTGGTTGAAGGCTCCCTCTCATATAGGGGGGCATACGATCGACTTGGTTTGTTCCAACTTCGCCCTGTCTATTGAGGACCCTATCCAGGTCACTTGGTCTGACCATTTTTTGGGCCATTTTTCCTGGTCAATGGGGATGTCTTCTATCCCCAGTGCTTCGACTCAATGCAAACCTTCACCGAAGATTGAAATTCCGGCCCTTTCTTCGGCCCTTTCACTCTCCCGTCCGTTGCTATCTCACGATTTGGAAGAGGCGGTAGACGGCTTTGCTACCTGGGTTAGTCAGGGTGTGGACTCTGTTTCCCACCCTATTTCAAAAAGGCAGCTGCGCTCTTTTCTATCTCAACCTTGGTATACCGGCGCACTTAGAGAGCTCAAATTGGGCTTTAAGAAATTAGAACGTCAGTGGCACCTTGAGTACTCTCCATCAGCGAAAATTGTCTTGCGTAAAGCCCAAAGTGATTACTATGCAGCCATTAAACTGGCGAAGAGTAGTTTCTACGCAGATCGTATTGCTAAAGCTAAAAACAATGGTAGAGAGATCTTCTCCATTGTTAGAAGCTTTTTGACACCTTGCACCGAGCAAGCGACTTCTGCTTTGGAAGCAGGCAAAATTGCTGCCACTTCTAAAGAAACCCTTGTTATATCCGCTGCAATCTGCCAATTATCGCCCTATTTCTCTCCTTCCGGCTCTGACTAAGGTCTGCGAAAAGGTAGTCTTTCGTCAGCTTGACACCTTTATTGAAACATCCGGTGCCCTTCATCCGGCTCAGTCCGGATTTAGGAAAGCCTATAGCACCGAGACTGCATTAGTGAAAATGGCAGAGGCAATCAGGGAATGCCTGGATGCAGGCAGCAGGGCGGCCTTGATATTGCTTAACCTCTCTGCCACCTTTGATACGGTACCCCACCATCTTCTCCTTACCCGTCTCTCAAACATCGGCATTGCTGGTCCTGCCCTGGATTGGCTTGGATCTTTTCTGGAAGACCGCTCACAGCAGGTCTAGGTTATCACCGTTTTCCTCAGCCGCCAGAAAAGTGTCTACGGGAGTTCCTCAAGGCTCCACCCTGAGCCCTTTGCTTTTCAACATCTATCTGACGCCCCTAATTTTTCTGGCAGAGGAGCTGGGGGCTAAAATAATTGCCTATGCCGATGATAACTAGCTCCTATTTACCTGGAAGGACGCCGACTTGTCGACATCTTTGGTTCAAAACTGTCTCTCATCTGTATTTCAGTGGCTTGCTTGTGCCCAACTGAAGTGCAATGAGGATAAGTCGGAGGTCCTTCTGTACGGCTCGTTTCCACCTGCCTTTAGAGAAATGATGTGGCCGCCAGACTTCCCTCGCCCTAAGTCAGAGGGCATCTCTGCTAAGAACTTGGGGATCTGGTTTGGCGAAGACCTTTGGTTTTCGGTGCAAATTAAGAAACGCACCGGAGTTTGCTTTGGCACTCTCAAGTCACTCAGAAGGTTCTTTCCCCTGCTTCCCAGGCCTGCCAAGGAAATGGTCGCCCGTGCACTCATTCTTTCTCACATTGACTATGCTAACGCACTATACTGTGGCATCCCAGGATATGTGCTGAGAAAACTGCGACCATACAAAATGCCACGGCTAGACTTCTATTTAACATCTCTGGAAGGTCTAGCGCGAGTCAGCACCTACGAGACCTGCATTGGCTGCCGGTGGCCCAAAGAGTGCAATTCAAAGTCCTCACGGTGGTCCATAGAGGTTTGGGGCCTTTGTACATCAGGAAGCGGTTTTGCTTCTATGTCCCCAGCAGAGCTTTGCGCTCAGCCGCCCAACGTCGGATGATTATCCCTCGATTTCGCAGGTCACGGTTGGAAGGTCAGTCCTTCTCTGTTAAAGCAGCTATGGCTTGGAATTCTCTCCCACTGGAATTGCGGCATATTGAGGATCTCAGACTTTTCAAGAAACAGCTTAAAACCCTTCTCTTCAATTAGCTGATCCATATCCTCCACTCCATTGGGCTTTGATAACTGCACGCGCCTGGACATTCTTGTGTATTTGAGCGCGCTATAAAACCCTTTATAACATAACATAACATAACACCCCTCAATTTGATTGGGCCAGGTAGTGGGGTGAGGACATCACACCATACTAAGTGCAATAACTTTCTTTAGTTCTATTGTCCAATACCCCGCCCCTTAAACTTATTACCCACAAGCTTTATCCCCACAAGCATTTCATATGTGGATCGATAATTTTGAAGTACAATGTTTCGGCTTCATCCTTTTGCAGGTTCAAGAGTTTAGCTTCCCATGTCCTTGCTGGGCACATGTTCTTGGCAGAAGTTCAATGACATCACTAGTCTCAGGACAAGGATTCAGAGCGCATGTGTAGTTGTCACAAAGGAAGAGGGATGTCAGTCACCCTCCAAGGCCCAATTGCGAAATATTAATAAAGTCAGAGAAAAACATGTTAGAATACGAAATTAAATGAATTCACTGTATACCACTTACTTCTACTCTAACCCTATTTACTTAATATCTCTTTTGCATTAATAGCTTAGTAAAACGTGCACGGGTTAGTTTCAGCACAGCATGTGCGTTAATGTGAGGGTTTCCAGCAGCCATGTTGAAAGCTATTGCGCAGCTGCAAAGATTTCCCACCAAGCGACAGAAACGTCATTACTACGTAGATGCAGTAGAAGCATGCGCAGAAGAGTTCCCGCGTTTTCGGCGGCCATTTTAAGAACACTCTGGTTACTGGTTAGTACTGCACATAGAAAAGCTTCCCCTAGATACAGTATGTAAAATGTGGTGCAACGTTAGTACCCACAAACATGTTGGTTACAGTATTACAGGTTATTCGAGAGGGTTGCAAGTCTCTTTTATACGAAACCTTGCTCCATCAGAACTAAAGCGCTTTATAGCAGGTAGCACACTATTCTGTAACCCAAAGTTAGTGGTAAACCCGGTTGTTATTGGTTATTGTTTTAAATGTGTTGGGTACTGGATGTATGTCTTTTTATGATGTTTTACGAGTTATAAGCATTGCATAGTTTCTGTTCAAAGTTCTTATGTTCACAAATTAAGAACTAGAGAGGTGTGTAGGTATTACCATAAAAGAGTGTAAAATCCACACCCCTACCTTGGCCTCTGCTGTACTGTTGTCATGATCTGATCTAATGATTACTTGCGTATTGCTTGTGGATCCAGGAGATGTTGATTCTACTCCTGTCTTCCAACTTCAGCATATTGTGTGATCCTGGACACATCAATGTGTCTTTAACTGCAGTAATTTCCCAAACTAACAGCCCTTAGTCAACAAGAAACCATGTATTCTGAATACTATTTATATGAATCAAATTGGACTGCGGTTGTAGACAATTAAGGATCTCTGGAGGGGGCATTAAAAAGGCAATCAAAACATTGCTACCCAAATCATTGAAACTATTTTGGCCTAAGCTGATAAGGTAGAAAGTTTTTGAACTGTTGTTGTTTAATGAGCGACCTTTGACCCTGCCATCAGGTAGGTCGCTCCCCTCACCGCCACGCAGCCCCCTGTGTGTCCTGCAGCCCGCCGTCTACCGCTCGCACCTGCCGCTTGCACTGGCTCCTGATTGCCACCTCTCTGCCTGTGTTAACTTTTGCCTTCTGTACCCCGGCTAACTTTTGATTTCTGTACCCCTCGCCCGTCATTCTGCTTTGTACCCCTATTTTTATTTCTGTATCCACTGCCTGTACTGACTTTTGCCTTCTGTACCCCTGCCCGTTAATCTCACTCGCACCCTTTTCCATTCTGTACCGTTGCCCCTGCCGCTGCGTCCCTGCGGCCCCGCCCCCTTGAACTCCATTGGCCGCCCCGCTCCCGCCTCCCAGCTGCTCCTCCCTCCCTCTCCCACTCATATGGAGGCCGCGCAGCGGTAGAGAGAGCGACCATTGACCCTGCCATCAGGTAGGTCGCTCCCTTCACCGCCACGCAGCCCCCTGTGTGTCCTGCAGCCCGCCGTCTACCGCTCGCACCTGCCGCTTGCACTGGCTCCTGATTGCCACCTCTCTGCCTGTGTTAACTTTTGCCTTCTGTACCCCGGCTAACTTTTGATTTCTGTACCCCTCGCCCGTCATTCTGCATTGTACCCCTATTTTTATTTCTGTATCCACTGCCTGTACTGACTTTTGCCTTCTGTACCCATGCCCGTTAATCTCACTCGCACCCTTTTCCATTCTGTACCTTTTGCCCCCGCCGCTCCTTTCCCGCCGCTGCGTCCCTGCGTCCCCGCCCCCTTGAACCCCATTGGCCGCCCGCTCCCAGCTGCTCCTCCCTCCCTCTCCCACTCATATGGAGGCCGCGCAGTGGCCACGCCGCTGGCGCGCCGAAGGCACGCCTAAGGCAAGGCCGTCTGCGCCCGTCCGTGCCTGGCCTGCGCCCAGCGCCAGGACCCCTGGCCCCCGAGAACGCCAGCCAACACGACGAACTTACGACCCCACCACCCTCAACGCACTCAACACCGGCCGGAACCCTGCCTGCTACCGAACCACCCCGAGACGCACCCACGGATCCTTCACCTGCCAAGCCTGCAAATTCACCTGCCTCCGGACCTGCACCGCACCCGCCAAGCCGAGCACCAGCAACAACCACCTCAAGTGCATCCTGCTCAACACCCGCTCCGTCCACAGGCACGCCGTCGAACTCTGGAACCTGCTCGACACAACTTCACCAGACGTCGCCTTCCTCACGGAAACCTGGATGAACGCCTCCTCAGCGCCCGACATCGCCATAGCCATCCCGGACGGATACAAGATCACCCGGAGGGACCGCATCAACCAGACGGGAGGACGCATCGCCATCGTACACAAGAACACCATCCGCATCTCGACCAACTCCGATGAAACCTTCACCGCCGCCGAACACCTCCACTTCCAGATACACACCGACCCCAAGACCACCCTCAGAGGCACCCTCATCTACAGACCCCCTGGACCACACACACAATTCAGCGAAGACTTCACAGACTTCATCAGCCCGCACGCCCTTCCCTCCGTTGACTACATCCTCCTAGGGGACCTCAACTTCCACCTGGAAAACAACAATGACAGAAACACCACCACCCTTCTGGACAACCTCGCCAACCTCGGACTCAAGCAACTGGTGAACACCCCCACCCACTACGCCGGCCACATGCTTGACCCCGTCTTCTCATCCAGCAAGCACATATCCTTCAGCCACTCCACCGGACTCCACTGGACTGACCACAGCTGTGTCCACTTCAGCTTCAGAAGAACCACGAACCACCACCACCCGCAACAGGTTCCTCGCCGGAGCTGGAGCAGGATCACCGCCGAGCAGCTCACCGCCTCCCTCAGCCAGAACCCTCCCACCAGCCCAACGGACCCCAACGAAGCCGCCAGCAACCTCACCAAGTGGCTGACCGCCTGCGCCGAGGACCTCGCACCACTAAAGAACCCTCCCAGCAGACCTGGCAGCAAGAAAACCCCCTGGTTCACCGACGAACTCAAGGACCTCAAGAAGAACTGCCGCACCCTCGAGAAAGCTTGGCGGCACGACCAGACCACAGACAACAGGACCGCCCTCAAGCACGCCACCCGTAAACACCATCAGCTGATCCGCGCCACCAAGAAAACAGCACTCAAAGAATGTCTGGACAACAACGCCCACGACAGCAAGGAACTCTTCAGCATCATCAAAGAGTTCTCCAACCCCAGCGCCGGAAACAACGACATCACTCCCTCGCAAGACCTCTGCAACTCACTCGCCTCGTTCTTCCACCGCAAGATCGCCGACATACACAACAGCTTCAACGCACAGACCACGCACCCGACCACCGAACCAACGCCCGCCACCACCACCCTCGGCAACTGGACCCCGGTCAGCACCGAAGACACCACCCACACGATGAACACCATCCACTCCGGATCCCCCTCCGACCCTTGCCCCCACCACGTCTTCAACAAGGCCGACGCCATCATCGCACCCCACCTCCGGGACATCATCAACACCTCCTTCCACACCGCCACCTTCCCGGAGAGCTGGAAGCACGCCGAGCTTAGCGCCCTCCTGAAGAAACCAACGGCGGACCCCACTGACCTCAAGAACTACCGTCCCATCTCGCTCCTTCCTTTTCCTGCCAAAGTCATCGAGAAGACGGTCAACAGACAGCTCGCCGCCTTCCTCGAGACGAACGGATCCCTCGATCCCTCGCAGTCCGGGTTCCGGGCCAACCACAGCACCGAGACCGCCCTGATCGCAGCAATCGACAACGGGAAAACAGCGGCCCTCATCCTCCTGGACCTCTCTGCTGCGTTCGACACTGTCTGCCACCGCACCCTAGTGCGGCGCCTCAGCAACATCGGAATCCAAGAGAAGACACTGGAGTGGATCATCTCGTTCCTCGCCGGAAGAACCTAGAGAGTCCGCCTCCCCCCGTTCAGATCCGAGGCCACCAAAGTCATCTGCGGCGTACCACAAGGATCATCACTCAGCCCAACCCTCTTCAACGTCTACATGAGCCCCCTCGCAGCCATCGCACGCCAACACAACCTCAACATCATCTCCTACGCCGACGACACCCAACTGATCCTCTCCCTCACCAACGACCTCGCTACCGCCAGAGCCAGCCTACACGAAGGGATGAAAGACGTCGCCGAGTGGATGAAGCACAGCCGCCTAAAACTGAACTCAGACAAGACAGAAGTCCTCATCCTGGGATCATCCCCCTCCGCCTGGGATGATTCCTGGTGGCCCCCTGCCCTGGGCACCACTCCCAAACCAACGGACCACGCGCACAACCTGGGCTTCATCCTGGACTCCTCCCTCTCGATGACCAGACAAGTCAACGCCGTCTCCTCATCATGCTTCAACACCCTGCGCATGCTCCGCAAGATCTTCAGATGGATCCCCACAGAAACCAGGAAGACCGTTACCCAGGCACTCGTCACCAGCCGACTGGACTACGGGAACACCCTCTACGCCGGCACCACAGCCAAACTTCAAAAAAGACTCCATCGCATCAAGAACGCCTCCGCACGACTCATCCTGGACATCCCCCGACAAAACCACGTCACCGGACACCTGAGAGACCTGCACTGGCTCCCCGTCAGCAAGAGAATCACGTTCAGACTCCTCACCCACGTACACAAGGCTCTCCACTAGCTGGGCCCCAAGTACCTCAACGACCGCATGACCTTCTACACGCCCACCCGCCAGGTACGATCGACCAGCCACGCCCTCGCCACCGTACCACGCATCCGCAGAGCCACCGCCGGAGGAAGATCCTTCTCCTACCTGGCAGCCAAGACTTGGAACTCCTTCCCCATCCACCTTCGGCTAACCCAAGACCATCTCTCCTTCAGGAAGCAGCTCAAGACCTGGCTGTTCGAGCAGTAACGTACCCCTCCCCCCCAGTGCCTTGAGACCCTTCCGGGTGAGTAGCGCGCTTTATGAATGTCGTGATTGATTGATTGATTGAATGTTTATTTAAACTGCAATTCGGAAATCATTCCATATCCTTTATCCTAAGCTAGCTTGGAGCTCATCTTTATTGAAGGCTGTGCGGCAGCCTAGCATACAAACCATAGCCAGTCTGGCTTTCAGGACTTGTTACGCCACCAGAAATTCCTTCTACTCAGTGAACCCCCAGGCATGCTACTCCATTAAAGTGTACAGTCTTCTGATAAGCCTGTTCAATCAGCTGGGAACCACAATACTGACCGCTGGCTGACAATTGCTGGTCTATGCTATATCAAACCTTACTCTGGAGAAGGATGGCAGGTTCTCCAGAAGGTACTCACTGACTCTATTCAAATGAAGTAGACTACCATAGAAAGGAGAGCGTCTTCTGAGTACGCCTGAAGTTTAACAACAGGTTGCCCAGACTGCCATATTAAAGCAGACATATTTCACTAGAAATAGGGGCAACCACGTAACACCGGCACCTGGCTGGACAATTTTAAACAATAAAATGGTCCCTATGGGGGAAGTGTAGCCCTTGACTTCCACAGCAATAGTGTTATACTAGGGATAGAAGAAAACCCCCTCCAATGAGTACGTTTCAGTTATGTGTTTAGTGCATTTATTTAAGCATATCTTTCATGAATATATATATATATATATATATATATATATATATATATATATATATATATATGAAAAAGAGGGGTGCCTCAGTGAACAGGTCTCACCAACAGGAAATAACGCACACCATCTTCGGCAGTTGCTAGCACAGCATGACCTCCCACCTTCATGCGCAGCCAAACGCGTTTCGAGCAGGATGCTCTTCGTCAGTGGCCAAAAAGGATATGCAGAAGTGGTATTGGAAGTAACCATATTTATTAAGTTGATGAGAGTCCCGCCCCTTTGGGCGCATGGCATCATGGTAACTGTAGTCCATTAAATCGTTGCCTGGGCTCAAGGTTGAAATGCACACCCCAGTGGGTCCTGCCCACCTCTGAAAATTGTTAAAATAAAGTCTCCAGCATATTGAGTTATATAACTCTCCCAAGTGGGTGAAGGAGAGCGTGAATGCCAGCCAGCTTCCCATAGTATCCCGGCGATGAGGCTTCCTGAAGTCCAACCAGTGCCTGCGGTTGCGTGCACTTGGAGCCGTCGGATCAACAGCGGGACCTGCTCGCGACCGGACCAGCCGCTATAAACAAGAAAAAGAGGGGTGCCTCAGTGAACAGGTCTCACCAACAGGAAATAACGCACACCATCATCGGCAGTTGCTAGCGCAGCATGACCTCCCACCTTCATGCGCAGCTAAACGCGTTTCAAGCAGGATGCTCTTCGTCAGTGGCCAAAGAGGATATGCAGAAGTGGTATTGGAAGCAACCATATTTATTAAGTTGATGAGAGTCCCGCCCCATCGGGCGCATGGCATCATGGTAACTGTAGTCCATTGAATCGTTGCCTGGGCTCAAGGTTGAAATGCACACCCCAGTGGGTCCTGCCCACCTCTGCAAATTGTTCAAATAAAGTCTCCAGCATATTGAGTTCTATATCTCTCCCAAGTGGGTGAAGGAGAGCGTGAATGCCAGCCAGCTTCCCATAGTATCCCGGCGATGAGGCTTCCTGAAGTCCAACCAGTGCCTGCGGTTGCGTGCACTTGGAGCCGTCGGATCAACATAGGTTTCACACATGTTATAGTTAGGTGGATATTTAACTCGTAAAAAACCAATGAAATTCCCCCGTTATAGTTAGTCCAGATAGCTATAACTCGCGCGCCCGCAATCCACTGCTCATGACGTCACATGTGGCATCACTCATGACATCACTGATGACATCATCCTTGTGATAGAGTGGCGGTCGCGCGAGTTATAGTTATCTGAACTAACTATAACGGGGGAATTTCATTGGTTTTTTACGAGTGAAATATCCACCTAACTATGACATGTGTGAAACCTATGGTTTTTTAAGTGAATTTGCAAGGTTTTTTAAATGCTAATTCCTAACTATAACGTGTGTGAAACCTATGTTTTTTTCAGTGAATTTGTACGGTTTTTTAAATGCTAATTTATTTATGTATTATTTTTTTTTATATATTTATTTTACAATAAACTACGTATTAAAAATTATTATTATTTTTTGGGGGGTTTTTCACCGCACCCCCGCGATTTAAAAAAAAAATTACATTTTTTTTCCTGCTTTCGGGGTCCTTCAGGGACCCCCTGACAAAGGCTAGGGGGTCAGGAACTCTCTACCCTGCCCCCTTTTCACGTTCGCCACCTTCCTTTTTCACTCTCGCACTGAAAACAAACAAAATGGCGTCCGACACTTCCTGATTTTGACCGATTCGAACGTTGACTAACATGTAACCACAAATCAGAATTACGCTCGCGCACGTTAGGGTGCTCGCACGGTGCGCGCACGGTGCGCTCTTATACATATTTATATGCTTTCAAATGCTATTTTCTCAGGAACTACTGAACAGATTGACACCAGACCTGTAAAAGGCACTTCCCTGTCCTGAGGACTACCTCTCTGCCAAATTTCAAGTAATTCTGTTCAGCCGTTCGGGCTGTACCTTCGACTAAAGGTCCTATGGAAAAATGCATGGGGAAAACGCGTTTTGGGACCCCCCTTTTTTCTCGGCCCCCGCTTGACGAATCACCCCGAGACTTTCGGGTAGGAGCTGAACAGAGCGCCCCATTAGTTTTGAAAATTTCGCGAGGATTCGTCAACCGGCACCAAAGTTATTCAAAATAGAATTTTCAGATTTCCTATGGAAACTCGGTCCTAGCTATAACTATCTACTGGCGACCGCCAGTAGATAATATATATATATATATATATATATATATATGAATAATTGCTTAAACTCCTCGAACCTCCGCTACAAGACCGCGACAGCAGCAGCAGCGGCGAACAAAGGAAAACGGACCCCGATTGCTGGCAGGAAGATTTTATTCTGTTCCTTCACCTAGTGACGCGTTTCGGGCACAGCCGAGCCCTTGATCACACACCAATATATATCTCAAATCACACTGTTTTATATAATACTTACACAAGGTGTTCCTAAAGAGTGATGGAGCAGTGAGAGTGATGTATGCCAAATAAAAAAGTGCATTTGTGCTATGTACAAATTATATACATGTGGATGATAGGAACAATAAATAGAATGTTTTGAAGTCAACACCTGTGAAACAAGTGTTGACATCCACCATCAAATTTCTTAAAAACACACTCCACGTTTGTTATTTGCCGACGTTTCGAACTGCACTAGGTCTAAAATGTTCATACAAAGGATGCCTGTCTTCAATCTTCAAGGGTGTTCAGACCTTGAGTGATCGTACTGCATTTGTCCATCCAAAATAGTTCCCTTTTTTAGAGAAGGTCCGCTTTGTCTCCTCCTCAGGGTCCCAAAGAGATCTGCTCAATTACTTGACACTTTAGGTCTTCACTTTTATGTTGGTATATTTGATAGTGTTCGAACAGAGGTGCCCCTGATGTGCCTCATTTTATTCTGCTCCAGTGCTGCAGAATTCTACATTTCACTTTCTGCGTGGTTTGTCCGACATACAAAGGTTTGCAGGGACACCAGATCGTACAGATCACACCCTGGGTTTTACAATTACTGAAACTTGTTAATGCAACAACAGCAACCTAAAGGGTGAAGTTACCTGTGTTCACACTGAATTTGCACACCACACAATACCCACTTTGAAGTTTGTCCAGGATGCTTTATTTGTTTGTGGGAATTTCTGCCCCAATCCTCTGGTACGTAATATTGCCTTACAATACCTGTGGTTGTGAATTTATCCCAAAATTAGTGTGTGCATATATTGATACAAGCCTCTTTTACTATTAGGTGTGTATGTTTTAGATTTTGTTTGTACAAATAATGACCCTGCTCTAAATACCTATGTTGATGGGTCGAAACATCGACAAATAACATGTGCACTGTGCCCCCAGTAACAATATAATGGCCCCCACCAGTCCAAAACCGGCCCACACCCTTCCAGCCCACCGGGGAAAAGCCCAGTGTCTGCTTCGGCCAGTCCAGCCCTGATGTCAACACTCGTTTCACGGGTGTTGACTTCAAAACATTCTATTGTCCCTCTCAGCCACATGTATATAATTTGTACATAGCACAAATGCATTTTTTACTCACCATATATCACTCTCACTGCACCGTCACTCTTTAGGGGCACCTTGTATAAGTATTATATATACTGTGTGAATTGATTGATATATTCATAAATGAGATATGCTTAAATAAAGTACTAAACGCATAACTGAAACTTACTCATTGGAGAGGAAGTCAAGGGCTACACTTCCCCCATAGAGACCATTTTATTGTTTAATAATATTAAGCCAGACAACATCATAGGTCTTGTGTTTTGTAGGGTGTCTGTCATGCAACTGAGCAACAAGGACACCTGCATGTACCAAACACAGTTCGCTAAACACTTACTTCTACTACTGTAGAAAATAGGGTAAGCCACCCCTCTTACTTAGCCATTAGTTGACACATTGACATTGACTCCGTGAATTACTATGTATGATGGTACTTGATGGACATCAGAATGCTTTTTGTTTTCTTTCTAAGCGTCAACAATAACACAAAAATACTATTGGCAAAGTATTCCTCTAAGGAACACTTCGCCACTGTTAAAATAAAAAAAATTCGCTGACATGGATAAGACCAATAATAGTCAATCGTTATGCGACAATATAACAACAGCTTTTCAGACAAAAGGTTCTTGACATTTGTAACATCTTCACCAATAATCTGGTGCATACCTCCTCGATATCCTTGCAGGTCGTCACTCAAGCGTCTTGTGCCCTGCCCCCTCAAATCCCTGTGGCATCACATCTCGATCTTGCCCCACCGTCTCTTTCTTCTTTTTCCAGGCTGACAGTCCCTCAAGTTCAGGATCTAATCTTAGACACGGGATCCAGTTCACCCTTGGACCCGTGTCCACCAAAGATCTTGCAGACTGTTGTTATGACTATAGCCGGCCACTTATCTAATATTTTCAATTAAATATTTAGTTAAGGTTATTTCTCTAAAATCTGGAAAATTGCTTCCATTCTACCTCTGGTAAAAAAAAACACATCTTAACCCTTTGGACCGAAGTAATTACAGGCCATCTATCGCCTTTCCTTTCCATCCAAGATTGTGGAGAAGGCACCTGCTTTCTGGAGTCTAATAAATTGTTGAATCCTATACAATATGGCTTCAGGAGACAACACAGTACTGAGTCTGCTCTAATAACTACATTCGAAGAGCTGAGAGCTATTCTGGATGGGGGTAATCCCTTGGCTGCTTTCGATACGGTCAATCACAAAGTTTTGCGCAACCGTATCGATTTTCTGGTACTCAGCGGCTCAGCTCTCGCACTGCTCAAATCCTTTCTATCTGACAGAGAGCAATTTGTAGCTATGGATATCTACCCTTCCAGCCCATTCTCTCTCCCATGTGGGGTACTCCAGGTCTCTTCACTGAGCCCTACCCTTTTTAACCTATGTGGTATGCCCCTAGCCAACCTTATCTAATCACTTGGCTTATCTGTGATCAGTTATGCAGACAACACCCACATAGTTGTCTCTGTGGCCGGAAACCAGCAGGAATCAGCTGCCAATTTTTGCAGTTGTATGCAAGAGATTAGTCATTGGATGACTAAAAACTGTTTAAAGTAAAATTTTGGCAAAATGGAGGCATTGCTTCTAGGTAATACCTCCTTTTGGTCTCCAGACTGGGTGCCGTCAGACATGGGAAACCCACCTGTTCCAGTACCCAAAGTGAAAAACTTGGGGATAGTATTTGACGATCACTTGTCATTAAATTAGCAGACTAATGCAGTGACCTCCTCATCTTTCTGCACCTTAAAGATTCTGAGAAAGGTTTTCCCTGTTATTGCTTTTGCACTTAGGAAATTAGTGGGCACTGTCCTCATCCTTTCAAAGTTGGCCGATTGCAACGCACTATACATTAATTTGCAGAAACAGTTACTTCATAAATTACAGATTCTGCAGAATGCTGCAGCACGATTGCTGGCAGGAATTCCCAAGCATCAATCTGCCTCCCAGGCCTTAGTCCAACTCTACTGGCTACCAGTGCATAAGCGAATAGATTTGCAGGCATTAATCATTGCTTTCAAGTCCCTGCATTGCAACGGACCCAAATATTTTAAAAATAAATTTGTCTGGTACGTTACACCAAGAGCCTTTTATTTCTGCATCAGCGCACAATCTGGTTGTCCGTAAATTTAGGACAGCCGATTGGGGTGACAGAAGCTTTGTTTATGGTACCGCCAAACTGTGGAATGCCCTGCCTATACATCTGAAGAAATGTACTTCCCTGTCTTCTTTCACGAAAAATCTTAAGACTTGGCTTTTTTTAAAATTATTATCTGAAAAACAACCAAATTATCAGCAGGTATATTTCACATAGCACCAGTGTGATACAATAGGTAACAATCATAACTGGTAAGAATACAGAGTTGTGTTGTGTCCCTTTCCCCTTCTGCCGTCTCTAAATTGTAATAGCTTAACCATGGCTGCCAGACTTTGCGGAACTTCTTAGGGCGCCCTCTTGCTTTATACATCGTTTTTTCTGCCCCATGTACATATCCATATCAGCCCGCCACTCTTTCATGGTGGGGAGTTCTGCTCTCCCCCAGTACCTGGCTATGTCTCGCTTTGCCACTATAAGTCCTACATTACTTAGTAAGAGTTTGGTTCTGGGCATGTCGATGTCTGTGTGTATGCCTAGGAGAACGTACTTTGGATCCATTGAAATCTGCATTTTTAGTATGTTATTCAGTTCTTGTATTATCCGTGCCCAGTATCTACGTATTAGTTGGCATTCCCATAGGGTGTGTATATAGGAGCCTCATTCCGTTTTAGAGCGCTGGCAGTCTGGCGTCTCTGATCTGCCCATCGCATGGAGTCTCACCCTGTCATATTATACCCTGTGCAGTACTTTGAACTGGATCAGTCGTAGCCTACGCTTTATCGCCACCTCTCTGGGGTGCATCAAGGCCACCTCCCAGTCTATATCTTCCAGAGTGTCTGTAATCTCTTCCCATTTACTTCTAAGTGTTAATAAGTTGTCAGACATATTGTTTATCAGGGTCTTGTACGTCCAAGAGACTGCCTTTTTGGGTATCTCCTCTTGTAGCAACCGGCCTTCTAATGGTGCATATTCAGGAAGATCTCTGATGTTGAGTTTTTGCGTTCTCCAAGCGTGTCGGAGCTTGATGTATTTATAATGCTGTTTATCTGACAGGCTGTATTCAGCCTGGAGATCTGCAAAGGTTATCAAGTTGCCTTGCCTTATTATGTTTCCAATTGTCGTGATCCCAATTGTGTTCTATACTTTAAACCTCTGCAGCTTCGCTAGGTCTGGTAGATGCTTACCTTCACATAGGGGTGAGGACATAATTAATCATTTCCCCCATTTCATCTGCCGTTCCGCCTCTTTCCACGCTTCAATCGCCCTCTGTGTTGCTGGCAACAGGCCCGGCCTCCATGGCCCCCATATATGTAGTGTAGATAAGAGTGCCTTCGGAATGGGAATCTCTCTAGGGCATATGTGGGATGATCACTGGCGCATGCGCCCATTCGTTAATTACTGTGAGGTGCGCCGCTCTATAGTACGCCCGGATATCCGGTAGCGCGATTCCCCCATTGTACTGGCTGCGTTGCAGTGTTTGCAGTGCTACTCTGAGTGGCCTCCATCCCATAATAGTGTGCGCACTTCGTTGTTTATCGCCTGAAAAAACGCTTCCGGAATTTTGTAGCATGTGTTTTGGAGGATGTAGAGCAATTTAGGTAGCATTATCATTTTATACATGGCTGTCCTCCCGAGAAGTGTCAAGGGGAGGCGCCGCCACCTAACTACATCCTCGCGAACTTCCGCTAGGACTCGCTGATGTTATGAGCGAGGCAGTCTGTCACATTAATGGAAATATATAGTGTAAAGTATTTAAAGCCATCTTCAGCAATGGGAAGATGTTCCGGTATAAAGTGTGTGTCTACGGAGCCGCTGAATGGGTATAAGTTTGACTTCCCCCAGTTAATGTTGTATCCCGCCTGTCTACCATATTTCTTAACTAAGTTAAATATGAGGGGGAGTGTTGTGTCAGGGCTGGATATGTAGAGCAAAATATAATCTGCATAAAGGGAGATTCGTTCATCCGTCAACTGTCCCTCGGCATCTTAGAACCCCTTTATGCCTGGGTGTGTTCTAATTGAGTATGCCAGTGGTTCTAGAATAAGTGCAAAAAGCAGGGGGGATAGCGGGCAGCCCTGCCTAGTCCCTCGCTAAATGGTGAAGTCAGCTGATTTGACTCCGTTAACCCTGACTCCTGCTCTGGGGTTTGTGTACAGTATATCAACCTATGACTGGAAGTTACATCTGAAGCCTAGTTTTAGAAGCACTTGTCTCATGAATGGCCAGTGGACAGTATCAAAGGCCTTCTCGGCGTCGTGCGACAGAAGCATCTGTGGAGTAACTCTCCCCTTCGCTGTATCCAACTAGTTTGCTAGTCTGCAGAGATTGAGGCGTGTGGCTCATTTGGGCATAAAGCCCGACTGGTCCCTATGAATCAGTGATGTAATAATCGTCAATAGTCGTGTAGCGAGGATAAAAGCTAAAATCTTAGTTTGAATATTTAAAAGCGAGATTGGGCGGTTGGACCCACAATCCTCTGGGGGTTTGCCTGGTTTTGTTATGACCACCACTGTGGCCTGACAAAGATCTGGTGATAGTGTTCCCTCTTTTCTTGCCGCTAGGAACATATTCAGTAAATGGGGAGCCAGTAAGCTATTGTTTTGTTTAAAAAAAATTTGCTGCCTGCCCGTTCGGTCCTGGGGTTTTTCCTTTTTTGTTTGTTTAGTAATGGTTGCTTGTACTTCCTCCAGGGTTAGCTCTGCCTCTAGGGCTTCCTTGTCTTCTTGCCGCATGACTATGTCACTTAGGTAGTCTCTTATGTGGTCCTTGTCTACTATCAGCTTGGCCTCGTAGAGGTTCATGTAGTAGCGTGCGAATGCTCCAGCTATTGCGTGTGCTATTGTATGCCGCGTGGCTGCTTCTACTCTCTGACTTACCCAGTTTGCCTCTCTTTCCTTCCGGCTTAACCAAACTAGGAGTTTCCCCGCTCTATCCCCTAACTCATACAGTCTGTGTTGTGTGGCCTGGATTTGAGATCTGACTTCTCTGTCTACCAGAGGCCAGAGCTCCCCACGTGTGACCTCTTGCTGCCTAAGCAGGGCTACCTCATTGTCCGGGGTGATACTACCTCCCAATTCTAAGAGTTTACCTTCTAGGTTTTCTATTTGTAACGTTTCTCCCCTCCGTTTCTGTGCTATTGTGTCTTGTAGTCTACCTCGAAGCACTGCCTTGTAGGCCTCCCATAGGGTGGTTTCTGGGGACACTGAGCCCTCACTCTCCTGAAAGAATAACTTAGTCTCTGCTCTAATTAAGCCAGTTACTGCTTTATCGCGGAGCCCCCATGCATTCAGCCTCCAATCTGAACGGTGTCCGCGATACCCTCACCCCTACTTTCAACCTCAGCGGTGTGTGATCTGAGATGCCCCTTGCAAGGAAATCTACTTCATCTACTGTCCAAATCTCCCCTAACGGAGCGAAGAGGTAGTCAATCCTAGAGTAAGTCTTATGCTCCCCTGAGAAATAAGAATAACAGCGATCTAGTGGGTGGTGTCGGTGCCAAAGGTCCGTCAATCCCAGTGATCTCAAAAATTCCGCTAGCGGGGTAGGAACACAAGTTCCAGCAGGTGTACAGGACCAATCTAAGCTTGGGTTCACGACATCATTGAAGTTTCCTCCAATAATATGAGTTGGGGATCCTGAATCCAGTACTATCTTGGCGACTGCGCCCAGTGTTTGGGGTTGTAATCATGGTGGGGCATAGACACTGGGAAGGGTAACCTCCCGCCGTCACCATGTTCCTTGGAATGCAGCATAGGTCCCGTCGGGGTCCACCCAGGCACTGGTTTTCCTAATGAGGATGGCCACTCCACGTGCCCCTGGGGAGAACCCGGGGTGTGCCAACGTAGTGTAGGTTCCCCCTCCCTATAAATGCACATTGTGTGCCTCGGAGGTGTGTTTCCTGCAAGAGGACCACATCAGGCATGAGTCTCTTAATATATCTGTTAACTAGTCCCCTCTTAATCTTACTGCCTAATCCATTGACATTCGATGTCAATACTGTGTATTGCATATCATGCATTATGTGTGTGTTTTATATGAACCCCATAGCGAGTGATATCCTCCCCTGCCAAACCCTATCCAACCATTCCTGGCGATGTATCCTGAGATGCCGTGCTGCTGTCTGAAATGAAAACATATTGAAACTTTGAACTCCGAGCTTCCACCCCCCAACCCTGATCCCCCTACCCCACTTTCTCCCGCACTCTACGCCTACCCCATGAACTGTCAACATAACAACTAAGCGTTTGTGTCGTTTGAGAAGTCTGTCGATCCCTCCTTTCACCTCTCCCGACCCCTAAATAATATTCAAAACAATAAAGGATATAGTTTTTTTTCAGAGAGAAGTGATTCGCACAGGCTCTCCTGAGCGCAAGCAAGTCTGGGAGGGGGGCCTCCTTGCGACCGTCCTGCTGCCGATCTGCTCCTGACTCACGCCCATATTTCAGTCCTCTTCACCGCCTCTGTCTTGCTGCAGTTTTTGCACATTGCCAGTCGCCTGTGTCTCCACTACCGGCTCCTCCATATTGTTGATAGCTTTAAGGAGCGGGTGATCAATGTCTGTGTCCACCTGTAAGTCTTTATCAAAGTAATCTGTGTGAGTGCTGTCTCCTCGGTTTGAGTTCCTGCTGTTGGCTTGAGCCTGTCCTGATTCTTCATCCGAGGGTACTCTACTCTGTCTGTATGGGGTCCCCATCCGCGCGGTCCATATTTGCTTTTTGCGTCCTCCAGTAAGCCGCCTCTTCATTTTTATTCTCTGGGGTCTAGGCTCCCACCTTGGCCCAGGACGTTCTTCTATCCATGCCCAGGCGTCTTCTGGAGTTTGGAAGAATTGGGCTGAGCCTTGAAAAATAACTTTGGGCTTGGCCAGAAAGAGGTGCATGTATTGAATTTGCATGGCGCTAAGTTTAACCCTCACCGAGTCGAAGGTTCTCCGCATCTTCTGCACCTCTCTGGAATAGTCAGGGAAGATCATAATGTTTGCATTGGCCAGTTTGAGTTCTCCCACTCTCGTGATTCCCTGAGTATTGTGTCCCGGTCTTGATAGTTTAGAAATGTTGCTATCAGTGGGCACGGGGGCCCCCAGCGGAGACCTCACATTTGGCATCCTGTGTGCCCGTTCAATCATGAAACAGGTCCCGCAGCCACGCCATTAGGAAGGTTGTCGGGTTGGAGCTCTCCTGCCCTTCTGGTATCCCAATAAAGGTAAGGTTGTTTCTTCTGGCTCTGTTTTCTGCGTTGTCGAACTTCCAAACCACATCTCCCATGTTTGCCTGAAGCTCTTTGATGTCAGATTGAAATTTATGCATTGTGTCTTCCACTTCCGAAATGCGGGTTATTGCTTGGGTTACTCGGTCCGCGATGTTGCGTACATCTTGCCTCAGGAGAGACTCCTCCGATCTTATCTCCGCCATTTTACTTTCTATGGCCTCTCTTGAGGCGTGGATTGCTTGGAGGAGGGCTGCGTTGCCCGTAGGGCCCATAGCCTCCCCTTCCGGCTCTGTCTGCGGTGGGAGCACTTTTGTGTATTTATCCATCTTCCCCTGTTTTTGCGTTTTGGGTTCCCTGTCTCTTGCCATTATTGGATCCGGCAACAATAGGTTGTCTTCCGTATGTCCAGGAATTACAGTTTCACGTAGTTGGTCTGTGGTCTTCTTCAGGAGAACAATCGGTTCAGAGCGGAATTCCTGCAGCTTTGGACGTTGCACTGAGGGGACTCGCTCTTCTCATTACGGAGGCTGGGTTCTATAGGGATGCCACTAACGTGTATCTATCTACTGTGAATGTCAACCATCCCTCGTCCTGTCCAGCAGTCTCGAGCAACTGTTTCAATGATAGTGTGGTGTCTTCCGGCCACTTCCCATACACTGCGTCCGGCTCGCCCAAAGATGCACCTGGGTATTATCTATCTAGTCTGTGTCTGGCGAGTCCCTCAGTGCCATGGCCGCCAAGGAGATGATACACTTGAGCCACACCTCGCTGCCGCTAATATCTGCCGAGTCGGGGCTTCTTCAGGGGTCTGGCCATCGGTCACCCCAACATAGGTCTGTGCTTCTTATTTGTTTTACAAATGCCCCATCTGCTTCCACCCTCTTGCCGTGGGGAGGTGTGTCAGATCCGCTGATCTCCCCTTATAAAAAAGCCGGTCTTAAGGCCAGGAGGCAGGTGAGGCTCCAAGCAGCTTTTAGTTGTTCCACTGCCTATAGCGCTCACTGTACAGCTTTCAGTTTATCTATGCCTCTTTCTCTCCGCTGGTCTCAGAAGGACAGCCTGTTGGGTATGGACGCCTCCACACTTGTTGTGGCCACTATTCGCCTCTCCGCTTCCCTAGCCTTCCCGGCTAGTCGCCCGCAGCATTAGGGGCGTCTGCCTCCCACTCGCCCTAGCGCAGTCCCTCTCACCTGCGCTCGGGCTGGGCTGGGCTCTCGGTTTCGCCACTACTCCTCTGGAGATTCCTTCTCTGGCCAGTTCCTGTATGCGGATCACCAGCCTTGTGGTAAGGGGCCCTTCTCCAGCTTCGGGCAGCTCAAGCGGCTCCTTGGGACACTTTCCCCCCACAAGAAGAGTTTGCTGTGCCACACACACTCGTCTGCGGCGGGGGACGATATCCCACAGCTCCCCTCGCGGCTCCACCGGCTCTCAGCACACGCCGGTACCAGCGCTGTGTGTTGCAGCAAGTTTAGAGAGTTCCTACGCTCCAGTAAACTGGAGTCTTATGGCCAGCCCCTGGGAATGCACACGGGCCCGTCACCTCAGCCTATCGGGGCCCGGTGGCAGGGGCGTAGCTGGGGGGGGCGGAGGGGGGGGCGGGGGGGGGGGGGGCGGTCCGCCCCAGGCGGCACTATTTTGGGGGTGGCGGCCTTTATAATTTATTTGGGGACACTCACTGACTGACACTGCAGTAGTGTCAGTGTCCCCAAATAAATCATAAAGGCCGCCGCCAGTGCCACAAGGCCCCCGTGTGAAGAGCAAGCACACCTTGTAAATGCTGCCTGCCGTGCAGCCAGCATGCGCGTCTTCCCCCTGTTGTAGTTGTCAGTGGATCCTGTCCCAGGGCCGTCAATCTTGTAGCGCGCGAAAGCGCTACCAATGACGGCCCTGGGCACAATGTTTGGCCAGCCCTCGCGCGAGTAACGCGCTCCACCACCACGCATGCGCTCACCTCTTGTGAGCGGCCGCCAGCACGACAATCACTGAAGGCGGCCCGGCCCGGGTGGCAAAATCAAATTGCATGGGCCAGCTGTAACTCACGGCCTGAACCTGCCTGCAGCCAGCCTTGCGTGCACCTCTGCAGAGTGCAGACCAGAGTCGATGTCTTCAATTATATAGAACGCTGAATTTAAGTGCAAGGCCAGAATTGGTTGAGACTTGGTTAACCTGCTGCCTCTGAATTTGCACGGCTCCACAAGTGTATTCAAATATGGTGCTGGCAGCGTCGCGCCTGCTGCATACCGTTTGCACCGGCCCCACCGGGTCCTATCACCAGCCGTTTTCATTAAACCCCATCAATTTAATAATGCCAGACCCAAGGGAGTCTAAGAGAAATCAAGTGAGTGACCCGGGGGCAGCGGCTGCCAGGACATAGTCTGCGTGTCACTAGACAGCCCTGCCCACCCAGGGACTCACCGGCCTACCAGCCTGGAGGGTGACTGTTAAATGAGATGGCCGGCAAACCCGAATTACCACAGCGCGCAGTAGCGGCCTAATTGAGCCTGCAGCCACTGCCTTGAGAGACGGTGTGTAATCAAGCAATTCTTGGAGCGTCACCGCCACACTCCTCCGGACTCTGCGACCACTGCCCAAGTAAGTGCCACCAGCCTCTCTGTCATTTACACAATAAACGACAGCGCGCTGTGCGGTCAGGCAGCGAGATCATTGTGAGGTGATCATGTTTGAACTCTTTCTCAGTCAGTAAACAATGATATCTGGCGCCCTTTTGTCTTTGTCACGTTCAAAATTTCCAATATCCTGTGGCCAAAATAGAAAGGCTTTTTGAAGTTTTAATAATGGTCATTAGGATGCTGATGATATCATTTGAATTGACCTTTGTACATTACAAGCGCATAACCACGACGACACAACACACACATCTCTTCAATCAGCCTTAACCCTCACGCCATATAAGCATCTAGATTTAGACACACAAAAAATAGTATGGGTGAGAGAGCTCGGTGGGTTAAAGGCTGTGCGTACCTGCCTGTGTTAGTACTAAGGTGACACTGCGGGATATTTTCAGTTTCAAATATCCTGCTGGCTTGGGCCCCCAGTTGCTATTTTCAAATGTGTGCCCTATTCCTTGCAGTACACCAGGCAAAATGCTTGTGAACACTGCAAATCACTTCAGTTTCATAACTACCTATGAAACCACTTCAGCTGTTGTCAGGGGAGATGTGCTACAAATAACATTTTGCTAGACTGGATTACCCACAAAAGAGTCAATGTGTGGTATAATGTTTGTCTGGTGTAAAGTGCTCTGGCACCCTACATTGGTATGAGCAGCACTAGAAAACAAATTAACAATTTGTGAGAGAGGGGCTGAAAGATGTTAGAGTGCTTTACAAATAAAGATATTGTGATACCACACAATGGCGTTGGGCCATATATGATAGACAAAGAGCATAAAAATAGAAATTACAGCAGTAACAATTACTGAGTAACAGCAACGCCACAGGTCATTAGCAGCAGTTTTCAGATCTTCTTAGAGTTTCTTGTTGCTCAAATGGGTGCAATTTCCTATATTTATATGCTTCAGTCGTCTTCATTACTTGATTTTGCTTGCGCAGAAGTGTCACTCATAGTCATTGAAATGTCACTCATATTTACATTGAAATTATTAAAATGTCACACATAAGCAATCTGAAACCTTGGCAGCTATGGAAGGTGTTTAGGGTCTCGTCAGCAGGCACTTGACGTGTATACTTCATGATGGTAAGACACTTTTTTCATAAATTGATACTGTGACTTGCATACTGAGAGGTGCTAACCTCGAGCTTTGGGAGGGAAAGGTTTGTGTTTTTCCTGAATAGATGTCCCATACAGTGACTGCTTCCTAAATTCATTTAAAGCACGACCTGTAATTTAAAGCACGACCTGTATTATGTTTTATTTGCTCTTCTGCTTTTGCAGTCACCGTCCTGTAGCACTTAAAATCGCAACATACATTAGTGTAGTTGAGCAACATAATTCAGAAAGTTATTCTTGTCAAATACATGCTCAGAAAGCGATTTAAAACAGTGCACGTTATATTTTATCACCTAAGGCAACTGATGCAGCCCAGCATCAGTCCACAGACATTGGGTACCTGAACTCACATTCTCTCCAATGCAGCTCTTTTATTCTCTCTCTGTTTGACTGAAAGCGCTTACCTGTTTATGTGCTACAGTACATTTATATATAGCTTTCTTTGTGCTCATGACATCTCTTCAACATTACAAATGGGGAATGTCATTTTCTGAATGGTCATTAGTCTAGACACTTTCCACATTATTACCATTAGTCTTTCTGACTTTAATAGTTGTTCCAGGCTTTTGTGTTTAACATTAATGGGACATCTGTCGTCAGCTGGGAAACTGATAAAGAAGTGCTCCTCCTGCCAAAACGTATGGTGGATTAATATAAAAAAATGAAACTGCACACCCCTTTTGTTGCCTATGTCAAACATTAACCCGTCCTCTTTTGGTGTGTCAGCGTCTGCCATGTTTGGATTTTCTCATAACGGGACATACCATTTTACACACAACGCCGTCCTGGCTGGCTGTAACTTATGTGTGCCTCACCCTCACTCCCCTGAGCCTTGCCCGATGCAGAGTGTCTGAGGCGAGTGTCTGAAGGGTATACAAACTTTACAATGCAACTTTTACAACGCACTACACTTACAACGCAATTTTTACAACGCAACATCCACTACAACGCATTCCATTACATCGCATGACACTACAACGCATTTTTAAAAACTACCTTTACAACGCATTCCATTACATCGCATACTACCTTTACAACGCATACCATTACAATGCATAATATTACATTAAAACCCCTACACTATCCAACACTTACCCTACTGTTGCACCCCCTGGAGTTAGAATAGTAATTTTTACCCCTATACTATCCAACACTTACCCTACTGTTGCATACCCTGGAGTTAGAATAGTAATTTTTACCCCTATACTATCCAACACTTACCCTACTGTTGCACCCCCTGGAGTCAGAATAGTAATTTTTACCCCTATACTATCCAACACTTGCCCTACTGTTGCACCCCCTGGAGATAGAATAGTAATTTTTACCCCTATACTATCCAACACTTACTCTACTGTTGCACCCCCTGGAGTAAGAATAGTAATTTTTACCCTTATACTATCCAACACTTACCCTACTGTTGCACCCCCTGGAGTAAGAATAGTAATTTTTACCCCTATATTATCCAACAATTACCCTACTGTTGCACCCCCTGGAGTAAGAATAGTAATTTTTACCCCTATACTATCCAACACTTACTCTACTGTTGCACCCCCTGGAGTAAGAATAGTAATTTTTACCCCTATACTATCCAACACTTACCCTACTGTTGCACCCCCTGGAGTAAGAATAGTAATTTTTACCCCTATATTATCCAACAATTACCCTACTGTTGCACCCCCTGGAGTAAGAATAGTAATTTTTACCCCTATACTATCCAATACTTACCTTAAATGCAATGTAGTATTATGCGTTGTAATGGTATGCGTTGTAAAGGTAGTATGCGATGTAATGGAATGCGTTGTAAAGGTAGTTTTTAAAAATGCGTTGTAGTGTCTTGCGATGTAATGGAATGCGTTGTAGTGGATGTTGCGTTGCAAAAAATGCGTTGTAAGTGCATGCGTTGTAAAAGTGTGCGTTGTAACGACATACATCCGTCTGAAGCCACTGTCCAATCAGGTTACATGGGCACTAGGGTAGTTCCCTTCCATTTCTGGTGCTTTGCAGTTGTTGGGGTTTCTCTTTGCTCAGATGGGAGTAATTTCTGATATTTATATGTTTCCCTCGTCTTCATTGCTTGATTTTGCTTGGGAGAAAGTGTCACTCATAGTCATTGAAATGTAACTCATAATTACACTAAAATTATGAAAACGTCACACATAGCAATCTGAAACCTTGGCAGTTATGAGTCGAGTCTGGGGCAGTGGCAGTGCTGGGCGATAGGCTGCAGCAGAACCAACCCCTACGGTAGAGACCCTGCCACCACTGTGGAGTACTAGAACCTAAGGAAGGTAAGAGCTAAACGGTTGTCACGAAGGGAGGAAAGGATCTTTGGTGAGTGGCAGGGCAGTGGGCACAAGTCCTATAAAAAGAAGTGGGGTGGGACTAACCAAGTTAGGCAATCAGCAAATGACATCATGACATGTGCCATGCATAGCTGCCAAGGTTCCAGATTGCTATGTGTGACATGTTCATAATTTCAGTGTGGTTATGAGTGACATTTGACACTTTCTTGCGAACAAAAATCAAGCAATAAAGATGAGGAAACATAAATATCAGAAATTAGACCCATTTGAGCAACGAGAAAGTCTCAGAAGATCTAAAACTGCTGCAAACGCCTGCTGCAGCTGACTATAATTAAAAGGACAGCTATGGACATCTAAAAAGCAGGTCACATGGCTCTACTAAGAATTAACACCAAAAAGAGCAAGGACCTGCGGTTAGGCTGTAGAACCACTGGAGCGAAGCTGTGCCTCTGACAATACAAGACAACTGTTTAGTAGAGAACACAGATCTTTACTGGACCCCACCAATGCAGAAGGGGTATTGCTGGGTGCACTTGAGGCATTCAGAGTTGTAGTGACATGAGCATCACTAGAGCCTGCCCTGATGTCCTGGCATAAATATCTCAGCGAGTGACAAGTTACATACCAAGTGTAAATACACCAGACGACACTTCAAACAAAGATTGACATTTTGTTTTCTGCCCATGGCACAGAAGCAGCTTGGTCTTCAGTCGGGTATTCAGTCCACCCTGCATTGCTGTTTAAAGCCTGCAGCACAGCAAGTGTCGAAAGATCCCTAAATCCAACACCCCACCTTCAGATCCAGATTCACGCAGGTAAGTGCAAAAGTAGTCTGTCTCGAGTGACAGTCACCACTCACGCTGATGAGAGTACCTGTCTGTGAACATGTGGCATTGCGGCTGTTTGGAGAGAGCTCAAATAATAAACCAGGAGGGAAGACTCCATGCTGCAATCTCTGTGCCACATGGGACCTGGGCCCAGACTTTAATAGGGTGTGAGAGGCCCTAACACAACTCTCAATTGCCTCAGGCCTATACCATAAATTCATTAGAGTCAGCTGACTTAAGGACTCCGGCCGCCACAGTGAGCATGTGCGTGATAGCACGATTGGTGGGCAAGCCTCGGGAGAGCCTATGAGACACACATAGTGGTCACAGTCAGGCAGGATGACAAATATGTTTAAAAGTATTTTAAAAAATCACTCCAGTATAATTAAGCGAGTGGCCCCGGGGTGCTGTGCGCAGCCCTCTACAACTGCGAGTTCAGATAGTTAACACTTACTTGCACTAGTTAATAATAGACCAATGTAAAACTAGCATTCCAATAATACATATGAGAAATATTTGTGCCCGAAATTTGACAGTGAGGTGAGATTCAAAATTCGAGTCTGAGACTTAAGCTCACACAATCACAGGGCTTCGGATGCCATGGGCGGGAACCTGAGGGATAGCCCGGGCGCACAAGCTCTAGCTACGCCACTGCCCGGTGGCCACCTTGATGCTTCCGAACTGCATCATCACTGGGACCGCACACATAGTTCGGGTCCAGCCGGGTACGCACTCAATTCTGCCTTCTTGCGACGGGGTAAGATTGTCACCCACCTGCCGCTCTGCCAGTCAATGTGGCCCCGTTCTTCCTTTTCCGGCTGCACACGGCCCCTCGTTTGTCTCTGGTGCAGGATCCCGGAGCCTCCCCAACAGTGCCGCCGGCTCTCGGGTGATCGCCAGCGGCGGTTCACTGCAGGTCTTAAGCTGTGAACGGCCTCTACTCCACAGAACGTAGGCAGCCTACCGCAGGTGTCCAGGCAGCAGTCCCGGGTTGGGGTTGCGTTGCCATCGTGCCTCGTTGGTCATCCTGCCAGACACGGCTCGTCTCCGCTCCGATGTGACTTTACCCAGTCTTGTCACACTAACCTCTACTGGAATGGCCCCAGCCGCATGTTTGGGGTGCCAGGAGTATGTAGCGCCCGAAAAGGGCCGTGGATGGTGGCTCAAAGAGCAGGATTGATGTCTGGATCGGTGTCGGGCGGCCGGAGCTCCGGCAGATGCGGCTAGTTGGCCATGCTGCTAGCCACGCCCCCAAGACTTGGCTTTTTAATTTTTAGATTAGGTCTTATCTTTTCATTCTCTTCTGCTATACTGCCTAGCGCCAAGATGCCCTTGGACAGATGTTGCGCTTTACAAAACTTATTTTCATTTCATTACATATTCGATTGCTCAGAAGTTACTACAGAGAGGCATGAGCAGTAAAGGCTCCAAGAAAGCGGCAGCAACTAACCTGCCCAACTGTACGAAGAGACACAAATTACAACATAAATATGCTTCTAAGCGTTCCAAAATCAAATAATGAATAGAAATTGTATGCACTCATTTTACTGTAACAGCTGCAGAAAAAGATGAAAGAGGGCGTGAGCTTACAGTCAGTGTATGATCAACAGCCAGCCTGCGTGGTTGTGTGCTGTTCCTGACCTAAGTTAAAGTTGCATGAGTAGCTGTAAGAGGGGTAATGAGTGTGGATGCTCAAGGTGGCTGCCTGATGCCACATAAATGAAAAAGTGCTGAACAGGAAGATGACAATGATATACTAATAGACCTCACAGTGCATGTTGTTCATTTGAGCCATTTAGAACTCTGTTGTCTGAAGAGATATGGCATTGTTTACACGTCAAATTAGCATGTTGTACTGGGGTATTATCAGATCAATGACATGGATAAAAGGTCACTTGAACTGTGAGTGTGATGCAAAGAAGCATTGTAGTAGAGGCTTTCAACTGTCTTCATCTAATGTTTCATGCTTTCACCAATTTTAGTCATAGCTCACTGTGATCTCATACCCACTTAAAGAATGGTATATGGGTATTGAAAGGTATACTCTGTCTATAAGATTGAATGTAGATACATTACGTAGAGAGAAATTGCAAAGCACATTTCAGGGCTTTCGTTATTCAAAGTATACTTATTGAACCTCACCACAGGGGAAGATATCTTATAACAAATTATAAGAGCGTTAAAGCCCAGTTTGTTATTATAGTATGTTGCTATTGTGTTTGGGAATAATCCTTAGCTAGTGTTTGTTGGAGGTTTCTACTTGTTTTGAAATCTAGTAGATTTTTATTGCGCTGCTTAGTTCCTAAACCGTATGAGGTGTCAACGGCATTTATGCAACTGGTTAAGTTTATGGCTAATTAGAGACAATGTGGGACACCAAAAAAGTGATCATTTGTGTCCCCATACTGTTATGGTTAAGATGCATGATATTCGAAAACCTAAACTCTAAACTTACAGCAGTTATCTTTCTCCTTCCCATCCGTGCAGAGGCAATGTGATTGGCTTGTACAGGTGCCCTCCAAGACCCACATTCACAGGGGAATGTTAGGAAAAAAGCCCTTTGACCCATGTCTTCATGTGATTTGTTTTGATTTGGCAAAAAACTTCCTTAGTGGTCTTTACTTCTTCCAAGACAGTCAGTGACATCCATGTTTCTTACGCTACTTAACTTAACTTGATGTTCACACATCCATAATTCTATTGCTTAGCACCCATTTACAAGGTCATTTTTGGTTTCTAGATAATCTGTGAGATCACCCACTAATTCATTTTTCAAAGCTTTACTCTTTTTAGGAGAAGACATTCACAATAAAGATCTAAATGTGAGATTCTACATTGACATGAGTTGGGGGATGCATGCCTTTAGTTTCTTGTATACAAAATGTCCTAGCTACTGTTGTCTATACCAGGTAGTATCTGAGGCCTTTTTTGAACGTACACTCTTATCAATAATAGCTGAAGGGCATCTCCTTGGCCTACTCCTCATGCATTCTTTACGCCTTACTCCTTGGGTACCAGTTTGAGGGCTGATGCTTAGTTTATCATGATTGGTGTCTGCTTTTTTAACTATATTGTCAACACAGCTGACCACTTCAGGTTTCCACTGTATTTGGATATGAGTGACATCCAGGACAGAGTAAGAAAAAAATACTCTTAAGTACCCCTGGTACTCCCAATACATTGGCTCCCTCGTATTTCGAGTACATATCCCCCATGTCAGCTTCCACTTGAGATTAATTTTCCAGCTGAATCTTGTGTAAGGAAAGTGTATTATGGCATGCAGTGTACAGAAGGGGAAGGGGGAGGGTCATAGGGGAGGAACTCATGCCGACTCTATGGGGGCCGATTCACAATAAACTAATGCAGCACGGTGCATCAAGTCATTTTGCTGTGCTGTGCTGCGTTATTTGGAAAGCAGCAAGTCATTTTGCTGCGCCGTGCTGCGTTAGTTTGGAAAGCGGCAAGTCATTTTGCTGCGCCGTGCTGCGTTAGTTTGGAAAGCACAGCGATGCGACATATTTACAATATGTCGCATCTCTGTGCTTTCCCCTGTGCTGCCGCACAAACTGCTGCCATGCGCAGGGTGGCTTTTCCAATCCTTGTAAATATGTGGCAGTGTATTCCGCTGCCAGTGCGTCACAAAAAGTGACGTACTGGCAGCGTTAGGGGCTTGTAAATCTGCTCCTGTGTTTTTTATGGCTATGAAAATCCATCCTGAAAGGGCACTAGTGTCACTGGTAAGTGAATCTTCTTTCTTCTCGTCGCACAGTGTTTGTAATTGTGCCTACTTCTCGCTGCCCGTGAACTCCAGCCCCTCCCTGTGTCTTCTGCGGAGCACTTCTTCATTCTAGCATTGCTGATACAAATTCAGTTGTGATTCCAGTAACAGGGAAATTCAACTACTCGCATGCTATGGCATTGGGTTCACCTGAATTAAAGGGATGCACATTTTCCTGTTGGAGCAACCAGCACTACTGGTGTAAATTGTAAATTCTGTACCCTTGTTACATCACCTAATCTGTCTACATTCCACAATGAACTGAAGAAATTTGAGCCACCACGTTTGTATAGTCAATATGTTTAAGGCTATCTTGAATCAAAAGGGATATGAAATGTCTTTGTGTAGATAGCACCAGTACCATAAAATGCAATCTGGGGCACTGCAGGGAGTAGCACACCTTCCCTTGTAGCCCTATGGAGCACAGGTCCTCAACTGAATCCCTATTTTTCTTCTAAAGCTCATCTTTCACCCTGGGCTAAGCTTGATAATGGATACCATGGCAGGACGTTCAGTGTCTATTACTATGGGTTGTTGTTTGCCATAGCAAAATGTGAGAAATAGGATACAGAAAGTTGCACATTCTTATGCCTTTAAACGGTGGAGATATCAGTGATAAAAAAAGTTCCTAACTCTAGACTATAGGATTACTAATATGACCCACCATTGTACATGCTCTGATGGGTCCCTCATGGCGTGAGCCAGACTAGTTCTTGGTGACTGCTTGTAGGTGTGGCAAAGTACAGCCTGTAGTAATGGACACTGAACATCTTCTATAGATGCAGCTACACGAGTGCTTCGCAAACTGTTTAGCACCACAACAAAATGTTTTACAACCTTTGTGACCCACCTAGCATTAAAGGACACGAGGCGGGGCAATTTGGTAATGTAATAACACCAATTGTTTGTAAAAGTCATGACCTTGACCACGCCCCTCGATATCGGCCAAGATATTGATCTGCCATAGAGTAGCAGATGGTGAACTGCACTGGAGTGTGTAGCTGGAACACTTTTCAGAGTGGGGTGCTAGTATGTGACATATTTTCACTAAAATCACATGCAGGTGCGCAACGCCCATTAGGCTCAAAGGGCTTCAGCCCCCCACCCGTCGTGTGTATCAGCCCGGTTGAGACAGCTTGCTGGGCACACACACAGCCGCACCCGAGTACTTTACAGGTCTTTAAAAGACCATTTACTTGCTAGCGAGGCTTTGTCGTGCTTTCACCCCTTCTTGGAGCCCCTGCATCTCCACTCTGCATATTGCTGGGAGAATCAGCCCCCCCCCCCCCAAATTTTTTATTAGCCCCCCCCCCCCGAAATTTGGCTCTGGTTGTGCCTCTGATCACATGGCAGTGATTTTAGCAAATTTGAGAAACCACTTCTGCAGCAGATTATGGGATAAGGCCTCATATGCACATTTATGTTAAAACGAGTTCCTGTGATGTATTCTTCACTCCATAAATATATTTTACAGTTTTATAGATAAGTTAGTGTCGCCCGCCTTCCAAATTTACAGTCACAGCAATCAGTCCCATAATGGTTAGCGGCAAACTTGGCCAGATAGACTCTGGTAGGTAAAGTACCCAAACGCAATTTTAAAACTTAGAGTGGCATGCCTCAGTGGCAATTTCCTTTAGAAATTTTTCCCTACCGAATGCCTGCTTTACTTGAAAATAGTTAACAAACATGAGGAGTAGGCCTATTCCAGGTGGGACTTTCATTTCCAGCTCATGAAAGTTTCTTTTACCAAGCCAACCGTAGTGTGATCTATAATTGCTGGATTGGACCAAAGATGACAGAGTCCCTGTTCCTTAAGGTATCTCTTAACATAGATTAGCAAGGGATTGTACTGGAAGTTGCCTGGGGTCGATGCTTTCATAACCACTCTCAGATATTACGCCTCATGGCAATTACAATTTTGGCATAACCAGTATAACAATGATGCTCAGGCAATACTGGCCGAGATAGGCATCAAACCCAATTTCAGATATAAAGGAACAACTGGCGTGCCAGGGCCCAAATTTAAAAGGTAGCCTAGGAATGGATTTTAAAAAATTGCAATCGCTTACCATCGCTTGCCCGTCACTGTATCCCTGGAATTCTGCGGCATATATTGCTGCTGCTACCACTTTTTGTCTATAAACATATAAGATGGTTGATTTTGTGTTTAACCCTGAGGATGGCATTTGCTTGGCACTGCAAGGTATTGGTTACCTTTTCAATATGGTCCCGCCAGTTTGTTATTGAAGTGAATACCCAACTAGTTATAGCTCTTGACGGTTTCAAGCACCAGGCCTGCTTTCCATGCAGATTTCCTTAAAGGTGGAGCAATTGAAATTGGCATTACTTTTGCTTTTTGTGCATTAATACAAAGACCCTTATGCCTCCAGAAGTTCTCAAAGTTCTCCAAAGTTTTATGCATTTCGTTCGGTGTACCTGTCAATAGAACTGCTATATCTGCAAAAAGGAGGATGGCTATTTTTTGATTACAGAACTTCAGAATTTCGGAAACTTCAGAATTTTGGAAATTCACTGGATAGAAATTCTTTACAGTCATTTATAAATAGATAGAACAGCAGCAGGGCAAGTACACCAGAACGAATTGCGAGCATTCCCCAGAACTTCCGTAGCTGACACAAGTTTTTATTTCTGTGTGTAGGATTTTAATAGCTTGAAGTCGGGTGTATTTAACCCCCATTTTATTGAGTGAGTGCCATAGTTTGAATCTGCTGACTAAATCAAACACTCATTTTAAATCTATAAATGAAAGGAAATATGGAAGGGGTACCCTTCCATATTTGGCACACACCATATATACTTTGACTGCTTAATCAATGGTGCTGATGCCTTTACAAAATCTAGCCTGTTCATCAATTAGTACATTATGTTTGTCAACCCAAGCATACAGCCTATTTGTGCTGTCTAATAATGAAATAGGACTGTAATTACTGGTTAACAGCTTACTTCCTTTTTAGATTGAGCCTAGGCAGCGCGCATGCGCTGTCTACAAGACCTGTTGTTATCTCCTCTATCGGCTTTTGGCATGATTTTGTGGGCCATTTGTAAAAATTGTGAAATCTTTACAAAAGTCCCTGTTTCTTGATTTTTTTTTTTTCAAATTGCAAAATCGCAGAATTTTGGAGGGTCTGCTTTATATGTTTAGGTCGAGCCTAGGTAGCGCGCATGCACTGTCTGCAGGACCTGTTGTTATCTCCTCTATCGGCTTTTGGCATGCCCATGAATTGCCATTTGTTGGTTGTTGTGCCATTTAGAATACAGGGTTTTTATTGGTGCATTGGGTCTGATTCTCCCGCCTTTGCGTGCTTGGGTCACGCCCAGGCGATTTCACTCATTGTTTACTTGCGTTGGCCATCCCAATACGTCCGGGGTTCCTCCTGGTCATCTTGTTCTGCCTTTTTATTTTGTAGGCTATTATTATTGTTATCAAATTAAATTTATATTGCGCACAGCTACCCTTGACAGGGTTTCCCGGCGCAGGCATGTCCACTACTGTAGACTAAGTAAACTGAGCTAATTACTGAGAGAAGAGCCAGGTTTTAAGATCTCGACGGAACCTGAGTTAAGAGGATTCCTGTTTCATGAAGTTTGGGAGAGAATTCCAGAGTTTAGGCCCAAGATATGCGAAAGATCGGCCACCCATTCTAGTTAGTTTGAATCTAGGTAGTACTAGATTGCCTAGAGTGGAAGGCCGTAGGGACCGGGAAGGAACATATGGGCGAATAAGCTCCTGCAAGTATGCAGGGGCAGAACCTTGCTTAATTTTAAAAATATGACACAGGGTCTTGAATTTGATGCGGCTTTCAATGCGGAGCCAGTGCAGATTCCGGAGAAAAGGAGAGATGGAAGTTTTCCTAGGGACGTGGCATAGAAGGCGAGCAGCAGAATTCTGAACCACCTGGAGCTTATTCAAAAGTTCCTGATTGCCCCCCAGGTAAAGTACATTACCGTAATCCAGGCGAGAAATATCAAGTGCCTGGACCACCGTTTTTTGTGTGGAGTAAGGAAGCATCCAGATGATCTTCCGCAGTCATCTAAGGATGGTGAAACAGGTGGCGGCAATGCTGACCGCCTGTTGACGCATAGAAAGTTGGTTGTCAATGACAAACACAAGATTGCGAACCTGAGCAACAGGCTGGGGGAAAGGACCCATTTCGTGGGGCCAATGATGAGGACTCCAAAGATGTTTATGTTTGCCCAAGATGATAACCTCAGTTTTGTCACCATTTAATTAAAAAAAATTGGCACTCATCCACTCCGACACTCGACGTAAGCCATTCTGCAAAGAGGATGCAGGCGCTTCTTTAGTGGAAGATAGAGAAAAAATGATTTGAGTATCGTCGGCGTAGGAGTAGAGAGAAAGGCCAGCGAGAGGTCTCACATAGATGTTGAAGAGCAGTGGACTCAGGGTGGACCCCTGGGGATTTCCATACGCAGATGGTCGAATAGTAGATGAAGAAGAATCGGAAGAGAAAACCTGAAATGTACGGTCACTGAGAAAAGAGGTCAACCACGAAAGGGCGGGGCCTTCGACTCCTGCTGACTTGAGAGATTTTAACAAAATGGAATGAGACACAGTGTCGAATGCCGCGTTCAGATCTAGTAAAATGAGAGTCATAGTCTCCCCTCGATCAAGGCAGGAGCGCAATTTCTCAGTTACCCCCAGTAAGGTAGTCTCAGTCGAAAAATGGGTCCTAAATCCTGATTGGGACGGGTGCAAAATGCCTGAACTTTCTATGTGAGTTGTAAGCTGAAAATGTACATGTTTTTCTAAGATTTTGGAGAGCGCAGGCAGCAGTGAGATTGGACGGAAGTTTGACAGAATGGAGGGGTCAGCGTTGGGCTTTTTCAAAAGGGGGACCACCATTGCATGCTTCCAGTCCAAAGGAACAAAGGACTCCCGTAGAGAAGAGTTTAGAAGTTCCTTAAGAATTCCCAAAACAACAGGAGATAGTTGTTGTAGAATGTTGACCGGTAAAGGATCTAGGGAAGAGCCCATTTTACCCTGGCTAGACAGTCGAAAAGGATCCATTATCCTGGAGGGGCCAGTTTGAGATTTTAACTGTTGAGGGGGGAAGGCTCGCGCAGATGGCACCGGACCGAAGCCTATCGGGGTTTGCGGAAGCGGGAGTAGTTAATATACTATATATAGTCTCCACCTTAGTGATAAAGAAATTGGCAATGTTATTGCATTGGGTCGCATCGAGGGCGGGAGGCGGAGGTTGGGTATTAGAGCCTGCCAACTTCTTAACCATTGAAAATAGTGCTTGGGGATGGTTCAGTGAATTGTTGATGGTATTGGTGACAAAGGTAGCTTTTGCAACCTTACAGGCAGAGTGGTAAGTATGGAGAGCAGCTTTGTAGTCAGATTTGCAGCTGGGGGCGTATAGTTTGCTCCATTTTCTTTCCAAGTGCTTACATTTGGATTTCAAGATCTTAAGGTCATTATTAAACCAAGGGGCAGGGGGATGATGAGAAAAACTAAGTTTCGGTATCAAAGGCAAACAGAAGTTAATGGACGTAGATAGCCAATTGGATACCGCAGCGTTTAAAGATCGGAGAGGAAGATTCGGATCCGGGAGATTAGCCACTAAGAGGCTATTAAGTGAGACTAGATTTAATTTATGCCATGGTCTTCTGCTCCCTAAATTGCTTGTAGGGACAGGCGTAAAATCTCCAGTAAAGGTAAGTTGGAATTGAATGGCGTAATGATCTGACCACCCTAACGGAAAAGCGGGTAAGCTACAGTCCAACAAAAGATTGGACAGAATAGGATCCAATAGGTGCCCCACCTGATGTGTGGGCCCCTTGTTTCGTAATACCAGATTGAGAGCTTCAAGGTCAGACAAAAGAGTGATGCTCCCAATGTTCTGGGGATCTTCTAGATGGAGATTCAGGTCACCCAGAATGGTAAAATTGGCCGCTTGTAAGATAAAAGGGGCAATTAAGTCAGGGAAGGAGGATAGCCATTTCTTAGGATTACCAGGGGGGCGGTAAATAAGCATACCGGATAGGGTCATTCGAGGAGAAACAGCGAATTTAAACAGGGCAGCTTCACAATCCGGAAAGGATTGATGTTCCAGCTTGCAGGAATACTTAGATTGAAAGATTATCGCAATCCCACCTCCCCTATGAACATCGCTTTAAGGCCGTTCTACGGAGCAATGCTCTGTTAGGCACATGCAAAGTGGCAATTTCTCTCCCGTAGCTGTTGAGCTATGCCAATAGCTCTAACTCAAAAAAATGCAAGACCTATAGCATTTCTAATGCGTGTTTAGGGAAGGGCACTATGATGGTAGTTTACCACGAAGAGGGGATTTGGTTCTGTCACAAAGCTGCATTAAAAATGTTGGACAGGATCACTGACCAGACCTTGGTGTCAGAGCTAAACGTGTACACTAGAACATGGTCAGGACCAAGGGCTTTGTTGGCCTTTTGCTCTTTGATTGCTATTTCTACCTCCGGGCATAGAATTTTTGACGGAGCACTGTAATTTTCGAGCACCTAGTTATGATCTTAATTTTCAGAGACTTGGATGTTCAGCAGATATCCCTCTATGAATGCCATCAATATGTTCTTGTCTGCTGAGAAGGCATCCACATTCCATTTTATAGCTCACCTACTGTTATCAGGGACAATAATAGCAATATAACACAGAGGACTTTCAAGCCCTGTCACTATTCCACACTTGCAACACAGAGGGTCGTGATCACTCTTGGGGCGCTGGATTATAGCTTGTCCATCACCAGTTACAATTGGTTGCTCAGGAATAGGATATAGTGAATGATACTACTTCTCTTGTTACTTTAGAGCGTAGGAGCCGCAGGGATGTCCAAGATGGTCCGGCTATTTAAGAAGCTTACTTTAAATTGGAGAGGAAGTTAGCGAAGGATCTCCCTCTGCTGTGTCTGCTGAATGGGATGAGCAGACAATGTCAGGCAAGGAGATACCCTAGCTCTGCTCCTCACTCGCTGTTTCATCCCATATACTTTTAGGCGGGTGGATATTAGTCTCCAAAGGCTATCAGATGCTGCTTATCATGGGATTTCACCTTGGCCATTATTCCATGAATGACTTCCTGTAGTATTATTAATTGATCCTCGGGTTTACCATACCGGTTAGGCTTCAAATAAACATTGACAAGGTCTATTATGGTATATGATTTCTTGGGGGCCTTGGTAAGTCTTACATGCAACATACATAATGGGGGACATAGATGAGAAGATGTCTAATACTATACAGTCCAGTTTTGTAGAGATCCAGGTGGAGAGCCCTCCCGTTGCTCTCCCTCCACTGGATCTAGTTGCTTCAGTGGCAAAAGCTCATGTAGTCCAGCAACACTGATGCTGCCATAGTACCATCCACAGCCCAAGTCTCCTAACAACAGCAAATGTCCTTGGAGCTAACAAATGGCACCCAGGTACCATCCTCAAGCTTTACTAGAAGGCCGGCTATATTCCATGACATAATGGTAATCCCACTGGCTTTATGCTGTAGCATCTCTCCAGTCTCTGCTTCTTAACACTTGCACACTTTCTGGTTGCACAGAGCTACACAATAGTACAAAGGTGCGTGTGTGTAATGTCTAGCATAGGCTTTGTACCTGCAGGCTACCCTTTTAGTACAAAATGCTAACCTTCTAAACTTTTCCTTTCTTTTCATGTGTGCTGTACAGTGCAGCACACATGCAAAGGTGGAAAAGTTTGGAGAAAGTAAAACTTTTTCTCCTACTTTGGGGCTGAACACTTTGCACCAGCAAAACATTGATAATTTTGGCCCACAGAGTGTTACAAATGATATATTGTGGCTCCTAGCCTATCAAGCACAAACAAGCCAAAAGAACTGAGAAATTCTCACTGAAAAACACTGGAGCTACTTCCGTGGTTGGTGGTGATTAGTTAGCACAGGAAACATTAAAAAAAAACAAAGGACACAGGTTAAAATCACAGTTCATTCGACATAGGCTCTCATTTGTGGGATTGCATATCTTGCAGGGCTTTAAGTGGGGTAAAAAAGAGGGGGGTCCCTGAAAGGGGTTTGCTTAGAGCACCACCCGACCCAAACATTTTCATTGAACAACAACTGCAACTGGCATACGTAACCATTGCTCTGTGTGCTTTGCAGAAAAGCTGATGATTGGATGACCAGGTATGTTGACACCTTTTTGCCCCACTGACAGGCACTGAGAGAAACTCGCACAACCTTCAGCCACAACTGAATTGTGCCCTGTTATAAACACCTGGATGTGACTCAATTCAAATTGTACATTAGACAAGAATAATATGCTGCCTGAAAGAAACATAACACAACCTCCTGGAAAAGGCAAACACTCGTAGGGAAGGCAAGATTAAGTAAAATGTGATATATATGCAGGAACAACATGGAGTTCCTCAACGTTTTTTACACTCATTGTTCAGAAATCAATCAATGTTTTTGCCTGAAGAGTTAAGCACATGAACACAGGCCCCGAAAGAAACCTGTTTGAATGTCCATTTAAAATTTCTACTGAGTCTGAGACCCAGAGCAACCCTTCTCCCATTTAAAGCCTTGATACCTTTCTTGGTAGATAGTAAATCAAAAAATCGACCTGCGTGTAATTGATCAGCAGCGACCGGTGCAGGTAAGCGCGATGGGGCGGGGTGGGGGCAAGGTGAATGTCGACAGACGACGGAATAGGGCAAGTTAAATAAATAACTCCTATCCCGTCGTCTGTTGACAACCCCCCTCCCCCCCCCCCCCTCTCCCGCAGCGCCCCTCCTCACCATGCTTACCTGCACCGGAGGCTGCTGACGTTGATTGACTCGTCAAGGTAAGCATACATAGGCAGGTATAGATTTACAGTTTTAGCATCTACTTATTTACTGTTTTAACATCTACTTACCTTGACGATATAGTACAAGTCAATATTAAAGGGGGCGGGCCTTTGTAATGTATGTGCAGTTGACTTTTAAAACTCGACATGTTGGAGCCCCACTAACTAATAATAAGGACAGGCAAAATGCAAGAAAGTGGCAGCATGTGCTCTATAACAAAACAAGGTATTCCTAGGGCACAATTCGAAAAAGAAAATGAGTCGAGTTTTAATAGCTGCTTTAGGCAGAAGGATGTACAAATACATAGAACACAGCGTCCCTAACCCGTCCTAATTAGCTCACGGATATTTGACATTTAGTTTCCATGCAAATCTCCCAATTTTCAACAGAAAGGCCACACACGTATCATCCAGTACATGGTCCCAGCAGAGCCATACAGACCCCGCTCCTACCTACTTAAAGCCCAGCTTAAGGGGTCATTCTGTTTTTTCCCAGTATTTTGCAGCTCATCATTTTGACGTGCAAGAAAAAAATGACATTCTGGCTAAAGGATCTCACTGACAGACAGAAGCAGGGAGGTCCCCTGATCCGCCACAGAAAAAATGTGCCCCAGGCCAATTTTTGGAGGAATAAGTCAGCCAAGGGCAGGGGGAGCGCATTTCTTTAAATCATTCGTCTATCAGTCTCGTGCTCCGTCCCAACAATGCGAGTTCTGCTTTGTCATGAGCATTTCAGAACAGAAAAAAAATGCCTTTGTGACGAGAAACTGATGGGCGGTGGCAGTCGCTATCCGTGAGCAATATTTGGTGGTCTCGCGGTAATTGTTTCGCGTAAGGGCCTTGCCAGGTGCGCCTCGGCACCGCACACCTATGTTTTGCCCTGGGGGCCATTTTTTAATGCGCATGGTAGACTCGGATCAGACAGTTGGCATTAGGAGTGCAAGACGCGGCCTGTCCAAGCCCCGCGGGGGTATTTGAACGCTCTGTCATGTGATAAATGAGATTAGGTGTTTGATCTGAGTATGACCTATGCATTAAAAAAAAAAGTAGTAAACTGTTTACATATTTCAATTAGGCGCTGGGAACAGGAGGTTACTTCTGCTCTACGTTGATGAACCCTTGAGGCCTTTGTCGTTCGTTCTTTGCTCGGCCATATTGTCTCTAACATGCAAAGAAAAAAGACCTATTTTGGAAAGACGAGTGTTTTTTTCCAGCTATACTTGCAAGGCGCTAGCCTGATCCTGGGCATTTGAAAGAGGGTGTCAGGAGTGCGCCCAGGGCACTGCACATGGCAGTCGTGTTCTAGTGTTAGTCGAACACATTTTACCTCCTGCCTTTTTTTGCCTCTGATCTTTTCTGCCATATTTTACCCCGAAGTGAGATACAAATTAGTTTGCGTACACGTTGGGAGGCTTATTCTATAGCATCCAACATGTCATAAATTAGGTTTGGTTGCACCTAGTTTGAAGCAGCACAAAAGGTTCAGTAACCCAGAAGGAAAACGTTTTTTCAATAAATATGGCAGTTTCATACAATGGTGTTATGTATGTTCTTTGGCTAATTAAATCGTAGAAGGATCATCAAATTTAGGGGTTTCGCCTTTTTTTCATTCACTATATCATTAGTCGATTTTCTGTCTGGCTTAGATTGCCTTAAATTAATTAAAGCAGTGTTGACAAACTTAACGATTGATGCATATGGTAAACTGGGCTTACTTAGGATAGTTTTTGATTTGCCTATAACTATTTGCATGAAACTTGGCAGTCTACTTACTCATAACTCTCTTCCAGCCTCAAAAAATATTATAGGCTCAAGATATTACAGGGAAAATGTTGCAATGCATTGCTAGATACATGGTCTATGTAAACAAATCTCTCCAATGCTCCGATTTCACTGATGCCCACATGAGCGGTGGGTGGGCGAGTGTCTGGTAACAGAGTGTTAGGGGTGTGATGGCAGGTCATTCCCGGTAGGTGGACTATCACATGATTACTACACTGCTAGGATCCCCAGATCACAAAATGAGTCTGCACATTTGGGATGAACGTTCGAATTAAGCTTGAATGGCATAAAAGGTTCAAACCAACATTTTGAAACTTTTAACTCCCAAGTAAATACTCTCTTGATATTTTGTTTTAAGTTTGAAAGCTTAAAGTTATCAGACCTCTTAGCGCCCAAGATATGGCGGACTGGTGTGCCAAATTTTGCAGCCCCTAAAAGCAAAATATTCCATATTTTTGTGCCAGGCAGTAAGGGTCAGATTTATCAAAGGAATGCATTGCCCCGAGTCGTGCATGGTGTTGCAAGGGCAACACATTCCTTAAATTAGTGATACCAAGCCATGCAAGGCCACCTTGTGTGGCCCTGTGTTGCTTGGTAAATCTGGAGGAATGCAAGGTAGCTCAAGTTGCTACATGGGTGGAACCTGGGTGTTCCCACGCATCCACCCATGCTTTTGGCACATTACCAGATTTACCAAGACTGCTAAACCAGGGAATGCTTACTTACTGACAGAGGTGCAACAAGGGGAACTATCTTTATTTCTCCTCGGTGTTACCGCGTCCTAAGTGTGTTGCATTGTGCGTCATACTTAGAAAAAGGAAAAAGACTCTAAAGATTGTTTTTGTGCAGGAAGGTGTCCCTTCCTGCACAAAAGCAATCCTTCGTGCAAGGGTCAAGGGTGCTTGCATTGGTGGCAGACAGCAGATAGGGCATCTGCACTGTGAGAGGGCAGGAATGCTCCATATCTTGGTAAATATGGCGCATTCCTGCCCACTCCATTTGATGCAGTGCAGCACAGTAAGTTGTGTTGCTGTGTTGTACTGCGTCGTCAAACAATGATAAATCTGGGCCAAAATGTGTCCTTCAAAATGCTGTGGCCCAGATAATGAGCCAGCAAACCACCACTGCGCAGCAGGAGAGAGCTGGCAAGAGAGATGTTTGGCCCCACAGAGATTGCAAAAATCAGTTTCAACGCTGCGCTCTCTCTGGCATCCTGCTTCCCAGCGTCAAATACATGATGCTAGAGGGAGCCATTACTTTACCCCCCTCCATCCTTCTATAATCATAAACTAAGGTGGGAGGACGAAGGAGCGAAAGAAACTGTTCCCTCCAGCACCATGTATTTCATGCTGCTCGTGATATGTGATTGTGGTGCCGGGGGAACCGGTGGGGTGGGAAATTGAGGTTCAAGGAGGTTCGGGGGCAGAAAAGTGGGTGAAACGAAGGGGAAAGTGACTTGAGAAAAAGGAGGTTTGGTGGCAGGTGAAACAACTGATGAGGGAGGAGGTAGAAAAGAAGTGATGGCGGAGGGGATAAAGCAGGGAAACGTGGACGGCAGCCTCAGAGTGGATGGAGTTGGAGATTGAGTAGCCAGCTTACAAAAAGTGATGAGGAGAGGAAGCAAGAGGACAACTGTCATGGGCAAGGAGCCAGAAGACTTCCAAAGGAGGTTGGACATTAACACACCTGCTGATTCCTCCTGGCTGTGCATGATGAGAGCTTTATGTAGGTGAGCTTTGCCTGCTCAAGACACACGTAGGCATGCTGCCGGCAGAGAGAGAAAGAGAAACACTTCTTTCCTGTTCAGTCTCCTTTTATTTGCCCAGCCCAGTAGTGCAGGGTCAGTAAAAGGAGGGTTGAAACAATGCTTTTCTTAAGATTTTTGGGGGCATTTGTAAAAATTATGACATTTTTACAAATGTTCCAGTTTTGTGATTTTATTGTTTTTGCGAATTGCTAAACTGCAGAATTTTGGAGGATCTGCTTCATATTTTTTTTATATTAGTTTGCAGCAGTCTCTGTTTCAGGTTAACACTCTGACCCCCAACCTTGACCCTAATTTTAACTATAATCAAACATCTCACCTAATAACGATGAGACAAGCACTAGCTGCAACACTAACTGTCCCCGAATAGTCCTATTCCTCATACCTGAATATAAATCCCACCCGCTAACACTAACAGTAACCTCATTGCTTTCCCCATGCTCTGAAACACCTGTGCGCTAACCCTAACCCCGACCTTACCCAAGCGTTTTTCCCCAAGACTAAACATTACTCAGATCTTTTGCTTCACCTTCAGTCTGTTCTCAGATATAATCCTGACACTTATCCTAAACCTACCCCTTACACTATCTTTAGCCTAAAGACTATCCCTAGGCATAACCCTAGTCTAAGGGCCATACCTTACCAAATCCTAAAGCCTAGCTCAGGTTCTAACCTTTATTTAACCCCAATCTGTCGCAGTGCTCTAACACATACCCGTTTTCGTTTTTTAGGTCTCGTCTAGGTAGTTCATGCACGATGTCTCTTCGAGACATGTTGTATCTTCTCGCTCTGGCCATCTTTTTCATTGGCTCCTCTTACTTTCATTTGTAAATGCCGACTTTTGTTTGGTGAATATGCTTAGTAGTCCCTACTTTTGAACTTTTATATCCTTCCATGAGGACTGCCCCTGTTACATGTGCTCTTACTCTTCAAATTATGTAGGATACTTTGAGAGCACTCTTTTTTTTGTTGGCCTGCTTATGCTCATGTTAAGTGTTCTGTTTTGTTTACTTAGTGCACCAGCTTGATGGAGCATTCACTGCCACTTCATTTGCTGTGCCGTTTGCCCCAGTGTTTCAGCTTCACTGTCACTTAATCTTGCTGTGCCGTCCCCCACCCTCTACCTTTCCCACAATACTGCTTGCCTGCCCCCTCCACCCCTCCGAGGTCACTGCTTGTTGTTATTTGGTTTCTGTCCATTCACCCGACGAAAGTTTGTTTGGTACTGCTAATTATTTCTACGGCATTCTGCATTTTGATTCTGTTTAGCCATTATTTTATTTGTTAACGGATTGATATGTATTTGAATATGGATCAACATGTATCTAAATAGGTTTTTGTAGGCAATGGGAGAACTGATGCCGAGACTCGAACCCAGTTCCCCAGTTCCAAAGTCTGCAGTGCTGGATGTTACGCCACATCCTCTCTCTAAAAACTGCTGTTTTTCTTTCTAAATACCTCCTCTGGAAATTGGACTGCTTGGTTATGTTTTTATTTATTAGTTAAGGATCGACATGTATTTAAATTGGGCTTTTTGGTAGGCACAGGGAGAACCCATGCTGATACTTGTTTTTTTATTTGGATTCTGTCCGTTCACCCGAGGGGAGTTTGTTTGTACCGCCGATTACTTTTGTTTCTATTCTGCCATTGTTTTATTTGTTAAGGCTCAGCATGTATTTAAATTGGTGTTTTTTTGTAGGAACAGAGAGACCCAGTGGTGAAACACGAACCTAGTTCCCATCATAGCTGCTTACATTCAGTAATCAACTGATGTTGTTATATGGACTGTAACATGTTTTGAGCTTTTTTCCAAAAGTATTGGTCTTGTTGTTTACGTGGGGCCCGAACATTGACAACAGCTCTAGTAAGCACAGTTAAGAGGCTGTGGGGTAAATTGGACAGGGAGAGCATGGTGTGATGACAGATAAGGATTTACCACTGAAAGTAGATTCTTTGAAGAGTAGTTGTTTGAGACAAAAGGAGATCAAGAGCGTAAAAATTGTGTTTTGTGTTGGGGTGTTTTTGGAGAAGCGGTACGTTTCTGCTTTCTCCATCCTCCTAACCTCACCACCCTTGATGTTCCAAACACTGAATCAGACACAGAAATACAAGACATAGCACTATGGTTACTGATAAGGGTGCTATTTACATAGAAAACTGCACATGGTTCACTCTCCAATACCTTCAGACCACCAGGACCAGTGACCACTATTTATTATTGTTGCTGCCCAGCATCTTCATTGCTGTTTGGCCATTGTTCTTGCTTTTTTATGCAATGTACTATGTTGGTTTAGTACAGTTCAAACGTGTTTTAGAGAAATCCTAAGAAGCTGAAGAGAAACTGCTGGCAGCGTTCAGAGCTTCTGCAGAGTCCATTTGGTTTAGTGACTGTACATGAACACAACAAAATGTGAGAAAAAAGCACATTCTCTTCCTGCCGCTTTAAGGTCTGTGTGTTTGTGTATTGTCTACCTTCATACAATTCCATTAGCTAAAGCACCGGCTTTGTCGAGAATAATTAAGTGATTTTATTTACTTTACCTTCCATATTTTGTCGGGACTCCCCTGCTGGGATTAATGCATCTGATTTCCAAAGGGGGCTCTGGGAAAGCAGAGAGTGCAGCAGAGGTAAAATAAATAAATACATACTACTATAATTAATTAAAGTTACAGGTCTATTCAACCTTATCCCTCTATTTCCTCTGAAAGGCTGATGAAGTTGATACAGCTTTGATTTATTTTGGAAACGTATTTTATGCTTCAGGAGTCTGAATGGAATGAGCACTTTGTGCAATTTGGCTGTTTTACGCAGGACCGCTGTGGCGTACAATATCTCTCTTGCCTTTTTGCTGTGGGGGCGGCTGGTGTATTAAACGGTCATGTATGCTCTGTTCCAACCCCAAGCCCTGATCACAAAAGGTGTTGTGTAAATAAACTTTGATGGAAACCAAAACCAGTTTCATTATTGTATTGGCTGACTTTCTGGCCAGAAACATTATGGCACTGCAAGCAGTTGATTGAGACAAACTTAACAGAGGGTGCCTGTATTCTGGAAAGGAATTCTATTACTGAAAGCGCCTGCCACATTTCTCAGTTGCTAGGTGCACACCTATTTCCTTCAGATAAAGCTAGAAGGGTGCTCTAGAAATAAGATTAATGCAAAGCAGAGTTTTACATATAATTAGAACATTGGAATGTTGGAAGCTCCATTGAAAACAATTGAGTAGCTCTGGGCTTATAATGGCTGGTATACGACCAGAGCTCCAACATTCCAATGTCTCTTTGTTCACAGCTGTGGCTGTGAACAAAGGTTTCAGGGAGCCTGAGGGGATTTCAATCCCCTCGTGCTCCCTAAAGCCTTTGTTTTATTTGTTAGAACATTATGCCCTCTAGTGGCAGAATGTTCTAATAGCCTTATAGCCCTTCGTAGCTGGGCTATACCGGATATTAGAGTCCCGCTCCATTGTTAGTTCGGGCCTTTAACGCTGGAGCGGGCCTTTAATAGCCGGCATAGCCCGCTATGGCAGGCTATAAGGCTATATTAATAACTTATTGTTGTCTTAACTGTGTGCATGAAACTCATTACTGCATGTGATCTGTTCCTCAGTATATCAGATAACCACTTGAAAAAATGAATGTGACAGTAAACTATTACATATCATAGACCCTGCATACAACAGAAAGCACCAGACAAAGCACAGACACACCGAACAGCAACAACACACAAATGGTATATAACAATAAAACAATATATAAATATAAAAATACAATACACAGGGTTGCATGTAAAATCCTTACTATTAAAGTGCTTTGGATAAAAGAGCTATATAAATAGCTGATTAGTATTATTACAATATAAGACACCACATTAAGCAGATATCCAACACAGCTCTGATTCTCCGTGTAATTTAGAATTATCAAGCCAACAGTAATAAAGAACAAACAAGGTCAAGCAAGCACTAAGGAGAGGCTACAGTGGTGGTGCTGTGCAGATGTGACATACATTTGTTTTTTGCTGTGCCCACTATATCACATTGCACTTGAAACCAACACACAGCATTCAACACAATTATTCGACAAAGCACTAACCGAACACCCAAAAGAGCTCAGATAAGCCATACAATTGGGTGCCACCAAGCTGACAACAACCTTAGCCATTAAAAATGATCAACACTCCTAACAGAACATTTTGAACCATACATCCAACATAGATCAGAATGTAAATTAGATGAATCTCACAGATTCACAACACCACCTCACTCTTTTTTTTCATTTTTTTAAAATAAAATCATTTTTATGGGCATTTTCAAAAAATTACAGTACAGTAGTAACTATTGCGAGTGTAGCGTACCATCCATTAATTATACATCTTGTCATGGAGTACAGTAACATCTGAATACATGTTACACCAGATATTGTAAAGCAGGATATCATTATTATCGAGTGGTAGGTAGGGCTAGATTTGAGTCCATGCATGGTAGTCAATAGGCCGTACCTGCGGTAGGGCGATCGCTCTCAACTTCAGCCCTGTGCTGTAAATGGTTCTATATGCCAGCCAATGATTTAAACTGAGAACTGGGGAGATATAACTGGGGGCACACCGTGTCTAATGTTTAGTCTCCTGAAAAGGGTCGTCTAGTTACCACTGTCTGGCTAGGTTTTCAAGTCGCGCCTGCGCAGATGGGGGAACACCTGAAACATCATAGAGAGAATGCTGCGCTTGCCGTCTGGCTCCGGTCCCCAGTCTGGACCCAGCCAGTGCTTGCTCCCCAGAGAGACCCTCCAGAGACTCAGGGTGCGTGGTTGTGTGGCGGTGGAGCGGTTTGCCTGGGACCCTGACTTGTCCGAGATTTCTTGAGCAAAGGAGTGAAGTAAAATAGCCTACAACATGGATATAGGGTGTTTGCGAGTTTCCTTAACTTCTTCGGTCCGAAGTACCTGCTCTTCTGCTGCGCCCCATTTTTTGACTGCTCCCACCCATGCCGCTAATGGGGGTCCCCCGGTGCCTTCCAATACACTGCTATGCATCTTTTAGCTAGAAGGAGCGCCAGGGACGCAAAGCGCGTTTCCACTTTCCTGTTCTTGCGCCGTTTGCTTATGCCAAGTGCACAGGCCTCCCACGTGTGAATATCTGGGAGCCCCGTGACTGAACGAAGAGTGGCACAGAACGTGACCCAGTAAGTGTGTCGTGCTGGACAGTCACAAAACATGTGGTGAAAAGAGGCACTGGGATCAGGGCATCTGGGGCACGTAAAAGACCCATCTGGATAGTATTGCTGAAGCTTCTCGGGGGTAAGGTATGTGCGATGCAGTATGTGCAGTTGTACGTTTTTGAAGCCGTAGTTGTGGGACACTTTTTTAGGGAACTCTAGGGCGCGGTCCCATTCTTTGTCATGGAGAGGTCTGTGGAATTCAGTTTCCCATTTTTCCCGACGGGGCGCCAGGGTAAGTGGGTTGAGGGCTCGTAGTGCTTTGTATATCCAGGTACCCAGATGTTGTCCCAGTCCCTTTTGTAGCAGTGTATGAAGCACCGGGTGTGTGGGAGGTTCAGTGTCTATCGTGTGCCATAGCTTGCAGCAGTCTTCAAGAAGCTGCCAACACAGGAGGAATTGCCCTCTAGGGAGTTCCAACTCTGCCGCCAATTCCGCGAATGTCTGCAGTTGCCCATTGAGATATAGTGATCCTACCTACACCAATGCTTGGTCCGTCCATGGTCTAAATACCCGCTCTGTATAGTGTGCCTGACATGTAGGGAATCCCACCAGCGGCAGGGCAGGAGAGTACATGGGCGCCGTGCGATTCAGTCGATGCACGCGAGTCAAGCAAACGCACGCTAACACCATCTCACTCTTTACTAAACAATATATTGCTCCACGAAAACACACAACATAGTAAAACCTACTCCTGCCAAACAGCCTGTAGTTATTACAGTAAGGGAAAAGCTAAACCCTTATAAAGACGATAGGGCAATCAGCTACCATATACTTCTAGGTGGGCAATACGGCTACAAGCTTTTCCTAGATGGTGTGTAGCAAATATATTAAATCTTCGGCCTACATGTGTCAAACACCACCAGCAACTATGGCACATTTGAAACAGAACTGTGGTCACAACAGCAGCATATACACTACACTCACCCTAAAGATGATACAGCTCAAACTACCAAAAATGAGACTCTGGTCTGTGATAGAATCCTGGAGATAATTGGATGAATGCCCTTGAATTCTGGCAGTGATAAAAGGCCTAACTATTGGCAAAACGTGCAGTATGCAAATCTGTACACCATGGACTACCATAGCATAGAATGCATTGTATCACATTAGCTGAATTCACTTGTTTATTTTAGTAGCATTTGTGTCACTAGGAGGTTCCACGGGTGACTTTTTACATTAGCAGTTTCCTGAGAGGGTGGCACAAAGAAGAGGTGGCAGACTTGATTTAAGTATACGAGGACGTTTTGTTTCAGGAAAGAGAGGCAATGAGTGTCTTATTCACCCGAAGAAAAAGTCTATGCAGGGCCTCGCTCACTATGCATGGTATTTCCACAGGTTGATAGGCAGTTTTCATGTAGCAGATGAAAAAAAAAACTCTCTTCTCCACACGCATTGCGAGAAAAGGTTTATACTGTAAAATAAAGACCATCCTCTGTAAATCATAGGTATAGTCAGTATTCCTGAACAATCTTTTCAGTTATGTCACCTGATGTAACCTTCCCCTTTTTGCATTTGGCAGCCTAATACGAGTAAAAAAAGTAGCGATCATGTGACTGGCATACATTTGTTGACCTCCTTCCCTCAAACCCATCCTAACCTCCAACCTTCTTTCACTTCCTCTTCCAAAATCTCTTCCTCCCGATATAATTCCTTCAGACCCACCCTTCCTTCCTTTCCCTGTCTCTCCATTTTATTCCCTCCCTTCCTTTTTGACCTCCTTAATCCCTCTTCTTAAAGCCTAGAAGAAATTTTTTATGTTAATTCTTTTTTAAATAGGGTCATTCAGTTGTACATAATTTCTTCTAGGTTAAATAAGAGGTAGCAAAAATACTTCTAAACACTTTTTTGTTATAACTTTTCAAAATGCTGCACAGCAGCAACGCTGCACTACCACATTGGTTAAAGAGATTGTCAAAGCCAATAGCTCTGGCTAAACACGTACACGGTCCAAAACGCGAGACCTATTGGCTATGCCAATGCTTGTGTTACCTTCTTTCAGCTTTGTAAAAAAAAAAATCAAATTAAAAGGTTTTTTAACTCTTGTGTACTTTAAACATTTAAAAGCAGATCTACTGAGGCATGAACGTCTTTGCTCATTACCAAAATAGTGTTGGGACTTATTGTGAAAAAAATGATATGCCCTCCAAAAATGCATCTCTGTTGCTGCACTTGCCTAAATGCTGTCATATAACTTTACAAACGAAAGTCAAAGTACAAAATATTGGAAGTTGACAACAGGTAATACAGTTATGGTCACAGATACTATGAACTGGTCCTGTAATTCCTCACTGGACACCACGTCTACATCTAAGATGCTTCTGTACCTCACCTTCAAAAGTGAAAGAGGTAGGTAGTTTGAATTGCAATACATTCCAATACAAGATGATTGTAGCAGGGTTGGGAATCTGCTGAAAGTTGCGCACATGAGTGGAGGAAGGTAAGTTTACCATTAGATGCATTGTCAAGCCCAGCCCGACTCAATTCTAGGCAGCAACTAATTGTGCACATCCAGAACATAGTAGTCAGCTACCAGCCGTATGATTTATTGGTTCTATATGGAATGCTCACAATAGATCATAGCATATCTGCTTCACTTTGTAAACAAACACAATAAGCTCACTTATATTTAATAAGAATACAGAAGCATAAAATAAATTAAAAGGCCATAGAAAATGAATAAGGTACAAATGTATTCCAGGCTACTGAAAACGTTTCGCAAGTTAATCATCAAAGTAAGTGGGAACTGCGAGTTGATATGGAGAAAAAGAACAAAATCCTCACGACATCCAGCATCACTGAGTTTGCTCTGGTTGCTGTCAACCTTCTCTCAACCGCATCCTACACAGTGTCCACACTTCTCATTTCAGCAGTTTAAAGTTATTCTATACCTGTCCACCCTGGACCTCAACAGATTTTCCCTGATAACTCCTTTTAAGTATGACTGGCCTGAAAATGTCGCCAATCCCTCCCAGACTCATCGAGTCAACCTAATCCTGAATTACTCAACAAAAAACTCTCCTCTTCCATGGATTGCCTTAGGCTGATTTCGAAAACCCCTGACATTGTGTGAACCCAAACCTTTCATGGCTGCTGAGGTTATCTCGCAGTATATAATCTAGAAGACTTCTTGCTTACTTAATGCCTCGCCACACTAAAAATGTGCACAGTTTATCTGGAGGGATTTGCACCCTATTTACTGGTATCAGTTGTTCCATAGTTTGAGAACACTCAATTTAAGAACCCCTTCATTGCCATACAAGTCATTTTCTCTACAAATGTTACCTACGGCCAATGGAAGTAGTCATTAAGTACCACTATTAAAATTCCAGAAGACCATATGTGAGGTTCCCTGACCCACCAACAACTACTTTATCCCAAGAACTACTAGGATTCCTGCAACTGTCGAAGCGGATTATTGCTAACCCACTGGTGCAGGGTCACCTCTTCGTCCACGGGTTCTAAACAAGTAAGGAGGAATCGACACTGGAGCGATGTACAAACCATAGGTCATTTATTAGCATTCATGAATGGGGCCTTGTCCAACAAGCACCATAGAGATACTCAATGAGGAAGCACACTGAACGATGGTTACATGAGTTTTTATAGCAAGAGATCACAAACAAGCGACGCCCAGAAGTAAATAGAGCTTTGGGAAAAACACACAAATGAGGTACCGGTAAGAATCGACAGCCCTGGTGCCTTGTGCAATTGTCGCGTTCTGAAGCTGCACAACAAGATATGCTATCTGGGTAAACTTTACTTGAGGCTTTACCATTGTCTGAAAAACCCCAAACAGACGCCAGCTGTTCTTTTGCGCTGACTCTGCATATATACACAGCCTACAGTGCCCCATTCTAGATTCTTTACTCATGTTTATACAAATGCAGTGTCAAGGATAGAGCCGGGCTGGAAGTAGGGCAGGAAAAATGGATGAGGCATAGCTTAATCAAAAAATGAGAGAATCAGATTTTACATTTTAACAGTCCTTCCTTTTCAGCCTATGCTGAATCCATTTTTAAAAGTATATATATTTAATCTTGTATGTTAATATTCATAAGTTTGTAAATTTCAGTGTGCATCACCATTTCTTGATTCAATTAATAAACATTAATTGGGGGAAGTTTAATGTTATTACAGGTGGTTATACAAGCTGTACATATCGTAGGGTCACATTGAATGCAGCGACAGCAAGTGAGAAAGATGGCTCCTATAATTCCTATTCCTATTAATAAGTTCCAACCCCAAGTGGAAATAGGTCCCTGTAACCATTCGGACCAGGACCAGGTTCCTTGGTCTTGATGTATTTCTGTAGCTATTTTATGTAATTTGGAAATGGCGTCATAGACAGAAGGGGCGTGGTCAGGAATGAACACACAACAGCTACTACCGATGATGCGACAACTCCACCACGATCGGCGAGTACTACATCAAGCACTATTCTGTTTTGCAGGGTTACAACCCTTGTAATTTGGAGCTCTTCTGTGATATTATCAAGAGCCATCGCTGTTTGATTTGTCACAGCCTCTACTACACGGGTCAAACGCCTAATTTTTCTACTATTTAAAGCTGCACCAACAAAGAAAAAGAGTCTCAAATTAAAATAAACATTTTGTTGTAATGCAGTGTCAGTTTGATCTACTTCATCATTATTTATAGTTCTTTTAAATCGATTCAAAGAAATGTCATTAAATAGTTTTTGGTCTTTGTGATAAGACGCAGGTGCTAAGAACACAGGAGGAAGCAAAAAGGACACATAACTTATACCGGACCAACTGACTGGTAGATGATAATAACCTGTGTTTCCACAAATGAAGTAAGTGTTATGGGAAGATAGAAAACTGCTATTGTTCGTTCCATTGATATTCAATACTGTAGTACAGTCACTTTTTCCCACGGGAATGCTGCCAATACTGCTCACACAAAGATCTGCTCGGGCTCTGGTAACAGCGATAACAGGAGGTCCATTCCCTTTGGCTGTTCGAGTGTTAGGAAAAACATCTTGTGGAGGAATTTCCTCTGCAATACTCCTCCAATTCCCCTACAGTTCCCTTGGCTTGCGGGAGGCCTTCATCATCGGGGTAACAGACCTTATTGAGCTGGGCATTGAGTCTTCCTACATCAGCTTGAGTAATATTACTAATTGCAGTGGCCCACAAAAGTGCGAACCAGGCTCTACAGGAGCCAATACGTGAAAATGGCAAGGGAATGAAAGGCGTTCCTCCCTTGTTCTGATGGGCTGGCATCATTCCACATACCTAGCAGTTTGTAGTGTTTGTAGCATTATGAGCATGATGTAACATTTGGGTGACAGTGTTATTGAGGTACAACATCCGATGTTTTTTCTCATGATAGGGAAGAGTGAAGTAATAATGGTCCGTGGGGACAGGAGTAGTAGTAGGCAATAAGTTTCGAGCTTTCTCTATTGTCCAAAAAACTGCTGCCAATATTATCAATAATATAATCAGAGTCACCATACACAGAGTCTTGTCATTGCTTCGCAACTTAGATCCCAATTTCTGCATTTCTCCCCCTTGGTATCAATACAGCCACAGGTCGGAGAGAGATCCAGGCACCACTAAACACGTATCACAATCCCCTCTGAACCTAGTTCAGCCGATTCTATGATCCTACCGTGTCACAGCCGAACCGTTCCACTAATTGAAACAGGTCCTCTGGTATCTCTATCTGCTCCTTCCCTTCCTTGGTTGTAAATTGTACCTTGTTGCTGAAGGCGTAGTTTGATCAGGAAACAAAGTGTCTTCGTTCAGAGAAGCAACACTTTTCTGAGTCTATAAGATGTCTTTCAGATCATTTCTGCCTTCTGGCTGGAGAACAGTTGCTGGAATTTGCTTGCACTGTGCAGCATTTATCCAATTGCGTCTGTTGGTGACACGGACAGCAGTTCGGGTTGCCAGCAAGATTTGCTCGACGTTCTTCCAACAAGGCTCCAGATTCTTAGAGCGTTGAAAGTTCTTCACCAACACAAACTTGCCTGGTTGGAGACCATGAGCCGGACCCTCTGATTTGTCTGGTATAGCTTCATGCACCTGCTGGTAAATCAGTCAAATTTTTCAGGTAATCACTCAAAACAGGGTACTGTATTTTTTTTATCATGTTTGGCCTTGGGGGTCCCCACACATTCATAGGCCTGCCAAAAACTATTTCGTAGGGAGAAAGTCCAATCTTACTATGTGGGATGGAACAAACATATAACAACGCTAGGGGTAAAGCATCTGGCCAATTAAGGCCCGTTGTTGCCTGTATCTTCGCTAGTTTCAATTTCAATGTGTCATTGTACCTCTCTACTAGACCCGCTGCCTGGGGGTAATTAGCAGCATGGAACTTTTGTTTTACCCCTAAACCCTTCATTAGGTACTCTATTATCTGGCCAGTAAAGTGGGTGCCGTTGTCACTCCATAGGACTCTACAAACCCCAAAATGGGGGAAGAGCTCCTTTAACAGAACTTTAGCTGTTGTCAAGGCTGTGTGTCTTTGGTGGGATAAGCTTCTACCCACTTACTAAAGGAACAAATCACAACTAACACATACTTCAAATTATTACAGCGCTCTAATTGAATATAATCCATTTGAAGTGCTTCGAAGGGAACCTGGGGTGGAGAAAATCCACCAGTAGGGGTTGATACTCCCTTCCCAGGATTGTGCTGTAGACATATCATGCAATGTTTGACCAAATGCTCAGCTGTTTTCTGAATGTGCTGATTATCCCAAACCTGTTCTAGTTGGGAGATGGTGTTTTTGGCACTAACGTGAGCAGGTCCATGAGCCATAGTCACATAAGGTAATAAGTAGGCATAGGGCAACTTCCATTTCAACATATCTTTTGACCTCCAACATCCTTCATCATCGAACTCTCCTTCCTTCTGCCATTCTGCCTTTTCTTGCTCCGTAGCTAACTGCTGTATTTCTTTGATCTCTGTATACATATTTTCCCATCTTTCAGCTTGTGATCGTAATACATACATCCAATTTGTGTGTATACTTGCAGTATTTCTTGCAACTTCGTCTGCAAAGGCATTTCCTTGTCCCACTTTATCTATAATTTTCTTGTGGGCACTACATTTGATAATGGCTACACTCTTTGGCAATGTCAAGGCAGCAAGAAGACTATTTACCAATTCACCATGCTGTACTTTAGAACCATGGGAGGTTAGGAATCCCCGTTCCTTCCAAAGCTTGCCAAAATTGTGTGCTACCCCAAATGCATACTGACTATCTGTATAAATATTTACTGATAATCCTTGACTGAGTTTGCAAGCCCTCAAAAGCGCAATGAGATCAGCTGCTTGGGCAGATGTTTGTGGAATACAGGCTGTTTCTACCACAGTTTGTAATGTGGTTATGGCATAGGATGCAAAGGTGGTGCCATCAGGTAATTTCAAGCAAGAACCATCCGCCCATAATTCCCCCTCAGGATCTAACAAAGGTGTATCTTTAAGATCTATTGTTCCCTTAGTTTGTTTTTCTGTTAGGAAAATACAGTTGTGCAAATCATGAGTTTGTTCAGCTGGCAAAGGTAACAATGTAACTGGGTTCAATGTCAAACATCTCTTGAGTGTAATATGAGGTGCCAAAAGCGTAAGTTCGTATCCTGTGAGTCTAGCGCTAGTCAAGTGTTGTGTTTTAGTCTGGTTCAGGAGTGCATCTACGGAATGGGGTACCATAACCATAAGCTTGTTACTCAACACTATCCCCTCAGATTGTCGTATAGAAATGGCGGTGGCAGCAACCGCTCTAAGACAGCCTGGAAGTCCTCTGGCCACTGGGTCTAATACAGCTGAAAAATAAGCACATGGACGATGTTTACTACCATACGGTTGTGTCAAAACTGACAATGCACATCCTTCTCTCTCGTGTACATATAATATGAAAGGCTTAGCATAGTCTGGAGTGCCTAACACTGGAGCAGAACAAAGGAATGCATGAAGCTGCTGATATGCTGACATTCAGATGTCCATGGTAGAGGAGAGGGAGTGTCTTTAGTAACAAGGGACAAAAAAGGTTTGATGATAAGTGAGAAATTGGGGATCCACTGTCTACCAATAAGTGCCCTGACTTCTTTTTGAGTACTTGGAATAGGAATTTTTGGGTTCGTTTGCATCCTTTCTTTAGTCAGAGTGCGGCCTTCCTTAGACAAGAGATGACCCAAATAAGTGACTTCAGACTGACAATATTGCAGCTTATTCTTAGAGACTTTATGTCCCTTGACAGCAAGATGATGCAATAGGGAGAAAGTGGCCTCTTTACAATGCTCAATTGTGTCTGCGGCTAGCAAAATGTCATCAACATATTGCACAAGTATAACTCCTGGTGGCAAAAGAAGTTCATCCAACTGCCGTTTAAGTGCCTGACTGTAAATGTTGGGACTTTCTGTATAGCCTTGTGGAGCCCTACAAAATCTAAATGAGCGGCCCCGTAATGAGAATCCAAATAAATATCTACTATTCTCATGTATAGGAATAGAGAAAAAGGCATTTTTGAGGTCAATAACAGAAAATACTGTGGCTGTAAGTGGGATTAATGTCAACAAGGTTGTAATATCAGAGACAACAGGATATTGAGGAATCACTATTTTGTTGAGTTCACTTAAATCATTCACAAATCGGTAAATCTTGTCCCCTGTTCCATCGCCCCATTTTAGGATGGGGCTATTGCATACATTAGAGGAAACTTCCTCAACAACTCCTGTACGTATCATGTCATCAATGATAGATATCAGCGCATCCTCACCTTCTTTTGAAATCTTATATTGCGGGACCCTTGGTAAGGAAGCATCCTCCTGAACCTGTATGTGTACTGGGGAAATGTCCATTCTTCCCACATCTGTGTCAGCAGTAGCCCAAACACATGAAGGGACAGAACCAAGATCCGAACATAAAAAAAATTATATTGTTTAGGCAATGTCTTTTTCCCAAAAATGACACGTACTCCAGATGGGGAACAATGTATAGTAGCATGGAAATATTTAAAAAGATCAAGTCCCATCAAATTATCTGGAGCTTATGGGGGAAGTAAAAAGGGGGCTGAAGCAACAAAATTCTCAACCTGCAAATGCAATTTTTGGGACACAGGGCTAGGAGTTGGTGTTCCATCAAATCCAATCGATGTAATCACTTGGCCAGACAAGGGTGTCCCAGGGACCAGTTTCTGAGATATCGCACTACGTGTCGCCCCTGTATCCACTAAAAAATTCTGACCCTGCCTAAGTATGATGGCTGTTATATAGGGTCCTGACTGGTCTACAGGTATATCAAATGGTCCTCCTTGTCCTACGCTGTCCTATGCAAAATGTGTTCCCACAGCTTCCTCTGATTCCCAATCCTCCATAGAATAGTGATTATTTCGTTGATCAAAATCATTTCCTGACCTATTTCTCTCTGGAGCTTGAACCTGCTGTGGCTGCTGTCGGGGAGCTGAAGTCCCCCGGCTACCATTCACTTGTCCCCTTTCTCTCACACCAGCAGCTAAAACAGGACATTCGGAACGCCAATGTCCTTTCTCCTTACAATAAGCACATTGATCCAGTCCTGGTGGAGTTTGTCTATGCGGTGGCCCTCCTCAAGGTGTTTGTCTGAAATTCTGACCATAGGTTTGACCACGACCTCGATATGGGGGTCCATATGCCTGGACCATCATTACCTTAGTTTTCAATTCTTTTAGTTTTCCTTCTTTCTGTTCTTGCTCAGAGGTCACATGATTCTGATAATACTGAGCCATATCTAAAATAGCTTTCGGGGTTACTGAAGCCCATGTACTCTCAGAATTCTTTAAGCAAACAGATATCTCAGGAAGTAAATTTCCCACAAATTGATCTACAAATAAATGTGCATCCGTAGGTGTAGATGTTTCTTGCCCACTAAAATCGTGGAACACTTCCTCAAAGCGAGTAAAAAAATCAGGGACGGCCTCTCCCTATTTTTGTTTACTAGCAGTGAGAAGTGCCCAATCTATTTTCCTGGCCGGAACAATCGTTTTTATGTAAGTAAGTATGTTACCAGGAAGATCCAGTATAAGCTGACTAGGTTTCTGGCCAGGTTTCCTATCCCTGTCGGCTGCTATAATGGCAGCCCAATCTCCTCCTAAGTCAACAGCATGATCCTGCTTCCGAGTAATTCACCACATATCCGGTGGCAGGATGATACCAAAAAACATATCAATATCAGCTAAGGTTATGACACAGGAATCAATGGCGTGTACATCATCATAAAATCCTCTAGGGTTTTTTCGTATGTCTGGTAAAGAGGCTTTTAAAGTGAGTACATCTGTCCTTTTCCAGGGCATATATATCCAATTGTACAAAAAATGGGCTCTAGCATCACGACTATTAGGGTCATCATTATCTGCATTCCCTCTTCCAGGAATGAACTGAGGTGCTGCTTCCCTCATAAGTCTTATTCGAGGAGAGGAAGAAAGTTAATTACGATATCCAATTATCGTTGCTATAGCAGTATTAATTCTACTTACAGGGAAGGCTCCTATCTGACACTGTCGATTAATAGAGCTAACATCATCAGGACCATTTTGTCCTGTAGTCATCTCCCATTGGACCATAAGTTGATGAGAAAGCTTATTAATGAGACAAAGAAGCTCGCCCTCAGAAAAATCCTGTATCTGATCTATCATTTCTCCTACCTCCATTTCTAGATCACTCAACCAATTTAATACCATCAACCTTATCGCATTCTGACGTGATTGAGATACAGTAGAACGAAGAATTCGAGGGGTCAAGACACATACAGAAAGTACGGGTTCATCAGTCATTTCAGGTGCAGTGGCCTTGGATGGAGGCACAGTGGCCTGGGATGGGGGGGTTAGGGATGTACCAGTACTGGTTGGAAAATAGGGAGCTGGACAACCGCAGGCAAAGGAGGTGGAGCCGGAGGTACGGGGGAACAACATTTGGTGGTCCAGGGGGAAGGGGTGTTAAAGGTACATATGGGGGTGGGGGTTGTTCAATCAATAATCCATCAATATCTGAGTCCACATCTTCTTGGTGGATTTGTGCTTCTACTGTCGGCCTGACTATATATTCCTTAGATATTAGCAATCTATGCTCTCGATCTAAACATTCCTTTTTCTCCTGAACTTCCTTATCCTTCAATTCCTTATACTTCTGATACTCTGTCTTCCTTTCCTGTTTCCTTTGTACCTTCTCTGCCTTGAGCCGCCGCTCCTTTACTTCCTTCCTCCACATATGCAAACTGTCAAACATAGCTGGCCTAACTTTCTTTAAAAACAATCCTTTCTCTAAATACTCGAGTTTGTGAGGGTCTGTTGTTCCCCCTAATGGCCATTGCAACTGGGGATCCCCTTTTGTATATTTGTTCCACAATGCATTATACATGATGGGACAAATACCATATTTGATGTACATCTTAAAATTCGGCGTACCCTCTGGTGGCGCCGGCTGACTTGCTTCCAAAATGCTCTGCTTATCGCAGCAGCAGCAACAACAAAACTTCCAAAGCGTACTAAATACAGGCATGTTATATAAGATATAAAAAACTTATAAACAGAGAGAAATAAAAAATATTCTCATATTACCTGTAAGGAAAATGGTAGTCAAAACAAATAGCAAGTTCCAAAGCAGATTCCAAATTCCCTAAACAATTCCAAGCAGATTCCGAATGGATGCCAAACAAATGCCAAGCAAATTCCTAATACATTCCAAGCAAATACCAAACAAATTCTAACCAAATTAACTGGTTCAATACAGATCTACCTTATGTGTAGTCTTCAACTCCCACCTGTCGATTCTCCCTGATCAAAAAAAAATGACCGTCCGAGGGCCCCAGTCAAGGCCAGCAGCCGCCAGGAAGATCAGAGTCGGAGAGCTGAAAAATCAGTCTCTTCAGGTAGGGCGCCCCTCAGCGAAGTTCATCTTACTGACGCAATCTCATTCCCCAGTCTGACTGCAAGCCCTTGATGGGGCACCACGTTGGGCGCCAATTTGTGGAAGCGGATTATTGATAACCCACTGGTGCAGGGTCACCTCTTCGTCCACGGGTTCTTAACAAGTAAGGAGGAATCAATACTGGAGCGAAGTACAAACCATAGGTAATTTATTAGCAGTCATGAATGGGGCCTCGTCCAACAAGCACCATAGAGATACTCATGGAGGAAGCACACCGAACGATGGTTACATGGGTTTTTATAGCAAGAGATTACAAACAAGGGACGCCCAGAGGTAAATAGAGCTTTGGGAAAAACACACAAATGAGGTACGGGTAAGAATCGACAGCCTTGGTGCCTTTTGCAATTGTCACGTCCTGAAGCTGCACAACAAGATATGCTATCTGGGTAAACTTTACTTGAGGCTTTACCATTGTCTGAAAAACCCCAAGCAAACACCAGCTGTTGCTTTGCGCTGACTCTGCATATATACACAGCCTACAGTGCCCCAATAGATTCTTTACTCATGTTTATACAAATGCAGTGTCAAAGATAGAGCCGAGCTGGAAGTAGGGCAGGGGTGAAAAATGGATGAGGCATAGCTTAATCAAGAAATGAGAGAGTCAGATTTTACATTTTAACACAGCCATCAACTTCCCTGTCAGCCAAGGTGGCAATCAGGATTGAAGCTCAAATATCCTTTGTCACCCTATCAGCATGCCTAAAACAACTTTTCCTTAGAGGAGCCATGAGAAGCTATGCAGGAAGAAAATGCTTTTAGGCGGCTTCAGTGCCTGCACCTGAACAAACATGGAAGACCTTCTTAGGAAGCCTACAACACTGTAACAATGATGTCGAAGACTCCTTGATGGACCTATGAAGAGTAAGTAATAACCTCAGCCCCACAAGAGAAGATAGTCTTCTGAGGAAACCGAATTGATCTGCCAGTTACCATTAACTCCAGAACACAGTGGAGCTGGATTACCATGGCCACTAGTTAGATGTCAAGATAATGGCTCAATTAAGAGCTAGATTCAAAACTGACAGACATGGTTGCTCAATGAATGTTTTGTTAAACCGATGCCTTCTCCGACCACCAGACTTTTGTCTTCTTATGTCACAGAAAAAGAAAGTCACACCCCTTTGGGGTCAAAAGTATGGATTTGTGTACATCAGACAGAACCGCCGTGGTAGATATTTTCATAGGAACTCAGCAGTGGAGTTTGCCTCAACCACCTTAGCTGACAATCTCATTTCAAATGTGAAAGAGATATTTGCGGCCAAAGCCTCCGTGAAGAGGTGAAGTCAACCAACAGACCCCCATGCCTGGGGGTAGGATTCTCACATCTGAGCAAACTGAATGCGAGACACAGAGGACTCATAATGTCCTCGCCTCTGGCTAGTGAGATGGTAGGGAATTTTATGCTCACCTTAAAGAAAGTTATAGGAATTAAGTGGAAAGAACAAAAGAATTTTGAAAGGACAATACATATTTTTTGCGGGCTTACAAAAACTCCCAGCAGACCTAAAAAATATGAGATGCCAGACCCACCAAAGCTGCATAGACAACAACCACCACTACCACCAATGAAAATAAATAAATGCTCCAGTCGATGACCAAGCCAGCCTTCGATTTGGAGCTTTATTATCTGCCACAAGCACATATAACTCAGAGGTATTTCAAGGCCAAGATTCAGGAAACAAGTTCCAAACCCCGAATGAATACCAATCTTGGACTGTGACTGCCTGCAAAAATACCATGAAAACTACAGGAAGAGACGGGGAGCATGCGACTATGTTAAAAAAAAGTAAAATGAACAAACCCCCTCAAACCCTCTCAGAACCTGCCTGTCGTGAAAAGGATTCCAAGGATCTTTGGTATCACCCAAGGCTGGATGGCTATCGCCTCTTTCCCCTCATGGGACCTCTTTCCTCCAAAGCACTTGGAGAAAGTCTGAGGGTGAGGGAAAGGATACTATGAACTGAGACCACAACTTTGACCTTCACAAAGACTATGGGGCAGATTTACGAGAAAGTGACTCAGGGCATTCCGCAAGCCATTTGGCTGCGCCGCACTGAGTCACTTTCAGAGCACGGGAATGCCACATATTTACAATGATATATCGTATTCCTGTGCTCTCCCCTAGGCTGGCGCACAAACAACTGCCATGCGCCGGCACAGGCACCCTTGCACAATGGTGCAAGGATGCCTGCGTCATGGGGAGATTGTTTTCATGCAGGAATTGGCACCTTCCTGCACGAAAACAATCACTACAGGCCTTTTCCTCTTTCAATGGATGCTGTAGAATGCAGCACGCATTGAAAGAGGAAAACACGAGGAGAAATGAAAACATTTCTCCTCTTTGCACCTCCCTACGCCTCCCCTGGGGAGGTGTAGCATTCACATGCATTTCCAGATTTACGATTCCTCGTAAATCTGGAAATATGTCTGGTTCCATGGGTGTTGCGTGGGAACACCCACAGCAACACCCATGGAACGCCCCTTTCATGCAAAGTGCTGCGTGTAAAAGGGCCATATTTACAAGGACAAGAAAAGTCACGCAGGGTGGCTTTTCCTGTCCTTGTAAATATGGAGCAGTGAAATACGCCACCAGTACGTCACAAAAAGTGACGTACTGGTGGTGCAGGGGGCTTGTAGATCTGCCCCAGCAAACTTTAAAGAACCCACTTCTAGCTCCACCACCATTCGATGGTTATGTCTTGTGCCTCCCATTTGTTCTCTGTTATTCTTATTTAAAATCTTTGGACGGATGTGCACACAGGGCAATGTCTTCCACGAAGCTGCAAGCATGGCGTCCATGCCCGCACATGCCCCTCAGCTGAGTGCAGCCGCCTGAGGGAGAAATTATAGGGATCTGGGTGTGCTCAAATCCCATTCCAATGAGGGCATCCTTTGTGGTGTGCACACCTCAGACCTTACAGAACTGGAGGGAGAGCAGAACAGATTTAGCCAACATTATTGGTGGAAAAGCTGCCAGTTGGAGGTGCTTCATTACATGGATTTAGGTTCTTGCAAACTTTCTTTCATAGATATGAGTGGAACTGAGTTCTTGAAAGAGAACATAAAAGTCCCAGAAGAAAGGCTAGGGTCATGCAGTGCCTATCCAATGGCATGCTGCAAATATTTTACTCTGGCCAGTGAGCCATTCGAGGAAGCCTATCAGGTGGATATGGTCATTTAATGGATCACAGCGGGGGAGCTATGAGTAACATCTCCCCATATCAACAAGGGCTGAGCAGAAACAGAGTAAATGAAGGTCCATACACATATTATCTGTCTCCACAAGTGTTTACTAATATCCTTCACTTGGGAAAACCTCACAGAACTTGAAATGGAAATAGGCACACCCGTCTCAAATAGTGAGAGATCAAGGATATAGAAACATTTCCAGTGAAATAATAATGGTGGTGGGATTTAAGTCCAGATAAAGCCCATCCATCCATCAATGCATCCATCCATCCATCTATCCACCCATCCACCCACCTCTATGGCCGCAATTCTGAGCAAGTCAGAGTTGGGTATATTTCTCACGGGTGCGATATTTAGCCACTACAGTTATTATTTAATCTCAAAGATTTTCCAGGAAAATAAGACATATCCCGCGGGATCACTGTTTAAACCAAAATCGCACATGTTGTCCTTTTCATGGCATTTGTAAGGTGCTCCCTATCTTCCAAAGGGATTAATAGGTCTAAGGCCCTAATTCTGAGCAGGTCAGAATAGGGCCAGTATTTACAAAACTCAGTAAATAACTTTTCTCAGGGCTGGAGTATTTAGCAGGTGCAGTAAATTTCTCATATTCTCCAGGAAAAGTGAGGCACAGTATACAGAATCAGTGTTTTACACCAAATCGCATATTTTGCCTTTTTATGGGTCCTTTCCACCTGATAAATTTCAGCAGGTTTGCTTTGCTGAAATTCCTCAGCGGGAATTTGTGGAAATGCAGCACTTTTGTCTTGGGGACCTACTACTAACAGTGTGATAGAGGAGGAAGTGTGTGACATAGGCCTATCTCTACATTAAAATTGCAATTAGTTATTGATTAAAATCTACTCTTCAGGTCACATGTTATATTTGATAGTTTTATAGCCTTCAGTTCACATGCTATGCTGCCTGCATTGGTTGGATCAACCACCCTGTCAAGGTTAGTGAGTGTGAGAGGAGGGACAGCAGATGGAGGATAAAAAGTGCAAAGACACAAGGAAAAGAGGCAGATAACTACCTACATTACAAGTATTGCTGGTACAGCTGGGAGGAAGTGTAGGAGCTAAAACACAAAAGTGACTACATAGCCAGGGGTCAAAGTGCATTAAAAAAGTAAGGGAAATGTGATGCTGTGCACAATGGAGGCGGGGTGAGTAAGCGTGGGAGCGGGATCAAAGGCGTGGCTAAAACAATCCAAATATTCAGTAACTTTTTTCGGTCTTTCATCTTCAGGTATGCACATATAAAATAAAAAAGTTTAAATGTAAAATAAATGTAAGTTAAGTTAATCAGTGAGAAATGCACTATCACACTTTCTGAAACCTCTATTAGTTAATGCACTGCAGAGGTCTGTGTCTATAACCAGACAGCGACGGAATTGAATTCTGGTTAAAGCAGTGGAGAATAGTTAGGGCCTAACACAGGCCCCCACAGAGCAGGGGACCATGTTATGTCCCTTTAAAAAGCACACACTTCACCGCTCAGCTGGTAACTCCTTTCCTGTATTATTCAATTGGAAGAAATCTGTGTCAAGCTCCCTTTACATTTGCAGATTGACCCGTTGTGCGCATTTACATTTCTTTCAGGCACCCTGGCAAGAAGGCTTGTTTACCTGTCCGCCCCCCTTCAGTTTCACAGCACAGCCTTACACAGCCTTACACTGCAACTGAAGCATTTCAGCTCTCTAAACTAAACCGTCCCGGGCCTTTATCTTTTCACAGAAAGTAGGGGAACTGTTTTCCTTAAATTTAAAAAAAACTATGGGCACATCCTGCTCCTCTGATCCCACCCACTTCAAACACTGTTCATAGCACTAACCTAGACAGAGGGGCACGTGGTGCTGTGTGCGTCTACACCAGAAAGGAAGGTAATCGGATAAGGTCCAGTAATCTATTCTTCTCCATACAAAGAGCAGATGACATTTCAGGGTAAAAGAGAAACACAGAGGAGAAAGAAGACAACTTACTTCCATTGTTTCAGCTAGGACAGCAGCATGGCATGGATTATCACTCCCACGTAGATGCTGCTCCAGGCAGACATTTAGAGTCTACCAAGAACAATCATTTTATCTGTAGGAGCGAGTGCGTCAGTGCCACATCATATATTTCAACAATATACCTTTATAGATTAATCTTGCACTGCTGGCACACTACAGCCATTTGCTATTCTTACAAAAGACTGCCAGCTAGATCTCCTAGGGTGTGAAAATGATCAATGGACTCTGACTCAGCTACACTGTTGTTGCCATGGCAGCAGCAGCATTGCACCAGCATGAATGCCCATCACAATGTCAATGTAATAAATTACTAAGAGGAAGTACTTTCCTGCAGTGGGTATGATGTAAAAGAAAAATAATATCAGAGGATCGCCGTTCTTCTTAGGAGCCCACTGCTGGAGATGCAGAATCTTGTGGTTGTGTGGAATACCGATGCCGGCTACTTTTGATTCCACCTCATGCCTCTTTCTTCCACCACCCTATACTTTCTCTCCCTTTATATCACTTGTGCAGGTCCACTTTCATCCTGATTTTTTTCCCTTTGTAACTGTTTCCCTATCTTTGTCTTGCTCTTTCCTTTTCCTTTTTCTGCCTTAGTGTCTCTTTCCCTTGAGTATGAAAATTAAGTCCTGGTCCACAGCAACGAGTGCCTGTACCCACCACCTGCAACCGCCGGCATAAATTAAGCAGTGCTGCCTGGGAGTTTAATGCTGTCATTCATTACACAATAACACCACATTATCACAGATACCATAAAGAAACATATCCTATGGAAAAACGGAAATAAACTATGGGGCATATTTATAATAACTGACGCATCCCTGCATATCAGCAGGGATGCGCCAGTTATTTTGCGCCCCAGCTCCGCCACCATGGATGCGCCGCATTTATAAAGCGGCGCACCATGGGGCAAAAACGGCACAGATGCGTCACGCATCTGTGCCGTAAAAGTGGCCCTATCTTCACAATGCTGCGTCAATCCTTACGCCTGCTTTAAGCAGGCGCAGGGTTTTGACGCAGCATGGGCTCAAAAGTCACTGAGTGAAATCTTGTAGATTTCACTCAGCCACTTTTAGGAGGCGTTCCTGCGCCGCAACGCCCCCACCTGCCCTGGAACGCCTACATGTGGCGCAGGGCTTTACAACGTGACGCATCTCCCAGATGCGTCACGTTGTAAATACCCCGCACCATGGCGCAGGATTTGCGCCGCTGCTGCGTCACAAAAGTGACGCAACAGCGGCGTAAATGAGGCGCAAGTCAAACATAAATCTGCCCCACTGAGTGAAATCTTGTAGATTTCACTCAGCCACTTTTAGGAGGCGTTCCTGCGCCGCAACGCCCCCACCTGCCCTGGAACGCCTACATGTGGCGCAGGGCTTTACAACGTGACGCATCTCCCAGATGCGTCACGTTGTAAATACCCCGCACCATGGCGCAGGATTTGCGCCGCTGCTGCGTCACAAAAGTGACGCAACAGCGGCGTAAATGAGGCGCAAGTCAAACATAAATCTGCCCCTATATTTTATTTTTTATTAAAGATATGAACACTAAGGGGGCTCCTTAGCACACAGGTACTCCAGCTGTTACTCTTGGGTACAGTACTTCTGCATTTGAGAGTGCTTCAGATTCCTGGCACTGTACAGACAGATGACAGGGTGGAAGGAATAAGATATTAGCATGGACTCTCTTACAGGGTCTCCAACCAGTAGCTCGTGAGCTACTGTAGCTCTCCAGCATTCTCTGAGTAGCTCACATAGCTGCAGCCCAGCTTATTAAATTAGAAAGCTTTTGCTTGGTTGAATTAATATACATATTTAAAAAATAGAGATTATACAAAGCCTTTATAATATTAGTAGCTCTCAATGCGTTTTATTGAACATAAGTAGCTCTCAGTACAGAAAAGGTTGGAGACCCAACCCAGCACTTTGCTGTCACATACGTACATGCTGTCCCCAGCGCTTTTAATGGGCCCGTACTTCCAGATACTGATTACCTGTGCTTCTTCATTTTGAGAGGGAGAGCACCTGCACTTTTCAGCAAATGTGCAATTAGTTTAATTCTGTGAGTACCACCACGTGTCAGAGGCAAGCAGGCGCTCTGCTATTGGGTACCCTCACTTCTGTTTTCACATTTCAATCCCTGGTCCTTCATAGAAAGCATACACATGCAAAGTGCTGTTGGCATGGGATTTGAGGCACAACAGTACAGTTGTTCACAGTGCCAGCTTTGCAGCTTTCTATAGCTGTCCATTTGCAGTTGTTGTACATGAAAACATATTGTATCAATGGATAACACAAACACGTGAGCTTGTAGAAATTAAAAGTTTTTTCTTTCTACTAACTACAATTGAAGAAGTAATAATGAGCTTATGGAATGTGATGTTTATCAAAGCACACAGGGTATTCATTCAGAAACCTGGGGGCATATTATCAAGAAACGGCGTTAAAATTATCGCCGCTTTAGCGGCAGAAAACTGCCGCTAAAGCGGCAATAATGGGCTTGATAATATGCCCTTGAGAATTCCCATAGAAGCCCATGTTCTGGTGTCAACATGGGCTTCTATGGGAATTCTCTGCGGCATATTATCAAGCCCATTATCGCCGCTTTGGCGGCAGTTTTCTGCCGCTAAAGCGGCGATAATTTTAACGCCGTGCTTGATAATATGCCCCTTATTTCTTTACATGCAGGTTTGTGCAGTGACAGCTGCCACAGCTCCAAAGAAGGAGCTGCAAGATGTAACACAAGCAAGCCATCAAAAGTCAGAGCTTTTGTTTGATGTCTTTCAGTGCTTAATTTGTGGAAAAAATGTGCCAGGACACTCGTCAGGAGGCCACTGCAGCTTGCACCACCCATTGCCCCTGCTAGTGTTGCCAATGACATTACCAACGAACAACTAACCATCACACTTCTTCAAGTGTCACCCTTCAGACTATTCCAGGCCCCCAAATCAATATGAAAGGCTTGGGAGGCAGATATTAGTCATTTCTAATGTATATTGAATTATTTAACAACTGTGTAGTATCCTCAGGTCATGTTAATATGTTCCCTTTCGTCCTGTACCTAGCTGCTCAGCCAGTGTGAGTGTTCCGTGTAGAATGTTAGTGTGAGTGGAATGCTTGGGTGCCTGGTGTGTGTGGGTCAGTTGGAAGATGGGCTGAGCAGCTAGGAGGCTGCTCCTGGTGGGGCTCTGTATCTACTCTACTTAAGGACATAATAAACTACATAAAACCATCTTGGCTACGTCTACTTCATCACCTGAACATGTGGGGCCAGCCCACTACATTTTTGGCAATGATCTGGAGCTCATCTCACGCACTAAAGTTAGTCTGATGCCAACTAAAGATGTGGAGTACAGCAGGATTATGTGTAGGAAAGGACCTACTACATGTACCGATGAAGGGCAACAAGAATCAAGTAGCACAACAAAAGGTAACAGGTCAAGCACGCCTCGAAGCCCCACCAGTGTACATTACACCAGACAGCCCCAGCCCAGGCATGCTGTGCTTCCATCTCCGTGTTTACAACACCGGAAAATATGCTTTCAAGCCTGCCTACACCTTGCAAAAGAACCTACGCCACAAGAAACGTCTACAGTGCCTGATGTTGTAAAGTAACCTGTGGTTGCCTGAGTTTCCACCTCCAGTGCGGAGTGTCATGCTGCCGTTTTGTGTAAGGTTGTCCTTCTGCAAGTTCATCATCTGTGACTGTGTACATGCTTAAAAGGTTTTCTTGCCTTGCTTTTGTGACATTTTCAAATTAATTTGCCTCCGTGTAAGTGCAGGACTTAAGGAGTTCACCTAGTGCCTGTTCACCCCACTTTTGCTTGTTTACAGCAAACAACGGACTTTTCATGTGTTCATCAGCTGTTTGCATCTAGAAAATTGCTCGAAAATATACCTGCCGCACTTGCGAGCCAACTAGGTGAGACTCTTGTAGTTTTCATTGTAAACTAGGTGAAGTTTTGTCTTTCCTACGTTGTGGCCGCTAGAGTAACAGTTACGCTGTAATTTGAATTTAAAATACTGCTCGCGCCTTACCTGGTCAGTGGAGTCTTGCGGAGCAGCCCAGGAGTCTTTGGTGACATCTTGATCTATGCTGCCTATGGACGTTTTGAAGCAGGAGCGTGCCATGAGCCACTCTGCATGCGTCTCCTGTGCGTGCCGCCATCTTGTGGCTGGAGACACCAGCCATTCTATTCAGTTTCAATATGTTTCATTGACAACCACGTTTTGTTCGGCAAATAAAGTCTTACAGTTATTGAATGTCAGTGCCACCACCTGCGACGCTTTACCTGACCGTTCTTCTAGTGAGTACAACAGTAGTCTCTACAGGGATTGAGTTCGAATTTAAAGATGGTTTGGACACTGGACCTTGCCGGGGGATTCTACTGGTGAGTCTTCAGTTCCCGTCAAGCCCCGATGCATTTGAAGTCTTGTTTGAGCGTTTCTGTCCTCATGCTGCTTGGAACCTTGCTCTCTACTCGTGTCCTTTGTACCCAATTTGTTTTCTGGACTGCCTGTTCCATACGATCGCAGTGATTGGCACACCATTGACATTCATCTTTACTAGTTATAACGTTTTCATTGTCTTCCTTTCACAGCCAAAAGACATTTATGGATCCACAGTAATTTTACTTTTGTGTTTTGTTTTCACAGGTACAAGACATTTAGCGATCTACAGTAATTTTGTATTTTACAATTTGATGTTTTAGATCTCACACGTTTCTATCTCTAACATAGTATCCCTGCTTAAGGGATGAGAGTGGGTCCTAGTCCCATGTCTCTTATTCATGCATGTTTTCTTTACAGATGTTGTATCCCTGCCTAAGAGATGGGAGTGGGTCTTAGTCCCACATCTCTTTTTCACGTTTTTTGTGACTGTTTAAGGGGTATTTATCTTTGTTATTTTTGGTATGGGTTTTAGCCCCATTTCCAAGTCATTGGTTCTCGTACCATGTTGGACATATTTCTTTTTACGTCATCCCTTACACTACTTGGGTTTGATGTACATTCTTTCTTTTGGATGTGTGTTTTGGGTGTTAGTTCCATTTACACGTTTATCATCATTGTTTTGTGCAGTGTGTAAGCCGCCCTGCGCCTCACCATGTGTTTTTTTTACATCGTCATGTAGTGTGTGTAAGTCACCCTGTGCTTCCCCTCGACGTAATGCTACGATACGCGGTGTTAAACAGAATCGCGCAAAGCGGGAAATGCGATATTTATCGCGTTTTCTTTTCTTGATAATATGCCCCCAGGTTTTACACTGCTTCTGTTTTGGGTCAGTGTCTCTCACATGAGGGGTGGTGTCTTTCTCTTCGCCACATTCTCCTTACTTGAGGAGTACTTCTTTGGGTGCTGTTCACCCACTGTGTGAGTCTTGGGGTACATTTTCCCCCTGTACTCTTGTCTTCCTCACTTGTTGCTTGTGAGCTCATCTTCCACTATTTACCTTTTCTTTGTTTACTATTAAAGGAGGAGGATGGTGTTAGTGTGTGTTTTTATCCTTTCATCCTTCTTTCCTCCTTTTTGCTTGTCTGTTTTCCCTCTCACGATGTGTTCTATTATGCATCCCTGGGTTTATGGACTGCTTTCATCTTTTGTACATTACTGTGTATAGTTGTGTTTATTTTAGTTTGGGTCTTATTAATTTTCAGTGTAAAAGGGAGAGGATATGTAGTATCCTCAGGTCATGTTAATATGTTCCGTTTCATCCTGTACCTAGCTGCTCAGCCAGTGTTCCGTGTAGAATGTTAGTGTGAGCGGAACGCTTGGGTGCCTGGTGTGTGGGTCAGTTGGAAGATGGGCTGAGCAGCTAGGAGGCTGCTCCTGGTGGGGCTCTGTATCTACTCTACTTAAGGACATAATAAACTGCATAAAACCATCTCAACTACGTCTACTTCATCACCTGACCATGTGGGGCCAGCCCACTATAAACTGTTGTTGTGCCCAACTCCAAATTAGACAAACAGTGCCACCATGTGACAGACTTTCATAAGTCCTGGTGTTGACAATTAAGTGCCTTTGCCGAGCACTGAAAACCGCCGGCTCAAATTAAGCACTGGCAGATCTTACAATGAGGCAGCAGATCGCCAAAGGCTTGGAGGTGAGGAGACCCGTGCATGCTCAGTGACCAAGAGTGGCCATTTCTGTCATTTGTCTCATGCGGTGCCACACTCTTTCAGCAACTGTGAAGCTGGAGGTAATGCACACAACATGCCATTGTTAACAAATAAATGGGGGCACATTTAGGGACATTTTACATAGAGATGTGGCCTTGTCCCTGACGTAGTGACCTGCTGGTCACTGTTCTAGTTGTTTTGTTGGGAGATAGATTAAACAAAACCATTTAAAATAGGGTCCAAGGGATATATATTTTAAAGACCCACACCTGATTTTATCCCCAGCACCAACTGAATGTATTACACACGAAACACAGGGGGTCAACTTTTGTCGATTATTTTCTGCGGCCAATTGTACAGAAAATGCCTACATATGTGCAGGACACTAAAGATGTCTTGCGTGTCCTTCCAGAAATTCATTATGATATTGAAAGAGACCTCCTGGTCTCTCTCGATGTAGAATCACTGTATACTTCTATCCCTCAGGATGAGACTTTGGAAGTCGTAACATCCATCCTGAGGGATAGTATATATGAAACTATCACCCCTGTACCATTTATAATGGCTTTGGCAACTATAGCCATGAAAATGAATTTCTTCAAGTATGAAGACAAGCTGTTTCTCCAGATCTCGGGCACGAGTATGGGCAGCGTTTTCGCGCCGAGCCTGGCGAATTTATACGTGCACCAGTTCGAACAACAACACGTACTGACACCCACCAACCCCTTCCACACCTCTATTAGGTGGTGGAAGCGTTATATTGACGACGTGTTGGTGGTGTGGAGAGGCACGGTGGATTCCGTCATTGATTTCCACCAATGGCTAAACAGTAGAAACCAGTTTCTTAAATTCACCATGGAAACAAATAAGGAAAGAATTGCATTCCTAGATCTGTCGATCTATGTCACTACTGCAGGATTGCAGAGTGAACTGTACAAGAAACCTATGGCGCGGAACTCACTTCTCCTTTACGAGAGCTACCACCCGAAGTCCCTGCGCCAGAATCTACCATATGGCCAGTTCCTATGGGTTCGCAGGAACTGCTCCAATAGAGAGGACTTTGAGGTGCATGCTAGGAATCTCTGTGGACAATTACGGGACAGACACTATCCTAATTCACTCATAAAAAGATCAAAAAAGAGAGCGGTTAACAACAATAGGGAGGCCCTCCTGGAAGCTCCAATCCCTAAACCACCTCTGACTAGACTCACTTTCGTGAGCACCTTCAATACTAGAAGTAATGCCATCCAGAAGATTGTCAAAAGACACTGGCGCCTTCTGAACCATGGGAGAGAGAAAATCGCGCAACCCTTGTTTGCGTTCAAAAGGGCAAGCAGCATTCGGGATCGACTTGTTCACACACGCCCAAAAGAGCTCCCTAGGAAACTTGGTGGAACACTGTGGAACCTTCCACCAGCTGTCGGGCATCACCCTTGCGGCATTTGCTCAGTCTGCCCTCAGACCAAACATACGAAGGAGATAGATATAGGCACCACGAGACCTTGGTTGCAGAGTAACTATAGTAATTGCAATAGTACCAATCTGATTTATATGCTGACATGTCCTTGCTCCACACGATATGTGGGTATGACGAACACAAGAGTTCTTTTCGTTGCAAGAAAAACAACTCTAAACTTACGAGACATTTCCTGGAGCGTGCACATCTAGAAACGGACTTCCAATGGACTGTCCTGGAGAAGCCATATATACCCAGTCACATAAGTGATGTGTCGGGTTACCTTTTTAGAAAAGAGCAAAAATGGATTTATAAACTTCGGACAGATACAGGAGGATTAAATGATGATATTCCTTGGACCTCCCTGTAGCCTTGGCACTAGTGAGTAATAACTGGGATATACTGACTGTAATAGGGTGTGTCTATATAAACATGTTGTACATATTGATTCATGCCTGAATTACTTTGCTCACACTCTTCTCATAATATCACAAATAGGTTTGATTATGGGAGTTTTCTGACATACACGGTGCTGGAGCAGAGTTTTCAGTTTGAAAATTCTGGGGCTTTTGAAGCTCTGGCATGTCTATTCGTTGTATTAATTTATTAATAATTAATAATTAATTATTTGTCTTGTGCAAGTGCGTTTATATTAATCAATCCGTTTGTTCTAACAAGAGAGGGTTACACGGGAATGTGCTTAAATGTGCTGACTGATAATAACTCGCGTGTTAAGTGTGTTAAGCGTGTTAAGTGTGTTTTCATGTTTAAATGTTGCTATGTGCTGTTATTTTTGAGCACAAAACGCTTTTGAATTAATGCTTTCCTATGTTGCAAGTGCTAGATAAATGCATACACATAAGGGTATTAGTGGGGTTAACACTGTTTAATCACTATGCTGTAGTAACGTTGTTTTTGTCTCTTTTAATTAAGATGGTCTATTAAGGCCTATGTTGGCCTGAGAAAGAAGGCTGAATAAGTGAGCCTGACTGTGATTATAATTTGAAAACTGTGACGAGGGAGACCCCTGCTGGAAATGGTCCTGAAGTTAACTGACCATGGTCCTTGTTGAAAAACTTTCCATGAGGACGGCAGCAGTTTTGGGAAGTCTCCAAGAGAAGTGAAAGTGTCCTTGGCAGCCTTGGGAAACAAAGGAGCCTTAGAGAGAAGCTCTGAACTGTGGCTCGATGGCCGAGGAGAAGCAGGATAATTGTGATACATGTTTTATTTTCTTGGTTCCTGTTCCGTAGTTTTCGTTATGTGTATTTTTCCTGAGCGGAGATTCACAAATGTAGCAATGTTACATCCTTTCCTTCTCGCTCTGCTCAGCAAGTCCGGCGGACATTACAGTTTTTCTATGTTCCCAATGTATCTTTCTATTGTTTAGAGTATTATAAGATGTTAGCCTAGAGAGGGTCTTTTGCCACTTGCCATTTTGCCTTTGCTGCGTACCGAATCTGCGTTGCTGAGGATTGATGCTGACGGGACTTCGTCTTGAGAGACATTTACCGAGAGACTTGTCCTGACCCGTTCTGACATTTAGCTAGAATAGGTAACAATGAGAAATGATTTACTCTGATTGATTTCCTTTGACTAATTTTAGATAAAGCAATATAATTTTAAACATGGTGTTGGATATTCTTTCTTGTCAATTATTGGGTTTACATTATTGATTATTGTTGTATATATATATTGTATAGGTTATGCTTAGGGACAGTCACAAAAACCAGGTCTTATCGACCTCGATATAGATGCAGGGTGTTCAGGAGTGTTTTCCTTCCACAGGTTTATTGCTGGTAGAGAATTTGAGCGTATGTTAGTGAAATGGGCCCTAGCGTATGATGTATGCATGTGTGTGTAACTGTGAGATTATTCTATCCTTGGTAGTGGGAATATTGTACACACCCTGATCTCTATCAATTTCCTGGTAGCAGAGATTGATGGTTTTTGATGATTGTCTTGATTAGATAAGATTGTTTTTATTGATTATTGATTATTGGTTCATGTTGGTATATGTACTAATACTATATGTTGGAGTCGTAATGTTGAGTTATATGTAGTGCTTCTGGAACTTGGAAGCTGTAGCAGTTCCGTAGTAGGGCAGAGGGAAGTAAATGCTGCTCTCGGGAAAGACGGAATTGTAAGGAATAACGTGTGACAATTGAAGTTGCGCGTCACATTGTCTGGGTTCGGAATCAGTGACATCGTCGTATGTTACTATTAGATATTTCTGGTATATAAGGAGTGTGAATGATAGTGAAGGTTATCTGTGAAACTCTGGTCTTAAGTCCCAGGGATCTGTAAGGATTTCCGTTAAAGCTTATCGCGGGAGGAGTAATAGGTATTCTCTGAGCTTATTTGAAGAACTGGGCAAAGAAAGCTTGCTTAGTTAATGTGTGTTATAATTCTGTAGTGGAGCAGATTGTCTGTTCTCGGGAAGCAGGATTCTATGCGTATGTACTATATTTCCTTTGTATGAATGTGCGTGAATGTTTGTACATTTAGTTGATTGTAAGACTCTTTGGACAAGTCCTAGAGGAAACAGTTAATGAATGTATGTTAGTAGGGCAGAGTAGAAGAAGTGCTACTGTGTCAATGAAAGGTTTCTTATGAAATAGACTCTTTTTTACTATTCTGTGGTTAGCGAAGCAGACAATGGAGATGTTTTTATGTTGTAACTAATAGATTTTGTAGAAATTTTGACACAAAGTCTACTGAAAAGATTTTGTAAAGGAGGGGTAGACGAGTGACAGAAGACAGAGACAAACTGCAGCGACTGTTGACGTCAGAAAGACCGCGCTCTGATTGGATGGTAGATCAGAATAGTGCTCGCGCTAGGATTGGTGCGTTAGTGTGAGCCGCGCAAGGATTGGAAGAGCTATTTAGTGACGTAGACGTTCCAGGATTGGTGCGTTAGTGTGAGTCGCGCTGCAATTGGTTGAAAATTCGTATTGTATATTTATAATACGGAAGGAGTAGAGAGTTCTTTGTAAACGTTAAAATGTATTATCAAGAAGAGAAGAAGAAGAAAACATTTTTTGGTAAAGTTAAAAAGTGGTTTAGCAAGGATAAAGATGTTAAAACAAGAGAGGGCGAGTTGTTACCTCCACCGAAAACACCTGCATCCTTCATGGCTGCAAGACATGGGTTTCATACCTGTATATGGTTGGAGAATTGGGTTAGGTATACTAAAGAAGATGGTGTTCTAGCATTTCCAGAACATGGTTCATTTAATCTGGCCGTGTTGAGAAATTTACGGGAAAAGATGCTATGTCTTGACCCGAAACCGAGACCTACACAGTTCGAGGCTTTAGTGGAATGGGAAGAGGAAGTACATGAGAGAGAGAAACAAAGATCTGGAGGGTATTATAGGTACATGTTTGGGAGGAGACATGATCGTGAGACTCATCATGATCGAATGAAAAGGTGGCGAGATGTTAGTATGTCAGAGGGATTATATCCGATGAGAACAGTTGAAGGAGGAGCAGAAAGGGTTCCTGAGTCAGAAATAAGAAAATATGGAGTTAATGAGTATGAGGATGAGGTCTTAAATGACATGATTTACAAAAGACCACCTCCATATAGACCAGAACCGGACAAAAGTACACCAGTTGTTTCTCCGATAAGAGATACAGTTTGTGTTAGTGAGAAGGAAAATGAGACACCTGAAGTGAGGAGTGATCATTACCTTGATAAGAATGCCAGACAATTAGCCAGAACTACAACAGAGTTGACTGAGAAAATTAGGGAATTAACGAAGAATCTAGAAGCTGTTACGGTGCCTGTAACAATAGGTCCAGTTATGCCTGTGTTTGACAAACAGAGAGCAGGTGAGAATGGACTGGTGATTCCATATGTTGGGAATAATCTGACAAATTCAGTTGGTCCTTCAGGAGATTCAGGCAAAAGAGCAGAAAGAAATGACCTGAGACAATGAAGACATGACACATGTAGTGAAATATTGGATGCTAGTGAAGCTAGTTGTTCAGGGATGCCGATTTTAGAACCGCAAAAGAGAGTGGTTCCAGTGAGAAAAACTGCTGAAATAACAGTTGATGATTTGAATGATTGGATGAAGGTTCTACAGAAAAAAGATAAAGATTCACAAGTAATTGATGTAGCTAAGTTACGTGTAGAACTAGAAGAGCTTGTCACAGGGACTGTTCCAACAGAGATTCTGAAGAGTCATCATGATGGTGAACTAATGTTTATGTGTAAGAGTGTTACCTGGAGAGCAAGAAATACACATGACAGGCTAAGAGCAATAGCAAATGAACAGGGAGTTGACATTGATAAAGTGAAAGCTTTACAGAGAACTTACAGGATGGATTTTACTGAAAAGGATATTGAAAATTTGAATGCTACTGGTAGAACAGGACAGATTAAGGAGATGGTAGCATTATTGCGAAGATGGGGTGATGTTGAAAAGTGGAAGGATAGGTGGTATAAGAAAAGAGATGAGACTGAAGATAGAACAACTTATTCAGCATTTCCAGTGAGAGAAAAGGAGAAACCAGTGGATAATTATCCTATGAGAGAAATACCTGGAGGAGGATATGTACATGTTCCATGGACCAGACAGGATATTTTATCATTTACGAATGATTTCCCTCGATTGAGAGAAAAGCCCGTCGAGTGGTATAGGCAGGTAGATAGGTTTGTGAAATTGTCAAAAGTGCTGTGGGTTGACCTGAATAGTCTGTTTGATATAATTGTTCCAGCAGACTTGTGGACTGAGTGTAAAATAGTTGTGAGTTGGCCTACTGAGGAATATCCAAGAGACCCAAGAACAGGGGCACCAGATCCAGAGGTAATGAGGAAGTATGATCAGGTGATGGTATACCTGAAGAGTAAAGTACCTGCAAAAGAGACAGACTGGGTAAAGATAGATCGAACACAACAGGAAGCGAAAGAATCAGTTCATGCTTTTTACGAAAGGCTGATACTGGCATTTAAACAATTCAGTGGAGATGAACACCTGGGTGACAAAGATTTGAGTCACTTTGTATACAGATTTGTATATGGCCTTAGACCTGAAATTGGTGAGAGAATTCGTGAGCACACAGTGGATTGGCAGAGTAAGAAAGTAGAGGAGATCCTGAGACATGCAAAATACTTCAGTGATGAAATTGAAGCAAAACAAAGAAAGCTGAAAGAGAAAGCAATGTGGGCACAAGTAAAAGTTGCGGAGAGACAAGAAGCACAGTTAGTGGAACAAGCGAATAATCCAGGAAATAATGCAGGGAATAGACCAAGATATGCAGGAAAAGGAAAAGGAAGTCTTGAGGAAGCAAAGAAAAAGTTCCCTTGTCACAACTGTGGCCAATTGGGGCATTGGAGATCGGAGTGTCCTAATCCACCATTAGTGAGTAATGAGAGTAAATCTTTAAATCAACAGGTGCAGAACCAGAACGAAGGAAATAATCAACAACAGCAACAACAGAAAGTTGTGAGACAGCAGAGTCAAGAGCCAAAACCGCCCTTGCCGCAGAATAGAGGGTTACAAAAGTATAATCAGGATTCAGGATTCTACAATGATGAGCAGGTAAACAAACCAAGACGTTCTAACAAAGTACAGCAGTACTTGTTAAAGAGTGAAGGGAGTGAGTCTGAGGGTGATTATTGACGGTGCAGAGGAGAGGAAGAAGAGTGCATACTTGGTGCAACTCTAGAAATAGACCAGGCAGGACCATTTGTGGATGGGAAAATAAATGAGGAGAGTGTTACTTTTTTGGTAGACACAGGTGCGACAAGATCAACTGTCAGGTCAACAGATGTTAGAAATCTTCCTCTCTCGGATGAAGCAATCCAAGTAGTTGGTGTAGCCAATACACAGATCAAAACACGTCTTACTGAACCTGTAAGAGTACAGATAGGGAAATTTTCAGACATGCACAGATTCATTGTCTGTGACACGAGTCCAGTGAACCTAATGGGTAGAGACTTGTTGTGCAAGATGAACTGCACAATTTTTTGTACACCGGATGGAATAGCCTTTGAGACACCAGATGAAGATGCTTTGTACCGAGTGACTCTAGAAAATAGAGAAAGTGAGTTAATTGGTGCATTTGCTGTGTTTAATCCGGAGGATTTGCCTCAAGAGCTGAGAGACATAGTGAAAAGGACAGTTTGGGATTTTACTGGAGAGGATGTGGGATTGATGAATAATGTAGATCCAGTGAAAATTGCAGTAAAAGAGGGAATCACATATCCTAACATTCCTCAATACAAAATGACACCAGAAATAATTGAAGGGATAACTCCTATAATTGAGAAAATGATTCAGCAAGGAGTCCTGAGAGAACTACTGAGTAGTCCGTGTAATTCACCGATAATGGGACTAAAAAAGCCCAATGGGAAATTTAGGATCGTACAGGATTTGAGAAAAGTTAATCAAATTGTGGTGGCATGTTGTCCTATTGTGCCAAATCCATCAGTGGTCCTGTATCAGATTCCACATGATGCTGAATGGTATACAGTGATTGATTTGTGTCATGCGTTCCTTTCAATTCCATTGCATCATGATAGCCAGCCGATTTTTGCATTTAGGTTTGGCCAGCGTATCTTAGCATGGTGTCGAATCCCACAGGGGTATACGGAGAGTCCTTCGATATTCAATCAGTTATTGAAGAAATCGTTGGAGAGTTTGATCATGCCCGAAAGTTCAGTGCTAGTGCAGTACATTGATGACCTATTGGTGGCATCAAAAACACGTGAAGCTTGTGAAGTAGATACCATAGCTTTACTGAATCATCTGGCAGATGGAGGGTTAAAGGTATCTCCAGCCAAATTGCAATTTTGCAAGAAAGAGGTTCATTATCTTGGACACAATATTGAAAAGGGTCTGAGAAAAGTGACTACTGACAGGATCAGAATAATCAGAGAAATGAAAGCTCCAAAAACCCAGAGAGAAGTGAGAATGTTTCTGGGTATGGTGGGTTATTGTCGTCAGTGGATAATTAATTTTTCCCTAATAGCAAAGCCACTGATTAAACTGACAAAAAGTGAAATGACGGATCCATTGGATCTAGATGCAGAACAAATGGCAGCATTTGAAGAGCTCAAAAGTAAAATGTGTGAGGCTCCAGCTTTGGGTATGACTGACTATGAGAAAGAATTTGAGCTGTACTGCAGTGAAAGAAATGGATGTGCACTTTCAGTGTTAATTCAGAAACATGGATTACTGAGAAGGCCTATTGCGACTTCTCATCGACACTTGACCCTGTAGCTGTGGGTTTACCAGGTTGTCTGAAATCTGTGGCTGCAACATGCAGAAGCCTGGAACAGAGTGAGGGAATCATAATGGGATATCCTGTAAGGGTATTTGTACCTCACAATGTGGCAATTCTTTTGACAAGAAGCAGAACTCAGTACATGTCACATAGTCGATTGACCAAGTATGAAAAAGTGATTCTGGGAGCATCAAATGTGACTCTCGAGAGATGTGTGAATGTGAATCCAGCGACGCTTTTGCCAGACATTGAAAATGTGGGTGTGAAAATGGAAGATGATCATGATTGTTTGGATGTGCTTGAGTACTGTACAAAACCAAGACCAGACATAAGAGATCTACCCTTGAATGAGAGTGATCATGTGTTGTTTGTGGATGGATCATGCCTGAGAAATGATGATGGTGTGCTATGTGCAGCATATGCGGTATGCAAAGTTTCAGAGGTCATGGAAGCATCCCCATTGAAAGGAGTGAAGTCTGCGCAAGTTGCTGAATTAATAGCATTGACAAAAGCTTGCGAAATTGGGAAAGATTTGAGGACGACTGTATTGACTGATAGTCAGTATGGATTTGGAGTGGTGCATGATTTTGGCCAACTTTGGCTACAAAGAGGTTTCTTGACATCGAGTGGAACTCCAATAAAGAATGCTGAAATGATTGGTAAATTGCTTGAGGCGATACAGCTGCCTAAGGAGTTAGCAGTTGTAAAATGTGCTGCCCATGGACTAGGGGAGGATTTTATAACGGTTGGAAACAGATATGCCAACGATGTTGCGCAATACTGTGCCAAGACGAATCAGTCCATCAACAGGGACAGAGAAGGGGAAATGTCTTTTCTCTCTGTGATGTTTACTAATGTCCTAGAGACCTGGGATGAAGTGAAACAGTTGCAAGATGAGGCAGGAGAGGAAGAGAAAAAGGATTGGATTAAGGCAGGATGTGCTCCAAGAGAAACAGACCATGTTTGGGTCTACAGAGATGGCAGACCAGTGATGCCCAACTCCATCTTGTCGTCAATGGCAAGGATGTATCATGGCCAGGGACATTTGGGGAGGGACGCGATGGTTAGGTCGTTCAAGCAGACCTGGTACAATGCAAAGTTCAGGACAATTGCAGAAAGCATCTGTCAGAGGTGTTTAGTTTGTCAGCAATTTAACACTGGGAAGAAGACAGTGGTGAGTCTGGGAACAATAGGCAGAGAAGGAGGTCCTTTTACAAGAATGCAGATTGATTTCATTGAGATGCCCCAAGTAAACAGACTAAGGTATGTTCTAGTGGTAGTCTGTTTGTTTTCAAGGTGGGTGGAAGCTTACCCGACTAGAAGAAATGATGGATTAACAGTGGCAAAGTTACTGTTAAGGGAGTTGATTCCTAGGTACGGGTTTCCAGTAACAGTTGAGTCTGATAGAGGTGGACATTTTCAAAATGAGCTTATGGGTTTGATTTGTGAAGCATTGAAAATACAGCAGAAGCTACATTGTGCATACCGACCAGAGGCTTCTGGTGTGGTTGAGCAGATTAATGGCACAATCAAGAATAGGATTGGAAAAATGTGCTTAGCCACTGGCATGAAATGGCCAGATGTTTTGCCTCTAGTTCTGATGACAATGAGATCTACTCCAGATAGAACTACTGGTTTGAGTCCGCACGAGATAATCATGGGACGTGCTATGCGCCATGCATTCGTGCCTGTCAATAAGTTGGTGACAATAACTGATGACATGATTTTGGATTACTGTAAAGGCCTGGCTGACGCAGTTCATTCTGTGTTTCACCAGGTTGGAGAAGAAGCTACCACACTTGAGAAGAAGCAAGCCCATGATCTGAGTCCAGGAGACTGGGTGAGGATAAAAGTTCACAGAAGAAGAAATTGCTTGATTCCAAGGTGGGGAAGGCCGAGACAAGTTATTCTGACTACGACGACTGCAGTAAAGTGTGCTGGAGTGAAGCACTGGGTACATGCAAGTCATACTCTGAGAGTTCCAAATCCAAAAGAAGGGACTGGTAAAGAGTATTTTGAAGAGTCAGATTCCAGTGATGACGGAGATACAGAATCAGTGGGGAAAGAAGTAGGAAGAACTTCGAATGAACCACTGCGAGTATCAGAGAGGAGATCAAATTCTGTAAGAGAGCCTGAGGTTTCAAACAGCAGCGAAGGAAAAAGAAAAGAAAAAAGAAATCACACAGAGACTACTCCTGAATCAGAAGAGGAGGAGATTGAAGAACCACTTGAGATTATACTTGAAGAAGTAGGGTCAGAAAAAGATAGAGAGGGACAGATTGCGGAAGACCCCCGAGGAGGTGTAGGGAACATTCTTGATGAGTCAGGTGAAAGGACAAGTAGACAGCAAGAAGATTGCGTGTCGGAGACCCGAGGAGGGACAGAAGTAGGGAAGTCTCAAACAGTGGTGAAAAAATCTGTGGAAAAGAAGAGAGCTGCTGGAAAACGGAAACAAGAGGCACTTGAAACAGATGATGAAGATGAACAAACAGACGGTCGAGTTCTGAGAAAGAGAACTTGGATCGGAGAAAGAAGTAATAAAGAAATAAAGCCGAAAAAGGTGTTAAGAGGAGACCGTTGGCCTAACAACAGAGTTAAAAGGCTGAGATACAAAATAATAAGAGCAAATACATCGAAAGCTGAACAAGTGAATGAAGTTTCGAGTCAAAGTTCAAAAGCTGAAGGAGAAGAATCAAAGGAGTCAAACGAACCAGTGGAAATAAAAAGAGTAAGAAGACCCAACCAAAAGTACAGATCACCGGAATGGTCTTATGTGGCACTGTCTGAAGGAGGAAAAGAAGAAGCAGTGACTCGAGATAATCCGGAAGAGATCTTGAGAGAAGTGGTTGAGGAAGATACTGGTGAAATTCTGAAAGTACTCTTGACTGACATTGGAGAAGAGTCGAGTACTGAAGATTTTGATGTTGGAGATCTAATACAATTTGATGTTGAAGAAATAGAAGTGAAGAATGACAAGTATCCAAACTGAGTGAAAGAAGGATTTACTTGGATCAAGTGAACGGAGAGATCATTTGGATAAACTGAAAGCTGAAGAATTGCTGAAGAATTAAAATTGAGAAAGTTCAAACAGTAGTGGAGTAGTAGAGGCTAAAACTAAAATGGCTAACATAGAGGATAATAGAAATAGATGTGCCTTCCTTAAGAGGTGGTGTAGGATGTGCTGCTGCTGTACTGGATTATTAATGCTTCTATGGGGTGTTTTAGTTTTATTAGTTACTTTTAAAGTAGAGTTTGAGATGCATACAGAGAATGTGACAAATGTAGAGAAGAATTCACAAAAAGTAGTTCCAATTAGAATTAGTAATGCTTACACACACAAAGATAGATCAATTAATAACTTTTATAGTAATGTTTTTTCGAAACTATTATATGAATATGTGAAGACAATGGAAGTAAGGGATTGCTACGTCTGTATGCAATTACCTGCATCCGTCTCAGAGGGTGTTACTTATCATCATTTACCAGCTACATATGGTATTTCCTGTAGTATTTTAAGTAGTGTTTTTTATTTGTTAGGGAAAGTAGATTATAAGATGTCTAACAGAGATAGTATTTTTGGGCACTTGCCAATGAACAAAGAGCTGAATCCAGCTAAAGAAGCTAACACTTTTGGTGAGATTTTTATTGAAGAAAAAGGATTAACATTAGATTACATTTTTAAGAATAATTTAACTTGCAGTTTGAAAGGAGAGGAGAAAGCTTTTCTGGATATGGTAGAAGAAAGGAGATTGAACGTGCATGAGAGAGCAGGAAAATATAAAGTGAGTGAGACAATTTGGGACATTGAGATGGGAAAAGAGTTGAAGAATGGGGCTAGTCCAACTTTAGCTCTAGATGCACCACAGAAGGGTAAACTTTGTATTACAAGAAGGAAATCCCAATATGATACATATTTTGTCGGGACTAGTGAGTGCCATGATACATACTTCATTGCAACAGGTTGGGGTTTCAGAGGTGGAGAAGATACGATTTTTCCAGGAGTATATTATGTTTGTGGGAATAAGGCTTATTACAAGTTGCCTGACCATTGGTATGGCACGTGTTATGTGGGCCTAGTTTTTCCAAAGATTTTTCATATAGATAAAATAACAGATGTGGAAGATGTTAACTTACTAATGCGTTTTAAGAGAGAAACTTGGTCTGAAATAGTGGGTGATATTTTTGGGGTTTTGATTCCAGCAGTGGGAATTTCTTTGAATGCTTATGGAATTCGGAAACTGTCTACAGTGGTTGATCGCTTATCGACAAATACCGCTGGAGGGTTTCTTTTGGTGAATACGGAATTAAGTGCCGTACGTGCCATGTCTATGCAAAATCGACTTGCCCTTGATATTATATTGGCCAAGGAGGGTGGAGTCTGTGGAATGCTGAAAGTTCAACATTGTTGTACTTACATTCCAGACGAAAGTAGAGACCTGAAGGTCTATATCAAAAATATTACTGATTTGCATGAAGAATTGGTACCACTTGAAGCTGAGAGTTTGTGGACTAAAATAGCTAATAAAATGATAGCTGTTAAGGATTTTATTGCAAAGATAGGTAGTACTATTATAGGTAGAATATTGTTTCCCTTGTCTTGTATAATTGTGGCTTTATTAATAATGAGATTGGTGTGTGTGTGTTGTAAAAACAGGGGAGGGAGGAAGAAATTGAATAAAGAAAAGAAAAATAAGAAGTTGAAAAGAGAACCTCAAGAAATTGAACTAGAAGAATTGAGGGAGAGTGTTTACTTAGAGACAAAAAGGGATGATGAAAGAGTGACTGGTGTTTAATGTTGTGTAAAGGGGAAAAGACATTTCACTATTTTTTTTTTGGGTTTATTTGGTGATAAAATCACCAAAGGGGGGATTGCTGGAGCAGAGTTTTCAGTTTGAAAATTCTGGGGCTTTTGAAGCTCTGGCATGTCTATTCGTTGTATTAATTTATTAATAATTAATAATTAATTATTTGTCTTGTGCAAGTGCGTTTATATTAATCAATCCGTTTGTTCTAACAAGAGAGGGTTACACGGGAATGTGCTTAAATGTGCTGACTGATAATAACGCGCGTGTTAAGTGTGTTAAGCGTGTTAAGTGTGTTTTCATGTTTAAATGTTGCTATGTGCTGTTATTTTTGAGCACAAAACGCTTTTGAATTAATGCTTTCCTATGTTGCAAGTGCTAGATAAATGCATACACATAAGGGTATTAGTGGGGTTAACACTGTTTAATCACTATGCTGTAGTAACGTTCTTTTTGTCTCTTTTAATTAAGATGGTCTATTAAGGCCTATGTTGGCCTGAGAAAGAAGGCTGAATAAGTGAGCCTGACTGTGATTATAATTTGAAAACTGTGACGAGGGAGACCCCTGCTGGAAATGGTCCTGAAGTTAACTGACCATGGTCCTTGTTGAAAAACTTTCCATGAGGACGGCAGCAGTTTTGGGAAGTCTCCAAGAGAAGTGAAAGTGTCCTTGGCAGCCTTGGGAAACAAAGGAGCCTTAGAGAGAAGCTCTGAACTGTGGCTCGATGGCCGAGGAGAAGCAGGATAATTGTGATACATGTTTTATTTTCTTGGTTCCTGTTCCGTAGTTTTCGTTATGTGTATTTTTCCTGAGCGGAGATTCACAAATGTAGCAATGTTACATCCTTTCCTTCTCGCTCTGCTCAGCAAGTCCGGCGGACATTACAGTTTTTCTATGTTCCCAATGTATCTTTCTATTGTTTAGAGTATTATAAGATGTTAGCCTAGAGAGGGTCTTTTGCCACTTGCCATTTTGCCTTTGCTGCGTACCGAATCTGCGTTGCTGAGGATTGATGCTGACGGGACTTCGTCTTGAGAGACATTTACCGAGAGACTTGTCCTGACCCGTTCTGACATTTAGCTAGAATAGGTAACTATGAGAAATGATTTACTCTGATTGATTTCCTTTGACTAATTTTAGATAAAGCAATATAATTTTAAACATGGTGTTGGATATTCTTTCTTGTCAATTATTGGGTTTACATTATTGATTATTGTTGTATATATATATATTGTATAGGTTATGCTTAGGGACAGTCACAAAAACCAGGTCTTATCGACCTCGATATAGATGCAGGGTGTTCAGGAGTGTTTTCCTTCCACAGGTTTATTGCTGGTAGAGAATTTGAGCGTATGTTAGTGAAATGGGCCCTAGCGTATGATGTATGCATGTGTGTGTAACTGTGAGATTATTCTATCCTTGGTAGTGGGAATATTGTACACACCCTGATCTCTATCAACGGGAGGGTGACATATAGCTATGCACAACCATTAGGATGGTTCCCACATTTTAAGATTTTGGAGTATCTGCATAGTTATGCCCATTGAATATACTCTGAGGCCACTCATGGCATACTACTTAGAGCATTTGTGTTCCCAAAAACAACATTGGAATATCACGGACCAATAGGTTGCAGTCATTGCACTACAAAGATGTCCGAAATGACATCATTGGGCAGCTGTCATTGCCCAATGACTGGTACTTTTTCAAAAACAACACATGGTCAATCGTGATTCTATGATATACAGGTTGGAGCCTTCAGAACTACAAAGATGGCCGATATGTTGTCATCGGGTAGTTCTGAGCGCATCTTCCCGCGTGATTTCGAGCGCTAAGTAGTGCGCTCTTGTTCCTAAGAAAACAAGCTCAAGTAGGCTTATTTTGGAGAAAAATAGGCAGTGACTCACAACACTGGGGGCATTCTAACATCATATGCACGTGAGGAATAATCACGGTTTAATGATTACCAGATCATAGTGTTAGGAACTACAAAGATGGCCGATATGACATCATATGGTAGTTCTGAGCACTTCCTCTCGCGAGATCGCGCGAGATTTCGAGCGTAAAGTAGTGTCCTTTGTTTTCTTATGAAAATAAAGACCAATAAGGCTTACTTCACAATAAATGTCTGATAATAGTGTCTTTGCCACTAATATATACCAATTGAAGGGACACATGATAAGATCGCCACTATCTAGTATACATCTTAAAGGTGGAGGGATACTTCACTAACAAACCCTCATTAGACTACTTATACTAGCATCTCCTACAGATCGGTGCCTCCCCCAAGTCTCAGATGGGAGCTTGAGGTACCGACGGAAAGGTGAGCAGCTACCACAGAATATTTTTAGAATATTTTTAGCTATACTATGTTGTAAACTTTAGCAAATCACAGGTTTTGAAGATCAGTATGTTGTAAAATTCCTGAATAAGCATACAAAGGAGATTTAATCTTCCTTGAAGTTTGGTGTCTTAGTCGAGTTTCTGGGTCATTTTGAGGCTTAGTACACTGAGTTTGGGGTGTTTATCTACCTCACATGTTTTGCCTCTAGATACAGGGCATTTGGTTATAGGAATGATCATAGGCAGGGTATAAAGCGAAAAATTTCTTTACAATACTTTGCCACATTCTTTTGTTTTCCCTATATCTTTGTAGTGCGGGGCCTCTTAGTACCTGAGCAGTGTCCAGGTGAGGTGAGGTCTATTGCCCTACCACAAAGGGTAAGCATAAAAATTAATTTTCTGACACACATTATTGGTTGGTTTGGTGACACACTATGCACATGAGACTGATGCATCGAATACAGTACTAATGATATAACGTTTTCCTTCACAGAATTCACAGTAACCATTGTGAATCGGAGGGTTAATGTCCATGGTTGTTACAGGTTGTACCGTTTCTAACCAGTTTTACTATAATTTGTTTTTGGTGATGGTGGTGAATTCTATATTTCACTATTAGGAGTGCAACTATTATACGAGCAGAGGCCCTGACGAATGCCAAGGGATTAAATACCCGTTAGGCAGAAACATGTTGGCCCTTATGTAGACAGATAATTGTCACTGTCTTCTTTTGCACTGTTCTATTTTTTAATTAGGAGGCGTGTCCAGTCCGTAGAATAAAGTATTTAGAAGGAGGACATTCCATCCTATTTTAAATCACTTTCTTGTTCGTTGCACTATTTTCTTACTTTACCATCAAAAGATCAGTCATCATGGACGGTTTGTGTATTTGGTGGACCAAATCCTGATACAACAATAAGGTGCGGAGCTGAGTGTCCCACTGATCAGGGGACCAGCCTCATTTGCACATGGGTTTGGCCAAATGATAGGACTGATCATTGAGTCTAATTTGATGGAAACCCTTTACAATCTGTTGTGGTTTAATCAGCCATTTTACGAATAATCGATGATGTACCGGTCTCCTCTATGCATGTAGTGTTAGCCTTTTTTCCTTCTTTATCTTTATTAATACGTTATGTGTGTGCGATAAAGATATTTTGAGATCTTGTTGACTCAGTATCGACAGTGTAGCCTGCTAGTTGTTTTGTTACCAGCCACTCCCCACATCCATCCAACTCAGGCATCACAGGACATGTGACCCTGCCAATAAAAGGGTCCAGGTGCACGTGTCCTGGGGCAGTTCTACACCCTAACTAACCATGTCTGTGTGGTCATTGCATATGCATGGGGGCCTACGGCCCCACAACATCACATTGGCGATGACCGTGCTGAGCCCGTGTGCACATCTGCCTTGTTTGGTGGTTGAAGGGGGAGAGCATTAGCCCGTGTCGGGGGCACCCCCTGCGAGCAGGCGCAGGATGTGCCTGATGGCCCGGGGGGATCTGAAGAGCCTCGGGGTGAAAAAGGTGATCGGGAGCCCACCCCACACCTGATATGCCCATGAACACATGGTGGCACCCAACGGCAGTGAGACCTGCGTGGACAAAGCGAGAGCCCCGTGCGGGGACGTGAGGGAACCCATGGCATGAACCCCTGCCAGCGGCCTGCGGAGATACCAGCGAGAACATTACCGGACTGCTGAGGTGCTGGCCCACTGCCAGGGCCGGACTGGGAACCAAAATCGGCCCTGGCAAACTGCTCAGCCGGCCCCCTGGAGGGCAGGGGGGAGCGGCCGAATTTGTTGCAGGGGGCCGATATCGCCGGCCCCCGGTAACAAAAACGGCCCCCGGGGCCCAAAACCGGCCCCCACACTGGCAGCCCACCAGGGAAACGCCCGGTGCCTGCTGTGGCCAGTCCGGCCCTGCCCACTGCAGGATTTGCGCCACTCAAGAGGACGAGTACCCAGTCATCCGGCGGGGGTAAGGTGAGCCCTAGACTGCTACGAGTGCCAGACCGGGCCATCACAAAAGCCCACAATAAAAGCGAAGTTGGTCCTGAAAGCCCCACAGTGTAGAGAAACGTCAGGGCTGCATGTCAGGGAAGGGAAGCATTCAGGACTGTTCCGAGACTCCGGTATAGTCAAGCCCAGAATAGTATCGAGGGTGAAGTGGACGTAACGCATAGGCAGCGACATGAGCGGGCTGATGTCACCCACCTGCTCTGGCGTCGGCAGTCATTCCCAGTCGGTGTACTGTGGGGAGATGATGGAAGTCTCTGTCTCCACCGGGGGAAAGATGTGAGGCCGACCCTGATCCGAAGGGGAAATGCCTGCACCGGCAGCACCCAGAGCGGCAGCTCACCGTGAGCGTGGAGCAGGGTGAGCTACGAGACCCGCAGCATTTAGGAGTTGCTGGGGGACTGAAACTGAGTGATGAGGCCTAGTGGCACGGGGCAGGTACCGCATCAGTGGCCAGAGTGGCACTGTCGAGGCCTGCTGTGGCCTCCTGAATGGCCTGAGAAAAAACAAAGAAAGCTAAGGCCATTCCGCGCGTGCGAGAGACCAGCCGCATCAGGAGAAGCTGGTTAATAACACATGAGGCCGCAAACATCGACAGTGTGCCTGTACTGCGAGCCATTCCGTGGGGGAGTAAAGAGTGTAGCGCAAGAGCACCCAGCTAAGGATTGAGAGTGATTGGTATCCTCAGTGCTTCCAGCACGTGGCTGCAGCATCAAGCTGCACCGGCCACGTTAGAAATAATGCAATACTGCCACCTACTAGCCGAATGGAGACCCCGCGGTCAAGGTCAGTGCATTGAATGACGAAGTCTGCTGTCGCCAAAAGGCCAAGAGAAGGAAAGTGATGATGCGTCCAAAAGCATGCGCTGAATGGGCATCCTGGCAATAGGAGACTGCACTCAGCCGTAAACATGAGAAAAACCATAGTGCAAGTGAAAGGTAGCACAGGAATGGCTGTTGTGGCCCATAGTTAATGGGGGAGAGATTGGAATTTGCCTCATGTAGAGTGTACCTCTTAAACGTTAGTACATAGCAGGTCAAGAGAGGCAGCATGGCCTGCCTCGTGAGGGAAATGCAAAGCAGCGCAGGAACATTTGCTGCACCTCAACATTGTTGGGGAAAAGAGTACCTGCCCATACTGAACTAGCCGAACCCCAAGACTCTGTCATGCGAGAGAGGCATAAAGGGCGACATTCTCAGCGAGTAGGCACCAAAGAAACTTTAGGCAGAAAGGCTGCCAGGACCTGAGAAGGAGAGATGCAGTGATGCCTAGTGGCCACAGGTGCTCACTACAGCAGCAAGGACACAGGAAGGAGTGCTACCAGGAGAACAAGTGTGGTACAAGACAACAGCCCAAAGCAGCAAGTCCCTGGAGAAGGGAAGAAGGTGCGCTGCATGCGCTCCCAGTGGCAAAAGGATGCCACTGCCAGTGGAAGAAGTAAGTGCGCAGGCCACCCGACGCAGAACTACCATCAGATGAGGAAAGAGCGCAAGGAGAGACGTTGTGCCGAAGCTATACCCCAGACACGGACGGAATGGGCTGGAGCCCGAGATTGAGCACCTGCAAGGAAGAGGGCCCAGGTAGTCACACGGCATGACTCATCCTGTGAAGCAGGCCCGAGTGGAGGCGGCAAAGAGAGAGCCACATCGGTGTGGTAAAGAGGTGCCTGGAGAGCACCCTCAGGGGAGGATGACATGCAAGAGGTCAGCGAGGGTGACCTGAGAAGAGGTCAGAGAACCAGCGACCTCAGAAGAGGTCACAGAAGCGGCGTCCTGAGAAGAGGTCAGAGAAGCGATGACCAGAGAAGAGGTCAGAGAAGCAGTGACCTGAGAAAAGGTCAGAGAAGCGGCGACCTGAGAAGAGGAAAGAAAAGTGGCGACCTGAGAAGAGGTCGGAGAAGCAGTGACCTGAGAAGAGGTCTGACAAGATTGACTTGAAATCAGAAGTAATGAACGGAAGAAGCTCACGATGAGTAGTCTGGTCACCGAACAAAGAGAATGATTTGTCCTAGGGATAGGACAGGACCAGGGAGACCTGTGTGAAGTGCACGTCACACGGAGAGGCCTGGTCAAAGAAGTGCAAGACCTGATGGGACTAGACCGTGTCGCGAGGCAAAAGAACAAGAAGGAGGAAATTGTGTGGCATGATGCCACCGTGCAGAAACTTCAAGAAGAAGAGAGAAGAAGAAAAAAGTGTGTGATCTGACAACTCGAACACCAAAAGGCAAAGTTGACCAAGTGCAAGAACATCTGGCATGGAGCACAGTACCTGGAGAACATCGGTGGCACTTGGAGAAATAGCTATCCATGAGTCTTCTGAACACTGAACAAATCTTGTGATTGCAGAGGCGAGTAGGCTGGACCATTAGTGACATCCACCTTTTTGCGTTGCATGGGAGACTGGATGGTGGGGCTGCTTGGATGTCCTGAAGAAGATGATCTAACCACTCCACACCAGACCGTGACGACCCAGGGGCAAAGGCCTCAGGGACGCCGGTGAGAGCGGGTCCAACCACGAGAGATGAGTCTACAGCTGCTCTTCTGCAGGTACCAGGAAGACGAAGATCTTGTGCTAAGTGGCAGAAGTAAACAACTACTCTTCAGGTGGAGCTAGGGACTTGAAGGTGGGACTCGTAGCACTTCCGCCACACACCTAGAGGGTGGCGTTATAGCGACACAGCAAAGTACACCCTGTCCAGTGGAATCCTGGTGAAGAAGGCCTCCGGGACATCCCGTGAGAGGGGAACACCTGCGAGAAGGGCATCCTGGTGAGAGGGATGTTTGCAACAACTCCACCATTCGATAGAGAGAAGAATTGCAGCACTTGTGTGTGGATGCCACAACAACCAGGACTGATGAGTGATTCACCATCACTCCACCTGCACAGTCACAGAGAACAGTACAGATAGAGAGACTTTGGTGTCTACTTCCACATCTTGAGTTCAAGGAGGACCAGACCTGCAGGGCAACACTGAACTATGCCAAGCAGAACTTGTGATCCTAGCTGCAGTCATACCATTGTTTTGTTTCTGCAAGCAGCTGAACAGACTCAGTGGAAGTTTATTGTTTTATTCTCTCCCACAGGTTGGACTCTGTTGTTTCCTTTTGGATAAAGTTTTGGAGGGATGTAGTGACCTGCTGTTCACGGTTCTAGTTGTTTTGTTACCAGCCACTCCCCGAGGGCTGGCTTACACACCACCCCACACCCATCCAACACAGGCATCACAGGACATGTGACCCTGCCAATTAAAGGGGCCAGACGCACATGCCTTGGGCCTATTCTACACCCTAACTAACTGTGTCTGCGTGGTCATTGCATATTCATGGGGGCCTAGGGCCCCACAAAACATTACACCTACGGCCCTAGACGTCTATTTACAGTGGCATGTTCTGGGACAGCAATTCCTGTGTGTTAGAGGATGTACGATTAGGGAGTTAGAAAATCTAGTCCTGCTAAATGAGATTTGTCGTTCACTCTCTCTCCCTTTCTCTCTCGTTGTGATATTTGCTTTGATATCTACATTTGCCTTCTATCTTCTCTCTGCTCTTAAATGATTTCCCTTTCAGCCAAGAGAATCATAGAAGGATATTTACAGCAAAAACAAAAGGAATATTCAATTTTCATTATACAATATGTATGGGTGGTTTGTGTCTTCCATTCGCCCTCCTTCTCACTCCCGGGACTAGATGTGTCCCGCCATTTGCCTATAACCAGCTCTTTACCACCCTCTCATCTACTCTCTCTCTTATGCTAGGATACAGGATGAGTACAGTTGTGTTGAAGCACTAGCATACAATATATTGTGTATCTGTACAAACATGGCTAAAATCTGAATTAATGGCATTGCAGATCAACAAAATTCAATATTGCTAGCGGTTTTCCCTTGATTTGGTTGCTGTTTGGACCTCTGGAGTTTGGACTTCTGCTTTGCTCGGAGATCTTCTCTCCAGGCCTCAGTCATGAGTGCCCTGAAAAGTTGAGATGTATTTCCTATCCGTTTAGCCCTTGTGTTGGAGGGATGTCTCGCAAATGTGTGCAAGGCACCAAGAGAGGTGTCATATTTAATAACTAGCACATTAGAGGTTAACTGAAGCATTGTCCAGTTACCCATGATGAGAATCTACTTATCTCCTAAGTGGTGTGTAAGTCGCCTATGGTCTTGAGTCCCAAAATAAAAAAGTAAGAGCTTTGCTTCAGCAAACCCTTCTAAAAAGAACTGTACAATTTGACCCTAAATAATTATGTTGTGTCTGCTGAAATACTTTGTACCTTTTCTAGCAAGGCCAAATGAATGAAATAATGACAAATTTTTGGCTAGAGATTAAACCAATTACCACAATAGCAATTCACCTCTGCTCTCAAGTCCATGTATTTTGCTACTATGGGCAGGGGATTTCTGTCTGTGCCTAGCACCCCAAGAAAGTGTAAATTACTATCGCCAGATTTCTACAACAGACTTTCAGACTCCCCAGCTCTTCTTACTGCGAGTAGTGCAGCAAGGGTTATTAAAAGAATGCTTGTACCACGGGCACAGCTTGACGGCTTACCACAAAGTGGAGGTCAGCGGTCATGGCAGAGGACAGGGCGAGAGGAGCCTCCAATATATTGGATTTTCTCTTACAGTGAATCTGGGGGAGTACCCCACCTATAAGCTGTTCTCCACGTGAAGGAAACACATTACATTGTTGGGAAAGTGGGAGTGGAGAATGCAGAATCATGTTATAATTGGCATAGCGGTACCTACCATTTCTGTGGCGGATGTACCATGAGCAGCTCGTGCAGGTAAGAGCGGTGAGGCGGTGTGGCAGGGTGGGGGAGACTCGACAGACAACGACGAGGGAAAATTAAATAAATAATTAATTTTCCCTCGTTGTCGTCTCTCAAGTCCCCCCACACGACCCTGTTCCACCACTCTGGCCTGCACGGGCCGCTCCTGGGTTGTACCCTTTAAACTCCCCTAGTCAGCCTACTGGACCTTCAAAACCAGACATAGAAGAATCATTGCTTGCTGATGGAAAAAACCTCGGCGCATATTCTCAAGGAGCTAACGCCGAGTTATCGGCACTTTAGCGCAGCCAAAGTCGCTGTAAAGTTACCGCCCCATTCACAAGCTGGTGCCAACAGCCGATATCACCACATTCCCGGTGATAGCATCCTCAAAAAACATCGCCACAGATTACACCGGCATCTATCGCTAATTAGATGCAGAGTAGGCATTCCCGGGCAAAAAGCCGTGACAACACCACTCTGCAACATTCACAACGACCAGTCACATCGGCGATAAGAACACAATACATGTGATAAGGCACGTTAGCAGCAGGAAATTAACACCTGCTCCGACCTGGTGCAAATCCGGACAACAACTGGCAGCACAAAGGGAGCCCAGCCCAGAGCCACACCTGAAGAACAACAGATGCCATGGAGCTACTCATCGTGCAGCTTGGAGCCCCAAGAGGGCCACAACACCCACCTCCACCACCCTCAGGACCGCCACCCCCACCCAGACCCCCACCGCCCCCCCCGGACCACCACAGAGGCAGCGTAGACAAAGACAGCGGACCTTCAGGAAAAGCACCAGCCTCACAGACTTAACACCAGAGCATGTCATTGCCCACTACAGGCTCAAAAGCACAACCATCGTCCGTATCCTGAACATCATCGCCCACAGTCTGACAGTACCAACACAGCGGACAGCCAACATCCCTCCGCAGACAAAGCTGCTGGCTGTGCTGCACCCGTTGGCCTCTGGGACATTCCAACCAACAACCGCCAGAGTCAGAGGAGTCTCACAGCCAGCCCAATCCAAGTTCCTCAGACCTGTCCAGGATGCCATCATCAGCTTGGTACCCCAGTACCTATACTTCCCCCACACCACGCAGGAACAGCTGGAGACCAAGCAAGGATTCTATGCCATAGCTAGATTCCCACATGTGTTGGGGGCAATTGACTGCACACATGTCCAACTTGTCCCCCCTACCGACACTGCACACAATTACCGCAACAGAAAGCACACGCATTCCATCAATGTGCAGGCAATAGTGGACCACTGGGGACTCTTCACCAATGTCGTCGCCAACTACCCAGGCAGTGTGCATGACTCATACATCTTCTGACAGTCCATCATCAACCGGCGCTTACAGGATGGCAACTACGGAAATGCAGTGCTCCTCGGTAAGTACCAAAATTACACACCACAAACCTCAACTCCACAATCATGCAACTCACAACTCTGGCAATGCACACGTCACAAACCCACATACAGCATGCCAAACAACATGCCCACCCACCAGACACGACAGCACAACTTACCTTGGCAACCTGGGCTAGCCATGTACATGAGCCACCAACGGCATGGCACATCAGCCACACACCAGCGGAATGTGTAGATAGGTGGGAACCAGACATGTGCGAAGGAGGCTAGTGACCCATGAATGAGAATGCACACATTGCAAAGTGTGGCGTGGATGTGCTGGACAGACTGCAGTATGCACACCACAGACATATCCATGTCGACATACACTGCTGGTGGTGTTAGTGTTGTGGACAGTGGACGCAACCATGTCACCACAGCCAGTGGGGAAGATCATGGAAATGTAGCTTGTTACGTCCCCCCTGTACGCGTGTGCGGAGTGGGCTTGCCCACCATACACCAGGCTAGCATAGGGGTGTGAATAAAAAACACGTTGCTCTGGGCGTGGTTCTCTTCTGCCTCTCACCCCGCCTCGAGGCCGACGCCGTGTGCGGCGGTGCCTGCGATCATGTGCGACTCCCGCAGCCCGGGCCGCTGCACCCCGAACCAGTCTCGTCCGCCACTGCGCATCCAGGCCTCACTGCTCACCTGCCGACACCGGCGTGTCTCCAAGAGTGTCCACCACTTGCCTGTGCTAGCTCCACGCCTGAGGTCCGTGACCTTGGCAGCCTCCTGAGACCATCACAGCCTCCGCGAGCAAGGCCCGCAGTACTTCTTTCCCATTGATGCACTCCTCCGGCATACACAGCGGACAAGTAGGTTGCACATTTGGAACTGAGTCTTGATTACACAATGGCAGAGTACATATTTAAGGCAGAGCTTAAATCCCTATACTCCCTTTGATGTGGTGCCACCAACTCTGTGCATAGCATTCTGACCACACGTGTCTGTGGACCCTTGCGGACTGCTGCCTTAGGCCTGCACACCTGTCCAGCAGGCCTCAGACAAATCCTATCCAGTCCGTCCCAGCCAGGACACGGCATTGTCGCAGACTGCACACCCACACTGCTCTGGTGCCTCCACCTCCATCAACCAGGAAACCTCTCCACGTGCCATTCCAACGCCGTGTGTTAGAGACCCAGGAGGAGCTGGCTGCTCAGCGGCTGCCCCACATTGAATGCTGCCTCCGGCACACACTGCGATCGAGTAAGACACACATTTCTAACTGACTCTTGATTTGTCAATTGCAGAGTTGATATCAGTGTACATGCCTCAATGCAGACTGCATCCCCTTCCAGCTCTGGTGCCACTGACTCAGTGCCACAGGAGTCATGGGCACTCTCTCGTTGAACTATCTTGGCGTCTGAGTCCATGGCCTGGGGGTTGTCTTCATCATGTAGCTGATACTGACATGGTGGGATGAGGGGACTGTAGCATTCATCTCCTCCTTTGTGCCTGTTTCTGCTTGCTTCTGCCCTCTGCAGCATGCCCTGGATGGACACCTTCCACTGTCCCCGTAACACTCCGCGACATTCTCCTGGGACATCAATGAGGACCCACTCAGCTCTCGTGGCCCTATCTCAGTGCCCCACAAGTCACCGTCCCTTGCGGGTGTGCCTGTGCCTGCAGCAGTGCATCCGGGGCCACTAACTCTGTGCAGCTCAAGTCAGGGACCCTTGCTGTTTGTACTTCGGACTTCTGATTGTCAGATCACTGTTGTAGTTGTTGCCAGCACCAACCAATCCCTGAGGGGTTGCTTACACCACTAAACACCCATCCAGCACAGCCATCACTGGACTTGTGACCCTGGCAATAAAATGTGCTGGGCGCATGTGCCCGTACCACAAATTGTCTCATTGTGTCTGTGTGGTCATTATGTATGCATTAGGGCCCCGGGCCATACCACATCACATTGTGCTGTGTACAGCGTGCACAACCTTGTCACCTCAGGCAGTGGTGTAGACCTTGGACATGTGGCTTTGTCGGACCCCCCTGTGAGCGTAAGTGAGTTGACCAGCGTACGGCGAGGGGTTTGGTTTTTCGACACGTGGCTCTGGGCGTGGTTGCGGTTAGGCCTTGCGAAAGAGGCAACTGATGCGTATGTCTCTGGTGTGGTGTCTGCGCCACCCGTCACGCATTGTGCAATGTTGCTATGTAGCATGCCCACGATGTGCAGCCTTGGCCGAGGGGTACATGAGGGTGAGCAAGCCCGCACGGGTTCCGGGATCATACATGCCAACTGTTGTGTGTGTCGCTATTTCCGCAGCATGAGCCAGAGGTCTACCCTCAAGCGCAGGGCGAGTTCGGCCAGGCATGTACCTTACATCTGTGTCCGCCCTGTCCTTACCATAGGCCTACACACACGTGGCCGCACACCTTCAGCGCACAGCATCACTGTGCTGTTGTCAGGCTTGTGGACATGCGCAGACGGGCATGTATGTCAATGGTGTGCCATAGGGGTGCAGGTGATGCAACCGCGCTGCGCAAACTAGTGATTAGGCTAGAAGGGACGGAGGAGCAGCAGTGAGGCTACGTACTATGCATTGATGCCGCTCATTTGCAAAAAGCAGTACATGTCACACAGGAATAATATAGTCACATATATCACACACCAATGACACAGTGAGCCTGCCAACACATCATGCAGAACCAACTGTTGACTCATGTCTCTCTGCACTGTCTCAGGTGATCAAGGATATGCACTCTGCGCTTGGATGATGACACCCCTCCTTGCCCCGAACACACAGTCCCAGAGGCAGTACAATGCGACCCACAAATGCACCAGGGGCATCATGGAATGCATATTTGGCGTGCTGAAGTCACGTTTCAAGTACCTGGACGTCTCAGGTGGACGGCTCCAGTACAGCCCAGACATCGTGTGGAAGATGATCGTTACATGTTGTGTGTTGCACAACATATGTGTATGCCGCAAGGCACCATGGATACCAGTTCCAGAGGCACCGGATGATGAGGATGGGGATGAGGCAGGTGGACCACTCCCCACAGCAGCCGCAGCAGGAATAACCCGCAGGGACGTTATCATTACAAATGTTTTCTGATGATCACGTCACATTATGACTGTTTTTGGCAATCATGGGACAGTCCAGAATGACCACGGGCACGGCTTTTGCAAATAAATGCATTACAAATTACATTTACTAAGTGCATGACACTCATCTGTACAGGCACATCACTCAGACAGGTGTGAGTGCGACATGTGTTGATGGCGATTTTATGATGTGTTCATGGATGGTGGGTGTGTCACCTCTGTGCAGAGGGGCTGTTTGGGGTGTCACGTATTCTAACTGCCAGTCCTGTGTGTGTCACAGTTGGTAGGATATCCCACTCTTTGGCGTTTCACATGTGTCCAGGGTCATTCCATTTTGGCTGACATTTGTGGCAACAGGGCTCCTTGTGGGGTCAGTTATGTACCACTATGATGCAGCAATGCCCCCTGTGACTCAAATCCCACAACATGTGCAACATGTACGTAAGCGGGAGTCACTGCCCCTACATTTGTCCATTCTGTCATGATTGATTGCTCATGGTCATGACACGTCTGTGTGCAGGAGGGATTGCTTGTCCCTCTGCAATGCGAAGGGGAGAGGCGTGTTCCATGCATGTGTCTGCATTGGCGCCGTGTACATGCAGACAGCATGTCAATGTACATTGTGACTGTGAGGCGATGCTTATGTGATGCGGGACGATGGTCATTTGTTCTACGTCACGGATGTGGGGGTGTGCTCGTACATTATCATCTCACCGTTTTTGGGCTCGGCTTTTGTGTTGCATTCTCCCACATGACGCATGGGATTTGCAGGCCTGTGGCTGGTTTTCACTGGTTTTTGTATTGCGATTGACCTCATCGCAACTTTTTTGCGTTCGTGTTTTGCATTTTTGCGGCATCAGGGATATTGGAATCTTAGTCTACAAAGGACAGCATTATTGTTTGCTGGAAAACTTGTATTCAAAAGCATTGAGTGATGGGAAGGGAAGAGGGCTCTGATGAATCCAGGTCTACTTTTGTATCACTGAGAAGACTTTATAAACATGTGTTGATGGTGGAGAGTCCCCTAGAACCACATCATCATCATGTCAAGTTCAAAACAAAACCATAAGTATGTATCACACGAAAAAGTATTTTTGCCTACAAAAATCAAATCAGTCAATTGGCATAATAAAAGAATCATCTTTGCAAGTTCCGAAAGACTGGGGCTCAAGAGTGTCCTTCCAAAAATGGGTGGTCCCAAATACATGTTCAAACATGTTTACTTGTGCCTTCTAGGAATTGCCACTGATAGTTGCCAAGAACACAATTAACATGACACAACAATGGCCATACTAAATTCCAACTTGGACCTTTTAACATCACACCCTATTTTCATTTTAGTCATAATGCGGGTGCTTTCTCAATCTCAGTTAGTACAGTGGATCATATACTCTTTGAACCTCATTACTCCAAGGCCTGTTAATTTGGGGTGTTATCTTGCACCCCGTAATCATTGATACCAGAAGGTTCATTATTTACCAGGTGTGGTATTACATCATCACTCACAGTACTGTTGCTGGAATGGAGTATAACAGGGTAATACAGCAAGGTTCTCCTGTCCTTGGTGTAAAAATCATTATGTTTCACTGATTCACTACAAAAAGTTTGGCTAATTTCACCAAGCACATTTTTAGCAGGAAACACTTGCTGTGGCAATTTTACTGTTATTTTCTTGAATGCGGCTCAGTAACCAAAGAAGCTGTGCTGCGTTCATGAGAGGGAGAGAGCAGGACAGCACTATTTCTACAAAGATATTGTACTGATGCTGTATTCCCAAGCGTTGGTTCAAATCAGGCTGCTTAGCAATATGCACACACTTTGGACCATAGTGTAAAGATCTGTGTGTGTGTCGACCATAGGTACCCTTCCCGTAAAAAACACTATGGGGTATATTCACAAGAACGTGTGATAACTACCGCAAGAGTAGCGTAACGTAACTTTCAATATCGCGGCCCATTGCGGGAAAATAACCCTGTGACAACGTGGGATTCACAACAAGGCGGTAGCATGCGATAGTCTGCCGAAACCGCGGACAATGTCTGTGACAAAACCACTACGATGGAGATAAAAACACAAACCACAACACCAAAAAACCTGCTATGGCCCAAAGCGCGTTGAGGAAATCAGCGATAAGCAGCGCCCAGCCTGAAACACACACCTGGCGGGTGGGAAAAACCCCCATAAAAGCAGAAAAAACACCCACACACAAACTGACTTACACCCAAGCACCATGGGGGCAGCCGGAGCAGGCGCAGAGGATGAGCGCAAACCCACAAGCACCCCAGACGACCAGCCTGGGACCACGGGGACAGGGAAGGGCAAGACAAGAAGACGAGGAAGACGAAGTACAGTCCGCAGGCGAACAGGATCATAGTCACGGAGGTGATGGAACACCATCAACAACCGTTCGTCACCTCCAACGTGTCACTGGGCACCAAAACTGCAATATGGCGGGACATCATAGACAAGGTGAATGCCGTCGGAGAGCACAAAAGGACAAGAGGCGACTGAATGACATCAAGAGAAAGACCAAGGAGAAACTCTCCGCCAACCAGAAGGCAGCAACGCAGACTGGAGGTGGGGGCCCAGCGCCACAGCTGGAGCTGGATGACATGGAGGAGCTGGTGTCGACAGTCATCAGTGTGGCCGGAGTCGGGGGACCGGGCACTGCTCGACAGGACACAATACAACCACAACCGGGTGAGTGACCAACAGGTACTGGGGGGACGGGTGGAGATCACCACAATGGCACACATGCACAATCAAGCATAGCACAGTGCACACCCACAATGACTCTGGGTCATCGTCTAGATCTACAGACTGTCACAATGTACAATGCCATGCTGTCCGAATGTCAACCTGTACCATGCGTCTACACACATGTGGACACATTGCAATACACCATCTCCCCTTCACATCGCAGGGGCACCGTCAACACCTCCTGCAGAGCAGTCCCAGCCACTCTTCACAGATGACGAGGGGGACAACGCCAGCATCGATATCCAAGACATCATTGACCTCATCCGCCACTCACCTCCTGGCTCAGGGCAGCCCAGCTACATCGATGAGATCCCACTCACCACCCAAACCACCCAGCAGGTGGCACCCACAGTCCCGGCACCCACCCAAGACCTCCAGGAACAACACATAGCCTTCCAACGACGTGTGCTGGAGTGCCAGATGGAGACGGCTGAGCAGGTGCAGGTGGGCTTCGGAATCATGGCTGCCAAACTGGACTCCATCCTTGGGTGTCTATGTCTGCCTCATGGACTCCAACGAGCCCTGACTGACATCGCTGGAGTCATGACGCAGAGAGAAGAACACCTGTCCGGTCAGAGTGGTTCCAGCGATGCCAGCCATGAGCTGGCACACATACGGAGGCTCATGGAGGACATGGTGCGTATGGAGGCGGAAAATATGGCAGCCACCGCTGCACATCGTCGAAATGTAGCTGGGATCTATCATGCCCTACTGACCTCCACCATGGCATTGCCGCCACGAGGCGTGGCACAGATGAATGCTGCTGCCCCCACACCATCCACATCCCCACCCCCTGGGGTGTCAGTGCCACCCAGTGCGGCAGCCGGATCCACTGAGGCCCCTGATGTGTCACTGATACACAGTGCAGCAGCCGGATCCACTCAGGCCCCTGATGAGTCAGTGGCACACAGTGCGGCAGCTGTTTCTGCAACACCCACAGGAGGGCAGGGCACACACCCGGGGACGAGGACGCGGATGGGACTGTGGTCAGAAGGACCAGGCACTAGCATTCATGACTGACACCTGGCCTGTTTCTGCTTGGTCCCGCACATGGCCTCATGACCTTACACTGACCCATGACACACTCCAGTGCACTCACCTTGGACAGCGACATGGACTGCCACTTCCGGATTGGTGACCAATGACACGTCAACCAGGCTGCGGACTGTACCCTTCCCTTCAGGAGGACTTGTCATCCCCTGATGGACTCTGGCTGGCCCTTCTCTGGTCCATATTGTGTAGTGTGCTGGGCATTGCCCTGAACCGATCCAGCTGCATCACTGCACTGGATGTGCAATAAACATCCATTGACTCACTGCTGTGTCACGTCTTTCATCAGTCATGCATGAATATGTGGATAAATGTAGGGGCAGTGATTACCCTAGCGTCAATGATGCTCATCCTGTGGGATGCCAGTCAGAGGGTGCTACATTGCATTTTGTGTACCAGGTCCCGTGGACACTACAACAGGGACACACCCATCACTCACTTCCATGTCCGGACATGGACTGAACCATGCCCAGAGCCCACGTGTCATGGTGGCAAGCCCTGCGCTGGTCCGGCGTTCGGCAGACCAGACCACTCCGCTTACGCTCAGATGGGGGGCCATCATTGCTATCCATCGCAGGAGTACTCACTGGTGGTGTGCAGGTCACTGATCTAGTTGTCAGCATGTCACAGCCACTCCCTGAGGGCAGGTTTACACGCACACCACACCCATCCGGCACAGGATTCACAGGCCATGTGACTCCGCCCAAATAAGGGGCCGACAACGTCACAATCTCCTCTGCCCGTGGCGACTGGATGATGGACGCCACGGTTCCCAATCATGAAGGGCCCAAGAGTTTTGTTGCGCACAGGGTTAGTGGGAATCCAGGCCTGCGTACGGCATGGGCCGACCACTATGTGGCACTGACTGGGGTTGCACAGGGTTAGTTGCACCCGGCGCATTGCAGCAGGCACAGGCACCCCGCCACCGGACGGTGACTTTGGGTGCTGAGTCAGTGGCACCTTAAGCTGCTGAGCGGGTGGACACCCTGCGATGAGGCCCCGTCCCGCCAGTCTGGGCAACTAAGGTTTCATGTGCCCTGCTGGACAGTAGTGTAGACCAGAGCCTGCGGGCAGCGCGGGCCTACCGCCACGTGGCCTCGCTTCCGGGTCACAGACTTAGTGGCACCCATTAGGCTGATCGGGTGTGCAAAAGACACACAATTGATGTACGTAATGCTGAACAAATCAAAACTGAGCAGGTGTGCAGCCTGCGATGTTGCCGGGTGCACTGGTATGTCCTCTGCCATGGAGTATTCAAGACCCAGCACCAAACGTGAGACCTGGTGGCCTGCGGTGCGTGGCTGCATGGTGTAGAGGGTGCCATGTCCGCGGGCCCCGGGCTTGCGGCTTGCAGCGGCACGTGGTGGGACATCCCGTCTACACGCCGGTGGTGGAAGGTGAGCAGTGAGGCCTGGGTGTGCATGGGCGGGCATGCTCCGTGGGCAGCGGGTGCCTTTGTGATGCCTCTGTCTGGGTGTGCATTGGCGGGTAGGCGATGTTATCTATTGCAAGTGTGTGTACTGTGCCAGTCATGTATCTGGACTCTGTTTCAGATGACGGCTCTGACTCAGATGTGTGTCCTGGTGTACTGCTCTACATACCGGCACGTGGTTGGAGACACACCGGTGGCAGCAGGTGAGCAGTGTGGCCTGGGTGCGCAGGGGCGTCTCTCTCTCTCTCTCTCTCTCTCTCTCTCTCTCTCTCTCTCTCTATCTCCCTCCCTCTGTCTCTCCCTTCTCTCTCTCTCTCTCTCTCTCTCGCCCTTCTTTTCTCTCTCTCTCTCTCTCTTCTTCACTCTCTCTCTCTCTCCCTCTCTTCTTCTCTCTCTCAGTCTCTCCTTCTCTTCCTCTCTCTCTCTCCTTCGCTCTCTCTCTGTCCTTTGATGTGCGCAGGACACACCTTCTCATTATGTTTTTTTCTTGCAGGCTGTGACCTACGGATGCCATGTGGCTTCATTTCATTTAGGTGTTCATGTTAATAAAGTTTTATTTGTTTCTTCGAAAGTGAATGTGTGATGCTCATTTCTGTGACGACACATGCATTTCAACTGTTGTGATTGTGCGACATCATGCAGAATGTTTTGTACATGTTTTTGTGTAGCTGATGTGGCATGTCTTTGTTGAGGGGGGGTACCAGGGAGGGGTGGTCCTGGGGGTGGTGTCGGTGGGTGTTGTGGCTCTCTTGGGTGTCTGGGCCACATGATGTGTGACTCCATGCCATCTGTTGCCCTTCGATGTGGCCCTGGGCTGGTCTCCCTTTTGTGGTGCTGGCTGCCGTCTGACTTAACACCAGGTCAGAGCAGGTGTAGATTTCCTGGTGCTAACGCGCCATATCCCCTGTTTTGTGTTTTTTATCGCGATTTGTCTGGTCGTTGAGAATGTTGAGGTGTGGTGTCGTCGCAGCTTTTGGCACGGGAGCACCCACTCTGCATCTCATTAGCAATAGTTGCGGTGATCCTCTGTGGCGATGTTTTTTGTGGTTGCTATCTCGGGTAAACTGGTGCTGTGGGCTGTTAGCACCAGCTTGTGAATGGGGAGGTAAATTTATCACCACTTTGGCTGTGATAAAGTGCCGATGACTCGGCGATAAATCCTTGTAAATATGCCCCTATGCTTAGTCTAACTTTAAAACTTTTCCCACTTTGTATATGTGCTACACAGTAGAGAATACATGCAAAGTCTGAAAAGCTTGCAGGAAATAAACCTTTTCTCCTACTTAGCACCTGCCTCATGAAGGCATATTTTTTGGTGCAAAACCCTGTTTATCATTGTTAGTAGATAGGCATGGAAACACCTATGGATCACCCATGGGATGCCTCTTGATACAAAGTAATGCAAATCAGTGCAAAGCAATACTTTAGGTAAATTTACAGGGTGGAACAAGTTTTGCACTGTAAAGTAAATAACAAATCAACAATTTGCATTGGCTTATTTTCACTTTTGGTGATTTTGCAGTGATACAAATCGTTGATAAAACTGGCCTGCAGTGTTGAATAATTTTCACACCTTTTGTAAACCTGATTGTTATCAGGGCTTTAGTGTACAAATCGCTGACTGGTAGGTGACCAAATGTGGCAGCATTTAAATAAGTGAATGCGAGATGTAAAAGTGAGTCAAAGTCATAAAAGTCTTTCTAGGTACTGAAAGGTATTTTAAATCCAATGATGATTGACAGTTCTATCGATGTAACAATGACTGTGGTATTTTCATGCATAGCAAGACGACATGGTGTGGTACAGAAACCTTCGTATCCAGGAAAGTTCAGTAACTCCAGTAATTGACATTGAATGTTGTCAGACAATGTTGCACATTTATTAGAAACTATGGCCTTTTTCAATTTGGAAAGAGGTGTGCTTTGTTGCTGCTATTGACTGGAAGGGGAAGGTCAGGATTTTAGAGAATGCAGTAGAAAATGTGGTGGGTGTTCACAATACTGCATTTGACCACGTAGTGAAAACAGTTGCATGTATGAAGGAATCCATTGTCAACACAACATCGCCCTATTATCAATGCGGGTCAAGCGATGAAAAAAGCCGCGCTAACCGCAGTTCTCGACGTAATTTAATACCTGCTTCAAACTTGACTAAGCTATATTCACAATGGGAGGTGGATTGACATGTTAAGTCCGCACTCCCCTATCAGCAAGGTTTTCAATAGCGCACTGACATTATCGCTGCTTTTCTCACGCAAATGCCGATTATCGCCATCTATCGCAGAAGTGTACATCGCCAGACGGCGACAATGAAAGTCGTGCTAAGCACGATTTGCGATAAGTATTGCATGTCCTTGATAATATGCCCTCTAGTATGAGGATGCTCCTACAACGCAACGCATCCTTCAGGCGCTAGTCCAACCGCATCACCAGTTGTCCACTATCCTAAACAATGACTGAAGAGACCATCTGGGATTGCAATTGGTGTTCACCAAGCTCTGCCCAGTGCCCTTATGGCCTTATTAAAAGGCACTAACACTTTGGGATAGCAAAGTATGCATAAACCTTTTCCTGAAGGATGGCATTGGCATTAGGGTGCTTTCTTATTTGGGGTGAAGCACCTTAGCATGCATGTGCTGTAACTGAGTTGCTGTCATAGCTCGCCTCAAACTAGTTCAGGAACCATCTTTTTTGTAGAGCTGTGTAGTTAAACTGCAGCATTACTTTTACAAAATAATAAGAACAAGTTAATAATAAAGGAGCATATTTACTATTATTTGGCACAACACAATGGTAGCAATAAAGATATGGCACTGCTGCTCTCAAAGGCTGGTGCCCAATTAGGCTGCCTTGCACCACACAGGAGCCTTTGCACCAAAGATATGTGTTTGATGTCTAGCATAGGTTTTGAACTGGAAGGGTAGCATTCAAATACAAAATACTAGGGGGCTTATTTATGAGCCCCTTGCGCCAGTTGTGAGCCACGACGCAGTGGTGGCGTAAATAAAGCGCCATGTTGGCCATATTTACGAAGTGATGCATCTAAGCAGATGCGTCACTTAGTAAGCCCCTGCGCTACATTATACCTGCGTCAGGTATAATGTATGCAGAGTGACTGTTCCCCCGCAAGAAAGGGTCGTAGGAGTGGCGCAGCGAAATCTGTGAGATTTACGCTGCTCCACTTCTAGGACGCCAATGCATCACAACCTTACGCCTGCCTCATGGCATGGCTTGCCCCATGTGAAAGGAACATTGCTGGAGTTGCGTCAGGCTTCCGACACAACTCTAGCAATGCGCCATTTTTTGCGCTGACAGATACGTCAGTTATACTGGCGTATCTGTCCTTACTTGCAACATGATGCGTCATATTGTAAATATGACGCTCATTGGTGTCTCAAGGAGGGCGCAAAGAGAAGTGAAACATTACTGCTTTCACGCAGCAATGCGCCACTTCTAATAAATGAGGCCATAGGCCCACACATACTTTAACACCTTTCCCACTTTGCATATGCATTCCTCCTACTTTACGCCTGCTTCAAGGAGGCATGCTTTTTGGTGCAAAGGACCATCTACAAATGTTAGTAGATAGGGGCTTTTATCCAAATCTATGTATGGCAGCAAGGGAATGCCCATATACCATCATGAAACACTTCCTTGATGTAAAATAATGCAAAGAAGCTTAAAGTCCTGCGTAGTGTTACTATTAGGCAACTCTCTAGGGCAAAACAAATGAGCACTTTGTGCCATTATGCGTCACTTTTGGTGATGTTTGGTGATGTTGCACTGGCACAGAGTGTTGATAAATCTAGCCCCTAGATTCTAATGGACATATAGATCACTTAGAGTAATAGCTTTTACTATAGCTTGTGATGGGCTTGGACCGATTGCCATCAGGACCTTTGAAAATTGAAGGAGTAACTTGGTTATCCAATTGCAATTCATTAGTATAAGCATCCTTTGAACATGAGTGGTTAAGTACATTACCCACCCAAAAATGCTATCTCTAACTACTGACTGACGTAAGACCAGTCATTAGACACTCAGGGGTTATGGTAAAACACTAAGGAGTTAAAGCACTGAGGAGTTTTAGTTTTGTGCAAATGAAACAATCATGTGCTTTGAACCAGGCATAAGTAGTACAGGGGATGTGGGAGAGTGCATGAAACATTTCCATTTTTATGGAGGCTGAATGATGAAGGAAGACTTCAACATGGAAGGATGTTTTCCAGGTGAAGACAAAAAATTTATTGAGTGCGATTTTCTAGATTCCCTACCCTAAGCATTGAATTTCTGTTCTTCGCAATCTAGAAGAAACAAACAAGGAACTAAATGTAAGTCCCATCTAGAGGAAGGGCCATAAGAAGACAATCCAAAGCCAGTACCACTCACTAGACTCAACCAACCAGGAAACAACAGAAATACCACCCACAAAAGGAACCACCTATTGAAAAGTCCACCAGCAGGAAATACTATAGAGAGCCAACCCTACACCAGTACCAGTCAGTAGAAGTAACCAACCAACAGCAAGAAGAGGTTCAACCAATCCAATTTCTGGAAAGACTCCTATAGCATCCTTAGCAAATAACTGACAAGGACAACAGCAACACCTGTGAAGGTCTAGTAATGGTCAAGAGACAGAAGCACTGACTCATGCACTCCACACCTTTTAACCATCTCATTCTTACTAAAACAAGTGCCTCCTCCATGGCACCTTCTCAGTCAACCCCATCATTTCACACTCTTGAACACGTCACACTTACTCTGACACCCAGGCAAACACAATTCAAATGACCTCATCATAGTTGCTCTCTCCACAAAACGCAACAAATACACCCGGATCACATTAGAGTTCATACTGATCAATGAAGTCTTGGCAGCCTTGCGAGTAGCAGACAGAACTCTTCTCACCCCTCACTGTCTTTTTCGCCATCTTCTTCACTAAAATGTGAATCTCCCACACATCCACACCAATCTTTGTCATTCTGACCTCTCATGACTACAGCACCAAGCACTGTTATAACCCAGCAAAAAAGAATGCATTGATGTCATCCACAACTGAATATGGCCTTGTACACTCTTGCAACAATCATGCAACAGATGGTCCGTTCAATGTACCCCAATACCGCTATATCAGAATCTAGCACCTTATGCTCTGACCTCAGAAGAAAGGCACACCAAAGTCCACAGAAGACACAACAGCTCACGATCATACTGTGGTCAAAACATGGTCATCTAAAGTCCACGATCTGTAATATGGTACACACACACACTCACAGACAGCGCACTTACAACAATAAGGTAATGAAAGAAGTGGCAATAATCTCAGCTGCAGGCAGACCTTTCATTTCTGAAGAACCCATTGGCACCCTGTAATGAGCTCATTACAGAAAAAAAGCCTACCCACCCACCACCTAACAATCTTCACAGAAGCATCCAACAAAAGCAGAACAATCAAAGAAAACAATCCCACACTTATCCTTTCCATCAAGCATTGGAAGAAGAAATGCAGCTTTTTTAAACAATTTATTCAGCTATTCAAAGAGAAGATTGACAAAATGAGTTAGAAGATTGGCACCACAGAAATCCCTGTCAAAACCTAAACACTAACCTCTGACCGGATCTCTGTCCTGCTGTATCAGTATGAATGCCACCAAGCCCTTGTCTACTTTCTGAAAACCTGTGGTAAAAAAGTCAGGAAAATACTCAAGTGAGTGCCGGATAAATCGTTGGCAGTGAGAGATCGGGGAGAAGAGAATCAGTATCATCAATGACTCTGTCGAGAATCAAATGTTTTCTTCAACTGAAGAATGTGTAACTGCCTGTACAGATCCCTAACACATGGAGAGAAAGACAAGAGAACCACACAGTGAAAAATGAATATGAATACAACACTCATCTTACATGGTCCTTGACCTAGAAATGGATGTCTATAATTATAACAATCTATACCTGCATCATTTGTTTTCAACATACACATGGCCAATACTGAGGGGCCGATTACGATCACGATCAAACAGCCACCAACCTTGGGTTGGAGGCTTTCTGACCAAGATCATCGGTTTCAATTTCGTCAGACTCATTACAATGGCGGCTGTCTGTTTTGAAACCGGACGAACATTCTGGCTGGCTTCCGACGGGCTCAAGGAGCCGGTCTGCCAGTTGGAAGCAGCACGTTATCCATATGGACGGTGTTTTACGCCGTCTGGATTACGATGTTGGTTTACAGCAGGGTTTCCATGCCGGGCTTTCCAGTGGTCAGTTGGACCCGTATCCACGACAGTTGCGCCGCCCGACATTGTAATAAGCTCCTGAGAGTGAAACATCAATGTTACTATAGACCTACAATAACAAGAGGCAAGTTTAGAACCTTAACATTTTTGTGCACTTCTTTCCCTTACTGTCCCCAAATGCAACTATGCACGTACATGCTTTGGTCCAAAACACAGTTTTGCTTCTTTATTAGTTGGGAAGCCCTGGTGCTACTTCATGAAGTTTGTTAGTTACAGGCACACACTCAGAATAGTAGGTAATACACTAAGGACCTGATTCCCAAAGGTAAACTTACACTTTTGTGTAAGTTTACTATTTTTTCGGTATTCACAAACTACGATTTAATAGTAACTTTAGGACTGCAGAAACTCAGCAGTCGGGGCGGAGAACCGCACACATAAAAAAATAGGCCTGTCCTATCTTTTTATGTGCAGAGTTCCCACCCCGACTGCCTCATACTTTTGAGACAGTCTAAATTGACCATACTTTGAACCCTTCTCCACTGATGACCTCTGAGGGCTCCCACGTTCACTGAAACCCACAACATATGTAGAAAACCTGATACTAATATCAGCAGTGAAGGCCAGCTCTGCGAATACCCTCAAACCACTCTTCAACATTATCATTGTATCTGTCACCCAAGGAATGTTTCCATACACCTCAATACAGGTTGTACCCAGAATATCAAACCCACAAATTAGATGGGACAGAATATTGAGAACAAAATATTGGAGAAAAAAAATCGATAGGTTAGTAAGTCTAGATTTTTTATACCTAACTCCACATATAAGTACCTATGCAGTACATATATTTTCAAGGTCTGTAGATGTGGAATTAGGAATATTAAATCTAAACTTCCCTATATGCACTTACCTTGTGATATTTTGTCCCTTGGTATTCTGTCCTAGATACTCAGCATTACAATCCTCAACACTGGACAAATCCCGCTTCTCTTGAATAAACTTAACATGTGCCAAATAACTAACCAATCACTCAGATGCCTTTCTTCAGATAAGATCATCAGAAGGCAGGCACCATTCAACTCTGTTGAAGAATGTAGACCAACATCCTCCCATCTCAAGCAATCTTCAGCCTTTACATGGAGACCTTGGGATTCATCCTGAACAAAAGACTATCCAGATACACCAGTTATTTGCACCACAGCCAAATCTACCTAAAACTCTAATCGAAAAATTATACCAACTGGTTCAAGCACCATCCAGGACTGGATATTGGAAGCAACAACAAATATGTACTCATATAAGAATGGCTCTCAGCGATTAACCTTATCTGGTCAACTGTGCTAAATCGGCTCTCAGCCATTAACCATAACAGGTCAACTGCGCTAAATCCATAAGATTACACTTTGGCACCACAATAAGCTCCAGAATGCACATCTTAAACTAAGATGTAAACGACTTAGTAGAAACACTTTGCCTCCCGCAAAGGGAAAGCTTTTCCACCTGAAGCAAACTGCAGAAAAACCTCAACAGAGGTAGGGCACTGCTCCCCTGCGACCCAGAATCACTTCTGATCCACGGAAGAGCATCCTGCAGTCCAAATGATCACGGCTATCAGGAAGTTTGAGAGACTCTCACCTACCCTCAGAGAAATGCATTGGCTCCCTCACCCAACTTGAATCAACTTTAAGGAGTGGTAAATCCAGGCATGCAAGCCCTGACTTGCAAAATCAGTATGGGTTACATAATAGTCATAGCATCAGTGTTGTCGGACTCAAGACAAAATATGCAGGAAGACAAGATTCCAAGCTATCAGTTGCTATGCTCTTACAATCAGGAACTCTCTTCCTCATGTGATCTAGCAAGTTATATCACTCCTTTTCTTCAGGAAGGAAATGAAGACCTTCCTCTTCAAGCAACACCCACCCACATGTAACCCTCTGAAAGGTTGGACCTCAGCCGCTAACCCTCCTTGGCCAGCCTGCCTCCCCTCCTCCAGCTGTTTCTTGTGTACCCCCCTCCCCAGCCCGTGATCTTGGATAGGGCTCTGTTGCTTTGCAGCTACATTCGTTATATATCAATCTCCTACATAAATACATGATCACATGCTTGCAAAGTAACCATGGATCCATGATGCTTCTGCCCAATTTCTTTCTGGAGGGTTATGAAGAGTCAAAAATCTCAGTCAAACGGACTGAGTCTTTGAACAGACTCCCTTCTAATATTCTATTGATTACCTCTCTCTAGCGCTCTCTCTCTTTCTCTCTCTCTCTCTGCATTTTGTTCCTCTTTGAAGCAAACTGATGAATTTACTCACCTGCCTCTGGAGTCGCTCTTTGACTTCCTAATGCCTAAAATTTTAAAATGAAGCTTGCTGACCTTTAACCTCCGCTTAATGCCCTTTCACGATCTTACACATAACTTGTTAACAACTAAGAACAGTCACCTTGCGAACTGTGGATTCATTTCAAATAATACACTAAACCAAAGTATTTATTCAATCACACTTGACCTACATAGTGTAATACTTAAATAAAAATGCCCAGTTTCGATGCAGCCATATTAAGGTTTAGTCCAATTCTGAGGTTCTCGGTTTGGGCACGTTTGGGAACAGAGGTACAGAAGAAGTCATATCTTTTATTAATAAGACGCTGTATACAAAAGACCTTAAAACTGTTTGGAACAGCAACCAGGAGTAGTAAAGCAAGAGCTAGACATTGGATATGAGGCTATGCCCAGCCTGCTATGGCCCTCCCTTGGATCCTCCCTCCAGAGCTACTGATTTCACCGGTATTGGCATTTTCATAGGTGGGAAGAATTGTTTACAAATCTGACCGGAGGGCCCCATAAGAAATGTGGGATTACTGAAGGAATCAGGATGCCTCATCCAACTCCTGCAAAAAGAAACAAATGATGGATGCAATTCTGAACAATGCAAACATTCATCCCCAGCCATCGTTCTTTTGCTCACCACGGCACTCCAGTTTGGACCCAAATATATGCAAATCAGTCTTGACCCTGTTCCTCATGGGAACAGTCCAGCCCAAACTGCCAAGCCAGATCCTCCCTGGACCGGAAACAAGCAAAGTCAAAGTCAAAGTCAAAGATTGCTTTATTCGGTTAAAAAAAAATTAAAACTATCAAAGCACAGAACAAAGTTTCATAGTGCAAATAGTTACAGTAACAAAATTCAAATGAGATCATTGACACAAAACAGATTAAAAACTCCATTTACAACATTTCATGAATAATAAATAATACAGTACGATTGGCACCTGGTCACTATAAAAGGTATATCATCCAAAAAATTCTACAATTTTTACAAATCCATAAAACCCTTTCTGCTTCATCAATCCACATTCTCCCACAATTAAAAATGATACTAATAAGATGTGGGGAGGTTAATGGCCCCTGTAATGTAGCTGGCTACCCCGAAACATACCAGTGGTGACCCAAGCATTTGCAGATAAACCAGTGCGGGCCTCACTTGCTCAAAATTGCAGTTCTTAAGAATAGAAAAAATAATAAATTTCTTGCACTGCAAAGAGTAAAACTTACAAAAAAATACCAAATGCAACGTATTTTGTTCTGAGGTGTTGTCGCAAGGACAGGGCCCCAGGGTTCCCTCTTTGAAAAAACCCTTGGGGTAAGCCAATAGCCAGGGAAGCATGCCATGCTTAAACCTTATCAACAAAAACAGATGAAATGGTTTGTTTATGTAGGTCAGGTATGGCTGGATCTCAATGCCTATACTTAGCGTGACAAACCTCCTGACTGCCGACTTTCCCAACTCACTTCCTTCCCTCAGTGACATTGCTCTACTCAAGAACTGAGTCTTAAAGGCCTTTATCTGCCCTTTACTCAGCGCACTTGGTTTATCAAACAATTCGAGGCGGCCAAGTGACTCCAAATTAATTTTAATGTAACGAAACCATGGAATAGACATAACTTTATCAAGAGACAAGCAATCTTGAATAATAAGTTGATTTAAATTCGGAGGTTGCTGTGCCCAAATTCTCAACCAACCTAGTAATGGAGCCACACAAATTTGATCAATAAGATAGCCTGCCCCCAGGTCTTCATGGACATTAAAAATAGGAGCAGATGGGGGGAGTGACAACAGTTTCTGAAAAAAGGCATTTTCTACTGTCTGGATTTCAGTCGAAGCCTTGTAACCCCATACCTCGCTACCATATAGGGCCATAGGAACACACTTAGCTCTATATATCTTCATAAGAGCGGGTAGGGGTTTACACCCCAAACGTTTTGCAAAGCCCAACAATGCTCCTGTCGCCCTAGCAAGAATGTTCTTTTTCTGGGCGCGTTGCATGACCCACGATCTCCTGTCATCAAAGACAATCCCCAAATATGGGAAGGTCTGCACTTTTGTGAGCTCCTGCCCATTACAGTAGAATTTAGCCTTTTTCGCCCCCCCACAACCAATTGACATGGAATGTGATTTTTTGAAATGTATTAATAAGTCTAAAGAGACCATAAAATCATAAAATCCATTTAAAAGGGCTTGTAGGCCTCTCGCGGTTCTTGCCAGCAGAACCGTGTCGTCGGCATACAATAATGCGGCAATCAGTTTTGAGCCGGCTCTGGGAATATCCTTGCTGGTCGAGATTAAAGCCTCACCCAGATTGTTAATGTCGAGCGAGAAAAGCAGGGAGGCAAGAATACACCCCTGTCTTACCCCTCGCTTCACCTGCCATGCTTCTGACAGACTCCCGTCTTCATTGTAGCGGACGACAGCGGTAGTGTCCTCGTGAATAAGCGCCAAGAATGATATTAACACGGGATCAAGCCCCAATACCACTAGGGAGGCCCATAGTTTTTGACGATTTACAAGATCGTAAGCAGTGGACAAATCCATAAAAGCTAGATGTAAGTCCCCCTGCTTAGCGACCGTGTACTTCCCAATGATAAGATGTAAATTGAGGCATTGACCCACTGTGCCCTTTCCTTGTCTAAACCCGTATTGTAAGCCGGAAATTATAAGTTTATCTTCCAACCAATTTGTTAGGCGAACGAGAACTACTTTACCCATTATCTTCATCGCGGAGTCCAAGAGAGAGATAGGCCCGTAACATGCCGGATCTTCTCTTGACCCTTTTTTAAATAATGGGACTATAACTGCTTTGCCCCAAGACGTAGGAGCGCCCGCCTTTGATACTGCATTCAAAACAGAAGTTAAGATCTTTGCCCAGTACCTTGGATCTGCCCTATAAAGGTCCGCAGGGACGCCCTCCGGCCCTGGTGCTTTACCTTTTGCCATTGACATAATGGCCTCCAGGACTTCATCCTCCTTAAACTGGATTTCTGAGGCCTGTTTTGTATCCCCATAATTTACTGGATTGAGTTGATGAATCTCAGAATAAAGACCACTAAAATGATCCACCCATCTGTCTGGCGGGATCAGACAGTCTTTGTTTGTATTCTCCAACTCATCAAAAAGTGGACTCTTAATCACCTTCCAAAATTGAGTGCTATTTTTCAAAACACTTGCCTCTGACAATTCAACCCATGCCATATTCCTTAGCTGGATTTTTCTTGCCTTTATTGCTTTTTTATAGGACCTTCTTGCCTCTACAATCTTACTTGAGTCTTTTATGCTTTCTTTCAGTGCCAACAGGAGTGCAGTATGAGCACTAGAACAAGCATGATCAAACCAATTTTTAAATTTCTTAGGCCTTGGTCTCCCGTGGCAGGTTAATTTACCCGCTACCTGTTTTGTTATTCTCTCGAAAGCACCAAGGATTTCAACTGGTTGCGACTCTGTCGGCAAGCATAGACTTAGATCCTCATTATTACGATTATACAAATTCTCGAGGAAATCAACCGGGGTAATAACATCCCATCTCAATCGTCTTCCCTGTTTTTTAGAGACTAAATGTAAATTAGAAATCATGGGCAATGGATTATCCCTCATTAAAGCCTCGACTTTAATTTCCATAGTAAGAGGATTGTGATCACTTAAGGCATTTTCAGTAACACAAAAGGCGCCAATTAAGTCCTTCAAAAAACAAGACACAAAAATAAAGTCGATCGTGCTATTATGGCCTTGTCCGGTGAACGTAGGGACAGGAGACAAAGATTCTTGTACAGGGGCAAATAAGTGAAGGGCGGATACAATGCTCTCTAGGTACATCCCACCCTTAGAGTGTTCAAAATGGGTAACCTCTTGAGGACAAAAAATCATAAATAATATTTTTAAAACAATTGAGATGACATACATGAATGTTAAAATCGCCAAAAAGTAAAAGAGAATAAGGTGTAACAATATTTGCATCATACTCGTCCAAGAATGTAAACAGTGCTTTTAAGTGCTCCAGTTCATCAGACCTAGTGAATGAGTTATAAAAATTCACCACTAATAATGACGGCAAGTTGACACCTTCAAGTTTAACCGCCAAAATATTTGGAGAACTAGTCTCTAACAACTCAATGCTATATAATAGCTTGAGACTAAATAATAACAAGAGACCCCCCCCTGTGATCTCCCCATAGTGGATGACACGGGATATTTATTAAAAGACTGATACCCATCCAAATAGTAGGGGACTTTAGCCTCCCATGTTTCTTGGAGTACAATTATATGGTGGGAGGAGAGAAAAACCTTCCAATTTGTATCACCTCTTTTAGATCGCAAGCCAGCAATATTCCATGATAAAGTCATAATATTAATCGTTGTTGGGGTTCCCCCCCCATGCCCCATCTCTTGTGACACATTATTCTCCAAATTCAGTGAAATGGGTTGAAAATCGACATCCTCTCTATTTACAGATGCCGTAACAAACAAATTACCAGTTACGATAGGGGGAACTATATCACTCCCATACACTTGAACCTCCTCCATGGTCAACTGACTAGTTCCTTTGCCACAAACTATTTTTAGGGGTAATATTCTATCTCTAAAGCCATTAAGGTCAATACTGTCTTTCACAGCCAACACCGTGGGTGACAAAAATCCAGGGTCATTTGGAAAAACTGCTCTCAAATCATTGTTATGGGCCTGAACTCTATCAGCACAGAGTCAATCATTGACATCTAAGTTGCTAAGGGCCCCGTATCTATTGCTAAGGGCCAATGTACTACTCGCAGGGACAAACTGAGAAATGTGCCCTCTATTTCCAGCAAACCCCGAGTTATGAGGTGGATAGAAAAACCCCAGCGGGAGAACATTTACATAGTCCTGATGTATTCTGATCGACCCTGCCTGCCTCAAGATGTTGTCTACTAAATCGGGAGAATTAAAGCTCACTACAACACAGTCACCCTTCAACGACTTGTTGGTCTTCCCCACCCATGGGACCCTTCTTACCATTTTAAAACATTCAAAAAGGTGGCTCCCTAATACTGTCTTACCGGCTAAGTAATGGAGAGCTTTGTTTTTTAGCGAGGACCAATGCTCTTCCCTACCATCACAAGCTTTCGGAACATTTGCCAAAATTACAGTATACGGGCAAGCCTCCGGCGGCAAATGCAGAGGCCGTTCCCTTGGTGAATACTCAACAAGAGGACTTAGTCTCCCTAACGGGCCCCTAGGCCCCGATCTATCACCACCATTAGTTCCTAAAGCAGGTGGGGGAGAATTTGTAGGGCCTACGACGGGAGTCGTCATAGACTCAACCAACTCAGAAACTCTAGTTGCTACTACACTTAAAGGGTGCATCTCGGGTATATTTTGCCTTGGCATCGATACGTTCTGACCCGCTATATGACGTTCAATGAGGGCAAGTCTGTCATCAATCTTATTGAGTCTATCCATAACTGGCAATATAATTGCACTCAATCGCTCATCCATAAGCTTTAACAGTTCGGCCGACTTAACCCCCGTAATATCTACTTTCCCCTTGTCAATACACTCATCACATCCAAGACACTTATCAACACTGGCCTGAACAACAACACTACCCTCCTGTCTGTCCAAGCCGTATGCGGAATCTTTGTTCCTAGGTTGTTTGGCTTGTTGCCGACTTCCTTTGGGGGCATTATTAGCTTTTCTTTTCCCCTTGGCTATTTTAGTATCAGCGACAGGAGGGGCCTGTAGCTGCCTAGTACGTGTGACTGGCGGTGAGGGAGGGGGACTAGAAATATTCGTAGAGACAGTAGAAATTACAAGGCTGGGCTCTAACATAGACCCAATGGGTAGATGACATACAGTCTGTGCGGCGCCTAACCCTAAGGTAATATCACCAGGTTGTTTTACAAAATTAATGTGGGTTAATGGCTCCAAAGATAACCTCCTTTCCACCATTTCAATTTCCCTGGAAACAACGGTTTCTGCTTTTTAAAAAAAAGAATCTAATGTCCCCGTACCCCCCATTGCAAGGCACTTACTATTATTTTTAGCCATGGCATATGAAGGGCAGGAGCGGTAAACAGAACTCTCTATATAGCAACTAGCAAGAACACAGACGCCTCCAGGAAACAACACACCTCCACTTCACGCTAGTCCTAATTAAACCTTATATGTTAAAAAACAGGCCCAGCCCAACCTCCTTCAGCCCCTAGCGGCTGCAGGCGTGGCCTAGAGCGCCTCCTAACCTCCTGGGGCACCAACAACGTCCAGTCCCACAGACTCCCAGGAAATGCAGTCCTCGCTGACCGGGCGATTGTCAACACTCTACAACTCGGTGTCTTTCTGAGGGCGATAAGAGGGGTGGCCCAGCCCTGCCTCTGTCTGCCCCTGACGGCCACAGACGGCCTGCCCTTTGCCCGGGCTTAGCCCGCGCGCGGTCCCGCGATGCGGGAAGTGTAGGTGTTTTTAAAGCGCCTCCAGGTGCGAATGTCGGTATAGCAGGTTCCGGTATTGTGGGCAAAGGATCCTGGGAGTTGTGGTCTCCCCTCCACACAGCGGCCGCGAGGACACCAGACGCGGCGGCGGGAGGGAGACCCACAGCGCAACAAAGACGTCGAGACAAGGGGGACCCAGGCAGGTAAGCAGGCAGTACTAGCTTTAGCCCCAGAGACAATTGTTGACCAGCACCCGCTCCACCGAATGTGCAGGTGTTTTTAAAGCGCCTCCAGGCGCGAATGTCGGTATAGCAGGTTCCGGTATTGTGGGCAAAGGATCCTGGGAGTTGTGGTCTCCCCTCCACACAGCGGCCGTGAGGACACCAGACGCGGCGGCGGGAGGGAGACCCACAGCACAACAAAGACGTCGAGACAAGGGGGACCCAGGCAGGTAAGCAGGGAGTACTAGCTTTAGCCCCTTAGACAATTGTTGACCAGCACCCGCTCCACCGAAAGTGCAGGTGTTTTTAAAGCGCCTCCAGGCGCGAATGTCGGTATAGCAGGTTCCGGTATTGTGGGCAAAGGATCCGGAGTTGTGGTCTCCCCTCCACACAGCGGCCGCGAGGACACCAGACGCGGCGGCGGGAGGGAGACCCACAGTGCAACAAAGACGTCGAGACAAGGGGGACCCAGGCAGGTAAGCAGGCAGTACTAGCTTTAGCCCCAGAGACAATTGTTGACCAGCACCCGCTCCACCGAAAGTGCAGGTGTTTTTTCGGAATGATGCTGAATAATGCAAACATTCACTGCCAGTAACAAGGATCTGGGTTTAATCCATAATTCTTTTGCTCAGCACACCACCCCAGTTTGGACCTAGCCATATGCAAATCAGTCGCACAGCACCGAAACAGCGCTGGTGGAAGCCGTGGACAATATCAGACTGGCTCTGGAAAAGGTACAATCATCTACCCTTGATCTGTCGGCTGCCTTCGACACCATCTCCCACAGCATTCTGAAACAACGGCTCTGGGAGGTTGGTGTCAGAGGGAGGGTCTTGCAGTGGCTCAAGAGTTATTTAACTGATCCAGCTACCGCAGTCCAGATAGGTAACGTGGTTTAATGCAATCGACCAGTTAGGATGGGAGTACCTCAGGGCTCTATTTTGAGCCCAACGCTTTTCAATCTCTATGTAACTCCACTGGCCAGGGTGATCAGATCATATGGTTTTGATGTAGTGTCATACGCTGATGACACTCAGATTCTATTCACCCTCAGTCCTGACCCCATGGACACAAAAACACGCTTCATTAATTGCATGCTGCACGTTGACAGATGGATGAGCACTAATCATCTGCAACTTAACGGTACAAGACCAAGGTGATACTCTTTGCGAAGGCACATGAGCACTGGTCAAAAGACTGGTGGCCTCCCAAACTGGGCCCCTGTCCAATTCCTAGGCAGACAGTGCGTAATCTTGGTATTCTAATTGATGAAAAACTATCAATGAAGAACCAGGTTAACCAAATGATACGCACCTGCTTTGGCATCATGTGCAGTTTGCGCAAAATCTTTAAATGGATCCCGATAGAAGCAAGGAAACCTCTAGTACAGGGATTGATCATCAGCCGGATGGACTATGGGAATGCCTTGCTGATACAAATAAATGAAGATCTGCTGTCCAGGCTACAGGTTCTGCTAAATACCGCGGCCAGGCTAGTGTTGAATCTCCCGTGTAGATCACCCTCAGAACCTAGCTTAAAACTCCTTCACTGGCTTCCTGTAAGGAAGAGAACCAGATTTAAAACTCTCTGCCTAGCACACAAGATTATGTACTTAGGTGCCCCTGCTACTTGGCAAAGAGACTCACCTGGTACCAGCCTCGCAGGTCATTAAGTTCCAGTAATACATTTCTCCTTACCCCTCTCAGAGTCCGTACTGCAAAAAATGGCGGAAAATCATTTTCCTTCTTGGCGCCCATCCTCTGGAACAAATTGCCCCCCCCACCTACGCATTGCAACTGATCACAACTGCTTCCATAGGGAGTTAAAGACATGGCTGTTCGATCATTAAACCAGCAAGATCTCTTCTCTAGCCGGAAAGTCAGAGTTGTCCATCAGCGCCATGAGACCTTTGGGTGATATGTGCGCTCAATAAATGTGCCTGATTTGATTTGACCCTGTTTCTCATGAACAGTCCAGCCCGAACTGCCAAACAAGGTCCTCCCTGGACTGGAATCAAGTATCCTGCGACCGGTTTCGGGCCAACTCCCCTCATCAGCCAGGCTAGCTTGAATCCAGTGGCGCAGTGAGCACGGGACCCACGTCTGGGCACACCCTTCCCACTTAGGATGACAAATGCAAAAAGAAACAAATGATGAACAGAATACTGAACAATGCAAACGTTCACCCCCAGTCACAAAGATCTGGGTTTAATCCATCATTCTTTTACTCACCACACCACCCCAGTTTGGACCCAACCATATGCAAATCAGTCTTGACCCTGTACCTCATGGGAACAATCCAGCCCGAACTGCCAAGCCAGGTCCTCCCTGGACCTGAAACAAGCATTCTGGGACAGGATCATCCAACTTCTACAGCAATTTCCCATTCTCCTCTAGATTTTCCACCAGACATTTCCCCTTTCAGTAGCCAAAGTGTGTGGCTGAAAAATAATGGATAGACGGAGTTACTGTGCCATTTCCCTACCTAATATGCCACTTGAGTTTACCGTGGCACTTATAATGATGCCCTAGGCCACATCAGAATTTCCCCGATATGCCCACAACTGATTATGACAAGTGGGTACGTATTCCCTAAGGCATGCCCATAGATATAGGATGGGGTGCCTTGGTACATGCATGAATGAAGAGCATGTAAGTCATACTGCTTATGAATACGGACATCATGTAATGACTTCCCTGCTCTTTGACTGACACCTTTGGAACTAGCTCAATCACAGTGGCCAGAGACGGATTTCCAGTATGTACTACTGCACATCCCATGCACTACCAGTTCATTGGTTCTCTTTGAGGGAAATCTCTTGCACTTTTAGGAAAAAAGGGAAGGCAGGGAGAGTGAGTTAGACTGAACGCATGCTTGCAAACAAAAATTAAAAATTTAAAGTGTACGTATTTTGCTTATAATGAGCTTTTAAGTTATTGTTATATGGTGTGAATTCGAAATAAGCATTCTGATAATGACAGACTTAAATACAGGGTGGTAAAGGCATTTTTGAGGATTTGCACAGCATTTCAAGTGTCCAAGCTGGAATCAAAACTAAAATGTCTTGAACCACTGGATTAACTAAAGGCGACATTTACTAATTAAGGTCAATTAATGACCAGTAGAAATATAAATTGAGTACCGCAAGCGCACTGTTACCTGGAGTATTCCAAGACGTCACTCTGATAGTGAGTAATGACTGCACGAAATAAACATGTCAGTACAAAACAGTTCAAGCCTTAAAAGAACGAAGGTGCAAAAAGCAAAACGAACACACAAGCTGTGTTTTGGCCAAAACAAAACAGCCCCCTCTGACCGTAATACCACGAAAAAAGAACACTTCAGCCAGCGGGGTCTGTGTCCTTCAAACGTGGGAGCTGGAATCCCATGCCTTAGGGGGATGTTTAAGGTTTTTCAGGCACCAGAGGGTGGCAAATTCCCAGTCCTGCATCATTTCACAAGCATTACATGCATGTTTATGGTTTGATGTCATTGATTGTTGTGTGCCACAAAGGTCAAATGTATTTCTAATAGTAGTGGAGAGGATGTGCGTGATAGGCTAGCTGAGGTGTCATACTCCCTTCTAAACTCCGCCCATAGCGATGTCTCCTGCGGAAACGCACTTTTGGTAGAAACATACCATAACAAAAATACTAGGACGTCAGCCTCCCCTTGCCACCAACCTCCCTGCCCCCCCCCGTGCCTGATGGATGCTTTTCCGGATCTGCTTCGTCCCTCATTCCCTTTCTGTCTATTGACTCAGCATCAGTGCGTGCCCAATTAAAAACAACCTTTTACCCACACGCAACGCAGTACAGGCAGCTTCAAGTAAAGCTGGGTTCAACCTAAGCACTCACACACTGTTGCGCTCTCTTTTTGGCACACAGTAGCATTTCAAGTTTCACCTAGACACGCAGCAGAGTTGCAGAAAAGCATTATCGTCCTACAGCATTTTTGAATTCCACATGACAGACAAGCCCGGCTCCAGGAATTTTTGTTTGGGTGGGCCAAAGGTAAATTCGGGTGGGCCACTGCTGGCCCGATTTATCGCTTATATATCTAGCCAGGCCTGCTTCTGGGCCCTCCTTTTATCTCTCCTTAGTCTTACAAGGTACAGTAAAACACACTCTTTTCCAAGTCTCTTTCTAAATGTTATCACTCTCAAAAAGTGCTTTTCTTTCATGTAATGTCCCTTTGATGGGAAGAAGAGGTTTCTAAGGTGGGAGTATCAGGCAAGTGACACTACTCGGGTTCCCTCTGTGTGAGCCTTCAGGTAGAAACCCTCTTCATTACTACCTCCACCTGACCCCTGATTCTGCAGCGCGCTCCCTTACAGGCTTTATTATCCACTTTTCTACCACTCCTCTCCATTACACCTTATCTCACAGCTGACCTTGGGACCCAGCCCCATATCAGCCACCATTCAGTTCCACTTTCATTATTCCCAGTAAAAAACAAAAGTAAAATCACCTTCAAACTTGAAACATTGAATATAGCAGTAAATGTAATCAGCATGCATGTTAAAGTATGCTCCACAGTTGTCCTAATCACCTGACTGTTAATGAAATAAACAAAAACAGAAAGGCCATGAAAGGGCTGGCTTTAGTGCTGGTGCAAACGTCTTTTTGACCTCTTTTTTTACCTCTTTCTCTGTAGATAACTTAACAACCACCCTCCAACAGTGCCCTTCATCTCTCCGTAGCCACTCCCCCTCATGGCCTCCTCCTCAGACTCCCTAACTACCACCCTCCACCAGTGCCCCTCATCTCTCCATAGCTCCCCCCACCCCATGACCCCCTCATCGGATTCCCTCACTGCCACCCTCCATCAGTGCCCCTCATCTCTCTGTAGTTCCCCCACCCCATGACCCCCTCATCAGATTCCCTCACTGCCACCCTCCACTAGTGCCCCTCATCTCTCTGTAGTTTCCCCCCCCCCACCCCATGACCTCCTCCTCGGCTTCCCTCACTGCCACCCTCCACTAGTACCCCTCATTTCTCCATAGCCCCCCACCCCATGACCTCCTCCTCAGATTGCCTTACTGCAACCCTCCACCAGCGCCCCTCATCTCTCTGTAGTTCCCCCCACCCCGTGACCTCCTCCTTGGACTCCCTCACTGCCACCCTCCACTAGTTCCCCTCATCTCTCTGTAGTTCCCCCCACCCCATTACCTCCTCCTCGGCTTCCCTCACTGCCACCCTCCACTAGTGCCCCTCATCTCTCTGTAGTTCTCCCACCTCATGACCTCCTCCTCTGCTTCTCTCACTGCCACCCTCCACTAGTGCCCCTCATCTCTCTGTAGTTCCCCCACCTCATGACCTCCTCCTCGGCTTCCCTCACTGCCACTCTCCACTAGTGTCCCTCAGCTCTCTGCAGTTTGTTCCCCCCCACCGAGTGACCTCCTCCTCTGACTCCCTCACTGCCGCCCGCACCAGCGCCCTTCATCTCTCCATAGCTCCCCCCTCACCCCATGACCCCTTCCTGGGATTCCCTCACTGCCACCCTCCACTAGTGCCCCTCATCTCTCCGTTGCCCCTCTCTCATATCCATTCCATTCGTTGTATTGCGCTACTCATATGAGTGTAGGGTGTCACAGTACTTTACATAACAGCACACATTATACAGAGACAATAAATCAGTTTACGCGGAATATCACATAAGCCAATGAGGATTACAAGGTGTAGAAATCACTTCATCCATACTGGTGGGCGATATATTTTACGAGGGTTTGGTCTGGAGAAGCACCAACTCAGGATTTAAAGAGTACTCCAGTGGTTGAGGGTTGGCTTTACTGATAAGAATGTATAACTGCCCAAACAAACTCTTTTTAGTAACATTAGAATAATGAAAGAATGGAGAAGTTCTAACTATATCACAACACAAAAAAGCGAAGTTTGTATGCAGTTCTTTGATGACAGTTCATAGGTCACTGTCCTATGTTATGATAGTAACTTCTGAACTGCAAGTAACACAAGGATATCTGTGACAGAGGTAGTAACCCACTGAGCTATTCCCATAAAATTCAGTTTATCTGCATTGAAAAACTACCAACAGACAAATGGTTGCTCTGCAGCAGGATCGTAAATCACAAGTTATCTGAACAGTTTTTATTGTTGTTGTACATTGGTGGCAGATTCACTGCGAGGGCCAAGGCTCATGTTTGGGTGGGCCAGGCTCATGTTTGGGTGGGCCTGGCCCACCCGGCCTACCCTCTAGAACCGGGCGTGATGACAGACCTGCCAACTCACAGGGCGCCACCGTGTGTCACACGCTATCGGCTTCTTTCACACAGTCACCCGGTGAGGAGCTGATATCACACGGTGGACGCACAGCTGGAAACCCCAGCAGGGTGCAGGTTTCCAGCTAATTGGTTGGAGGTTTAGATGTCCATTAGGAGGTGTGAAACCTTCCAAGGTCTTCAGTGGCTGCCTCAAAAGCTTTCACACAGATTTAGAAGTGTCTCGAGCTGTGCTCTGCACTAAGACCCGCCCACTTCATGGCCACGCCCACTCCTCACACAGTGAGAAAAAGTCACAAGTTGACAGGTCTGACATGACCATAACGCTGTTAAACAATATGGAAAGGATGCATAGAGACCAAAAAAGATTTTACGAGTGCAGATGAGCCATAACAAAAATAGCAGTAAGGGCTTTTTGTGCTGCAACTGTAAGTAAGTAAAATCTTTATTGCAAATTAATAAAAAAATTATTGAAAAAAGAATAAGCATTGACAACATTAGCATTTGATAAATTATACAATGACTATGTTAGAAAATGTTGAGAAAAGACAAAAGTATAAGCGATGGTGAATCGGGTTAAAAAATTGCATTAAAATTAGCTACAGAATGTTCATTGCAGGATGCTCGTGGAGAGGCCAAGGCTGCAGCCGGCTGTAGTCATTCATCGTCTTATCATTTGGAAGAGCCGGTGATTGCTGTGTGAGCAGCTTTGCTAAGTGTTGCAGAAACCTGGTGGCCTTGCATGATAACTGTATACTATGGCTGTTTAGAAGGGCCATAACTGCAGGTAGGAAGACCTGATCTGAAGGGCCCTTAAAGCTGGACGTAGCAATTTCCTTCTGAGAGGCAAGACGGCTGGACACACACAAGAAATATAGGGGCATATTATCAAGGACGGCATTAAAAATTAACGCCGGTTTAGCGGCAGAAAACTGCCACTAAAGCGGCGATAATGGGCTTGATAATACGCCATGGAGAATTCCAATAGAAGTCCATGTTCTGGTGTTAACATGGGCTTCTATTGAAATTCTCCAGGGCATATTATCAAGCCCATTATTGCCGCTTTCGTTAAACCGGCGATAATTTTAACGCCGTCCTTGATAATATGTCCCATCGTAAGCTTTCTTGGCTGTGGTCACTCAGGCCGTAGTGGCTGTCTGGCCAGGACTGCTTCCAGGAGGGGAGCAGGTCCTTTGTCAGAAAAGCGCCCAAGAGAAATATTAGTAATGCTTGTTGTGAGGGTGCTGCAATATGGGTGGTCAGATATGGTTGCGGGCTCCAGGAGGTGTAGGAGTGCAGGATTGCCCATGCACGCCATTTCTGGGCGAACTCTTGTCAATGATCTGAGATTGTTGGTTTGCTGCCTTGTAAGTAACTTTTTTAATGGCAGAGAAGTCCAGCTTTGAGTTCCAGGCGTTGTCTAGATTTAGGTCGCTTATGGCCTACTGAAGGACCGTTGACCACGAGTTTTTATAGTTGGACTGCCTCCTCATTTCTGACCAACACAAGGTGGTCAGTGAATCTCGTGGGCCTGCCCTAAGCTTCCAGCAGAGTTTAATGAGGGCGCCGCTCCTAACCAGACTTTCATGGAACAGGGCAAACTCCAGATGTCCGACCTGTGATTGAGATGTATATTGTGGAAGCTGGAAGAGGCGTTTAAAGAGGGACGATTGGAGCAGGTTTAGTGTGGTTGCATCGCTCCCCTCTAACAGTTCAGAGCCACATGTCAATGATGGAAGAAATGTTGCCCTTATGACCTAGAACAGGTAGTATTGTGCTGCCAATTATAGTTTTGTAGCAGTTCGAATGCAAACTGAAGTTGGTGTGGTCCACTCTGAACGTCCCTTACCACACCTGTGATTTTACCAGTTCTCAGGGTTTTCCAAAAGCCTTTTAATTGAAGTTTGGAGAGAGCTGACAGTTTGACGCATTGGACCCAAGAGAGTCCCAAGTCAATGGGCTCTTGGGTCCACCGAAGTTGGGTTGCGATGTATGTTGACAGACTTCCAATGGCTCTTCCTGCCTGGTTAGGTTTAATTGATTGGGTATGAAGGGGCATATTATCAAGCACGGCGTTAAAATTATCGCCGCTTTTGCGGCAAAAAACTGCCGCTAAAGCGGCGATAATGGGCTTGATAATATGCCCTTGAGAATTCCATTAGAAGCCCATGTTGACACCAGAACATGGGCTTCTATTGGAATTCTTAAGGGCATATTATCAAGCCCATTATCGCCGCTTTAGTGGCAGTTTTCTGCCGCTAAAGCGACGATAATTTTAACGCCGTTTCTTGATAATATGCCCGAAATTCTTTAAAATTAGTTAGTGGAGCTGGGGCTTGTGACCAGGTTTCCTGAAATAGCAGGATGTCAAAGTGTCGAAGATAGGTGGTGAAATCAGTCTCTCCTATCTTGTTACCGAGGCCATTCACATTACAGAAGCACAGTTTTAATGGCAGGTGTCCGTGGCTGAGGCCCTCTTGTTTGTAAGTTCATACATCCCACGTCACCCTTGAGGGGAGACGCTGCTGTGACTGGAGGGAAACATGCCTTGTGTGAGTTGGCACTCCCGGTGTGTTAAGTAGCTGGATGCTTGATATTTGCAGAGAGGCTTTCAGTGTTTGTGGGTCTGTTGAACACATTGCCCCCCCTTAGTACTGCGCTTGCGGGTGTCAGCCTCTTGGTCCCTGTTGAAGAAGTAGGGGTCTAAGATAAAACTCTGGCTCAGGCCCTCTTATTTCAATACCCCATTTGGCAAAGTTTTCAATGTTCTGCAATACCTGGGTTGCTATAGTTGGATTGACCAAAGTGACTACTGTTATTTCATTGCCTGGATTGGATGGATTGGGCTTGAATTCAACACCTTCTACGTGATTTGTGTATAAGTGCTTGACATTATGCAGAGAATAAGTGAATTTTAAGATAGAGCTTCTGTTTAAAACATCATGGTGTCTGCTAGTCTTATATTGGTTCGGAGAGAGCAGGCTCCCAGTCTAACTAGGAGCGCAAATCGAGGGCGCTCAAGCCAATCCTGATGCTACTCTCATGCATGAAAGCAGTGTCAGGATTGGCCGCAGTGGAGTCTGGGAGCCTGTGCCTGCAGTTGAGAGGAGGGGGATGCGGCGATGCAGCAGGTACGTGTTTTTTTTTTGTTTTTTATTTGTTTGTCTCGCCATCCTCCCTTACCCGCGCCCTGCCACTCTAGCAAGACTCCGGCTGCTAATGCAATTAAGGTTAAACATGCGTTGCGCTTTTCTTGAAACTGCAGTGCAATTAGCTATTACACCGCATTACCAGGAAAAACAAAGTATCGTCACCATTCAGGGGAAGGGAAATAAAACGTTCTGCCAGAATTCCCATACATAAAAATACTTCCCCCATTTGGTAAGTGAATGTAGGGTAGGTCATCGGCAATAAGGTGGCACTGGCACTTATTGTGTTTCTATGATTTGTCTTGGGCACATCTGGATCCCATAAAAGCCCTACACATGTATTTTGCCAAATCCTGCATTGGGCATTTGTCTAATTCACGATGTGATTTAAAGCACGCAGCTAAAGATACATGGGGGCATATTATCACGACAGGCGATAAAATTATCGCCGCTCTGGCGGCAGAAAACTGCAGCTAAAACTGCGATAATGGGCTTGATAATATGCTCTATGGAATTCCAATTGAAGCTCAGGTTAGATGTCCTTCACATCTAACATGGGCTCCAATTGGAATTCCATAGAGCATATTATCAAGCCCATTATCGCAGTTTTAGCTGCAGTTTTATGCCGCTAAAGTGGCGATAATTTTATCGCCTGTCTTGATAATATGCCCCACAATTCTTTAAACACTGGCACATAAAATAGTGCTGAAGTCGCACACTGCAATGCCAATTGTGCCTACACCATTGTATGTTATCTGTATTGTGCCGCTTTGCACCTGCAGCACTGTATCATGTGAGTTGCACAGGGTGTTCTCTACTTTATATTTTCTATACAGCTGTGCTCCAAAGAATACTCATGGGATACCTGGGACCATGCCCAGTCTGTTGTCTTTTTATTTAAAAAACAAGGAAAATAAGAAACTTTGACAGCTGATTTGTCTATTACTATGAGACCTGAAGCAAATCTGATTTTGTAAGACTAAGAAGTGATGGAAAAGGGGGTTAGTCTTGGCAGCACTGTGGATAAGGGTCGAGGAGAACCTGTGAGGTCTACACTTGATACTGAACATGCTTCTCCTTTCAGGAGGATGAACCATGGATCATAGATAATCCCACAAGAAAGTACAAACTTCCTAACTCAGAAGGGAATCAGTCTGTACGTGTTCCTTGTACTACAACCGCTGGATCTCTTGGAAGGTATGAACCGGTGCGGGGGAAAAAATATGGCATGTAATGTTGAAGACACTCTTGGAAAGAAGTTCTACAAGTGGTCACTTTAGATAGTGCACAGTGAGACCTGAATGTAAGAAAGAAGGCACTCTCTAAAACCTTTTGCCAAGGTCACTGCTCTGGGGGCGGATACAAGGAGACATGGGCATCTACGTTTTTTGCCAAGTAAACAGTTTTCATCTTCAGTGTCTGGTTTTGGGTTGAGCAAACTTATTGTGAGATTGAATTGAAAGTTCAGGGGCATAAACAAAGTCAAAATTGTCCTGGAAAGAAGCAGATTCAGTTCAAGAGTTCACCAATGAGTAACAGATTTGCCTCTGACCAAACATACCTCTGCTTCGGGAGAATGGGAATGAGGCCGTATCCAATTCTAGTAAAGCCACCTCCAAGCCAAAGGATCTCCTATACCTCCTAAGTGCATCAAGTGAATGAGGTGTGGTCCTCTGATAGTTCTGACTTTTTTCAGATGTAGAATCAGAAGGGACCACACATTCCTCTTAAGATAGAGAATAGGGGTGCACTATGATACAGAAGGAGCAGTGGAGAGGGAGACATTACAGAATCAGGATCAGAAAGGTTCCACTAGCTCCCTATCCAATATGATGATCACTAAGCTTATAGAAGTGAGGAGCACACAGTTTGGGGAAATCGAGGTCAGTCTGGTTGGGCCAGATCAGAAGTGGTTGCAGTTTTCCACTAGGAGAGCTGAACTTGAAGAGAAGCTCAGAAATATGGAATGCAGCTGCCTCTCTAGGGAAAAAATTGACTGAAATTGTCCATAAGAAGCTGTTACGTAAGATAGAGATCTTAGAAAATAGAACTTGAATGTAAAATGTCAATTTCACTGGGAATCCAGAAAGAACTAAATAAAAGTTAACAATGGAGGACGTGGTAATGAGGTCAGCAATCTCGTCGACGAATGCAGGGTTGATGCTTGGCTGTTGGTAAGTGAAATAAAGAGAAGCTCTGTGAGGTGATCGAAGGAAAGTGGCTGTCGAGAAGTGAACATTTTTAGAATGGAGATGGTTGCTGGAGGATTAATCGATGACAGCAACCACCCCATGTACGGTTTAATCTATCAAGGTGTTCAATGATGTAACCATGCAGGATCGGGACATCAAAGATACAGATGGTGGCTAGGGTGAGCCAGGTTTATGGGATGAAGGCTGTGTTCAGATTATTGGTAGTGATGACGTTGGCCATATATGCTGCACTGATGATTGCTGTGTGTGCGCTGATGAGTTTGAGTCTGCATGTTTGTTCTTTAGCGTATCATAAGGGAGACCCAGTACTAAAAACACTCTCAGAATCCAACTTATCAAAGAACTGAGGGACTTATTTACAAGCTCCTTGTGCTGCCCATAAGTATCTTTTTTCCCATATTAAAAGTGACGCACCGGTGGTGAAAGGGGCTTGTAAATAAGCTCCTGAGTGTCTAAGAGGCATATGCTGATGGACTGATTAGGCACATTGTGCAGACTGTATATATGATCTCACTAATTTGGGTTTAGATCTGCTGTGCTTTCTTTTTCTGTTTCAAAAGTGAACTTAGAGAATCACAATTAGTAGTTTACTCCTGAGGAAGAGCCTCAGTCTTTTGAAATGTATAGCGATTTTTTGTTGCGCTATCCATGTGAATAATTGCATGGTAGGATAGCATGGTATATGGATTTATTTACAGGGTTTAAGAAAATAGGACATTCACAAAAGCTTTTAATAGCTAAACATAGAATGTGACAGCAGGTGCAACATGACATGTGTTAATTGATTGAGGGTCACAAAAGAGAGTTTTTAGCACCGCAAGGAGATGCAGCAGCGTAGGGTGCATAGGGTGACAATATGCAAGTGTGGTCATAATAATGCATTGCAGGGTGCTTTCTGGGTCGCTGACTTGTGACACGGTGGTGTGTCTTGTGCAAGGCTCGCATACTGCTGTGATCAGTGCAGGAAAGTAGGGGAATCCAGTCAGATGCCTGTTCTTACAGCTTTTTCCCCAGCGAAATATGCTGACTTTTTCCTTTTGACTTTTTCCGACACCAGGACATAATTCAGTAGTGCCTAAATGTTGTCTGCTTTTCTGTTTGGAGCAGCAACCTGCAGACATCACTGGGTGAGAAGGGGTGGTCCCTTCTCATTTTAACATCCAGCTAGGCCCAAGACAAAAACCTGACTTAAAGGGCTATCAGCCCCCCTTTAGTTCAAGTAAATCCTGGCTGGGATATACACCTATACACCAATGCAATGGAAGGAAGCAAAGGCACACAGCTTGTTACCACTTCACAAGTACTTAGAGAAACTTTTGGAAGCAGGGTTTTACATTTGTTTAGATCTCTATTAAAGAGATGTACTTGCACTGCAGGAATGCAAGATGTTTCTGTCTTTGTGAGCAATAACACAATTATAGATTTAAATCGCACCTACGTATTTTTTTATTTAATTGTTTTATAGTGCTACTCATCCCAGTGTATGGTGTCAGAGTGCTTTGCCTCACACTCAGAGGCAAAATAACTAATACAAGCATTTAAATCAATGTACAGGAAATGTTACATAAAAGATTGGAGGTTATAAGATGTAGGAATCACATATGGTGCTTACTTGTAAACATCATACATTAAGAGTGACTGGCCGGGAGAAAAACAAAGTCAGGATATAAAACGTAACATAGTGATTGTAGTTGTCTGCACTAACAAGACTTTATTACTGCTCAAACGGACGCTTTTTGCAATCTTAGAATGACAAAACATTGAGAAAAAACAAAAAATAAATCCACAATTTACAGTTTGCATGCTGCTCCTTGAGGCTGGTAAATAGATCACAGGGCCATATTAGAAGGCCTGCAACTTATGAGCTGAAAATAACACAATGATCTGTGTCAAAAGCAATAGCCCACTTACCTAACTAGATAAAAAAAATCTGTAATTTGCATGTTACACGATGTGCTTTGCAGCAGGAATGTAACCCTCTATGCTACTTTGAGTCAAAACTGTGACTTGTCAAAAGACAAAAATCCCCCAGAACTATATTAACCACTAGGGTTATCTTACCTTTATTATAATCTTCTCAAATTGCCTCTTTGTGACCAATTAAGTAATGTAGATTTACTGCAACGTAGTTCCTCATTGTCAATTATTTTTTGTAATGTATAAGTCGACTGTCAGGCTCTTCTTTTCAAGTTCCACTCCTTCTGGCTCAACCTCCTTGCCTCTGCCACACCTTGACCCTCACTTTATGGGTTCCTGGAGTAAATGGTTTCCAATGCCAGCACCGGTTGTGATGTGATGTCTTGCTTGTGAGTACACACATGCTTGCAGTTAAACGTATGTGGCATGTAGGAGTTGTGGCTCTTAGGACCTTAAATGGCCCTAAACTAACTGGCCCAATAGGAGATTACCTTGTCTTGCTTCTCATACCTACCAACTTGAAGAACAATCTCACAGTGTGAGGAGGGGGCGGAGCCTCGTGCTGAGAAGTACCTAGGAGGCACTTTTGAACCCTACCGCACCCCAAAGCCCCCCACCTCCCCCCAAAAAGCTTGCTGAGGCTGATGCTTATGTCCTGGGGTTTTCACACCCCTTATTGGACGTCGGCAGTTCAAAACCTCTCGAAAACGAGCTGGAAAACCACTATTTGCAGTGGTTTCCGCTCGTTTTCCGGGTAATGGGAGCCATCACACTGTGGTACGGTGTGAGTTGGAGGGTATGCGTTCGCGCCTCTCAAAAAAGTCACAGTAATGCTCTCTAGTATCATGGTGTTCATACTGATGCACCCATGTTGAATCTAATTTGCATTTACTTATGAAGAAAGCAGCGCGTGCGTGTGTGGATATGACTGTAGGCAGAGGCGCAACTAGAGCCAAATTTCGGGGGGGGGGGGGCTGAGCAAAAATTTCGGGGGGGGGGGGGCTGAACTTTAAGCAATAGGCAGAGTGGAGCTGCAGGGGCTCTTAGAAGGGGTGAAACAACAGCGAGGCCTCATTAACATGCAAATGGTCTTTTAAAGACCTGTGAAGTGCTCGGGTGCGGCTGCGTTTTTTGCCCGGGAAGGTGTCTTATCCCGGGCTGCCACACACGAGGGGGGGGGGGGGGCTGAAGCCCTGTGAGTCCAATGGGTGTTGCGCGCCTGACTGTAGGTCAGGGATGGAAGGGTTGCTATTTACCCCCCATCGAAAGTCACTTGGACCCTATTGTAGATGCGGCGTACTGACTGACTTGAGTATTTTGTTGCCACGGCACTTTTGGCTTCCAGTCCGGCCTATCAGTGTGTGCAAATTTGTAGGACCGTTTAAACATAACTTGTCTTTGCGCTCGACTCGTGTGAACACAACAGGTTTGACGCAATCTTTGAGAGATGAAGCGCGGTTAGATTTTCAATGGTTGCTGAACCGGCAAATATTTTCCTCCCAAACAACGGAACACACTGCCATCACGTGGCTCAAAAGAAAATTACATCGAGCTGTTCTGGAGCTGAACGGAATCTTCGGGGATGTCTGCCAGTCACAGAGCTCAAGGTACCAAGCAGACTGATCAGGAAAACAGAGACATCTAACCGTCATCCGAAAACAACTCAGACTAGGAAACAAATCTAAACCTATTCTGTGTCCTGTAAACCGCCATCCACCAGTCTTCACGTAACAAATCATACCATAGCTGTTTACCTCAAATTGCAATCTGCTGCCAACATTACTTTTTAGGTCTCGGGACCATCCGGTCGGCAGACCGGATGTCCGGAGATTTAATGTCTTTGAGAAGAGGGGCTTGCACCCGACCCTCTTCTCTCCTGTTCTCCATTGGCTGGCCTCTTAAATGCTGGCCAGCCACTGGAGAAGAGGTCCTGTCACTCCGATTATGCCCCGTCCTTTTCGGATCGGGGGCGTGTTTTTTAAAGAAAGTCTCATTCTCTCCTCCAGCCAATGGCTGGAGGAGAGAAAAGACAAACACGCCCCCGAATCCGAATCCGCCACTGCCTTTCTCCGAGGCATTTCTTCTTGACCTCGGAGAAAGGCGGTGGTGTGCTTATCCTCTCCCCCTGTGTTTAAATGCTGGTTCTGCAGCCTTCACGTAGCTCTGCTGGTCGGTTTCAGCACCTTTCACCGAGATCTGCTTTATGCGCCGGTTCTGGCGCTCAGCTGCTGGTTCTGCAGCCTTCACGGAGCTCTGCACCTTTCATTGGGATGTGCTCTGCGGGCAGGAGAGGTAGCGGGACTTTGTCCGGGGGAGCTTTGCCGCCATATGGCACCCGCTGCCCTGCGCGTGTTTGTGTGCCAAAGGGCTCTGAGAGGGAAGGTTACTCAGCTGTTTTGGGTAGCTGGCAGGGGGCGGGCAGGCAGCCCTGTGTGGCTGGACATCAGGGTGTGGGGTGGGCGGGTCGCACACCGAGGCCTTTGTGGATTCTGGACGGCCTAATTCAAACAACAGACCAAGTTCTTAGAAATGCAGGCCCCACAGGAGGTCGACCCTAATCCCTGCACTCGGAGAGCTCGGTCACAGCCTGTGTGTTTATCAGACTGTTCTGCCACCCAACCTGCCCCTCCTCTCTGTTTTCTCTGCTCGGCGAAGTAAACAACCCCTCGTTCGCTTGGATGCTAACACACACACTACCACGTAGGAGTGTGAAACGTACCAGGAAGATACCTCAGTGGGTAATGCGGCTGTTGCAGAGATGTCCGTAAAACTGCAGGTTTGAATCACGGTTAGGTTGAAAACTGTGCTTAGCGCCTACTGAGGAGAGTGTTTGCGTGACTCGTGAGTCACAGGTTCCAATCCCAGCAGGCCTTTCCTCCGGCCGAGGCCAGGAGAAGCAGTGGTGTTTCTCTTCCCCTCAGCGCTCACCCGGGCACCGCAGGGCTGAGCTGGGCACTGCCCTCTGGGATACGCGGGAAGGACTCAAGGCAGGCACCGAGGCCTTCACAGCCCAACTCTCCCTGAGTCCGCCGGGTCTTCCTGCTAGTGCTGTACCCCCCAGATGCTGGTGATATAGTTCCGCAGGATAAAGCGCTTGCTGGGTGCTGAGATTTGTGTAACATTCAGTGGTCTGCAGGTTTGGTCACGGAGGGGTTGAGCAAACGCTCGCCCTTGCAAGTTGTTTGAAATTATTGCCGTTAAGTTGAGTAGCAATAACTTGTTACTTATAGCTCCTCAAACCACACGCGACGACAGTAAGCACTACACAAGCGCCGTGTTATTATTCAGCGGGTCACAAATGCATCAGCTTTTGCTCTGGAATGCAGCCAATACGATATTTTTCATCAGCACATGTACACGGTATTAATTAAGCAATAACAAAAAGATTCAGGTCTGAGTGCAGGGGTTTGAGCCTGTGAGCTTCAAAATCTAAACAGACCCCGCCATTAGGTGCATTGACCCACAGAGGTATCTCCATTTGAATTTAACACGTGTCTTGTAAATTGCAGTGTTCAAAGGCTCCCGTGACAGCTACACAAACTAATTCGCTAGCTCACTGGGATGGGTCCCTCCTCCTGTACATTAAACAAGTCTCGGCAGCAAGCACATTATCCCTCCGGGCTATATTAGAAGTGTCAATAGCAATTAAACATGGATTTTCCTAACTGGTGACTTTATCATTTGTGGACAATACATGACATAGAGGGCAGGAGGGTGGCGCAGCAGAGCAGCAGGCTGGGCAGGGGGCCCCAGGGCCACATGGTCGCCGGTCGTGAGCTGCCTGTCTGGGATTCCCGGTCCGGGCTCTGTCCCCGGGGTCCGCTGGAGGGTAGCCGGTGAATGCATTCCAGCGGGGGGCGCCCGGCCAGGGTCCGGGGGCTGCTGTGGGCTCCGCGGTGCCGGACACCTCTGGGACCCCGGATGCTGCAGAGCCGTGGGGCAGCACCTCTGCCGCAGTCAGGCAGGCAGCGAGCTGTCCACCCCAGCGCACTCCTGTCTCCTTCTCTCTCACCCCTCCCGTCCACTCTCTCCTGCCCACTCACTCGCTGTTCATCTCATGCTCCCTCTCCTGGAGTCTGTGCCCCCTCTCTGCTCCCACCTCTCTACTCCTCCCCCCACCCCCTTTACTTCCTCATCTCCGTCCCCAGGGACCGGGCGCGCAACACCAATTGGACTCAAAGGGCTTCATCCCCCCCCCGTGTGTGGCAGCCCGGGATGAGACAGCTTCCCAGTGCCCACACAGCCGCACCCGAGCACTTCACAGGTCTTTGAAAGACCATTTGCATGTTAATGAGGCCTCGCTGGTGTTTCACCCCTTCTAAGAGCCCCTGCAGCTCCACTCTGCCTATTGCTTCAAGATTCAGGCCAGCACCCCCCCCCCCGCGAAAAAATGTCTTAGCCCCCCCCCCCCCTCGAAATTGGGCTCTAGTTGCGCCTCTGTGTGCAACCAGACCTCTTGCACGGTCTGGGAGACACAACCTAACACATTGCTTTTATAAGTGTTCCCCTTAACTTAATTGTTTTGTTCGGTGTTGATTATTTCTTCTCCCTGTCACATAATAATAAAATGCACGATACAACTGAAATGCTTGTGACAAAACATCACCAGTAAAACAGTCCGATGTTGTTATTTTTAATTTCACAATATTTATTGCAAGCATATAGTGGATTGGTCAGGTAGCTGCCTGTTTTCTCTTTTTGTTTTTGTGCCGCTTGCAAAATATCCATTGCGACAGCTTGCCAAGTCCAGATACATTGGGTTTGCCAATGCTTGTTTGTAGTTACTGTGACATGCGCACAAAGCACTGCATAACAAGCATTTACAATGCAACGGTCTCGGCATTGTTAAAGTTAGAGCTATTGGCATTGCTCATGACATTATTTTTGTTTGTTTTTGTTTTTAACAATGCCGTTTCTTTAAATGTTTTAAAAACAAACACATAAACAAAAATAATGTCATGAGCAATGCCAATAGCTCTAACTTTACCAATGCCGAGACCATTGCATTGTAAATGCTTGTTACTAGTGTTATGGAGCGAACACTAAAAACACACGTGTTGTCTCCGTGACATCATAACATTATATAAAGGCACTACTGGCATATTATCAAGGGGCCGCGATAAAATTATCGCCGCTTTAGCGTCAGTTTCCAGGCGAAAAGCGGCGATAATTTTATCGCATTATCATCAAGGACACCCTAGCGCGATTCAACGCCTCAGCGCCCGTTTACTAAACGCCCAGCATCGCAACGCTACTGATATGCAAAGGAGGCGTGCCTGACAAAACTACACGGGAGAATATCGCTAACCTGTCTTCGCGATATTTACAACAATGCCCCGGCCGCCGTAGCGATACACAAAATCGCACTAACTGCCCATTAACGCTGGATTTTAACATCTGCTAAAATCCATACTTGGGCATACTTTGCACGGGAGGTGGATTCTTGGGTTACGACCACAGGGTCGTATCAGGAAGGTTTTCGCAGTTTTTAGGTGCACATCGCTGGATTTCCAGCGATGTTCACCCTTTTTCCCATCATCGCTGGAATTCTTATCACCGATGCACTGAGCGTTGTTAATACAGCGCTAGGTTGGCGATAAGTTCCAGTGATAGGCGGCGATTAAAAAAAACACGCTAAGCTCGATCAGCGATAATTATTGCTGCCTCTTGTTAATATGCCCCTAAATTTACCATGACCTGCACAAATTTAAAAAAATCTCCAGTCGTTCGCACATCACTGCTCCACAGTCAATAGAACCAATGACTGACAAAATAGTTCCTAAATACCACCCCTAACGTTTAACATGCAGAGCCTGATTTATTAATGTTACATACAATGCAGAACAGCAACAAAATATGCTGTGCCGTGCAGGAGGGGAAAAAACAGCACAGAGACACATCAACCAGGATTGTCCTGCAGCTGCTGTGATCCTCTATGCTGTTGCTCTAATAAGGCTGCCTTGGGTGTGCAGAGGTGGGGGTGCACTCTTTTGTACTGGAAGCAGTGCTTAATTTGTGGCAGTGGTTTCCAGAGCTCAGCACAGCACTTAATTGTCAACATCGGCACTTATATCAGTCTGCCAAATGGTGGCACTGTTTGTGTAATTTGGAATTGAGCACAATTGCAGTGTTTATTGGATCAATATGCATAAAAAACAACTAATATCTGCAGCTAAAGCCATTCTTATGGCTTTGGAGGCCTTGAATAGTCTGAATTGTCACACTTGTAGGAGTGTGATGGCTGGTAGTTGTGTAGGTACTGTCATTGGCACGTATAGCAGCGACAATGAGTGCTGAAAGCTGCAGTGTCCACCTGACGAGGGCCCTGGCAATTAGGGTCCCATCTACAAGAAAATGTCGCGGCGCCGCAAGCCATTTAGGTGCGCTGTGCTGCATCATTTTCAAAGCACACGGATGCGTCGTATTAACAACAATATTACGCATCCCTGTGCTTTTCCCTGCGCTGGCGCACAATTGGCTGCCATGCGCCAGCGCAGGCACCCTTGCATCATGTTACAAGGGTGCCTGCCCTGCCGGGATAATTGTTTTTGTGCAAGAAGAGAAACTTTCCTGCACAAAAACAATCATTGATGGCATTTTCCTCTTTCTATGCATGTTGCATAGAGAGAGGAATAAACGTGAAGAAACAGAAGTGTCTCCTCGCCACACCATTCCTATGCCTCCCATGGGGAGGTGTAGGATTCTGACACATTCCCATTTTTACAAAATGTTGTAAATAAAGTTCCATGAATGTTGCTTGAGAACACCCACAGCAACACGCATGAAATGCCCCTTTCACGGAAAGTAAATCGTGAAAGGGGCCCATATTTACAAGGCCATGAAAATGCATGCAGGGTGACTTTATGTGGCCTTGTAAATATGGGCAGGCACACTGGACGGCTGGTGCACCCAAAAAAGTACAGCACATGTGGCGCAAAGGCCTTGTAAATCAGGCCCCTTATTTTTTAACAAATTAGGCACTAACTGGAAGCATGCCCATCCAGTGCTACGCCTAGACAAACTCAGAAGAATCCCACGCCTTAGATGAGTGCTCTGCACTGCAGCAAACACATTTCCCCGTGTTAACACCTGCTTCGGCTCGCCTAAATAATGCCCTCTGATGTATAGTAGAGAATGTGTCACGTGCTGAATAAAGCATACCTAAAACGGCACAATTTAGGTATGCTTTATTCAGCTCTGAGACATGGGGGAATTGCTTTGCGATTGTTTATCACATCCCTGTTAAGTCGGCTCTTTATTTGTTTTAGTTTTCTGTCGTATCCGCTGCCGTCTGCTATAAGAGTTTTCAAGCTGGGCCAGTATGCTATTTCCTTAAGGAAAACAAAGTTTTGGTTAGCAATATGCCAGATTTAGGCTAACAATAACATAAGAAATGGTCAGAAGATTAAATGGTTTTTGGTCTGTTTTTGTTTCAGCTGATTTATTGTCTGTGAGAAAAATCAGCTGTGGAGCACCATGGGTGCCGTCTCACAGTATGAATAAGGTAGAGATTGTTTTAAACTTGAATAGAGGTGTATGGGAGTGTTTGGAAGGTACAAATGTGTAACACGTGCACTTTTTGTTTTGTTTTACTGCAGCTCATTTTCCCAGGTCCTGAGGATAACCGCAAAATATTATTGGGTTTGAAACGCGTAGACCCCGTAGTTGTGCCCAAAAAAGTATTAATAATAAATTAATGGTGTCAGGCTAACAAACAATGTATTTTTAATTGATTTTTAGGTCGTATAACCTGAACACCATACTGTTTGGCCAACATTTCCTGGGATAGTATTATATTCCTTCTTAATTGTGTTTCTTCCTTAAACTTTCCCTTGGTTTTCTCTAACTTTTTTCTTCTTCTTTCTTTGAGTTTTTGAGGGAATTTGAGCACGCTCAAATTAGGTGTATTTTGTATATTGTGTTGTCTAATATAATGTTTGTGTCATTATGAAATTGTAAATATTGTTTTTGTATGGTCCACTCAATGTTTTGTTTTGATTTGATAATGATGTATTACTTAACATATTTTTGAAAAAGAAAGATTGAATATCAAAAGAAATACATTAATTTCAGAGTAATATTGTTTCAATCACTATGAGTGACACGTTTGATTGTTTGAATAATTTTATTGAAAGCACTTTTTGGGCTCAGAAAAGTGCATCTCTCCAGTGCAAAATACCTTTTGCATTTAAAAGTAAAACACATGCATCACTTTGCAACATCACAAAGCCTTGGTAAAGTGATGCTTCTTGTAGATATGCTTTCGTGATCAATAAATACAGATACCAATACAAAAGCGAAGGATTGATTGCAGATTTTATGAGATGAAGTGATGTAACGAAGGTCATGTTGCAAATACAGTATATCATCGGCAGGTAGCACTCGTCCTAGTACAAAGCCATTTGGCTCAACATTTCAGAGTGATTCATGTGAATGTCTCTTTAATTCCTAATTTTCTGTGAAATAATTATGTATGAATGCCAGTTTGTGTGTTACCACGTATCAAGGGTGATACAGCTTGAGCCCCCTGTGCACGGAGATATATTGCGTAGTTTTCACATGATCCTGGGCCCGTCCATGACATGCCGCTGTATGTTCTTTTTCTGGAGCAATGCTGCCATCTGCCGGTTAGATGAGCAGCTCCCTGCCGTCGCTCCTGGAAGCCGTGACAAGCATGAATCAGTAGGCGGTTACACTGAAATATGCGAGGGGTGACCGACTTTCAAACTGACTCGTCGTCACTGGTGATTAATTAAAGCCACACGCTGTTCTCGCAAAGCATTCACGCCAGCCAGCATTATAATTCCAAAACACGGTTGTGAGTAATGTCTCACGCTGCCACTTAGAATCCATTTTCTATTTATCCACCCGAGGGGAGGGCTGAAGAATGCCTGCAGTCATAATGGACACGCTCGGTGGGTGGGAAGAAAGCAGCTACACAACCCACTTGTCATTTGCATCTGGGTGGTCTTCAATTCACGTCGTATCCGTAAGGTCTAGGCTGCCTGTAAACAGCGTTTTCCCGCCCAAACATGCCCCACCCTCAGTAAAGTATTTTGGTTGCCCGGCCCTCTCCTCTAGTGAAATGGCAATACACCCCATGGCCAGCCCCCTCCCCAAACAATGTTAAACCACACGAAAGCCCTGGCGAGTACCATCTCCAAGTGACTGCACACTGCAGTATATTGCAACATTGGCCTCAAGATTGTCAAGACCAAGGTCGTCAGTGAGCACTGGCTGTTGTTTCATTGAACTGTACGAATTTTTATTTTGGTTACTCTCTCTACCACATTGTTCCTCTACTCCAGGGGGGAACTTGTCTCCACCCAGGCGGTCCATGTGCTTTTCTGCCCTATAGTGCCCGTCCCTCTACCCTCACATCACTTCCTGTCTAGCTCTCAAACAGAAATAAGCAGTGTCGTCCAGTGTCCTTGCTGGTGGCCTAGGAGGAGCTGCAGTGTCCACCTCACAACACAAAATCACAAAATCCTTGAACAGTGTTTGCCCATGTCTTCTGAATTGGCAACTGTAGTCAGGTCCAGTTTAATAAAATAATTATGTCTGTGGGGGCGCGGAGGTTAAGTTCTTTCCTAAAGTGTGGAGCCGGTCTCAGATAAATAGGGGGCATCAAAGAATCAAGAGCAAACCTCCTGGTTTTCAGAATGGTACTTTAAACAAGCATTAAAAATGCAATAGGTCTCGCATTTGTTTCAGTTAGAGCTATAGCCATTGTAAATTACAATGGGGGATATTCACAAGGACTTACCTCCGAATTATCCCCACCTTAACGCATCAAAAGTGGAGATAGATTTAACACCCCATTCACACGCCGGTGTAAACTGCAGCCAACAACAGTATTCCCGCGATAACTGCCCCAAAATTTATCTCCACGGTGGACACCACCAACTAACCTTGATGAGATGCAGAGTAGGCATTCCCGTGCTAAAACACACGAAAAAACCACAACACCACTTTCAAACCACAACACCACTTTCACAACGAACTGCCAGATCTGCGAAGCAAACCAAAAAAAGGCGATAAGCCGCAGTAGCACCAGGGATTTAACACCTGCCTTTTGCTGGTGCTAAGCAGGATGACTACCCACAGCATGAAAGGGATCCCAGCCAAGAGCCACACCCGAAGACCACAGATGCCATGGAGTCAATGATCATGCAACACGGATACCCATGAGGGCCACAACACCCACCGCAACCACCCCAGGGCCGCCACTACCCCCAGGACTCGTAAACCCCCCTGGGAACAACACAGAGGCAGCGTACACAAAGACAGTGGACCCACCTGAAATGCACCTGCCGCCCAGACCCAACTCCAAAGGAGGAAATTGCCCACTAGAGGCCCAAAAGGACAACCATCCCCCGCATCCTGAGCCACATCCCCCACCTGCTGATGGTACCAACCCAGCGGACAACCAACACCCCTCCGCAGACAAAGCTGCCGGCTCCGCAGAACATGCCAGCCTCTGGTACTATCCAACCAGGCGCGCAACGCCCATTGGGATCAAAGGGCTTCAGCCCCCCCCCCGTCGTGTGTGTCAGCCCGGCTGAGACCGCTTCCCGGGCACACACACAGCCGCACCCGAGTACTTCACAGGTCTTCAAAAGACCATTTACTTGCCAACAAGGCTTTGTTGTGTTTCCACCCCTTCTTAGAGCCCCTGAATCTCCACTCTATCACTAGAAGAGTCAGCCCCCGACATTTTTAGTAGCCCCCCACCCCCCGAAATTTGGCTCTAGTTGCACCTCTGCATCCAACCCACAACTACCAGAGTCGGAGGAGTCACACAGCCAGCCCCATCCAAGGTCATCACACCTGTCCTGGATGCCAACATCAGGCTGGTACCCCAGCACCCCCACGTCACCCACACTGCGCAGGAGCGGTTGAAGACCAAGCAAGGCCCCTACGCCATAGCTGGATTCCCTCTCATGTCAGGGACAATCAACTGCACACATGTACCCCTTGTGTCCCCTGCCAACACTGCACACAGCTACCACAACAGAAACCACACGCATACCATGAATGTGCAGGCAATAGTGGACCGCCCGGGACTCCTCAACAATGTCGTGGCCAACTCCCCAGGCAGAGTGCATGAAACTCACATCTCCCGACAGTCCATCATCACCCAGCGCTCCCAGGATGGCACACATGGAAATGCAGTGCTCGTTGGTAAGTCCAAATATAACACCACACACCTCCAGCCCACAGTCATGCAACTCACGACACTGCCAATGGGCACGCAGCACAACTACATTCAGCATGACACACAATATGCTAACCGACCAGACACGACAACACGACTCCATTGGGAATCCGGCCTTGCCATGGCCACAACCCAGCCACGGCATGGCACCACAGACACACAATAGCAGGATGTGAGGAGAGGCATGGAGCAGGCATGTGCGAGAGCGGCAAGTGACTAAGGAATGTGAACCTACCCAATGCCAGGTGGGGTGTGGAGGTGCCAGACAGACCACAGAGTGCACACCATGGAAATGGCCATGTGGAGATCAACTGCTGAGGCATGGAATGTAGTGGCCAGTGGACGCTACCATGTCCCCACAGGTTGTGGGGCAGAACGTGGAAATGTCGCATGTAGCGTCTGCCCCTGCATGCGCGTTGGTAGTGGGTTGGACCTGCGTACGCCAGGCCTGCGTAGAGGTGTGAACAAAAAGCCCGTCGCACTTGTCGTGGTTCTCATTCAGAATGGACAACGTGTCTGCCAGGGCGGCGCCTCTCAACCCGCCACGAGTCCTGCGCGGAGCGTGGCGGGCCCTGCGTACCCAGACCCATCATGCCTGCCCAGTGCCCCAACGAGGCTCTGCTCACCTGCCTACACCGGCGTGTGTCAAAGAGGGCCCACCACATGCCGGTGCTAGCTCCAAGCACCAGTCTCGCGACCTCTGCAGCCTCCGCAGACCATCGCTGCCCCCCCCCGACGCTGACCCACATTACTCCTTTCTCATTGACATACTCCACCAGCATCCCCAGTACGTCCCACATATGGAACTGTGTCCTGAGTCCTGAATGGTAGTGACCCCAAGTCTGTGGCAGCGGCCACAGCACCAGACTCCCTTCGATCAGTGAGGCATAATTCCATATCGCAGGCCTGCGACACGTGGTGCCACTAACCCTGTTCAACGCAAGCCACCGACACGTGGTGCCACTTACCCTGTTCAACGCAAGCCACCGACACGTGGTGCCACTAACCCTGTTCAATGCAAGTCGGCGACACGTGGTGCCACTAACCCTGTTCATCGCAAGCTGGCGACACGTGGATGAGGGCTCAGGCCTACCCTGCAGACCAGTAGGTCCCACATCCAGCACATAGTCGTGAATCATGAATGGTAGAGTCCACACCAGTGAACGCACAGAAAGGAGTAAGAGGAAGATGCAGCTCAGTCTGGACGAAAACCGTATCAGAGTCACGGTGGTGATCCGACACTATCAACAAGTGGCCTGGTACCATCAACCCTGTTCACCGCAAGTCAGCGTCCCGTGGTGCCACTGAACCTGAACTACGCAGGCCGGTGGGGACAACCAACTGAAGCCGGCGACACTTGGTAAATGGCCCGTGCTGACCGCTGCCTCAGGCCTACACTGCGGTCCAGTAGGTTACACATGTGGAACTGTGTCTTGGGTAAGATGTGGAGGAGTCCACACCATTGGACACGCCTCATCGCAGGCGGCATCCCCTAACAGCACTGGTGCCACTAACTCTGTACGCAATGAGTCATGGGCACCATCTGGTTGGACCTTGATGGCATCTGAGTCCATGGCCTGGTGGTTTTCTGCATCTTCATCTGGCTGGCCCAGATTTGGTATCCGACATGTGTCTGTTCCATTCATCTCCACCATAGTGACTGTTTCAGCGTGGTCCTGCCGTCTGCATCATGCCCTGGGGGTACACCTTCCACTGTTCACTGACACACTCCACGACAAGCCCATTTGTCATCTACGGAGACTTGCTCTGCACTCGTGCCCCTGCTCCAATGCCCTGCAAATCAGCGGCCTGTGGCGGTATGCCTGTGCAGGACACTGGGCATCCGGGGCCACTAACTCTGTGCAGCACAAATCATGGGGTCTTTATGGTTGAATGGTTGTGTCCTTTACGATGTACACTGTTGTCAATTTCTGACTGCACCAGGCAGCCCTTGCCGGCTGGTGTGCACACACCCCACACACATCCAACACAGGTGTCACTCGGTATGTGTGCCTGCTAATAAATGTGGCCGTGCGCATGTGCCCGTAGCCATTCACATCATCTGAGCAAGTGTGTCCGTGTGGTCATTGTGTCAGCATGATGGGCATGGGCCCTGCAACATCACAGTGTGCTGTCTTCAGCGGACGTTACCATGTTACCTCAGCGTTGGCAGTGACCCTGGACATGTAGCCCCGCACGCATCCCCCTGCATGCACAAGTGGCGTGTGCTGGTCCGGCGTATGTCAGGTCAGCGCAGGGGTGTGCTGATTCGGCAGAGGGAGCAGGGTGTGGCTCGGACCTGGCCTTGGGCAGGAAGTGCGATAAGTGTGTTTCTGTGTTGGTGTGTTGTCGTCACCAGGGCCACAGTAGTCGATGTTGCAATGTAGCATGCACCAGGAGGGTGAGCCTGCACGTACGGGGACATGTAGGAGCGCAAGACCACTCGGGGTCTTTGCACGTGCATGCCAAGTGTTATGTGTATCAGTCCTGCGGATGCATGAGTCACTTGCCTGGCCTCATACGCAGTGCGATCACAGCCACCCATGGGCTGTACACCTGTGTCCACCCTGTCTGGACCATTGGCCTACACTCATGTGACCGCACACCTTCAAAGGCCAGCGTCACAGTGTTGTTGGCATGCTGCTGGACATGAGAGGACAGGCATTACAATGGTGTGCCGTAGGAGTGCATGTGATGCTACCGCGCAGCGCACACAAGGGTAAGGGCTCGTGGGAGGGAGGAGCAGCTGTGCGGCAACGTGACACACAGTAAGGCCGCTCATGAGCCACATGCTGGGCATATCATCCATGATTCCCAGGGTCGCAAACATCCCACCACACCCACGACTGGCCTCTGAACCTCTTCTGTATGCATGCAGATGGTGAGGTTACTGTAGGGATGAAAGGTCCTTTGTCTGAACTATCGGGCGGTAGCACATCTGCAGCTCTGAGCAGGAACTTGCTTGTGGCCACCACCCCCTGACAGATACAATAGCATTTGCTTGCGACTCCGACACACTACGCACTGCCCGACGTGAGACCAATGTGTACACATCCCACACGCAGAGGTCCTTGGTCGTAGTTGGTGTGCGTGAAATGGCCTTCACAAGTACTCTCACCCCACCCCAGGCCTGCACCCGTTGCACACAGACACTGCTCAGTGCACCAAGCTGTGCCTTTTCATCCACAGGACTGGCGCAGGGCAAGCCAGTGCCGCTTCAAGCAGAGCCACTGACGCAATGGCAGACCATCCCGAACACATGCTCGACTCCAGTCACATGGAGCTGTACCATGCACATCTGCTGCATGTACTGGGGACACTGCCATTGGCAGTGCTGCGGATCAGTTACCGGCTGAGCTTCCACCTTGCGGACATCACCTGCGTTCAGCCTGTGTTGCATTGTCGCTCGTGCATATTCGAGTGGTCCATGGATGTCTGCCTTACCAACGTAACGGTTGCTGACCTGGATTATGACATGTGTGTGCGCCTCCTGTTGGCCCAGGAGTGTCACCGTGATGCCCGTTTATAGCATGCATGGATGTTTGGCATGCAGGCTGGATAGTGGACCTGGGAGACTGCACGAGTCGTCGTGTGCAGTGAGCACATTGAGCCACTACCCGATTGGACTTTGGTGCACATTGGGTCCAGTGGTTGGAGTCAGCACATCTGTCCGGGTCAGCTGATGGATTACGTTGACGACATGTTGGATGTGGTGTATCGCTCATTGGAGGTGTTGGCCTACGCTGCTGCACTCTCGTTCATGGACGAGTGACAAGGTACCTGCAGCCACAACTGGATGTGACCCATTGCACACGTCCCGATGCCTGGTTGCATGTTGGGAATCTGGTCACATGTCCCAAGACGACAGTGGACATGGCTGCATTGGCCTAGATCCAGGTGCGGGCAACCAACGCGGGTTGGCACTGACTTGTGTTGTGATGGACTCCCCCGAGGTGGACATGGGCGCTTTCCTACGTTCATCATTCAGACATGCTGCTGCATTGGTCTGCATATCGTGGCACTTCTCTTGGCCAAACTGACACGCACTTGTTGATAAAGTTTCCGCACTTTCACTTGTCTCCAACTGTGTTGTGTCTTGATTTGTATGCCAATGTGTGTGTCACAGACTCTCTGGCTCCCTGCCATACGTGCATTGCTACCCCATCAGGACTGTGGGTTTGTACTTGTGCGTTATCATGTCCCTGTTTCGTGCTTTGCCAGATGCGTATGACCGTTTACCGACCACAGGCGGGTGCACTTGTGTCCTGTGTTTGGTTGTGCAAATGTTGGTGTTTGTACCACATTCTTTTTGATGTTGGGGTGCTCTGCTTCCTATGTGTGTGTGCTGCATTGTGTGTGAGATGTCCCTTGAGCTCTGATTTGGCTCACCCTTCTCCCTTTCAGGCAGTGTGGTTTTCACTTCTGTGCTTGTTCAGTGGTGTGATATTGCCAGGTTGTGTGACTTGTGCTCTTGGTTGGTGTTGTTACTCTTGGGCATGGCTTGTCTGCAGTTGTGCTGTGCTTAATTGTGCATGTGTGCCAATGTGCCCATCTCCTCCCGCCCCCCAAGTCCCTGCTGGTTCCTCTCCCTGTTGCTGTTGTGTCTGTTGTTTTGGGCAGTTTCCGATCCCCGAGTCCTGCCACCATCTCCAGACTGATGTGGTGGACACCATTTCCTCCATGTCATCCAGCTCCTGGTGTGGCGCTGGACTCCCACCTCCGGTGTGCATTGCTGCCTTCTTGTTGTTCACCATTTAAAGAAATGGAGTAACCCTGTTTCCCTCAGAACCTGGGTATGTATGATATATAAAGAAATGGTTCTGTCGGGAAGGTGTCAATTGCTTTGTACAAGTAAAATCACTGTATTCACAAGATTTGATTTTTTGTGAAGTAACTATGATTGTTATGCTAGGTTCAACATCCCTGCTGGAGAACCAAACTGTACTGTTTTAACACACCACAAGGACAATTATTTTTTAGTCAAACGAACTGTTTTGTATTGTACATAAATTACTGAACATGGCTGTCAAGAAAACAATACAAAATAGGGTAATAAAGTGATTAAAGTGCAAAAAGTGACTTCGTGGAGATATGTGAAAAATGTGCTATACGTATATTATACAAATAGGCAACACTTAGTAGCAACAATAGTAATGTAATACTGTCCAATGTTTTCAATGCATGAATACACGACCCAAGAATTACTTTGTGTTGGGGCCTGTGCAACTGCGTAGACTTGCGTGACTGCAACGTCGACTTTTCGACCCTAGGGACTAGTGCAGCTTAACATGCGTCAAGGGCGGGTCTTCATCAGGACAAAGGATAGGTGAGCAATGGTTAACAGCTGTCAAGCAATCAGAAAACAAAGATTCAGGTGTGTTCCAAGTATATGCAGGATTAGGTGTGTATATGCAATTGGGAATTCGCGCTTACCAAAATTAATCGAAGAAGATTCCTATGGAATGAATAGTAAGGGATCCGGGTGAATTCAGCATCCGTAGACACACATCGAGTGGTTGTGGTCTAAAAAGAAAACACAGTGTGGAGCGTAATGGAAGGACCGCTGTGACACTGATGTAGAGACACGCATGCATACTTGAATGATGCCTTTAAATATGTGATCAATTGATCAAGGGAAGCATAATTTTATCCTCTGTATATGTTAAACTGAGGATTAGTGAGGGCCCCACATGCCTGAGGTTAAAAGCACGGGCATGGAGCAAGGGTATATTAATGGGCCACATATAATTTATAAGTACTGTTGCAACCCGTATGGGAACATGAAATCGGGAAGCGCAATTCTATCCCCTGAACATGTGAGGCAGCGAATGTGTAAACTAAAGCGGGCCGACAAGTGCGTGATGTTAAAAGAATGGGCCACATTTGAATATTCCCAGCGTACGATTAAATAAGTGGTCAATTAGTCAGTATATGTTAAACTAATGACTAGTGAGCACGTACGTGAGGCTAAAAGCACGGGTGTAGAGCAAGGTCCCAGGAAGCGTAATTCTATCCCCTAAACATGTGAGACAGTAGAATCTGTAATCTGCAATGGGCAGACAAGAGCGTGATGTTAGTTGCCACAAGTGAATATTCTCAGTGCACGATTATGTCAAGTATACTCAAATGAGATAAGGGGATGATTACCCAGCATGTACAATTCTGGTGTGCACACAAAAGAGACATTCAGGCAATAAAATGCACTAATTAAACTGTCCCAGTTGTAGTATAGACATAATTACCTGGGACAATGCACAGAATTCCTTCGAGTCTCTACCAGCCGGTTGGAGACTAAATGATTAAATAAACGCCGCCAGCTTCGCGGTCGTTATGCCGCAAATAAAAACCAAAATAAATCTTGGGCCGAGAAGTGGTAGTCATCTTACAATGCTGCCCAGACCTGCCTTTTTGTTTTTGGCGTGTGTCTGCTTGTTTGTGCGTTTCGCATCATTCCGGATGTTCTGGTTTTCTTCCATTATCCTCCTCCGCTCTCAGGCTGCATTCACCTTGTCCAAGATGGCCTGCCATGTACAATGTTTTGTTGCCAATGGGGCTTGTGGGGTTGTATCCTGACTCGGGTTGCCTCCATTGTGCTTGGCTGTTGTTTTCTGTTTGGTTTGTCTTTTCTTTTTCAGGCTTTTGTTGTGCTTATTCCCGCCTGCCGTGTGTGTCGCGAGCCTGGCGGTGCTTATCCCTGCTTTCCTCATCGCGAATGGGCTCAACAAATGTTTTTTGTGTTGTGGTTTGTGTTTTTATCTCCGTCAAGGTGGTTGTATCGTGGACATTGGCCGCGGTTTTGGCAGACTATCGCATGGTACCTACCGCCTTGTTGTGAATTCCACGTTGACATAGGGTTATTTTCCCGCGATAGGCTGCGATGTGTAAAGTTGCATTCGCATTTTTTGGTGCTGTTTAGCACACGTTCTTGTGAATATACCCCAATGTCTTTTACCCATGTGTTAACAGGAACATTTTGAGAAACAGAGGGGCATATTAGCAAGAACCTCGTTAAAATGATCGCTGTTTTAGTGGCAGGAAACTGCCGCTAAAACGGCAATAATGAGCTTGCTAATATACGTTATAATATTGCAATAGAAGCCCAGGTTATATGTCCTGCACATCTAACCTGGGCTTCTATTGGAATTCTATAACGCATATTAGCAAGCCCATTATCGCCGTTTTAGCGGCAGATTCCTGCCTCTAAAACGGCGATAATTTTAACGAGGTTCTTGCTAATATGCCCCTGAGTGGATACTTAGAGGTGAATTTGCCAGAGAAATTTACAAGATGCTTCCTTACAAACTAAAGTAAGAAAAAAAGCTTTAGTCCAATCATCAAAATTATGTATTCTGAACTCTGCTATAAATCAGAACTCCAGTACAGTGAATGCACTGAAATATACATAGCCTCATCCTGATAAGAATACTGGTTGTTTATTATTAGTTAATAAAAACTATAACTGGTTACATAAGAAAAGTAACCTAATCAGAGTAACTTTAGAAACGATGACGGAGGAAGGCAAGATGGCGCCTGCGTGAGTTTTCGTGCCGGCCGTTTGAGAGGATCCTCCACTGTCCCGCAGCTCTATAATATGCTGTTGTGTGCTACCTAACGCTTTGAGAACGGACCTTTTTCTGAGTGGGTTTTTTGAGAAAAGCAGTCGCTTCGCCTCACCTTCTGATTCTGACACGCTGACAGGTTGAAAACGCCGACATTGATTTCAACGCCGATGCTGGAGGTTGTGGCCGCGCTGTGGAAACTACGGAGAGCTTGGTGGGCGGTAACCTTCACAGGTGCTCCGACTCGGCTACGCGGTGAGCAGTTTGCCAGTACGGAGTTTGGTCGGCCGAAGAGAGCAGCAATGGCTCCGAAGCACGTACGGAAAGTCCGCGGCCAGGAAGTAAAGACCGGGCATACTCTCCTTGCAACTAAAGAAGGTGAGAGGGATACTGTTGCGCACCCGTCTGCTGGGAAAGCTAAACAAGCTATAATGACTCTGTTCTCTACGGCAGAGCAAAAACGTCAAGGGGTGTTGACTAACGAGCTTCAAACAGATAATGCTCACACCACACCACGGTCTGATGTTTCGGCTGCAGATAATGTATTAAAGGATACAGGAGATGACAATGTATTAAAAACTCTGTCTTATATCGAATTAAAAGAGACGGAATCGAGCCGGTCAATACCTTTTGAGGCAGTAACGGTGAATGAAAGTTTGATCCCTGAAAAGCCCGTTATGGTTATGTCTTCGGAGTTCGAGTCTGGGGATTTTTACTCAGTCTCAGAGAACTCTGCCTCTTCGTGTGAAGAGCTGGCTGCGCAATATTCGAAACAAATGCTCATTGAGGGTGAAGGTGATTCATTTGAAGATGAGGCGAACGCCAGCGGTGAGCTTGGGGAGGAGGACACCCCGGCCACTCTAAGAGGTCGAGGAGATGTATTTCAGGCAGAGGCTGCTACTGGATCTCAAGATGGCCAAGTGGGGGACATCACTCTTGCTACAATATATCAAACTATCTTGAGCCATATGGACAAAACTGCATTAGAGAGCCATAAAATCCAAAACTCTTGTCGGAAGTTACAGGGGTCGATCAGAAGGTTGGTCAAAGCACAGTCGGATTTCGGAGAGCGATTTACGGAAGCTGAAACTCGAATTTCCAATATTGAGGATGAACTGATCAAACAAAAAACGGCTACTGAGAGTTTGAGCAGTAATAGAGAGGATGTACTTTGGCGAATGGCTGATATGGAAAATCGTTCTCGCCGCAACAATTTAAAAATAATGCAGATTCCTGAAGGCAACGAAGGACAAGATCCACAGAAATTTGTAGTGGACCTTTTTCAGAAAGCGTTTCCAAGTTTGAGTAAATGGGATTGGGATCGAGAAATTGAAAGGGCTCATAGATTCCCGTTTAATATTCAATCTCGTTTTGGGCAGAATGTAACTAGATCAAGACCCAGACCGATTCTTGTAGCTTTCAATAGTTTTCGTGCTAGAGAAGATGTTTATCTGCAAACGCGCTCAAATAGTCAATCCATGGCTGAAGGATTCACTTTTTTTACGGTACCTGATTATTCCAAACATACAATGGATATTCGTTGGCAGTTGCGACAACTGGTGGATTCATTTAAAAAAAAGGGCGTGCAGGCGTATATCATGAATCCTGCAAAACTAAAAGTGATTTATAAAGAAAAATCGAGATTTTTCACCAACGTTGCCTCTGCTAAAGAGTACTTACACCTTCTGAAGGACTCTTAAATGGATTGTTTTTTCATTGTTTATATAAAATATTCGCATATTAGTCTGCGGATGCTGAGCTAGCTATTTGGGTTATTGATATAAGACAGTCTATTTGTATTATACTGTTATTTATGTCTTCTGTTCATCCTCCGATCAGGATTGAGGTTCGAAGATCATTGACTAAGATAAATTCAGGTGCCACATAGCAGGGAGGGGTTTCCTCCATATTCTTTATTTTATTCTTTCTTTTGCGACAGAGTTGATAGAGCTGTGGGAGTCGACAGAGGGGGCCGACGCTCATCTCCATCCACAGGACTGTGTCCTAAAGCCTTGATTAAGGGAGGGGGAAGGGGTTTTTGGGGGGTGGGGCTTGGGATACGAGGTTGGGGAGGGGTAAGAGGGGTTGGGGAAGGTGGAGGGTATGGGGTTGGGAATAAAGGAAGAAACTCCATGGTGGTTCCAAATGACAGAAATGAAAAAGATATTTTCGTATGGTGTACGTATGTCAAGAATTTAATTTTGTTAAATTTTCAGTTTGGTAGGGCCAATATTGCTCTGAGGATTTTGATTCTGAGAATAATGTTCAATGTCTCGCAGTATAAAAATTTGCTCTTTTAACGTATCTGGGCTTAATTCCGGCAATAAAAGACGGAGAATAGCTGCAGAAATTTGTTTTATCCAACCAGATATTCTTTGTCTGCAAGAAACACATTTGTCTTGGGATAATAGGTCACTTGTAGCAGACTTGGGCTATACGCTGATTGTAGCTTCCCAACAAACCAATAACATCAGAGGGGTTATGATCCTTTCTAGACCCGGATATTGTAAAGCAGGCCGTAAATTAGATGATAAATGGGGCAGATGGGTTATATCAGAGCTTACAGTACGAGGTAGGGCTTTCACAATTTGCTCAATATACGGATCTAATCTGGACGAGGCTGAAGTCTTGGAACTATTAAATATAGAGCTTGCTAATTGGAGAGTTCCGTTAATTTTATGCGGAGATTTGAATATTAATTTGAGTACCACGGAACTAATGAGAGGCTTAGAACATTACCAGGGACGGAAACCACGAGTTTTTAAGGCCTTATACAATCTAGTTAATGACCATGGCCTGGTGGATATTTGGAGCAAAAATTACCCTACCCTTCCAGGATATACCTATTATTCTGCACCACACAAGAAACTTGTCCGGCTAGATTATTTTTTTACATCTTTAACTATCCACACTCAGATAAGGGTACAGACTTTCCCCAGAGTTACATCGGATCATTCTCCTATTTTGATTGATTGTTCAATTTTGACTGAGATAAGTACTTTAAGAAGTTTCTCATTCGATAGGAAGCTCTGTCTTAATGAACAATATAGAATCCACATGACGGAGTGGATGACAGAATTCTTCAACATCAATTTAGGCTCGGCTAATATTGTAACAGTGTGGGACACATTTAAGGCTTGCTTTAGAGGAGAAGCGATAAAATTTGGATTATACCATCAAAATAAATTACGGTGTCAAATGAGGGTGCTTTATGAGCAATTAAAGGTAGAGGAAGTAGGACTCGCAAAAGCATTAACAAAAAAAGATAATTCAATCCAGATATCTCTAATGGAAGCAAAAATTGCACAATGTAAAGCGACTATAACAGGGGTGTGGGCTGAAGAGACTGCTCGTAAATATCTGGTAAATAGAAGACATATTTACGAATATGGCGAATCCATTGGCCGGTCTTTAGCATTAAGACTGAAAATGAAGGCGACTTCTCGATTGATTCCGAAATTACAGGATCAATCTGGGGCGGTTCGGGAAGCTCCGTCAGAAATTCTAGAAATATTTCATCAATTTTACTTGGAGCTTTATACTCGGCAATCAAACTCCTCTATAGTTCAAATTCCGGATGCGGCTATATTAAATCAACTAACCGACATTGAGGCAGACGATTTAGATAGTCCTTTTACTATGGAGGAACTAGAGGGGGCTGTTAGGCAAATACCAAATGGAAAAGCAGCTGGCCCGGATTTTATCCCCGGGGAAGTTTACAAATGCTTCTTTGAGCCATTGAAGAATGTGATGCTAGAAACGTTCAGGATGGCACAAACTGGAACAGCTCCAATTACATGGAATGACGCTTCTATAGTTGTTTTCAGTAAAAAAGGGAAGCCTCCGGAACGACCTGGATCCTACCGGCCAATATCTTTGCTTAATTGCGATAGTAAGCTATACTCCAAAATGATTGCGAATCGTTTATCTAAGGTTATATCCTCATTAGTAACCACAAATCAGCATGGTTTTATACCAAAAAGAGGCACGGTCTCTCATATTAATAAAGTTATCACTTTATTTGATTTTGCAGATGCGGAAAAGAGGGACTTAGCATTGATATTGCTTGACGCAGAAAAAGCTTTTGATCGTGTAGAGTGGGTTTATCTATGGGAAGTGATGAGAAGGATGGGGTTTGGGAAAGCTTTTTTAACGGCAATCCAGGTATTATATAATGCTCCAAATGCCAGGATTGCGGCTATGGGTCTAAAATCTGAAAAGATCAATATCACTAGAGGCACACGACAAGGATGTCCCTGCTCTCCCTTACTTTTTGCAGTATATATTCATCCTTTTATTATTAGTTTACAGAATTCTCCTCGTATTAAACCTTTTTTTGTTACAGGTATATCATATACAGTATTTGCATACGCAGATGATATAGCTATAGTGACCATTGATCCTAGGGAGGCAATAGGGGAGATTGAATTATTAGCTAAAAGCTTTGGAGCTATGTCTGGGTATAAGTTAAATTCTGCAAAAACCCAAGTTCTTTGCACAAAGAATATACTATTTAATGATTCTCGGGTTATAGACGAGGTTACTTACTTAGGCATTAAAATTAAAACCCAAATGCAAGAGATTGTTGATAGTAATTGGAAGGAGACTATATCGCAAATTAAGCATTCATTAGATAGATGGAGCAGACTTCAACTATCAATAATAGGAAGGGGGAATATAATTAAGATGAATATCCTAGCCAAGATCTTATACCTATTTCGAAGTATCCCATTGGAATTTTCATTTAAGCATATACAGCAATTACACAATATCTTTCGGAAGTTTTCCTGAGCTCCAGGCAAAGTTCGTAGAGCCATGAAATGGCTGACGCTACCGGAAGAAAGAGGAGGGCGCGGTTTGACTGATTTCTTATGTTATTATTATATATGTTTTTTACAAAAAATGAGCTATATACTGACAGGGGAGCCTCCAAATAATGAAGCGGATGCCCCATCTATCTTTTTTTTACTACTAGGAGAACAGGCAAAAGGTTGCTTATTAAAGGAATTAGAGGGCACCTATTACAAACATACTCGATTTAAGGTATTGGCCTCAGCATTTAAAGTTTGGAGAAACATCAAGAAAATGATTAAATTGGGTAAAATCACATATTACACCCCTTTTGATGCTAATAAAATACTCCCCTCCGTGTTCTGGGACGATAATGCAAAGTTATGGATTAGAAAAGGGATTTAAAAAATTGGTGATCTATAAGATAATAAAGCAACGCTAGTCACATATGCAGAACTGGTAGACAAATACCAGCTACCACAGGCGTCGTTTTTTTAAATATCTTCAAGTTCGTGACTTCTGCTTGAAAAACCAGATTGAGGCTCTCCCTAATAATTTAATAGAGGGGATCCGTCTTCAAAAAAGGATTGGCCCACTCTATTCGATTTTGACGGAATATAGATACATGATATTCAAAAATATAATCAGTATTGGATAAATCAGCTAGGAGATCCCCAAATTAATATCTTGGAACCTTTATCCCTTGCTAAAAAAAATTTCATGGCAGCTAATCTAAAAGCTCAAGTTTATAAAACGATCTTCAGGCTATATTACACTCCTAAACGTATGGCATCTTGGGGAGATAAATATAACGGGAAATGTTTTCGATGTGGGGATCCGGAAGCTGATATGTTGCATATTTTTTTTAATTGTACAAAATTGTTGCATTTTTTGGATAATGTTGAAAAATTTATGTCACTGGTATTGTCATGCCCTTTGAAGATCTCCTCTTCACTTATGGTATTGGGAAGCTGTCAAAAAACATACAGTCATCCTGTTTTAAAAGAACACAGGTATTTCCTATTCCTTGCAATGACTGTAGCTCGCTTATGTATCGCAACAGAATGGCTATCATCTGAGCCCCCGACTTTTGAATTCTGGAGATCCAAGCTGTATCGTATTTATGAAATTGAAATGAATCTGTATGCGTTGAAGGGCGCTCGGAAGAAACGTATAGGAATGTTAATCTGGAGGGCTCTCACAAATTTTTTGGGAAGCACAAGTACACCGTAGCAGTTGAGATTTGGCTTCTCTTCCTCTTTCTTTTATTTTTGTTTTTTTTTCTTTAGAACTGATTTATGTATTTTTTTATTTTTTTAATTTCATTTGTCATGGTTAAAGTCATGTTTGTGTATATCATTGGAACTGTCATGGAAATAAAAAAAGAAATATACATAGCCTCATCCTGATAAGAATACTAGTTGTTTATTATTAGTTAATAAAAACTATAACTGGTTACATAAGAAAAGTAACCTAATCAGAGTAACTTTAGAAACGATGCCTGCGCCTAGAAAGAGCACGAGAATATCTTTTTTTTAAATGACATCAATAGAATCGTTGCATGCTCAGAATCTTGCACAATGATCAGTGTAAGGAGTCTTTAGTGCTGGCAGGGTTAAAAAAAAACCCGAGTGGTAACATTTTTTAACAAAGAAAGAAACACCAGAGGGTGGCACAGCTGCAATATTCAACTCTAGAGAGAATATTTGTGTGCCTTTCCTATGAAGTTTACTTACACTTTACATCATTTGTCTTATATATTCATTCCAGAGCATAAAAGAACAATTGCTTATAATACACTGATCTCACGTGTTTGGGACCTATAGCTGTCTGAACAGACTTGCAAAATGCTGTAATTATGTAACAAGACTGAGAAACAACGCTTGCTTTCCACTGCTCTGCAGTAGCACTTCTCAGCCCCAGGGCTGGAGCCTGCTCCTTGTAGTACACGTTTATATTCTTGTTTAAAATACCACAATTCAAAAAGGCCCATTCACAACAGTGGTCCTCTTTGTATGCATAAGGCATAGGCAGGAGGTTGTGCTTTATGAAGTGTACATTCGGTGTATAGGGGAGAAGGCTGTCTGCTATTGGAGAAATGTTACATTCATTTTGAAAGAGGGTGTCTGCAGCAACCATGCATCTTTTGGGCCACTGTGCTTTATTATAAGTGCGGGAGGGTGCATAGGATAAATACAGCAATGGGTTTTCCATAGTGCTTCGTTTCACAGAATGCCAACTTCATGGCACTGTAAAGAGCCGGGACCTATGTTGCATGGTGTGGGCTCTGGAGTTTTGCCGTCAGCAGGCGTGGACGGGTTGTCAGGATGGGTCTCTAGGTGGCATTCCTAGGTGGCACAAGGGGTGGGTTCAGTAGAGCCAGCAGGGTGTGTCAACTGGAAGTCTGCACATGGCACCTGGAGGGACTGCCAGGGCGGAGAGCTGCTAGGTGGCAGACTAGTCAGGCACGACAGAGCCTATAAAGTATCCCCTCATCATACCCTCGCGTACTCCAGCCTACAACGGTGCCCTCACCCACAAAACCACCAGACACAACTAGGAAAAAAGATAACATTTACCCGGACCCCTCTCTTGCCCACTCCCCTTGCATGAGCTCTGCCTCTTTCTCACCTCCCCCTGCACGCACAGCCCGTCGAACAGATCCCCACACCTTCTATAAATCCCACGCCTCAGGTATCACTGTGATATTCAGGCTCAAAAGGGGAGATGTCCCGGGGGCCCTTCGGTGAATTCCCATCCCTGCCCCCTCCTTCTCACCCCCTTCACCCCCCCCCTGCACTCCCCACTTTTCCTCCCACACCCCCCCACTCCATGCAGGAGGTGCCCTTACCTGGAACAAGAGAGCAGTCCAGTTGGCCTCCATGACGCGTTGCTGTTGTTAGGAAAAAAACAAGCGAGTCCACCGACTGTGAGAGAGCAAGTATCGCTTTGTATGCAATTAAATCTGAAAGGTACCAACACAGACACAGAAGCACCACTCCCTAATCAGAGCGGATGGCTCGAAAATGCCCTCTCTAAGGCCTATCAAAAGCATCGCGCACACAGGGATGTGTGCAAAAAAAAACATGCACACATCCCTTACTTAACGACACTGCTCTACCCAGGCATTTACACAAGAGCCAGTGCCCACACATACTATGTGCCCTCGGTCGAGGACTGTGCCGCCGGGCTTCCTTCGCCTCCTTGCGCAGGCAGCATGCCATGATGGACTCCAGAGTCATTTTTCCTCCTGACAGCCCACCCAGCAGCCACCAACACCACCGATAAAAAAAGCAAAAAGCCCCTGCTTTGCAAACGCTGCCCAGTTCACTAGTGCCACAGCAGCAGCCAGCGCAGAAGCCCCCCGTGTAACGCAGGGATCATCCACACTGAGGGGGGCACAAAACACCCAGTAAATCGGTTCTGCTGCTGCTGCCTCTCTCTGTCAGTCGCCTGGTCCAACTCCTCCTCCGCCTCCTCCTCTCTAAATCATGCAGCAAACAACAAGGAAACATCCACGGGAGCACAGCAGAGTAGACCCCCCCTCTTGTCAGGAGTCACCAATATGAGCTTCCTTTCAGAAAACTAGGCTAACAAGCCACGGCGAGAATGGGAACAGCCTCTGCTTGTGCGAGAAAATAAATAAGTAAATAATCAAGCGCGACCGAAGCGGACCGCGCTGAAAATGATAAACAAGCACGGCCGAAGTGGACCACGCTGAAAAGGAAAATGAAAGAGTGCTTAACAGACTTATAAAGGAGACTGTGTTACTCCTCCAGTAAAACATCCAGGGCCTCATTTATGAAAAGTGACGCATCGCTACGTGAAAACAGTGATACGTCACTTTTCATTGCGCTCTCCTTGCGACATGCTGGATGCGTCATATTAAAAATATGATGCATCATGTCGCAAGGAGCTACAGATACGTCAGTATTTCTGATGTATCTGTAGGTGCAAAAATGACGTATTGCTGGAGTGTGTCACAAAAGTGACGCAACTTCAGCAATGGGTAATTTAACATGGCCAAGTCCCATTTCAATGTGCCTGCATCAGTCTTACGCCTGCTGTGAGGCAGGCGTAAGATATTGACGCATTTGCATCCTAGAAATGGCGCAGTGAAATCTCATAGATTTCACTGCGTCACTTCTACGAGGCTTACTTGCGTGAGAACGCCTCTCCTGCATACATTATACCTGGCACAGGTATAATGTGGCGCAGCGGTTTAAAAAGTGACGCATCTACCTAGATGCGTCACTTTGTAAATATGACGCAACATGGTGCATTTTTTACGCTGCTGGTAGATCACAGAAAGAGACGCACCGGCGGTGCAAAAGTGATCCAAAGGCTCATAAATAAGCCCCCCAGCCTGGGTGGGAGGAACAAAAAGGAGACAGGGCGGTAACAAGACGCGACTAAAAAGCCTCACTCGCAATAAAAAGCCAGCGTTTACCATAAACAATGATGCAACAATGACGCAAGCCAATGAAAATACGAGGCGGAGACTACACTCCACTCCTCAATGTTATCGATTACAAGAGGCCTCACAGACCGAGCAACGCATGTGCGCAGCAACGCCAGACAAGACCTGAAAAATGAGCCTCAGTTCTGAGGTGATGAAACAATGTTGGTAAGCTTCAGTCTGTGAAGGGTGAAATGGGACACTTAAATTCGAGGTTCCACTGATTTTTGATCCCATGGGTCAGATGTTTCAGAGCCGTCCACACTGAGCACGTCTTCCATGAGAAGGGGACAGACCGGGTACTCGTGGAGTCCTGGTGACTAAGAGGTCGAAGTTGGCGAGATCTATGGGAAATGTGCCTATACTTTTTCATTTTACAAAAAAATCCCATACTTTTTGTTAAAAACCCACCATCCCTATACAGTTAACACAGAGTTGGAGATGCCTCTTGCTGAAAAGAAAAGAAACAGGTCTCCTCTGAAGCTGAAGGAGGGACTGTTAAAGAAGTTGCCTGCCACCTGAAAGAAATGTAAATGTGTGCAATTGGATAGCCACAAAACGTAAAGGCCGGTCGGTCAGTATAGGCTTTAATGGATGTAGTCACGAAGAGCTTCATGGTGATAATGATTGATGCTTATTGAAAGATAATAGAAGGGTGTTGCCAGCTGAGTTCCTGAGTGCATCCTTTTAAAAAAAACATATACAAAATGTTTGCACCAGGTAAAGTCCGATTGGCCATTACTAAAATATTTTAAAGCACTTTCCATTACCTTAAACACTAAATATGTTTGCACATTTTACAGCAGCCTATTGTAAACTGTGTGCGATACAATTTTTAAATAATGACTTGCATATTCACAGTGCTTTATCACACAGACAGGGACCTCTTAGCACTATACAAGCACAAGTCCCTATTCCCCACTGTACCAATCAGGATTCAGTTCTCTGACTCTCACAGGTATCTGTAGTAATCACATTACTTAATCAAGGCGTCATAATGTAGAAGAGTGAATTTCCCACTGATTAGTTTAACTTGCATTTATTTCGCATTTAAGGTATGTGTACCTTCTTTTATATGTAGTTACCTCAAAGTGAAAGACCAATAAAATAGAGGATATTCTGCAGCTCTTTTTTGCCATGTGTTTGAGCCTGCCCCTACACTCACTGCCCCCTACTCTCAAGGCACTCAGCATCACAGTTCCCATAGATTGTTATGCACTTCAAACACTGCTGCGAGCCTGACAGATCTGCAGCCTGGGGAAAACCCTGTGCCTTTACAGAATCCGTTGCAGGACTGTGGCAGGAGTAAGCTTGACACATGGGAGGGGTAGGGAGGACAGGGGGTGACAAAAATGTAAGGTAAATGAGGGGCAAAGAATATATGGAATGAGATAAAGAAATGGAAAGAGGGAAGGAAGAATTGGGTAAGTGGAAATGAATTAAAGGAGAAGAGGGTAGAAAAGTAAGAAGGAAGGAAATAAAGAAAGAAAAATAATAAGAAAAGATGAGGAAGAAGGACATTGGAGATAGAAAAGTGAGTTAACAAGGGCGGAGAAAGGTAACGCGATGTGAAAGAATATAAACAGGGGTAGTAGAAGACCAAAACAAGCGGGGATAGGGAAAAGGTGGAAGAACACCAGGGGAGGGGAACAATGTGAAGGTGAAGGAGAGATTGTAGGGACAGAGGCAATGAAGTTGATATAGAACATGGAGATGAAGAGGCGATATTGAATTGATTGGGAAAGGGGGGAAGTGCGAGATGTCAGAGGTGAGAGGACAAAGGGCAGAAAGAGGGGGAGGAACAATGAGAGTGAAAGGCAGAGTGAGAGTACAAGGTGCATAAAAGTAGCAAAAAGTGGAAGTAAAACTGAGGGAAAGAAAAACAAAGACAAGATGGAGGAGACAGATTAGGAGAAGTGGGAAGAGTGAGACAGGAAATGGACACGAGATTGTGGGAACCTGCAAAAGAGGCAGCCAAAAGGTGTCTAATTGCTCAACATATGAGATAAGGTATTTTACATAATCCCATAGATGAACACAGTTGTCAGGACATGAACCACCAGTTGTACATGCCAGAGAATATTCTGCAACTTCTAAATCCAGTGGCTTAATTTTGTGAGATTAGTATTCACAATGAAGTTGCATTCATGTAATTCGGAGTGTTTCGGCCCACCCAAAACCCATATCTAGTAGCGGCAAAGGCTTTTAAAGTGGCATGGGTGAGTCTCACCTTCAAAAAACATAGACCGACTTCTGACTTTGAAGACACATCACTGGGTGATGATTGAGCAACAGCAACATGCAAGACTCAATGCTCCACCACCATGGCGTTTTGTGCCAGGGCCAAAAATATTTTAACAGAATGGCTCTTCACGTCATCCCTGTTCTGAACCTTTGATGCTTCTGGGCCCTCTTGATCTATACAATTTGACTCGAAATTAAAATAAAATGAATAAACTATCGCCAGAGTACTATGACTCCTTTAATGGAACATTTTAAACTTGGAAATAAGACCCTAAACATCTGCTGTTCATGAAACTTTAGAACAACCAGCTGATGAGACAAGCAATCTACAACTAGCTTGACTCAGCACAAATCCCCAGTTTCCCAATGAAGGGTTTGTGTCTTTGCCGGCCATAATGCCATCTCAACTGTTTACTGTACAAACCAACAGATCACCACCCACCTGGAAAGTTGGGGTGCTTCCTGCGCGTCGACCACTACCAGAAGGTCCTGGAATGCTGAATAAGACACAATCAACCAATCTTGGAACATTGTCAAAAACTCGGGCGGGTGTGTCCTTTAGCAAACAATATCGGAGGTAGATCTCGCCATAAAACCCCTCAATGAAAAATAAAAACCCAGGTCATGTGATAAGACAGACATTCTCAACCATGTGCATCTCTTCATACACCCTAACGTTCCCATGAATCTTGGCTTAGAATTTCCCATACGTGGGCCAGATTGTATTCTCCATAAATTCAAATCGTTCCAAACCACCATCTTTGAAGATTTCACTTTATCTCCAGGCATTTTCTCTATTGTCTTCAGTATCAGTTGCTCTAATGAATACTTGTATGTTGCCAGATTGCCTTTTCCATTTGTAGTTGTCAGGTTTGGGGAACAGAAGTAGAAGCTTTGACACTGTTGCAATCTTTTGTGATTACTTACGGGTGACAAAGTTGGATACATCTTAAGTCTTTCTGTAACATTTGCAGAATGAGACACCAAGTTGTGTACTGGGGTGGAAAGGGACAGCAACCAACAACCTGTACTTTCTCAACAGTATCTTAGAATTTGCAAGAACAGAAGGTGATTTCTACTTTTTGTGTGCAGTGCTCAATGTGTAAAACAATAAGTGCCGGGGCCCTCATCAGGAAGCCACTGCAGTTTCCTCTACATATTATCACTGTATTTACACAACTACTAACCATCACATTGAAGTGTGACAATTCTGACTGTTCGAGGCCGCCAAAGCTTTAAGAATGGCTTGGGTGGTAGGTTTTAGTTGTATTTAATGTATATTAAATTAACAAACTACGGTTTCTCTGCTCATCTTTAAGTAACTCAAAGAGCACCACAATGTGGCAACTGTCATAAGTGTAGGTTCCGGCAATTAAGTGCTGGTGCCGAGCACTTGAAACCCCTGGCTCAAATTAAGCACTGGTGCAGTGGGGTTTAGATATTATTTGTTAAGTGATTGGAATGACATCCAGGCAGCGTCTGTGTTTAAGGATGCTGTTAGGCATCAGTACTTTATAGTATATTTAGGTATCATCATCATGTTGATAGATGTCAAGGTCTTGTTGGCTCTTAAGAGAATTGTTGAAAAGTTATACTTTACAATGTCTTTAGGTGAGAAAGAGAATTATGAGATGTGGAGACCAAGTATTGACAGAGAGGCGCCTAACTATTCAGACTGGTGGGGGCTGTACTGTGTATGAACTTCAACTAACGACTCATTCACCAACCTTACAACTAGCCCTATTACAATAAAATGATACTGGCATAATCACTCTCCAATATATGAGAGGAACTTCCTGTATTAGATTTTGAGCTTTATTAACGATAATCCCATGGAAAGAGATAGGGTCTATTCACTACATCTCCCTAAAAATATTCAAGGAAAATATTTCCAAATGGATGAATCTCCCATCGCTTGTGCATAAATGGCTACTAAGTCTCACCAATTTAGGAATTAGTCACATTTTGGACACAGCAACAAAGTTCCTAGGAGTCACCATTGATCATAATATAGTACAGGAAAAATACAGTCGTTTTCTGAGTCAGAGAATTTCAGAAAGCACTTGGGCAAGTAGGAACATATCAGCCAATCAGAACGTGAGTTCTCAAACTTCTACATCATTTACTTCCAGCTTCGCGTTCTAAACCAGCACTGATTAAGTGAAGAGATCTTGAATAAGCCTGCCTGTTATATGGTAAAAAACGAGAGCTGTGTATTTTTCTGCCATCCTTTTGCATAACTATATGTACCTTAAAATAAGGTTAGTTCGCATGCACTTTTTGTACTTTTATGCACTCCACAAAGCTTTAATATGAATCTCACCCTTCAGTGTATTAATATTTATTGTTTCATATCTCCCATATTTAAAGTCACAGGACAGCCGACGTTATATTAGTGTGTCCATTTATATGTAAAATCGTAGACCATCTCACCCGTTTTGTCCAATGGGCTCATTTTGAAAAATAACATTGTTTTCGAAAATATCTATATATTTCAAAATAATTAATTTTTAATGTCATGTTTTTATTTTTCTTTCTAATATATACTCATATTACGATGCTACTGGCAGGCGACTCCTTAATGATACATAAACATCACTTGTGAGTTTTGATTAATCAGTGGCCACTATTTTTTGAAACTCGCTTTCTGGGCGCCCCTGAATCAGTCTCTTCTTTCTTGTGCACCTGACACATCGGCCAGAACCAACAACCAATAAAAGCCGCTTTCCCATGGTTAAACCCCAGTTAACAGGGAGGTGAGATGGCTGTCTGGACTCCCCACTAATTATGCCAGGGAGATCTGGGCTGTTGCGTCTTTGCTCCAAGGTGGGAGGAGACATTGCCACAACCCCTTTCTTGCTTTCAGTATTAGATTAACATGAAAAACTAAACAGGAATCGGGAGAGGTAGTTTAATAGCCCCTAAAAGAATGTGTAATAAAAGTGCCCAGGCCTTTGAGAGGCGCCCACCTGTATGGGCCGCACCAGATGCGCTGGAAGCTCTGAGTTTGGCCCTTAATTTTTTTTTCCCAGAGTTTTATATAGCGCGAACTAGACCCGAATCCAATCAGGTATCAGAGCGCTTTACATAGCACCAGTTACGTTACATGAGGACGCACATTCATTTTTTTTTTTTGTTAGGCACAGGGAGATAAGTGATTTGCCCAGAATCACAGGATGTTCGGTGTCATTACCGAGACTCGAACCCAGTTCCCCAGCCAATTGACTGTTCCTTTAACCAAAACTTCTCTTTCCAGACAGGACTAAGATCTGCTACTTTTAACAGATCAGTTTGGAGGGAAGGGCCTCTATTTTCATAGGAGTCTATCTGATTTTTTTGTGTTTTTTCACTTTCTAAGCAACCTTTCATGTATGCACGTGATCAGGCAGGCTTTCTCTTTGACTTACAAGCCCTTCTCGAAAGCTTACAATTTTGTAGTTTTATCAAAATTAACGCCTTTTTTGTCAAGGAGGAGTGTACTTCTTCATTCTTTTGCCTCTTCGCCTAATATTGAAACTGTGTGCACTTTAACTCAATGTTGCATTATTCTAACGATTTTAAGTTGTCAATTCTTTTGGAATATTGTGTAGGTTTTGATGCAGAGAAGGATCACGAATGCGAGACAGTCACTCAGCATATGAAGGTTCTTTTTAAAATGACTTTATTGCTGTAATCTCCACCACTTCTGAAGTATCACTGTTCCAGCTTTTCCGTGAGAAAATGCTAACAAATGTTACTAGTAAGCCCACCCCTGCCTCCTCCTTTTTAGGTCTGGCTTGGCTGCCTGCACGGATGTCTGCTACCTATTGTTGCTAATGCTTTAAAATATACATAAAGCGTGGTTACTATACCTCTCTCATTTCATGTTATTGGCTGTTTGGTGTATCATTCTGTCTTATATGGAGGCCGTAATGCTTCAGGAACTAATTTACATGTCAAAAGTACACTGGAGCATCACACATTAAATTATACATCTAATGGATGTGTTGCATATAGAAATACATTTTTGATTTGCTTTTCTCACTACCACATGCTTTTAAAATGTTTAAGTCAAGAGTCAAATTCCAAGCCAAGCCTATGAACTTTGCCAATGATTGTTTAGATATTGCTGATATTTGTGCAGGATACAGAAAAAATGTCTGTGTTTCATTTTCACACCATTACCAAATATGTGGTAATTGCAGGGGCTTGCATTGGTAATACTGCACAACACCCAACAATGATCATAGATGTCTGCAGACGCTTTCAGGTCTCCTCTACTACACAGCGCATGTGCTGTCTGTTGTGAGACTTACCGTGGGCTTATTAGGAACACGCAGAACCATGTCACTCTTATTTGCCTGCTTTTTATTAGTGTCTGAACATGACACTCTTGTGTTTTTTCCTTGCACGGAGCATTGCCTCTTTACCATCACTTTTGATTGGTTCACTTGTCTGCCAACCAATCAAAAGTGATGGGTTCCAGAGCAGCGTGCTACTCGTTAAAAAACAACCTTCAACACCTCATCAGGGGTAGCAATCACTATATAAATGCCAACCTTTTTTTCCTCTTCTATCCCACGCTACCCTTTTCTACACAAGTAACTGAATAACATATCCATCACTCAAATCACTTTCATATTTCACTATACTAATTCACCAATTATCCGTTATGGGTTACGGAGTAGCGTGCTACTCGCCAAAAATGCACTTCAACACCCCATCCGGGGTAACAAGCGCTATATATATAAATATTCACTGAAAAAAACATAGGTTTCAGGGGTATTATAGTTAGCTGGACTTTTCACTTGTACAAAACCATTGAAATTCCCCCGTTATAGTTAGTTCAGCTAACTATAACACGCGCGCCCGCAATGCACTGCTGATGACGTCACATATTACATCACTCATGACATGGTCAGTGACATCACTCATGACATCTCAAATGACATCACTGATGACATCATCCAGTGAATGTGTGTTTTTCTGAAAATTAAATATGTTTTATATATGTATATCTCAAGGTCGATGGAAGAATAAATGGGTATATAAGTGTCTAAATGGATGATTTGTTTTTGAAAAATTGATTGTGTAACTGACTGATTAAGTGTATCATAGTGAATACATGGCTTAGTGAGTAATGTTTAAATATGTAAATATCTGTATCAGTCTCTCACTTTGTATATAAGTGGCTGCATGGGTTGGTGAGTAGCTACATGGGTGTCTATATAGGTTATTAGTTGGTTTTTTGAGTATCAGTCTGAGTGTCTGCATGGTTCGGTGGGGGTATTACGTAGTGCATAGTTGCATGAATGAGTGACTCACTGTTTGTATGTGTTGAAGACAGCATGTGTGCAGGACTGTATGGGTGGATGAGTGTGTGTATGGGTGTGTTAGTGAATGAATGACTGTCTCAATAGTGTTTTTATGAGTAACTACATATGTTTTAAACTAGTATATGTGACTATTGGTGTATATAAGTGAGTATATGTGAGAGATTGAAAGAGTTCCTGTATGAATAAGTATGTGTTTCTATAAGTGATTGTTTAAAAGACTAATTATGTGTAAGTTTCCGTAGAAGTAAGTGTGGTGGTGTGTGCATAACTGTATATGCAAGTAAATGTATGTTTGATTCTTTATTAGCATGAGTGACTATGTGTGTGAGTAACTCTATGGATGAGTGGCATTGTGTAACAGGATGTATAGGTGTGTGAGTACATATGATGAGTGAGTACATGTATGAGTGACTGTATAGGACTGTTGGTGAATGAGTGGATGTGTATGTGGATCTTAGAATTACTGAAGAGGTTGTTGTAACTGGTATTGGTATGTCCATTGTTTTGAAAATTGTAGTCTCTATTTTTGAATGTGTGTATCAAAGGTTATATTAGGGTGAGAGGAGGTCTGCCACTCTATCACAAGGATGATGTCATCAGTGATGTCATTTGAGACGTCATCAGTGATGTCATGAGTGATGTCACTGACCATGTCATGAGTGATGTAATATGTGACGTCATCAGCAGTGCATTGCAGGCGCGCGAGTTATAGTTAGCTGAACTAACTATAACGGGGGAATTTCAATGGTTTTGTACAAGTGAAAAGTCCAGCTAACTATAACACCCCTGAAACCTATGGTTTTTTCAGTGAATTTCTGAGGTTTTTTAAATGCTAATTCCTAACTATAACGTGCCTGAAACCTATGGTTTTTTCTGTGAATTTCAAAGGTTTTTTAAATGCTAATTTCTAACTATGCCTACAGAGATAGGACATGTGAAGAAAGAAGAAAAAATGCACAGAAAGAAAAAAAAGAAGTGCATAAAGAAGCAACAGAAGTCCTCAAAGACGAAGAAAAGTGCAGGAAGAAGGATAACGTGCAGAAAGAACAAAAAGAAGAGCAGAAAGAAGCCTTGTTGCAAAATCATCCTGTACCCTCAACATTTTCAGACGGATACTGGTGGTAACTGAGTCTGACTAACCAGTCCTAGAGCCAGTGCTATGTTAAAAGACACTTAGAATACAGTGAAAACAACTACATACACTAGGGAACATTATGCTTTGGGGTCCCCCTGTGATTAGCATGACCTCCTCTGTAAGCCACTAGTATATAATAGGGCAGGGGGATTAAAACTACCTCTTAAAACAGGCCACAGGGCGTTTTTGCACACGTTAACTCAGGCCCCGTCCCCTCCCTTCACCACTGTGTAAACACGCCCTGTGTCCGTTTTTAGTTGGGAGATTAAGTTCATTTGAATCCTGAGGGTCCCTAGGGTCCAACTAGCCCACTAGGTACCTCCAGTAAGTGCCACAGAGCTGCGTTGCAGAGAGGTGTAAAAAGTGGCACGGCCTGGACCACCTCTCTGCAATGCAGCTCAGTGGCGCTTACTGGAAGCACTTGGTGGGCTAGTTAGCCCCCAGGGGCCCTCAGTATTGAAGGGAAATTATATCCCCAATTTAAAATGTGCCATAGTGCGTGTTTGCACACGTCACCTCAGGCCCCGTCCCCTCCCTTCACCACTGTGTAAATGCGCCCTGTGGCTGTTCTAAGTTGAGAGATTAAGTCCCCTTGAATCCTAAGGGTCCCTAGGGTCAAACTAGACCACTAGGTACCTCCAGTAAGCGCCAGAGAGCTGCGTTGCAGAGAGGTGTAAAAAGGGGCTTGGCCTCAGAACACCTGTCTGCAGCGCAGCTCCCTGGCGCATACTGGAGATGCCTGTTGGGCTAGTTGGCCCGCAGGGACCCTCAGTATTGAAGAGGAATTAATTCCCCAACTTACAACTCGCCAGGGGGCGCGTTTGCAGAGTGCTGCAAGGAGGGGGCGTCGCCTCCGGCACGATGCCAGTCTTTTATTTATTTTAATTTTTTAAGTAGGGGGGTTGTGTGGTTCCCCTTCTTATTCTAATTTATTGGCCCTGATGACCCTATCCCCCAGGGCCTGTCTCCTAATTATATTTTTTTGACCACAATCCCCAGGGCCGGCCACTGTTTTTTATTATTTTTAAAAAATATATATTTATAGACACACCTAGGACATGCTGGACAAACCGTACGTACCTATCACCATGACGATTTGCGTGATATTCATTAAAAGGCGACTATGCATACAATGAATCCACGTGGAATGTATTTACACCACTAGTGAAGCTCTGACATGTCTGATGCCCTACCGTGCCTAATCCCGGTAGACACCCTTGTTGTTTATTTATACAAACATGGGTAGCTATTGACGGGCACATTTAATACACATGCACACCAAGCCATTCAAAGGGGATTCGACAAAAATTCGACCAAAACTATGCAAGAAACCCCCCTCACGATTAATAAAACACACATCCACTGCCGGATGTGTAATACTTTTTATTTTACTCTCTGGAAAGGGGACGAACATCACTTGAGAGTCACAGCGCGCTCCTGGCAGAGCCCAATGCTGTGTTACACCCACCATTGCCTGCTGAGTGCCACACACCTCTGTGTTGTATTCCACTAGCTAGTGCATATGCTATGACACTCTCTAGCCCATGTGCACTGTAACACCACCCCGTGAATATGTCATGCCACACTTGTCTTCGCACGGGTTATATTGCCCCATCTAACGTGCCTTCCTCGATGCCTATGTTATAACGCACAGTGCTATGCCATACATATTACAATCTGGGATCCATATCTTTGTCACAGTGCATATGTAACGTTACACTCCCCAGCACATATTTTATATTACAACTTTAGAGACTAGTTAGGTTACACAACACTGCCCTGTGCATATTACACTCCAAGGCGCATATCGCATAGCACGCGCTAGTGCCTGTGCTATCTCGCGCTCTCCAATGAATCTGTCATTGCGCACAATGTATTGCATATTATATTTCACGCCCGGTTCATCTTATATCACACTTGTTGGTGCATAGTTTATACCATACACTATATGTAGTTTTCATTTTCAATCGTGCTCTCAAGACTATGTTCTATATAACACTGTGTTCACCTACCCTTTTCACGGGCATTACATTTTGCGATAGGGGTGGAGGGTCAGGGGGTGTTTCTGCCAAGTGAGCCCGGAGTCACAGTCACAAACGTCCTCTTCTTCCTGAATAAAAGTGAGATTATGCTGCATACTTGTTCATATTTTAAGTAGTTCGCACAGACACACGTTTTAAAAACAATAAAGTTCCTAATACCCGCCTTCTCTGAACAGTTAGCTTGCTGCCCCACCCCCCTCCTCCCTATTCTCTGTTGTGTGAATCCATGGACTAGCCTCCTCCCTCCTGCCATGCATGGTCTGATGTGCTGCCACTGCCCTCAATTTAGTATGATGTACCAGTGCACTCCTCCTGCCCTCCATTGCCCAATTCTATGTCCCATCATTGACCTCCTGCTTAAACTCTGTGCTTAGCTTGCTGCCCCTATTCTCCTTCCCCCTGCCCTCCGATGTCTTTGTGCATGCCCCTGCTCCATCCTTTTTGCCCACCATGTTCCATGGACCTGCCACTCCTATCTACTCTGAGTGTTCTGTTGAGCTGCCACTCCCCTCCCACCTGCCTAGCATTGTCAGATGACTGTAACCTGTCCCTGCCACCTCCACCCTGCCTGTCCACATGCCATGCCCCTATCCTCTGCCTCCTGTCCACATGGTCCATTGTACTGCCACACCCTTCTGCCCTCCCTGGTCTGTTGTGCTGCAACTGCTCCTCCTGCCTGCCCCGTGCGGTCTGTTGTGAGGCCCCTTCCCCTGAACTTTCTTATCTGTGCACAGGTCCTGACCCTCCCTTCTATCCTCCATCGTCCTTTGTGCATGCCCCTGCACCCTCCTTCTTGCCCATCATAGCCATTGTGCTGCCACTAACCCTCCCACTTGCCATGCATGGTCTTCTGTGCTGCCATGGCCCCTCCCACCTTCCCTGTGTGGTCAGTTAGCTGCCCCTGACCCCCTCCCACCTTCCCTCCATGGTCTGTGTGTATGCCATCACAGTCTCACTGCTGCTCTTCATGGTGTGTCTTGCTTCTAGTGCCCATCCTGCCTGACCTCCGTGGCTATCTTGCTGCTCCTGCCCTGCCCCCTTGCCCCCAGCCCTCTGTTTACATGTGCAGACCCTTACTCCTTCCCTCCTGGCTTGTCTGTTCCATTGAAATGCCCCTGATCCGTCCCTCATGCCCTTTATGGTCTGTTATGCTGCAGCTTTCTCTCCTGTCTGTCCATTATGGTCAGCTAGCTACCATTGCCTCTTTCCCATCTGGTCTCTGTTGTCCATGTGCATGGTCGTGTCCCCTCCCTCTTGCTTTCTATGGATTGTTGTGCTGCACTCCCGTCCCGCATGCCCTGTGTGGTGTATTGTGCTGCTGCAAACCCTGATGCCTGCCCTGCAGGGTCAGTTTGGTGCACCTCTCCATGTCCCTCCTGTCCTCTGTTATCCAAGTCCATGTCCCTACCCCATTTCCTTCCATGATCCAATGTACCATACTTGAGAACATTTTGAACTTGGTAAGAGGGAGATTTTGAAAAAAAACTGGGGTATTGATTTTCCCCTTTGAGTTACATTGAAAAAGAGGAGATTGTAGACAGGAGACAGATCAAATAAAGCCCATTTGAGCTTAAAAACATTGGACGTTTCCTGGCTGAATCGGGTCTGTTGGCATGTATGGTTGTACTACCATTGCCTCTTCCTTCTGCCCACAATGGTCTATTACATTGCCACAGCTTCTCTTGCAAGTCCTGTATTGTTGGTTTGTTGCCCCTGACCCCCTTTCCACTGCCCTCCATAGTCTGTTGTGCTGCCACGGCCCTTCCTGCCTGCTCAGTGTGGTTAAATTGTTGCCTTTGCACCCTCCTACCTGCCTTCAATTTTCAGAGTCCGTGCCCCTGGCCTCTGCCTCTCAACAGTATCCTAATGAACAACTAGATTGCTAACATTCTATATTTATTACAAAAGTGTGGAACGCCTGACGTCATCTTGATGTAATCAAAACTGTAATACCTAGAGCATTTCCTTTAGAAATTACATATATGAGAGGGTCTTATTGGCATCAAAATTATGGTTAGTGCTCTAAAAGACTAAAATAAGGACATATTTTCTGAGTTTTCAAATAGCGACAAAGCACTTTTAAATTATTTGTTATCTTTATGTTTTTTTATCCAGTTGACCACTTGATTAAATGTTGCACTTAGGGGAGAGGATGTGGTGTTACTTCCAGAACTGCAGACTTTGCAACTGGGGACCAGGTTGGAGTTTCTGCTTCAGCTCGACATTCTGTGATTCTGGTCAAATCACTTAGTCTCCCCATGTCTACAACCAAAATGAATGTGTTCTTGTGTGATGTAACCAATGCTCATGTAAAGCACTCCAATACCTGACAAGTCTGCACTATATAACACTGCAAAAACACAAAATAATAAGTGTTTTGCACACTTCTTTCATTGGGCTATATTTGGGCTACATCTGGGTGATTTTGGGCTACATTTGGGCTCTTTTGTCTCCGGTGGCCATTTTGGGAGATTTATTTGTTATGAAGTTTCCTAATTTCCTCATGTACTGCAGTCTCCTCAGTAGGAAATGCTTTCAGTTTTTTACTCTGATTCAATCATGAAGGTATTCAGATATGTCACACATTTGCCATAAATTCTGAATGTTAGCACTCTAGTTGCTCATTAGATCACTGTAGTAAAACTACTGTTCACCATGGAAGTCTGCTCCTGGTATTAACAATGCATGTTTCAGTCTGCATGTCAGAATTTTTTAATGAAATAGAAGAGGATTTGAGAAGTCACTCAAAATGTGCCCTCATTTTCTTTCTTCAGCATTAATCATAATTTCTATGGCAAAATTAACCCCCTCACTGTGTTCCTTTTTAAATTAAATGTTTTAAGTGTTACCAGTTTATTCCAATCAAGATGGCTTCAGGTGTGCCATACTTTTGTCATAATGAAGACAGTAAGCGCTCTAGTTGTTTTTAAGAACACTCTGGGACATTCTGTCATTGGGCTATACTTGGGCTACATCTGGGTGATATTTGGGCTACATTTGGGCTCTTTTGTCTCTGGTGGCCATCTTGGGAGACTTATTTGTTATGAAGTTTCCTAATTTCCTCATTTACTGCAGTCTCCTCAGTAGGAAATACTTTCAGTTTTTTACTTTGATTCCATCAAGAAGGCATTCAGATGTGTCACACATTTGCATAAATTCAGAATGTTAGCACTCTTTTTGCTCATTAGATCACTGTAGTAAAGCTACTGCTCACCAGGGAAAACTGCTGCTGGTATTGAAAGTGCATGTTTCAGTCTGCATGTCAGAATTTTTTAATGAAATAGAAGAGGATTTGAGAAGTCACTCAAAATGTGCCCTAATTTATGGAAAAATTAACCCCCTCATTTTGTTCCTTTTTAAATTAAATGTTTTAAGAGTTACCACTTTAATCCAAGCAAGATGGCTTCAGGTGTGCCATACGTTTATCATAAGCTCTAGTTGTTCTTTGGAACACTCTGGGAAGCTGCAGTAGAACACAAAGGAATCAACTGACAGTCTCTGCCCTTGTTGGATGTACATGTTTTACTGAGAATGTCAGACTTCATTCTCACATGACTGAGAAAGATAATGTGAATTTACAGGAAATATGCTCTCAGTTTAGCTTATAGATCACCTTCCAAACCTCTGTGGGAAAAGCATGGGAAAATATTTTTCTCTCAATCATGATATCCCAGCAGAAGGCTTTTTCACGTGGTGAAATCACCTTAGAACATACCACAATTCCTAAAATGAGTATGGTACCATCAACAAATGATTTATAATGTAACTAAAGTCTTAAAACCTTCTATTAACTGCAATGCTTTTTAATGAGGTGCTATCATGTATATTGGTCCCAAGATGGCTGCCAACACTTCTTGGATGAAGTGCTGACAGCCAATCAGATCTCAGGATGAGATGTGTGGTTAGGCTCCGCCCACATATATATATATGATTTTACTTTTGATTTTCTCAGGAACTACTGAACTGATTGACACCAGACCTGCAAAAGGCACTTCCCTGACCTGAGGACTACCTCTCTGCCAAATTTCAAGTAATTCTGTTCCGCCGTTCGGGCTGTACCTTGGACTAAAGGTCCCTATGGAAAAATGCATGGGGAAAACGCGTTTTGGGACCCCCCTTTTTTCTCGGCCCCTGCTTGACGAATCACCCCGAGACTTTCAGGGTAGGAGCGGAGCGCCCCAACTATTTTGAAAATTTTGCGAGGATTCGTCAACCGGCGCCAAAGTTATTCCAAATAGAATGTTGCGGATTTCCTATGGAAACACGGTCCTAACTATAACTATCTACTGGCGACCGCCAGTAGATAATATATATATATATATATATATATATATATATCTATATCTATATATATATATATATATATATATATATACAAACCTTTTCTCCTCTTCTATCCCTCCGCTACCCTTCTCAATCCAAATAATTGACTAACAAATCCACCACTCAAATGACTTTCATACTTCACTATACTAATTCACGACTAATCCTTTTATGAGTTCTGGAGTAGCGTGCTACTCGCCAAAAAAGCGCTTTAACACCCCATCAGGGGTAACAAGCACTATATAAATGCAAACCTTTTTACCTCTTCTATCCCTCCGCTATACTTCTCAATCCAAATAACTGACTAATATCCACCACTCAAATTACTTTCATATTTCACTATACTAATTCACCACTAATCTTTTATGGGTTCCGGAGTAGCGTGCTAGTTGCCAAAAAAGCGCTTCAACACCTCGTCAAGGGTAGTAAGCGCTATATAAATGCAGTTACAATACAATTACAATACAACACCTAGCACACTGTGATTGAGGCTCTTACACCAGCCAAGACAACTGTAAGAAAACTGTAAGCGAGCAGGTTAGGACTATAGCAGAGCCACCCAAGGTAATACACAGCAAGGCTTTAAGTGGGATGAAAAAAGTGGGGGTCCCTAAATATAGTTATAAGAGGGGCTTAACCACATAAACTATATTTGTGATCCCCATAGCGTGCCAACTGACCATTATTTGGAGTCTCTCTATGCTTTCTGTTATTGCAGTCGCTATAACAGCACAACAACTAACATACACCTAAAACTAGTATTGGTGATATCAATGGTTGTCTGTGTGAAGAAACAGCGGACGAACAACTTAAAAAAAATATTTATCGATTTTTGTAGCTATGCTACAGCACGGATATTTTTGGACAAAAAAAACTATAAAATATTCTCATTTGCAAAGCCAATAGCTTTAAATTTATGCTTGTTGAAGAAGATTGCCTGCTGTTCTCCAATGTTTTCCCTCTTATATTTGTCACAAAGAATTAGGAATGGCGTATATTGAAGATACGAGAAGAATTGGTCCTATGCTGCTGTTGCATTCTATCTGATCTAAACCGGAAGCAACTTTTAACAGAGCACTCATCCTGGATTGCTTATTGTGCTATGAAGTTTTCAAAATAGTCTGGTTGAATGGTATAAAAACCTATGCTTAATCTTCTTGGTAAAACATTGAATTGAGAAGAACCAAATAACCTCACTGGTCTTTAATTGAAATGCCGGCTAAAGCAATCTATTGCTGGAAAGAAGGAACGTAGAGAATAATGTAACGCAATAGTCAGTGACCATACTGTTTGTTTTATAGGGGGGAAGGTATACAACCACATCTAGTGGAGATATTATATCAACAACAATTTATTTTGACACCTTTCCGCTTAAATGCCATACATTTTTTGTTGGCTTTCCTGAAAATGGACCAATGGTATAAAAATAGTATATCCTGCTCTTGCAATGGATGTTCAACACTATGTATGCACTTTATGTTGTTCTGTGAGTTCTATAAAGTTCCCAGGTTATGTTTTTAAAACTTTTGTTATTAATTGCCTACTCTATGTAGACAGGCCCTCATTTCCATTCAGCCTTTAGATTCATTGTCATCATGTCCTGCAGTATTGATTTTTGTAGAAATGGTTGACAGAATGAGAAAATATGTCATTGTGAATGGATCTTAACCATTTTACATTAATGTCAATTTTAAATATTTGACTTTGGCTTACTAATATTTTAATCGCATGTGTTTTAATTGTATTATATTTTAAGGTTTAAACTTAAACAGAATAAAGATTGCTTGACTTACTGTATGATATGGGAGGATGACAGTCAGAGTTTGCTGACTTATTTGTGATAGAAACAAATACAACTATTGAGAGGGTTTAAGAAATTGAAAATCTTTGGAAGTGGAAGGTTCGTGATTCTCACAATTTCCAAAGCACAATTTTACAAACAATCAACACATGGATTTCTTTAATTAGTGAAAAAGATATCTTTTGGAAAATGTACATATGTGCTTTGTTAAGAGGAGTAGCATTTAGGCAATGTTTTCCAATTCCATTTTACCAGAACTTATGTGCTGTTCTTTCTATACCGTTCCATTTCTCTCTGCAAGAGGGTATCACATTCAAGGCAAATAACCTGCATGTTCTACAAGTATATGGTATTTGAATTGAGGAGTAACATCCTTGCTTTCCAGTACTATGAGATAACACCTGTCCTCCTCTGCAGGTTTGAAGTACTATCATAGCAGAACCAAAGTATCTGACAGCTGCTGAGTGGTTCTTTCATGTGGGAGTACAGGAACTTCTCTACATTACTTTCATAGCAGTCATTTTTCTTCATGAATGAAGTATTTCCATAAGTTAGGACTGGTACTTTTCAGCGAGCAGGTGATACTTTCAAGAGGTCCATTTCTTCATTTTGTTTGCCTGTTGTACTCCCATGGGGCACTACTCATTCTTTCCTGTGAGGTGTCCTGTACTTCACAGAGCACACCCATTGACCATAGGCGCCAGGTTATAAGTGTTTGAGGAGCTTGGATCCCACGAATAATTTTTGATAATCGCCCAAAGATTGGGCCAGGACCCTTTATATGGTTTACTGGATGACGTACGCAGGGCTCATGTATTGCCAGGGGCCTCCTTTCAGAAAGACAAGATACGAAAGAGTGATCAGCATTTGTAAAAGGGACTGAGGTGAGTTGTCAGAGACATGTAAGGCTACAATTCAGTCATCTCTTATATCTCACACCTTTAGCACTCAAGAATTATACTATTCAAGGCAGAATATTTACTTTACATGGTGAAACACTGCCTTTTTTAAATGCCACAAACAAGTGTAACCCTTGCTTTAAGATATCATTTTGACTCCTCAATAATTGAAAATATGCCTATTGTTTATATTAGTAAATGTTCTTTTCACATTTCCTTTTAGGATATCTAGTTTATATTTCTATAGTGCTCAAACAGGCGGGAGTCATCTTCAGGACACTAAAAAGAAAAGCATGATCATAACCCTATTACGCCCCAGCATGTTGATTAATTACGAACATGTGCCCTATATACGACATGCATATATAATACACATCGCTTGGTTTTTTACTGCACCTTTTACTGGGAAGGGGGTGCAACCAGGTTGTGACAGCACTTCTTATTATGAAGTGGCATTGATGCATATTGCCTACGCTACCTTTTCCCCGCCCTATTTTTATTAGGATCGGGTCCCTACTTTTGGGGTTCAAGGAATAGCAAGCTTGGACGCCCAGCACTGGTTGGCAGGTGTACAATATAAATAGGTTGCTTGTTTATTGTGTCCTTTCATTCCAAAGGTCTTTTCCACGGACCATCATGCATGTGATTAAGAGCATCCTTCTGGGCATGCTGCTTGTTCCACCTCACCATGCAACTGCAACTGCTCATATAGCCTGTGCCCCATCAATAAATTGGTGAACATGGCACCAGTATTCTTGACAGGCTATAATTGATTAAATAAAGTAAATGCCAGTGGAGTAACTATTAATAATGCAGCCAGAGCAGTGGCACTGGAGCCCACAGGTGTGAGAAGTCCCCCATACCTCAATTATGTTTGCCTTTAGCCACCTCACCGGCAGAAAGGGGCGGGGGTGCAGGGCTTTAAGTGGGCCGGGTCTCACCGGTGCAGAGCACCGGCAGTTTTTTAAAGGGGGCCTTGAAACGGGTCTCTATTGGGCTCTGTTTTGTGCCCTGGCTCAGGCGGTCCGTTTTTCCTCGGACTGCAGTGACAGCAGGCATATCAATATGCGCGTGCTCACACTGCTTACTTCTCACTAGCGGAGAAGTTACTGCATGACGTCATGCCAGGTGAGCGTTGTAGGGGAAGGGAAATCCTTTAAAGAGAGTCATTTTCTCTCTGGATTTCCCTTCTCTTTTTGATACGCAGGAGTAGCAACATTGTCGTGGTGTCACTAGGACTGTAATTGGAAGCTTTTTCAGTATCATATACAAGCCATAGTTGCTGCTTATCATATACAAGCCATAGTTGCAACTTACAACCATTGACAAAGCCAATAGTCCTGACTTGTTGTAGGTATGATGTTACTTGTTGTATCGTATATCTGGATGCAATTACAGAAACAGCAAAATACAAGTCGGGCAGCACACCGTGTTAAACACAGATTTTTAGCTTATGTGTTTTAAGCCACACCCTTAATTACATTGGCCACGCCCCTTTATGAGACCCTCTTTTCATCCCACTTAAAGCCCGGGGGGGGGGGGTATAACTCTTGCTACACCACTGTAACTCCCTGCACTAACATCTACCAGTGATGCAAGCTCAAAGCTGAAAGGCTGGCCCATCAACTAAGACCATTCCCCATCATGCATTTACACTCGTATACCCTATGTGAATCCCGCCTTACTTGGTGCCATCAGTGCTTAATTTGTAAAACAGATACATCACGGAAGGGGCCCAAAGTTTCCTTAGAAACGTGCCATCGGTGGTGCCAAATGCCAAGGATGCCAAATATCAATACAGCCTAGTCTTGATTCCACCTCATGCCTCTTTCTTCCATCACACAACACTTCCTGTCTCTATATCTTACTTGTGGGGGTCTTTTTTCATCCCTTTGTCACTTTATTCCTTTCTCTTCCTCCTTGTCCCTTTTCTGACTTTCTCTCAACTGCCCTGATTCAAAGTCTGATGACGAAAAATAAGTTCAGGTCTCCAAATAAAGAGTGCTTACCACCAGCAAAGATTAAGTAGAATACCATAGCTCCAGTTCCTGTTGCGACCTTTCTCGAATACTTTTTAATACTTGTTGTCTCGAGGAGGTCTGTTATAAATAGGGTAATCAAGAGTCCAGGATTTGCAGAGCCAGACCAGTTATCTCATCACCCGTCCAAGCAAAATTCACTAATTATGGCACGTTCCCATTTTCGTACAGGGTCGACCGAAGTGTAGTGATCGTCCGATCAGCATTCTAGTGTCCCAGCATGTTGTAACACACACTGAACACCCACCCACCACAAGCGTCACCAGTCAGGTGACCCTGACAATAAAAGGGGCCGAACGCACGTGCTCTGGGCCAGTTATCCACCCCCATACTATTTGTGCCTGTGTCTCTCATTTATCAGTATGCGGGCCTGAGGCCCCAAATACTACAATGGCGACGAGCGGGCTAATCCCGCGTGTGCAGCCGCCTTTTGGAAGGTGGTGAGGGGGAGTGGGCTACCCATGTCGAGGGCACACCCAGAAGCGGACACGGAACGCGTCCGATGGCCCGCAGGGCATGTGAATAGCCCTGGGCCTGTGAAAGCGAGGTGACCGGGAGTCCACCACGCACCTCATGAGCCTGCCTGCTTTGAGCCGCACCCCAGAGGCGTGAGAAGTGCCCCGGGCGGAAGTGTGAAAGTCGGGAGCTCACCCCGCACCTTGCATGTTTGCTGAATTCCGCCCCCTGCGTGGAAGAGCTGTGGGGGGGAGAGAAGTGCAAGCCGAGCGGAGCCCACCCGGCAGGCGGCGAGCCCGGTGAGTGAGCGAGAGGCCGTGGGGTAATGAAATGATCCCCGACCGAACCAAGGGAAGCGCTGTATGCCCCGTGCGCTACGAAGCCTGAGCGGGAGCCCACCCCGTGCTGAAGGAGTGGCTGTGTGCCGTCCGGCACGAAAAAAGCCCCTGAAAGTCAAGCGCGAGGCCGGACTGGGCTGATGCCGGCCGCCGCCGCGGAACTGCCACTTGGGGCGTGGGGGCTGATTCAGACATCGGCCGAAGGTGAGGAACAGTGGGGCGTGGGAAAAGAAGCCAGGGAGCCGTGGCATGCATCTGCCACTGACTTGCCGAAGCCCTAAATGAAGCGGAGCCTTCCCGCATCAAATGCCGACAGTGTCCCATAGACACGAAACAATGTCCGGCGATAGCTTCTGCATACCCCCCACAACACTGATCGGTAGGAGGCTGCTGCGGTGGGGGGTGAGAACTGGAAAGTTGAAAGCGCGCCGCCCGCGGCTGACCGGAGCGGCGCCAGCACCCCCCTGCGCAGCCCGAGAGGGATGAAGTCCGCTGCGAGGGGCGGGAAACCTGAAAAGTGCACGGCTGGCCGCAGCAGCATCTCACCAGGACCCTCCCTGTGCCTGCATGCTTCATCCTCCCTCCCCGCGTAGCCTTAAGGGAAAATGACTTACCGGGAGACGGAAAGCGGTGTGGCTGTCCAGCGAGAGGGCCTCCAGTGGACTGCATCGGGAGCAATCGTCAGTGCCAGTACCCCACCCATGACGGATGAAGCAAGGCCCCAGCGTATACAGAGCTCCTGTGACCCATCCAGGCTCTGGCAATTTGGATGCATCACCGACAGCATTAATGGAGGTACAGAGGTGTCTGCAGCTTAACGGCATTGGGTGCAAAGAAGGCAGCACCTGCCACGAGTCGCCCTCCGTTCCTCTGCCCCCAACGACGCCTGCGAGACCAGGACACCACGCAGCACTACGGAACCCAGCGAGGTTCCAGGAAGAAGAAAAACGAGTACAACCATGCTATCCAGTGGCCAATTGCGGGATCACGGGCAGCATACAAAGAACATTGTCAGCAGTACAGAATGAAAGCGGCTGTAATCCCCATGAAAGGATGACTGCAGGGAAGCTGGCCTGATGGCAAGGAGGTACATCAAGTAAGCAAATAAGGAAAAGTGCAACCCGAGGTGGCAGCAAGGCATGCACCTAAGGCACTGCGTTTAGAGAGCGCAGGGAAGCATCATGAGTACATGAATGCACAACAGGGACAGAGTGACAGGAGAGCACAGAGTATGCACTGAGACAGGGCCTGGCTGCTGTGACCCCAGAGAGGGGTGGACTGAGAGAGAGCCACCCCGGCTGGAAAGTGTCTGCCTCCAAACACAAAGGGTGAAGAAGAAGCATTGAACCGAGGTGAGGCAGAAAGCGCAGCGGTACCTGGTGGCCACAGGTTGTCGCTGCAGCAGTCAGGAAGAGACAGGAGCACCACCACACGAACCAACGGTGGCTCTAGAACTCTGCACCAGGCAGGTGCAAAGAAGCGCAAGAATAGCGGACACTGCTCTGGGAATAAAAGACTGAAGAGAATGCTCAGCAAGTGCGCCCAAGGAAGCAAACGAAGGGCGAAGTCAGAAGCGCGCCGAAGCAATGCGACTGCGGAGAGAAAAAGAAGTGGTTGCGAAAACCACGAGAAGCACGAAGACCGAGAAGATGGTCGCCAGGAGGAAGAAGCCGACCAGCCAGATGGTCGCAAGGGAGAAGCCGACCAACCTGATGGTTTCAAGGAAGACGCCGGCCAGCCAGATGGTCGCAAGAAAGAAGCCGACCAGCCAGATGGTTGCAAGGGGGAAGCCGACCAGCCAGATGGTTGCAAGGGGGAAGCCGACCTGTCAGACGGTCACAAGGAGGACGAAGCTGACCAACCAGATGGTCGCAAGGAAGAAGCCGACCAGCCATTTGGTCGCAAGGGAGAAGCCGGCCTGTCAGACAGTCGCAAGGAGGACGAAGCTGACCAACCAGATGGTCGCAAGGAGGAAGAAGCCGACCCGCCAGATGGTCGCAAGGATGACGCTGACCTACAAGAGGTCAGAGAGCGAAGTGATCTGACAAGAGGTCCGACAAGAAGAATGGAGAAGAGGTCCGTGAATAGAACGACCGAGTAGATGTCCATGAAGAGGTCCCCAGGAGAGGTCCGCAAAGAGGACCAGGAACAGACGGACGAGAAGTCTAACAACATTAATTTGAAGTCAGAAGTAGTCGTATGAAAGATGGTCACGACGACAGGTCCAGTCACAGATTGATGTGAAGGCAGTGTCCTAGGGGAGGACAAGACCAGGGAAACACATGTGGAGTGCACGCTACACGGAGAGGCCTGGTTAGGGCAGACCAGCATGTGAGACGACCGGACCGCGTCGCGAAGGAAGAAAAGAGACGACAGATCTTGAGTTGCAAGATGCCATGACGAAGGAAGAAAGGAGAGAAGAAGAACTAAGAGGTGTGCGTGACAGATCACCACAACACACACCAGAAGGGGAACACCCGAAGAGGAAAGTGAAAGGGTGCATGAACATCCGAACACAGTACCTGGAAAACATCAGCACCACAGGGAGTACACATCTACGTGCAAACCCGAAGGTCACCCGGGGACGACAGAGGTGAGCAGGCCGGTCCATTGGTAACAACCACCTCTGGGATGGAACGGACACAGGAGCGTGGATATCCAAGGGGCAGAGGCCTCAGGGACCCCGGTGTCAGCGGGTCCCGACACGAGAGATGGACTGTTGAAGCTTGCTCTGGAAATCCTGGGAGAACAAAGGTAGCATGCGAAGGAACAAGAGCCAAAAACACCCTTTTCAGGTGGAGGACACGGAGAGAGGACCCGTAGCGATTCCTCCAACGCTGTTGGAGCGACAAGGCGGAAGTCCACCGGTCCAGTGGAAGCCTGGCAGCAAAGGGCCTCCGGGTCGTCCAGTAAGAGGAACACCCACGAGAGAGGGGTATCCATGAGAGGGATATCCTGCAACTGCAAATCCCGTTGGAGATAATCACCAGTTGGAGAAAATACCTCAACCAGGACTATACAGTGGAAAGTAACACACAAATGATCCACCATCATTCCATCTGCACTTTTCATTGACTGCTGTACAGGAAGAAAGAGACTGTAGAGCACACTTTCACGGTGCAAGTCCAAGAGAGCACATCCCCAGGGCACCCGGACATCGTGCCAAGGAGAACTAGTGGTTCCGGCGGCAAGGATACCCTCATCGGCAGTTGACCAGCAGCGAAAGAGACCACGTGGAAGTCGTTATCACTGAGTTATGTTTTGTTTGCAATTTGTATTCTCTCCCACAGGTTCGGACTTCTTTGTTTTGACCTTCATTAAAGTTTGGGAGGGATGTAGCGATCGTCCGATCAGCATTCTAGTGTCTCAGCATGTTGCAAAACACACTGAACACCCACCCACCACAGGCGTCACCAGTCAGGTGACCATGACAATAAAAGGGGCCGAGCGCACGTGCTCTGGCCAGTTATCCACCCCCATACTATCTGTGTCTGTGTCCCTCATTTATCAGTAAGCTGGCCTGAGGCCCCAAATACTACACCAAGCACGTTTTCCTGTGTTGAGTGCAGAAATAGTTAGCAGCCCAGTTTACACAGATGATGTTTGTAAAAGATGCACGTAATTATCGTGTTACATTGGTGTGCTGCTGAGCGCTATCGGTTGTCATTCTGAGCCCTTAGGCGGATGCAGAATTGTAGTTCTACTTGTAGGTTTGTGGAAAGTCTTGTTTTTTTGGTTACCCTAGCTGGGAGCCTACTCCTTTCGTGCACCCTTCCCGACCGTGATAATGCTTTACGATTACATCCGAGCCTCTTTTGCTCGCCGTCCCCGCTTGGCGTCGTAGCATGTAACACATGAAGGGGCTTATTTACGAGCCCCTTGCGCCACCTGTATGACGCACCGGCGGCGCAAGGAGCTTGTAAATAGCACAAGAACTATTTACTTTCTTCCGCTTTTATCTGCAGGGTTCCTTCAAATGTTAATGGGAAAACAACCCCGTAAATAAAACACGATTCGCAGATACGTCACAGGGGCCTGGGTGAGTTTATCCTTTCCTAATTCTCCACCCCTCTCATTTCCTCCCTCACAAAGGCGCGAATTGCAAAAAACACTGAGGGGCCGAAGGGACAAAGCCCTCTCGGAAAATGCAGACGCCACCCATTGTCTGCCTTGATGACCGTCCATTATGCCAAGGGGACAGCATGAGAAACGTGAGACAGTTCTCATTCTAACTGTAAACTTTACAGGTTGAGAGCTTTCTACATGTTTAGCTTTTTGCTCCGTTGACGGCATTTTTTTTTCTACGTCAATCGAAGGTTTGTGGTAAAATCTGAAACAGAAGTAGAATTGGGTTTTTTTCAGTAATAGTAACAGATGTTTAAATTAGTGCTTCGCTATTAATTCTTTTTTTTTCCTTGTACATGCTGAACTAGCTCGGAATACAACTGCTCAACCCTTTAAGCTTTGGAAAGTTATTGTGAATTTGAGTAAAACTATGGAAATGACAAAAACATTTGTGCACGTTATTTATGCGTTTAAAGAATCTGCAAGAGTTAATTAATGTGTAATAGCAGTTGTATCGCTTTCAATGATACTCTATTTTTGCTGAGAAAAGTATTGCAAACTCTTATTATTGCACATTCTTTTGAGGGGAAATCGTTTTGTACCTGTGCAACACACCACACCTTGTACATGCCGTCGTAAGGCATGAAAGGCTAAAGGCAGACTGTAATTTGGCAGCAAATCCGGGGCACAGAATGGCTTAACTGAAAGCACCCACAAATATAGAAGACGGTGAAAAGTGGAGAATGAATGCAACTTTTTTAAATCACTATTAGGTGACATTTTTTCACCTAAAATCCATTCATATGAGATTTGCTGATCATCCCTGCATGGGCATATTTGAAGACTCGTCTCCCTCTGTGCTCAGGCAACCATTTTGGAAAACAGGGCTATGCGTATATTTACAGAGATTTGGCAAGTCAGACCACTAAACTAGGTTTGTCGCAGAAAACTCAGGACCTCTGCTTCAGTACTGGAATGCAGACTGGAGGGAACATTTAAAGCAAGGGTTGAAGCCTGTTAGAAGAACGATCTCTGAGTCACTCAATATCAGGTTAGATGTGGAAAAGGTAGGTCAAAGATTGCAAGATGTGGAGGAAAGGATGGATCATACAGAGATGTGAGATTGGTCAATTAAAGGAAGAATGTCATACATATGTTCTATTATGGCAGCCTTAGGCCTAACACAGAGGAGTGTAAGACATTTGTTGCACACACAGAATCAATAATGTACACACACAACTCAAGAAGGAGCTCCAGATAAATTTTATAAACTTATACTTTCTTTGTATTATAATTTTTTTAAGACCAAGACTTAGTAATAAGGTAAGTATGTTTCAGGTCAAGCTACTTTTCACGTTCAAAAATCGACAGTGGAATATTCGAATAGTTCAAGATCCCTGATGAGGGAATCAAGTGAGGAGTGTATCAAGCACACATATAACTTACAGAGCCAGTTCTCAGGTGGTCAGACCCACATGAAGTGCAGGGTCGTTCGTGGGGGACCAAGGCATCCGAACGGTGCAGATTTTGGTACCTTTCCCGAGGTGGTTCTAACCAGCAGTGTTCTTCGCCCTCGCGGTCAGCAGAGGCAAGGTGCGGGATAGGTTTCAGCAGGGGGCCAATACAGTTATTGTCGCTGTCGCTGGCTGTAGTTCGGATGGGGGTCCACCATCGTCAGATCGTCTTGAAGAGATCACAGTCAGATCGGCAGTGCAGGAGGTGACCGGCAGGGCCACTAGCAGGAAGGTACAGGCTCTCTGGCCCGGAGATGTGGACAACTCAGCTTGTAGACCCGAGAGTATCCCTCGAGGTCATGGAGGTAGTCCAGTTGCATTGCTGCCATCTGCTGCTAGCAGCAGAGGCTGGGGGTCACATTATAAAGGCAGCAGGACTTTGAAGCTTTCCTTCTTTGAGCACTGGCCATCCGGAGGGGGCGGGTGGGAGGCATGACACCTCTGTCCAGGATGTGCATTGCTTATGGTCCCAGAGAGCATGGGCTTTCTAACCAGGGGTCCAGAAACATGGATGGTGGTAAATGGCTGCCTACAGCCGCTTAGCGACCACACCATTGTTGGTAGGGATTCAGGGGGCACCTCTGAGGAGTCCTTTGGGTACATGGTACAATAAATTCCACACTGGCATCAGAGTGGGTTTATTGAGAGGAGGATTTGGATACCACACACTCCTGTATTCAGTGAGGCCATCATGATGCTGTGGAACTCAAGTTGTCGAGTTCCCAGCCAATGTACTCTCTATGGCTTCACTGGCACTTACAATATCAGGAAATGGTGCCCAATATTGTAGGGACATGTGTGCTCAGGCAGATATGCCCTCACCTGTAATAATGCACCCTGCCTTAGCACTGTGAGCCTGCTAGAGGGGTGTCTTACCTATGCTGCAAGGCAGTGTTAGCTGGCAAGGTACACAGACAGGATGCTGTGTCGACTTTGTCATTTCATACAATGTATAGATTAGAGAATATATTAATGTTGTAAAAAGGGTTCTGCTCATTGCTGGCCTTTATTTTGCCTCTTTCTGCTCGTTTCTGATCATTATTTTGCCTCTTTATGCTCATTGTGGGCCTTTATTTTGTCTCTTTCTGCTAATTGCTGGCCTTTATTTTGCCTCTTTCTGCTCCTTTCAGATCTCTGTTGTGCCTCTTTCTGCTTGGTGCTGCTTATTTTGCCTCTTTTGGCTTGTTTGTCCCCTTTATTTTGCCTCTTTCTGCTTGTTGCTGACCTTTATTTTACCTTTTTCTGCTTGTTGCTGACCTTTATTCTGCCTCTTTCTGCTTATTATTGACTGTTATTTTACCTCTTTCTGCTCATTTCTGACCTTTATTTTGCCTTTCTGCTCGTTGCTGACATGTATTCTGCCTCTTGCTGCTTATTTCTGACCTTTATTTTGCCTCTTTCTGCTCATTGCTGACCTTTATTTTCCCTTTTTTGGCTCACTGCTGACACTTACTTTCCTTCTTGCTGCTCGTATCTGACCTTTATATTGCATCTTTCTGCTTGTTGCTGATCTCTACTTTGCCTCTTTCTGCTCCTTACTGGCCTCTATTTTGCCTCTTTCTGACCTTTTTTCCCCTCTTACTGCCCATTACTAACGGCTCATTGCTGACCTTTATTTTCCCTCCTGCTCATTTCTGACCTTTATTCTGCCTCTTTCTGCTCATTGCTGACCTTTATTCTGCCTCTTTTGGTTCGTTTCTCACTTTTATTTCGCCTCTTTCTGCTTGTTGCTGACCATTATTTGACCTCTTTCTGCTCGTTGCTGACCTTTATTCTGCCTCTTTCTGCTCATTGCTGTCCTTTATTCTGCCAATTTTGGTTCGTTTCTCACTTTTATTTCGCCTCTTTCTGCTTGTTGCTGACCATTATTTTACCTCCTTCTGCTCGTTGCTGACCTTTATTCTGCCTCTTTCTTACCTCTATTCTGCTCATTTCTCACTTTTAGCTTGCCTCTTTCTGCTTGCTGTTGACCTTTATTGTACCTCTTTCTGCTCGTTGCTGACGTTTATTCTGTCTCCTTCTGCTTGTTTCTGATCTCTATTTTGCCTCTTTCTGCTCGTTGCTGGCCTTTATTTTGCCTCTTTCTGTTAATTTCTGAACTCCATTTTGCCTCTTTCTGCTCATTGCTGACTTTTATATTGCCTCTTTCCGATCTCTATTATGTCTCTTTCTGCTCACTGCTGGCCTTTATTTTGTCTCTTTCTGCTCTTTTCCGACCTTTCATTTGCATGTGTCTGCTCGTTGCTGATCCCTATTTTGCCTTTTTCTGCTCATTGCTGGCCTCTAGTTTGCCTCTTTCTGCTCGTTGCTGACCTTTATTTTTCCTCTTTCAGGTCGTTGCTGACCTTTATTTTCCCTCTTTCTGCTCGTTACTGACCTTTATTCTGCCTCTTTCTCCTAGTTTCTGACCTTTATCTTGTCTGTTTTTTGCTCGTTGCTGATCTCAATTTTGCCTCTTTCTGCTCATTCTTGGCCTCTAGTTTGTTTCTTTCTGTTCATCCTGACCTTTAATTTCCCTCTTTCTGCTCATTTCTGACCTTTATTTTGCCTCTCTCTTCTCGTTTCTGACCTTTATCTTGCCTCTTTCTGCTTGTTTCTGACCTTTATTTTGCTCTTTTCTGCTCGTTGCTGGCCTCTAGATTACCTCTTTCTGCTCATTGCCGACCTTTATTTTCCCCTTTTCGGCTCATTGCTGACCTTTATTTTCCCTCCTCCTGCTCATTTCTGACCTTTATTCTGCCACTTTCTGCTCATTGCTGACCTTTATTCTGCCTCTTTTGGTTCGTTTCTCACTTTTATTTAGCTTATTTCCGCTTGTTGCTGACCATTATTTTACCTCTTTCTTCAGTTGCTGACCTTTATTCTGCTTCTTTCTTAGCTCTATTCTGCTCATTTCTCACTTTCAGCTTGCCTCTTTCTGCTAGCTGCTGACCTTTATTCTCCCTCTTTCTGATTGTTTCAGACCTTTATTCTGCCTCTTTCTGCTCATTTCTGACCTTTATTTCCCCACTTTCTCTTCTTCCCCCAGGGACACGGTGGGAGCCTCACGGCTCGCGTGGTCATAGCCGGCTCCTGACTCCTATGGGGGCCGGCATTGCTCCTGCAAGCAGGGAGCTGCTGAAAATAGCAGCTCCCTGCTTGCAGGAGCAATGTTTCCATCTGTTTCACTGCACGCATATTTGCATGCAGGGAAACCAATGAAAACTCTGCTTTCTGTTTGACAGTTCCAGCTTGCAGAAAGTAGAGTTATGTTTGCTTAGGCTTGGTGGGAGCTGTCGGCTCCCACCAAGCAAAATCAAACAGCTACCTTCCAAGGGTGGGCACCTCGGGAGGTAGCAGTAAACAGACCTGGGGGTGGCGGTCTCCAGTGCCATCCATGGATTCACAAGGAGTCACGCGGCCCCCCTCATTGTAGTAGTTAGCCCTGGGGATGTGGTGGTCCCCAGGGCTGTGGGGGGGTCTGCACTGGTCCCCCCCCCTCATTAAATTTATCTTTACCCCCAGGGAGATGGCAGTACCCGGGGTTGCGGGGGAGACCATACAGCCCCTGCATTCATTTTATCTTTAGCCCCAGGGAGGTAGCAGACTAATAAAAGAACTTGTGTAAAGCATTTAGATACGCCAAACAGAATACGAAAGTAACACAGCATGACCAATATCCAACACCAATTTATTAAAATAGATTATATTTTTAAGAAGTTTTAGACACCAAAAAGAAAACAAAATCCTATCTCCATTGAAAGTCTACCACAGCCATGGGATGTGACTTTGCAATATTGTCAGAGTTTACTATCTTGTGCATCTCTTCAGATAATCTGCCCATGGGACACTAGCTTAGCCATGGCCATGGTGAACATGGTACCTGTATCCCTCAGTGTCTGGACTTCGCACTTATTGATTCTTGGCCACTGCTTGAATTTTTCCACAGTGGCAGGCCAGTGGGCCAAGGGATAAATTTCCTACCCACCCATGGAGACTAAGGTGACCTCAGTGTATCCCTTGCAATTACCAGGGACACCTTCCACCCCATCCCTACACTTGCAATGCCTTTGGGATGGTCACTATGAGATGATATCTTGGTAGAACACAGTATCTCCCCTCTTGTGCCCTGGCTGTTTACAGTCATAACACATCCCAGCCTTTGTATGGTCAGCAATCCTTTCAAGGTCTCCCCTCCCCTTTGAATGGAATGTGGTTCTGGGCTGCCCCCTTGGGAGTTTCTGTCTTTTTATTCTCGGACCCATCTTTCCCCAGAAGGGGGTGCCTGTCCTCATTTCTTGTGATGACCACCTTGGGACTTTTTTGGACATCCTAGTGTGTGCCCATTCCTCAGCTATTTTCCCCAGCTCTCTAGGGCTAGATAACTTAGAATCTACCAGATGCTGGTGTAACTTCTCTGGGGTACACTTTGTATGTATGTGGTCTTTTACCACTAAAGTGTAGAGCCCCTAATAGGTATCTACCTGGTTCCTTTTTATCAAGCCTTCCAGTGACTTCACAGATGCATCTTCAAAGTCCACCCACTTCTGAGTTGACCCCTTGTGTGTATTTCTGAACCTCTGTCTGTATTCTTCAGTGGTTAGATCAAACAGCTCAATGAGTGCCTCCTTCATATGTGCACAGGACACCTGCCACATCACCTTCTAGTGTCAGGAGCCTATAGCTCCCCACTGTTGGAACTAGCTCCCATTTTAAGGATCCCCAATGGTGGGGATCCACTCTTCTCATCCTGAGTGCCCTCTCATAAGATGGAAGCCATTTGTCTATGTCATGCCCCTCTACATACTTTGGAACAAAAACCCCAGGCAAACCCCCTGCAGTTACCTCTGTGTCTCTATTGCTGCCACCAAATCCCTGGGACTTCCGTCCCAGCCTTTTCCTAGGGCCACTCCCTTCTTCTGGAGCTTGAGGAGACTAGATTGGGCCACTCGGCTGGGCTCCTGAAGTGGAGCGCTTCTTACTCCCAGATGTGGAGGCATGCCTTGAATGAACTGTGGGGACCACACTCTCATTGTCCCCCTCATCCCCACCGTCAGGGGTAATCTCCCGTGCAAGTTGAGCTTGGGCCCTTCTGGAATCTTTAAAGGCTCTGAGGGCCTTTTCCAGGTCCTCCTTTTTTGGCAGCGACACTCCAGCTAATCTTTATGTCCCTGCACAGCACCCTGAGGTCGCTGATTGTGAGTGCAGGCAGGGTAGCCAAATCAATTTCTAGATTTTCCATTCTTTGTAGACTCAGCAAAAACATTTACCAAACTTTTATGAACTTCCCTGAAAGTCTGTAAACTTCTAGAAATCAGTGCCTCGGATACTCCGAACTTGGAATAAACCTTTTTCTTCTGTTTTTGCTTGGCAGATTTTATGTGGCTATTAACGTATTCATTGTCTGGCACAGATAAACACAAGTTCTGAATCCCATCGCTAGACCCCAATGTTTTGTGAGTGTATTATACGTTGAGGTCACACATCTACACCATATAATTATATATATAATTATATTACCTACTGGCGGTCGCCAGTAGGTAGTTATAGCTAGGACCTATTTTCCATAGGATATTCGCAACATTCTATTCCCAATAACTTTGGCGCCGGTTGATGAATCTTCGCGAAATTTTTAAAACTTATGGCCTGCTCCGGTCCGCTCCTATCCTGAAAGTTTTGGGGTGATTCAGCAAGCGGGGGCCGAGAAAAAAGGGGAGTTATATATATACACACACCCCACCCTCTTATATTTTGGTAGCACAATGTTTTGTTTGTGAATATTTTGACATAAAACTTCTGGAATTAACGCATAGGGTTGGGCTGAAAATTCAACATGTCAAGACATGAAGAGGCATTGCAAAACTGTCCTCCTACCTACAAAAAGAAAGGTTGTTGGGAGAAGCTAGGAAACACGTACTTCTCACTTGTTAGGGTACTAAAACAGCACTGATACAAGATCTCGCTCCCACTCCACTTCAAAAAAGAAACACCTCTGCCTGATTATAGAGGTCATGAATGACTATGCACAATGCTTCAGATGGACTTACCCATCTGGTTCTACTTCCAGCGGGAGGAGGTACATCACCACATAACTGTATTTGAGGGATGCTGCCTCCTCCATATAGGCATCCGGGATAGCCAGGCAGACGATATGTTAGAAAACCCTGTCACACCGAGGGAACAGTGACTAAAGCAAAGCTATAAGCGGCAGAGATGGAATTCAGCAAAATGCCAGCCTAAATCAAAACCACTCAGAAACTGCACAGGCTAACTCTAGGCTGAGATATTGCCAGCAATTGCACTATCACTCTGTGGTCTCTTAACTATAAGCATGGAGATCAGAAAGAAATTATTTGGGAATAAGTAACATTACAAGATTGGTTTACAAGAGGTCAGAAGTAGACTAGCCCTTAAACCCGTGCATCTCAAAACTGTTATAAATGCTATACTTCTAGTATGTGTTTACATTGCCATGGTTTGGATTATGTGTTTTTACTGAGTTGGGACAAGGGGGAAAAATAATCTGTAACTAGTGGGAGGGTATATATACATTTGAGAAGAAGCCCCAATACATAGCCTCCAGCAAAGAAGAAATGAGATGGGCTTTACAAGTCTAACATTTATGTGAGAAGGCTAAATTCCCCCACAAAACCATCCAATTGCATGCAAAGTTAAAGGAGGTTCAGGCATTAGCAGTCCACCTGCAGGAGACCCACTTTAAATAGGGGGGGGGGGGTGCATATAGACTCAAACTGAAACAAACCAATCAGATTAACTCTACAGTGCTTAATAAAAGAAAAGGAGTAGCTACCTTGCTAAGCAACTAACTTGGAGCAGAGGTTTTGACATTTTTGACGGACAAGCATGATTGGTATGCATTTGCAAGAATTAAACTAGAACCACAAATAAGCACAGTCACCACTCCATAAGCCACAAACCAAGGAAAGCACACACTGAAAATAATGATTTTAAGGAAAATACAAGGCTTTGTAGAAGGAAAAGTAATTCTGGGAGGGAACTTTAACCAGGCCCATGACCAAAAACATGTCTTCTCACAGGATTAGTATGGACAAGCTAATCATATGTCCCAAGACACAACAGAACATATGAAAGAGTTAGTGCCCGATTTAGATCTCGGCGGACGGGTTACTCCGTCACAATGGTGACAGACATCCCGTCTGCTGAAATATAAATCTCATTATATCCTATGGGATTTATATTTCGGCAAATGGGATGTCCGTCACTGTTGTGACGGAGTAACCCATCAGCCTAGATCTAAATAGGGCCCTCAGACCAGGGTCACTTTCCTCTGGAGGGTTAGAATTAGATCTACTACTCACACATTCATCATTCATTTCTAGAATAGACACGCTCTTTATTTCAGGAGGGTTGAAACCACTATTATGCAGCTCTAGAATAGGAGTAATATCAGTATCTGCCCACACCTCCTTGATCCGCAAACCAAAAGAAATAGACATGATGACGGGAGATGGAGACTGCATAGACACACCCAACGAGACAAAGTGAAAAGGCAAGACATTTCCCATGCTATCAAGGACTACCTTGAAACAAATGATATGGAAAAACTTTCCCACAAAAAGTGTGGGACACATTAAAAACAGTAGTTCGAGGGAAGTTAATAGCACTAGCCACAGCCTACAAAAAAATTGAAAATTACATCTCGACATGTTAGGATCAGATTTTAAAGTGGCAGAAGGCATGCATAAGCAAACTGGTACTAGAGGTGACCTTCAAGAAGTCATTAAAAAGGGACCAATTAAACACACTAATGCTGAAAAATATTCAAAAAAGGCACTTCTTGCACTTTACCATAGAATACTATAAATTCAGAAACAAAGCTCACACCCTCTAGGCAAGAGGTCTTAACACAAAACCGAGAAAGGCTTTTGTCTCCGACAGTTAATAATGGGCATAATATAATTAATGACAGAGAAAAAGGCAAACTATTCAGAAGGTTCTACTTGTCTTTGTACACTCAAGATCCGGACATCCCGACGGCACAGGATTATTTCCTGGTAGATCTCCTTAAGGCAAGAAGGGAAAAAGGTTTAGTTTGATCTCCAGATAGAAAGTAAAGAAGTGAAAGATGACATCTATTCATAGAGTGTAGTGCCATAGATTTATATGCTTAGCATATTCCTGCCATCTACTTTTGGGCTCAAATGTTTGCAACTTGTTTTTCTTCGAAGAAGTCTTTTGAGTCACGAGTTATGGTGACTCCTCCTATGGTCTGTATTGCGCATGGTCATCGGCGTCTTTGTTAGATAGTTTTTAGCTCATCGGGTGAGCTTAGAATAGGAACAGTAAAGTGACAGAAAACCTGAGCATGCGAATAAAGATAAGGTAAAATGTTTTAGTTAAAAAGTAAATACATCAGGCAGTAGCGTACGGGGAGGAGGCTGGGTGCATTTGATTCTATAGCACTATATGCTACCAATGGATACTTACAGGTTAACATATTCCATTCGTAGCATGTGTTGGCCATCGATACCTAAGATTAGCATAGATTGTAAAGCAGTGCTCCCCAAAAGCAGTGGCTGACATAGATGTTGGAAAATGTTCATAATACAGCTTCACCCACTCAAGTTTAGTGATTACCTAAGAAATCAACACAATAGTGTTTTGCGAATGTATGTGGATTATTCCATGTAACTGCTTTACAGATACCCGCTAATGGGATGCTTCCTAGAAACGCCATCAAAGCTCCTTTTTTGCATGTGTAGTGAGCTTGTGGAGTTACAGGTAGTGATCACTTTGCTTTGCGGGAGCAGGTTTGAATACATCTGAATAGCCCTCTTGCTATTCCAGCTTTGGATATAGAGGAACCTTTTTGGGGGTTTGAAAATGCAATGCAAAGCTGTGTTTTACGAAAAGGTTTAGTTGTCTCGATTTAATACATTAGTGCTCTTTTAACATCAAGCGCGTGTAGAGTTCTTTCAGCTACTGAATCTGGTTTAGGGAAGAATAGTGGTAGCGCTATTGTTTGATTCACATCGAATGCAGAAACTAGTTTAGGAAGGAACTTTGGATTAGTATGAAGTATCCATTTAGTTGGACAGTTTTGGAAGAAAGTTTAGCCGCATAACAAGCTTGTTTAGTGGGTCTACGTTCTTGTTTTAGAATGTCCATATGTAGGAAGGTGGATATCTGACTATGGTTACCCCCAATTTTTTGCCTAGTGTCTAGCTGGTTTTTCGACTTAGTTGGCCTGAGATCCTGCCATTCAGGATCTCAGCCTGGCTGTTCTCTCTTTAAAATGGACTCCATGTACCCTAGGTACATACCCAATTGGTTGGATCACCCTGTGAGCCCCTGTACCAGTGTACACTAGGTACCCAGGGCATTGGTGTATCTAAGGCCTACCAGGGGCTGAAGCATGTATTGTGCCACCCCTGGCCTGGCCTAACAATTTGACACAACTGGCTGATCACTCAGCTGGGGTAAGTTGGTGTATCCACCTCTTACTTAGGTGTAGTATACCTATACCTAACCTTAAATGGGACAACCTATAAGTCACTCCTATGGCAGGCCTTAACAATCCTGAAGGCAGAGTGCTTGGTTCCATGTGAGATGGTGCTCTGGCATGAGCTGAGCCTGTCTGCAGTGGTCGGAACAACTTCCTTCTACCGTTTCCAGATATCGTCATACCATATACTCTTAAGTGCATTATGAACCTCGCGGTTAAATGCTATCTTTGGTTTGGCTTTATCAAAACATGTCGAGTAAGGTGTCATACGAATTGGAATACTAACCCCTCGCCAATTCTGGCGACGGGGTTAGCATTCCACCCTTCTAGAGGGACACGACATGTACAGTACCTGAAACCCGGGTAAAATCAGACATAGCCTCAGCTCCACAGAATGGATGCTGCCACCACAGACACAAGTCTGCCCTCCTGCTGCTGGGAGTCCTTCCAGCTTGGGAGACGTGGACAAAGGGTTTCCTGCCAGGGGAGGTGCGAGCACCACCCCAGACAGGATTTTGTGTATTGGTCAGGTAGGGCTTGAAAGGAAACAGACATGCCTGAGGCTCACAAGGAGCCTCGGTGCATATGCCAGTTCAAACCGGTCCTGGGGCACACCAGCCCCGGATCTGGGGCGAGCTGGACAAAGGATTGGGGGTGTAACCACCCCCCTTCCTGGTCCCACCCTTAGGGAGGGACCTAGCAGCTAGTCCGGCCCCTAGAATCCGCTTAAAGGTAGGAGCTGTGTCCTAAGACTTCAGACATCCTGGAATCAACTTAACTACAAGAAGAAGACGGGAACTTCGATGCTCTGCTGCACAGAAGACAGAAGGAAATCTCCCCTATGGTCAGGGAGTGACCATCTTGCTAACGCAAGCACCAACCAGCTACTCGACGTCTGCTTTTCCGCCGCCTCCTGCCGGAGCCCGAGCCCAGAGCCCGACAAGACCTGGACCTCCAGACCTCTCACCGCCCGATCCACAGTCCCTGAAAAGAAGGAACCCGTGGAGGCACCGAGACACGTGGAGCCAGCCATCTTGAAAGACCCACGACAAGCTGCAAGCGCAACGACCGAGGCTCCCTCCAAGTTGTGCTTTGGGTCCTGAGAAGCCCAACCACCGAGCAGCATCTGCACCAAAGGTGAGCCCTCCAGCATCTCCACGATCTGCGTGGGGCCCCTCTGCACTTTGCATCTCGACGCGCCTGCCCAGTCCCTGGCCCGTTGGCTAGTGGCCATTTTGGCGACGAACCTTGAAATCTAGGACACTGGTCTGGTTGCTCCAGACTGGCCCTTGCTCCCCTCCAAAGGAGCAGCCCCTCTGACCTTGCTGGTCCGAGTTACAAGCTTTCTTCATTCTTCACGACTTCTGCTTTTGCAAGGCTTGTTTGCTTCCTTCGAGTCGCCGACACCGCCGACAGCGAGAGCCTGCGTGGGACAGCTCGTGAACCGACTCCTGGACGTCGTCGACCTCCAGGGACCACGTGGCTGTGGAGACAAGCTACACCTCATCACCTGTTTGCACCCGACATCGCCTGGTACCTACCTGGTGCCACGCTGGTCACTGGCTAGTGACTGTGAACATTGTCCACTCTGCTTTCAGGTCTTCTACAACTCCGATCCACCCTTGGATCCACCGCATCTCTTCTGGACCGGCCGCCTGCAGCATCTTTGTCACCAGGCTCCATTGAACAGATAGACGAAACCCGACGCACTTCGAGACCTATGCACCCGCTTCCCGTGGGTGAGGTAAAGCTGGCACTCCGGTGCCCAAGTGTAGAGAAACATCTCTAGTGTCTGTGTTTTAAGTCTTAAGTTCGTAGCTCACCCAGAAGACCCTTTTTGCAGTAACTTTAGAACTTTTACGCACCCATTGAAAACCTATGGGAGCCCGCGTGTAACTTTCCTCACTGCACACGCGACCCGTGGACCTCCTGGTCACTAACTGAAGTTAGCTCCTTGTAGGCCCAGCGATTCTAGAGGCCCCAGGCCTTTTCCCTTTCCTGTTCATGGTACTTATACCACTATTTTAGTATATGGTTTGAGTGGCCACCAGGGCCCATCCATATAAAGTGCAACTTCTGTATATCGTAATACTTTCTTGTTTGTGCTCCTGTGCTCATAAAGAGTCTAGGGGATACTTTGAGTAATAAATACATATATATTTTGAATATATATCTGTGTGGTGTCCTTTCATTGGTATAAAGGGGGGTTACATGTGGTAAAACAGCCTGCTTAACACGCTTTAACGAGTTTAGCCTCAAAGACTGCTTAGCCTACGCTACCACTAGGGCAGCTAGTCCGAAAAGGTTGACTTACAACCACACCATAAGGGTTGCTTGGCATGGTACAAGGTGGTCACTTTAACTAGTGAACATCATATACCAGGCCAACTTCTCTCACCATACATTCCCGTGGGAGATTAAGGTGTCCAAATTCTAAGACCTTAGGAGTGAAATCACCAGATTAAGCTGTGTGGGATTTGGATGTATTACCTTACCCTGTTCCTGAGTTAGAAGATGTGGCAACAGAGGCAGTTTCTCATGTGACACTACCGATAGTTGTAGCAGGGTTGTAAACCATGCTTGTTGCGCCCATGTTGGGGCTATTAGGATTAGTGTGAGGGATGTGTGTGTTAACTTTTGAACCCCTTAAGGAATGAGTGGGAAAGGGTGAAAAGGGCAAGCAAATATCCCTGGCCAGAAGACCTATAGGGTATTGCCTTTGGATTATTGGTGAAGAAACCTGGAGGCGAAGCTTTGGCATTTTGCGTTCTGCTGGGTTGCAAAGAGATCTATCTCCAGGATTTCCGACCCTTGGAAGTATGAGTGGAGAACTGCTGTGTCGATTTTCCAGTCATGTACTTGCTGATGCATTTTGCTGAGCCTATCTGCAAAGTTGTTGTGCACCCCTGGTGGGTATTCTGCTAGGAGGTGGATTTTGTGATGTATGCCCAGTGCCATATTAGCTCTACTAGGTGGAAGAGCTGTATGGTGCGTTTCCCCATGTTTTTGTACATAATACATTGCAATTATGTTGTCAGTAGGGATCAGAACTACCTTGTTGTGAAGATGGTGCTGAAAAGATTTTAGAGTGAACTAAATGGCAAGGAGCTCTAGATGACCGATGGGAAAGCGTTTCTGAGATGGTAACCAGAGGCCACGTACTGTGAGGTCCTGCATATTTCTCCCCCCCCCCCCCACACTAACTCTGTAGGGATGCATCTGTGGTAATGGTGATAATGGAATCGGGGCTTTGATGGGCCGACCCTACAACAGATTGTTGCTTTTCCACCCCCACAGGGAGTGGTGGGTCCCTGGCCCCATCAATCAATATTTGTAAAGCACAGCTCATGACCCGTGAGGTTATCCAGGGGCCTAGTTGCTGGGCTCAGCCGAAAAGCCAGGTCTTGAGTCTCGTCCTGAAGTCTACCTGCAAGGGTGATATTCAGAGTTGGAGGGGAAGGTCGTTCCAGGACTTGGCGGCAAGATGGGAAAAGGAACGGCCTCCGCTGTGGATATGGTTGATGCACGGCATTAGTCTGAGAGCAAGGGAGGCAAGCAATTGTTTCTGGACAGTTGGTGGAAGTTCAGACAGTAGATGAAGTATGCTGGTCCTTGGTCATGGAGGACTAAGGTGTGGAGTGATGTGGGTCCGTTTGGGCAGGTTAAGGATCAGTCTAGCCCAGAGGTCTCCAACGAGTAGCTCGGGAGCTACTGGTAGCTCACCAGCACCCTCAAAGTAGCTCTCAGAGGTGAAGCTAAGCCAATCTCAGTCTGTGCACATTAAACAAAGCAGCAATGCTCATTTCAAGACCGTGAGAGTGACGACCAGCCAAATTAATGACAGGGTCTTATGATAACACTCAAACATGCACTGTGTTGACTTATGGGGTCTGCCAAATGACCATCTGTATCCACTTTAAATCTAACTAAGTCACAACGAGATTGACCATGTTATATGTACTGGCCTATCAGTTGCACCACATGTGCAAACAATGCACCAACAAAGAAGAGTGCCAGCAGTTACCAGTGCTGCACAATCAAACTGTGTGACTGCAGTACCAAAGTGAAAATGTGTTAGTTGGGAGCATGATTAGCCCAGGAGCTGATAAGAGCAGGGTATGGATCCAGGGTAGAAAAAATTAAGAGCCTTATCTGCATTTATTAATGTGTTTGTCTGTCTGACATTGTGACCCTCCCGAATAAACAGTGTTGTTTCTCGGAAGCCACGTCTAAAGTCAAGGGTTTTATCTTTGGTGCGATTGTGTCAGTGCATGGCATAATAGTGCCAATAGCATAATAATGGCCATCCTTGGTCACCTTTTGTCAAGCTAGACTATACTGGCTACCACAATTCACATATTAAGAGCATGACCGGCATACTTTTAGCCATCTTTGGCAGAATGGTGAAAGCTTCTTGCATAATAATGGCCATGACAGGTATAGGATGGGGACCCTGGATGGTCTGGCGTCCAGCCTTAGCATAGTGGTAGCTTTGGGATAAGTGTGGTTTTAATATTATCATATAACAGGCATTCTTTTTGTTATGGTGAGCACTTATGGTCTATGATTGTAATACCGGAGTATTTGAAGCTGAATCTGTCCATGTGAGGAATTTTTACATGGTAGTACTCGATAAAAATGATGTCTTTATGTTTGGGCACTTTGTATTTTTTTTTTTTTTTTTTTTAATGAAAACTGTTTTTTGAAGACAAAATTTTTAGTTTTTCTGCAAAAGGTTTTGTTCTGGAAAATTGAGTTCGCTTGCCAAAAAGAGAAAGGTGGTATTTGTTGGGAAAATTTGTGCATTTTGAATAACTCATATGCTAACAAAGACAAAATATTGCAATTCTAAAACACATTAAATTTGATAGCCTATTGACAGTAGAGTGTGAGTTGAGGAGACTTACTGCTATGGTTATGTCCTTGGTGCCACAAGGCATGTGAAGATTCGAATTTTAATTCATTTCTTGGTGGAGGCTTTTAATATGAATTAACATTTTCCTGGCATTTCAATTGGTCACCTTGCCCGGAATGCTTATTGGTCACTATTGGTAGTCCTGTTTGACGGTCATAGTGTAATATGAACACGTTTTGTCACTATATTACAGAGATAAAATATGCTAGTAGCTCTGCAAGTCTTCCCTTGAGCAGAAGTAGCTCTCACAAAAGAAAAGGTTGGAGACCCCTGGTCTAGCCACTGAGTTCTGTATCGTGTGGAGTCTTCTCATGAACTCCGTGGTAGTTCCTGCGTACAGTGCATTGCCATAGTCCAGCTGGCTGGTGATTAAGACTTGTATGACTGTTTTTCTTGTGCCGATGGGGAGACATTTAAAGATTCTTCGGAGCATGCGGCGAGCGTGAAAGCAGGGGAGAGAGACTGCATTGGTCTGCTGTTTCATGGTAAATTTGGCTGTCCAGGATGATGCAGAGGTTGCAGGAGTGGTCTGTCAGAGTAGGTCAGAGTTCAGTAAGCCAGCAGGGGTCATTCCAGGGGAGTTGTGGTTGCCAAAGATCAGCACTTCGGTCTTTTCAGTGTTGGCCTTCATCCACTGTGCAACACTCCAACGCCCTACCAACACTAGATTCTATAGATGCCCCTCCACTTAAGGCCATTGTGATTGAAGAGTGCGTTGAAGGGGCTGCATATGTAGTAGTGTGTGCGGCACTATGGAGATACAGGACGCCATCATTCCGAGAAAACTCATGAATGTTTACAAAAAGGTTGAAAAAAAAGTAATGCTAACTGAAACTTGTGCACCCTTTCTGGACTGGGATAGGCTTTCACTTTAACAGAGTTTAATATTGCACCTACGAATGGCTGGAATTGCAGAGGTTCCAGATGAGATTTTGTTGTATTGAGTGTCCTGCAAACATTACTGATTGGTTATCAGCCAATTGTCCAGATTTGGAAACACATGTGGCCCCGCCTTCTGAGATGAGCTGCTACTACTGCAAGGCATTTTGTGACTACTCGGTGCAGTAGTTACTCCAAATGGCAACACCTTGAACTGATAGTGCTGTCAATTTACTTGAAAACGGAGAAAGCAGCAATGTGATAGGTGTATTGGAATGTGGAAGTAGGCATCTTTGAGGTCTATGGCTGTCATTAAATCGCCTTGCTGTTGCAATGGTATCACTTCCTGTAGTGTCACCAAATGAAAATGTTCTGACAGGGTGTATCTGTTGAATGGGCTGAAGTCTAGAATGGGCCTTAAAGTCCCATCTTTTTGGGGAACGAGGAAGTATAAGGAGTATACTCCATGTCCCTGGTGTTGTTTTGGGACGAGTAGCCCTTTTAAAAAAAATATTTTGCGTCCATGGTGGTATTGTGGGTGGGGAAGCGGTAAGTTCTAGGTAGTACCCATTCTTTATGATGGAAAGAACCCACTGATCGGTTGTAATTTGTGCCCAGTGTTTGTGGTATTGTTGCAGCCATCCCCATACTGGTGTTAAATGTTGAGGAGGGGGGCTTATGGCTCACTGTTTATTGGGAGTGGTGCTTTTAGAGCTGGATCCACGACCTCTGCCTCTATCATTTTTGTAAATGTGACCTATAGTACGTCCCTTTGGTGTTTTGGGATTTGCTGGGAAACTGGCTGCTTTTGAGCAGAGCCTGTCTCTGTAGATGTTCCAGGTCTTGATGCTCCTCTATACTGTCCTCTCCGAAAGGAGCCCCTTTGTTGAAAAATCTGTAGTACATCCATGGGTTTGGTGGTGCCCATGTCTTTTTTGATCTTTTCCAACATCTTCCCTGCCAGTGGTCTGAATAAATGTTCACCATCGAAAGGTATTTAAGTAAATGTTGGGCATCAGGCTTAAAGCCAAAGACTCTAAGCCATGCATGGCACCTAATAATGAGGCTTGTATTCACCTCCCTTCAACTTGTATCGGCTGAATCTAGAGCACATTTTATGGAGGCATTTAAAATAATTTTGCCTTCCTCCACTAGCTGAGCTCCTCTCTGCAGATATTGGTCTAGGGGATGCTGGAGTAGCTCTTGCATCTCATTCGATTGGGCTCAAAAGTAAGCCTACATAATTTGCTATATGGAGGTTGTTGGCTGCTTGCGCAGCAACACTTTTTCCTGCTGCATCATATTTTTTGCTCTATTTATCCATTGGAGGAACATCTCTAGTGCCCTGAGAATTGGCCCTTTCTTTGCAGTATGAACCACCATAGAATTAGGGGGAACCTGACCGTTGATGTAGTTAGAATCAGAGGAACATGGCTTGCATTTTTGTTCACTCTTGGTGTTATTGTTCTGGACTGGACTGGTTGCTTAAATATTTCCGGTGTTGACTTAAGCATCCCTTTTAGCATAAGTAAGAATTGTACTTTTCTACAAAATCTATTTATTGTTTCAGCCTGTAACATGTGGATAGCCGCAAAAACAACAGTTGATGGACAGAATGCAGAACAATGTCATACATTCACCCCAGCACAGAGATCTAGGCCTAAATCCATCGTTTTTTTGCTCATCGTGCCATTCCAGTTTGAACCCAGCCATATGCAAATCAGTCTTGACCCTGTGCCTCATGAGAACAGTCCAGCCCGAACTGCCAAGCCAGGTCCTCCCTGGACTGGAAACAAGCATCCTAGGACCGGTTTCGGAGTTTCAACCCTCTTCAGTCAGGATAGCTTGATTCCAGTGGCATGGAGAGCACGGGACTCACGTCTGCGCATACCCGTCCCACTCGGGGTGACAAATGCAAAAACAACAGTTGATGGACAGCATCAAGTAACTCCCATTAGAAAGTAGCTCAAACGCTGGCGTGATCACGACAGCTGGAGTTCCTTTCATGTGGCAAGACAGATTCGCAATTGAACCATTACAAGCTCCGTGCAGAATAATATCTTGGCACATGAGTGAACTGCTTAAAGCATTCTTGCAGTTAGTACCACTAAGAAACACTTCTCGATCCCCACTCCGGCATCGAAATTTATACGGTAAATCCCAGGATTTCTTAATGTATTCTTTACCCAATTTTTCATATCTGCCTACCTGTCTTTGTTCAAGGCAATAGTGAAACTGAAAGGTTGTGACAGGGTGAGTCATTTGGCCATGAAGTAGCCATTCTGTTGATGGCAATTCAGCCACCGTGAATGGTAGCCTATCGAGTTTTTCAATTTGCAGCATTGTATATTCAGCTCCCCTTTGTGCCATTTCTATCTGTGTATCAGTAAGATTGTCTTCTGAAAACAGAGACGTACTGTTTATACAACGCCAAGGCACAATTCCTGCACGCAAAGATTGCAGCGTCCAGCTTAATAACATAATAGAACGTAACTGAAATTGGCCGTGTTGTAATATGGCTAAATCTTTTTCCAGTATATCAAAAGCAGAATATACAATGTTGCCCAATGAATATATTCTGGAGTTCAAAGTTGTTAACCATATAACTACCAAAGCAAAAGCTTTTTCTATGTTTATACGGTCTATTTCCCGTATTCTCTGCGGCTTCTTGTTGGGAATTCTTCCAGATTTCATTATAGGCAGCATAAATGCCTGCGTATATGTAACGTTTTTGACATTGTTTCCTAGGTCCTAGTAAAAAGTCCCTATGATTCATGTCATGTTTGAGTAAAGATAAGTATTGTTTCACTTCTGCAAGTGTTGAGGTTTCTAGCCAATCTAGGCACAACTTCCCAACACTGTAGGATGTCACTACCCCTGGATGTTTTCTCTGTACATAACGTGGGTCTGGCCTATGCATGCTGAGTCCCTCAGTGATGTGCAGGAACCGTTTATGACATGTGTTTGTGTCTCAGGGCCGAACCACCCACTCCTTCCAATCTGGGTCTGTTCTATTGTACTTTAGTATGTCATTAACTGTTGCCCCTTCCTTTGTAGAAGAATTCTGCCACCCATGTGTTGGTGTAGGTAACCTTGGAGTGTTCAGGTCCTTTATCTTGGCTATTCCAAGACAAGATGTCTGTTGAACAGTCTCATTTAAAAAGATTATCTGCTGTGGAATGAGGCATGCTCTAAATAGTGCCTCAGTACCCTGGACTTGCCAGTCCCTAGAACCCCAAATTGATTATGTGTCAATTTCGTTTTTCCATAGGTTGAAACCCTATTCAAACAATTGGGCCAAAAAGGAAGCAGAGTAAATCTGCTTGGTGTTTGTCAACATAATTTTCAGTGCTGATTTTGGAGCAACCTTATAGTAAAATGAGGCTGGATTTCTTGTATTAAACCTGAAAAGTATGCACATTTCTGTGCTTGAACTAGTTTTTGGTGGTGTTGGGCAATTTTCCCACTGATGGTACTCAAATACATTCCTAGGTGAAATGGATTTGTGCAGGAAATTATAACCAAAATGTTGGTAACAGTACAATTTGTCATAGTCTGAAGAACCCTCCAACATTTCATTATTAGAAAATGCAGCAGTTTTCTATAAATCAGACAACATGTTATTTACTGTTTCAGTGTCCCAATCATCAGAAAACGTACTGGAGGTAATGATATCACTTAATGATATTTTAAATACATGATTAATTTTTAAAAGTTTGGTCAGTCTGAAAATGTTGAAGAAATCAACCTTGTCCCATACTATACCATCGGGTATAGGAACTGCTGTAATGTTCACTGATGACAAGTCTCTTTGTTCTCGATGTGATGATGGATGTGGCTTCAGTAGGATGCTGACCTTTTGGGCTGTGGAACATTGTTGAAGATAGTGTCCATTAATAAGCATACTAAAAGTCAATACTAAGCCTAGCCACAAAAGAAAAAACAATATCTCAGAGTACAATCCAAGGTGATACCAGGTATGTCTTTTGAAGAAAGAGAAGAAAGTTCTTTGCTTGTTGCTTGAACGGTGTTTTGGCTGGCGTCATTTCCGGCTCGCTTGGATCCAGAGAAAACATGTCAAAATTAATGAAATAGCCAGAAGCAGTTCGATCAATTGTTGGAATTGCATCGGGATTAGTTGAAATTTTATTTTCATCTCGACGAGGCAAGTTGATGTAGACGTCTGTATTCGGTCTGATTGCAACTTGTGAATTATTCTGATTTTCATTTCAAATTTGAATGTTTTGTTCAAGGGAAACAAGTTCCATAGCATTGTTGCTTAGTCCTTCATTCCTTACCGGTGGCTCTTCAAACGTGATGAGTCTTTCTGTTTGAACTTCTTGTATTGTAGCTAGAGGAGGGCGTCTGCTATAGCGGAGTCTACTAGGTCTACTGTTAGTATCGGCCACATAGTGTGGTTTGATTAAGTCAATTGAGACAAATCTTTTCTCCTTTTTTCAGGCAAGCAGTTCTTGTTCCGTGTACTGCAAGGTTTTCTGTAAGAAGGTCCAAATTCCTTTTTGTCCACAATTTTCTCTCTGACCAGATCCCCGACCTTTGGGATCCAGACAGGTCTTGCCGTGACTACGGGACCTTGACTTCCTCAGTGGCGGTCTGCTTTAGATGGACATTACTTTGTCTTGTCCTGGATTCAATTAGATCCTGTAAAACAGCCAAACGATCATGAATATTGAATGGTTTTTCATCCGCCACTGCGCCTTCACAATCAAGATCAGGTACCCAAATTTGTGTCCCAAAGAGGACCTCATATGGAGTGACACCTCCTAGCGAGTTTCTTGGCTGGTTGTTTAATGCCCACTGAGCCCCATAAAGGTATGTGACCCAACTACCGCCCTTGCCTAATACCCTAGCTGTTAAAGATTGCTTTAACTCCCGTTTTTTACTCTCCACAACCGAATTTCCCTCATGATATTATGCAGATGATAACTGCAATGCAACGCCCATTCCTTCCATGGCCTCTTTGTAAGCCCGAGAACTAAACGCAGGGCCGCGGTCAGAGTGTAACGTGCTAACTGCATATGTACCGATAACGACTCGCAAATCTTTTATAACAGTTCGAGCGTCAGCAGAACACTGAGGCCATACCCATAGGAATCTTGAGCAGGAATCCACTGCAATCGTGTTATATCTGTAAGCCCTGCCCATTTGTAAGGGGCGCAGTGGTCCAAGTACACACATATGAGAGGTTTGTCTGACTTCAGTAATGGCATCTGTGCCGGGCATGTAATGGTGGAGCCTTTCATCTGCTGGCAGATGTCGCATTTCAAGACATAGTCTTTAGTTTGCTTAGATTACCCTGGCCACCAGTAGCGCTGTTTCAGTAAAGAAATAGTCGCTGTAATGCCTGTGTGCGCAGAGCCCAAACCCTTGCGTGCAGCTAGTATTAGACCTTGCCTACAATCCATATTTGGTATTACTCTATCCCTCACTCCAAAAATGTTAGCATTTGGAATGTTTTGTGCATCTAACTGTTAGGAGTAATTGAGTGGAAATGTTTTAGGTACTGCTGTGCTGCCTTTGCGTGAAGCGATGACAGCTACCATTAGATCTCTGTCTATTCTCGTTTTTGAACGAGTCAGCGCAGCTACGGAAGTCGTGCAAACAGCCCCCTTTGCGGCTTCATCAGCAAATGAATTCCCTGCAACGTGAACGCCGTCACGTTGATGACTCAGTGTATGAATCACACGAGTCCTCGGTAGCTCGGTTTTCAACTCTGCTACCTGTTCCCATAGCATTTTATGTTTAATTGTACCACATTTTGCATCTTTAAACCCGTTTTGTTCCCAATGCTGTAAGTACTCATTGTACGACTGTACACAGTAAAAAGAATCACACATGATAAGTGTGGGGAATTCGTGATCCGTATTTACAAGTGCCAGTATCAGTGCTTTTAATTCTGCCAACTGAGCTGTATTCAACATCTGTTGCAGTAAGAGAATTAGCCCATTGTATCCATCTTGGATGTAACGCTTTTGCATTTGGGATGCTGGCCTTTGTAACAGCATCTAAAGCCGGTACCGGAGTTACGACAATAATGTGTTTCCCCTGAGCCAGTGCTCTTTCTCTTGCTACGGCAGTCTGAACGGCAGTCAGTATTTTTTCTGTTGAAGTTAAACGCATTTCTGCATTTGTGTACAGGTGTGATTTGTATGTGATTGGTACAGTTTCTCCTTCATTAAAGGACAAATAAGTATAGCCGCATTGACCCGCAATTATTCGGATCACCAAGTGGCGTGCATTTACGCGTGTTTGTAGGTGTTTGGAAGCAATCATGTCTTCCTGGAGTAAACAAAGAATATTAGTATGTTCTTGTGTCCAATCTCTGGCTGAAAAGTCAGGTTTTATTAAGTCATAAAAAGGTTTTACCCTTTGTGCATAATCTAAAATGTATGTCCTGCCAAAATTTAGGAATCCTAGTATTGATTGTAAATTTTTTAATGATATTGGAGGCTGGAGCAGCGCACACTTTTCTAAAAAGTTAGCTGCCAGACTTTTGTCTTCACTTGACAGCTCATATCCCAAAAATAGGACATGGAGTTGGGCTAGGTTTTATTTTTTAAAGTTGAATTTGTAGCCCTCTGTGGTAAATCCCATAATAATGGTGCTTACCCTGGTCAAGTGCCTCTCCAAGTCGTCTGTCAGATAAATATCATCCACATTGTTGTGTTTCGATTTAGATGCCCGTACATAGGATTCCCTGAATCATGTCCTTATATAGACACAATTCGCATTGCCCTTATTTAGGCATAGAATCCCAGTCCTTATTTAGGCATTAGCCATGCAATCCAAATACAGGCATGGTCACCTACATCCGTCCATCCCACGTCACAACGAGTTCTTAGAAACCAGACCCTTAAGCCGTTGGAACTTTCCCTAGCTAGAATTATTGATTTCTCCAAGAACTCATCTATTATGCATGAACTACTATTCCTTAGGGGTTCATCCATGATATCTTCCTCTGCCCGACTTTACGTCAATGCTAGCATTCCTAAGCACCTTCCAGGTATAAATATACCTTCCCTTACTTTGGCAAACCACGGCACGGCACAACTTGACTGCACGGTTCGCCACGGCTAGTTCGGAAGAGACCATATCCCGGCCTGACGCACTGACCAGACGCTGTCATCCCTGCTCGCAGAGAATCCAGCTTCCAGTGTTCTGACTCCCTTCGCGGGGTGTTAGAGTTTGAGACCCGGAAAGAGATTCCCACTTCTCTCATTCTAAAGGTATGGAGCTGACTAGAACCTAGAGGGACTCTTTGCATACAAACTTAGTATATACCATACTATAGAAAACAGCACCTACTTTTACCTCGCACTACACTTAGGTTAGGTACACTTGGGTAGAACTATTTAGAAGCATCAGACGAGTATTCATTTTTTAGCCTGTGTTATTTATATATGTATATATGAATATATGTCATAGCTAAAAGACAATGCTATGGCAGTATTATTTCTTCTTACTGCTTACGCTGTGCGTATTATATCTTGCTTACTGTCTAATGATTGTAACAGCTCATATCTCTTACACGAGAAACAAGACTGTTCAATAAATCATTTTATTGAAACGCCTATCTATTTCTGTGTAACTCTGGAGAAACTAAGCATGCACGATTGACTGAGTGAAACCGTTATCTATTGTTTCCACGATTCTGAGATGCGTTCCGATTCTAAGGGAAACAAAGTTGTCATGTTTATGCGGCTGTCAGAAACTAATCCCTTCTTGTTTATTCAAGAAGTTTCTAGTGACCTCTGAGTTAGCTGGCCCACAACGTAATTAAGTTTAATGTACTCGATAGGAGCATACTGACCTTAGCCCTATGCAAAAACTATAGTGTATATTATTCCAATGTGAAGAGCCTATAAGGGAAATAGGAACTACACTACAACATAGGATAATGCTTCTTCCTCAAACTTTTGAAGTAACTCTGTTACTCTTGCTGAGAATACACCTGGGCTGTTTTTATACCCTTGTGCTAGTCGACAGAATTGTCGCTGGGACCCTAAGGCACTGAATGCCGTCACATACCTGCTTTCAAGCGCTATATTTTGGCAGAAGAATCCATTTGAGATATCAAGTGTGGTTTTGTATTTTTTGCGCACGTTATTCATTAATGAGGCACTATGTGCATTTTGGACAGCAAATGTCTTTGTGCATGAAATTAAATGTCTGTAATCTAAAACTAGACGATATGTATTGTCAGGTTTAGAGACGGGAAACAAAGGATTGTTCATTGGTGAGGTACATTTTTCAATGACCCCCTGGTATTCAAGTTGATCTAAGATTTCTCTGACCTGTTTTTTAGCTTCTTGCTTTATTGGATATTGTCTCTGAGCAGTAGGTGAGACTTTTAATGGGATCGCGTGATAGGTTGAATTCTCATTCCACCCAGCGTGATTTTTGTATAATGCTGGAGTTTGGGCTACTGGCCACTCCTGTGCATATGTATGTTTAAGGTGAACGGGAACGTAGTTGGAAAATGTAGGAAAAATTATACTTTCTCCCCTGGGGCACTCCATTACGAATGCAGGCAGCCAATCTTATTCTGCTAACAGGATGTCATAACCAGATGATAAGTTCTTCCAAAAAAGACCTTTCAATTTCCTGGGCTTGTCCCCCTCCATCCGGAGTGTTATTTCATATAACTTATGTGGGACGCTCACCCTGGTGTCTGGTGTTTCCACAGTGATGTAATCATTCAACTCCGCTGTCACCAGAAATTCCTTCAGGTTCTGGCAAGCTATTGTTACTTCTGCAGCACTGTCTAGCACGTCAGAGCCCATTCCCCGTTTAGAAGTTGTGTCCTCAGATTTTGGGCATGTCTGATTTTCAGACCAGCAACTTTTTTTTTCTTAAATTGAGGTTTTGAGTTTTGCTTATCTTCTTTTTTATTAGTAAAGTCTTGAGCGCATGGCTTGTCTCTGGACTGTGCGCGCTCCTTTCTATTTTCTGACCGTCCTTCTCTTTCGGAGCTTTTCTTCGATCCCTGAAAGAAACGAAAGGAACGTGTATCAGTATCCCGATACCTGTCAGGTTTCCTAATATTATCCCTATTCCTAAGGTTGTACCTCTTTTCAGAGGGCTCCTGTTGGAAAACCTACCTCGGGACTGAGATCTCTATTCTTTAGAGTTTTCTTTTTTATTATCCCACTTCTTTTTAGAAGAAGTAGGTGTCTGCTTAGAAGTGTCCTTTTCAGGACTGCCCTGTAGTTGAGGTTTTAAAGCTTCCCCCCCCAAACAATCCCTGCCTAATTCTGCATACGCAGTTTCAATTATTTTAGGCAGTTCAGCCTCCTGTATTAACGGGCCGGCCTCCCTTAGGCGTTGGTGGATTGCCACTGATGCTGCTTCCCCTTTAATATTAGCTAGTATTATGGCTGATACCTGGCCGTAGTTATTTAATAACAAAATCCCCAAGTTTAGGGCAGGTTCTGCTCTGTGGTCGTTTTGTATTTGTCTTAATACATCAGGTATTACTGCTAATGAAGGAATAACATGAGTTATGGTATATATGGCAGCAAACACTGTACCCCAAGAGGTGCAATCCTCCAACTGTGGTGTAATCCCCATGGGCAAACAGATTGTGAACATTCTGTGTTTTTCAAATGGTGTGGTATTTGGGAATACTGCTTCTAACTGGGTTATTTTCTGAGCTACCCAGAAAGGAATTTGTTCACGTTTGGTGGGAACTTTGCCCATTACCGTGTGTAATGTTTGTGGAGTAATTTTAGTACCTGAGCTCTGTGTAGGAGCTGGATTTGGTGTAATTACTGTTGGTTGGACCGCTAGTGTCCTTAAGACAAAGTGTGTCATGTTTCTGTAAAGTTTTATCAACTCTTTGTGTTGAACAAGCAGTTCATCACCTGGCATTGTGTCAATGTCTGGATGTGGTGTAAAGGTCGCTAGATATCGGCCATGTTGCTCCTGGTCTTCCTAAAGGACCAAGCCTTGCTCTTGTGTGGGGTAGGGTGCCATTAAACCAGAAAATATGTTCCTGTAAGGTAAGCGGAATCTCAATCTCCTAAAACGGAGTGTAGGCCGCTGGAACTTCATGTGTGTAATAATGAAACGTTTTTGTTACAGCATTTGCTTCTAGGAATGTAACCCATGAGTAGAATACTTCGGTTTTGAAATCTTCATGTGCCTCTATCACAAATATTACTACACCTCCTCTGGGTGATAACCCATGTTTGACAAGTTTAATTGTGTAAGTTTGTCTTACTTTGGCTGCAATTTGTATTGCATCTGCATCTACCGCACCAGACTGATTAAGTCCCTGGGCCAGATGGTTTATTGGGTTTAAAACTCCCTCTTGGTCAGAAATTGTGTATAGAACACAGACTAACTGTCCAAGGAAGTTATGTAAAGGTTTTATGCAAAGGTTTCATGCACATTTTTGGGAATATTTCCTTCAAGCTTGAATAACCAACAGCCAATACATAGGATATCTCGCCTACTCAGCTGTGGCGGAGTTTTTTCCCACTCACTCCAGACGTCTCTAGGTTTTTTAAGTAGGGTCTCTGAGAATAAGCACGACTGAGCTACTCACATTCTACTGTCAAATAAGTGCCTAACCACGTTGGGTGCCATGTAGTGTAGTTCCTTAATACCCTTCATGCAGGGACCTGCACTGTCTACGAATAACAAACTGGGGGTCTGGTGGCAGACTGATTCTGTTACACCCCCGCCGTGTATGTTAGCCTATGTTTTTGTATTAGCTAGCTCGCAGTGCCACTAGAATCTCCTTCTTTCAGAGAGATTAGTTGTTGGCAACCTCAGAACACAACAAACCCTGATTCTTCAGACTCATGAAAGCAATGTACTACTTTTCATCCAGCCAATCGTGCTTGATCGTTTTCTCTCAGAAAGATACACAGAAGAAACAGTCGGCGTGTTACAATAAGAATTTATTGTACCTTTGTTCTTCTCATGTAAAACATATGTGCTGCTACAACTGTAACAGTAGCCGAGATATAGTATCAGCAGTACAGTGAATAAAAAGGAATAGTACAGCTCTACCATTTTTCAATAGTCATGAACATATACATTAATATAAAATGCATTTATAAAATAAAGTGCATACTCCTAAGATGCCTGTCTAGATGTACCTGAGTGTACCTAGCATGTGAGTAGGTGCTAAAGAGCTAATCAGCTTGATAGTCTAGTAGTCTAGGAGCCAAAAATCCCAGAAGCCAAGAATCTCTCCAGGATTTAGTCGAACCCCATTACCTGAATAGTGAGGGTGTGGGACTTCGATCTGGACTGGAGTTGAAAACCCCGCAAGGGATGGTCAGACCACTGTCAGCTAGAGCGATGGCATGCCGGAGCCGCAGGGTCTCTGGTCAGTGTGTCGGCCTTGAAGTTTCGGTTCCCTCCTGCTGATAGCAAGAGGTGCTGTATTTATACAGTCTATGTACGTGTGTTAGCCACTGTTCAGTATGAGGATGACGTTGGGGATTAAACCTTTGTGCGTAGATAGGAGAGGTGAAATATGCCCCCTGGAGAGTGTATGTACGTGTGTTAGCCACTGTTCAGTATGAGGATGACGTTGGGGATTCAACCTTTGTGCGTAGATAGGAGAAGTGAAGTATGCGCCCTGGAGAGTGTTCTCATAAATTATTCATATGTGCTAAGGATGACGTCTTAGCAATATCGATCGGGCAAAACCCACCCTCGTCATGAAACTAGGTGAAAGGTTTAGTCCTTAAGAGGCGTCAGTCCTTATAAGGCGTTTAGTCATTATTAGGCATTCTGTCCTTATTTGGAGTTATGTCCTTATAAGGCTCGTTCATATGAGTCTTCCGACCAATTCTAGGTCAAAGACTGTGTATGAAATACATATAATGGGGGACTTTATTAAATATGTGAAACGCCCTAGCCACATGACATTGTTTAACAATATTCCAGTCACCATACACACCCAAACATAAAAATCCAGAGTATACACGTGTTCAACAATTCTTTTTGGCTCTAGCAAGAAGGGGATTGCAGAACATTGGCTAATTTTGTACAAAAATGGAGAGATCAGAATATCTCAAAGTTGTAACAACATAAAAGCTAGTCAAATTCAAACGATTCAGGTATTAACAATGGAGGCACTATGCGAACTGCCCCGCAATACGCTGTGGCAATAAGAGAGCTGACAGAATTCAAAAAAATCATAAGAACACTAGAGAGCTTAAAGGTGCAGTCTCTAAACTATACAAAAGCCTGTATAAAAGAAATTGAAATACATGGGAAAAATGGGACAATATTTGCAGGTCAACACATATGTAAGCAAAATACATAATGTAATCTTGGATGTAGCGACCCCCTGGAGGTCCTTCATATCCAATACCTGTCATGTCAGGGAAGTCAGCACCTCTTATGCACACTTAATTTTTTCTACCTCCAATTGATCAAACCAGTGGCCTTTCTACCCTGGAGACAATTCTAGCTGACTAAACTCATCCTATTTAAAGACCTCTGTATACTTCCCCTTAGTTTAAGAAACTGCAGCTATCTCCTGCTATCACATTGTTTCCATATTTCTCTTTGTCTGAAAGACTCAGGCACACCTAATCTATTAGAGGCTGTCTCTGTTTTACCTCCAAGTGCCTAATTAGGCCGTTCCTATCAAAGTTCCTTCCGTGCACACCATCTGCTAAGACAACTCTGATTCAAACAATAAACAGTCAGCTATGTTAACTACAAAGCTATGGGCCTTGGCCCACAATATCGTGGATAGGTCCAGTTGCTCTACACTGATCCCAGCGCAAGAGTGCACGTGGGTCGAAGTTGCTCGGAGGCTTGGAATTGAAACAGGGAACATGGCAGGGCTGCTCCATTGCCTCTCCTGTTGGCGTTCGTGATAGAACCCCTGGCGATCTGAGCGCATCGCATATTGTGCGACTGTGGCATACATCTGGGAGACACTCGCTACATCATATCTCTCTATGCAGACAACGCACTTTTCTACATTGCCACCCCACACATAGTGCTACTAATACTGTTGCAACTCTAAGATGAGTTTGGGGACTTGGCCTCAACCATAATAAGTCCTTGCTCTATCCCTTGGCAACTCTGGTTTCTAAGCGGTACAAAAGGGGGTGGTGATGGACGGAGCATCAGAACCAATCAAACACTCACACCCAGTCAACAGATCTGGGTTTGATCCATCACCGTTCTTTAGCCCACTCTGCCACCCCAGTTCAGACACTTCGTCCATCATTTCCTTTGGTTTTGCTTTGTTCGCCATAAGTTGGCAGGGTATGCTCAGACGTGAGTCCCTTGCTCACTTTGCCACTGGATTCAAGCAAGCCTGGCTGAAGACGGCTGAAATGCCAGAAACCGGTCCTAGGAAGCTTGTTTCCGGTCCAGGGAAGACATGGCTTGGCAGTTCGGGCTGGACTGTTCCCATAAGGCACAGGGTCAGACTGATTTGCATATGGCCATGTCTGAACTGGGGTGGCAGAGTGGGCTAAAGAACGGTGATGGATTAAACCCAAATCAGTTGACTGGGAGTGAGTGCTTGCAATGTTCAACACTTCGTCCATCATTTCCTTTGGTTTAACTCTGGTTTCTACCCAGATCTCTGTACTGGGGTGAATGTATGACATTGTTCTGCATTCTGTACATCAACCGTTGTTTTTGCAACACTGGTTTCTACGCCATTAGATCGCCTTCCGAGCCTGGGCCTGAATTGGAAACTGGCACACTTTTGATATCTGGGGATACAGGTGGCCCACACGAAGACACAGCCATTATGCATTAATATGGACAACGTTGTTGACGCCCTACAGAACTCAGTGGCATTCTGGCACACATTGCCGCTATCACTAATGGGCAGACAGGCTGTGGGCAAGATAGTGGTTGCCGCGACGCCTGTATACATTGCAGAACTTACTCTGCCCCACATCCGAGAAGGTCTTTAAACAGCTGAATTCTGTACTCATGTCATTATTGTGGGTGGGCTGTAGAATAGCCCTAACCACGTTGACCAGATGGTACAAGGGAGTGGGCTTGGAAGTGCCAAGACTCGATATGCACTATTACGCAACACATTTACAACATGTGGCCCGATAGCTGGATGAGAGGGACAATTGTGAGAAGCATCTACTGGCAGGATAGGTGACGCAGACCGCCTTCCAGTGGTACTAATGGAGGGGGCCGGAGTTGCTAGGGACCTCCCCTATGTTGTTCACCAGACGGCACTTATGGCAACGATTTGTAGAAATGGTTCTGGGGCACGTCCCCTTTCATTGAGAACTCCCTCTCTGGATACTGGTGCCAGTTTAGCATATGATGGACAATATAGCCATTCAGGTCTGGAGTGACACTGGGTGTGCACTGTTGGGGGACCTGTAGCCTGGTGAAGTTTTTCATTTCATTTGAGCAAGCCTGTGATGACTTTATGCTAGAGCTGGGACATTTCCTCCATCATGCTGGACTGACTGAGGAGGCCAAACTGGCCCGGCCCTCATTCAGTGCTGCACCCCAGTCCATACATACGCTGGCATCTTATTGTCCTGCAGCATGGGTAGACATCTGATCACACATCTATATAGGGAGAGGAGACAGGACGTGGCTGGTCCACCACCAAGGGCGTGTGCTTTGTGGGATTCGGATTGGACCTGGATCCGTTGGATGACAGCGCACGGATGGGTATTTGTGAACTCACACATACACAGTCTTGTAACATCCACTTTAAGCTGGAGCATTTTAATTTCCTCCATAGAACTTATCCAACTCCTAAGTCTCCACCGCATATCCCCCACCTGGCCGAACACTTACCCGGGCCTGCTATGCTGGCAGGGGGAACTTCCTGCACTTTGCATTGAGATGCCGAGAGTGCAGGACTTCTGGGCACTAGTAGTGACAGACCTCCAGCGGGCTGCGCACTTATGAATTGACCATATACCATTACACTGTTAGCTTGTCTATTTTAAGAGACCAAAGGGTCGATAAGATGACCTACAGATTCCTGCAACTGGCACTAGTCCTGGCCAGGCATAGACGGCCATCACTTGGATGGGTCAGCATGACCCGCAGTCGAACAATGGCACAGGGAAGTACACGAGTGGGCACTGGCCAAGGTGGAGAACATGAAGCTCTTGGCGTGATAATAATCTGGAGGACGACCTCCTGGTATGAAGGGATGTGTGCAACACCTTTTTAGCCTGAAATCTCAGACTCCGCTGGCAGCGATGGCACGGGTACGAGTGTGGATGATCCAGATGGGGGGAGATTTACCCGCAGCAATGTTAGTGTTCACGCTGCCTGTTTGGTGTGTAGCTAGGCAACATGGAGAGATGGAGAAAAGCCTCCCGCACTTTTTATTTGAATGATGGTGCTCTCAAACATGACCTGCCATGCATTGTGCATAATGTTGCCCGTACTGCTGGCTGCTGTTCTTTAAATCTGAAAAATAAAGGCTTTAAAAAAATAAAATAAACTATGTAATTTATGTTAACTAAAATCACATTTCTTTCATCCTCATTTGCAGTGTTTGACACTGTGGAAACCTCCACCATGTGTGATATTGTCGGCACTAAACTGGACAGGTGCACTTGCTACCCAACTGACTTCTTACCTGTATCACTTAGTGCATTTTACTCCCCACTTGTACACTACACTGACTTGAATGTGTCTTTCAAAAATGTTTCCTGGGTTCTACACTTCACATCTCTTTGGTTTGCTTGTACTATCACCTCTGTGCCAACACCACCTCTATTATTATCCATTCTCCAGTTTCAGACTGCCTAAGGACATTTAGGGATCTTAGAGTGCCAGGTTGTGTGCACAACCTGGCATTAAAACAAAGTGCTCAAGGTTGACAATACTTGGGAATGAGGTCAGAGGAGTTACCTGCATCCTTTCCTAAGGCCATATATACAAGTGTAGAGCACTTTTGAGACAATAAGAACAAATACATCTATGCATCCATAGGGCCCTATAATGTTAATTCCTATAAAACTAAGCCCTGATTTCCCACCCTGCTCTGTCTCTTTCCACATCCACAGGTGGTAGAGATTTGGTATTTTTGAGAAGAGGCCTCGGGATCTTTTATCCCTTTCACCAAAGAACGAGTTACATACCTACGGTAACATCTTATCTGTTAGAAAATCTATAAAGCCACAGATTTTTACCTTAGACTATTCCCCAGGCATCAGACCAGATCCGGCAAATCTTGAGCAGTGCCCCTGTGCGCTAGTAGGTGGCGTCAAACGGCTCTGCACTAGTGTAGGTTTTGTCCGCGCCGGATGTGATGCGCCTGGTGCCTATATTGGCACAGCTCCAGTGTGCGGACATCAATTTCTATTAGTGACTATGTACACCACAGAAGTACAGAGCCACATCAGAAGGCTGACTGACCAGTGTTTAGATTCTAAGGGCCTACAAGCACCCTTTTAGGCAGAAAAATCCAGCTTGCAGAACGGGGAGGATTGGGATTGGTGAGGGTGGGGGTGGGGGGGAGAGAGAGTCAGTCAGGTGGACTGGTATGGAATCTGCGGTTACATAGAGTCTCTAACAGATAAGGCATTCCCAAAGGAAAGTAACCTGTTCATCTGATAGAGACTTCTAGCTGCAGATTGCCTACTTTGGAATAGATACCAAAGGAATACCTCCCAGGAAGTGGGACTGCGACCTGGCTTAGACCAAAAAGTCCTGGAGGACCAAATGGAACAGCACCGACGGACCGGATTGTAAAAGCAGTAGTGCTTGGTAAGGATGCCACATAGCAGCTTGACCGACGCCCAGGAAGGAAATCCACAAGCTAATGCACCAGTGGATCTGATGGAATGACCCTGCAAACCCTCCGTGGGTTGCTTCTTGGCAAAGGCATAGCAGATCTGTACACAGAGTACAATCCACCTGGAGATGATACATTTCTATACTGCTTTCCCCTTCTTTGTTCCAGTGAACCCTACAAAGAGCTGATCGTCCACCCGGTGTTCTTTGGTGCAATCGATATAAAAGGACAGTGGCCTCTTAGGGTCAAGATCGTGGAGTCTTTTTTCGTCCTTGGAGGACTGAGGCAGAGCACAGAAGGTCAGCAGTGTGATGCTTTGGCAAACGTGGAATGGTGTCCGCATTTTCGGCAGAACCAGTTTGTCTGGGAAGAAGCTGGTTATGAAGGGTGAACAGAAAGAGCATGTAGCTCGTTGACCTTCCAGGCCAATACGATGGCCACCAAGAAGACTGTCTTGATAGTCAGAAGTCTGAGAGGGCAGCTATGCATTGGTTCAAAAGGTGAACACATCAAAAAGGTTAAAACCAAATTAAGATCCCATTGGGGCATAAAGAAAGGTTTGGGAGGAAACTTGTGTTGGAAGACCTTTCAGAAAACGTGTCACAATGGATGACTTAACAAGGAGGGTTGGTCCAGAAACTGCAAAAAAAAAAAAAGCCATGATAGACTAAAGGTACCCCTTAACTGTGCCCAGAGCCAGGCCTTGCTGGGCTAAGGATGAAACAACCATCAGCACTTTGGACAAGGGTGCAGAAAATGTATCATTGTGTTTCTCAGCGTATCAAGCAAACATCTTGGCCAAAAGGTATGTGTATACAGTTTATGTAGGATGCCTGGCTGCCAGGATGACCTCACTTACTTTGGGAGGGAGATCGAAAACCCTCATCTGTCGTCCCTCAATCTCTAAGCATAAAGGTGGAGAATGTGCAGGTTTGGGTGCAGAAACCTCCCCTAGTGTTGAAACACTAGATCCTTCAGAAGGGGCGGCCCAATTGTGGAGGACAGATGCACATGCTCAGGAGTTCTGGATATCATACCATCCTCAACCAATCCGGAGTTACCAGGATGACTTGTGCCCGGTCGGCTCTTATCTTTTTCAGAACTCAGGGTAAGAGGTATCAACGTAAAGGAGTTCCATATTCCAGTCTAGTCGGAATGCAGTCATCGAGGTAGGCAAAGACTGGAAATCCCAACCTCCGCAGAGTTGCAGCAACCACGGTCATCACCTTCGTGAACGCCCGAAGGACAATGGTGAGACCAAAAGGGAGCACACCGAACTGAAAAATGCTCCTTTCACACCTTGAACCGCAGGTAATACTGCTGGGCCTGCAGGACGGGGATATGAAAATATGTGTCCTGCATGTCCAACGCTGCCATCCAGTCTCCTGGGTCTAATTGAAACAGCACAAGAGCAAACGTTAGCATTTTTTATTTCTTCTTCAGAAAGGAATTGAGAGGGCGCAGATCTAAGATAGGACAGATGGCTCCTTTCTTCTAGTAGCAGGAATAGCAACCCCAACCTACTTCGGAAGCTGGCACCCTCTTGATGACTCCTTTGGTCAAAACAGCCTACATTTCCTGGTGCAACAATGAGAGGTGGTCCTCCTTCAGACGGTTCAGGACAGTGGCAGGGGTGGCAAAATTTCTAGCGGTGGAACAGCATAACCCCATAGGACAATTTAAAGCACCTACTGGTTCTAGGTTATGGCTTGCCATTGGGGTAGGTGGTGCCGGGTCCTGCCTCTAACCTGATGACCGTGTTATTGCAAGGGCATACGAATAGGGTTTTGGAGGCTGCAGCTGCTGGGGTGGTGGTGTACTGTGAAGATCTCTGGCCTCCATTCCCACAGGACTGGTGGGAGCCAAATTCGCGGCCAAAAAAGCCTGAGAAGCCTGTTGGCCATGGTTGTTCTGCTGGAAAGGATTCAGTTGGTAGTTCCCACCTCAGTCACGGAAGGAGTAAAAGAAAGTGTGAGGCTGGCGTGGTGCCATGACGAGCCCAAACAACCGGGCGGTGACCCTACTCTCCATGAAGCGTTCAATCGCTGAATCAGTTTTCTCATCAAAAGGGTATGTCCATAAGGGATGCCTGAACATCCCCCTAAAAGCCAGATGATCTCAGGAAGGTGTGGTGGTGGAATGCCACCAATGAAGCAATAGTCATCCCCTCTAAGTCTGTTGTATCCAGCATCTGATGGGCAACTACACTGCGTCCCAGCCATTAGCCACAGCCTGGTTCAAGATGGCTCGGGTCTCCTCCAAGACCATAGGTAGCACTTGCAGAATCGAGTCCCACACAGAGTGGCTATATTAGCTCAAGAAACATGTGGTGTTCACCAACAGCAGTGCAAAGCTGGTGGAAGAGAAAATCCTCTTCCCGAAGGTAACCGACCTCTTGGATTCCCTATCTGATGGAGTGGTAGGGAAAGCGTTGGGATTCACTCTGGATACCACCAGGCTCTCAGGGGTGGGGTGCTGGGTGAAGAAAGCTGGGTCGCTAGGAGCGGCGCTGTGGTGACTGTGCAATAGTTTTGTGCACAGGGCTGCCCTTGTAGGGCTTAGTCCGGGTGCCAGCCAGGACATCGTAAAGGGCTTCATTGAAGAGCAATAGGGGTTCTTAGTGGGGTATCTCCAGTTAAAGCACCTCCGTCAAGAATTTGGTCTTGACCTCCATGGAAGGCAGTTCAAAAAAGAGGATCTTAGATGCCTTCCTCGCCACAATAACAAAGGAAGACCTTCCTCCATAACCACACTAATAGGAAACACCAGGGCAATATCTGGTGAGGTGTCGAGGCCACTTACATCTGCCAGCTCCTCATGCCAGTGGTTGTCATCCGAATGGGTCAGAGGGTCTTCATGGAAATCAGGATAACTGTAAGGATACTCATTCACCTCTGACAAACTCCCCCACAGGCCCTGTCAAGCAAAGGAGGCACAGTTTCCGACCTGGGCAATCGCTGGGGTCTGGGCGGGACTAGTGTTGACGTTAAAAAAACACCAATCTGGCTTTGTGTCTGCGTCAGGAATGAATAGGACCTTGAGTCATGGGCCTGAACCTCAGCGAAGGTTGTAAATTCGCAATTGCAGTTGGCACTGATCTGGAAGTGGGTCCAGAAAGCCAGATTGGCGTCAAAGGCGAACAAAAGGGGGGGATGGGAGAGTGGGGTGGACAAGTCAGTCACCTCCCAGACGCGTGGGGCCAGAGGTAACTTGAGGGATCTGCATGCCCAAATATGAAATGCATAGCCTCCTAAAAGTCCTTTGGCGGGGGTCACTCTGGTTCCAGGAAACTCAGGGAGGCGCAGAGCCGACCCATGCTAAGTCTCTGCTGCCGTATTGCATGGCGGAGACTCGACTTGCGCCACCTTGCCAGTCCTCGTCCATAGACTTGGACCAGTGCAGTGAAGTCAGAGGGTTACGACTTCTCAGATTGCTGTGCTTGTGGGTCTTACCTGATGACTTTGAATCAGACAAAGACTGAGGGGAATGACTCAGAGAGCAGGCATGGGACCCTCCATAGGACCTGGAGCAGTGCATTGTATTTCGATGTCAGGTCACCAGGAGCTTCATCTCCCACTTCTGAATCGCCTTCGGAGTCATGGTGCGGCAGTCAGGACAGTTCCTGGAGTTCTGGTCCGGCTCCAGGCACTGCAGACAAACCAGATGGGGGTCTGTCACCGACATTTGCCAGTGACAGGCCCCAAAGAGTTTTAACCCACTGACTCTTTAGGGGACATCCCTAGCACACTGGGAGCAGAATGCTCAAAAGCGACAGACAAAAATGTCGAAAAAGTGGTCAAAACGTGAACGGGGTAGCTCTTCCAGATCTACGCTGTTGGCGCAGAAAGAAAAAAACAGATGTCAGCGCGCTGGGATGGCGCCTATATAAACACCACACAAGTCACATCTGAAGCAGGTGACACCTACGCGGAGCCGTTCAACGCCACTTGTCTCTGTGCAGGGGTACTGCTCAAGACTTTCCTGATCCATTCTTATGCCGGAGTAATATTCTAATTTAATGAATCTGCGGCTAAAAGTCTCTATTAGACGGTACATTTCAGCAACTGTACATCCAAAATAGCCACCTTGAACCCTATCCAGGTAGTCAAATCACTCATCAACATGAGCAAGGTACAATACAGCAACTTCTAGTTGATCTTCGATGACACTCTTTAGCTTCTTCTGACATCATTAACTTTGGCTCCTGAACACTATTCCACTTTTTTCTGCACACCCCTACAATTTAGTATTGCCTTCCAGCTGGTTGGTTTTCAACTAAATTCCTTGCTTTCTTTGAATGAATTAATCTGCAAGGTACTACACATCATAATGTACTCCTTTCTTCTTACTCATCCGATAATCCTCCCTGGACTCTACATTCTGAGAATAAATTTGAAATAGTCTCCAAGTCCCATTTGCTAAATCTCAGTAGACAGCCTTCCACTTACTTTACCCACTACTTTGGAACCCCCGATTCCCCCTTGTGTTGCCAGTCATTTTCACACTCTCTATTTTGGGTATGGAAGAGTAACAACGAGGAACAGTTTTCAATGATTTTGCTAAATTATTGCAGCATGAAACAACAGAAGCTGAAGTGGTGTGAGGAGTAGTAATAAGGCTCTCAGAACACAGAAAACAAATAAACATTCCATAGATAAAAATAATTCAACTGCCCTACTATATCTGTATCGCACAACTAAAAACTGAACATAAGTATCTAGGAAAGTGACACACTCAGAGTAGAACTGTATTATGAGAATTCAAAGAGGTCCACAGCAAGGATGATGACAAACATAAGTTATCTTCGTGGCCAGAATGCAAAGACTTTGAGACATGTGCATATATGGAATAATTAAGAAGAGCAAAACCTGAAAATAGTTAACAAAAATTGTAATAAACTAGCAATGTCTAGCTTATAACTGAAACGGTCTGTTCCTTCACTGATGAGTTTAGGTACTCAATAGATTATAATGCAAGCACTGTCACTCATACAACCATTCAGCCACTCATTGACTTATTCTTATATTTAGCCGCCCAAAATAAAACAGATACAAAAACTCCCTCAAACATATGGAAGAAAAATTAAAGAATAAAAGTAGAAAAAAAGGATAATGTGCTGCTACTTACACTTGGCAGACTTTTGCTTGCAATACAAAAATTAAATTAAACCTAGTAGCAGGTGACATCTTGCAATGTTATTTACTGTACACAGTGTATCATTATTTTAAAGTTGCAAAGTAGTTCCACATTTAGAAGGAACACGTTGGTCATCTTTGAGGGGTTAAAAACAAAGATACCCCATGCACAATAACAACCCAAGGTAGCCGCACAGTAAACTTTGCACTAAGCAGCCATCTTTGCATGCTAACATCTATCATACATCACTGTTGTACTAATCCAATGTGGCTAACATAATGCTTCTAAACATGGTGGACATCTTTGAACTGTAAAGCAATGCTACTTTATACGCAATAGCAATCCAAGATGGCTGTCCAGGGTAGAAAAAGTGGACACAAATGATTCAGCACGCTGCAGATGAAATGAGAAGCAAATTAACAGCCCAGTAGGGCTGTATGGGGAGTTACAGGATGCTCAAAAAACTTAAAACAAAAGGAATGAAAGGGGACCTATAAAAGGAAAAAAATGGAAAACTAAAAAAGACTACCCATCAGCACAAACAATGAAGTTAATTCATTTCCGATCACTAATCTTTGTGTATTAGCGAAATCAAAGTCCAATCAGTCTTCTTTCAATTCCGTTGTTTATTCTTGATAGAGATATTTTCATCACAGGTAAATATCCATTCTTCCTTTACACGTCACAATTTTCGTCAAAATAGCAACAATAGCCAACACGCGTTTCGTCAGATCTGATGCGTCCGCATCTCTGACTTCATCAGGGCTTCCAAATATTTCTCTATTCCCAGTGTCAACTGTTTAAAATAGAATTCCGTGTAATCGCTATTCCTCTCGAGTCCTCCATCAAGGACACTAGACTCCAAAAGACGAGTGAGGAGTACTCTCTGAAACTCGGGTCAGAAGGATTTTAAATTTTGGCTATCGAGTGTCCTTGATGGAGGACTAGAGAGGAATAGCGATTACACGGAATTCTATTTTAAACAGTTGACACCGGGAATAGAGAAATATTTGGAAGCCCTGATGAAGTCAGAGATGCGGACTCATCAGATCTAACGAAACACGTGTTGGCTATTGTTGCTATTTTGAAGAAAATTTTGACGTGTAAAGAATGGATATTGACCTGTGATGAAACTCTCTCTATCTCAAGAACAAACAACGGAATTGAAAGAAGACTGATTGGACTTTGATTTCGCTAATACACAAAGAGTAGTGCTCAGGATAACTTGTTTTTTTGCTGTAGGACCTGTCTCTTCTGGTCCGTTTTTGTGGGTATGAGTGGCTGGCCACTTCCTTGGAGCACACAATCTGATATTTCTACATGTGACAGTGGAGACTATTGAGAATATTGAGCACAGTGCCTTGCCACACTCAGATGTAGTTGTTTAATTCATTTCCGGGTGATATGCACATATGATCAAACCAAACGCCTTTACTCACAGGACAACAGAGGCAATTACAGAAATGGGCTAACTGATTGAGGGTTTACCCGATAGGGTAACCAAAACCAAATTCCTTGCTTACCAACTTAATCTGAGATATTCCATGTAACAAAATCCTAGTCTACAACCTTCAACACAGAGTAATAACAATGCAACAGTAAAGGCCTACTAGCTTTAATCAATGCATTTCACAATAAGTAAGTCAGACCTATGACATGTGACATAACTTTTCCCAATGGTCAATCAGGCCTATGGAGTTGAACAACGGCATGTCACCACAACAAACTAAGACCTGCTGTATTACACATAACCTCCCAACCCTCAACAGACATAAAATTACAAATATATACAAAATTACAGTAGGCAAAACAATAGACAACACTGTGAAAAGGGTCTAAACAAGGATTATCACAATGCAAATCTTTGACATCAAGAGTTACCATGGGGGGGTAACCAAGAACACCACAACAACCTGCTAGATTCCATGTTACACAATATCGGTCTACATCCTTTAACGCAGGCTAATCTCAACCCACCCTTAAAGGCCTACTGGTGTTAACAAATGCTTTAAGTTGATCAGGCTTGCTGCCTTTGTCGTAACTTTATTGAGGCAGATTGAGAGACTGGAACCTTCTTTGTGCGAGTTCCCCACTAGTAAACATACCTGCTATGAAAGGGGCACCTATGATTTTCATTCAGTGGGCTAAATCCGCTCCTCTTCTTCACACAAAAAATTATGCAATTCTAAGTCCTTAAACATTTGAATTACATCCCTGAAAAAATAACTGCTAGCTAAACTATGGTATCCTGTCAAAACCATCAAAAAAGGCAGATTTTGTCACCATTTTCAAGCGGAAAATAACATTTCACAAAACAAAGTGTACATCAGAATTAATACTTCCAAAATAACCGGCAGAAAATTCACTGTTAAACATTTCTGATTTCAGCTCATGCTCTGCAAGCGACCTAAAATTGAAGTTAATACACATATTGCAAAAAGGAATCAATTAGCAGCAAGTAGGAGAAATAAATAATTCCCAAATTAAACCGTTAATCGTGCATTTTCACCCAAGCATCAAAGCACCAAGTGGTTTTAACACAGCTCGGAGCAGTGTCTTTATTATTTTTCCAATAGGTTCCTATATTTCCTCTATTTCATATAGTTATGTGCTTTAGCACAACTGGATTTATGGAATTTAAAATTCAGTTCTTGGGAAGGCGCGAATGATTTATCAAACTCCGTGCGAGGCAGCATAAAAAACGTAGCAAAGAACTCAGAATGTAAATCCCCCCAGATGTTGCAATAACAGCGTCCACAGAAAGCAAGCAGGGGGCATGTATCCATACACTTTCAAAAAACTAGTGCGACACTTCCTTATCAGACATGATCCCTCTCGCAGACGTTACTGGGGATCTCTATTTACGAGGAGGTCTTTCGACTATGAGGAACGTCTGCTGCTTTTCAGATAAAATGATCCTATCTAAGGAGTAAAAATCAGTTTGCACCACGCTACAAGGAAAAACAGTTTAAAGTGAAACTTACTGTCGTGAAAAAATACTTTAAAAAATAAACCATATTAATTTAATGACCGTAAAATGTAATTCAGCTAACAAAAGATAATAACCTATACAGGAGGGTGAAATTGACAACAAAAAAAAGCCAATCCCAAACGAGCTATGGGTACACTCGTGGCTGTTTTGGTCATTTTCATTGTCCACCCACGCAGGCCACCGGTGTCTGTAGACCTCCAGCAGCATAGCTGGCCTCTTTCATTGCGGCTCCCATAATCGTGTTAATTGCCAACCCAAATGTCCGCAGTCACTTAATCGTCCGAATCGGTGTCGTGCCGTCGCTTGGGTCCACGTGCGGAAGGGGACGCCATTCTTCGTCGCCCGGCAGGGGGCTCCCGCCGTCTGTCGCCACTGCGGCTCCCGCCACCGCCCTGGGTGGGAGGCCCCGACAGCCGGCGGCGGAGGGGGCTCTCGCCATTGCTCGACGAATCTGTGTCATGCCTCCGCCTGCCAGGCGGTCGCTGGGCGTCTTCATCGCCTGATGAATGCCTGTCACGCCGGCTGGCTCCATGCTGCCGGGGCGATGATGGATGAGTCCGCTCATGTGAGGCCTTTTTCCTCCTGCAGCAGAGAAATCATAAAAAATAATAAAACAAAACAAAAAGGGACAAAGAGGAACAGGTCAGATTGTCACATTAAACACCAGGACTTTTGTACGCCATGAAAGAGAATGAAGTGGAAACAAACGGAACAAAAGCGCAGGCAGTTCAAATGCTGGGTGTAGGCTGTTGTTTAAAAACAGAAGCGGAGAGGAAACAAAAGTGAGAATAGCACACGCATTCCTGTCCAATTATCCGGAGCCCCACCACAGCACAAAAGAGGCGTCCCCTGAAAGGAGAAACGTTTGTGGGTTTGGATGGGTAAAGTTAAAACGCCTTTATGCCCCGCGCATGTGTATTTTTCTGCGCACTTGATCGGTTCTTTTAGCACACAGTGAACATATAGTGATTCCTAAAAGAGCCATCGGTCGTCTGTGAGCGCAGAGCACACGAAAAAGGAAGAGCAGGAGACAAGTAGATCTCCCCTCAGCAAGCTTCACGTTTTTATTACACACATTGGCATACGCGTGTACCTGTTTTATAAGCCCCTTCAATTGTGTCACTTAAACAGGCACGGGATAACAAAATTATTTGCCAAAGATCCGGTAGCTTAGGAAGGATGCCATGGCACGAGCAAGGAAAGTGGCCCATATAACAGCTGTTAAAGTAGTAAAATGTAGAAGTTATCAGAGTTCACTGGACCACTTCGGGTTCTGAACCGCGGTGCAATTGCACCTGCTGCATCAATGGTAGCCACGCCCCTGCTACGATAATAAATTATGTGGTGAGGGGAACACGAATCTCCTAGGTCCCCCGCTGCCGAAATCATAGTGATCTGTCAATTAATACTTTTATTTCAGTTAAGAGCCAATAAAAGTGTACAATAGAATATGCATGTCTTCATGTATTCGGTGCTGGTTATCAAGGGGATCCTGCTGTGCCTCCGGGCAGCTCTCATATCCACATTTCATGTGTATCTGCTATCGTGTTCAGTTCCTAAAGACAAGGTTGGTGCTGCTGGGTCATTTATTGCTGTTTTTAACTGACTTTTGCTGGAATGCATGGGTGCTTTTGGGGCTTCTTTTCGTTTACATACTCCTTGGTGGTTTAGTCCTGCCTCAGTTATGGGTTTCTGATGGTGGCATTTCCTTTCATATGAAGATGAAGCATTTTACAGTCAGGCTTTTGTGATTAAATTAAATGTCCTCTGAAATATATTTTAGCATGAACACTGATATTTTTATCTATTTACAAATTTAAAGTAGGGTGGCGTATAATTTCTCAATTACCCACAGATAAAATGGATAGCTGTCTTTCTAGGGGCCTAAGCGGTACACGAGGGATATTTCAAAGAGATTAACTTAATGTTGGACAGATGCTGACGTGAGCTACCAAGAATAGTTATTAATATTCAGAAAAGTTTCCACTGGAGCCTTAGCAGAAGTGTACACTGGACCCACTCAAGGCACGTGAGGGATCAGTTCTCCAAGAGAAGGACTTTAAATATTAGCTCACATACTAAAAAAAAATCTTTTTTTTATTTTTATCGATGGGTGATTAATTTAAAAAGAAATGTGGATGAGTTGCAGATTTGAAACAGGCAATTTCTGGTAGAGAGGATGAGCTGAGTTGTTCAGGCTCTGATCAGCACATTGTCCAGGTAAGGGAACTTTTAAACCTGCTGAGATATTCGATAAGTGCTTAAAACAACTTGGACCAGTGTACCAGACCACTCTTTGGTGTATTTTCTATCGTTCCTTTATTGTCATCTGTAATAGGCTAATCTTACCTGCCAGCTACTGTGCAATTTCCCTCATAATTGCCCCAACTAAACAGACCTGGGGGGCAATTTATGAGGCAATGTACTTTTCCCCTTTCTTTGTATCCGTTTAGTTTCCTGGCAGTATTCTACTGTAGCTCAGTCAGTTTGGAGGGCTGTGAACATTATCAATAACAGTTTGTGAAGTAAAATAAAATGATCTGTTATTGAAATCCCCATACATTGTGTTAGTGGGGGGTGATTAATTTACAATCCAGGGAGTACAGATCTGAATCAAAGCTCGGAGTGGCAGCCTTAAATTGCATCTAACTAAAAGGCTATAATGTACAGTAACAGTCAAGCACCTTCATAAGACCGCCTCTGAGAACTCTGAATCACAGTGGGAGGCTCATAACAGGAAACGGGGATACTGGAAAATTCTGATTTAGAAATAAATACATCAAAAGGGTGGACAAGTACTTAAGGTAGAACCATCAATGACTTCTGTACAAACTGGTCTGACAATCGACTTCTAATATGACATACTTGGGATCAAATTCTAGGACTTATTTATGCTGCTCACAGGAAGGCGAGAGTGGCTTTCTTTTGGTAGTGGATGAGGGCAGTACACAGTTTCATTAGATGGATGCGCCTAGAATACTTGCAGCTGTATGCACTTCTGTTTTATGTGCGAAATGTAATTTCGGATAGTGATATGTTGTTTTACCCCGTTCTCGGAAGTGGTAGGTTTTCAGGGTACCCACGCAGAAGCTAGCTCTTAGGAATTAGGTCTGTAAACTAGGGGTGAGAATGGCTTTTCTTTTATTGGGGGGTGGGGGGGACTAACTTAGGAGAGCAGAGTTGCGTGACATATCTGACCAGTCCGTTGGTACAAGAATTCTGCATATGGGAAACTTGCGCTCCCCGACACAGAACATGGCCCTCAACTGGTACCAGACACCAGCTGAGTATTACCAGCACTGACTGGAGCATGAAAAGTAGCAATGCACACTTGGTAATGTCGACTACTCAACATAAATATTCTCCAGATGCCCAGGATCTATAGAGATGTGCAAGTAAGCATCTTTCAGGTTGATGGACAAAAGAAGTTCCTTCAGTGATAGATTTGAGGATCTTCATTAAAGGAATCATTTAGACGATCTGTAGCTTTCAATTTTTTTCAGTGTCGTTCGAGCCATTCACAGGGTTCCTTGCTGACATAGAAGGACCTTGGGTAGAACCTTTGATTTCTTTGCAAGATCGGAACCAGTTTGATGGTAATTTTGAGACTTTTCCTCTGGAAGGCCTGCACGTGAATATAATGTTACTTCCTTGGGAGCATCAGAGGTGGTTTACAGACAAGTGGTATTTGGACAAAATATCTAGTTCGAAATATCAGAAAAAAAATATTATGATGCAAAAATATCTTGATATAGAAGATCGTTGTCAAGAATATTGATTCTTTGGCAAGCAATATCGTTTTTGGAGTATCATTTTTAATATCGTTTTCAGTATTACACTTGTACATTTTTTACAATTATTTTAATGACTTAGTTATAGAAATCTTTGTTACTAGCATTGTTGGTGTAATTGTTAACTTTTAAAAATGCAGTTTCGAATTTAAAGTGACTCATTTTTAGGTCTCGCCTGGCGTAATACTGCGCAGACATGATTTGAGGAGATTTCTCTAGTGGGCTTTAAGCCCCGCCCTCTTTTCCATTGGTTGGCGTCACCGTTTATGCTAAACGGTGGCCAGCCATTGGAAAAGAGCGTCTAGTGACGTACACTTTTCTCTTTTAGAGCCGTCCAACTTGGACTGGCTGCCCAGACTTACTGCTTGCGTAAAAGTTTTTTTTATCTTTATGGGGCCAAACACATGGCCCCATAAAGATAAGAAACCAGTCATGTGAGCCAGTCCAACTGGCACGCTCTAAAAAGAGAGTTGTTGTTGGCGTTGCAGTGCGTGCTATATATAAAAGAGACAAATACGCAGGGCGTCAAAAGATAAAAAGATATCAGTTGGGAGGAGCCTAGCGCGCAACCAAGATGGCCGCGTAGGCACAGGGCTCCCGAGGGCCTCCACAACCTCCCACGTCTATCCTGAATTTATCCTGATTCTATCGACGGGCTTCTACGGGCGAACCTACGTGGAGGTGATACCTGCTGTCCAAATTCAAATCGGACATCGGGAGCCGGAATAGTATCGATTCCAAGTTGGCGGCCCACTCCGGACCTTGCCCCGGACTCGAGTTGGCATGGTGCCCGGGCAGAAAGTGAACAACAGCGGCATGCAGGACTTGGGCCGGTGCGCACCCCCTACTTTCACTTTTGGTTTCGGGTCTCCTCGCTGAAACTGAGGGGCCTTGGATTGTCAGCACACATTTATAGTGGGACGATTGGGTAACCTGCCTGCTCTTGGACACTAGCTGGGACTACCCCTTGGGGTCTCCGAGGCTTCCTAGATTGGTTCTCCGGTGATCGCTCATCGTGTTGGTGGCCGACACCCTTGACGACCATCAGACATTGGCGGCTATATTGGACGGAGATAAGCAAAAATCCAAGACGACTAGGCGGGGAGCTCATACCCAAGCTAACAACTTGGACTGCTATACCCAGTCGAGAGGTTCCCCTGTTGGCCCGCATAAGTCGCCGGAGAGACCCAAGGATGGCCCGGGATCGTCAACGGAGTTAACATTGCAGGACGTCATGGGTGCCATCGAGGAGATGAAAGCGGCGGTCGGCCAGCGATTCGATACATTGGCCCATAAATTGGACACAGTTTTGATCGATGTTAAACTAGTCAGAACGGACCTTTCACAAACGAATGAAAAGGTCAAATCCTTGGGTCTGACGACGTCGAGTCTGGTAACGGACGTGTCTGACCTGCAAGCCGAGGTCCGTAATCTGCGGACGTCCACTGCTTTGTCTGTCCGTCGACTGGAGGATTTTGAAAGTAGGGCTCGGCGGAATAATGTGCGCATAATCGGGGTGCCGGAGAAATCGGAGGTCCCTGCAGCTGACCTCTTTGTGGAAGACCTTGTGATCAACCATCTCGCACCCAAAGGCTTGAGTAAATTCTTTGCGGTTGAGCGGGCCCATAGAGTTCCGGGTGGTAAGCCCAAACCGGGCGCTCCCCCAAGGCCTATCATCGCCAGAATTTTTCATTTCAGGGACAGGGATGCTATACTGCAGGCCTCGAGGGTGAGTGGGCCGACGAAGTTCGAGAACATTCATATAAGTTTCTACCCGGACTTCACACAATTGGTCCAAAAGCAGCGACAGGAGTTCATGGGTGTCAAACGGTGACAGAGACATGGACCTGAAATATGCGATGCTCTTTCCGGCCAGGTTGCGGGTTGAGTTTGAGGATCGGACGCACTTCTTTGATCGGCCGGAGGAGGTTGGAGATTGGCTTGATACCTTGCCTCAGCAACGACGTCGAGAGGGACAGACCGAAGGGAACGGAGTGGGCTCGGCTGAACAGGAGTAGACTTTTGGTTCCCGGTGACTGACTATTGTGATGGCACTTCCATATTTTGGTTTGGTGTTTCTATTCAGCGCCTTATCCTTCAAAGCCCGGGGGTTGTGGGGTGCTCAGTGAGGCTCTTTCCTCCTCTGGGTTTTCTTTTTGTAGCGTAGTTAATGTTAGGGCGACAGGCACACTGCAAGTTGGGGGGGCTACATGGGCTCACGCAGGGGTGCAGGGTGGGGGGAGTTGTAACGGGAAGGTTGGTGGGGAGGGGGGGAGTTGGGGAATGTTTGTTTGTTTCACAAGGCAATGTGAGGTTAGCTGCTGATTTGTCCTGGTTGTGTTCTCCGGGATGTGGGCATCATGCACGGGAGCGGGGTGGGGGGTAAGGGATTGAGAATACTTTCGTGGAATGTGAACGGACTGGGGGATAGGATCAAGCGCGGGGTGGTGTTGCAGTTTTTTAAACGAATCTCGCCCGACATTGTTTTCCTGCAGGAGACACATCTGATTGGGAACTCCTTCCATGCCCTGAATAGGCGGGGCTATCGCCTTGCTGTTTCACTCTGGTTTCACTTCTGGCTCTAGGGGAGTGGGTATCTTGGTCAGGGCCTCTCTCCCGTTGGAGGTGGACGAGGTGCTCCACGATGATAGAGGGCGATATGCAGCATTGGTGGGGAGATGGGAGGGTAGAACTGTTTCGCTCGTTGCTGTTTATGTGCCACCGGGATTGCAGACGGCTACATTTGCGGATTTGGGGCGTTTGGTCCTGGGACTCCCTGGGGAGGTTCTGGTGTTAGGGGGTGATTTTAACGCTGTTGTATCCGGTATGGAGGACCGTCACCCCCCCAGGGATCTCCCTAGAGCCCAGGCCTGGCTGGGTGGCTTTCAAGATACTTTAGGACTTATAGATTGCTGGAGACTGATGCACCCGGGACAGGCACAATACACCTTCCACTCGGGGGCCCACGGGAGTCTCTCGAGACTTGATTATATACTTATGCCAGCGTTCCAGGCTGGAATGATCGGGGAGGTGCGTCATTTGGCCCGAGGTATTTCTGACCATTCCCCTCTATTGTTGCAGATGGAGGTTGTTCCTGGGGCAGAGGGAAGAGTAGCGCAAATTAACCCCTGGTATTTACGTAACCCTAATGTTCGCGCTGAACTGGTTAAGTCCATTGATCACTACTTCAATGATAATGTAGGGTCAGTGTCGTCTGCTGTCTCCCTATGGGAAGGTTATAAAACGGTGATCCGGGGGCATGCCTTGTCTCTTATTTCCCATGCTAGGAGGTGCGGGAGGGAAGAGGTGGTCCGCCTGGAAACTGACATAGCTGAGATGGAGGGGGATTTGGAGCAGGGTGTCACGGATGAGAAATTGCACGTTCTCAGCCTTAAACAGTCAGATTATAGAGCGCTGGTCACGGATGCTGCTAAAAGGATGAGTAGAGAGCAACAAGGACGACTGTATGATGTGGGAGATAAGGCCGGAAAGTTGATTGCTTGGTTGGACAGGAAGGAGAGAGCGAGTAGAGTGGTGCCGGTTGTGGAGAGAGTGGATGGCGTGTGTGTGACTGACCCGGTAAAAATTGTTGACTGCTTCGCGGATTACTTCCGTCGGGTATACTCTCCGGTCTCTGGGTGCTCGGAGGAGGACTCTCATCTGTTACTTAGAGATATTGCATTGCCGTCCCTCTCGGAGGCTGATAGCATATTGATGGAGGCGAAGTTGTCGCCGGATGAGATTGCTCTGGCCATTCGCTCGATCGCTTCTGGTAAGGCCATGGGTCCCAATGGTCTCCCCATTGAACTATATAAGTTGCGTCCAGATAAGATAGCACCATATCTCCGTGACATGTTCCTCGCTGCACGGGCGGCGGGCTCCCTCCCCCTTGACCAACGTCTTGCTACCATAGTTGTGATACATAAAGAAGGGAAGCCGCAAGACTGCTGTGCCTCCTACAGGCCTATCTCGTTGTTGAACGCGGAACCCAAAATTCTGGCTAAGGTATTGGCCAATCGTCTGGTTCGGGTCGTGGGCGACTTGATTCATCAGGACCAGTCCGGTTTTATACCTCATCGTAATACCGCCCTGAACCTGAGGCGGTTGCATGGCGTGCTTGCTAGAGCGGAGTTTATGCGTGAGCCGGCCATCTTGGCGTCTTTGGACGCTACCATGGCGTTCGATACTTTAGAGTGGCCGTATATTTGGGCTGCGTTAGCTAAATTCGGGTTTGGCCCTGAATTCATTGGGTGGGTAAAATTGCTATACGCTGACCAATTGGCGCAGGTTGTGGTGAATGGTAGGGCGTCGGCTCCCTTCGCGCTGGGGAGAGGTACGCGACAGGGCTGTCCGTTGTCGCCCCTTCTCTTCGCACTTTCTTTGGAACCTCTCGCTGCCTGGTTGCGTTGGGAGCCGTAGTTGCGGGGCATTAGATGGACGCCGGAATTTGAGGACCGTGTCTCCCTTTATGCGGATGACATTCTTCTGTATCTCACCTCTCCTCGACAGTCGCTAATTGTATTGGTGGACGTATTGAATTCCTTCGGCCGTAATCCTGGCCTGGTTATCAACTGGGCCAAGTCATGTGTTTACGTCCTCTCGGGCGAGGCCCCCCTCCTGCCGCGGGGGTGCCCTATTCAGATTGCTACATTGGGGTTCAAATATTTGGGAATCTTCATATCACTGGACCCCGCGGTCCGCTATGAGCGAAACCTTCTCCCTCCACTCCAGCGATTGAAGGCAGACGTCGCGAGGTGGCGACGGCTTCCGCTCTCGCCGCTCGGACGGGCGGCATTGTTTAAAATGATGTCGCTGCCTCGCTTTTTGTACGCTTTACAAAATACGCTAGATGTCGTGCCGGCCCGTTACTTCCGTGAGGTGGAGGGTCTTCAGCGCCAACTGTTTTGGGACGGGCGACCGAGGATCGCTCTCGCCAAGTTGACACTCCCTTGGTATGATGGGAGTGTTGCCCTCCCCGATATTAAAAGATACTATTGGGCGTCTCAATTGGCGGCGGTGAACCACGGGATATACGGTCCTGCTTTGAATCCGGCCTTCGAGATGGATAAGTTATTACTTCCGGGCGGGGATTACAATAGGGCACTGTATTCGGCGACTCCGGATGCACGGTTGACAGGACCAACGCAAGTTGCGGTACGCGTGTGGCATGCGGCGAATGCTGCGATGGGGTGGAGGGATCGCTTGACTCGAGCGACGCCGTTGTATGCCTCCCAGCGCTTGGGTTGTCTGTGGAAAACGAAAGGCTTTGAGAAATGGGATAGGATTGGTATAAGTAAGGTGGGTGACCTCTGGGCGAAAGGGTCCTTTAAAACGTTTGAAATGCTCAAAACTGGATACAAATTAAATGATAGGGAGTACTTCCGATATGCACAGGTCCACCATGCGCTGTGTTCGGTTTTTCCGGATGTTGCTGCTATCCCAGAATATTCCCCGTTGGAAGATAGGGTGTTCGACGGCTATGTGCCCGACAGCACTATTTCCCTGATCTATAAAAAACGTATTAATGATCGTACGGACTTGCTGACCCATCTGCGGGAGGCGTGGACGGCCGACGGATTGGAACTGGACGATGAGGATTGGGTATCGGCGGTGGCCTCCCCGAAAGAGGTGGCGATCCCGGCCCGCCTTAGATTTGTGCAGCTGAAGATACTCCATAGAGTGTATGTCACAGGGCCTGGTTTGATACGTATGGGTTATTCGAGGGATGGACTGTGTAAGCGTGGCTGTGGCTTGTTGGGTACCTTTATTCATATCCTATGGGAATGTTCGGAGGTCGTACGATTTTGGAACGGGGTACATACTTTAATGGAGGAAGTCACGCATGTCGCTTTGTTACCAGAGGCCAGGAGGTGTTTGCTGAATGTCTGGGAACCAAATGACTATAATGCGGCGCAGACGCAGTGGGTGACTTTAGGGTACATGGTGGCTAAGCGGAATATCGCACAGTTGTGGGGTTCCCCGAGGCCGCCTACGATTTCGGTATGGAAGGAGAATATGGATTGGTGTATGTTCAGGGAGAAGACGGTGTATGTGGCGAGAGGCAAGCCTGGGAGGTGGACTAAGGTGTGGGGTCCATGGAATTCCTATCGTGGGAATATCTGCGCTCCGCCTCTGCCGCGAGAGGTCGACGTCGCTTTGTCCCCCTAGCCGCACATTCTACGTAATTGTGCATGCTTTGTCCTCTTCTCCGCCGCCCCCCACTACCACCTCCTGTCAAGAGTTATTCCAGATAATGGGGATCTTCCCCCGTCCTGGGGAGCGCACGCTGCTATTTTGGACTCTCATTGCCTTGTTTGTGTGTTATTGTTGGTTTTTTTTCCCTTTTTTTTTTTTTTTTAAAGAAAATATGAAACCGTCCTTTTTGATCGCCCTTGGACTATGGCCGCGGCCTGTTATATGTGCTTTCGAACTTTAGGGAGCTTTTGCTTCTGGCTCATTTGAATGTGTGGAGTTGCCTTGCTGGCTCTCGAGCTTTCTAGCGGCCGGCCCTTGTGGTTGTAGGCCCTTGTTTGTATCTTTTTAATGTGTAATAAAGGTTTCTTCTTTAAAAAAAAAAAAAAAAAAAAAGATATCAGTTGGTGCTGAGAGTGTGTCTGAACCTTTGTTTGGCTGGGAATCGTAAGAATGCGCGCCCCCCGGACGGGGAGCGGCGGTGGAGGGCTCTCTCTCTGCAGCTCGCAGAGCAGCCCGCCTGTTGCGCCCTCCCTGCCCGGCCTCCTCCCGTCCCAACCCCCATTTCCTCTCCCAGCAAGCTTATTTTGCCAATGTTGGCATCTATGACATCGGCGAAACAGATTACATTTACCAATGCTTGTTTCGAAATATCATGATTTGCTGCCTAGTTTAATAAAGTGTAGCGTTTCAGCAACATACAAAAAAACGAAATGTTGTAATATACGTACGCTGCTGTATTAGGTAGGTAATTGTAATATGCCCCGCCTATGCTTGGTTGATTTTCTGTTTCCGTTTGGAACATATGCCATCTGTCCCTCCCCGAAACATAAGGTGCCGTTCTAGTCTTTGAACAATATGGCATACAACGTCACGGTATTGACCCGCCCTAAAGGACTTACACTGTAGACCGGAAGTTACAATAGTAAACAATCATTGAGACTTAGGTTCGTGTAGTTGGTGGTTGTGCTGTGTCCGCCATGTTAGCGCTGAAAGACTCGGCCGATTCGGACAGTAGCCCCACTGCGCTGGGAGCGGAGGAGGGTGTGGAGGTGCCCTTCACTCCTCCCGGCACCTCTATGCAAAGCTCTTTACGAACCTTGCGGCCAATATTTGTGCTCGACCCCACCATGAAGGCTCGCGTGCGGGACTACTTCGTTTTCCAGGTGAGGGTCCGAGAGGCCAGAGGCTGCCAGGGGTGGTGGTCAGGCAGAACGACACGGGATGCTTCTCCGTGAGGGTGGTAGAACATAATGGGGCGAAGGGAGGGAATTAAAGTGCGATGGGTAATCAAATTATGCCACGGCTATGATGTCATGGTAAGGATTTGCGTGGGAGAGTGATGTTCAGCTACGTAATTACGATTTTCAAATGCACAACTTTTAGAACATTCAATTAAAAGCACGTAGTGACGTCATTGACCTGTGCCGCCGCTTGTTGTTTGCTTACTATTGCTCTCTCGCCCCTCTCTCCACTGCACTCCCGCGCTGCTTGATCCGCGTTCATCCCCACTGTGTACATACTTTACCAGCGCGGCGCCCGTTTCACGAGCACAGCGCTGGTTTTACTTTCATTCTTGTTTTATATGCAGCTTCAAAGCTGCATTTGCCCCCCCTCCAGCCACCAAAAACAGGCTGCCTATTTTGCGCGCCTCTCACTTCTTCATGAGCGTCCGGACAAAAGCCTCTTCCGGATCACCTCTACAGCTACAGCGGCCATAGTGAACAGCTGCTGTGCCAGGTGCCGTCCTGCCCGCGCCGTCCTGCCCGCCTCCCCTCCTTCCCTGCAGCAGCTCGCAACACCGGAACGAGTTGTGTGGCTGGCAGAAACTCCGGACTCTGTCAAGTAATTATTGCATTGACCCCATGATGTTTGTTTATTGTTTAATGACATTTTTGTTTGCTTACTATTCGCTTGAGGATTATTTTACAGCTGTTATTATTGTAAACTGTTCCGTCTGCTGAGGCTTTCAGTATTTATGATGTAAACAAGCGGATAGAATGCCAGTTGAGTTCCTTTAATTTTAGAATTTTTTGATTTTCAGTGTGGCACTGCATGCCCTTATTCCTTGAGGTGCAGTTCCAGGCCTATAGGGCCCCCATCACCCCGATTCTCCCCACCCCCAAAACCTGCTAATCAGTACTGGGTATCGCAGCTCTGCGCCTCTTCTAGCCTCCTAACCTGCAGCACCCCACTAGTGCTCTTTTGCATTATAAACCTCCCCTATACACCCAAATCTTAATTAACTAGATTTAAACCCCTCCCCATGCTCCCCGATGTGCACACTTTGCCCCAGCCCTGAGAATGGCATGTGCACTACCTGTTCTTGGGGGTCCCAGCTCTTAACGGGTACAGAGCCCATGTTCAAACTCGGATCCTCAGGCATACTCCAGTGCATCGCGGCGTTTTCTAGTGTTTTTATTGTAGTTTATCAATATGGGGCAGCGTGGCAGACACCAAGCCCAGCTTCAGTTTACTCTTGGCAGCGTAACTCCTGGATTCTAGTGGTTATCTCCGACCTCTCCTGCCTCCCCTCCCCCCACCACCATCATCCCGCCTTATGCTGAGCACTGCCACACCTTGTCATTGTGAAAGCAGTGCCTGGCGACACACGAGCCTTGTGCGTGCTCTGTGTAAACTGTGTACTAGATCCTGGCCTAGCCTCAGGACCCTTAACTAAGTTAAATCACTGGTGCGGTGGAGCCCCTGCAGCCCTGTGCAGTGCTTGGAGAGTTCAGTACGTTTGCTAAGGTTCTGCACAATGTACTCTGTACAGTTTACAAAGTTCAATGTAGCTTTTTAAGGAGTGCTTGAAGAGCCACCTCAAGGTGTTCTGGAGCTGCCGCCATAGTAGTGTGATTCGCACCCTGTGTTTTGGGTATGTTGAAGGGTCTTACCGTGCTCGGCGGGAGGCTTGACTAAATCATGCTTTAGGGCCAAGGGTAATTATGTGGCACTTCCACTAAACAGCCCTGCAGGCACATGTTGCGATACATACCATCGCAAGTCGCACATCACCAATTATATTAAATATCTCCTCATAAATGGCATCTCAATGGATACAGTTCGTTTGCTTTTTAAGTTACCTTAATGATGTGTTAAGTCCTATTTTTTAGGTCTCGCTGAGACATTTTGTAAGTGGGCTTTCAAAAGTGCTACCCACATGGTTTTGCTGGCCTAGGGCTTGAGTGCACGATGGCGTGCACGTGCACAGCTGCTCCTTGCATTCCCCCCTCCCTTCTCACCCAGCCCTTTGATTCTCTGCTCGATTACTTTCAATTTCGCCGCTTTGACCCTTGCATTCCCCCCTCCCTTCTCACCCAGCCCTTTGATGCTCTGCTCGATTACTTTCACTTTCGCCGCTTTGACCCTTGCATTCCCCCCTCCCTTCTCACCCAGCCCTTTGATTCTCTGCTCGATTACTTTCAATTTCGCCGCTTTGACCCTTGCATTCCCCCCTCCCTTCTCACCCAGCCCTTTGATGCTCTGCTCGATTACTTTCACTTTCGCCACTTTGACCCTTGCATTCCCCCCTCCCTTCTCACCCAGCCCTTTGATGCTCTGCTCGATTCCTTTGTAAGTCCATCTTGTTTGGGTCACCTTTGCTTCATTAGACCCATCTTTCCCGACTAGGAACAGGTTATTTTTGTCCACTCCCTTTAATTTACTTTAATAATAAACTCTCGCCTTAAGTGAAGCAATTGACTTTTAAATGTCGTCGTAATCTTACAGCCTTGTTCTCAAACAAGAAAACTCCTCTCCTTCCACACGTTTCCCATTCGGCCATCTTTTCTTCTGCAGTAGTTGATAACATTGTGGCCATGTTTTAACCAAAGCATCAGGTTTCTGCAATTTTGTAACGACGTGGTGATGCACATACTTTCTGTATGTTGTACATTCCGCTGCCCCTAATGTGTCCGAGGTTTGTGAGCTGTGATGCATGCTAGCGCGATCCCACGCCATGCGCCTCTTCAGCCCTCCAAAAATATACCATCCTCACTCTCCAGGTTAGAATTCGACACTTCAAAAACAAACGTGTAGCAACGATTTTCTATTAATACTGCTATAATGGCTTGCGCTTCTATGCATTCCATCGTAAATGTTCTGTGGAAAGTATTTTTATTTGATCATTTTGCAGTGGTTCCGGTAGGTCGGCAGTCATTGATTCCTTGTTTGTGTACCTTTGCCCAGGGGCGTTTCTTCAATTGGTGCAGCAGGTGCAGTGGCACCAGGGCCCACGAACGCTGATAATTCGTGTATTTAATATAACTGTAGCATATGGAGGAGGTTGGGGGGTCATTTACTTACTTGCCCTGGGGTCCATGACACTGAATAGGCTGGTGTTACGCCACGTAATTTCATTGGTCAGTGTTTAGCATTCGTGGTTGTACTCCTGAGTGACGGGACATAGAATGTAAGATTGATTGTGCCAGGGCATGAAAAGGAAATGCTGCTCAGGGCGCCAATTGTGTAAGGCGTCTAGACCTCACATATGCTCTTCCCTCTATGTTTTTCTCTCTGGTCTCACATGTGCTATTCCCTCTGTATTTTCACTCTGCCCTCACATGTGCTTTTCCCTCTCTATTTTTCTCTCTTTCCTCACACATGCTATTCCCTCTGTATTTGTCTCTCTTCCCTCACATGTACTCTTCCCTCTACATTTTTTCTCTATGCTCTCACATGTGCTCTTCGCTCTGTATCTTTTTCTCTGCCCTCGCATGTGTTCTTATCTCTATATTTTTCTCTCTGCTCTCACATGCTCTCTTCCCTCTATGTTTTTATCTCCGGTCTAACATGCGCCCTACCCTCTGTATTTTTTTCGCTTTGCTCTCACATGAGCTCTTCCCTCTCTATTTTTCGCTCCTCCCTCACATTGACTCTTCCCTCTGTATTTTTCTCTCTGCCCTCACGTGCTTTTCCCTCTGTATTTTTCTCTCTGCCCTCACATACTCTTCCCTGTATGTTTTCCTCTTTGCCCTCAAGTGCACTCTTCCCTCTGATCACATGCATACACAACTATGCACACATTCAAACACACACATGCATTTACACACACATATGAACATATACAAACACACACAGACATGCAGAAACATATGCATATACATGCACACCAACACACCAACCCCACATACACATATAAACAAGCACGCACACCAACATACTCAAACACATATACATACACACAAACATGCATACACAGACATAGGTATACACACAAACATATGTGTACACATCCATGAAGACAAATGAACACAATGACACACCCATACTTGCACACCAACACACACATGCATACACAAACATATACACATACAAACACACACACATGCATACACACACAGATATATACATATAGACACACACACGCATCTCCCGTACTGTTCAGGGGAAGAGTCGGTGTCAGCTGTCTCCTAGAGGGAGATCTCGCATGAGACAGTAAGACTCAGAGACATGTGGCGGTGGGGAGAGACAGACATGCCTCCCTTTAATTGTGTTGTTGCAAGATGGGGACTATCTTCTGCCACTGGTGCATTCAGATAAGCGGCAGGAAGTTCGTCGGACACATGCACTGGTTTCAATTTCGAGAAAGTGGGGTGAATGTTTCACAGATCGGGAGTGTGTGTCAACACGTGTTTCTCCTTCACGGCAAGTCCAATCAGTACGTTTTGTGTAACCGTGTGGTCATGAATCCTTTAATTGCATAAGTGAGCGGGTATGGATGTAAACAAAAATGTAACACTAATACAACATTTTCTGTCACTCTTGTGAACAGGTTTGCTGTGAATGTATGAATGAGAATGGTGTTTTAGAATACGTTGCATGGAAAAGGGTCAACATGGTGTATACGTGTTTTTTTATTTTTTTAATTTATTTTTTATTGCATGGTTAACGTCATGATATACCGGATTCGGATGCTTCATTGCAGATCAGTTGTTTGGCCCGTGGTTATTTACGAGTTTGGAAAATACTTTTGTATTGTTTCGATTCTTTTTGTCTCTGCCCTATCTATTGGCTGCGTCCTTACTCTCTCCCATCTTCTCTCTCCACCTCTTTGCTACATGTTCTCTCGTAATGTTTTCATTTTCCCCCAACTCTCCTCTTTACTCTCTCTAATTCTTTTTTTGCTCCTTTTCGGTCTCTGTCCCTTCTCTCCTCTTTCTCTCCCCACCTGTCCCTTCTCTAACCCCACTCCTCTTCCTCTGCCCGCCCCCCCATCCCTCTCTCTCGCAGTACTGCAGCATAGGCAGCACCAGGTCTCTGATGCCTTCTCAGTGTTGGCCCTGGGGGTGGAGGAGGTAAGTCAGCCCCCCAAGTGAATCCCATTATCAACAGATAGTGAACCTCTATTTACCAACAAGTACGGAGCGGTCTCGGGTGACGGCTGATGCGAACAGTGATCTGCTCTCGGCCCCGGCAGGGACTGTGGGGTGGGGGCGTTACCTTACACTAGGAGAGGAAGTAAAAGTGATATCCTCCCCTCCCCCCCACTGTCTCTCCTCACCCTCCACCTCTCTCTCCTCCACTTCTGATTCCCTTCCAACTTGGTCTCTCCTTACCCTCTACCTCGGTCTCTCCTCACCCTCCACCTCGGTCTCTCCTCACCCTCCACCTCGGTCTCTCCTCACCCTCCACCTCGGTCTCTCCTCACCCTCCACCTCGGTCTCTCCTCACCCTCCACCTCGGTCTCTCCTCACCCTCCACCTCGGTCTCTCCTCACCCTCCACCTCGGTCTCTCCTCACTCTCCACCTCGGTCTCTCCTCACTCTCCACCTCGATCTCTCCTCAACCTCCACCTCGGTCTCTCCTCACCCTCCACCTCGGTCTCTCTTCACTCTCCACCTCGATCTCTCCTCAACCTCCACCTCGGTCTCTCCTCACCCTCCGCCTCGGTCTCTCCTCACTCTCCGCCTCGGTCTCTCCTCACCCTCGGTCTCTCCTCACCCTCCACCTCCGTCTCTCCTCACCCTCCACCTCCGTCTCTCCTCACCCTCCACCTCCGTCTCTCCTCACCCTCCACCTCCGTCTCTCCTCACCCTCCACCTCCGTCTCTCCTCACCCTCCACCTCACCCTCCACGTGTCTCTCCTCACCCTCCACACGTGTCTCTCCTCACCCTCCACACGTGTCTCTCCTCACCCTCCACACGTCTCTCCTCACCCTCCACACGTGTCTCTCCTCACCCTCCACACGTGTCTCTCCTCACCCTCCACACGTGTCTCTCCTCACCCTCCACACGTGTCTCTCCTCACCCTCCACACGTGTCTCTCCTCACCCTCCACACGTGTCTCTCCTCACCCTCCACACGTGTCTCTCCTCACCCTCCACACGTGTCTCTCCTCTACCTTCACACGTGTCTCTCCTCACCCTCCACACGTGTCTCCTCACCCTCCGCCTCACCCTCCACATCTGTCTCCTCCTCACCCTCCACATGTGTCTCCTCCTCACCCTCCACATGTCTCCTCCTCACCCTCCACACGTGTCTCCTCCTCACCCTCCACACATGTCTCTCCTCACCCTCCACACGTGTCTCTCCCCACCCTCCACACGTGTCTCTCCCCACCCTCCACACGTGTCTCTCCCCACCCTCCACACGTCTCTCCCCACCCTCCACGTGTCTCTCCCCACCCTCCACGTGTCTCTCCCCACCCTCCACGTGTCTCTCCCCACCCTCCACGTGTCTCTCCCCACCCTCCACGTGTCTCTCCCCACCCTCCACGTGTCTCTCCCCACCCTCCACGTGTCTCTCCCCACCCTCCACGTGTCTCTCCCCACCCTCCACGTGTCTCTCCCCACCCTCCACGTGTCTCTCCCGACCCTCCACGTGTCTCTGCTGCACGCCTCACACTGCTGCACGCCTCACACTGCTGCACGCCACACACTGCTGCACGCCTCACACTGCTGCACGCCTCACACTGCTGCACGCCTCACACTGCTGCACGCCTCACACTGCTGCACGCCTCACACTGCTGCATGCCGCTGCACACCCCACACTGCTGCACGCCCCACACTGCTGCATGCCGCACGCCGCACACTGCTGCACGCCGCACACTGCTGCACGCCGCACACTGCTGCACGCCGCACACTGCTGCACGCCGCACACTGCTGCACGCCGCACACTGCTGCACGCCACACACTGCTGCACGCCACACACTGCTACACGAAACATTGCTGCATGCCACACACTGCTGCACGGCACACACTGATGCAACCGGCACACTGCTGCACGCCACACACTGCTGCATTACTCACTGCTGCACGCTGCATGACACTGCTGCACGCAGCACACTGCTGCACGCCGCAAGCTGCTGCACGCCGCTGCACGCCACAGTGCTGCATGCCTCACACTGCTACTCGAAACACTGCTGCACGCCGCACACTGCTGCACGCCGCTGCATGTCACAGTGCTGCATGCCTCACACTGCTACACGAAACACTGCTGCACGACGCACACTGCTGCACGACGCACACTGCTGCACGACGCACACTGCTGCACACTGCTTTTATGCGAGTTTATGCTACTGACATTGTAAATGACAATGCCTTTTATTTGTTTTAAAACCAAAACATAAATAAAAGGCATTGTAATTTTACAATGCCAATAGCTCAAACTCTTATAAATGCGAGACCTATTGCATTGCAAATGCTTGTTAATGCTTGTTTTGGTTGTTGATGGGCCTGTTTTATGGCCTGTCTGGTCGGTCCCTGACATGAAAACAGCAAGCATTTGCAAATAAGTCTTATTCAGCTACTAAAGCTAATGAGGTACTTGTAGATTCAATGCCCCCACCTGCAGTTTATTTATTTAAATATTTAAAAGTTTAAACGTTAGAATGACTATGTGCCCTTGAGAATGACTGACAGCACATTCAATGTACCAAGTAATAAGTACACTGTTTCAAAATGGGTCATATAATCTATAGTGTGTTGGGGTAACAACAACGATCTTATTAAATCCCTTCAATACACACATCTGCCACTTTGGAATCTGTTGGAGCAGTGGTTCCCAAACTTTTGACTCCTGAGGACCCCCATTGAGTCACCACTGGAAGCCGGGGACCCCCAAGCAATTTGTAGGATTTAAATTTCAAACATTAAAACAGTAATTCGAAAACAATAAACACACGTGTGCACACAAAACAAATACTCGAATTACTAAGGATTTCAGGGGCATATTTACAAGTCTCTATCGCCATGGGAACGTCACTTTTTGCAACGTTCATGTGGCAATAGGGGCTTCTCTTTATTTAAAAGGCACAGTTAAGCCACTTATTGTGGCTTACCGCTGCCTTGTAAATAAGGCCCCCTTTCACGCAATGCTTAGCGTGAAAAAGGTGGGCAGTGGGAGTTGGAGTGGGCGTTTCACTCCAACACCCATTGATTTTGACGCTGCCCTCTATTTACAAGGTCAGCTTAAATAGGAGACAGCACCAAAATTAAGATCATGAAAAATCTGGTCTTAACTTGGCGAAATTATGAGAAATACCTTATTTCTCCTCTTTTTTTGTTTTTTCCAACGGATTGATATCGTCTTTTGGGATACAGCGAGTTTACCGGCTGGGTGATACGTATCGGAATATAGATATTTATTGGGGATTGTTCCCATACGCTCGTGGCTATTATATCACCAAGGCGTTCATACATTGGATGTGTATTCTATACCTATTAAGGTTTTGATTGTGGGTCTGATTTGTACCCCAAGATTTCATGAAGTAAGGAATTTCACTATATGTCCTGATGTTCTTTTCTGCGAGTACTATTTGAAATTGTATAGCCCTGACGAAGTTCCCAAGGCACTAGGGAACGAAACGCATTGGCTGTGTGCCTATATTTTAACAAGCATCTTCAAATAAAAAGAAGGACATTTTCTGAAGTACAAGTGTTGGTCTTTTATGACTTTTGACAGAGTGCACCTTCCTTTTTCTTGTGGACTTTCATGTTAAATTAGTATCTCTCAACAGCAGATACTGGGAGATGTTGCACTCACTCTAAACACATATGATTAATGGAATTTAAGTGCTTGACCAAGGTCTGCTATTGGTTGATTTTGTTGTTAAAACACCTTTGATTGTTTATGTCCAGGAAGGTGGCCCTTCCTGCACATAAACAATCTTTAATAAAAATGACGTTTTGTAACTTCCATGTGTGCTGCATTAGGCAGCACACATAGAAGTGACAAAACAGCATTACAAAATTGTTCATGTGCAGGAAGTGGGAACATAGAAGCATCAGGATAATGATAGACTGGGAATAAACATATGTTGCTAACTTTTACCATGCAGTTTGCAAGCAGCTCTTTGATGACAGTTTATAGGACACTGCTAGATTACGATTGTCCCTTATGAATTGCACAGTGACAAAAGAAGATCTGTGACAAAATCAGTAACCCACTAACCTATGCACATAAAATACTGTTTTTTAAAATGCATTGTACACGTTCTTTGCAGTAGGCATATTAACCCTCTGTGTCACATTAGAAAAGTCAAAGCTGCCACTGGACAAAACACTCATCTTTCTCCAGCAGGTACATTAATCACTGGCATTTTCTTGACACTTTTATAGTTGCTCGAAAACTGCTAATTTTACAAGGAACTTTGCAGTACTTCTAAAACTGCTGCCTGTGGACCCCCTGGGAATGAGTCACGGACCCCTGGGGGTCCTCGGACCCCAGTTTGGGAAAAACTGGGCTAGCTGTTTACTCTGTGCCGAAATGGTTTTCGGCTTCGAGATATCGGTGTCGGTGGCCTTGTGTTTTTTGCTCGGTTCCGGGGATGGTGTCAGTACCGAGGAGCTGGAGCTGGTTTTCGGCGGAGAGTGTTTCGGTATGGAGCTCGGTGCCGAGGAGGAGGCCATTTTCTTTTTCGGCATCGGTGCGGAGGAGTGCTTCTCGGCACCGACGGTGGGCTGGCTCGAGCCCGAGCCGCCGGAAGGCTTAATGGGCTTCTTTACCGACCGGGGGGGGGGGGGGGTTTCGGTACTCACGACACTCTGTGCCGGAGTGATATCCTTCACATCTGAATCGTCGGCTTCGGAGGCGCTGAAGAGGCCCTCATCGGTGTGTTGTCCTTCTGGAGCGTTGACGCCTTTCCCGAAGATGTCGTCTGGAATCACCGTCGACGAGTGTGCCATAGTTCTTCGTGCCCTTCGGTCTCGTATGGTTTTCTTGGACCGGAAGGACTTGCACGCCGGACAGTCTCGAGCCTCGTGTTCAGGGCAGAGGCAGAGGTTACATTCTTCGTGAAGGTTGGTGTGGGGGAATTTGGACCCACATCGAGGGCATTTCTTGAAGGGAGTCCTTTCCATTAGCCAGGACCGGAGCTTGGGTAGGCCCGAAGGCCGTCGTCGACGCCTGGAATCGAAGTCTTGATCGATGAGAGCCGCGCCGAGTGTGGAGATCGCGATCGAAAACAATACCGCAAATTGGGGTGAGGATTGCGCGCCGATAGAAGAACTGGAAAATGTTCGGAACCGGAGCGCGAAGATCACATCCGAGCCCGATTGCGGAAAAAAACAATCTGAGGATGGAGCCGAAGCCCATGCGCAATACGATCCAAAGGAGGAGTCACCGACCTCGTGACTTCCAAAGACTTTCCAAGAGGAAAAACAACTGAAAACATCCGGGCCCAACACCAGATGGCGATCTATGCACAGTGTGTAATCTGCAGCTCATATGCCTCGAACCCTCATTTTTTTAAGTTGAACTACCAAGTTTACCACAAACTCACTGTAAAATCATTATCTATATCCAGATTTTCTCATGAAAAAACTTTACATTTTCACATATTATGCTCACAGTGCATATGAATTCCCGTAGCACAAGTAATGTGTCTAAGCAGCATCACATTCGGTGTATTTTTTTGGTTGTGACCTAGGACTTAAGGCCACAAGACTAACTGGTCTTCTCAGACGGTTTTAAAAATTCCCATGCTTGTGTTGCAAAGGGGCGGAGGAGGGGAGCATTTTCTCCTTACCTACTCCTTTTCACGAATCCCCCAGTTTATCTAGCGGCAAAAGAGACTAGAAATATTTCACTCCCATGAGTGATACTGCAGGTCTCTAACTCCATATGTTAGACATTACTACTTTATTATTTTTCATTGAAGAAAAGCTTATTGCAATCCTAGATAAAGATACTATGTCTTTGAATTTTTACTGTAAACAATCTGTGCTGCACTTCTCCTGTGTTCACAAAGGTGCCGTGCCATGTTTTACTCCTATGTTCTTTTTTGGTTCGTTTGGGACTTATAGTGATGTCTTCCTGCACCCATCTGTGCGTCTGTGTCCATTTGACACCCTTTCCTGGTTAATGCAATGGTACCTCTTGCTTTCCTCCAGGACTCTTCTGTCAGTTCTCCTAGTTGCACGAGTTTGTGCTGCAGAAGTTATATAGCTGCATGTCGTGTGTTACTAGTTTAAAAGCCTGTACTTAAAGTTGCACTGTCATTTAATTTTTGTTAAATTATATTTTAGTTGGTTAAAACGCGCTGGCCTAATTACACTGTTGGACGTTCAGCTTACGGTAACATCTGTTTCCTCCACGTTAAAATTCAGGCGGTTGATCGGATAAAATCCTCTCTTGTGGACAGAGTTTGGAGAGTGTTTTTAAACTTAGTTGGTTGAGTGGCATTAGGTTGTGTTTGGTCGCCATTGGGTATCTAGTCAGGATTTGTGTGTGCCCTCCTGTATAAGGGGACTGTTTCACACAAACATAATTGTAGGTTCCTAACAAGAATTGTAAGCTCTAGCTTCCAGGTCATAGACCGGACACCCTGTGCCTTTTAATGCTTGTAAAACTACGACATTGAGCCACAGATTCAAGCGCAGTAAAAAAATAAAAGCATTAAAAATGCATTAGGTCTCGCCTTTGATTAAGTTAAAGCCATTTGCTTTGCTATATAATACCATTAGCAAAGCAAATGGCTTTAACTTAATAAAAGGCGAGGCCTATTGCATTTTCAATGCTTGTTATTTTAATGTTATTAGTGATTTAGTAACCACAAGGAGATGATGGACAGAGCTCGGAAACTTTTCAGACACTCACCCCCAGCCACAGATCTGGGATGAATCCATCACCGTTCTTTAGCTCACTTCGCCACCTCAGTTCAGACCCAACTATATGCAAATCAGTCTTAACCCTGTGCCTCATGGGAACAGTCCAGCCCCAACTGCCAAGCCAGGTCTTCCCTTGTAGTCAGTGGAACGTCGTGACTCTTCTTCGGTCTCCCTAGATTAGCATCTGTGTTTTGCCAGAAGTTCAGCTCGCACTAGGGTCATAGGCAAAGATAGTTGTGTTATAAAAAGAAAGTAGGCTCCAGCTGAGTGGGCGGAGAAATTGAAGGTACTGGCTGCTGGAGAGCCACAGCACTCCCGGACAGCAGAGGTGGGGTCAGAGCTGGTGTCGAGATCATCAAGACTATTGTCATCACCTCAGTCCACTGGTATTGGACTCTTGTCTCCACTGACATTATCCCTGTATTGATTAAATATTCTCCCTTCTGGCTCGAAGAAAGCACCTGCAAGATCTGTGGTGGAGGTATTGTGTAATACGATCCGGTGCTACAGTTCGTGCAGAGTTGCTGAAACTGGTCTATGAAACGGATAAAATTGAAGTCGTCAGCTGAGTCTATGTCAATGTAATCATGGACAGAGTCGATGTCAATGAAGGGGCTGCATATGGAATCAGTCCTCAATGAGCCACTGTAGACTGAGGAGTAGCCATTAAAGAGGGAGGTCACTTATGGAGGATTTAATTTCAGAACAGATGAAAATGGCTTCACCTCCACATGAAGCAGCGTGTAAGGCTGGTTCCATCTCCACCGCCAGTTCACTGCACCACATATTCTACTCCACAGCAGGGGTTGGGAATTCCCATCTCCCGACGCCCGAGACATCTAGATTTCTTACACGGGCAAGAGGTTTTAATTTCATTTTTGTCCAAAGGACAAGTAGACAGCCTTACGGTAATCCGATACACAGCTGTTCAACCCTGTTGATCACAGCCAGTTAATAGGTAGCTCTGCGAAGTTTATTGGCAGTGAAAGAGTCAATGCCAAAGCTGAGGCCTGTACTGTAATTTCCCCGGAGCAGAAGAACAACATGATGGAGCTCAACTCAAAATTGCAGCTCCGTATAAAACATCCACAGCACTGGAGTCTTTTTGCTTGGGGTCAACGCTTAGAAGCAGGCAAGCGTGGTTTCAGCGCAGCACCTACCTGGCTCTTGGGGCATTCGCAACCATCTTCAGCATCGTGTGGACGCCCGGTTCCCCTGCCGCTGCCGCCTCGCGCCACCTGAGGCTGCCGCAGGGTTGAACCACAAGCCCCAGCATTCCCCTTTGCCCCGCCCACTTCCGCAGGACTACGCGCCCGGAGGCGCTACTTGTTCAGAGGCTCCCTCCGCGTCGCGGGATCGCGCGCGGGTCGGCGCCGGGAGAAGCCCGGGACAAGGGCGGGACCGTCTGTGGCCGTCCGGGGCCGCAGGAGGCCGGGCTGGGCCGCATCTCCTAGCCGTGGATATCGGGTCAGTCTGGACTAACCTTTAATGGTCATTGACATTTTTTATGTAACACGCAGCCATAAGCCGTGCATAGAGTGTGTATTCTTTTAACTTATACTGTTTGGTTTTTAGCTATTTGTGTTTAGGGGTTCCTCACTGTATTATATTAGCTGTTAGGTTTCATCTGAACATTCTAAACCCACAGCAAGTCGCCCTATGACTAGACAGCTAGCCAATTCCAATCCGCCGATCCCTAGTCTTACAGCGATAGATAAAATGCTGCAGAAAACAATTGGGGTGGTGGCTACAGCCATAGAAAATACTGAAAGACGGTTGTCCATCACCCCGGCATTTACTATGGCCCCCCCCTTCTGATGGATTGGCTGATTCGTCCTCATACCAGGTGGATATGGAAGCTATGTCATCTATGTTGCCCTCTTTTACCCATTTACCGTGCGCTCAGGCGCTACTAGACGAGCCTGAGCAAGAGGAAGCTGGCCCATTATCATCTTCTTTTGTTTCTATAGTGGCCCCCATGAAGCAGGTAAAGCCAAGGAAAAAAAAACAGAAATCAAGAAAAAGGAGTTTACTTCCAGCCCCCCCTGCAGCCGGACCTGCCCCATCGGTCTTGGCCCACCACCCTCCCATTTCTAACCCACCGACTTGGGCTACTAATTTATTAATAGACCTACAGTCACATATAGATCATTCCCTAAACCTCCTTTTAAAAACCCTGTCATCCAAAATCGACAGGCTGGTATCTTTAGTTAATACCAAAGGTATTGGGAAGAAGCAGTTAAATCATGATCTATTGCACAACTCTGGTAGTACGGAGGGTGCTGGTACCCAAGCAACGATTAACAACCCCACCCCACTAGGTCAGACAAATTTACCCTCGTACCCTACTCCTCCTGTCTTAGCCCAGCCTCCACTGGTGCAGCTAACTGCCCCCTCTCTCCCTGCTGGTCCCCTTATGCCCCGGACCTTTCCCCGAGCCCCTATTGTTTCATCATCACGGGATCAGCCCCATAGCAGTGGGGACTTAGCTCTACGGAGTCCTGGTGGGGGTAGGATCCTTCCTTCTGGGGGTGGGAACAAAGCCCCACGGAGCCCGGTCGGTTCCCTTCCTCTTGTACAGCTTCCCCCCCGAGGCAGCACCCTACGTGATTGTGCTCACCGGAGTTCCTCCATTAACAAACGCTAAGGGGGAATCTTACTATGAATTAAAAAATAAAGTCATCCACTGGTTGTCTAAAAATAGACCATTGGAGGGAGTAGGGAGAGGGGAGATCCTCTTTGTTCGGAGGGTTAGCTGGCTAGGGACCCGACCAAAGGACATTGGTGGGGATTGTGTCCTGATCAACTTTAGGGACCCTAGAGTAGTCGGACATATACTGGATCTGGGCGGGAACTCTAAACCAGGAGCTATTGACACATCCCATTTGGGGTATTTTTACTCCCTCCCCAATGTTCTGAACCCGGTGGAACTACCCTATTTCCATCAAGCCTCTCACAATGCCTACTTTAATATTCCGGTCGAAAACCGCTTCGATGTGCTCAACTCTGTGGATTGACCATCACCCCTGAGGCTTAACAAGGGAAGGCACATACTTACGGGGGGAGCCTGGGTAGGGATGATCTCGGTGCGGAGATGGGTCTTCCCCTGGCCGTACTTGGCACGGAGAGCGGTCTTGGGCCCACCCCTTCTTCAGCTCTGAACTCCAGCGCCATGGAAGAACGTCCCGAGTTGGGCCCCCTTGAGCATTCTGCTTCCCACTGCTCCCCCTCCTCTCTACCCCTGGCAGTTAGTCCTCCCCGCACACTCACTCGAAGACCTCTTGTAGGGTCTTGGAATGTGGCTGGATTGGAGTCCAAACTCTCTGACCCTGAGTGGGGAGAGTTAATGGACAATTACGATATTTGCATATTCCAAGAAACATGGCTACGGTACATACCACGGAGGGTGGGCTATGCATCGTTTTCGGTCCCTGCAGTCCAAGGGGCGAGAGGCAGACCATCGGGGGGGTTAGTAGTTTGGGTTGCAACTCATTTAGGTTGCTCTGTAAAGCCCTTAGACTCAAAGTCCCCCGACATTTTTTTTTTTTTTTTTTTTTTTTTGTCGAAAAACCTTTATTGATATTTCAATCGTTAACAAGTATGGGCCTACAACCCCCCGGGGCCGGCCGCTAAGCAATCAGAGCAATAAGAGCAAATGTAAACACAGGCGGCACCTCGGAGAGCAGGATCTTCATTCCAATATAGTCCGGCCAGTGAGCCGCGCAGGTAGGACACCAGGAGAAAAAGGGTTTTTCATTTTATAATGAAACAAGACAGTAGGATCAGGTGCCAAACAATTTCCCAACAGCGATAAGGGGCAAGAATAATGGACGTAAGCAATAAGCAGCAATCTATTGGATCAATGGCGCAGACACGGGAAAGTCCGGATGGGGAAGAATATCAAAAACAGTTGCGCCTGCAGGCCCCGGTACCTAACGCCCAGAGATCACCCCGGAAACTGTGGCACACATGAAGAGACGACGATTCACAACTAAGGAGGTGTACCGCGCTGATCCCAGAAAAGAAGAAGCAAGAAGAAGCGGAGAAGAAAAAGGAGGCCATGGAAAAAGAGATAAAGACTAAAGAGTCCCCTCCCCCAACCCCCCACCCTGCACCTCTGCAAATGAGTACGGCCCCCCCCCCCAGCAGTGTGCCTGTCGCCCTGGAACTAGACCCGAAATATAGAAGAAACAGGGAAAAAGGAGTAAGAAAGAACCCCACCAGACGGGGGGGTGGAGAAAGTATAATAAACTGGAGGAGGGCCTTCAAAACATACCCCCGGCTTCTCCCTCCCGCACGGTGAAGTCTCCCCACAGCAAACAATAAGCAGCACCAAATCGACCATATCAAAAAAAAAGGGGAATGGGGAGCATTATGCACCAACTATGCTAAGAACCATGAGAGTACGCAACCATGAGTCCGCCCGTCTACTAGATGACCACCCCCGAAGGATCAGCCTCATCCTTGACCACTCTTTGCAATTCTGCCCATGCCTACCCCTCGACCCAGCACCATGTCCGATGTTCCAAGGTAAAGGAGTGTCCAAAAACAACCGGGAAGCGACGCACACAGGTGGGGTGGAAGTCTCTGTGTACCAACACAGTTCGCATCATGGAGGGACGTCTTTCCCAGTGCTGCCCCAGGATCTGCACTGCACACAAGGTCCAGTAAGGCTGAATCAGCCAAAGTAGACAAACTTGGCTGGAATTGTCCCTGGGTCGCCGGAGGCCGTGCACGGGACAAGGCCACCACCTTCCACTCAGGTCCAGTACCTCCGGGACAGATCAAACCCTCAGTTAGCCGATCACACGGTAGCATACTGTCCGGAGTGTCCGGCTGTGCACTAATCGCAGGGGTGGCCGCAACATTATCCTCCTGCGTGCAGTGTGGGAAGCCCCTGTGTACCTGTGGACCAGCATGCCGCCACTGTCCCAACGCTGATGCCACACCATCGAGCTTACTCCCCAAGACCCCGGCGCCACGAGCCAAGGAGAAATGAAGGGCACCAAGGGCCTCTAGGAGGTCGCCGTACCCCAGCACAGCTCTCTGCGATCGCTCCGCCACACTCCCAAAAGTCACACACTCCCAATCCTGCTGCGACCCAGTGGACAGGATGGTAGGCTGCATAGCAACAAGATGGCCGCCAGGAAGGCCCGACTCGTATTGGGGCCGGGACCCAGGGACAAGCGCCTCGAGGTCCACGTCGCTGAAGACAGGGGTCCGGGGGCAGGCACAAATTCCGCCGTTGCGTGGTCACGGGCAACAGTCGTCCCCGCCACGGACCAGCTCCCGCGAAAAGCCGGGAGCAGCCCGCAAGGATCAGGGCAAGCTAGGGGCGGCGTCCGGGCAGCACACCGTCAAAGGCAGGGGCAAGCACCGAAGAATCTGAGAATTGCACCCCCGGGCATGTCCTCGGTCCGCTACGCTTAGCAGTGGGAGCGACTACGGCAAAATGCAGGCCGAGGGCAGCACCGCTCCGGTGGACCGACTCCACCCAGTCACCACAGGCCGCTGTTGTTAAACTGCCACCCGGCCAAGGCGTCCACTCGAGGTCCCGGCTCCGGGGCTGCACGGGCCGCAAAGTTCAACTGCAGATTTCTCCGGCGGTACGGCAGCCAGAAACCTCGGAGTCACACAATCGGTTGCCACTCTCAGTCACAAACACGATCTCATGGCGCAGACTGAGGATCTCGTGCAGGATATCCGTGCGGGATGCGGAGGTTCACGGAGCCGGGAATCTACGCTGCCGTCCCGGTCGCCATCTTGGCTCCTCTCCCCCGACATTTTGTGTCTGATACTTACTTTCCCTGCTAGTTACTCGCTGGTAGTAATAAATGTCTACCTGCGCCCTCACCCGGTACAGTTGGGCCTGTCGATTTTGGGCGCCCTGGATGATGTATTACATTCTCTTCCACCTGCGTCCCATAAATTAATAGGTGCAGATTTTAACTGTCATTTCGAACCCATACCTGGGATCCCCTCCCCTACCTGTGACGAGGATGAAAATTATAAAATCCCAGACCCTATTATTTATCCTGCCAAACGCCTCCTCCCTTTAGCCCTCGAGATCAACAAGCTTACCATTGCACACTCCTTGAGGGCTTGCAATGGCAGACTTTGTCCGGACGTGCCGGGGTCTTTTACTTTTAATAGACCCGGGAGTTGTTCGACTATCGACTACTTCCTGGTGAACGTGGAATTTTGGGGCCATTTAGCAGCCTTCTCTGTTATTCCGCGGGTCGACAGCGATCACAACCTACTGTCACTGGAACTGGTAAATAATATTGGTGGCAGTAGAACTCATAAGCACCTATTACCATTAAATAGCGAGAACTTGGTGCTAGCTGCAGGAGGTAGACGGATTAGGTGGGCTAGGGTTGTGACCGATGAACCAAAGCTTGCAGCTTTATATAGCAGTGTTACCCGCTCTTTGGAGGCAGTTTCCAACCTTCTGAGCCCCAATGGGGACATCTCGCAGAACCGTCTCCTAGATTTCCAGAACATCCATAAGGAACTCCTCGGCAGCCTGGCTGGCTTCTTTTATAGTTCTACTGCCTCAAGACCAAGGCCTTTAAGGCCTGAGCACTGGTTTAATGGTTCTTGTAGGCGGGCTAAGACTGCCCTGTTAAAAGAGGTAAAAAAAAGGGCACACAGTCTAGTATCCGGGCTGCGAGGGACTCATACAAAAATCTGATTAAGGAGGCAAAATCCGAGTGGGAGGATCAAAGGTGGCAAAATTTAATGCAAGCATTAGCAGACCGTGACTCGAGGGCGTTTTGGAACATTGTTCGAACTGGTACGGTAGCCAGCAGCCCCGCAATTATTCCTAATCTCAGCGAGGAGGTCTGGCTTGCCCACTTTAAACCCCTCTTCTCTGTCAGTAAATCCAAGGGAGGTCCCGATCCGGGCACCCCGCCGAATGAGATCGTAACGGACCAGTTGGGCCAGGAAGAATTAGAGAGCCGATTCTTCTCCCTCTCAGAAATAGAATTGGCCCTCAACACCCTAGCAGTAGGGAAAGCCCCGGGGCTCGACAGGATCCCTGGTGACCTGTACAGAAGTGATCCAAAAATCTGGGCCCCTTATATTTGTGTATATTTTAACGCCATTTTGCAGGGCCTTAGAATCCCGGATACCTGGTTGGGTGCAGAAATTATACCAATTTATAAAAAATCTTCCCCTTTGGATCCAGCCAATTACCGCCCCATAAGTTTGATTGATGTCCTACAGAAGCTGTTTGCCCGAGTCCTTTTAACCAGACTGCAGACCTGGATGGAGGATCACCAAATTCTAACCTCCCTCCAGGCGGGGTTTCGTGCAAAGGTTTCTACCATTGATCAATTATTCAGATTACAGTTGATCTACTGGAAGTCAGTCAGCATGGGTGCAGGCAATTTTTATTTGATTTTTGTGGACCTTCGGTCCGCATTTGATATGGTTCAAAGGGAAAAATTATGGGTCCTTTTATTAGAGATGGGTGTCCCCCCCTACCTTTGCCACTTATTCAAACGTCTCCACACAGGCACTTATGCAAGGGTGAGATATGGGAGATGTGGGGAAATTTCGGGGCCATTTCCGGTTGAAAAGGGTGTGAGGCAGGGCTGCGTCCTGGCCCCCACTCTTTTCTCCCTTTTTATCAATGGGTTGATTGAGTATCTCCTGTGCACCGCTAATTTGGACTCCCCTATCTTGGCGGGGCGTAAGGTACCGGCCCTAATGTTCGCGGATGACACGCTTCTGCTGTCTAAATCCTACATGGGCATCCAGCGTACATTAGAGGCCTTTTGCTCTTTCTGTAAAAACAGGGATTTGGAACTGAATCTATCCAAAACTAAATTTATGGTTTTCGGCTCCAATTCATTTAACTGTCCCCACCCTAAGATGGGAGATGTAGAGCTGGATAGGGTCTCCACTTTTGATTATTTGGGGGTGACCCTTAATGACAAAATGAAATGGGGGTCCCATTTGTCGAAAGCAAATTTGAAACTAGCTCAATCAGTGGGGGGTATCCTGAAGGTGTATAATAACACCTCTTTTAAACCCCTGGGCCCCCCCATGGAAATCTACAAATCCCAAGCTAGAGGGGGGGCGCTTTATGGCGCTGAACTCTGGGGATATTGCATTCCCGCTTCCCTATCTTCAATTGAGAATTCTTTCATTAGGAGACTGCTGAAATTACCTGTTAGCACTCCTTTAACTCCCTTGAGATGGGATCTGGGTCTGGTTCCCATAGAAGAGATTGCCCTGAATCGCCCTCTCCAGTTCTGGAGACGACTTTGGTCAACGCCCGAGCTGGCAAGCTATAGGTATGATCTTGGTGATATACTGGCAAGGGGAAAATTGGATAAAATCCCTTGGTTAACCCATGTAAAGAACCTCTGCTACTCCATAGGGATGGGGAACCTATGGTCCGCCCCGGAAGAGACAAGCTGTGCACTTTCGAAGAAATCATTGCGGGAGGTTTTGAAATCGTATCGGAAGGAAATGCTACTGCACTCCTCTTTGGGTAGGCTTACCGACTCCTTCCTGGATATTAAGATTAGTCCCCAGTTCGAAGTTTTTCTGGACGTCATCCAACCACCTTTGGCAAAGAAACTTTACATCCAGTTCAGACACGGCTCGCTACCGCTGAGGGATTTTACTCATAGATGGTCTAATGTTTCGGATCCCTTAAGCACGTGTCCTGTATGTACTGACACCTGTGAAACAGAGCTGCATGTTGTCCTTTTCTGCCCTTTATATATCAAGGCAAGAAAAAAGTGGATCGTTCAGTTATGCAAGTCTAGGGGTCTTAGGGACTACCAGGAGGTGTTTAGAATTTTGAAATACGATACTACCCCACTGATAGTGTTCGCAATGGCCAAATTTCTTCTTTCCATGTGGTTCACAAGGTCCAAAACTATGATTTCTGTCACATAATCCTCCTGATTCTAGTATTGTCATCATTGCTACCATAGAACTCTGTGGTGTAGTGAGTACATTTTTGGCCTCGGATATAGTTTTAACAATTTGTTTTTGTGGAATAATTTTGTTCCTTCGTTTGTGTAATTTCTTTCATTTAATAATTTTAATGCTGCAATGGATTACACTCTATACAATGTTTATTTAATCATGTTTTAATGTATATCACTATTTATGTCTTTTTATGGTATTTTACCGAAATAAAAGCTTTGACTGACTGACTGGCTTTCTCCCGAGGCTCTTGTGTGGCTTCCAGCCCCTCCCCTGGTCCCTTCATTTTCTTCAAGCACGAAACGAACGTGGGGCTTCTGCAGCTCCAGAACACCCACATCACCGGAATGTAAGAGGCTGCCTTATCGGCCTCTTGGCTCCTGCTCTGACTTGAACCTTGTGACCCCCTGCCTTTTATTCTGCGCTTCACCCTTGGGCCTCAATCTGCCCCAAGATCCCTCCTCATCCTCGACTTCGGGGGCCTACAGTAAAGCGCCATGCTTTCCCTTCACATGCAGCTCCTGCACAACCCTCCTTTGCACTTTCCCTTTACTGTACACCTTATGTTTCACCCGGTGCCTCTATTTGCTAACCCCACCCCACCCCCCTCTGCTGCCCCCTCCGACTGTCCTTACCCGCCCCCCTTGGCCTCTCATATCCTACATCATCCAGGGCTTACAATAAAGCTCAATAGTTTCCTTATGGGGAATTCATGCGGTCCTCAGGCACCCCCTTATTTCTGTCCTTGCACTGGGCCTCTTGTCTCACTTCGTGCGTGCACTAGGGGCATCTGAACACGCTGATGTGGCAGCTACAGCACCTGTGGAGTTCTTGATCGGCCTGTTCTTTCTGCAGGTCCAGACAAAGGTTCATAATTAACGTGAAAGGATATATACATGGATGAATTAGTGAAAGGATGGATGTAAGGATGGATGAGTGAAAGAATGGATGGATGAGTGCAAGGGTGAATGAATGGATGGGGTGAAAGTGGATGGATGAGTGAAATGATGAATAGTTGAATGAAAGGGTGGATTGATGGATGAGAGAGAGTCGATGAATGGATGGTGGAGTGGATGGATGGATGGGTGGGTGGATGGATAGATGGCTGGGTGGAAGGATGGATAGATTGATGGGCGGATAGTTGGGTGAAACGGTGAATGAGGGATGAGTGAAAGGGTGGATGGATACGAGTGAAAAGGAGGATGGAGGGGGTGAAAGATGGAAGAGCAAAAGGATGGATGGAAGGAGGGATAAGTGAAAGTGTGGATTGATAAGTGAAAGGGTGGATAGAGGGGATGAAAGTGGATGGATGGATGAGCAAAAGGATGGATGAATGAGTGGAAGGGAGGGGGGGATGGATGAGTTTGAATGATAGATTTAGAGCTGGAAGGATAGGTTTGGCCGGGGGCATCATGAACCCCTCTCTTTAGCAGCTGCAGCGGGGTGGAGCTCTTGATGGGCATTTCTGTCTGCAGCTCGGCAGTCAAAGGCCCATAATTAACGTGTAACGGTGAGTTAAAGGATGGATGTGTGGGTGAAAGGGTGGATAGATGAGTGAGTGTAAGTTTGGCTTGCTAGATGGATGAATGAGTGAAAGGATGGATGAGTGACAGGGATGATGGATGGACGATGAGTGTGTTGATGAAGGAAAGGGTGAAAAGATAGATGGGTTGCAGGGTGGATGGATTAGTAAGCAAAGAAAGATGGATAAGCGAAAGGTTAAATTGATGGATGAGTGGAAGGATGGATGAGTGAAAGGGTAAATTGATGGATGAGCTGATTGATGGGTGAGCGAAAGGATGGACGGATGGCTGAGATGGATGGATGGATATGTTTGGGGATGGATGGGTAGGTTTGAATATGGATGGGAATATGGATGGATGGATGGACAAAGAGAATGGTGAAAGTCTGATGATAGAATGCATGGATGCTAATGTAAAGGTGAAATGCTAGATATCATTGGGTGAATGAAAGGATAAATGGGTAGATCTGCAGAAAAGAGGCAAAATAAGGAAATCACTAGTATTCAAAACCTTCTATAATATGAGCTTGACATAAAAAGAGAGGCTATTATCTGAGCTCTTCTATAATGAGAGGGATGCCATTATTTGACGGTGCACTACATGGCACCAAATGGACAAGTGGATTTAGTTACAGGACAAGTAGATTTATGAAGCTACCTGTCCCATGGACAAGTAGATATTTTTTATTAAATTCCACACCTCTGCCAGTGCTGATCTCTGTAATGCTTTGAGGAATGATGCTTGAATTTGGACGCTGATGGGGCCACTGTCGACATGATCGTATTAGATACCCAAGTTGTAGCTGAAGATGCAGAAGGTGCAATCGTCAATGTAAATCCAACTGGCCTGAAAATCATGCCCGAGAGGTCTTGGGGTGGGGATGACAAGGGTCTGACCAATTCTAGTTTTCAATTTTTAACCTTGGCTTATAATAAAGCTGAGGGTTCACTGAATTCACATCAGTAGAGGCAACTTTCAAGGCTTGAAACAGTCAACCCTATCATTGAGGCTTTGTATACCCTGCTAACGTAGAAATTAAGCATGTATATCTATAGAAGATCAAATGCTAGAGCACTTCCTTTAGGGCTGGAGTGATGTGGTGCTGCTTCCTCAGAGTGAGGAAGAGCCTAGCAGCTCAGGTTTGTATTCATTGGAGTTTTTAAAAGTCTTTTTATAGGCCACCAAAATAGACTATACTGGAATAGTCCAGTCAAGATTGCATCTGAACTCTTGGTTGTTCAATTTTGTGGTGTAGATGTAATGAAGGTAGAAGTCCTGAGATGGTAGTTAGACTTTGTCACTTCAATAATTTACTGACTAAAGAGAGCTTAGATTTGAACACAACTCACTCTTTATTTTGTCACTGGACCTACTCGTGTTGGGACAGCTCCTAGATCCATAGGACACTTGAATAGCGTTAGTTAAAAGTCCTGTAAACATACCTTCATTTTGAAGATACTGAGGTGTAAAAATGTTCTTTCATTCAGAAATTCTGAAACAAGATTCCCAAAATGAAGCATATTCGACCTATACAACCCATCTCGGAGAGACTAACCACGTATCTTCCAGAGTCATAAGTCCAGTATAACTGTAAAATATAGAATAATTACTCTTTTCATTAAAGTGTACACATTTTTATACTAGGTATCCATAGGGTCACCTATTATTGTAATTGGAAATGTCTTTTCTTGCCCTTAGAATGACATTTTATGCTTTAGCGTTAATTATAAATGCCGGCTATCGAACTGAAATACTAGATCACTGTGAAGCACTCCAATACCCCAACAGGTCATGTTTGCGCTATATAAAACACTGAATAAATAAATAATGGACGGACACACACGGACACACACACACAGACATACACACACACACACACCCCCACCCCCCCACCCCCATCTACGGCAAACATTAAAACATTTACCTATCGCTTTCATCTGAGGATGAGGACGATGCCTTTTTCCGACGTTTCTCTCTTTCCTTCTCCTTCTTTTTCTTCTTTTTTTTCTTTTTCTCCTTCTTTGACCTCTTGCTGCTTTCAGACCTATGAAATAAGAAGGGAACTAGTTAAATCTCAAAAGAAAAGAAAGTAAGGCTCTCTGCATCCCAACACAGAAAGTATTTGTTTTCTACAGAACATGGGATCCTAAATGGTAACCCGAACATTTCCTGCACTTAATGTGCTTTGTGGTGTTAGTGTTTTTCTAAATGTAGATTGAGTATTTTATTGATATATGTGCAAATCAAAAACCTAAACACTGTTTATTAACAACTCAATATGCATTTTTTCAGTGTATGATAGGACTGAATATCAGTAATACCTGTAGTCAAAGGAAGCAGAGCAGGAGGATCTGGGGGAGGGCACTACAGAATATGAGTGGAATCGTATTAAAGTGTGCTGAGGCGATTCAATCTTTGATGTAAGAGAATGAGTTTTGAAGACTGACTGGATGGAGAACACAGATGTTTATTCAATTCACAAGGACAGCTAGTATGCTTCAAAGCTGACTGGACTAAGTGTTTAATGTCAGAGTGTGAGAACCAATTTAGTGAGAAGTTAGCTTTCAGTCTGAAGATTTCAGCAGATGAGGAAGGGAGACAAAGGTCATTCTTGTCTGTAAGAGACAGTTATCAGAGGAGGAACATGTCAATGGTCTAAGTAGTCCGCCACTTCCTAAAGCTCCCACCAGCCCATCTGTCCATTCATCCTTATCCTGCACTATGGGTGCTGCTTTCAGGCCTTAATGGTCCCTTCCTGACCGGAAAGGAGGACGAATGAATGACCCTAGGAGGCTCATATTAGAGAGGCACTGGCATGGAAGCCTGGTCCCACCCCCACTGCGCAAGTTCACTGCGCCATATATCCTGGCCCAGACAGTGCAGATCTATGTGGTGGCTCCAGAAGCCTGTGCCTGACAGAGTTAAACTGCCCTTGCTGAGTGACCAGTCAGAGGAACCCTGGGTGGATCAACTACAGGCAGGATGCGGAGGCCCTATTTCATCATTGGGGCGCTTCGGCCTCACTAGAAGAGTATATCACCACCCGACCCGGTGGTGATCTACCCTTCTAAAGTTTGTTTTCTTCTCCTGGGACCTAGCTGCATTAGAGACATACAGCAGGAAGTGAGAGGGCAAACTGGGGGACGTGTTCTGATGCCGAGACAAGCTTAGTGGTGCGGTTGACTTCTTTCTGGGACCTGTAAATAGTAAGGAATAAGTGACCTAGTGCGGTTGGTGAACAAATTTCTTTTGATCAGTAGTGATCAGTTAAGCACCCCTTAAAAGTCCTGGATGCTTGTCCCAATAGTGGAGCTCCCATCTTTGTCCTGGGACATTACTGCTCCACATGCCCCTTGTATACCAGTGTGAAGATCATTATTCATGTGGGAAAGACGGCTGTAAGAGAACTGCAACAGAAACGTTTTAGGCTTGTTGCCCTTCTCGACAGCCTCCCTTAAGTAGTCAACATATGGTTCATGCCACTTGTGGAAGCATACACAAAGGGGTTTGGAGGCTTGACTTCTCAAATGCACGGCCTCATGTCCTGTCTGAAACTCCAAAGGCAGATCCTTTTCATACAAGTCATTTCGGGCAGACCATGAAAGGACCAGAGTGCTCAGGGGTCTCCTGCAATGAGTGAGTTCCCCATGGACACATTATTGGATGGGCTCACCTTCATCAAGGTATTCATATCAGTAGTTTAAGGTAATATGTCACACAAAGAAATAAGAGGTCAAATCTGACATTGCCTCATTGCAAGGTAGACTGGATTGGATGGAAAAACACTTCGCTGACCAGAGGCCCAACAGACCAGATCGTCAGAAGGCCAGACTGGGGTCAAGAGGTGTGGCCGCTTCACAACAAAACTATAGACATGGAGAATGGGAGTAGGTGGACTAATGTCATGATCTTGGGAGCTAGGGATAAAGTAGAGGGCAATGAAGTTAAGGCTTTCCTGTGCATATTTTCTCCCACTTTGTGGCCATATCTTTGGTATTATAATGAGCTCACAAGAAACTTATGAGGTGTCCACACAATCCTGGCACTTCAAGACAGATAATGGCCGGTCTTCTCGGAGCAAGCATGACAGATTATAATGATATTTATGTATGACAACCAATCATCTTTATTGCTGTGAATTTTTCTAACTAGAAGACTATCAAGAGAAAGCAATGCCTAGCCCGCCAATTCAGCTTTGAAAATAGTACATGAGATTTGACCCACTCAACCCTGCCATCAGGTTGATCACAGCTGCCGAAAGGTGTAAGAAATGAAGATCCAGAGGCGTTTTTGGAAACCTTGGAGGAAGGGCCCATCACATTCTGCAAATATAACCCCTCTGCCGGGCATGCATCATGCCACATCAATGAGGGAGACACTGGTGACAAGGCCTTGTCAATGGAGAGGGGCAAGTTGGAATCGATCATAAAAAGGCAGGTGTAGCATCACTCTGAGAAGAAAGCTCCAATGAGTAGAGACAGCGATAAGCCCATATTGCCTCACAAGCCTGGACATGTCCCAGGCATGGTTGGCGAATGCTGGGGACTGATGGGAAAATCAATGCTTCATCTAAGCCAGAGGCTCCAGCTTGATCAAGAATTGATGATACCATCCCTACTGCTGTATCTTTTTCTGGTTCCCTTTATATGTACTTTGTGTGACTGTGTGTTCACAATATTTCACACACTTCAAAGTCCAGTTGCTGCTGAGGGACTTGTTTCTTGTTGCGGGGCCCGGATACTCCAGGGGACCCGGTACAGCAACATTACTGTAGGAATGTTAGATGCTGTTGATCTTGTCTATGACACCAGAGGTCAGTCTCATTACTGTTGGTTTGGTGACATTTCCCTTTGACTTTCTCTCCATGCTCTTCATTAGTTTGAGGACTTCATGTATCTCATACTGTGTCCCACCCCACTCCCCTCCACCTCTCTTCTTTGTACTGTCCACTACTTTAAGTTGTCCTTATGCTTTCTCTTTAAACAGGATGCAGGTGGTGGAGCTCGAGTGTTTTAACTTGCCTGTTCAAAGTTACAGCTAGAGGAATATCCTCTGGTTTGTTTTTCTTGATAATGTTGGTATCGGTTTTCAGATCTTTTATTTCTGTCTTACATTGTATCGTTGTGCTCTCTGCCTACTTAGTACCAAAGCCCCATCCTTACACTCCTTACCACCTGATCACAGGATCGAATTATGAAAGTAAAGGACTATATATCTCAGCATGACAACCTTCATTATGACAAAGCTGTTAAAACACTCCCAGAGTGCTGAACTCAGAGCATACATGCATGATAGATATTACACTTTAATCGTGAAATCTCATAAGCATCTCCTAAATTACCACACAATATAAACTGTGAGTAACGGAAAACGAAGAAATGTCTGGGGTTACATGGATGGCATGGAAGCCCAAAACTCAATGTGATATTCTGCAAAGGTTATCAATCGAGAAATGAACAGAAAGATGAAAAAAATCAAAACACCTCCCTATTGACTTACAGAACCACTTGTCAGGGAGGGTTATTGTACTAGAATTCTGGTGGGGCATTATGCTAGAGCTCCTTAAATATAGTGATTCTTCTGGAGGAACTAAACTAATTAACAAGTTGATAGCTTAACAAATTTAAACCTAGTTAATTTATCCCAGAACTAAGAAAATAGAAAAAACATATTACGAGATTACTTTGCGTAGATCAAAGCTGCAAAGCTGGTGATCTCTACCATTTAATAGCGAAACAAAAGAGGATAATAAAAACGTATTTTGGAAGTAAAACTGCAGAGTAATGAAGTCAATTGTCCGGGTGTGCTTGAAATAGAAGCAAGGCTAGTATGGGAATTTCCATCCAAAGTATTTAACTGGGGTGCTTTAGCAGATTGAGAGGTGAAAACAATAAAACCCCTCATTAAATGATCACTAATAAAAATAAGCTCATACCTCTGGGACGTCTCAGTCTCAAAGGATCTAATTATGAAATTGATCACTGCAGCTAATCTATCACATGACACTGGGTCCCAACGGCCTGCCAATGAACATATTCAAAACATACTGTGCATTCTGGGCAGCAATGCCAACTCCTGGTTATAACAAAATCTTAAGCTAGGAGGATTGCATCTATTTCCTGCTCACTTTCTGGAAAAGATCTCTGTGGGTCATTCGAATTACAGATTAATTGTCCTCGAAACAGAAGCAAATTTGCATGTTAAAATTCACCTCACAGATTTGCAGACTTGGATGGAGGATAGAAACATTTTACCAAGCACTCAAGCAGGCTGGACAGGGGCCCAAACGTTAGCTGTTATGACAGTAAAATTATGATACCCCAACAGGTATTTTTGCACAGAACTGCTATTTATTTTCACGTCTAGCAGCTTTTGACAAAGTTGACTGTGATATCTCATGGTCTAAATTAGCAAACAGAGAATGAATCCCAATCTATTAAGGACAATTCAAGCACTTTATAATTGTGCTTGGGTAAGGGTTCGACTGACTGAAGGACATGTTTCTTCAAGACTATCCAACAGGGGATTAAAACAAATTTGTATTCTGGCGTTTCTCCTGTTCAGCTTATTAACAGCTGATACAAAATGAGTTCTTTCTAATGCCTGAGTATTTCTGCCAAAGTTGGGAGTCTAGCACATTAAATGTATATAATACAGGGATAATACTGCTGTTCTAGATCATATTACTTTGGGTTTCCAACTTTCCTTAGATGAATTAGCAAAGTACAATGAATTAAATTACTTTTGGATTACTAAAACAAAAACGTTGCTTTGGGGAGAAAAAATAAACCTATTCCCATGACGTATTAATGAAACCCAATAAAACAAGGTGCAGTCCAACAACAATTAGGGAGGAGTGATCCATGTTATAGTCTCACAAGGCACATTTGAGTTCTTTGAAATCCAAAACAAATTTTATGATATTTGTAATACAAACCTATGTAATCCCACTCCCTTCGATGATACGCATAAAAAGTTGCTAACCTTTGTATATTTATGGTATTTCTCCATTTCACAGCAAATTGTCAGTGTTTCTAGAAACTACGGGGGGTTGAGACATCTTCTCAGAATTACAATAGGTTTGACCAATATACAAGAGTAAAACAAGTGACATGAAAGTACATACCTGCTGCACCACAACCTTCCCTTTACTTTCCCTGGTCTTGACTAACAAGACAGATTTATTTCCTTTATATTGCGAAGGCACGCCATATGACTACCTAACTGAGGAATATAAACAAATAGGGGAGTAAATAAAGTCTCTTGCCTAAGAAGCAATCAGGATTCAGGAACGGTGCATATTACAAATAAAATCAAAGCTTTAGTGGTGCTTTCACAAAAACCTTTATAGAAAAAAATCTTTTAGAATTGGAGTCTAATTGATTATTCAGCAGCGTCTGACTTCATGAGGAGGAACAGATAATGGAGTAAATCTGACCGTCATGGGGATAGAACCGAGTTTGCTACAATAATTATAGGTATCCATCTGGAAATCTGGGTTTAGGTCCAGCAACTTCAGAAGGGGCACAAACCCATGGGGTCATCATTGAGAACTGACTAAAGCAGGGATTCCTGTTTGCTCCAATACTATTTAGTCTATATATGATAGACCTTCGTAACCATTGAAAAACGTGTATACTTCCTCCCACCCCAACTCCTCTCCCAAACTGGCTTTGCGGCTCTTAGTGGTATTGATGTATGTAGGCTGTTTCAGTGGTCCAATACATTGTACTAAATTATCAGCATGCTTATAATTCCTTGAATTATAACAGTACTAAAACTAAGATACTGAATCTTCATATGATCATTCTAAATGGTGGATTGGTAATATGCTTACTGGGGAAATTACCACCTAGTGTTATTTGGCTTTTTAAAAAAATATCTAAATTCTTGTTCTGGAAACCCCAAGTGGAAAACTTGGAAAACAAAATAGGGCTTCTTCTGCGGTGAGCTTTAGGAGACAGTTAAACAGGCAACTAGATACTCTGGAGTGTAACACATAACAATATTCATTAGTTGTGAGGGAAACAATGTTTCAGGTGTTATTGTGAACAGAACTGGGACTGATCACTAGAAGTTGTTGAGGAATTAAGGCCAGCCTCCTATACTGCCTCCGAGCTAAAAAAAAAAAATCTCACCCCTATATTAAGGCAAGCTTTGTTTGGCGTCCAACTGTTTTTCACAATGGCAACAAAAGAGTTAAAACAGAGAATTAAAATGTTATTTCATTAGGTAAACTGTCTATCTGTAGGGAGCTAGCTCGCCATTACAGCTGTCTGTCTACACGCTCTCCAGGTTACAAGGATTTTTGTTAAATTTTTACATTTAACACCAAGGCAGACATTATATTTATAGTCTCGTCATGGGCCTAGAAAGGAATATTATTACTTAAGAGTGTAGCCACGCCGCGTAGCCACAGGTGATCTAAGCCCCGCCCCCCCCCCCGGCAATGGCGGACTGCTCCTGGCGTGTATCTGCGAGGCTGGCGTTTTTGTGTTCGTTTCGTTAACCTCGGAAAGCGGATGAGTGCGGCTCTTCTTTGAGATGGAAGTGAAGGAATAACGGTGCATTTCTTCCTCGTTTCAGTGGCATTCTGAAAACGTTGTTTGGAGCTTTGTTTGAGCCAAGCATCTGCTCGAACACCCGCTACGAGAAGCTATATGAAGCCACAGGAGCCAGCATGAGAGGCTACCAGGCGGGGATTTGAGCCTCATTGGAGGTAAGGCGAGGCAAAGCAGGAAAAGCAGGAAAAACGACGGCGGTGGTGGACGTTTTGGATACATCCGCATGTTCTTATCAAACTGCAGTAATTAGATCCCTGAATATAGGAGGCGATGTGGCTGTTGTGAAAGTTTTTTTTTTTTTGGAATATCCTTACAATCTTGAGCACATTTTTTTTGCCTCTCCATGCTTTGGGTTATCCGGCAATAGTATTGGAAAAGTGGCCAGGCCAGGCCAAGCGGACTCTTGACTGAGGGATTTTCCTCCAAGGGGAGGCGAGAGGAGTAGAAAAGAAAGGCAAAAACAAGAGGTTTGGAGTGGTGGATCTGGGGCTGAGGCCTTTTTGAGGATTTTTTTTTACTAGAGGAGGAAAAAAAAAAAAAAGTTTACATTGTTGTGTTTTAACTGCAAAAAGTGGGGAAAAAAAGGAGAAAAAAAACACCGGTAGAATTGGGTTATAGTACCATTTTCTTTCCCTCACTTCCTCGTATCAGTATTGGTCACTGGAGCAGGTCTGCAATGGGGAGACATAATAAGCAAAGCAACCCAGCTGGCAGGATTGATGCAGCGACTGGTTTGAAAGCTAAGACTCGCTTGGCGCAGGCACAGGCAAAAGCGCTATCTGCCAGAATAGGAAGAACAGGACTTGTGGGGAGTCGCCTTGATCGAAGTTCTAGTTTCGAAAGCTCCGAAGACGAACTGGTAGCGCAATCCGCTGGTGTAAGCCAGGCATCTAGAACTTCTCCTTCCATATTTATACCAGAAATTGAAGTAAATGGGGAGGAGAGTAAGTTAAAAGCGGATAAGAGTGATACTAATGAAAGCAGTAAAGAGGAGGGAAAAGGTGTTAAGGAGTTCCCCCTCTTCACGAAAAAGCTAATACAGCCAGCTCTTTTCCAGTCCATGGCACCACAGTCAGTGTTGGTGGATCCTCATAGCTTGTCGCAGCTCTCCTTAGATGCCAGCTCTCCTGCAACCGCCACTTCTTCTATCTCTCCAATACCTCTGTGTGCTCAAAAGTCTACAACTTCGACTCTTTTAATGAATGAGCTTGATGACAGTGCCTTGAATCCTCCCCCTCTACCCGCTGCAAAGGATGGACCCCAGTTATGCTCCCAGACAGTTCCAAACCAGACACGGAGCGTCAGTAGTTTGATGCTCTCCTCCGGGCTTTTGGAACAGGATCAACTAGACCAACGGCATCTTCAAAGTCAGCAAACGTCCATTCATAAGAGTCAGAAGGTATCAGATATGGTACAACTTCCAGCACCCGATATAGCTTCTGGTCCGGCTTTAGATATAGCCCAAAATATAATAAATGTTCCTGTAGAGACAAGTTCCACCAAACAATTAGATGTTAAGACTTTGCTTAACCTTATTCTCGAAGAGATTCGCGAAATGAAAAGGTCACAGGAAAATGAGATTGCCTCTCTTCATATTCGCCTTGGGAAGATCGAAGACACGGTGGCTTGTCTACCAGTCAAGATACAGGAAGCAGAATCTAGGATCTCTCAGCTGGAGGATCAGATGTCTGGACTATCCACTAAAGTATGTGAGGCCATAAGGGACAGGAGCTCATCAGAGAACAAGCTCGAGGAGTTGGAAAACCACTCCCGCCGCTCAAACCTACGTATAGTGGGGGTACCTGAGAGAGTGGAAGGTGCCCAGACATCGCAATGGGTGGAATCCTTTATTAAAGAAAAAGCACTTCCCGAGTTTGGGGGCGATCTAACAATTACTAGAGCTCATAGAGTTCCGTTTCATCCTTTGCCAAGCACGAGTGGCCCACGTACCATCTTAGTCAACTTTGCAGACTACCGGATAAAAGAAAAGGTCTTGGCCAAAGCGATGCAACAAAGACAGTTCCCAGTGAATGAGACCTCTAATTGCAGAATTTTCCCAGATATGTCTGCCATTGCAGCCCGGAGACGCAAAGAATTTGTTAAATTGCTTTTCTTGTTTAAAGCTCAAGGTGCACAGGCATCAATTGCTCAGCAGTCTAAACTCCGGGTTCTAGTCAAGGGGAAATTCCATATGTTTTCCAACTTAGAGGATGCTCAGGATTTCCTTAAAGGAATGTCAGCTACGTAAGGAATTAATGGATGATTGAGGCTTTTTTCTTTTTTTTCTTCTTCTTTTTCTTTCTTACCCTCCTTCTATATATCTTGGCCGGTCGTAGGAGTGGACTTGGTGCATCGTTATCTGGGCTGACAGCGTTGCGGGACTGCGAGGACCACAAATCCTTGCCTGCTCCACCTGTGTCCTCTTCCCGCTTGGACCCGCCCTCTGACCCCGAGCACAGATAACTTCTCCCGGCCCCCGCTTCGCGGGAGCCGGTCGTAGGAGTGGACTTGGTGCATCGTTATCTGGGCTGACAGCGTCGCGGGACTGCGAGGACCACAAACCCTTGCCTGCTCCACCTGTGTCCTCTTCCCGCTTGGACCCGCCCTCTGACCCCGAGCACAGATAACTTCTCCCGGCCCCCGCTTCGCAGGTGCCGGTCGTAGGAGTGGACTTGGTGCATCGTTATCTGGGATGACAGCGTTGCGGGACTGCGAGGACCACAAACCCTTGCCTGCTCCACCTGTGTCCTCTTCCCGCTTGGACCCGCCCTCTGACCCCGAGCACAGACAACTTCTCCCGGCCCCCGCTTCGCGGGAGCCGGTCGTAGGAGTGGACTTGGTGCATCGTTATCTGGGCTGACAGCGTTGCGGGACTGCGAGGACCACAAATCCTTGCCTGCTCCACCTGTGTCCTCTTCCCGCTTGGACCCGCCATCTGACCCCGAGCAAGGGGAAAACAAATCCCTGGTTTACAAAGGGCTGTACGGTAGCTAAATGTGAACTACTACAGGCCATTAAGGCAGGCAATCGACCACATATTCTGGAAGCAAGGCGGGCCTATAGGAAGATAATCCTCAGTGCCAAAACTGAGTGGGAAGATGGGTTGCTATCAGAACAGCCCTTATGGCAAAAGATTCAAGGTCCTTTTGGAACCTTGTTCACATGGGGAAATCGGAGGGTAAAACCACGATTGACCCCAATGGTTCCGAAGATGCATGGGCATCGCATTTCAAAAAACTTTACTCCATTAATACAACTAGGAGAGACGATCCCCCCGCTATTTTAATGACCCTGGACCCATCCTGGGATGCCCCTCCTTGGAAGATAAAGGAAGTGGTTTTGGCACTGGATAATCTACAATTAAATAAGGCCCCTGGGTTAGACAGGATCCCTGGGAATTCTATAGAGATGAACGGCCAGTTTGGGCACCTTATTTCCTAATTTTTTTTAATGCTATTCTGCAAGGCTGACCGGTTCCATCTACCTGGACGGGTGCGGAAATAATCCCTATTTTTAAAAAGGGATCCCCCCCTTGATCCAGGTAATTACCGGCCTATAAGCCTTATTGACGTGAGCCAGAAAATCTACTTGAGACTTCTCCTGCAACGGTTGCAGAACTGGATCGAGGAGAATAACATCTTAACCCCACTTCAAGCGGGATTTAGGTCCAAAATATCAACTACGGACCAATTATTTAGGCTCCAGATCCTTTACTGGAAACACGTTACATTGGAGGGGGGTAGCCTATACTTGACCTTCGTGGATTTGAAATCTGCATTTGATATGGTGGACCGTAATCAGCTTTGGAATCTATTGTTATCCATGGGGGTTCCACCATATCTATGCTACCAACTGAAGATTCTCCACGAAGGGACATATGCCAGAGTTCGTTATGGAAAACATGGTCATCTGACCGGCCCCTTTCCAGTAGAGAAGGGTGTCCGTCAGGGCTGTGTCCTTGCTCCAACTTTGTTTTCGCTCTTTCTCAACGGGCTCATTGATGAACTTCTGGCAACTACAGATATTGATGCCCCTAAATTGGCTTCTCGAAGATATCCTGCACTTATGTTTGCAGACGACACTCTGCTGTTGTCAAAATCGCCGATGGGCATGCAGCGAGTGTTAAACCAGTTTCCCAACTTCTGCAATAAAAGGAATCTGGTGGTCAACATAGACAAAACAAAATATATGGCCTTTAATGTAAAATCTTCCAATTATCCACATCCCATGATGGAAGGTATCCCCTTGGATCGAGTTTCTACTTTTGAGTATCTAGGTTTGACCTTGAATGATAAAATGGGATGGCTCCTCAAAAGCTTAAGGCAAAGTTAAAACTTACCCAGGCTATAGGGGGCATCCTTAAAGTCCATAAAAAATGCAGTTCAAAAATTATAAGTGCCCCTCTCGAAATTTATACTGTGCAATCCAGGTCCTCGACACTTTATGGGGCAAAATTATGGGGCCATAATTCTACAAAAGATATGGTCAGTACTGAAAATAATTTCATCAGGAAAATCCTAACCCTTCCAAATAATATACCGCTTATACCATTGAGGTTGGATTTAAATATTTGCCCCATTTCAGAGGTTGCTGCATCAAGGCCATTGATGTATTGGAGGAGGATCTGGAGTACCACCGAGTTGGCATGCTATAGAGATGAACTGAAAGTAATCTTGGGTACACTAGGAGCCGACAAGATCCCCTGGCTCCAGTACGTTAGGCAGACATTCAATCAGATTGGTCTGGCACACCTCTGGGATAACCCAGAGGATTCAACTCCAGGCATTACCAAGAAATCTCTTGCCACAATACTCAAAGATTATTATTTAATGAAAGCTTATAGCTTGGCCAAACCATAAAGCCTGACTGATCCTTTTTTTGACTTTAAGCCACATTACGCTTTTGTATCTGAACTTGATGTTATTCAGCCAACCTTAGCAAAGAAGTTATATGTACAGTTCAGATACGGAACCCTTCCCCTATATTCATTCACCGATCGATGGGCGGGCGGACTACATCGTGTATGCCCCGGTTGTTCGATTGAACAGGAAACCATGATTCATGTTGTGCTCTTTTGTCCGGCTTATGCCGGTATTCGGAAAAAATGGATCATCCAGTTATGTTTAAATTTGGGCATTAGGAGCTATCTTGATTTTTTCAGGATATTGAGAAGTGATACCAACTCACTTATTGTGGTTTCAGTTACCAAGTTTTTGTTTTCAATGTGGTTAATTCTCAGGAAACTAACTAGCGAAATCACTTATTGATATCTTGGTGTCAAGCACGGTTAGTATATTGTAAAACCACATTGTTATTTTGATTATTATCTATTTGGTATTTTGTACTCCCAAATTGACTGGAATATGTATTTTATCATGGAAATTGTTTTTTTTAAGACTGTACTTTTATGATTTTAAACAATCGCAATAAAGTTTTCTTGATGATGATATATCTTGAAGGTATAATAGGTATGGGAGTCAGGTAAGTAACTTAAAGTAATTTTGGAAATAAGAATATGTAATCCATTGTCGAGAGGTGGGGTGGTGGGTCACGATGGGTGCAGTTCCATGGCACCCTTTAAGTTAGTAGGGGTAAGGTGGAGGTGGAGGTGGATAGCGTTGTGGGGCACCTCCCTGGAGGGTGGGTTGAGTGGGGTGGGGATGGGAGTGGAAATTAAAACAGACAAAAGAGCAGAAGCAGGGGCACTAGAGCATAATTTTTTCTTTTTTAAGAAACTTAGGATGGGAAATGTTCATAGTTGTTGTATGCAGTCAGTATTTTTATATGAGTTGCTATGAAGAGTATTTGTGATACTGTTTCCATCAATGTCAATGGGATATTGAATAAATCTAAATATGGAGCCTTAATAAGGTGGCTGGTGTCCTCCTCCCCTCAGGTTGTATTTTTTCAGGAGACACATTTAAAAACTAACTACCCCAAGCTGTATGTTCATAGGTTTTTTTCGCATGTCTTCTTTGCCTCAGCCGGGTTGGCCAAAAGGGGTGTCGCTATATATTTTTGCCTTAGTCTTCCGTGGGAATTCGGCCAAATTCGGAGAGATCCATTGGGACGCTGGTTGTGGGTCGAGGCTAGATTAAATGGGATAAATCTAAATTTGATAAATTATTATGGGCCGATAGTAGACGATTCTACAGCCTTAAAAAAGATTGCGGAGCATCTTAGGGGTACCCCGGGACAAATAATTCTTGGTGGCGATTTTAATTTTATTCAAGATCTCAAAAAAGATAAGTCAAATAAAAATAAAAAAGAATTGAAACCCCAAACAAAGAAAGTTTTGGAAGCCATAAGGCAGGAATATTTATTAGTTGACCAATGGCGTAAATCCAACCCCAGGTCTATGAAATTCACTTGCTATTCTAAACAATTTCATACGGCCTCCCGGATTCATTTTTTTTTTACTTCACGCTCTTTGAAAATACTAGATACCATGATAGGGGTTAACCCATTTTCAGATCATTCCCTTATTTCGTTAAAGCTGGAAATTGAAGGGGGGGTTAAGACGGAATCCAGGTGGCAGATGGATCGTCTATTCCTGCAAGATCCTAATTGGGTTACCCAAATTAAAAAGTGAATATTGGAGTTTTTTAGAATAAATGAAGAGACAGCAGATATTTTTTCAGTATGGGGTGGGTTTAAGGCAGCTATGCGGGGGCAGATAATTGCCTATTCAGCTGCTTTGTCGAGAAAAAGGCGGATAAAGATTAACCAACTCCAACAGGCTGTAAATGATGCCATGAGTTTAAGAGACGCTCAGCCAAAGGGGAGTCGAGATGCTGCTATTCAGCTAGAAAAAGCAAAATTAGCCCTTAAAGAATTTTTTTAATTGAAGAAATTAATAGCTCCAGGACTTTTCAGCAGAAAGTCTATGAGGAGAGCCAAATGGTGGGAAAAATGTTGGCAGGGCAGACAAAATCAAAGCAGGAAAAAGCATTCATCTCTGAAATTATTGACCCTAAGAGTCAAAACATCAGCAGAGAGAAGGGTGATATAGCTCAAGTCTTTTTGGAACATTATGCTCAGCTATATTCTACAAATTATGTGGTAGGCTTAGATCTTATCCGTAAATATTTTGATGAAGTTGATGTTCCGATTTTATCTGACCCAATGGTAGATCAACTTGAGCATGAAATTGTGGTGGTAGAAATTGCGGACACAATTAAATCAATAGCAGGGGCGAAGGCCTGTGTAACGGATGGGTTTCCAATTGAATTTTATAAAGTTTTTGTGAACGAGTTGACTCCCTTTTTGACAAAACTATTTAATGCTGTTAGAATGGGTGGTAATGTACCTCCGAGTTTTAAGGAGTCCATCATTGTTAGTTTTGTCAAAAAGGGAAAGAATCATAAGGATGTTAACTCCTACAGGCCGATTAGCTTGCTCAACACTGATTTTAAAATTCTTATGAAAAGATGGGCCCAACGTTTTACTCCAATTGCGCAGTCACTAATACACCCGGACCAGGCTGGTTTTGTGGCAGGAAGGACAATGGCCTCAAACACTGGGTTTTTAATTCAGGCTCTAGATTATGTCACTAGTAATAAAATTCCAGCTTTAGTTACAATGGTCGATGCTGAGAAGGCATTTGACCTGGTTAACTGGAAGGCTCTTTATTTTAGAATGCAAAGATTTGGCTTCCCGGTCCGGGTGATTGAAATGTTGAAAAATATTTACCAAGGTGCCCAAGCTCGAGTGGTGATTAATGCTAACACGGTAGGGGTAATTGATGTAAATCGAGGCACCAGGCAAGGTTGTCCATTGTCCCCTATTTTGTTTACTTTTTTTATTGAGCCGCTCGCACTAAGAATTCGTGGTAATCCGGAAATTAAACCACCAATAGAAGGAATGGCGAAAATAAAATTATTCGCTGATATAATTTTGTATCTGCAACCAGATAAATTAAATCTTGATCTGGCTCTGTTCGAATTTAGTAAATATGAAATAATAGGTGGATATAAAATTAATCAAAATAAAACCGAGGTTCTTGCCTTGAATGTGGACCATAATTTTCTACCATCTAATCTAAAATCTCAAGCTCTAAAAGTAGAACCTATTAGATATTTAGGTATTTTTGTTTCTAGTCAATTTGAGCAACTATATAATTTAAATTATTTAGTAATGCGAGATAAAATTAAGGGCTTGCTGGAGAGATGGATTTTTTTACCATTGACCTTGATTGGTCGTGTAGCACTTATTAAAATGTAGATACTTCCTTTATTGGTATTTCTTTTTATTAATGTACCGCTAAAAATCAATTCCCATTTTTTTAAAGATATTGAGTCCATGATCAGAGAATTTGTATGGAATCGAAAAGCACCTAGGGTTAAGCTGCCTATATTGCAGTTAGTAACAACCCAAGGGGGGCTAGCGCTACCAGATATTCGCACTTATTATTTGGCGGCGGTTCTCGATCTTTCAGCACAATTATTAGATCCTAATGGGTGGCCGGATAGGTTTTTTTATGACAGAATGATTCAGGAGTCGGGTTCGCAAGTTTCCATTTTTTTAAAAACAGCTAAACTACCCAAAAAGACCAGTTATAAGACTATTCGGGATTTTTCTGATAGACTCCAGTCCTTCTTTAAACAAGCTAGGTTTGGTGGATTCTATTATCTCAATTTGGAAGAATCTAAGGCTCTAGGGCTTCAAATCCATTCCACTAAATGTAAAAGATGGAAGGACTGTGGTCTAGGTGAACTGGGTTCCTTTTTTGCCGCAGGGAAATTCATTACTTGGCAGGAGGTCTTAGAGAGATCCGATAATCGTTTAGCAACCGGTTTTTTGGAATATCTCCAGATATTGAACTTTATAAATAAATTCAATATGTCAACATGTGGGACATTATCTGTTCTGATGAACTCTGTATATAAAACTAAATTAAAAGGTGTGGGAAACTGGTATACTCTACTTAAAATTCTAAATTAAGTTGTGAAACTAATTGCTCCTTCACAAGACAGGAGTGGGAACAAATCGCTCAGTTAGGAAGTAAGGCTCTTAGAGCAGCCAATTTTAAAAGGATGTCTTTTTTATCTCGCTGGTTGGCTTATTACACTCCGAAGGCTCTTTATAGACACTTTTCGGAAGTGGATAATAAATGTTTTCGTTGCAAGCTTCAAAATGGGGGAGATTGGCTTCATATATTTTATACATGCCCGAAGCTTGAAGTTTTTTGGTGTGAGATTTTCGCAGCAATGAGCTTAGCAATTAGAAAAGAGCTCGAACCTGAAACTGAGGTGGCTCTTTTTGGCTTGTTGAGAAAAAGAATGGACTTGTCTAATGCCGATGAATCCTACGTGGCGATTTGCTCGTTAGTAGCCCGCTCCTTAATTCTCCAAAATTGGAGATCTGAGGATATACCATCATACTCGAAATGGGTGAATAAAATGCAAAAGATAAAAAGGTATGAAGAGGCCTATGCCAAAAGAGTTGGGGCAATAAAAAGGTTTACTAATACTTGGAAATTATGGGATAGTGATTTATCTATCTATGTCACATAGCACTTTAATATTTGGTTTTTATGATTGTTTTTAATTAGATACATCTTTAATATAGGTATTTCTAGCACTTTAAAAATTTGTTAGCACTTTATTGAATTAGCCAGGTCGAATAATATAATTGCTATAGGCCTCTGGCTATTTTGCCTATTTTGCTTATTTTGCACATTTTGCACTATTTGCACAACTGAAATTATATGTATAGATGGATAATTAATATCCTATGTAGTGGGATGCAAGATTGAATAAGGTAATTATTACAAGCTTCTGATTACCCTGCTTATTTTTACACATTTTGCACTATCTGCATAAATGAAATGATGGATATGTATATCTTTGTCTAAAGTTTGCTGTTTTATAATTATTTTGATCTACTGTTCATGGACTTTGTCTACTGTGTGTACTGTGTACTGGTTTTGTTGTTTTCTTGCTCTGTTCAATAAAAAAATAAAATAAAAATTTAAAAAAAATAAAGAGTGTAGCCAATTGGTGGATGAATCTCTAAAACATGCAATGTATATTTGTTCAGGTTTGGTACACACCTGCAAGTTAGAAGGGAATAGGAGATAACACAACATAATGTCTTAATCTGGAGAAATAAATCTCCTTGCTTCAGCACCAAACACAGTACATGGCTATATTTTCACTTGTTAGAGCTGGCTGTAGAAAGATTAGCCTAGGTGACAAATCCCAGGCAGGTTACAATTTCAGCCTAGGCATTAATACGATATTTGGGGATGTTATATACCGTCTAATTAAATGTGTTTATTAAAATTGTTAATTTAAGTTTGAGCTGTCAATATAACAGGACTACACCGGTTATGGATAGTTGTGAACAAAGCTTGAAATAAGAACAAGCTTAATATTTAGCATCCTTTGCTGGACTCAGATTATTGCACTCCCATGGTGACTAATGTATTTTTAACGCAAGTATTTCTGTAGGCCAATTGGTTGGGTTTGCTTTTAGCAATCAGTTTACGTTTTATACATGTCCTTTAATATATTCTTTTGAATCACTGTTATTCCATAGTCAGTAGTTTGTTATTTCTTAAATTTAAATTGCCATAACATTTTAAGAGTACTCACATTAGGTTCTTATTAATTCCAAAAAGTCAATAAATGAACTTCCGTTCTCTTGGAGAGAAACCAAGTTTGGCTGGAAAAGTTTCACTTATGTAGGGCTCACCAGTGAAAGTTTTACTTTCTTTGTAAGCGCCTTTGTGTGGAAAGGCATTTTGTCTAAGGGCCTTACTATGACTTTGGCGGTGTCGGAGCGGGGACGCCATGCTGCTGTCACGATCCGAGGCCGCCAAAGCTATTAAAGACCGCCCATCAGTGTAAGACTTATTTTTACCCTGGCGGGCAGTTCTTTGGCGGTTCCACTGCGATGCCTTTGAAAAAGCACTGCAATTGGAGCGTCAAAGGCAGTTCCTGCAGGGCATGGACTGTCAAGTCCATGCCCTGCAGGCACTGGGGGTGCATGCACACAGGGAGGCACATGAGCCCCCCTGCATGCACCCCATGGCGCAGAGGTAACGGGGCCCCTTTGTTTTCTCATCGCCACACTTGTCATGGCAGTCGCACCACCATGAAAAAAGCGGTGGTGACGAAATTCCTAATATGCTAGGCGGTGCCGCAGCAGTACCACCAGCATATTAGTGTCCTCAGGGATCGTGGAACCCTGGCAGCAAGATTTGAAAAAATTATTATTGTCTACAGGTGCTAGTGGAAGACAATTTCTATGGACCTCTTGTATATACCAAAGTATATACAAGAGGTCCCGAATGCTCGACCTAAAAAGTGTTATAAGCAGCATTATTACCTTATATATAAATATGTATATTATTACAAGAAGACATTATGTAATAAACTTTTATTGTTTAGTTAATTAAAACTGTAACAAACGATTAAAAAGAAAAATTGTCCTTTACAATAAAACGAGTAAAACATTTTTTTTTTTTCAAAGTATAATTTAAAAGGCAACATTTCTAAGGATAACAAGAACTTTAACAATTGCACGTCAGTAAGGCAATCATTAATATAAAAAGCCTTTTTGTTTTAAAATTTCATATTGCTTTCAAACGCTTTTCAAAGGCTATCAGGAACTTTATCAGCTTACAGTTAATTATGGGGATATTGAGTCCAGAGCACCAATAATGGCAGACCTACAGGTGCGTAGTCTCGTGGCCCTAAACATGTTCTTTAAAAAGTACATACGCTCCTGGTTCAGAGTCTTACAGTGGCATACGATGTGGATTACATTTGCTTTTGTAGTGCCACATAGTCGACAGACATCTGAGTCTGGTCGTTTCCAGACCGGTTCGTCTGCCAGAGTTGGTAATTTACCGAATCTCAGGGCCATCAGCCTCTTTTTAATAAAAACCGAATATGTTGTTTCTAAATAGGCAGCCGGGGTGAGTTTTTTAGAACTCTTAATCACGGACCAGGAATGGGAGCGGTCTGAAAAGATGGCTTTGTCTGTAATTAATGAGTGAAATTTAGCCCCCTTATTTAGTGCCTGTTTAAAGGAAATATATGGCAGGTTTTTGTCCCAAAGTTTGGCGGTGCATGTTTGCTCCAGTGCACAAGTCAGATATTTATTAGCGGCTGAGTTTTGTTGGCTTTCTAATTCCTGCCACAAAAATCGGTTCATAGTGTTATTTGTGGAGTTCATTTTAATTCGGTACCATACTCTGATGCTTGTGTAAAGTTGTCCCAGTAACTCATTCATTACGCCAAATTCTAGGCGCACCTGAGCAGGTGAAGCTGAGCTTGGTGGTTTTAAGACCTTCTTATAGATTTTTGTGATGAGGTTGTTTAAAATAACAGCGTCCTTGCCGTGCATTGCTACACTAGCATACGCTACGGTAGGAAGAACTTTGGTGGCCATCACTGTCAATAGGGGTGTAAACGAAGGACCTACCAGCTGTTTTGAAAGTATACTTAAAGCGAATATTAAAGCTCCTGCTCTTTGCGTCATGTATTTTTTTTGAGCGTTTAAGTTCAGTTTGTCGTCGATGTAATATCCTAAATATTTGTAATTTGATACTCTTTCCAGGAGTTTGCCTTCAAGCATGATATTAAGATGCGCAGATCGGCGGTTGGTTATTAACATTATTTTTGTCTTGGACAGATTGAGAGCTAGGTTGTTTGCCTCTAAGAATTCCGATGTTACTGCTAGTAGTCTAGACAGGCCCACTTTGGTTAGGCTCAAAAGCACAATGTCATCGGCATAAGCCATATGAGTAAGTTGGAGGTTGCCAAGTTTCGGTGCATGAGCATTACAGTTGTTTAATTTGCCTGAGAGGTCGGAAATGAATAAATTAAATAGTTGTGGTGCTAGGACGCAACCCTGTTTTAATCCGATCGATGTATAGACTTTTCTTGATAGATGTGACCCATCCCCTAGCTTGATTTGTGTCCAGGTCTCAGAGTAAAACAAGAGTAGGCCCCCAAGTATCCCCTCCGGTATGGCCCATCCTCTTAACTTCGCCCATAGTAGCTTACGATCAACACTGTCAAATGCCGCCTGCAGGTCAATAAAGCAGAGGTTAAGGTCCTGTTTAGCGTGCAGGCATTTTTCTGCTATCATGGTTATTGACAGTATGTTCGACGTAGTTCCGATTCCAGCTCTGAATCCAGTCTGGTTAATTGGGATCATAACTTTGTCTTCTGCCCAATTTACCAGATCTTTTAGAAGGAGTGAAGCGAAATATTTAGCTTCCATCTCCAGGAGTGTTATTAGACGATAATTTAGATGATTAGCTCTATCTCCTCCTTTATATATGGGCGTGATGATAGAGCCTTTCCAACTTTCAGGAATGCGATTACAGTTTTGAACATCTGCAAAAAGTTTTTCTAGCGGTGGACCCCAAAATTCTGGTGTTTGTTTAAAGGCAATTTGCGGGATACCGTTTGGTTCCGGTGCCCCGTTACTTTTACCCTTTCTAATAATGGTGATCATCTCCTCAACTGAGTAGGCGCCAACTGTGGTCGCGGGGTGTACCGAATTCCTTGGGACCATTGTCGTTGGGTGGATACAGCGTTGATCTATTGTTCGTATAGGGATCCCCCGAAACGAATTGCTGCCCAAGTGCCTTCGCTGGGTTTTCTTTAAATTTTGACGACAAAAAAGTTGCCCATTCAGTTTCTTGGATGTTTGATGTTAATACATTTCGCGGTCTTATTAGCTGGTTTATAATTTTCCAAAATTTATTTGAATCCTGGAGCTTAGTGCTGGCCAACAAATTGATCCAGAATTCGTCATTCGTCTCCCTTTTATGCTCCCAAATCTTTTTTTTATATAACTTTCTTTGAGCAAGAAAAGTTTCCAAGTAGCTCCGGTCGTTAGTGTTTAGTTGCAGATTTTTTTGACTTCTACGCAAAACCCTTCTTAGTTCTTGTAGCTCCAGCGGCAATTTCTTTCTTGGGTTCTCTCTCTTAGCCCCTGTTTTAAGTGGTTTCATCTTTATCTGTAGTTTCTCTATAAAAAGGGACCAGGCTTGAATTTTGTCCACTGTTGCACTTTCCAACTCTTTCAATGTGACCTCTATTATTGCAAACCAATTCTCTTCATTCAAGCTATTCCAGTATATACGTTTTAGGTTAAGTGTACCTTGTTGGCCCTGTAGGGAATAGGCAGGTTGAAGTGTTTCTGCAAAGAAGTTGAGTTTAAGATGTTGCATCCCGTGATCACTCATTGGTGTATATTCTATGTAGAAGGCGAGTAATAGGGAGAACAATTGAAGAGTAACAATGGTAAAGTCCAGTATTGATTGGGTGTATGTCCCGTAATAAGTTTTTTTCGGGGGTCTGTCTTCCTCTGTCCTGCCATTCATAACTCGCATGCCTAGGTACTCCAGCTCCGTTACCAGATGTATGGCTAGGCTGTCCTTTCGACTCTTTATTGCTCCATTTAACTGCTGAGGGACATTCCAGTGCGTGTTCTCTTCAGTTAGTATCTCGTCTTCCTCTGGAGTGTATATCAGGTTGGAATTGAAATCTCCTGTTAATATAATGTTCCAAGTTGGCTCTGTGCTTCGTAAATTTAGTATTTCCTTACATAGCATATCATTTTTTATCTTTTTTGCTTGGTGATTTGGTTGAATGTAGTAATTGATCAAAATTGTCGTTTTGTGGTCGCATGCATTTTGGCCGGATAATTTTACAAGCTGAATGCTTGGATCTGGAGATTTAAGTTGTTCTGAATTAATTTTTAGGGCAGTAGACACGTAAACTGAAAGACCTCCAATTGCTCGGCCAAAGGTTTTGCCTTTCTTCGCAGGTACCGTGTAGTGAATAAATCCGGCCAGTGCAATGTATTCCTGGAGCCAGGTCTCTTGCAGTGCAATTATGTCGGTGTTGTACCATTCGTCCGGAGCAAGACCGTCCTCCAGCAATCTTTTTGCTTCGGCTATATTCCATGAGATTATGTGTATATTGTTATTTACTACTTTATTTATTTCTGAACCGTTCGGTCAATTCTTCCGATTATTCAGCGTACCGGGAAGCCATTTCCAATCGTCAGATGGCGCTACCGAGTCCCCCATTCTATCGGTGTCAGGTACTTCGCGTATGGTATCTGCCTCACTTCTGCCTTTTGCGTTGTGTAAAATCGAATAAACTGTTTTTTTCGGTGCAAGGTCCGCCATGCTCCTTGTAAGTTGTTAGCAGCTCTTTGTCTTTAGGGGAAGCGGGTATCTTGGAGTGATTGGCTGCGATAATTGGATGCCCCACGATTGGAATATATCCAATTTCCCTAGTATTAATTGCACTATCGAGGCGGTTTTCCAGGTTGTCATGGTTTGTTCATTTGTTAATTCTTTTGTGCTACTTAAAAATTGAACTCGATCTAGGTCGGAAAATTTGATGGCAGTCAGATCCTTGATTTCCTTCATCAATTTTAAAATATTACTCCTGTTTAGGATATCATGACTGCCTTGAGTCACGTACTCCGGGGTGAAAAAAATTTGGAAACAGACGTCGTCTAGCTTAATGCTGTCTGTCGCTGGCTTCGTTACCACCTCGTTCTTTGACTGCGTATTTTCATTGTTCACAATGCAGAAGCTCAGTTTAGTCTGGACCACATTACGCTGAGTGACTGATGTTAGGTTATGAAGTATTGGCCCGGAATTTTGTGCAATGTCTTGTATTCCCCATTGGTGAGCTATTTTTGAATTATTAGCTGTTGAAGCCGGCTTTTCCGCTTTACTCAGGTAGGCCTTATCTGGTTGACTACTAGCACATTCTTGGGCCTCTTTATATCCCTCTTGGTGTGCTCCGGATTGAGCGGTTTGGGGTATTAGTATTGGTGTTATATTGGTTAAGTTAGTGTGCCGTGCCGCGTTTTTAGTTGCCAGGACTGGCACCGTGTCTTGAAAAGTTGACCCGTTTAAGACAGTCTTAGACTGCTCAGTAATCTCTTGATCAGTAGTATTGATGTTATCCCTTTCTACGGGAATTTTTTGTTCTGTGCCCATTGGCGGCAGGCTAATCAATTTTACAGCGGCATTTAGCTCGGTTATTGACGTTAATGGGTAGTTTGTAGGACTTTCTGATGAGCGTGAGGCCATGGGTTCCTTTTTTGTCGATGTATTTATAATAAAGTGCCTACTGACTTCTCCTGTTGCCTCAGGACTACTTCTCCTTTGGCAGCCCTCTGTCGTTTTTAGTGTTTGTTGGTTTGTAAATATTGGATACATGCTAGTATTTGAAAGAGAGTCTTCTTTTTTTTTTTGTTTCTCGCTTTCCGTTCTTTTTTCTTTTTGTTAATATTTGTTTCATCGGCTCAGCAATAATAGACTCAGTCATTGATTTTTCCATGATGTCATTGCTCTCTATATTGATCATGGACTTGGCTGGCTGTTCTTCAGTCATTTTTACGCAGGACTTGTTGCTGCCTATTTGTAGAAGCTCAGTTATGGTGATATTTGGGCCGTCTGTATCTCTTTCGCGGCTAATGGCTCGTTTATTTAAGTTAATGATCTGTTCAAGGACCATTGGTAGGGTACTCATTTTGTCGAGAATAGGGCCACAAGGACAAGATGGTTGCAAATCGGTGGTGTTAGCTTGGGCTCTTTTGATTAGGGTGTTAAGGTTATCTAATTTTGTATTTATCCCAGCTATATAGGAGGCAATTATGTTCATTAGATCAATTTGGATGTCCAACTTGTCGGCTTGCATAATTAACGTAGCCGTCGCGGTTTGTAGTGCTTGCAGGAGGGGAGCAACGAAAATCAGGGACCCTTCGCCTTTGTGTGAATTCATGTCTGCTTCATTTATTGACGGTTTAATATGCTGCGTTTTCTGATGGGGCATGTTTTCCGGCAAGGTCCGGTAATCCGAATGAGAGTCTGTTTTTACTCGGATCTAGTGTGTGTAAAGCCTCGTTCTCCTTGAGCTTTGTGGTCTCTGCATTAGGTACTCCCTGGTTCAACCCATGGTCAGGGCCTGTTTCAACCAATAGATCTCTGACTTGTGATGGGCCAGTGTTAGACCGTAATTGAAGAGGCTCATCAAAGCTTTAGTGGAATAAATGGGTATGATTTTGTTGTAATATATTCCCACTTTCCATGCTTAATCTAGGAGGTCCACTTATTTGATTTACTTGAGAGTTTTGTTGTACGGAGGTGTCTAAGTCCTCCTTGCTCGCTGTATGTATTAATGCTGATATAGTGCTGCTTGTTTCTCTATAAGACGAATTTTTTTTGTGCTCGCCGTTTAGTTGGTGGTCTTGAGCTATAGTAACCGGGCGGTCTTTGCTGGATTGTGCAACTTGATTCACGGATGCTTTCACCGGCCGGTCATTAGCTTCAAGTTCTTTTGCTGGGACCATTGGGGTCAATAATCCCACAGCGTCTGCTGTTGAAGAAAACAGTGCTGAGCCCGGATCTTTCAGGAACTGGAGTCGTAATACTGTAAGGAGTTTTTGCTCGCTATTGACTTTTCAAAGAGAGTGGCAATTGGTGAAATTAAGGGTTTTTTTAAGGTGTTATTTGCCTTGTTTGCAGTTGTTTTTTCAATTCTTCTCCGTTTAGCTGTGCCCTTAAGTGTTGTTAACTTCTCGCCAGGGGCTTTTCTTACTTTGCCAGACCTCATGTATAGGCCGGAAGAAGCTGGAGCACCCGCGGTTTGAGTCTCACAGCTTCTCCGCTATGCCCAGCGGCTTTCTCCCTGTATTTTTTTTTTTTTTCTTGTTTATGGATTCTCACTGTTGGTGACAGGCTGTGATCAGCAGCGGTGTTGTTCTCACAGCGCTGGACTCAGCGCTCACACGTACACGCAACCCGCCTCCTCTGGTTTCCTTGCGCAACTCGCGCTCGAACTGGCCGTAACTCCCAGGTTCAGAGAATGCGTATCACCTGGTGTGGCCCTGGTGTGGTCAAAATGATTTGTGCGTCCTCTCCGGTTTCAGCCCTTTATCCCTGGTGCTCCAGATTTCTATTCACGGGGCTATGTGTAGTGGCTGTGGCTGTGTAGTGGCTGGCGGCGGAAGGTGGGCGGTGGCGGGTGGTGGCAGTGACGCCCTCTCAGCTAGCGCTGCCGTAGCTCTCTGTAGCGCTTTTCCTAGCAGCTCGGAAAATCAGTGCCCCACCGCGGCTCTCACCGGATCACTGCGGCCATCCACCCGTGGCTCTCCGCGGCTCTCAGCGGTGGCGGCGGCCTCAATGTACGCGTCACTAAAAGTCTGAAAGTCGCGGCATCCACAAACAGTGCCTTCCGCTCCACTCCGTACCGCACCCCGCTGTGGCTCTGTTTCCGAGCCGCTGCTGACCGCTGCTCCTCCTGCTCCTCCTGCTGCTGCTATGCTCCGCTGTAGCGCCACCGGAAGTCTAGTGGAGATCTGTGGTAGACCAATGATGTGCAACTGAATAACCCTATTAAAAAAAGAATTTATTTAAAAAATGTCTTCTAGTTTTTGTGTCATTGCAATGCTGGCAACTTCTTCCTGCCTGTTCTAATGCTGATTTGTTATAGGATTTTTTTTTATTGTGGTGGGAGGGGGAGGGGGGGGGGAGGGGAGAGAGTTGGAGGTGGGCAGAGGGAGGGTGGAGTTTCGGAAATAGTACCTAAATTACAACACGAGCAGCAGACGGACACTAGGGAAGAATCAACAGATTGTCAGATTCTGAGGGCAGACTGAGGTGGTGGTCTGATGCAGAGATGATACTCAGGTGATGCTGAATGATACTCAGTTGATGCTGTATTATGGGGAGGTTGTGGTGTGCTGGTGCAGAGATGATGCCGAATGATGCAGAGGTGGGGCTGCTGTACTGTGCTTGGGTAATGCTGAACTGGCACTCAAGTGCTGCTGGGTGATACTGAGTTGGTGCTGTGCTGAGGTGATGCTGCACTGATGTGGTACTGCCTTGGTAGTGAATTGCTACTGAGGTGGGGTTGTGCTGGTGCTGAGGTGGGGCTGCGCTTGTGCTTATGTGGAGCTGTGCTGAGGTGGAGCTGTGCTGGTGGTGGTGGTGGTGGTGGTGGTGCACTGATGTGGAGGTGGTGCTATGCTGATGCTGAGATGGTGCTGTGCTGATGTTGAGGTGATGCTGTGATAGTGGGGAGGTGATGCTTGTGCAGAGGTGATGGTGCTGTGGTGATGCTGAGTTGGTGCTGGTGGTAGTGCACTGATGAGTAGGTGGTGCTACGCTGATGCGGAGGTGGTGTTAAGGTGGTGGTGTGCTTGTGCAGAGGTGGTACTCAGGTGGTGCTGAGGTGGTGTTGTGCTGGTGCTCAGGTGGTGCTGAACAGGTGCTGAGGTGGTGCTGTGCTGATGCTGTGGTGGGGCTATGCTGGTACAAAGATGGTGCTGCGCTTTCAACTGAAGGAGGGTGATGGGGACAACATATTTTGGATATCTCCAAAGGAAACTTTTGCTATGAGTCTTTCCTCTATATAGTGAGAGTCGATTGCCAGCCTGCAGCTCCCCGCCCGGAAAGGATTGAGGTGGCAGGGAAAGTAACCAAACAGCTTGAACCAAAACAATTAGATATTGCAAATTGAATGACAAGAAACAGGAATTCGGATGGAAAGTGCATGTTTGTAGGGGGTAAAATTCTACTTGTCAAAATATAGGGGCTGGGAGGAAGCCCTGCTCAATGTATGTTTAAAAGCAGAGGCCTTTAAAGAGGCAGGGCCTCTCTGAGGCTGATAGGGCTGGTTCAGAATCTTTCAGATACCAGGCACTTGTAAGACTATAGACAAGCAGTTGCTTTGTCAGCCCTGCCCTTGGGAAAAGTTACTCCCTCTGAAGTCAGAATTCTTGAAAGGCTGGTAGAACTGGAGTAGAATTGGTCATGTGATATGCTTCATCATCCGCGCCTTTCCACACCCTAGCCAGTAGAACCACCAGGACGAACTCAACCAAGGAAAAGTCCTTGGGAGTTCTTAAATAAATTTGAAACTGGATAGTGCAGGGTGGCACTACCCTACTAGGGTGTGGATAGGCGCTGATGATGAAGCATGTCACAATAAGTGTGTGATGCGTCGACCCCAACATCTTTGGATACCTCAGGAAGACAATTGAGCTTTGGCCTGTTTTTTCTCTCTTTCTTGGTCCAGTAGCTCATATGTGAGTGAGTGGACTGGGGACATAACAGGTGCCTCCAAAAGTATTGTAGCACTAGTGCAGAGTCAGAAACACTTCTATAAAGGTTTGGTAACATTTACTCAAAGGACCGATTCATATGTCAGGCTATTGGACTGAGGCAGTTATTTCAGGCATATACATGTACGACTATTTAAAAAAACACAACAACAAAAAACAGCAGATATGTCCGATATCTCTGTGATGTTGGTAGTGCTGGGCAGTGTCGGTCATACACCAGGCTTTTGCACAATCGCACTACCTGCTACTGGACAGATTTGAGCCTAGATTTGCAGGCCTCTAAGTGCTACTTCACTGCTGGGAAATGTTATTTCTCTGTATGCAAGTACAGCTTTTATGGAAAAGAAACGTAATAGGTTTAATTACAGAATTATCGCATTTTACTAGATAAAATTAACTCATGGGGCATACTGATCTTACATGTGGCTGCTCTAATGCCTGTGCTTGTAAAGGGCCCATTTCTTGTGTCATCGACATGGGTCAGTGGACATGGAGAATGGGAGCTCTGCCCAAGGCCGGTGTGTGCTGCCAGGTGTAACGGGAACGTGCAGGCTTTACCACAGCAGGTAAACCGATCCCTCTCTAAATCTGGGAGAGAGATACTGGTGTGGGGGAGGGGAGCCGTATTTCCGCTCTTTTAACAACTGTGAATCGGGACTGGAAGGGCTTCAGACCATGTCCCTCTCAGGTTGAAGCAGCTCTAGTAGTCATTATGTTGCATACTGGTACTTGATGTTCTGCATTTATGATAGAACAGGTACAAGTAGCAGAAAGCAGAGAAAAAAAGATGAAGTAAGCTTTCCAAACATGGCATGGGGTGACTAGGTTGGGTATCAGACTTCAGAGCTGCTCGGCCCACCTTGTAATCAACCCTGTTTAGTTCTTATATTTTTAATGAAGGGTAGGTTTAGTCTTTCTACTTATTTGGCACACAACTTTACATTTCTTTTCTTTCATGACTCATTTTAGGCCTAGCTACAGACAGTTTTTAGGTGTTGCCAGAGAGTCATCAACACCAAACATCCAGACTTTGGGAAAGACCTTTTCAGCTACTGTCTTGTTTGGGTTAGCCATTGCTTGTTTAAAGTTATGTTTTAATATTAAAGTTTACCAGATGAATCCACGTCGCCAATAACACAGTACTGAAGCCTGGAATGGGCATTATGCTTGGGGAAACAAACTGCAATGTTAACCTCGTCTTCAAAAATTGCTATGTGCGACATTGTTTCTTTGAAGGAAAGCAAGGTGTGAATGCTATACATAGGCTATCCAATTTGTTTATTTGAAAGCTTTGAGGGCCATGATGAAGTGCTTGGTTTAAAAGTAAAAAAAAAGTTCCAAAGACAGGACATACAATAGAACCATTGGAAGAGGACAAGTCCTGGGGGCGATCCATGGGAGGTAACAATTGAGAACAAAGGTGGGACAAGCAGAAATTATTATCTAATTTGAAGCAACTTTTTTTAAAGGACACTGACAAAAGCCAATCAGGTGCTGGAGGCGGGCTGTAAGCCCCCTGAATGAATACAGCATGTCGAGAAAGAGTGCATGCGCTGCCTAGGCTCGACCTAAGAAGGGGGACAGATTTCATCAATTAACAAATTCCAATTAAAATATTTCACACAAAAATCAAGGGAAACCTACTCCACCATATTTGGAGAAAGGTTTGAGTGCAATTGTAAAAATTCTACACGGATCACTTGTGTGATCCACTCAAGACTTTGCTTTTTCCATAACAGTCAAGTAGGAAAATCATAATTTAAAAGTAAAATAGCATGGGACTTGATATAGGAGGCGTATGCAATGGGCATGCAAATGACAAAAGAGAGCCTTGTCAAAACATTTTGTATTTGTTTTAAAATTAGGTTTTTCATATATCACTACTACAACAAACCTAATTGGACAAAATGTAATTAAACATGTTAAACTATTCTGAATTTTACCTTGTCATTTCTGCCTTCGCTTGTTTGTCTGCTGGTCGCTTCACACTTGAAGAATCTCGACCACTTTCCACGCTGTGATGCTAAGATATGAAAGAAGAAGATGACAAATTAAAAAGCCCTGGTAAAGTAAGGAAATTATGGCAGTGTTTCAGAAAAGCACACTGATCTGAGGCAGAAAACAGGGGTCTTGGACTGTTATAGTTGCTCCTTGGGTCAACTCGTGCTGTGGGTGTAAATGCTTTCCTGGAGTTAGGCAGGACTTAGCAGTAGCGGACAGTAATGCTATAGAATACCTTTTGAGAGGCACCCAGATTTTCAGCAGTGTACAGTTAATGGTAGAGCATCAAGGGATGCTGAACTCTATAGAACAATTTATTTTTAGAATAGTCAATCTTTCTGTTGAAAATATTTTACAGAAAGGGAAAGGTGGAAAAACGTGTACAGAAGAAAAACAAGAGGGTCGCTAAGGAGAGGTTTTATCTTAATATTTTAGGGCAGTGAAGAAGCCAAACAAGTCGAATTATCAGTTTTGCTATACAGTAAAAGCAAGTTTTTTCAACTTTAAAAAACGTTTAAGGCAGGCTTAAAAAGCTGAACTACGAAATTAAAATCAACATAGTTAAACAAACATACATAATGAGAAAGAACTACTACTCCATACATAAATAATGGCCAAATGTGGCAATGTCAATGATGTGACTGGAATGCTAGACACAAAGCTCACTGACTGATAAATGAGATTTCAGGATTTCTGAAATAAACACGGTGCATAATGCACAAATCAAGCTGTCAATAGTCCATCACTACATATATGTGATGAATAAACAGTGCTAATAGAGAGGTTGTTGAAGGAGAACCAATCATGCTGCACAGAACGCAGTCTCTATTGCTAAAGGTGCTCTGTTGAAGAGACAACCAACCTTTCACAGTGACAAGAGGTAGAGAGCAGGAGAAACTGGCACATTAATTTCTTAAAACCATTACTAACCATAGGACTGATCAATGGTACTAGCTATTGTCCTTTGCTCTTTTTATGGATCATTGCCTGTGACATGGACCCATAAGTCAAGGGAGGTCAATTTTGAACTACTATGCAATAAATAATGATATGCTTAGGTATTTGAATATATAATACATGCACGTCAATTTACCGTAAAAACAGATAGTCCCATTTTAGCCGCCTCTTTATCTTCTTTGGAAAGCATCATTCTTCCTGGGCCACCACTAATAAAAGAAAAAAAAGGGAGCATTAGACTTGTTCTAATATTTTCCATCATAGCCTTATTCTATATTCTTCATTTGATGATCAAGCAGGAATGGGTCTAATCAGACATGATAAAGAAGAGAGAATGTACCCAATCGTCGTTTACTTTCTCTTGTGGAATAAGGCTAAACTTAAGGTACCATTGGTCTGTAATACAACCGTCATATGGATTCCAACAAAAATGGGGACCCATCTGGTATTGACTGAATAGAAAGAAGCTAACAATATTGATCCAAAATATTTTGCATTTTTATATATATATAATAACTTCATCTAATCCATGCCTGTGCACAATAAATCACCAATTACTTAAGAGCTCAAAGTACAAGTCCGAAGATCCCCCTGTTTGTGTTGTCAGCATCAACTTTTGCTGACATATAGTGCTGATTTTTAGACTCTGTCCAGTGCCCAGTGTGTCTGTTCCGTCCCTAAAACATATAGAAATGGGTTAATTTAGCTCACCTATAAAGGTCATAGTATGTGGTGTAGAAACTACACCCAATGCATGGAAAGTTAAATGTCACCTGTGGACTGCACACTTACTGTACCATCCACTACAGTGGCAGTGAAAGCATGACTTCGGGCTACCTTGTAGCCTGATAGTAGCAGCTTGAACTTTATTGCATAGATCTGTCAAAATCACCCTTTTGATAAGTAGGGAAAGCCAATTTTAAAATTAATTAAGTTACTCCTAAGAACACCGTGCTGCCCGTAAGCAAAGAAGGAGAATACGTAAGAGTGGAACTAGTATGACATTAGAAATAGGCCCAAAACAACATTATCACTGGTCATGCTGTAACTAGCACATAGCAAATGTTGAAGTATAGATTATAATCTCCGATCTATAACTTTTGACTTTCACCTGTACCAGCTCCAGAATCCATTAAAAAAATATTTTTATATTTAATAAAAATGCAATCTAATCGCAAAGCTAGATTTTGATTAACTATATTGGAAAAGTAACGTTCAGAAAGTTATGTTTATCCTGCTTGAAGCTGCCGGAGACTAACTGCATTAGCTGTCCAGTAACTGCCCAGCCTGCATTTGGCCTGAATGAAATGTAAAAGAGTTTTGAAAAACACTACTAGAGAAGAAACAATGCTGTGCGTATGGGGAAGTGTTTTTCTTACCCTTCCAGGAAGGCCAGTTAGGGCATTAACTTGAAAGTGGATCTGTCCTTTCACACGTAAATGTAAGGGGAGCACCGAAAGAAGCAGCTCTTTGTCCCCTTAGTCAGGCTGGAACTAAACGCAGTGGAGCCAGCCCAGAACCGGTTCTGAGTGACCACAGAAGCGGCGACTGCTCTTTACCCTGGCACACTAGCTCTGTAAGAGGGGAAAGGGTTTCTCCATCATGGATTTTGGGAATAAGATACAGTGTAGGATTGTTTGCAGTAGGGCAAAAAGAACTGCTGCAAAAGTGGGTAAAGTTACCCCTGCGAACTCTTACCCCATTGGTAAGGGAAGAGCCAGGAGTCACAACCATCCTTTACAGAGTGGCAGGCAAAAATGTGGTATCCCATGGCACCATTCTCAGAACACTCTCTGGACCGGAGGAAGAACAGGAGAAGGACTGCACTTGCTGTTTGTGAAGTGTGAGGGAACCTGAAGGGATGGACCTGCTCCCACTTGTACCCAGTACAAAAAAGTGGATGTCAAGGGTCATAAGGCTGACCTTCTGTGTGGCTACTGGGACACAACATTCTGGATACCTTTTTCCTGAAGTGGCCAGATGACCAGTAGCAACTGGGCCCTGCTGTTGGCCTCAGCCTGACACCCTATGAGTCTCTTAGTGCCTCCCTGAAGTACTGGGGGGGGGGGGGGGGGGTTGGTTAGAAGTGTACTCCTGTAGGTGCTTAGCCGCCAGAAGGAAGTTTGGCAACCTTTGAAAACTTTTCCTCCACAGTTTCAGTGGGACCCGCTGGGAAAAGTATCCGACTGGCAGTCCTACATGGTCTGACTAATTATCAGTTTTGTCCTGCAAGGTCGTCTGCGCACCTGCGAAAAAACAAAAAGGTCTCATTCTGTGCTCGGAAGCACCAACCTACTCAAGTATCCAGCCTTCAGTTCTACAGCGGTGGCTACAATTCCATCAGCAGGCTGCGCGGGGAGAATTTTTTCTCAAAAAGTGTCAAACTTCAATTCTGTGTTGGGACTAAGAAGACATTTTTACATTTTCCTTCAAAAAGATTGCCCAAGTCCTTTTTTGACGTAGGACTTAGAATCCATTTTGACTTTCAAACTTTCACCAGAAAATCACTTGACATACACAGGCGCTTTATTTTTCTTGACACTTTTTCCTGTTAAATCTAAACAAGTTCACACCCCCAGTTCCCCTTATTAGATTGTTGTTGCTTTAGTGTCATTTTGCTTATTACGTTTCGCTAAATTGTTATAAACTGGAGTGGGAGTTTTATTTTATTTTGTCTTTTTAACCGTTTGGTATTTCTAAATTCTTTATACATCATCTCTAACTTAAGCCTGACTGCTGTGAGCCGAGCTACCAGGGGCTGAGCTCAGGTTTAAGTTACTGAAACCTTTGATTGGACCTAAAAAATTCACGACTATTAACTTTGGTGGATTTCAATCCACTCCAATTTATAGATTTACTTTCTTACAGTACAGATTACTGAACTTTTTTTGTACTTCTGCTTGCACTAGGAATTCGTTTTTTGTAGCTATATATAGAAATAAAGTTGAACAGCACGATGGATGGATTAATTAGCACCAGTTTTATATACCAGTGTCAGAAAAACGCTATAGAGTTAGGACATTTTCATTACCGGACTTGTAGGACTGTTCAATGTTCATAATACTATGTACCTCGTTTATTTTATATCGGCCCTGATGAAGCTCGCAGGCATTGCTATAATCCTAACATGAATTAAATGTGCATTGGCTGAAGGGAACAAATTAGTCTTGAAGACTTGAGCAAAAATATTTATAATTTTATGGTGGCAAGAATAGCATATATGAATGGAAGTTTAAAGAAACCACCAACACAAATTTATTTTTCATCTGTGTTGAATCACTGGAATGAAGCATTACTTTTGGATGAATAGTGATTGAGATAGAATGTCTGGGACAACTGCTGATCCTGCATCCCCATTTTTCTCATGATCAGTTTCATCAGACCCTAGAATTGTCTCATTCATGCACTCAAAGCTCACACTGAACATCTACTGCTGACTGAGTATTATCAGTTATTTGCACTGTAACAGAACACTAATGCTTCTATGAACCCTACAAGGTTCAACAATTTTACATCAACCATCTGCTCCTGAAAGATACAGATGCATACACTTGTAAACAAGAAGCGTACAATCACGTTTCACAGCATCTCAAAGCCTACAAACAGAAAATTAGTGCTTCAAACTCAAATCTAGATACTACCAACCATATTATTTCCACGATCTGCTCACATCAGGTCAATCCCAACAAGAATGGCTGTTCCACACTTAATTCATTCTCTCCCTACTCAGCTACTAGTCACTGCAGTCGTATGGCCATAGACTTTGGGCCCGGTTAGGAGTTCAGCGGATGGGTTACTCTGTCACAAGTGATCGATATAGTACAGCGGACGGGAGAAATACCATTAGATATAATGCACTTGTAATATGGCAGCCAGGACACCGTCACATTTGTGACGGAGTAACTAGTCAGCGAACCTTAAATCAGGCCCTTGGCCTCTTCTCAAACATTTTATAAAAGCTATCCTCACTAGGTTTCTCTCTGCCACACTCCCTACAACATTCTTTCCACTTGCTAAGTTCTAACTCACTTTGTCCCCTCCCCATCTTTCACAAAGCTAATTCCAATGCTCAAATCAGCTAGGTCACTGGTCACCTCTGAACATTACCACTCTAGTCTTCACCATGCAAATTCTTTCCTGCCTCACATCATAATTCCTTCAGTCCCTCACTTTCATACCAAACCAAAAATCTTCAATTCAGCAATTTTTTTTTATCACTGCTCACAAATCCTACTGCTTATTCCCCATGGCTCCATCACCCCTTCTCTAAACTTCCCTGTCTGAATCATTTACATGCCATGTGTTCAACTAACCGACTCCACTCCCATTTTACACTTATGAAGCTGGAAGTAATGGGAGACATATAACCTGCTGGGATATTTATTAGTTTACAAGATATTCGAACTAACACAGACTGTACATCACTTGATACATTCCTCTATCACCGTTTATGCAACGCGTGCAAAACAATATATAACACTTGCTCACAAAAAATCTAACTCTACAGACCCTGGACTGTGTGCTCAGCTACCAATACTCCCCTCCGCACGGCTTAACAGAGGTAGTAGTGCTGTATCGAATGGGCAGGCTTTCGCCCAATTAAAGGCTGCGACTCACACATTACATTTTTACATCGATCATATACACCTACTGGATTACAAAGTGAGATTATTGGCTGACAGGTGATGTCTATGATGTGGTGTAGCTGAAGCAGATTTCATGCATTTATATTGGTGGTATGAGAAGGTGAAGGAGTCCTGGACCTCATTATTTGATTGTATAGATGAAGTGATTTGTGACACGGTGCAGAGAACACCGCTGGTTGCCCCGCTGGGTTATATCAAGGAAATCCCAGCTGAAATTTGCAAACGTACAGCTAGGAGGCTGCTACTGACCAAGAGAAGAGTTGCACTGCATTGGGGACGATGTGCCAGCCCACATAAAAACTGCTGGATGAAAGAGATGCCATATTGCCAGGAAAAATCAGAAGAGGCACTGGGCACTGTCAGACAAATACCACCCACAAGACATTTGGTGCCTACTTAGCACATATTTGGAATCAAAAGCTGAGTGGAATGCATAAGAAGCTGGTATGCTAATAATTTCATGTGGGTGTTATGACAGGCATCAAAGTGTGAGTGCACACTTATTGGTTATATTAATGTGGAAATATAAGAGTTATGATGTCATTTGTACAGAAAACAAATATGGATAAATATCAGTAGAGTGGCTCAAAAATAAATATGTATAAATTACAGAAATTAAAACAAAACAAAAACATAAAACCGGGGGCCCGAGTTATAATCAAAAACAGCTGATGACCGCATCGGATACCCATGTTTTGTCTTTCAAAAACCCCAGCAGCCATTTTCACCCTCCTCTGACCCCAACTATCTGAAAAATCAGTTAATGTAAACTATGTATTATAGCAGAGGTACTGCATGTCTTTTCTCCGTGAAAACCAGTGCCAATCAAATTACACAGAACAAGCATTTACAATGCAATGGTCTCGGCATTGTTAAAGTTAGAGCTATTGGCATTGCTCACGACATTATTTTTGTTTTTGTTTTTTATAATGTCAATAGCTTAATCTCTCTCAAATGCGAGACCTATTGCATTTGCACCCACACACACAGCCACACACACACACTTTCTGTAGTGCCGCTGCTTGCTTCCGGAACTCCCTCTGCGAGGAACTACAACTGCCCCCACTCTGCTGGTGTTCAGGAAAACAGAAAAAAACGGCTTTTCAGTAACACATCCACGTACCCTCTGACTCGAAGGCCACTCCCCGGAGGTGCAGTGTTATAAACATATCTATCGCTTCTGTGTACTGCAGTACTGTTACCAGGTGTCTGTGTGACCCGTGCAGCGCATTGATGCCTCGGGCAACAGGGCGCTATATATAAAATTAATAATTCTATAAATAGATTAGGAAGGGGGCAGGTGTTTCAGGCAGGAAGTAGGAAGTTGATAAGGCTATACAGAATAAAAGACTGCCAGTAGATACTTAAGACAGCCTGTGCAGAGATTGCTTCCAGTTCCGGGTCAAGAAAGCTCTTCCTCGAGGCACTGATTGTCTCGGGATCTGATCTAGACAGGGTTATGGAGCTAGAAACAACCTTCAAATGTGCAGCTCGAGCCCACCCCGTCCTGTGAACTCCTGCGACTGTCAACACAATATAAAATAGAGTCAATTGTTGTTGAATGGCAACAGTGCAAGGGAATAAAACTGAGCCGGCTATTGGGAAGTTCTGATGAACAATGAGAGCTGTGCTTCTCTGGCCGGGATGCGAGAGGGAGGGGCCTCAGCCCCCACCGCTGCACTGGGAGCAGAGCATCTGGCTGTCTAGCAACACTGACATTCAGAAGTTAGTCAGTCCTGAATATAAAGAGCCGTAATGCCTCCGTTTCCGAGAAATACCCGCCATTATTTGGAGTAGGATAAGAATAACACCATCTCCATGAGAAATGCATCTTGGGAAGAACCCTTCTGGGGTCAGTGGGACGTGATTGTGTCCCTGTTTGCACTAGTGACACTCAAGAGCTGAATGGAAACTGTGTTTGCTCCGGTGTAGCGCCGGCACTTGCTTGGAAGCTGTCCGCTTAAATATTAAAAATGTACAAGGGAAGCAAAATGAGCTTAAAGCATTCGCACAATCCTATTTTTGCACGCACAGGGCTAAATCGAGCACAAAGCATACTGCGCAAATATATGCCCTAATATGTTTGCACACGGAATCTGCACCGTGGTGAGGGTGATCCAATTTCTTAAATTCAGGTAATGGTTTATTTTTCATTTACCGCCTGAACCGGGCCAATCAGTGCACACCTTTCAAACCTCTCACACATTGAGCAATGAACAGGCGGACTATGTTCTAATTGAGAACTGTACACTTGCACATTGTGTGATCCTGGACTCATTTCTCAGTGCCTGAGTTACCTTATCCGTCACGATAGGTATAGCTCAGAAACGGGCGAACCCCACGCTTTAGGACAATGTAAACATCGGGCATTATAAGCGCCCACTCTTCAGCTGTCTTTTCTGCGTCACCTCTCGGAGCTGAAGTGACAGATGAACCACCTGCATCCTGCCTGCGCTCTGCGGGTCCGTGGTTTCAGCCACAGGATCCGGGGGTCAAGAATTTCAGTCCGGAGTCTGCGTGGCACATTTAAAGCAGCCACAGATTACTTCAAGCGGGACAGATGGGTTTCTGGAGATAATAATAATAATATTAATATTCATGTCACGATGTGGGACCCTGGGCTGGTCTTTTGGGTCTACGTTTCGAGGGGGACCGTTCTATAGGCAGACACGTGGAGGCAAGTTGGGCGATACTAAAGGTGTTTTATTTCTCTAAGTAGCGCCTTGGCGGCCAGCAACTGATAGGGTTCAGTCAACAGGTATAGACAAGTAACGACAGAGTCTTTCTGTGGGTGTTCTTCCTTGTGGTTCCTTGGGCGGGGTGGTATGCTGTTATGGTTCCTGGAGGGTTCTCTGGGCTCTGGTTTCAAGGGCCGGCCATCGGTGGAGCATGGGAGGCAAGAGAAACAAGAAGAGCAATGTGATTGCCTGTTTCTGTATGTATCATTGGGGAAGGGAGTGAGGGACACCGGTGCTCTTATGTACAGGAAGTGCAGTGATCCCGGGTAGGACGCGGACACACAGAAGGGAGAGCCGACTACACCTTCTCCCGCCTCCCGAACCACCCTGCCATACGCCCGCGTACCTGGGTGAGCCATGCGCCTCCAGGTACGTGGCTGGGCGAGACACCTTCCGGATGGCCTCCTGGCTTTCGTCCTCTGCCTCCGCTTTCGTCCGTGGGACTCCTCGGTTCTCCGTCCTCCGTGGCGTCTCCGAAGCTCTCCGACTCCTCAGTGTTCGATGCAAGGTCCTTCCCGTCTGCTTCTCGTCCTCGAGGATTGGTTCCCTCGACGTAGAGAGTCCGTTCCCCTTTCAATGGTAGAGGGCAGGTCACATGGTAGTTGGGGGCGGGTTCTGCCTCAGTCCCGGGAATCTTAAAGGCGCCTGTCCTGCTTGTTGGATCTCCGGATCCAAAGTGGCCGTAGTGCTCCTCGTGAGTCTGTTGGAAAAAGACAGGGTATCGGCCAGGTGAATTGATATCGGACGTCACAGGGGACCCCGTGGCCCCGTGACATTCCTCCCCCCTAGGATTCTCCCGATCGGGGAGAGGTAAAATGCGAGATAAAAAGTCCGCATTCCCATTCTCACTGCCTTTTTTGTGTTTGACGGTAAAGGAGAAGGGCTGTAAGGTCAGGAACCATCTAAAGACCCTAGGGTTGTGTCCTTGGTTTCGGCTTAACCATTGGAGAGGGGCATGGTCCGTATAGAGAGTGAAGTGGGTTCCTTCTAAATAGAATCTTAATTTATCTACAGCCCATTTTACTGCTAGGCACTCTTTTTCAATGGTCGGATATTTCATTTCCCTGGGGAACAGCTTTCGACTTATAAAGAGAACTGGATGTTCTATCCCATCCCTTGATAATTGGGACAGTACGGCTCCAATCCCACACCCGGAGGCGTCTGTTTGTAACATGAAGGGCCTTGTGAAGTCGGGTGACACCAGTACTGGGCTAGTCGTGATGGCGAGTTTGAGGCTTTCGAAGGCTCGTTTTAGGGTCTCAGAAGGCTGCTGGAGAGCTTTGGCCTTTACATCCTTTTTTAGCACATCAGTGAGAGGTCCGGCTATCTCTGAATATGAGGGGATAAACCTTCTATAGTATCCGAGGAGACCCAGGAAGGCGCGTACCTCCCTTTTAGTGCTAGGAAAGGGGGTCTCTCGGATAGCACGTACCTTCTCTTCTTGGGGAGCGATCATCCCGTGACCTAACACATATCCTAGATATTTGACAGAGTGGTACCCTACTCGGGATTTCTTGGCGTTGATATGTAAGCCCGCCTCTCGTAAAGCTCCCAAGACCAATGTGAGGTGCTGTAGGTGTTCTTCCCATGTGGAGCTAAACTCGACTATGTCGTCGAGGTATGCTGATGCGCAATGTCGGACTTCTTTCAATACCTCATTCATGAGGCGTTGAAATGTTGCCGGCGCCCCATGAAGTCCAAAGGGTAGCACCAGAAACTCATACAACCCGTCTGGGGTGGAGAAGGCGGTCTTTTCTCTGTCTGCGGGATGTAAGGGGACCTGCCAATAGCCTTTTGTAAGGTCTAAGGTCGTGATAAAGCGTGCCTCTCCTAGTTTTTCAATTAAGTCGTCCACCCTGGGTATGGGATATGAATCAAATTTCGATATTTCGTTGAGGGCCCTGAAGTCCATGCAGAAGCGAATGGATCCATCGGGTTTCGGTACCATCACGATGGGTGAATTCCATTCGCTTCTGGAGGGTTGTATGACCCCCATCTTTATCATATCCCTCACCTCCTGCCGTACGGCTTCCTGTCTGGCAGCAGGAATTCTATACGGTCTCTTTTTAACCACCCGACCCGGGAGAGTGTGTATCCTATGCTCGGTGAGTGTGGTTCTACCAGGCAAGTCAGAGAACAGCTGGGCATATTGCTGTAGAAGGGTATTAAGCTCTTCCCTGTGTGGGCTGTCTAGCTCTGTGTTGACTACCAAGTGCTCTAATGTAGTGTCGGTTGACTTCAGAGAGGGTAAGGTAAAGCCCACCGTTTGGGGAATCGGGCCTAACCACTTGCGAAGGAGGTTAATGTGGTACGTTTGTACTCTATTGGGCTTTATTTGGAGTTTATAGCTGGTTTTCCCCACTGTCCCTATGATTTTATAGGGACCCTGTTTTTCGGCCCTGAATTTGCATGAGGAGGAAGGCAACAGGACGAGTACCCAGTCTCCTACCTTTAGGAGTCTCCACTTTTTCCCCTTGTTATAGTGGTACAACTGTTCCTTCTGTTTCCTTTCTAGATGTGAGTACGCAAGATCTCGCAACTTCCCTAAGCGGGACTTGAGATCCCGTGTATACTCCAGCATTTCCTTGGTGCCTATCTCCTCTTCCTGCTCCCATGCCTCCCTTGTCATGTCCAACAGCGACCGAGGTTGTCGTCCATAGAGTAGCTCGAAGGACGAGCAACCGAGGCTACTCTGGTATTGGCTCCGGATAACATAGAGAGCAAGGGGTAGGAGACGGTCCCATTCCCTACCCTCTACAGACAGCATTTTTTTGAGGATGAGTTTTAACGTCCCATTGTACCTCTCAACCATACCATCCGTTTGTGGATGGTATACTGAGGTATGAATGTGAGTCATATCAAGGAGGGTACACACCTCCTTCATAGTACGGGCCATAAAAGGGGTGCCCTGATCCGTAAGGATCTCCTTGGGAAACCCTACTCTCGAAAACAATTCCACCAGGCAATTAGCTATGTTTTGGGTGGTCGTATTTCTTAAGGGAAATGCTTCGGGGAACCGGGTGGCGTAATCGACCACCACGAGTACATATTAGTGTCCTTTTCGGGTCTTCGGTAGTGGACCTATTATATCCATCCCCACCCTGGTGAAAGGTGTACCAACAATCGGAAGTGGTTGCAACGGTACATGGGGTGGTTGATAGGGGTTGCGTTTTTGGCATGTGGCACACTCCTGACAGTATTGTTTCATTTCTTGGTATATCCCGGGCCAGAAGAAATGTCGTAATACGTTTTTTAAGGTTTTCTCCACCCCAGTATGCCCAGCAGTTAGGTGAGAGTGTGAGAAGAACATAATCTGTGCGCGGAAGGCCCTAGGTACCAACAATTGAGCCTCTTCTTCTGGAGCCGGCTTTCTGTACAACATGTCCCTATCAATAAAAAAATAGGGATGGCTGGTAGGGTCTGTTTTGTTCCTTCTCCTAGCGCACTCCCAGGCATTACGTAGTGTATCACAATGAAGTTGTGCAAACTTGAAGCTTCTGTCCAGAAGCCATGGTTCTTGGGTAAGTAAGTTGTGAGTGACTGTCAACCCTGCTGAGGTTCTGTCTGGGTGTAGAGCCTGTGCTCGGAGGATGTGTTGAAATTGGTCGAGGACGTCAGGGTTATCTGTACCTATTATTAATGCTTCCGGGAGACCTGACATGACACCCACCCTGATGGCGTGAGGGGTTTTCCCGGGGTATGTGATATCCAGGAGGGCTACCGGGTATGGCTTGATGTCACCGTGTACACATCTAATGTGTACCTGTTCCCCGGTCACTAGCTGGTTGGGCCTCACTAATTCCCTTTGCACCACTGACTGCCTACACCCGGAATCCAACAAGGCCTTTACCGTTAGACCATTCACCAGGACACTCACATAAAAGGCATTCCCGAGCTCGGCTGTGTATAACACTGTCTTCGGTAAATACCCAATCTCCATGGGTTCTTCCTGAGAACGTTTCTTGGGGCATGCTCTCGCAATGTGACCCCAGTCACCACAGTCATAGCACTGCGGCCCCTTCGGAGGTCCCATTTCCACACGGCGTGAAGGTAGTCTGATAGAGTCCGGAGGGGGTTTCCCTGTTTTTTTTTCAGTTTTTTGACTTTGTAGTCGTGACCCACGCTCCGCTTCCAGTTGGGGTATTCGTGGCTGGGCTCGGGCGAACGTGGAGGCCATCTCGATGGCATCAGCAGTGGTGAGACCAGAGTGTTGGCGTAGCCACCGTTGAGTATTATAGGGGAGGGCCTCTAAGAATTGTTCTAGGTATATTTTATCGAGGATTTCCTCCTTCGTGCTCTCTTGTGAGCGCAGCCACTTATCTGCCTCGTTCTTCAAACGATAGAAAAGGGTCTTGGGGTTCTCTCCCGGGACTCCCTTCTCTTTACGGAAACGTAGGCGATATGCTTCGCAGTCCATGCCAAGGTGGTCAAGAATAACATTTTTGATGGTTTCATACGGTGTGATCCCGTTCGGGTTTGCCACCTGATATGCCGCCTGAGCGTTGCCCGTGAGTAGGGGAGCTAGTACAAAAGGCCACTGCTCCACTGGCCACTTACAAGCCCTTGCGGCTCTCTCGAAGTTTAATAGGTATGAGTCTGGGTCTTCACCCGGTATATACTTCTGGAGGGCGATGCCTGTGGGGCCTGTAGGAAAGGACCGGGGTACCTCTGTCCCCCCACCTGTTTTGTCACTGGAGGACTTGACTAAATGATCCAGTTGCGCCGCAAAGGAGTCCTTAAAGACGTCCCTATCTGCCTGAGCAGACGCCATCTGTCGTTCCACTGCCCATTTGAGTTCATCCTGCCCTTTTATTAGATGCTGGATGACGGTTTCCATTATTGCGATGCTAATGGCGGCTATGCCCGCATTCTCCACCAACTGTCACGATGTGGGACCCTGGGCTGGTCTTTTGGGTCTACGTTTCGAGGGGGACCGTTCTATAGGCAGACACGTGGAGGCAAGTTGGGCGATACTAAAGGTGTTTTATTTCTCTAAGTAGCGCCTTGGCGGCCAGCAACTGATAGGGTTCAGTCAACAGGTATAGACAAGTAACGACAGAGTCTTTCTGTGGGTGTTCTTCCTTGTGGTTCCTTGGGCGGGGTGGTATGCTGTTATGGTTCCTGGAGGGTTCTCTGGGCTCTGGTTTCAAGGGCCGGCCATCGGTGGAGCATGGGAGGCAAGAGAAACAAGAAGAGCAATGTGATTGCCTGTTTCTGTATGTATCATTGGGGAAGGGAGTGAGGGACACCGGTGCTCTTATGTACAGGAAGTGCAGTGATCCCGGGTAGGACGCGAACACACAGAAGGGAGAGCCGACTACACCTTCTCCCGCCTCCCGAACCACCCTGCCATACGCCCGTGTACCTGGGTGAGCCACGCGCCTCCAGGTACGTGGCTGGGCGAGACACCTTCCGGATGGCCTCCTGGCTTTCGTCCTCTGCCTCCGCTTTCGTCCGTGGGACTCCTCGGTTCTCCGTCCTCCGTGGCGTCTCCGAAGCTCTCCGACTCCTCAGTGTTCGATGCAAGGTCCTTCCCGTCTGCTTCTCGTCCTCGAGGATTGGTTCCCTCGACGTAGAGAGTCCGTTCCCCTTTCAATGGTAGAGGGCAGGTCACATGGTAGTTGGGGGCGGGTTCTGCCTCAGTCCCGGGAATCTTAAAGGCGCCTGTCCTGCTTGTTGGATCTCCGGATCCAAAGTGGCCGTAGTGCTCCTCGTGAGTCTGTTGGAAAAAGACAGGGTATCGGCCAGGTGAATTGATATCGGACGTCACAGGGGACCCCGTGGCCCCGTGACAATTCATTAATAAGGTTGGTGGTGACAAACAATCTGTTTCCACAGTTCTTACTACGCTGTGAGCAGCAGGTGCTCTTGGGGTGTATTCCCCAGCTCCACACATTTGAGCTCCCCGCCTTCTCTGACTTTTGGCTGTCTCGCGGACGGCGCACGCTCCCTGTTATTCTGTGCCGTTTTCCCCTCAGGGAGGGGTCATCTGCGCCGAAGTGCGCAGCTCCGAACCACGGCCTCGGCAGTGACCGGGAAACAGGGTCAGCTCTCCGGCCCCGGAGGTGACACTCCTGTTCCTACAGCGAGTGACGCAAAACTGGAGTGAGCGAGGCTGGGGGAACCGAGGGGAGCGCAGGCCGTGAGAGGGAGGCGAGAAACGCCGTCTGCGCGGTATGTGTAAGGAAGGAAGGGACGCGGGCATTACTGGAAGGGCAGAGAAGCAAAGCAACAGTATTCAGAACACGACACCGATAACAAACTCAAAAATAATAATAATAAGATTTTTCACAAACAGTCATTAGCACATGTACGTAGCAAATAATATACGTAAGCAGCCTGACGGTACATTACACGTCCACACAGGCGGACTCTGCCTTGGTTCCCGGTTGCCGCGGGCATCGCAGCGACTCAGCTAATCCCAGGTGTTCTTGGCGTCAGCCTCACGCAGGGGGGCACGAACTAGCGGGGTGGGCACCACGCGAGTCTACAGCGTGTCTTGCTCATGCTGCCTGCACAAGGGGCCAGTAGGCTCTCTGATTGGTTGACAAGGTCCACCAATCACAGTGCTTATTTGGTAGTTGTCAACCAATCAGAGAGCCGACTGGTGCGTGTAGGCAGCGTCAGCAAGACATGCCGTAGACTCGCTGTCTTATGGGCGTGTTTTATAAAAGAGAAATAATCGAAAAAACACGCACCCGGATCCAATGGCTGACCAGTATTCAAGAGGCCAGCCAATGGAGAAGAGGAGAGAAGAGAGGCGGGTTCAAGCCCCTCTTCTCCAAGTCATTAAATCTCGCGAGCGAGACTGCGCAAGCGCAGCCTTCGCTAGCCGAGACCTAATAATGAGCCTTCCCATGTTGATCATTTCCCCACGTGTAACTATGGAGAGAGTTTCTTGTACAAGTGCTATTGTTATTTATAATATACAAAGTACTCAGAGAAGCAAAAACCCACTGAGCAAACAGCTCTGAATATATTAGATTACAATATAAAATCATAAATTAAAAAATATCCCAGACTGTTAAAAATGGGGTTTCTGGTTGGCTAGGGTATACATGATGAAGATGAAGCAGGAGCAAATTTAGAAAAATTACCAAATGAGATAAAAACACGTAATGGTCTTAGATGTGGGAGGTAGTGTGCACAAACACATGTTCTATCCTCACTGCTGATCACCAATGTCAGAAATGGGGTTTCTGGTTGGCTAGGGTATAAACCTAAACCAGGCAGATCCCCCGTCAGGGCAAGTCAGATACACACATAAGATTACCTGGGGTACTCTGATCTCAGAACTGGCAATCCCTGACGCCCTTATCCTCCCACTGTGGACTGTTTCCACCTCCTGCCCCTCTGTACCCTCTGCTGTGGAGTGATACCCCCACAAACTGGTACTGGCAGGACGATTGTGGCACCAATATATACCCCCACCTCCACCCCTTGTCCTACTCTACTACACTGGAACCGGTCTAGGTCACTGTGACCCTCCCCCTCATTCTGATGGGGAACCCTGAGCCACCCTCCTTAGGATCACTACCCAACGCCGTCCCAGACACTCTGGTACTCACCCAGAGGTCTGACTCCTTTGCAAGTTCCCTGGGGTAAGAGAACTTATAATCCACCAGGTGCTGGATTAGCTCTGGAAAACAGTGACTGAACATATAGCAATCAAATACAGCCCCTCAAATGTGTTCACCATACTACCCTTTACCCAACCCTCCAGTGCCAAGTAAAAGTGACCACCAGAATCCCCCCAGGACTGGTGAGACTGTGTTCTACTGTCCCTGAATCTCAACCTGCACTCTTCTGGGGTGAAGCCATATCTCTTGACAAGGGTTTCCTCCCTGGTGGGATAGCTCAGTATGTCTCTCCCATCTAGGGCCAGTTGGGCATCCCTCACATAACCAGGTATATGCCTCCATAGGACAGCCCCCTACTGTGGGATACTGTGTGCTACGAGAGTGGCCTCATACACCTGATACCTCTTACCTAGGTCATCCCCTCTTCCCTGAAGTCAGGCACCAAATCTCTGGGTGTGTGGATCTTTCCTTCAGCATTAGACATGGTACCTTTGCTTCCACCACTGGACTCTACTTACTTTGCTTTAAAAGCCCAGTTCCTTTAGACTAGGTTAATGAGCCCACAAGGTTTTTAAGGTCTCACCTACGCCGCGCGCATGCGCTGCATAGGAGGACCTTTAGCCGTCGTTCAGCTCTTTTTCGAAGCACATACTCGTGCTTGTGGCGGCATACACCTTGCAGGAGCGCGCAGCGGCACACCACAAGCACAAGTATGTGCTTTGAAAAGGAGAAGACTGCTCTTCGCGTGCAGCAGCTGGCTCAATCACACGCGCGCACCACTCCACTCCACTCCACTCCACTCCTCTTCCGTTTCTCCTTCTCTCTTTTCGATTCTGTTTCCCTTGTACCACCGTAACCCCCAAAACACCTCTCCCCCTTAACCCTGATCTCCCCGCCCATCTTCTCTCTTCCTGATCTTGCTTCTCTCATTTTCGCCGTGTTTTTTCTTCTTCATGTATACCTCTCCCTCTCCATTCTGTTCCTAGAGTTCTCGCGCTCACTTTCAGCCCCACCGCCTTCACCTCCCCAACCTCGCTCCACCCTCTCTCTCGTAGGCTTCAGCCCATCTCCCTTTTCTTTCTCTCAATTACTACCAGTACCCCCGCCACCCCCGTACTGTATGTTCTCTGCTTCAATCCCTCTCCCGTTTCTGCCATATGTTCGGTGCCCAGATCTCACTCTACCCTCCCTACCCCTGTCTGACTGAACAATTTCACACCGCCGGCTCTCTTCCATTTTCGCGCCCTACTTTCTCTTGTCGGGTTTTCACCTACTGGGTGCTTTAAATGGGAATACCGGAGTGACGGTACTTTGTACCTGCCCATTTGAAGCACTTGGTCCTACCCAGCAGGTATCGGCGGCTTTCCAGCGAGACGCTGTTTGACACCCCAAGTGACTTAGTGCAACAAGCATTGGTATAGCCAATAGGTCTCGCCTTTGGGACCATTTAAGTGTTTAGCCATGCAACAGTTGTTGTTGCACCAAGTATATTGTGCTGCATAACTAAATACTTAGAAGGTCCCAAAAGCGAGACCTCTTGGCTATGCCAATGCTGGTCTTTCTTCCACTGCTCTCTCAGCCACAGCTGCCTCCATGGCAAGTTTTTTCTTGGCTAAGGCTCTCTCAGCCTTAGCCCTGGTCTCCTCCTCTGGGGCTTTACCAGCCTCAGGACTTCTCTCGTTCTGCAGCCAGCAGAGGCAGCTGCTGGTCCCCCTCAGCCTGTCCGCCCCTGAACTCCTCAGGATACCGGATGTGTGAGGAGACACTGCTCCCAGCAGTAGATCCAGCAGGGGACTCCATCTCTGTGGGCTTGCCTCTCTCCTCTGGAGCCTCTGCAAAATCATTTTTTTCCTCCTCCGCTTCCTTCTTAGGGATACTGCCCTCTTGGAGTTCTGGTTTGGGATCCTCCAGGATCCCAAAGGATTTGCATCCTTTAGACTTTCAGAGGGGTCCTCCCCTTCAGAGTCCTCTCCAGAGTCATCTGTTAGTGCTTCCAGCCGGCGTGTTTCCTCATAAGCTAACAGGGCTGTCTGCAGATCCTGCCTTGTGGATCTCCTCTTCACAACCAGCCCCAACCCCTTGCATAAAACTTCAGCTCCTTAAAAGTATAGATTGATAGGTGCCAGAAGTTTATTTCCATTCGGACAAGGCCTCACAGGTGCAGCAACCAAACAGAGTTCCAAGTTGATGAAGATGAAGCAGGAGTAAATTTAGAAAAATGACCAAATGAGACAAAAAAGTTAAAACATGTAATGGTCTTAGATGTGGGAGGTAGTGTGCACCAAATTACTGTAAGGCACTGCACAAACATGCCCTGCAGGATCACCCTGGAAACCCAGAGGGGACACTCTACGGCTTCTCTCAGTGCCTCAGGGCACACAAACCAGGTAATATCGAGCTGTGTGGCTCGCAGAGACATAAGAGTTGATCGGGGGCCAAAACTCCTGGGGCTGGAAGTTGGAAGCATGTCTAGTGGCCCAATAAAGCGTTTACAAAGGCGTTGAAGTAGATGTCGGTTTGCAGGCAGTGCTCGGTCTGAGCACACTGACGACTTAATGACCAGAGTCTTCCACAACAGGAAGAACAAGCCCTTAGAGTTCCTTGGGAACATGTGGGATGTAGAGGGCAGGCTCAGTCCTCCGTCACTGCAGAGGTAGCAGGCTGCAGGGCAACACAGCAGAGCACAGTGCAGTGGCAGTCCCTCCTGGCACCAAAGCAATCAGCAGGCAAACACAGCAAAGGAAGTGACAAAGTGGCACCCCCTCCTGCCAGCACAGCTCCTCTTCAATACAGAGTCTCCTCAGGACCCCATAGTGAACTAGTCTGGGGTGGTCAGAGGTCCAGCACTTATACCAAAATGTGTCTCTGAAGAGGGGTACACATCAAAAGAGGTCATTGGTCCTCACAAGGTCCCTGTCCTTCCTAACCTGGCTCCAGACACACTACACAGGACTATGTAGCTCTATGTGTGGGGACAGGCACAGCCCTATTCAGGTGCCAGCCCCTCCCTCATAATTTATCGCAGAAAGGCCCATCAGCCTGGTGATGGTCCATCAGGATGCAAATGTCACACCCCAGCTCCCTTTGTGTGAACGTCTACATGGAATGCACGAAGCCGAGCTGTCACCCTAACCCAGACGTGTCTTCAGAGACAGGCAGAGGCACAGATTAGTTAAAGTAAGAAATACCAACTTTCTACAAGTGGCAATTTCAGACCTGCAATTTAAAAAACAACTTTACTAAAATATGCATTTTTAAATTGTGAGTTTAGATACACCAACCACAAAATGTCTATCTTCTCCCAATGGGAAGTCACTCTAAAAGATATTTAAAGGCAATCCCCATGTTAACCAAGGGGAGAGATAGGCCTTGCAGTAATGAAAAACGAATTTAGCAATTTTTCACTACCACAACATGAACAAGCATTGAAAATGCAATAGGTCTCGCCTTTGATTAAGTTAAAGCCATTTGCTTTGCTAATGGTATTGTATAGCAAAGCAAATGGCTGTACGGACTGCTGCGAGGAACTCAAGCTAGTGCCTTTCCCGAAAAGTAAGTACCCGAGGAGAAAGATGCATAAACAGTGGCAATAGTAACAGCATGGCACTGGTCAACCATTTAGAGGTAGATGGTGCAGTAGTACATAACATGGCAATCTTTGTAACTTGTCGGTTTCGAACCCAGTCCTGCGTATGGAGGGTATCACTTTATTTCCAGACTTCAGTGTTTAAAGAGTCAGTGATACAGTAAAAGGACTCTATGCTTGAAAGCCACAGAACCACAATAACTTAAGAGTTAACATCACAGGGATGTGGAGTAAGGTGGAGCAGTACCTAAAGATGAGCAGAAGTTAAGAATGAGATTTTCTGCAAAAAGAGATTCAGCATCTAGAAGAATGTCCATGATTGTAGGCACTAACTTGATGACCTGCATAAACTCTGCCTGGCCGTAGGCAGATGGGGTCAGAAGCAAGATTTGTGAGGGTGTGGTGGGAGGCATACTGCATCCATCTGCAATAGGTTACGTGCCTTCGTTACACATCAGATGGATAAAATGAAGACATTATTCAATCTGTGCCAAATGAACAATTCTAAGTACAGTTTAGTAAGCCTCCATGGTCCCATTCTAAAGGTCCATGATTTTATTAAGAAGTGTGATAAAGACTGGGAAACAGGCATTTAAAAATCGAATTCATAGAAAGTCGAAGCGTGATTTTAAAAGACAGGAGCAAATGCTCAATTGTGATTAAATCAAATAATAAATTCTGGGCACTTAATGAAAAGGGATCCGGCAAGGAGTGTACGAGTGCTAGTTCTATAAACAACAGTAATGTGTAGTCAACCTACATTGCTAAGATGAATAAACCTGAAGGACTTTGTGAATTCATAAACATTACTGGTTCCAGCGATCTTATTATAACTAATGTAGCAGAATAGCAAAGCATGTTAAGGCTTCCAATGCCACTGGCTCTGATGGCCGATTCAGCAATCATCTTAAGTAGAACTTCGGTTGAAAAGCCCCTCTAATAGGACTCTTCTATTAAGAAATGTTATCTGGCAGAACCCTACATCTTTAGCAACACAACATGACTGAGCTGTTATTTAAAATGTGTCAAAACAGACACTGGTCATTATCACCTTTTCTGAGCCTAATTCAATCAACTCCTCTAGAAGCCATAAAAACGGAACTTTAAATAGCATGAAACTGGGCGCTTCCTTTTTCTGCTGGAAGTTTTAAACTAATTTTAGTTGGTCTTTCAGGCAGCGCCTAAAAATTTAAAGCTGCAATAAGATTGTCCTAAACTCAATAGAGAGCAGGCTGTATTCTTGGCTTGCTTCCAGTTTGCACCTCTTAGCCGGAGACAATTCGGAATATACAGATTCTGGACAATACCTTTAATGCAATTAACATGTTTAAGTAAAGATTTAGACACTTGGTGAAGTGGCTATCTGTTGGAGATGATTTATGAAACCTTGTGACAAATTACATATTCTTTTTAATGTTCATTCAGTGCAAAACAATCTGTTCCAATATGACAATTCCTTAATTGTGATGTATATGTAAATAGATTAGGCCATGTTTCAATACTCGAAATACTTGTACATGGAAAACCGTATTACTTGATATACCTTATTGGTTTCTATGAAGAAAGCAAAGCTCGTGTTATATTTCACTGCATTTCACCCCTCCCATATTTCCCACACTCTGCATTCAATCCAGACTCTTATATGCTTCTGCCACTGATTTTTAGATAAAAGAACACTGCACACGTTTCCCATATACCATCAATGTAAGGTTAGGTTAGTAATAGCAACCTGACCAAGGGTACTACAATCATTGAAGACTAAAGCCTATCTCCCAAAGAGTTGGTACGGCACCAAAGTTCAACCTTAGTGGAGAACAAATTTGTCCCCAAAAAGCGTCGCCTTCCTCACACCCATGGACAGCTAAGGGTACAGCAAATAAAGGGAAAAAACTGCCTTCCCACTGGATAAAGAGAAAATGCAACACCAGAAACTCTTAAGGGCTGAAAGAATAGCAAAAACGACAACTTTCGAAATTGGCCTGTAAACCAGGGAGCAGGCAAACAGTACCTCTTCCATGCAGAGGATAGCAATAGATCAAGTGACACCTCTCACCATAGCAAGAATCAAAATAAAAGTACCTCTAACTTTTAACCATTGTACATTTGCAAAAAAAGCACAATAGGTAATTGGGAGGCATTCTATGCAAGAAGTGAAGAAGTTGCCCCTGGCATTTGCTGTTTGAACCGCCACTGAGAGGGAAGCAAGAGTCAAACGTCACCAACTATTCAGCTGCAAGCAGGCAAGCCAAAGAAGCCACCACATGGTGTCACGTTTTAAATAGTCAACGGCTGACAGTCTACATAAACGCGGAATAACAAACGGCTCTATGTAAAAGCGCCGGTTTTAGGTGACCAGGGCCTAAAAAGAAGAGTGCACAAACACCTGTCTATGTGGGATTGGTGAACCCTTACTTGTAAATAGCAGGCCAATTTCCCACCCCCAAAATTATATATATACACACCACACATATTCATTCGGTAGGACCGGCCTACGGAAGTACACTACATTTTCTGGTGTATGTTTGGATTGGTTTATGAGCAAAGCTTTGTTGTTTTGGATAAACAAGTACATTTCAATGACATGCTGAGAAATTAAACAAGTTTGAGTAGGGATTTTTCATCGCATGCATTTATTTCACAGGTAGGTAAAAACAAAGAAATCCCCTGAATTTTAACAGTGCCTGCCCCACCGCTCATCTGAAGAAAATGTAGGATAAGCAAACAAGCCTTGTCGAGCTTTAGCAATTCAATAACCTCAATTTAGACCGTAACAGACCACCCCAGTTCCTGGCACACAGGGTCTGCGCTCGGAGTTACTGCTGCTGACGTGCTAAAATGGTCAAAGCTCAACTGAAGGCAGTTCCGTTAATCAGATGCCTTCTGACTAGAACTCGCGATACCTTGCTCCAACTCCAAGATTACCGGAAATCTGTGCACACTGAAAGGGACGCACCTATCATTAGTGGCAATATGTGCCAGGTGTACAGGGGCCAGCTACACCACAATGACGACTATATTTAGCTACACAACAAAGAAGCAACATATCCTTATTTGCATTAGGATCTTTGACACACTTAATACTACACTGAAAAGCAACCAACAAACATTAGGAACAGGATCCCCTTCCCCTCACGTGACAGATTGAGGCCGTTTGATTACCCAATTCTCTATTTTACCGCCCTGACCCCAATTCTCTAAATCCGACTCGCCGTGCTTTCCCGGGATGGCACGCCACTCTCTAGCTCACATAAAGCCCGGAAGTTCTGGAGTTCGAAGTCCGGATCCACGTCCAGTGAGAAGGTGAGCTCCGAGCGGTCCCGGCGCAGGCATAACACTGTCAGCATACCGCAGCGCACAGTAAATCAACTAGGGGAATCGGAGCGCACCGTAGTCCGTTCTGGGAGAAAAAGGGCACTGACGGGAAACCTCAGGGATGGACAGTGATGGTAGCTGCCTACAGTACTCCTCCCCTGGCCGGTTTGTGTTTATCAGTCGCCAGTGTGTCTTGTCTCTGCCAGGCGGGGACAATCTGTGTTTTTGGCCAGCACAGGTTACCGACCTATTGAACAAGATGGCGAGCTAGCCTTTGTAACTGGTATGGCACTGCTGTTTCGTTATGTACGTTTTCCCGTTGCATCATGGATGCCACAAAGCCACTTACGTAACAAATACTCGTCTTGATGGAACGCGGAAGGCGATCTCGCAGGAACCACACGTATTCACGTTCCAAGATGGAGATTGTGCTGTGAACCAGGCAGGGACCTTGCCAACGTATGAGCAGTAGTTTATGTACGACAGTTCTGTTTGGTTCCGTCCTGTTTTCAGGCCGAAGCTGTGGGAGCTGGAAGTAGCAGCAGTAACAGCAGTCGCAGCAATAAGCAGGAGAGATGGCGCGCCTGGTCGCAGTCTGCAGGGATGACGAGGAGGAGTTCCCATTTGAGAAGCGACAGATCCCGCTGTTCATCGACGACACCCTGACGGTGAGGGAGGGCGAGGGCAAGAGTGGGTGACCCGTGGTGCGAAGGTAGCTCGCCGACTTTGTAACCATCTTTCTCCGAGGTCAAGCAAAAATGCCTCGGAGAAACGCAGCATCATTTTCGGATTTGGGGGCGTGTTTTTCTTTCTCTCCTCTACCCATTGGCTGGAATGTTTACATTCCAGAGGAGAGAAAGAAACTAAAAAATACGCCCCCGAATCCAAAAAAGACGGGGCTTAAATGGACAGACGCCCCTCTCCTCCAATGGCTGGCCTTCGTTTAGGAAGCCAATAATGGAGAAGAGGGCGGGTTCAAGCCCCACTACTGAAAAACATTAAATCTCGCCAAGCGAGTTTGCGCAAGCGCAGCCTTCGCTAGCCGAGACCTAAAAACTGAAACGTTCATGTCCTATCTTTCAAATACACTGCACTCTGCCCTTGGGGCTGCCTATGGGTTACCTTAGGGGTGACTTACATGTCATAAAAGGGACGTTTTGGCATTCAGGTTAACATGCCAGGTCGAAATGGAAGTTTAAAACTGCACACACAGACTCTGCAATGGCCGGCGTGAGCCATGTTTAAAGGAATACTCAGTGGGTGGCACAATCAGTGCTACAGGTCCACTAGTAGCATTTAATTTACAGGCCCTGGGAACATATAATGCACTGTACTAGGGACTTACAAGTAAATTAAATATGCTAATTGTGGGTAAGCCAGTGTTACCATGTTTAGGGTACAGAGCATATGCACTTTAGCACTGGATAGCAGTGGTAAAGTGCCCAGAATCCTAAAACCAGCAACAAAAAGGTTAGAAAATAGAAAGGGGAAGGCAAAACGTTTGGGGATAACCCTGCAGAAAAAGCCAGATCCAACATAAGAGTGTGGCCAAGTGGAGCCGGTTGTGTTTGACAAGACTGACAATGCTGTAAGATGTAACAAGGTGGCACCGATTTCACAGTGGCTATATATCCTCATAATGCATGTGTGAAGGGAAAGAGCTGACATCATATTATACGAAGGATGTTAGGTCTAAAGACCATCCAAAATTAGTTGTCCCAATGATAGATAATTTCCAAGTCTGTGATCACACAGTGATTTGCCTGGGAGGTGCAATGAAGAGGACTGAGCCATGGCTAGCAGTGCTCTATGAAGAAGGCAGCATTTCAATCAGAATTTGGGATTTTGTAAATTAACCTGGTTTGACATGTCAAGATGTAGAGCTATATTCTAGAGTGACTGTTGAGCAGAAAGAATTTAAAGTATGAAAAGAAGTTTCAGGGCAGTGTACAGACAGAAAGGCAAGAGGTCAAAACACTGATCTGTTCGAAAGATTACATTAATGATATTCACAGAACTGGAAATAAAGACATATTATGAACTATCAACACGATGGGGCACTTCTACATTTTCTAAATCGATGGCCATCACTGCTGCTTATGGAACAAACCACAACTTAGAAGTGCATTTTTTCAGGGAGGCCATGAAAACGGGAACTGTGCTGGCTTGCTATGAGTTGAACTTCATCAGACTAGACCCTCGTCAATGAATGGATCAATAATTAGGCGAACATCCACAGATATTTCTTCCTTTTTGTAATACCAGCAATGTAGGATAAGATTAACTAATAGCAAGAAGAAACACGTAACTGGCATTTCTGCTTATACAAATGTTCAATGTATGCAGTTAAAGAACTAAGAATATACAAAGATGAATAGAGTCTTATTCTTTCTTCACAAGTTATTAAAGCTAAAATGAGTGAAAAGATGGTTTATATTTTCTACTATATGACACAAGGGGAGGAAGAGAGAAGGAGAAGAGAGAAAAAGAGAGAAGAGGAAGAAGAGGAGAGACGAAGAGGAGAGAGGAAGAAGAGGAGAGAAGAAGAAGAGGAGAGAAGAAGAGAAGAGAGAAGAAGAGAAGAGAGAAGAAGAAGAGAGAAGGAGAGAAGAGGAAGAAGTCGTACAGAAAGACAAGGCTAGAAGATCCAGGGAAAGGGGGCAGCAAACCCCAACGTATCATGGGAAGCAGAGCGCTCAAAAACAGGACTGCTCTCTCCATGCACCACTTGTACAGGTGTTATTCTCTGGTTACAGCTAAGTTTAGGAGGCAGTGGTCATGAGAAGCTGAAAACGAATCGCCCCCAGATTTGCAGCTGTCCTGTGTCTTCCACCACTCATAACCCTGACACATTATAAAATTCATTATTACTACAATGCACGCTAAAGTCATTATGCTCTTGGGTGAGACTAGATCATCAGGTCCTCCACCCAGAAGAAGCTTGGTGTGGTACAATGCCATGCCCCATGGGTCCTGAGAATAGGGGCAGAGAGTGAAGGCCCTGCACCTAGAGCACACTGGGCAGAGCCTAATTGCACTCTGTGCTCAGTAGACTTTTCCACTCAGGACAGGTCCTGAAAGAAAGCCAGTCTGCATCCAGTCCCTGCTTCTTATGGGCAAAGATTAAACCCAGCGGATTTTGGAGAAGAGGCACCAATAGCCTTCAGTTATGCTTTTGTAAATAATGGGGTAAAATACAATGCTATAAGTAAGCATATGATGTAACCTGTAATATCACATGTGACATAGTGTGTGTGGCCATAAACAGGGCATCGTGGGAGTTCTGGTCGGTTAAATTCAGTCATTTGTAAGTTTTGGATTGTAACCATAAGATAACTTGCAGGAATTGAAGTGCTACAAATACACAGTTCATTGTTAATTGCAAAGTCTGAACACAAACTCAAATGTAATTCAAATTACTACAGAGTTGTATACATCAATTTCATTTCAGTACAGTTTACAGAACAGTCCCTATTTATTTGATCCAACTTGAATTTATCGACGGGAAAATCTTAGATATGTATCCAACATTTCTATAAACAAAATTAATTTTACCTTGAACTTCCCAACCCTAGAACTCTGTCTACATCTTTCTCATCTCGATCGACTCCTTCCCGTTTGCAGACCTCAGCCAGATCCTAAAAGAAAATGGAAAATGGAACAGCCATATTAGGAGGTGTCAGACTGATTAAAAAAAGTTGTTTACTGTAGGTATACAAAAATATACCTCATTCGCAATAAGAGTTCAACAAATGATGTATGGCTCTACTTTACTGTTTTATTAAATTCTATTACGTTTTGTCAGTGTTATTTTATAAATCTCTAGTTGTATGTATACTGGTAATTAGGCTATTGTACCAGAAAAAGAAAAAAAATAAAGTCCAAATGCGTTCTGCATATCAACCTACAATCAAGCAGTTTACTCAAAGGATTATATAAAACTACTTTTTCTATACGTGCAGTAGCCTTTCTGAACAGTTTCTTTTATCTCAGGAAAAGTTTATAAGGCAGCTTTAATACTGGGTTATGACCACAATAGTTTGGATGAAATTCAAGTGGTGGGGAGGCGAAGAGCGGGATGGTCCAGAGGGCAGAGTGTGCCCAAACTTCCCAGTGTGGGCCTGTGCACGAAGGGGAAGCGTCAAAGGCCTGTCACCTTTGTAATGAAACCTCCCCCCCCCCCCCCCCAAGCCTCTGCTGCTCCCAGTAGATGGCAGCCCCTAATTTACACCCCCAAATTGGGTGAGAAAGCAGGCGGGAAAATTAAAAAAAGCTAGGAGGTGTGCCCACTTTTGCCAACTCCACCCCTCAGGTGGAGGAGGCAAAGTTAAAGCACACTTTTCAGTCCCCTCCATCTTGAAGAGGAGTGGACTCCTCCAATCATAGCATAATAGTGAGTGTAGTCACACCAGGTACGGTGTCCATTGGCCCTAACTACTAATCCCCTAAAACGTCCCCATAATTTTGTATTTCGGTGGCTCCGCCAGACACAGAAACGAGTTACTTGCGACCTAAAAAGGAGGACGAAGATGCTGTGCAGCGAAGCCTGAAGATGACGACTGACTTGGCCCCAGACCTACCAGTTTGTCTCCAGCTTCCAAGACCCTGCAAGACGATGTCGGTCCTGCAGCCAGCAACTTCCAAAAATCCAAGAAAGACTGCCTGAACTTTGAAAAAGACCAGAACTCCTGAGGACAGCTGTTCTGTCACCAAGAAACCAACACAAAGGATTCTAGTGCCCAGTGGATCCACGAGTCCTGCCCACTCTGCACCAGACGCCTATGGCCCATGTCAAGGCGGCCCACTGATTCAGAACAGGTTCCCCAGTGATCCTGACCCCAAGTCCAGCATTAGCTGATCCCCTCTTGGACTCCACGATGATGCCTGCAGCCTGATTCCAGAGGCTCCCCCTGATTGCAACCGGCAAGAAGACTCTGACCTCTAAAGGCACTCCTGCACCCGAAGGCCCTGCGCCTTGGTGAGCTGAATAGACAATGCCCTTAAGACCCCCTACATCTCTACTTCACTCTGATGTCATTGGTCTCCCGTCCTGCAACCTCCAGTGCAACACCTGCAGCCTGTTTGTTGAAAGCAGAATCTCCATTGAAAAGCAATGAGCGCCTGAAGCTGAATTTGCACCCTGCTGCCCCCCCCCCCCCCAAGCAGGTGGTGTATGTGAGGTGCTGTATTGTGGACCACTGTGCTTGACCTAACCCCCCAAAGCTTACCCCCCTGCAACTGATTTACTTACCAGCAAGCACCCCCCCCCCACTGAAATGCATTGGGCCAAACTCAGATTTTGACCTGTGCACTGGGCCACCACCGTGCCGCTGGTGGTGCAGGTTTTGGTACTCACCTGACCCTTGCTGACCTTTGGTCCCGAAGACCAGAACTATAAGTGTAATACTTACCCATGTAACTGCATTATTGTTTTCCACCATAGAATAACACTGAACTGCTCTGAAATTGTTATGTCGATTTTTGAAACTGAAAAGTATTTCTATTTAAAAATGTACTTACCTTATTGAGAAGATCTTGTTCTTAAAATAAAGTACAAACAAAGCATATTTTTTCTAAAATTAGTGTGAATCGCCTTTTGAGTCGTGTCCATTATTGGCGTGATAAATGTCTTACACTCCTCTGTGTTAAGCCTAAGGCTGCACACCCACACTACCACTAATAGAGCACTTTGGGTTTTACATTGAGCCCTGTACACTTCTGGGGAACCCCTGGACTCTGTGAATGGTATTACCACTCAGTGGCATACCATATACAGAGCCAGCTTCCTACAGCAGACTTATCCTAAATCACTAACATGGTTGCAAAGTTAAAGAAGAGCCTAGGTGGAAATCAAAAAATGACACAAACGTGTCCACTTCTTAAAGGATGCTGTCATATTGAAAGGTGCGGTAATATTCAAGAAAAACAGATATACAAGATATACTTATTAACTATTTTTGAGCTGGTGACTAGGTTAGCAGACCTCTAAGTACAGTTGTGTATAGCCTTCATATTGGTAAATCTTAATGGTGTTATCTGTGGGTAGAACCCCGAAGGGCTTCAAGTAGATGCTCAAGAATTTATGGGATAATATGGCACACCGGGGGACAGGGACATTTGGGATCTCGAGCTGCCCATGTGAATAAACTTGTGCCAATTAGAAAGGTAGGAGAACCAGCTAAGGACACTGCCAGTGTTCCTAATCAAGACTCTAGGGTGTGATGATAGACTGTTGAAGGAAGCTGAGGTGTTCAACAATATTAGGAGGCAGGGGTCATCTTCATCTGCAGAATGCAGTCAGTCACCTGCAATAGGTAGCAGGCTTAGTGCTCCAACGTGATCTGAATCTAGACTGACAGTCTTGCAGGAGATGGTTCGCAATTATGTGATATTGGAATTGAACGTAAACAGCTTCTCGATCTTGCCGGTAAGGGGTAGGTGTGCGATAGACCGATAGATGGGGGGGGTCATAGCGGTCTAGTGTAGGCTTCTTTAGGACTGGGAGATCTGCTTGTCTTTAGAACTTCTGAAAGATGCTTTGAGTGAGGGAGGTGCAAGAAACTGGTGAGTAAGGGCGAGAGTTTCCATGGAGAAAGCTATGATGAAGGGTGACAAGACATCATCTTCATAGGAAGTTGCTTGAGGGAGTTGAGTAGGCCAGGTGAGATTTACAAGACATATGCTTTGAATTAAGAACATTGCAGGATTCTATGAGAAGCGGTACTTGTAAGGGAAATTACAGGTTGGGCCATTAAACTGGCCTCCTAACGGTTTAAACACCAGCACAACAGACACACTTCAGACAAACTACTACATTTCAACAGCTTTCCTAAATTTCATATAGCCATTGATCAGGTACAATGTTTCAGACAAAGTTCCAAACTTGGAACACCAAAACTGAAAATACCGCCCTTATCCACTTTGAGAAAATGGGTCACAGAGACAGGATGATAAGCATAAACAAGTGCATTTATAGCATAGATTGATTGTCATTTAAAAAACGTGAAAGCTGCTGCCAAAAGAAGCATCCCGGTGCTGCCATTAAGTGAAAAAGAAACCCTTACAAAGCACTAGTTACAAAGAAAGAATTTCAAGCCTTTTTTAAAAGAAGCTTCGAAGGTAGACTTTCTCAAAGATAGCTGACAATTACTTGAGTTTAGCTATTAAGAAGGCAAAGAAGTGGCCTCCTCTTCTACGATTTTAGGGATGACCAGGAGGCCCTGATTGGCTAATCAAAATAATCTTTTAGGGACATACGTCTTTACACCCTAGTCCTGAGGTAGGATGGTACTTTGCTCTGCTTTGCTCTAAGAATGAGGAGCAGGGATTTAAATATACTTTTCAGACCTACAGGAAGCCAATGGAGCAGACTGAGGTGTGTGGAGATAGGCTTCACCTGGACAAATTAAGAACCAGCCTAGCACCTGCATTCTGTACCAACTGAAGCTTGTAAAGGAGGCCCATAGAGATCCCTTCATAGAATTTGCATAGTCTAATCCAGAGCTTATTAGTGCATGCATAGTTTCCCGAACATGGAATGGAAGGTCAAAGACTTCAGTAGCCCAAAACAGAATCCTGTGATGGCTGATTTTGGAGGTTTGAAGGAGAGCTCATGGTCGAATTTAATGCCCAAGTTACTTAGTGGTAGCAGGGTACATCAACAACACTCTACCCGAAAGGGGAGGGTACTGCCAAAGAAAAGGATCAATCTTACCGGAATTGAGCTCACCATGCTACTGTGCTCAGGCATCCCTGAAATCTTCCCACTACTTTCTCATCTACCTACTGGAAAGAAAGCATCAACTGTGTGTCAATTGGATGTGATATTATATTGAAACCCCATGGTTCCACTACCTTGGCTAGAAGGCAGGCTAGATATTAAACAGGGTGCCTCAAACGCTGATTGTTGAAAGTTTAGGGTGGAAAGCAGACAGCTTGATATTGGTCAGTTATTTGGAACATAGTTGTTGCGCAGGCGACTGAAACATGAAAAAGATAGCAAATTTGATTAATTGGCTATGCTTCATATATCTGTGTCTAAAGGTCACCTATAAAGATCATGGGTCTCAGTTTCCATGAAAGGTTTGCTAAAAAATAAATGCTTAGATTGTTCACAATGTTAAAAAATGTAATATACATTCAGTATCTTTGAGATTTTTTTTAAGATAGTCATTCAATCCAATACACTTCAAACTACTTACAAAGTGATACTGAGTCAAAGGCAGTAAATTCTTTACTATGCGATTACTAAAAATCATTACAATAAGAGCCAAATCTGCATTTTTTACATATCAACGATATCACAGTGCTTACAAAGGCCTGAGGGGGCATAAAACTTGAGCATGTTCCAAAGTCACAAATATTTAGAAAGTATGCTTAAAAAGGTCGCTGTGCCTTATTAAAATGCATGAATATAAGATGCAGTTGATATGGTATCCGAGAAGTCTAAAGTGCAGTTTTATTTTCCCTGGATCAAGTACGGAGCTGGCCCCATAATCACCCACAGTACAGCTTGACAGAGCCCACAGTAGAGTGCAAAGAAGTCAAAACCTGGCAGGAGGTCTAGTCACGAGGATAGAGTACCCATGCGCGATACCTTTTGACAGAGCCCTGGTACAATAACCAAATGATGTCACAGATCAAATAATGCAAGTATTATCACAAGTAGTCTTCCTATGAAGCTGAAAATAGAAAGGGAAAGAACCTTGGGGTCATAGGAGTGCTAATCCGTGAGCAGTGCCTCTTAACTGCACCCAGATAAAAAATGCAATTGCTACATAGCGACACGGAAACATAGGGGACAAGTTTTACCACCAGTGAGCAGGCTTTCAATGGAGCCAAGAGAAAAAGAGGAAAGGGCATTGAGGTCGCTAGCTAAGTTAAGCAATTACATTATTTTGATGTCTTTAGAGGTCTACTGGGGCGTGGTTCAGGTGCACATGTTGATGATGCCAATACTGCTTTCAGGAACTTCAGGAATCCTGATGCCAACTGTGAGAACAAGGGTTTCTTTGACACTGTAAGGGGCAATCTAGAATGGACTGACAGGAATCGAGAACCTCTTAAAATTGGAACCTCATTTGTAGATGGTTCGAACAGAAGGGGTTTGGTGAATGTAGACATTGAACCTCCCAATGGTTTATCTTATGACCCTTTTTTGAAACAACGCTGTTGGGCAGATGGAGGAACCAAGATTTTAATCGCATGCTACCGAATGGAACAGGAAGTAACCTGAACTATCCCTTCAGCATTGTTTGTTACACAAATCACGACTGGAGACGGAATGATGTTACATCTGTGAACAGAGACAGTGGTGTTGTTACTGAAGAATAACTACAAGAATAGCTATCACATCTGGATGGAATTACTGCAGTTCACCCATACTGTCTCCCAGGAAGGAAGTAAATATCATCTGCAAAGTTTACCAAACCAAACTGGATGAAATACAGGTCTTTGACCTGCACAAAGCCAACCCAAAGGTCAGCAAGGAAGTGAAGTTCTCAATAGAAGCCATAGAAAATTGAGCCATAGTGACTTACTTTTATGAAACAAAATATAATTTTGTAACCTTACCTTAATTTTACTACTGTCTTTTTTTAAAGAAATGTGCACACTTTTGTAGTGTTATAGCAATTTGTTGGCATTATTTCACTAAAACAGTTAGGATTTAAAGATGTTATTGGCCCACATTTGATCCAGTCTCCCCTACACAGTTTAAGAACGCTTGTTGGGAATGATACATTAATGAAGTGTAAAAATACAAATACTTTCATTATATGAAGATGGTGTGTTAAAAACAATGTGAATTGGAAGAAAAGTTTAATGAATTCATTTTTTTCAAAGTTTCAAAGAAAGACCAGAATCTCTAATAAGCAATGTGAGTGCCAAGTTGTTGGCTTTGCTAATGTTTTTCTGTAAACTATTGCTTAAAAAAAGTTTACAAAAAAATTATCAAAATACTGGAGGAAAAGCAAACATTTTAAACTATCTCAAAACTGAATACGGAATTTTATGTTTTTAAACTTTGTAAATGGCATGGTCTATTTTTCAAACACTGTTCACTCAGAAAACCTTATCAGATTTTAAAAAGAATATAGAAGAGCCTGAATATAAAGTGGAAACTTGTGTGAATCCCTTATTTAATTTGCACAGGATTCACTCATTTGATCCTCCTGCATTAGCACTGAGAAGAGATTTAAAGGCCTCTAAGAGATGTGTAATGTCATTTCCCAAGCACAATAAAGCCCTATGTGTAACAACGTTTGTGCTTTCATGCAATATGTGGACTACAAGAGATAAAACAAAAACAACTCTTAGTCTGCTCTTCAGCCATACCCCAGCAAAAATATATTGGATGCTGTGATTCGACAGACAAGCTGAGAGTGGTAGAAAAAAAACACAGTACGAGGGGAGAGGACAAAACACAAGGAGAGAGCTAGAAAACACATGCACTCTCCTGGAGTGCAGAATGAAAAATACAGTAGTAGTTACCTAAATGTGAGCAGTGGAAGGGTACAAGTCAGCCAGTCAAGAGGGTGATAGAGGTCATGCTCCATGGAAGGAACACATTTGAGAATCGGAAGGGAAGCTATCAAATAAGAAGCAATGGGTGGCCTGAAATCCTAATGTAAGTTCACAATAGGTCTTTCTTAATCAGACAGCCTGCACTATCTGGTAGGCAGGAGATAGAAATGATCAGATTTCACCCTTGTTCATAGAGTGATACGATTAGCTATTTTTCACACCATATTCGAGTGGCAAAGCTCCTGTCACCAGCTGTAGACCTAGCACATCAGAGCTGCAAATTACGAGAAATATAATGAGAAGTCAAGGTGAGAGGTGGTGCAAGAGACAGAACTTTCTCCTTTAGAAAGTTGGGGGCACAGCCACATATGACCCGAAGTGCAACAGTATTTAAAACTAATTCCATGTGTTATGTATATTGGGGGTATAACCTAAGTCTACAAGTTTAGATCCACTAACCCTAAACCACAAGAACTTAGTTCAATGCCCTATGTATGAGAAAGGCGCATCTGCTTTACTGCAGGGACACGTTCTGCCCTGTTTCACGGGGAGAAGTACTGTTTGGTAAACAGGGATGAATTACGGATTGAGCAACCCACCTTTTCGTGCTTAGAAAGCCACACTCAAGCATTTGTACTAATAATAACAAGGTCTATTGAAAAAAACATTTACTGCGATACCCTGCTACTTAGTACATGTAATGTGACCACAAGAGATATAGGTCATAATACTATTATCAGAGTTACTATAAATGTTAAAACAACAAACATTTCTATGATGTTTCTCAAGAACATTTTTCCTAACTCCTACACCCTATACTTAGACTACGCTGAGAGCATAAAGTAAACTAACTTTGCCTGGTGTGGGAAATGTTGAAGTCACACTGCATACCTGAACAGAACCTGCCTTTGTTTTATCAGACTCTCAGCTGGACGAGCAGGATGGGAGGAAGTGCCTCTATTTTCCCAATGAAAACAATCACTCTGTCAGCTGAGCTCAGCTGAATTTGGCTACTATGTGGGTGTCCAATCTTGGTCAACAGCAACCAGCAGTCTGTAATAGGTCTTCTTATTGGTCAGCAGGCCTCTCTAACCTGAATGGTTAAATCTCAGTGTTTATATACAAACTCTCCACTGCTTAATCAGGCTGATTATGAGTGAAAGACAAGGCAGAAACACTGTTGGAAAAAAAATCCAGCCAGAACCAGTTTTCATAATATGCATCACTTTTTGTGCACATGTCATCTCTCCATATTGATATCTCTGATGCAGATATTCAGAGCCTCTTGGCCAGAATTAAGTTTCCTATTCTGCTGATAATCTAACAAGAAGATGTTGTTATACAAACAGTATGTGCCTGCGTGGGGTGAAGTATGCAGCCAGTTTGCTTGAGGCTAACAATGGAAAATAACTCAATCAGCCTGGATCAGGAATCTATATCATCACACATTGTCAGGGGTGTGGAATTTAATAAAATACCTACTTGTCCATGGGGCAGGTTGCTTCATAAATCTACTTGTCCTGTAACAAAATCCACTTGTCCCTTTGGTGCCATGTAATGTGGCGACAAATTATGGCAGCAATCTCATTATATGAGCTCTGGTATAGCCATACTGATTATGCCAGGGCTCATACCACAGTAGTGTGTGAATACTTACAATACCCTTATGTTGACACGTTTCTGCAGATCTACATACTGGGGCTGAAGGTAGTGGTAAGCAATAGTCCCAGGGTTAGAATGCCATTTTGAGTCTGTGCAAACCTATTAACTTGCATGTTTTAAGGGTTTTCAACAACTCTTCTCTAATCTTTTCCCATACTGAGAAATGTTGGAAATTTACTCCTGACAATTGTAGGCGTAAACCTTCTTCCAGAGTTGGGAAAAAAGTGGTTGGAGGGAAAGTGAACTTGCAAATACTCAGATTTTCGCATGAGCCCGTGGGCTGTGTAGAATAATGACTACCAGTTTCACAAAGATTACCTTCATTAAAGACTCCAATTTAACTGGGGCTGTATATCAAAGGCTACCTTGTTTCACCACGATTACCTTCAATAAAGATTCTAACCGGATGGTGGATCTTTACCGACACAAGTCCATTGCCTAACAAATTGGGGATACTTTTTTAACGCGTTCTGGCGCCACTTGACGCTAACCTTATCTAAAGATACCAGCGGATGGTGGATCTTACAGTTGCCTACTAAGAATCTTTTGAAATTGCGATACAGACGCACAACTATACTCAATTATTGGCTGCTGGACATCCTAACGGGATCCCTGCATTCTCTGGAAACTGCGACCGTTACATTCCTCACCACCATTTGGCTGTCCTGCTCAGCTTCCCCTAGTCCTGAAGACCATCCACCTTGACGCTTGACAATCCGCGCTCACTTTTGGGTCGAACCGTCAACGGTATCCTAGTTCATGTCCCAGCAGTTTCCTTGACCCGATTCTGTAATTCATCTTTGGTCTTGTGAATTCATGCGTTGAAATTGATTATAGGACCGAACCAACAAACTAGTTCCACCTTTTTATGTCACTTGTAAATGTCATGTACATAGCGCACTATTGACTTCACTTTGTCACTCTTGCACTTATTTTCACTAAAGTCACCATTTTTATACGCCGAAATGAAAATGTGTTTCTTGACAGCCTGATATATATCCTGAACAAGGCAACTAAGTAGACTTTGTTTTCTTCAACTCACGTTTTATTATTCTTTGGTGTGTTCATATCATAATTAATTGTTCTCTAAAATTCATTTGTTAAATGACATCTGAATTTATTTGTGGCACTGTATTAATTACTTGATGCACAACAATTGCATTACCCGACAGAACCAATTGTTTACCATAGCACCAATATCCAGGTTCTTAGGGACACTGGGTCACCCCATTATCTCGAATAGTCACTTTTGATACTGTTAACAAAGCTGATATTCATTCGCTCATGCCACAACATACAGAATTTACTACAAGCAGAGATAATCCATTTGTCCACAATGTTTGTCGTGCTTGAATTCTCAATGTGGGAGACCCTGAAAGAAAAAACACTCATCCTGGTATTAATGCATTACAGAGGCCATGAAGAGATATCAAAGCACACATCTGTGAATACCCAAGGAGGTTTTTACAGATGCCCACACTTAACTAACATCTTTGTCTTTATTCAGACGCTTGTACTCAAACAGGAGTGTCCACCTCTGATATAGAATCTGATAGCCAATTTTTTGTGCCATCCCAAGGACTGTTACTTGAGCCAGTCATGGAAATGAAACGCTGTAATAGGAAGCAAAATCATTCCATGTTATAACTGGGATATCAGCTACTGAGAATGGTATTTGATCCAATTGCTCTTTTTTTAATTTCTTATTTTGAATAAGGTGATGCAGACTCTTTCTTTGCCATTGTTCTCTGTATAAAAGTTAAATTGTTTGTCTGAAAGACTTCTACAATATTCAGAAACTGCCAAGGAACACGCTCAGCATGCAATGTGTGTAGTGCCCAATTTAATTGGATTATAGCTCTTAACTGATCTTGACGATTTTGAAATATACTGAAGTCAACTTGCATCAGGTCAAGTGCAGAGGACACTATTTTATTCTGTGAGTACACGTCTTGACAATGTATTCATCCCACTGTCTACTACTAGCAAAGCCTTTTCTAAATTTTGACTATTTGTTTATTTCCCTCAACTGCTTCTGCTGTGAACCTTTCCACAGCTCATTATACATGGCATAATTCATGCGTTTTGCTCTAGGAGCACACGGTGCCAAAACTAAGTCAGGAATGTCAATGTTTTCTCTTATTAGTGACAAAACCAGCTTTACTACTTGCAGGCTGCAGTGTTGTAACCAACTGTGATATAATTTGCCTACAATGTAAGTGGTAATTAATACAGATATGTTGCTGCTATCATAGCATGGATTAGGACGGTTAGCTCTGCAACCAATCATTTGTGTCTACAGGTCATAAGGCCCAACCTTTAGGATGGAGCACAGAAAAATGATATATATTATTTTTAATCATGTCATTCATCGTGTCTTCAGACATATTCATTTTCACTTCCTAATCTGTGAACTATGCTACTTTGAGAATGGAAGGATTTCTAATATCTTACCTAAACAGGTAGTTTACTGAATAGGTTTGTTCGGGAAAATCATCTACATGGGCATATGCATGCTCTGAATAGGGATTCTTTACATTTTATTTGCCAGAATGTGGTACCCGTTCACTTTTTAGGTCTACATTTTATTCCCAATACTCATAACCCTGTCAGAATAAAATCAGTTTAGTGCTCGTCATTATATGCTTTCAAGTTGACTTTGGTGTCTGTTTGTAATAGAAAACAGATGGCTCAGATCTGTGTTCACCATTAAAATAGGAAATATTCTTCATGTAATTTGTGGTGTTGCTTGCAGGGGGTGTCGTAGTGTTCCCACGGTGTGCAATTGTATATTTCATGGGGTGACCTAGTTCTGTGAAGGTAACAGTGTGCATAGTGATGATAATTATACATGTCCTTATAATTTCACACATTTAAATAAGAATACTTTTCAAGGGCTGTATACGTTTCTAAAGCAGACAGCATACTTTTTAATGTTTCCATATTCCATTCATTTGAAATGGAGCCAGGAGTAATAATATCATCCATTGAAATTATTATAACATATGGTAATTGCAAACTTTCAGTAGGCCCCATAATCTGAGTAAGCTGTAATGTTCACTGCATACAAGTCTCTCTGAAGTTTGTAGGAAGAAACATCTGGCTGTAGCTCTTTTTCCACCATCCGTGACACATTCTATCAGGAATATAATGTCCATTTAACAATAATAGAACAATAGTTAGCATTACCAGCCACAAGATAAGAACACTACTTCTTTGGCAATCCAAATATAGGACCACAGTGGCGTCCGATATAGGTCATGTTAGAGATGGGGGTCTCTAGTTGGCAGAGGATTGCACCCTGTACAAGTAGGGGCCCTTATTCTAGTCAGGGTAAGGGAGTCACACAGCCAGATAGCCCCTGCTCACCCCAATGGTAGCTTGGCACAAGCAGTCAGGCTCATCTCAGAGGCAATGTGTAAAGCATTTGTACCAACACACACAGTAACCCAGTGAAAACACTACGAATGGACACTGCACCAGTTTAGAAAAATAACCAATATTTATCTGAGTCAAACAAGACCAAAACGAGAAAAATCCAGCATACACAAGTAGAGATATCACTTTTAAAAGGTTAAAAACAGATCAGTTCAAAGAAATCTATGGGAGCTCCACTTTTAGTACAAAGTAACTGGGATGCGTCAAGATCAAAGATGAAAACCGGTGCAGAGGAGGTGAGGTGCTGGTAAAGCAAAGCAATGCATCGTTCCTTACTCCCATGGGAGGTGATGTGTCGGTTCCTTACTGCAGCGCAGGGGAGGTGATGGGTTGGTTCCTTACTGTGAGGGGAGGTGATGCATCCATATCTGGACACGTGGCCTTGGTTCCTTACTTGTGGGCAACGTCTATGCAGAACTGCCGCACAGGTGCGATGAGTCGAAAACCTGAATGTGCTAGGTGGATGCGGCAGTGGCAAAACAGGAGCGGAGTCGATTTTCCAGCCGTGGGGCAGATAATGCACGGATTTCTTCAGTCGCAAAGTAGGGCCGGGACGGAGTCGGAGAGGGCGCCATGGGCGTCAGTGCTCGGGATCGGGCAGCGATCTTTCAGATGCATGGCAGGCGCTGCGCCGATTCTTTGCCCGCACCGCAGCGATGCGTTCATTTTTTTTAACCAAATAGCAGTGCTGCGTCATGAAAAACAGACATTGAGGTGGATTTTCTGGGTTCTATGCAGCAAAATCCACCTCCAAGGGCCCAGAACTGAAATTGGTGCCACTTGGCAGGTCAGAACTCCCAGCAGAGGAGTTCAGGAGCTGTAGATGAAGTCTTTGATGGCCCTGAACCTTAACAGGCGGCAAGCACACACAAGACCTTGGATAACCCTGGCAAGCAACATGTAGAAAGCAAAGTCCCGTCCTTTCACTGCCCAAGGCAGAAGCAGCAGGCCAACACAGCAAAGCACCAGCAAATTGGTAATCCCTCCTGACAGTTTCTCCAGGTCTTCTTCTTGGCAGAATGTCCTCTTAGATCAGAAGTGTTCTGAAGTTATGGTGTCACAGATTCAGTACTTATACCAGTTTCTTACTTTAAAGAAGGCAAACTTCACTGGAAAATCTTTGTAGTGCACAAGACCCAGCCTTTCCATGACCTGGCTCCAGACACACTACAGGGGGTGGAGACAGCTTCTTTTTAGAACAGGCACAGCCCTATTCAAGTGTCAGGGACAACTCCTCCCACTACTCTAGCTCAAGAAAACCCATCAGCCTGGTGATAGACAATCTGGATACGCATAGCGCACTTCAGCTCCCTTTGTGTGACAGTCTAGAGTGAATACACAAACAGCCAAACTGTCACCCTCCCTCAGACGTGGATTCCACAGGCAGGCAGAGGCACAGAATGGTAAAGCAAGACAAATCCCACTTTCTGAAAGTGGCATTTTCAAACAAGCAATTTAAAATCCAACTTTACTAAAATATTATTTTTAAATTGTGAGTTTAGAGACACCAAACTTCAAATCTCTCCTTCTTCCCAAATGGAAGTTACACTTGTAAGATGTTATAAGGCAGCTCCAATGATGACCTATGGGAGAGACAGGCCTTGCCATTGTGAACATGAAATTAGCAGTATTTACTATCAGGACATGCAAAGGTATGTGTCCTACCTTTTAAATAAACTGAACCCTGTGCATGGGGCTACCTTGGGCCTACCTTAGGGGTGCCTTATGTGTAATAAAAGGGAAGCTTTGGGCCTGGCAAATGGTTCCGCTTGCCAGGTCAACATTGCAATTTAAATCTGCACATGCAAACAATGCAGTGGCAGGTTTGAGACATATTTACAGGGGTACTCATGTGGATGGCATAATCAGTGCTGCAGGTCAATTACTAGCATTTGAATTACAGGCCCTGGGCGCACACCGTACACTTTATTAGGGTCTTACCAGTAAATCAAATATGCCAATCATGGATAACCGATCACAATCCTAATTTACACAGGCTGTTTACATAGGGAGCACTTGCACTTTAGCACTGATCAGCCGAGGTTTAAGTGCCCAGAGTTCTAACACCACCAAAAACGAAATGCAGCACAGTCAAAAACAGGGAGGTCAGAAGCAAAAAAGACAGCGGAAAAACACAACAAAGACGTCAGGTCTAACAGATCACATATAAGTTCCGTACTTTAGAAACATTCAGGCTTGCTGTGTTTGAGGAATCTGAAGAAAAAAGTAAACTGAAATGTATCAGGATTCACGGTCACTCAAAACAACTGGATCTGTTGGGCAGCATCTCCAAAGATGTGATCTCTACAAGGGTTTCACAATAAATGACAGAATTTGATTACACGGTTGCTCTAGTAGAAATGAAGTCACCAAATTCCTCCATGGAATCTGATGCGTATTGTAAAATGGAGGACTCCAAATACTAGGTTTTCCCAGCCTGGTACTTCGCTCTCTTGGTTGGTGAGCCAATCAAGGGAAATCTCCTGCAGGGTAGACAAGGGATGCAAGGTTCTACCCTGAAGTCTCCTTTGTTGTATCGGAGTGAGACAACTGTAGAGAATCAGCCACATAGTTCTTTTTTACATAACCAATTGATACTTGTCTGATCTTTTTGGAGCCAGGCAGGGGAGGCAAAACTACAGTGACTGTGCCTTTTACTTCTGAAACAGGTGTGGAGGTTGATATGATGGTCCAAACACCAGTTTGTCTGGAATCCTCTGTAGAATTAGGCTCCTACTTTGGGGGCACACTCTTTTGTGATTGATCAAAACTTTTTTTAGCAGGTACATTCAGTAGCTTGTCTCAGACAGCTAGTAGATTCAGTCAAATGTTTGTCTAGGTCATGGGTACTCACAAACATTTTCCCGGGGGCCGCAAAGTTTGGTCTTTGGTGTGACTGAGGGCCACACTGATGCCAGCTGGGGAGGGGGTGTAAAGTGGGTATAAGGGAAGCGAAGCATGTACATCTATTGGCTTGCGCAATGTGAAACCAGACAACCTGGGATGAATCCCGGCTTCTTCACTTGACCAAATTGTGTGACCCTGGGCAATTGTTTTATTTCAATTTGCATCCTTTTTAGGTCTCGCCTGACCCACCGTATTCGCTGGTCTGGCAAGACTTTTAGTGAGGGCTTAGAGCTTGAGTGCATGTGCGCGGACGCGCGCCGCACTTGATCACGATCACTTTCACTTTTGGGGGCGCACGGCCGCTTTGATGTTCTCCGTGAGCCAATGCTTGTTCTCCTAGCCACAAAGTATTCTCTTGCTCCAGGTTGCTTTAGTTAAAGCCTGCACTGTCTTCGGTCCGCTCGCATTCATTTACACGATGAAAACGGGACAATTCATGCATTTGTTTGGAGTGCAGTCCATAGTAACTGCAGGTATAGGTTGTCAGCTGCATGATGTTACAAAGACCAAAGTAAGGAAGAATGCAACTGGAATCGTGGTTTTAAACCTTATTAACTGTGCAGCCAATCAGTTGCAACAGTTACTGGAAAGCATCAAGTTAGACTAGGTTTAATAACCAGCGTATTTGACTGACTCATTGGTCAATGGTGCATTGGAATAATATGTCACATGAGCTAGCTAGCTTGCTTGCTTGCTTCCTTCCTTCTTTCTTTTCCTTCTTATGTTCTTTCTTTCTTGTTTTCGCTTTCTTTCTTTCCTTTTTCGTCTTCTTTTCTTTAATTTTCTTATTCTCTTCCTTTCTTCATTTCCTCTCCTCTTTTTCTTCTTTCCCCTCTTCTTCATTTCGTGGCTTAATACATCTATTTAGTTCTGATTCATGGCTTTTAATGCAAAATTAATAATACTAGTGTGTCAAATGGCTTTTATGGGGTAGCTCTGACTTTACAACTGAGAAAGAAATTAACCTAGATAGTGCATGTCCCACCTTCTTCAAATAGCTTTGAAACTTTGTAGGCCATCCTCCCATTTACTGGCCCACGAGAACTTTTATTGCTGCACATTATTAAAACATGAAGTCACAACTAGAAAAAAATTGGCGTTGTTTGCAGTCCCGGAAGTGGCTAATATTGAACGGATGTAACTCTTAATGCAAACTGGGAATAATAAACAGTCTTTTTTTGCTTCCAGGCAGGCTTAATTATTTAAATGATAAAATACACAGGGGGGGAAATTAGTGCGGAAAGACAGAAGAAATTGGCGAGATCTGTGTCGATTTAACTAGCACAATTTCTAGGCAAGTAGTACAATCTGTTTCTCATCACCAGTGCTTTATTCTGTCCAGTCACCGCTCATTCCATTCCTGCCTACGGATTGAAAACGGACATGGTTAATAATATGCGTCTACCTGAGGCCTGATGCAGAAATGGCGCGGAAATGGTGACAAAATGGCTGCTCAGATGTTGGTATTACTGATGAACATTAACACGTTAATTGGACTATCTCTAAAGGGTTTGGGGGGGGAACGAATAGCGCTAAAACCTTCGACTTGCTGCATGACAAACTAGCATTGGCATAGCCAATAGGTCTCACCTTAGGGATCTTATAACTGTTTAGCCATGCAAAAGTTGATGTTGTTTCACCAAAGATATTGTGCTGGATAACTAAACACTTATAAGGTCCCAAAGGCGAGACCTATTGGCTATGCCAATGCTTGTTCTTCATTGTCACATATAAGAGAACCCTGAAATACATGACTTCAGGATGCATGCTGTACAAAATCATCTCCTGTGCTTGGATTAAATCACTAATGGCATTGCTGTAAGGGTGGGGGTGTAGGGGATGGGTGGGTGAGAAGCATGAAAGTTTCTAAATGCATGTTTGAAAACAATTGTAGGAAGGTGAATATCTGACTATGGTTACCCCCAACTTTTTGCCTAGTGTTTAGCTGGTTTTTCGACTTAGTTGGCCTGAGATCCTGCCATTCAGGGTCTCAGGCTGTCTGCTCTCTCTTTAAAATGGACTCCATGTACCCTAGGTACATACCCAATTGGTAAGGATCACCTTAGTGGACCCTGTACAGTGTACCCTAGATACCCAGGGCATAGGTGTACCCTAGGCCTACCAGGGGCTGCAGTATTATGCCACCCCTGACCTGGCCTTCCATTATGACACAACTGGCTGATCACTCAGCTGGGGCAAGGTCGTGTAATCACCCCTTGCTTAGATATAGTATACCTATATCTAACCTTAAAATAGACACATGTGTACCTGTGAGCCACTCCTATGGCAGGCCTTAACAATCCTGGACGCAGAGTGCTTGGTAACATGTGAGATGGTGCCCTAGCATGAGCTGAGCCTGTCTGCAGCTTTCGGAACCATGTCCTTATAGCTGTTCTATGATATAGCCTACCATATACTCTTAAAGTACCTTATAATCTTAAACGGTTATGGTAACTATGGTTTGGCTTTATCAAAACATGTCGTGTAAGGTGTCTAACACTTTGGAACAATACCCCCATACCATTTCTGGTGATGAGGATATTATTCCTCCCTTCTAGAGGGAGAGACATGTTATAATCCTACTTTGCTGTTTAACTCTCACCAAAGCCTCAGCATCACAAAATGGATGCTGCTGCCACAGACACGAGTCTGACCTCCTGCAGCTGGGAGCCCTCCCAGCCAGGGAGGGCTGGACAATAGGTTTCCTGCTTGGGGAGGTGCTAGCACCTCCCCAGACAGACTTTAGTGTATTGGGGCAGGGACGGCTGAAAGGAATGAGACATGCCTGGGGCACACAAGGTGCTCCATGCATAGTCCAGTTCAAACCGGTGCTGGGGCACTACAGCCCCAGCTCTGGCGCGAAACTGGACAAAGGAAAGGGGGTGTAGCCACTCCCCTTCCTGGTCCCACCCATAGGAGGGACCTTGCAGGTAGCCCAGCCCAGTATATCAGTAGGTAGCTGAGCCCTGCTAAATTAGATTAACCTGAATCTGCAACTTGAACAGAAACTCTGTACCTTCGACATTCGACCTCAGGAAGAAGACTGAAGAAATCTCAATTCTGGCCAAGGAGTGACCACCCTGGGCAACCAGGCACCATCCAGCGACCGCTGCTTGCTTTGCGACTGATCCTACGAGGGACGACTGCAGAGACTGACCAGCGCCGAGACTTCCAGACACCTCTGACCCAGATCCACATCTGCAGCGAATCTGAGACCAGTGGAGGCGACGAGGGACGTGGGACCGGCGACTTGGGAAAAGTGGCTAGTAACTGACTAGCGCGACTTCTGAGGCTTCCTCGAGGCTGTGCTTGGGGAATTGTGAAGCCCCACTCCCGAGCACCATCTGCAAAGAAGATCAGCTCCCCACACTTCACGTGTTCTGCGTGGGGCCCTTCTGCACCTGAGTTGCTCGACGTGTTGTCCGGTTGCTGGCCCGTTGGCTAGTGGCCTCTGCGACGACGAACCTTTGTTTTCATCTTGCTGGTCCAGCTCCTCCAGACTGGCACCCGCTCCTCTGTGAAAGAGAAGCACCCCAGACCTTCCTGTTCTGCACCAGAAGCAAGTCCTCCATTCTGCGTGGGTTCCGCTTGCCAAGGCTTGTTGGGTCCTAGCTCGACATCGACTCCGCCGACAGCAAGAGCCTTCGTGGGACAGCTCACCTCCTGGTCCTGGTCGTCCTCGACGCCTCCTGGTACCCATGGCTGCTGCGACAAGCTTCACCTCTTCACCTGCACGACATCGCCTGGTTCCTTCCTGGTTCCTTCCCGGCTCCTGGCTGGTGACCTAGACTCTGTCCCTTCTGCTTGCAGGTATCCTTCCTTCTTGATCCCATCCTTGGGATCCACCAGACACTCTTCACTGACTGCCTGTCAGCAACTTTCCTTCAGGCATCCATAGAAGTCAACGACGAAACACGACGCAAGTTCACACCTATACACCCGCAGCCCGTGGGCTAGGTAACTTGAGTACTCCGGTGCTCACAAGGGTATTGACTATCGTAGGGTCTAGTTTCCGTGTCTCGACTCTCTAGCTATTCCAGAAGTGTCCTACAACTGTTAAATTCTAATAACTACTATTTCTATCGACTTTTACGCATTACGCGTGAGTGTTTCCACTCTGCACCTGAATCCCGTGGGCCTCCCACTTCCTAACCTTTGGTAGTATAGTGTAGCCCCAGCGATTCCCTAGGCCTAGGCCTATCCTGTGTTTGTGACAGTGGTTCTTATACCACTTACTTAGTATATGGTTTGCGTGGCCCCTAAGGCCTAACTGTATTACTTACCTGTGTGACTTAATGTATGCTTAAATAAGACTGTGTTGTACTTACCTCGAATCTCATAAAGAGTGCTGAGGGTTTGACTAGAATAAATACATTCTATTTTTATATATATCTGTTGTGGTGTCCTTTCATTTGGTATTCAAGGGATTATAAATGGTAGAACAGCTGGCTTCACATGCCATACAGAGTTTAGCCTAAGACTGCTCTTGTCCATGCTACCACTGGGATAGCTGGTCTATAAGGTTGACTTTACAACCAATCACCATAAGGGTTGTTTAGACTGATACAAGGTGTACACTAGAATTAGTGACATCATATATCAGGCCAACTTTTCACAACAATGACTTAAAAATTACTTTTAAATGCACTGCTATAATTTGATTTAATGAGGTGAAATGGTTCTACAAGTCAAGGAAATACATAATAAATTTTGAAAAGACTAATATTTTTACATGTTGGTTGTCTTTTAAAAATGAAGGTGTTCCTAATGTTAAGGGCCCAGTTACTTCCTTTTGTTTAACTACAATCAACCTCTAAATAAGGCTTGCTGTATATTTAACATTTTTTTTTAATGCTAGTGCTGAGTCGTGGAAACTACAGCCCAGTGCTGCTGATGCTCAGGGGGCCGCACGTAAAGGTCAGGAGGACTGCATGCACCCCCCGGGCCGTACTTTGGGTATCACTGGTCTAGGTCAAAAGTATTTTCGTCTGCCACTTTCCCAGAGTTGTCCAGGTAAAGAACATATATAGATATTTCGAAGAGTCCCTTGTATGGAGTGTGACCTCCCAACGCTCACCTCTGCAAGTTTTTAAATGATATCTGGACTCTATACAGATGAGGGACCCAACTATGACATGTACTCAACACCCAGGCTGTTAGGGCTTGCTTAAGCGTGTAGCGAGTGCATTTTACTAAAATATTCATATTAATTTATAATGGATTACAGGACTGAAGACACACCACAAAGAACTGATTGCATCCTCACTGTAAGCCTTCGAGGCGAACGCAGGACCTGTACAACCCTCCATTAGAGAATTCTCCAAGTGACCCAATAGTGCCACCTACTCTGTATTGTCTCTTAAGTGTTTTATCTTTAATTTCTAAATTTAAATATTCTCCATACCATGAGTTAAACAAACGTATCACTAATCATCATCTTTGTTTTTACCTTAAGATTGTTTCTCACTTTTATTCATGAACTGTGTGCATTTCGCATCATGTTGTTATTGCACCATGAATTATAAATATTGTGGCTCCATGCACAGTTTCTATTCTCGGACTATGTGTCATTAAAGCCAGTAAGCTTCCAAGAACTTGCTAGTACACAGACATGCAAATTGTTTTTCCAAGCATAACATTATTTATGTATGCCAAGCAAACTGGATGAAAAAGCTAATTTTTCTAAATATTTTAATTCTATTCCTGGAATGCTATTTAAATTATACAGATTAAAATGCTTGATATTTCATATGGAAATATGGATGCTTCCTGCAAACTAAATTGCATGTGAAATACTGCATAGTATAGAGGTCTGTATTTAGTACCCTACTCAATTTTTTCAATTTTTTTTTAAAAAAAGCTTTGCTTTAAAAAGACAAATGGAGAAACTGCATACTTTCATCCTATTTAACAGACAATTGAAAACGTTGGTTGTTCAACTGATTTCGTTAACACAGTTCTACTTCCAACAGAGGAATCAGCTGCAAGCATTTTACTTACTGATCCTTGTGGCCAATAACGACAAGTTCCATCCGCTGCACCCATACCTTCCCAAAACCAAACAATGCTTAGAATAACAGACATACTCTACCTCACCTCCTTGCTTAGGCCTGTCGGCTGTCGTTTCACATTCTTGTAACCCCTGAAAGAAAACAATTCAGAAAATATTAACATGGGACTGGTGTCTCATTTTTTCAACACCAATATATGCAGGATGGCAGTGGAGTTTGGAGACTTACAGGGCTGCCATCATGGCCTCCTCCTCAGCTAGTCGCACAGCTGCCAACTCCTCTTCTCTAGACATTGAGGACTGTCCTCCCTTCTGCTTTGCATACCAGGTCAGATCTTTACCTTTCTGCCACCTTCCAACAGGGGCCATCAGAGAATTACCTGTAGAGGAAAAAAGGGCATTTCACAAACTGCAAAGTGCTGCACATTTAGCTGCTATGGTTTGCGTCTATTCTGTTTGTTTGCTATCAGGCATTCCTAGCCAACTTTGTAAACCAGTCTTTTCAATTTTATAGTATATGCGAAGAAAAACATGGGCCAACTTAGACATATTCAGAGAGGCGGGTGCCTTTCTAAGGCATACTGGGTTAAAACAGAGTCAGTGATATGACAGGCTGACAGAGGAATACCCATACTGGCAAGTGACTCTTGGAAAGTGTTTGAATGTAAAAGTCGCTATACACATTTTAAACAAGCATTGGCATAGCCAATAGGTCTCGCCTTTGGGACCTATTAAGTGTTTAGCGATGCAACAGTTGCATAACTAAATACTTATAAAGGTCCCAAAAGCTAGACCTATTGGCTATGCCAAGCGGCCGCTAAAGTGATCGCGATCAAACATCAAAGCGGCCGCGAAAGTGAAAGTAATCTCGATCAAGCGCGGCACGCGCACCCAAGCACATGCACTGTAGCTCTAGGCTGGCCATGGTAGCACTTTTTGGAGCCCTCTCAAAAAGTCTCGCCAGACCAGCGCATGCGCTGGGTCAGGCGAGACCTAAAAAAGAATAAGGTTTCAATGAAAATCAAATAAATAAATATGATGAATGTTCTTGCGTTTCAACACTCCTGGAGATTTAATCAACACAACACATGCATTTCACAAAAATCAGGGACTGGAGAAGGCCCAGAAGAGGAATATTTGTCGAGCCAGCTTTAGATGGGGCTGACAACAAACAGCTTCCTTTTCCATAAGCAGTGGAACATTCAAAGCTTAAAACTATGATATGCTATAAAGGAAACTACTACTTGTCCACCAGCATTCATAGCTTTTCATATTTGCTACCAGCGAACCAACCATACCAAACCTTAACTGAAGTGTCCTAGTTAAAATAATGTATAATGGAAGCATTCCAGTGGAGCAGGACAAGGAAAACATGTACAGAAAGAGCAACACAAGAAATAGAACATTCTAAAAACTAAAAAGACAGAATGCTATTCCAAAATCCTCTTATATAGCAAAGACGTATCATAAAAAATAAGAATTGATTTCTATTATTAAAGTGGAATTACATTTTATTTTAATGTATATTCACTGTCTACAGAACATCATAGCTTCCTTCTATATGTCCATATTCCGGTTTGGAGAGACAGCAAATTTGTTGTAACAGGTTGAGGATATACATAAAGTCAATCACAGATGCCATATGAAGAGCTTATTTTGGTCAAACAAAAAGAACGTGTGTGCAGGACTTGTGTCTCAGGCTCACAAACAGTATATGATTGCACATATGTTTGAGCTTATTTGGCATAACACTTAGTAGAAGAAGGCATGTAAGCTGCTCGTTTCAAAAACTGTCGTTAATTGTAGAAAATTAAAATATGCCAGAGTTGTTTTAGTAATAGTACTGTCATGTTTTGATTACATTTCCTCTTTCAAGGTTCTTTCGACATGGCCAATGCTTACTGATAAATTGTTATGGCGTACAATGGTTGCACACGGCTTGACAGTAATACATTTTTCAAAATCATATCCTTCCACTATGCCCCAACGTTCTTGTAAAATTGTTAAAGCTACAGAGAGGTGCACTGATGGTAGTTTTGGAGCTGAAAAGTGGTTTTAATGTGGAGTCTTGTCAATGTGGTCATGGAATACATAGAATGTGCCGTAGCTAGATTTGTGTGTATAGTTGAATGGTATACTAAATAAACTGCAAAATGAAAGAATTTGTACCGAAGTTAAATGACTTTAAAAAACAAATTAAGTCAGTCACTGGTCACATAAAACCATGCAAAAAGAGTGTTTTCTTACCAAGGTAATTTTCCCTTTGCTTATCTGTTTTCACATCTTCCCAGCGGAATTGGTCCTGTCCTCCGCGCACACCAGCTCTGGAGGAACCAAACATTTCTTTGGGGAAAAAAAAAATAATCAAACAATAAGTTGATCATTTATATTTATTAACACCTTAGCTACTAGGGGTTTTCCATTCCTAGTGTGTGCTGAGCCCTATTGTTTTTTTTAATGCTTAGGGTACTTGGTGCTTAAACCTTCGTAACTTTTCCACACACAAGATATCCAGCCTATTTTACAAACCCATTATCACTTCCTGGAAATTCTAAAGGTACGCAGGGTTTGTGGGTTCCCCTGGAGGTAACAGAGAAAATAAACAAATTATAGCAATATATAGGGGGGGGGTTGTTGAGAGGGAAGGTTTAATACATGTTTTTTTGCTGTGCTTTGATCACCATCTTTCAAGCTTTCAAAAACAGTTGAAAAAGAATAAAAAAATTTAAATCACAACTTTTGGATTTTTGGAAGTAGTAATCCATGGTTCCTATTTTTTGTGGTTTCAACCTTCCTGCAAATTGTGGAGGAAACCGGTGTGAAACTCAGGGGTGAACCCAGAAAGCTATACATTTCTGAAAACTTGACAAAAATCTAAATTCAGCAAAGGGACATTTCTGTAGATCGCGCATGGTTTTACCAAAGAAACTAATACTTGAAATCAAAAATATGGTAAAAAACAAAACAAATAGGAACACAAAAAATACCTTGATGTTTGTCATTAATTATTGGTTCAAATAGAAGATTTACAAAACTAATATACTGTTACATCCATTAAAGCATTTTGTTTGCAGTGATACACAGTGTTTGTTGGTTGTACAAAAACAGGAGATATGCAGGACCAACAACTGAGCAGTAAATTATAACATTTTTTCATTGTGCACCGACCATGCAGCAATCCATATGGAAACATCTAATGAATGAAAAATGGTGATGCATTTTTTAAATGTGAACTAGATACGGAGCTTAGGAGTAGTGGATATTTGTTCAGCTCTGAATTTGGATTTACTGATAGTATCATGTGTTTTAGAGGGTATTTTGCTAAATGTGTTCTTTCTTGCACACTAGCTTACAATTGGAAGCCAAAACTTGAGAAGAATTCAACTTATAATAACAAATGTTCAGCAAATATATTCCACACTTCATGCGATAAAAACTGTATCACACGTGTGGATGGGCCTGTTGCTGTGAAAGGAAAGATCCCAAAACCCAACACAGAGATAGCACATTTTCCCCATGAAAAATGGCCTATTGTGGAATTGAAAGTAGCTGCAGAATTTGGAACTTGGTTCATCCGCCACCAACAGAAACCTGACAAACTCAGACATTTCTTTTTTTAATTCCAAACTTTATATTTTAGAGTAAAGTACATGAATCATTGAGATTGCAGAAAACAGAACAAGGCCAGTGTTATCAATATGTAATTTGGAATTACATACTAACCATCATACTACACTAAACAGAATAATTAAGTAGATCATTCTGAAGAAGAAATATTACAGATACGGACTGAATTAATATTTGTTCATTTATTTTGTACAAATGTTTATGGCAGTTTAATTTTTCTAGTTTCTACCATATAGGACAGGTTTTTGGCTTGCAAGGGATTTTTTGCAGGGTGATGTTATCCACATCTCAAATAAAAATCAACCATTCTTTCCAAAGTTGAAAAAAGAGATATTTGTAAAGCTTTTACAATTGCATAAAATAACTTTACATTCAAATGAGGTAAGCAGATCAGGAAGATATTCCTCATTACGAATAGCTATATTTGGATCATTAAGCTCCGTTAGTAGATAATTATGTCTGACAAAGAGAGGGTGCTATTTGATTCTTAAACGGAGAGGTCCAAATCAATGGGCGGCTGTATACAGCTTGGCATGAGATATTTTCTGATTCCCATTTAGATTGCGTTAGTTAAGTGGACTTGGGGAGAAGCAGTGAATACGTTTTAAAGACAATGTGTCTCACTTTTCTTAAAGAGGATTCAAGACCATTGTTAGAGGGATCCATATCAATTTTTTTTATAGCTTAGGCAGTCGCAACTTTAATACTTGGAAGGCAATACAACTCAGTGTTTTTTAAATTGTAGATACTTTGAAGTGTAGGCAATGTAATTTGCTTGGTCTTCTTACCCAACTGCTTTACCATATATATCCCTTGAGTACCATTTAATCCAATTGATGATTTAACCATCTATTGAAATGCTCTTTTTGCACTAAAGGAATGTTATTTATCAATTTTTTGTTTTATTTCTATCTTTGAATTAGTTTGTAATATGCTTTCCTGGCATCCGCAAAGATAGTGTTTGAACGAGGGAGTTTGTTATTTAAAGTGGTACGGAAAGAAATAAGATATGAGCTATGGATGATTGATTTTTCCACTTCCAAACATATTGGTCGATATGAACCAAATTCAGATAACCATCTTGAGCCTTGTTTAAATGTAAATCCTAACTGGTAGTCTTTAAAGTTAGCCATTTCGATCCTTCTTGGGGAGTGTTTATTTATTTAAAGAGATTCTAGGTTGTTTTTTCCCTCCAAAGAAAATTGCATATATTTTCTGTTTAAGTAAGAAAAAAGTTGCCTGAAAGTTCTGCAGGAATCATATTCTATAGATAATTATCAGTTTCAATTCTTCCCCACAATGTTAAACACTTGGGAGACCTGCCTTCAAGGAGAGCCAACATTTTCACCAAGTGTGGTGTTTTCACTATGCCTGCTTGATTCTTGGAATAGGTAATGTGTTGTGGTGGAGTGGTGTGTAAGAGATGTGTGTAATTAGTAAATAGAGGAGGCAAGTTTTGGTGGACGGTGTGATAGAAGGCTGAGTATAGGTTTTGTCATGATAAAAGGGGATCTGTTAGGAGCAAGTAGAGGGTAGAACTGGTGTTTTGTTTGAACACGAAATGTGTCTCTGGATGCATTAAAGGTATGTATAATGTGGCTTTGTGTTGTGTTGGTGATGTGCTGATGTGTTAGTGGTATAGGGTAGAGTTGCGTTTTGTGTGAGAATGCAGGTACCATAGTGTTGCAGTCGAGTACAATTGTGTGCAGGTTTGATTTGTTGCCAGTCTAACACGTGGCACAGACACAGGTGAACAATACCAATCGGAAACTCAAGGTATAGCTTGTGGCCATCAATGTCTGTGTGATCAGTCTGCAAAGAACACGTGTACTGTATAGGAGTCTTTCAACCATTATCTACGATCATGGTCCAGGTTTATAAGTTTCAAGACTCAAGTGTTTCCTTTATGTCTTGTGGGCTACCTTAGCTCTGTGAACTACAGTTACTTAAGACATACTGCTGTGAAGCCGATAATTGTACCACTGAAAAGTATCACTTATAACCAGCACTCCACAGTCTAAACAATATTTAGGCTTGCGACAAAGAAAGCTCATGCATCAGTGCAATGAGCAATTAGAAGTTAACAGAAAAGCCAATATTTGTTTTTACGAGGAAAAAGAGCAAATTCATGTTTGATCAACAATAAGATAGTTAAAAAATGTACATGCAGCCATGGGGACCACCCAATTCCTACAAGCGAAGACTGCGAAGGAATGGGAGAATAGGGACAGCAGCCTGAAATCTGGCAGGTCAGATATTCAGATTTAGTGCTGTGCATGAATTAGTAACTCAGGTTCACGATCTGTTTCATTCACTGGCATCCAGTTGAGACCATGCAAAAACAGTATAGTCAAAAAGGAAACAGGAGCTTACACAACAAAACCGTTGGAAGAAGGTTGATGATGTGAATACCTCATTGGTGACTAGGGGTCAGGTGTATTGTTTGTTTACTTGTAAATGAATCATTCCATATTTATTTGTAGAATGTATAGGGTTCCAACAAACATTCCTGCGTTGCAGCCAGACCTGGTGATTCAATTTTGGTTTTGAGGGTAGCTTAAATAGATTAATGAGGGAAGTTGGACGCTATCTATGAATAGAGTGAATTGAGGTCTGCACCTCTCTTCTGAGACTGCCAGAGTAGTGACAAACTAGGGCTCAATGTGAGCCTTAAAAAACTGACTGCAGCCTAGTTGGGAGTTGACTAACACAATTTTAAAATATTACACAGATCACAACTTAACAATAAGGTAAACTTGTATGACCACTACTATGGTTGGACTCAAGCCAACATTAGTAATGAAAGAATCTATAAGCACAAGTTACTTTCCATAGGTAACGATATATCTGTAAGAAACATTAGTAAGTTGTAGATTCCTTACCTTAGAATTAACCCCCGGCGTCAGACCAGATCCAGAAAGTTTTTTCTTCAGCAGTACCTCTGCGCGTCGGAAAGTGGTGTCGGTCGGCTCCGAAACCGCCGGAGTCGACGGGATGACGTCGCGTCAGCTACTTAGACGCCGCCCTAGCGTGCTGACGTCAGTTCTGTACACGACTACTTTCCGCACCAGAAACACGGAGCCATGCAAGACACTGAAATCCGATTGGCCGCACTCTGCTCGTCCTACCAGCGTGTTACCCCAAAGCATTGTGGTCCATGAAGTAGCGTCGGCGGGTACGCCTATGCCAAAAGTTTAAAATGAAAATGAGTGTCGCGTTAGCCATCCCTGGACACGTGTTTCGAGGTAGTTGCCTCTCGTCAGCAGGGAGTAGGTATGTGTGTGGGGTTGCTGCGTAGGCTGCCAAAAAATATTCTCAGGTAAAGTACCACTCAAGGCACGCAGGTGCGTAGCCATGGGCTCGTCAGCCCCACCGGCTCAAGGGAGCCTGAATATAAACAAAAATCCGATTGGCCGCACTCTGCTCGTCCTACCAGCGTGTTACCCCAAAGCATTGTGGTCCATGAAGTAGCGTCGGCGGGTACGCCTATGCCAAAAGTTTAAAATGAAAAGGAGTGTCGCGTTAGCCATCCCTGGACACGTGTTTCGAGGTAGTTGCCTCTCGTCAGCAGGGAGTAGGTATGTGTGTGGGGTTGCTGCGTAGGCTGCCGAAAAATATTCTCAGGTAAAGTACCACTCAAGGCACGCAGGTGCGTAGCCATGGGCTCGTCAGCCCCACCGGCTCAAGGGAGCCTGAATATAAACAAAAATCCGATTGGCCGCACTCTGCTCGTCCTACCAGCGTGTTACCCCAAAGCATTGTGGTCCATGAAGTAGCGTCGGCGGGTACGCCTATGCCAAAAGTTTAAAATGAAAATGAGTGTCGCGTTAGCCATCCCTGGACACGTGTTTCGAGGTAGTTGCCTCTCGTCAGCAGGGAGTAGGTATGTGTGTGGGGTTGCTGCGTAGGCTGCCGAAAAATATTCTCAGGTAAAGTACCACTCAAGGCACGCAGGTGCGTAGCCATGGGCTCGTCAGCCCCACCGGCTCAAGGGAGCCTGAATATAAACAAAAATCCGATTGGCCGCACTCTGCTCGTCCTACCAGCGTGCCCTTGGGGCAACTTGCTGGTGTGACGAGCAGTGTGCGGCCAATTAAACTTGATATATTACGGCTCCCCTGAGCCAGCGGACTGACGAGTCTTGGACCAGCACCTGCGCGCCGTGAAAAGTACTCTACCTGTTTTTAATTATTGGCAGTCCACGCGGCACCCCTTTACACTTACCTGCTCCCTGCTGACGAGAGGCAACTACCTCGAAACACGTGTCCAGGGATGGCTAATGCGACACATACTTTTTCATACACTCCGTAGCATAGGCGTACTCGCCGTCGCTACTACATCGTCCACAGTTCCTTGGGGCAACTTGCTGGTGTGACGAGCAGTGTGCGGCCAATTAAACTTGCCATGCAAGACACTGACCATATGTGCACAAAACTAGGGCCCTGAAAGGATATCCTTAACCCTAGAAATCAGATCACAGAATGGGGAGAATGGGTGGGGCTGTAAGGAATCTATAACTAACTAATGTTTCTTACAGATATATTGTTACCGAAGGGAAGTAACTTGTGCATCTGAGAGAAACACGTTAGTTATAGATTCCTTACCTTAGAATAGATACCCCAGCAATAACAACCCTGGTGGTGGGTCTGCAAACCAAGATTACACCAGAAAGTCCTGGAGAACAGAATGGCCAAAGAAGCCGTAGTGTTTAGTGAACGTGTGCAGCGATGCCCACGTGGCCGCCTGACAGATGTCATTCAGAGGCACTCCTCTTTCCAAGGCAGTAGTGGCCACTGTCGCCCTGGTGGAGTGATCGTGTAGCCCGACTGGAGGCTCCTTTTTAGTTAGAGTAACAAGCCTTAATACACAACACGACCCATCGAGAAATGGTGCGTTTGTGTACGGCCCGACCCTTCTTTGCACCCACGTAGCCACCAAAAAGTTGATCATCCACCCGGAACTGTTTTGTGCGATCCAGATAGAAGGAGCGCGCACGCTTTGGGTACAGTCGGTGGAGCATCTCTTCTTCTTTTGAAGGATGCGGAAAGAAGGTGGGCAAAGTAATGGTCTGCCTGATGTGGAAGGAAGGGACCACCTTAGGAAGAAAGAGAACCACCTTGTCCGGATGAACAGACAAGAAAGGAGGTTTCGAAGAAAGAGCTTGGAGCTCACTCACCCTCCTAACAGAAGTGATGGGTAACAAGAAAGAAGTCTTAAGAGTCAAGAGACGTAAAGGACAGTTATGAAGCGGCTCAAAGGGAGCGCACATTAAATAAGTTAGCAAAAGATTCAAGTCCCACTGAGGCATAACGAAAGGGATGGGAGGGAAAAGATGTGTTAAGCCTTTTAAGAAACGGTTAACTACCAGAGACTTGGAAAAGAGAAGGCTGGTCTGGCAGCCGGAGGAAGGCAGAGATGGCAGAAAGGTAGCCCTTGATAGTGCCCAGAGCAGAGCCCTGCTGGGTTAAAGAGAGAAGGAACAAGAGTACTGCAGAAAGAGGGGCAGAAAGGGGATCCACAGCCTTTGCTGTGCACCATGCCACAAATTTGTTCCACCTGCAGGCGTATACAGTCTTTGTGGAGGGACGCCTGGCTGCCAAGATTACGTCACAGACTTCGGGAAGCAGGTCGAAAAACGTCAACTGCCGCCGCTCAATCTCCACGCAAGGAGGTGGAGACTGGACAGGTTCGGGTGGAGGACCGTCCCCTGCTGCTGCAACAGAAGATCCTCCTGAAGAGGCAGTCTGACCGTAGGATCAATGGCGATGTTGAGCAGCTCGGGATACCAGACTTTACGTGCCCAATTCGGACCCACAAGAATGACTTGGGCCCGGTCGCGCCTGATCTTCTTCAGCACTCTGGGCAGAAGTGGTATCGGCGGAAAGGCGTACAACAGACCGTAACTCCACTCACGACGTAAAGCGTAGCCTAGAGTGCCGCCTTGGAAATTCCAACTCGCAGAATTGCTAAAATTGCGCGTTCTCTTCGGTGGCGAATAGATCTAACCAAGGCTCTCCCCACTGTTGGAAGAGATCTTGCGCCACCTCCGGGTGAAGACACCATTCGTGATCCATCATGCACCTGCGGCTGAGTTTGTCTGCCCTGGCGTTCAGAGAACCTGCCAGGTGTTGAACCACCAAGGAAATGCCTTGATGTTCCAGGCATATCCAGAGGCGGAGGGCCTCCTGACATAGGGTCCACGATCCCACCCCACGCTGTTTGTTGCAATACCACATGGTCCTGGTGTTGTCCGTGAACACCTGCACTACTCTTCCCCGGACAGAAGGAAGGAATGCCTTCAGTGCAAGACAAATCGCCCGGAGCTCCAAAAGGTTGCTGTGAAGCCCGGACTTCGCCGGAGACCAGAGGCCTCCGATATCTGCCTCTCCCATGTGGCCACCCCATCCCGGAAGGGAGGCATCAGTCACCACAGTGTGGTCTGGTTGGGAAAGGGAGAGGGATCTGTCATTGACCCAATCCTGGTTCGTGAGCCACCACTGCAGTTGTCTAGCAGTGCCCTCCGAGATCTGGATGCAATTGGACAGGTTCCTCTGATGCTGCGCCCACTGGAACTTCAGGTCCCACTGCTGAGCCCGCATATGCCACCTGGCACGATCGATCAGCAGGATGCAGGAGGCCATGAAGCCCAGCAGCCTCAGGGTCATTCTGACCGAAACCCGGGACAGATGCTGACCGATCGGAATCATAGCACGAACATCCCGGACTCGCTGTTCGGGAGGATAGACCCGAAACTGCGTTGTGTCCAGAACGGCTCCAGTGAAGAGGAGCTTCTGAGAGGGAATCAGGTGCGACTTCGGCACATGGATGGAGAACCCAAGCATAAGCAGGAGGTCAGCCGTAGTCTGGAGGTGGGAGACGACCGCCTGGGGCGAGCCCGCCTTCAACAGCCAGTCGTCGAGATAGGGGAAGACTGAAACCCCTGATCTGCGCAGATGAGCTGCGACCACCGCCATCACTTTCGTGAACACCGAAGGGGTGCTGGTAAGGCCAAAGGGGAGCACGGTGAACTGAAAGTGCTCATGGCCTACTGTGAACCGCAGGTAACGGCGGTGGGCCGGCAGGACGGGGGTGTGAAAATAAGCATCCTGCAAGTGCAACGCTACCATCCAGTCTTGTGGGTCGAGGGAAGACAAGGCCTGAGCAAGCATCAACATCTTGAACTTCTCCTTCCGGAGGAAGCGATTGACGTCCCTGAGCTCCAAGATAGGACGCAGGACCTTGTCCTTCTTGGGAACCCGAAAGTAGAGAGAATAACAATCACAACCTACTTCTGGGACAGGAAAGCGTTCGATGGCTCCCTTGGCCACGAAAGCAGTAACTTTCTGCTGGTGAAGGGCCATATGATCCTCCGACATGCGGTGGTATCGCGGCGGCATGGCTAGAGGGGTAGTCTCGAAGGGGAGGAAGTAGCCCCTTCGGACTATTTGCAAAACCCACCTGTTCAGAGTGATGGTGCGCCAGTGGGGGTAGTGATGGCGAATCCTGCCACGCACTGGCGTTTGATGGGCCTGAAAGGTCGGACAAGGAGGGTTTGGAGGCTGCTGCAGAGGGGGGTTGATGGACTGGCCCGCCCGCTGGTCCCCAGAACCTCGCCGGTTGTTTCCACATCCCCGGCCACGTGAAGGCTAGGTAACTTCCTGTGGCCCTGGGTGGGACTTAGCGGGGCACCCCTTCCGTAACAACGAAAGGGGCACAAAGCAGACTGCGCTGGACGGGAGGAGAGGCCAAAGGACTTGGCAGTAGCCCGTGAGTCCTTGAAGCACTCTGGCAATGCTAAGAGGCATGTCCATCAAGGTCAGGGATGTGGAATTCCTATAGCCCGACGCCCAGGACATATTGTTTGGGGTCAAGGGCAACAAGTTTTCATGTGTATTTTGTCCTTGGGACAAGTAGGCCCAACCCCCCTACAGCACAAACCCTTTGGCTGCCAGTTTACCGTACCACATTATGGACCAGGAAAGGGCAATGTCTGCAGTTAAGGTAATATTTGTGTCCATGTGTTAAATGATGTTCAAGCTTGTATTTATGGTTCATCAATGCAAAGCCTTTATTATTAGGGTGAGCACTAAAAGTAAATGTAAGCTCGGCCTGCACTACTGACGGTGGTTCCAGTATAAATGTGTACACAAGTTTTCGAAGTTTAGTAATATGAGGCTATGTATAATGCTCCCAGAATGCTCTCTGATTATATGCAAATATTTGCCGAAGCTTGAAAGCAAGAGTGATGATTCTTTGCTTTCAAAATGTTCACCAAAAAATGCAAGTAGGTAAAAAAACATTTTGCTAAACTACTGTAAGATTTTAGGTACCACATCTTTGCACCATCATTTAGTAACATGTTGATGTATGCTTGTATTTCCCAAAAATATTCATAATGGAAAAGCAGTGTAACCAGTTTAAATACGATTGTGGGAAACAAAAATTAACAAGCATTGGCAAAGCCAGTAGGTCTGAAATTGGCGGTCAGCCTTTTGGTTTTGTCAATGCGTGACTTGTTTAGGCATAGTTTTTGTAAAACCTTATCGGTGTGGGAGCTGCTGGGCCCTTACCATTCTAACAAGCATTGGCAAAAGCAAAAATTGTTTTTGGTCTCAAAAAGCACACATTGCCACAGCAGTTCAGGGCACTGAACCAAATTACTTTGTGTGCCAATATGCTCCTTGTAAAAGAGCAGAATACTGTCACGTACAGTGAGCTAGCTGATAGACCGAGAGAGAGAGACAGAATTTTATTAAGCACAAAAGGTCATGGTTGACGCCAGGCCGAATTAGAGGGCCAATTATTAAAGAAAGTCTCAAAAGTACATCCATGGTATATATCCTTGCATTAAGAGCATATATACAGTTTCCGTGAATTGAAAATAATTTACAGAAGTAGGCCAAGAAATAGTACTCCTAAAAAATATTTGTGAACTGCATTTTAGCGTGAGCAAATGTGCATGTGTAGATTTGCTCCTGTAAAAATCTGAATGTTTTAAGTTCACTTATCCACCAACCACTTTTTTTCCCAACCCTGGAAGAAGTTTTACGTCTGCCCCTGTCAGTAGTACATTTCCAACGTTTTTCGGTACGGGAAAGGATTAGAAAAGAGTTGGTGCAAACCCGTAAAATACGCAAGTTAGTAGGTTTGCACAGACTCAAAAGGGCATTCCAACCCTTGAACTATTGCTTACCACTACCTTCAGCCCCCGTATGTAGACCTGCAGAAACGTAGCAACATAAGGGAATTGCTAGTATTCAACCCTACTATGGTATGAGCCCTGGCATAATTAGAGAGGCTATATCAGGACTCTTATATAATGAGATTGCTGCCGTAATTTGTCGCCGCATTACATGGCACAAAAGGGACAAGGGGATTGTGTTACAGGACAAGTAGATTTATGAAGCAACAGCAATATGGATGGTAACAGTTCCTAAGGAGGAGGGGAAGAGTATCAACAGCCAGATAGGCTGTAAGAGTGTCAACAGCCAGGAATGCTATAAGAAAGTATAAGATGTCTCCACAAAATTAGAGTGTGCCAAGAAAGAGTAGGAGTACTCCTGTGTGGGTCTAGAAGTGCCCTCACACACCCATGCGGGTGTTAAGCATCATCATCGGGCAGGTGCTCCTCGTGGGGGTGGCTCTGCAGTCCCTCACGGGCCCGTTTTTCGGGGCTCTCTGATGGAGATCTTTTAGGAGTTTGCCGCACTTGTGCATGGGGGTTTGTGGGTCAAAATGGTGGTGGTGAGTGAGATATAAAAAGAGCCAAAGGACACTAACAGTTTATTGAGGATGTCCTTTGTGTCTAAGTAAAATAGATCAAGGGGATGGAGGTGCAAATTTTGTTGCCTGTATGAGAGGGGAAACTGAACAAATAAGATCCCACTTCTCTCAACCCGATTTATGAAGCAACCTGCCCCATGGACAAGTAGATTTTTTATTAAATTCCACACCCCTGCAAGGTGTTCTGGACATCCCCTGAAAAGCCAGTGGACCTCATCCAGGCGTAGCGACGAAGCGCTACCGACGTTGAAATTGTCCTGCCCAAAGAGTCAGCGGTGTCCAACCCACAATGGGGCATCTCTCTCGGCAGCAACAGCCTGTGAGAGCACTGCCCGGGCCTCCTCCAGACACTGAGGCAGCACTTGCGCCACCATACCCCACACTGATGCGAATAACGGACCAAGAGACATGCGGTGTTTACGGACCGCGGTCCTGAGCTGGCGGAAGAGAACAATTTCTTGCCAAGATGGTCCAGCTTCTTGGATTCCCTTTCCGGTGGAGCAGTAGGGAAGGCGCTTTTGGAGGTGGAGGCTTGGACCACCAAGCTCTCCGGGGTGGGGTGTTGGGAGAGGAAAGTGGGGTCACCCGGAGCCGGGCGATCACCCTGTCCACGGGAGACCCCGAGTTGGGCCTGGACCACGTGCCGAAAAGGACGTAGGTGAGGGCCTCATTAAATGGCAGCAGGGGCTCTGAAGAGCTTGCCGCCGCTTGAAGCACCTCAGTCAGGAGGTTAGTCCTGACAGCCACCGTAGGAAGCTCGAGGTTGAGAGCCTCGGCCGCCCTACGCAACACCACAGCTTATGACACTCCCTTCTCCGTAGCCACGGTAGGAGGAAACAACATGCCAAGGTCGGGTGAAGTGTCCAGACCACTGGCATTCCCCAGTTCATCTCTACTCAGTATCTAGCTGGTTAGTTAAAGGGTCACCTGACCCCTCCCAGTCCTCCTCATCATCCTCTGGGTGCCACTGTTGTTGGAAAGGGATCCCCAGGAGTGAACAGGGGCATGAAAACCCCAACCGGCGCCGGTCGACGCCGGTCCGGCTCCGTGTCCTTGTCGGGCTGGAGGCCGGGGCCGACGCCAGCCGGGTGCACAACAGGCGTCGGTAGCAGAATTGGTGCCGGATGAAGAGGCGCTGGTGGAGGCGTAATGAGGCCAACCGGCGTTTATCCAGATCCAGGCCTGAATCCAAGGAGAGCCTGCGGCGCCTGAGCCGCCGGCATCGAAGACCCAGGTCCCCTAACCGAAGGGGATCGGTCCGCCCAAAGCTGGCATGCATTGCTCCGTAGAACGTACGAAGATGGGCGGGGGTCGCGTCGGGTCCCGGAAAAGGAGGGAAGGTCGGAGTCGACCCGTCGGGCTCCGCACGCGGAGCCGCGGGAGTGGCACCACCCGCATGCCTCGTCGAATCGGCTGACCGACGAGGAGAAGTCGAAGAGCGACGATGCCTCTTTGACTTCTTCTTAAGCTTCGACTTACCCGACCCAGAGTGCGAAGACTTCGAAGATTTGGAACCGGAATGGTGGTGGCTCCGCAACCGGTCCCTCGACCTCCATCTAGACCAGGATCTCAAATGGCGCAGAGCCTACTGTCGGCGTTCAATCAGCTTTCAGACCCACTCCCACAAAGCCTTCGGCGTCAACAACTGACAGTTGGAGAACGACTTGGGGTCATGGTCGCGCTCCAGGCAAAAGAGGCACACGCGGTGCGAATCCGTCACCAACATCAATTGGTTACAGGAACCGCAGGCCTTAAAAATGGGCATCCCTCGTGCACCTAGTCGGAGACTCGAAACAAGACATCGACAAGTGTCGAGAAAAACTTAGTCAAAAAAATTACTGAGGTATCGCTCTTCCCGGATCCTCGCTGGCTGGCGCGGAAAAAGAAAGAACTGACGTCAGCAAGCGAAGGCAGCGTTTAAGTAGCTGCCGCAACGTCATACCGGCGACCACGACGCCAAACGCAGAGCCGACCAAAGCCATCTTCCGACGCGCAGAGGTACTGGTCATGAAAAAACTTTCCAGATCCAGTCTGACGCCTGGGTGTAATTCTAAGGTAAGGAATCTATAACTAATGTGTTTCTTTGTGTTAAACCACGGAGCACCACTAACCAATGGATCACCACACTCAACCGAGAATTGACCTTTACAACAGCCTGTCCGCGAACAACATAAGCCACGCAGATACCTGAGGAGGCACCATGGACGCAACATGAGTGACAAGCTCTCAACCTGCCTGTGTTCTGTCGAAAATCCCCCTTATGTCTCAAAAGAAAGCCTTCGCCCCCTCCAAACACATCTCAATCCTTTCTCACTACAGACATCAACAGTCTTGCCTAGATAAGCATCAGAAACAACAACTGCTGCTCCTCTCCCTGCATTGTGAACACCACCGAAACTGGACCCTGGCAGAGCCAGAGTCGATCTACAGAAACAGCGTGCCTCACTCAGCACGTGACCAAGCCGAAAGTCACATGGTACCCCCTGCCTGGCACAGAAATATCTGGTCAGCCAGAACATGCCTGCTTGTATCTTTTGCAAGCTTTGTTTTGTTTTCGGAAGGTTGCTTGGCAGGCGCATGAAGGCTGGTGGCACATGTACAGCCTACTAGTGGGAGGACAGAAATTTCTTTGAGCGCATTTACTTTAATGCAAGATCTCAGGACTCAGTTCATCAAAGAGGACTCTGTGTGCCTCGCTTGATCTCTGCCACTAACTAGCCTTGTGATTAGTCACTGAGCAAGGTTGGCTAGATTATTTTTTTTAACCAGAAAAATATATTTCCAATATAAATGACAAGGGAACCAATCTTTTTATTTAAATACTAATACATTTTCAGTAAGAATGGTACTTTGTCCTATGAAGATATATCCATGCAAAATCCACCTACTGCTATTCCTGAAATGGTTTTACCTCAGAATGCAGGCACGGGCATAAGCTTCTGCTGTGCGAATTATGAAATGCTAGCTTTTTGGCTCCAACGAATAAGCGAAAGTTCAGAAAATGTAATAAAACTACAGGAACTTTCACTTACATGTTTTACTGTTCATATCTTTATAATGAAGTGCACAACTGAAGTATGTTCATTCTTGAGTCACACATGAAATAGCTTTATCCACGTGAAATAGCTTCATCCATTTTTCACTGTGCCTTATCAATTTGTTCATGTGCTGACTGCAGTAGCATGATGTAGTAAACCTGGCTGGAGATAAGCCTTGGCATTAAGTCATATGGCAGACTTCTGGCACAATCATATGTATTCCATATCAAACTAAGGATTACATTATATCTTGATGTTTGAAAAGAAAGTGTGTATTTTTAATGTCCACCTCAACAGTACTCCTTGCTTTGAGTTGACCAAAGGAGGAAGACAAGCGGAGTGGCCACTGTGGACCACGACTTACAGATTACCCACCACAGGCCATTTATTACGGTTATTGGTGGAATTTTGCCTTAAGCTTGTTATTCAAATTTACATAATTAGGTCAGGTGTTGTACTTACTCCTTGCTCGTGGCAACATTTTGGGTGAGAGCACAGGAGCAGTGTGAACGACCAGAACGCAAGCGCCTGTTGTTCATGGCACTGGTGGTTGTGAACAATTTTTTAGTATGAAACACATTTTTGCATCCAAAATTAAAGCGAGGACAAAATGAGCTAAAAAGAAATGCTAAATGCTGCCTTTGCAGTTCATATAATTTTTGCATGATTCCACGAAATAGAAGCAAACTACAAACATGTCGGACAGTCCTAGCCATTCTGCCGAGATAACAAGTAGGACAAAACACATTGGAGAAAATATTGTGACAGAGTGTGAAGCTGTTTGACTTTTGCAATGGTCCCCACTAGATTGAAAATGAGCTGCTGTCAATCTGCGTTTTGTGATAGGTTGTTATTTCCATTGCCAAGGTCCCTAGGTAAAGGGTTCACCGAGCGGTTTGAGTTACTGGCAGAGCTACTGGCCCCTCCGCTGATTCGTTCCGTCTATTTAAAGTGCGCGTGCAGCATGAAGAACATGTACGACTTTTCTGCAATTTACTTGTTTGAGTACACAGTATCACGGAGCAGTAATAAATGGACTACGTCCACCAATATAAATAACAGTAACACTTATTATGTATAACAATGCAAACACCACAGAATCCTAGTACACTTTACCGAGCTACATAAAAATACATTATTTCGAAGGTTAGGATCATTGAGTTTTAAGCCAGCCTTACAGTCAACAACATACTGTGCATTCTTTCTTGATTCCATTTGCCTCGCGATTTGAACGGCGACAAACGTCTCTTGCGGAGTATAAAGCAAGTTTAACCGTGCACCCACCTTTTTTTTTTATTTTTTAAAGATGATCTGTGCTAGAACTGTTCGGATGAGATTCTGTGTTGTTCACAGGCAATGTACACCTACGTACGGACCAGTTGAAAGTCGCGCTGTCGCAAACAGATGACGTTTCGTCACATGACTCAAAGTTTTGACTGTGAGTCATCTGCGCTGTTAATGGCCCAAGAGGATGACGAAATTGGGCGGGGCATTTAAAAGCGAAACAAAGATGTGCACCCGGTAGACGACTGGATATCTTGCTTGGATTGGAATGCCCATAGCTGCCAAGGTTTCAGATTGCTATATGTGACGTTTTCATAATTATAGGGAAATTATGAGTCACATTCAACGACTATGAGTGACACTTTCTGGCAAGTAAAATCGAGCAATGAAAAGGAGGTAAACATGAATATCAGAAATTACACCCATTTGAGCAACCAAAAGCAAATTTTCATAGCATAGCTAGTCAGTGCAACAGTAAGAGATCATGATGTACACCATAACAAACAAGATTTCAGGTTGTCCTCATATGCTATATTGTAGTGTTTTGCTTTAACTTAGAATTCTTGAGCCCACAATGTTCTGGACTCAAGAATTCTAAGTGGAATGTTTAGGTTTTAAAACTGTACTGGTTGAGGTTTGAGGGGCTGAGGGAGCTGGTTGCTGCGCAGCATTAATTTATCAATAAAACGTATTGACTCAACTTCGTTGTATCCCGACGTGATTACTACAGATTTGTAATGAGACGATCTGGTAAATTGGATGCTGCAGAACCCACAACGTGTTAAGCATCGAAACATCGACTAGCATCGTGTAAGAAAATTCGGAAGCCGATGTTAAGGTCTGAATAAGAAAAAAAAAAAGGCAGCAGCGAAGCTTACCTCAAAGAAACGTATCACCGCTGAAGTTCTGGTTGAGATTGCCGGAGGATTGCGGAGGCGCCGTTTGGGTTCGTCACGAAGTGGATGGGAGTTGGCGTTGTAGCTGTTGCTCTGCGTCGCACGCCATCTTGGGAGAGCACGTACCCGAGAAAGGAAGCGTGTGGTGATGAAACGTCATTGCCATAGAAACACAGCGAAGGAAATTGCAGACGGGAACATCCAGTGACGAAAAGCGGACGAAGAGAGGAAAAAAGAAACGAAGGATAGTGTGCAGTGGTCGCAGCGGACTCGGTTTTCAAGTACAAACGCTGTGCAAGTATTGCCTTGATGTGACAGATCATATTTGCTTGAAAAAGTGTACATTTTGCTTTTGTGTGGAAGAACGGTGACACGCACACCAGAACTAATATTTTATCTTGCGTGTTAAGGAACGGTGACACGCACACCATAAAGAGTTCTAACATTGCAGTTTTAGTGGAAAATTCGGGGGTTGTGTGGCATGTACACCTTATTAGATCCATAAAGTATTGCTTATTCTAGTAGAGAAGAGTGTTGATGGACTATAGGACACAATAATTCCGAAAAGTAGATACATTTTATTTTTTTGTTAAAAAAAAAAATTGTAGAAAAAAGAGTGTTTCTGTTGTGTAGAACAAAAGTAGTAATGTAAAAATAGTAGTAGCAACATCAAAGGAAAATATAGATATTTAGGGTGCAACAGCACAATAATAAGGGTGGCACATATTGGAGTACGTTTTGGATAAGAATATTAATTGGTTTTTTTGGGTTACATTTAGTTCCTGTATAGCATAAGGAAAAATGCAATCTATTTCTCCTCCTCCACCTTTTCTGGAAACACCTGGGGATCCACCCATTTCGTGGACAAAATGGTATGACGCATTTTTAACATATATTGGCGCCATTGGTGGTTCACGGTATAGGGCAGAAAGAAAGAAGTGTCTTTTATTAAATGTCTTGGGATTTGAAGGGAGGGAGATTTTTAAACATTTGCCTCCTTTAATACATGTTGGTGGTGAGGAAGGAGATATTGATGAGTTTCAAGAAACAGTCAAAAAACTAGAGTTGCGTTTTGACATCCAACCCAGTTTGGTAGTTGAAAGACATACATTTTTAAAAAGGGAACAGAAAATAGGTGAAAAAGTTGAAGATTTTATTTCCGCCTTACGTGTTCTTAGTGCTGAGTGTCAATATGAAGGTTTCAGAGACCAATTGATAAGAGATCAGTACATTTGTAAGTGCAATGACAAAAGTATACAACAAAAGTTATTGTCGCTTGGAAATCCCACGTTAGAGGAAACGATACGGATTGCAAAAAGCATAGAACTTTCAAAGTTGTCTGTCAAAGAACTTGAGTGAAAAGCCTCAATTTCAACCGACAAAGAAGAAGAGTGTATTAATGCAGTAAGAGCAAAGGAAAACAAGAACTCAAATTACTATCGTGGTGACAATAAGTTTTTCAAACAAACGAATATTTGTTTTAAGTGTGGAAATTCTCCGCATTTTAGGTCTGGACGCGCATGCCCTGCTAGAAGTGTAACTTGTAGGGCGTGTGGAAAATTGGGTCATTTTGCTAAGGTCTGCCAAAATGTGAGGAGGAGTTATTCAACCACACAGGATGGAAGGATGAGTAGTGGTGTTCCATCTTCTTCTGCAAATTCCTCTATTGCAAATATTTCGTTGTGTGAACCAAAATGTGATAAATTAAGGAAAATTCAGGATGATCTGAGAGACATGGTGGTTGTGGTTGTGGATGCAAGTCAAGTTTGTAGTGTACAAGATGAGTGTGTGGATCCGTATGTGGATATGGAGATTGGTGGTAAAAATGTTTGTCTTTTGGTTGATTCTGGAGCAAGGATAACAATGGTAACTCAGGAAAAGTTTAAAGAAGTTTGGGGAGTGCGTTCACTATTTCCTCCAGACAGATCGCCTGTTTCTTATGAAGGGAGAACCATTGAATTGGCAGGTTATTTTGAAGACTCTTTAGTTTTCAGAGGAAGGAGGATTTTTGGGAAGATTTACGTAGCCATCAAAGGGGTGAATATTCTCGGATGGTTTCATCAAGGTTTATTCAAAATGGTATTGAGACCAGGTACAAAAGATCAAGTATCCATTCTTCGTGTTGATGATTTCGTTGACTTCTTATCTGAACATTTTCCTGACGTTTTCGGTAATGAGCTTGGATGTGTCAAGGGGTTTATGCATACCATTAAGGTGAAAGATGGTGCTATTCCAGTTAAACATCGTCTCAGGAACGTACCGTTTAGTGTCAGGAGTCAGCTTGAACAAGAGCTTTCTGGTATTTGTAAGAAGGGGATTATAGAACCAGTGGAATCTTCTATTTGGCTTTCTCCGTTAGTGATCGCAAAGAAGAAAAATGACGAGATTTGCGTTTGCATTGACTTAGGCAGTTTAAATAGAAAAATCTGGATAGATTCTCATCCTCTTCCTAATATCCCAGAGATGTTGTCTTTAATCAAGGGGTCGAAGTGGTTCAGTAAGTTAGACCTAGCGTCAGCGTATCATCAGGTCGTTCTTGATCCGGCCTCAAGGCATTTGACTGCTTTTGTTTCGCCCATAGGAACATGGGATCAAAGGGGTGATTGTGTTTCAGGACGATGTGTTGGTTCATGGTGAAACATGTGAGTCGCATGACGAGACCATGTATTGTGTCTTGGAGGCTTTGCGCGAAGGGGGTGTCGTGTTAAAGAAAGAAAAGTGTGTTTTCAGGGTGAAGAAGATTGAATACCTAGGACATGTTCTGTCAGAACAAGGAGTTGAACCAAGACCAGGGTTGGTTAAAGCGATATTAGATTTTTCTCCTCCTGTGGATAAAGCGGGACTTAAGTCATTCATTGGCTTATGTGAGTTTTATTCGCGTTTTGTGCCTGGTTATGCGACAAAGTGTCAACCGTTATCTAACATGCTTAAAAAAAATGTTCCTTTTAAATGGGACACTGAATGTGATGAAATCTTTAAATGGGTCAAAAATGATCAGTCCAAGAGTTCTCAAACCCTTCATTCCAGATGTCCCTTGCGTTGTCACTGTCGATGCTAGTGGGTTGGGTTTGGGAGCTGTTCTCACGCAGATGGTTAATGGAGTTGAGCATACCACTGGGTTTGCATCAAGAGTCTTGCGTGGGTCTGAACTTAATTTTTCGGTAATTGAAAAGGAACTGCTTGCATGTTGGTGGGCAATTCGGAAGTTTAATCCGTACATTTGGGGCAGACATTTTAAGCTAAGAACTGATCACAGTCCGCTTGTTTCAATTTTGTCTGGGGATAAAATCAAAGAACATACGCCCAGGATAGCACGTTTATCTACTAAATTATTGCAATATGATTTTGAGGTTAGTCACATTCAAGGTTCTAGGAATATTTGTACAGATTACTTTTCTAGGCACCCTGTTGAATCAAAGCTGGATATGGAGGATGAGGATGAAGAGGAGTGTTTTGTAGCCTCTGTGGGTTTGGATGAAATGTGTGCTGTGAGTGAAGTTGAATGGAGAGATTTTCTTTCTAAGGATACATTATTGGGTGATGTCATTAGGTGTGTGAAGGAAGGTTGGCCTAGGGAAAAGAATGTAAAATTTTCTCTCCAAACTTTCGTTAAAGTTGCACCTGAACTTTCAATTGAGGATGGCTTACTTGTACGCGGAGATAGATTGGTCCCTCCTGGCATGTTAAGAGCGAGGTTGATGCAGGGAGCACACGAAGGTCATTTGGGTAGAACCCTCACGAAGAGGAGACTTCGTGAACGTTTTTTGTGGCCACAGATGGACAATGATGTGGATTTGTTTGTAGGGGGTTGTGTGATTTGTTCTGGTTCGGATAAGAGTTTAAAAGTCCATACTCCTCCCTTGCAGCCTATTGTTCTACCAAACAAACCTTGGGAGAAGATAGGAATAGATTTGGTTGGACCATTTAACGTGCTTCCTAGTAACTCAAAATTTGCGATTTTTGCAATTGATTATTACTCAAAATGGCCAGAGGTACGTTTCATTGACTAACCTAATTCTAAGAATATCATTGATTTTTTAAAGGATATTATCCTCCGTGAAGGGTTTCCATCCACAATTGTCAGTGATAATCCCGACGTGATTACTACATATATACAGAGCACAAGTCCTAAAAAGAGTAGTGGGGGGACGCTCCAAGTTAGGTGGTGTCACTGGAAGTGACGTTACGAAAGGTAGTCTCCTCTTATTACAGGGAGACCCGCTTCACTTGGGGGGCCATGTTAACACACTGTGGAATGTAGCGTATGAAGGCAGCTATGGACTGATAATTTCTACTTGTAATGTATTCCAATGTGTGTCGACGTGTAATGATAAATCTACGTTTGTGATACATTTTACCCGGATATATTGCTTACAGCGTCATTAACGTGAGCAGTGCCTTTGTATCTATGTCTGCTGTCTGTGTCTATAGTGTCTGAAGTAATGAGCAGTTCAAGCTACCAGTTGTAATATCGCGAGAGGCGATGGGACAGCCCACGCCTCTCGCCACGATAGGGGTCATTTAATTATATGCCAACCCCCAGTTTGAAATGTTGGGAAGTGGTCTCGACCAAGGCCGAGACCACGTGATAAAGTTAATAAAGAGCCAGGCGCTCTGGGCGGGGTTAGTTCAGAGCTAACCACGACACTGTGACCTGTGTGCTGTGTAATTATTCAGCGTCGTGGGCCCAGACCCCCACGACACCACACTGGCGAAGAGGTGGTGCCAGCTGCCGCTGCCCGACCTCAATCTCACCGTGCCAAGCACCTACCGTTCACACGCTTCTGCCGGTCGCCGTGCGGCCCCTCCCGCGGGTGTGCCTCACTCTCTGCGAGCATTGCCGGAGGCCTCCCGCTGATCAACGCGACCTCGTAGCGGCCTAAATTCACCGCTGAAGAGCGCCTGCGGTGCTGCCGTATTGGAGACGCCTGCAGCATGTATGCCGATGCCCTGCGAACCGCCGTTGTCAACGCGGTGAGTGTTCGCGTGCGCTCTGCTGCCCCCTTTGGCGGATCACCGCCACTGCACCCACTGGGCTTTCACCCGGCAGAGACGTGCATCTCCCCTTCTATGAGTGCTGCGCAGCAAGCGCCTATACTGCACAGCACATTCAGGTCGTCTGGCCACCAAGCTCCTACAGCTCCCTCAGGTGCAGATGCCAAACACATCCTGGAAGCTCCACTCCAGGTCTTCCCCGGCCCTACCGTACATCACAGCTCCACGACGCTTCACCGGTGGGTCCTTCCCCCCTGCTGGCGCTGAAGCTGCTGCCTGCCTCCGGGACACGACCCTTGGCTGGAGGTCAGCCCATACTGCTTGTGGTGTGCACGCCCCGGTGTGGCCCCGGACACCGTCTCCTGATGGTTGGCCACCAGTGAAGACACCGCCGCCTGGTTTTCAACACTTGCTTCGTACTGCCGTCTTCGCTCTGGTGCCACACAGACGTCGTGGCGTAGCCCTCCTGCGCCCCTGAGTTTGTCCACTGCGGTGCCACCATGACCACCGCCCCGCCACTGGAGCCCTTTTCCGTAACGGGTCCGCCGCCTTCCCAGGCTGTGCGATGGAAAAAATGGGTGGAACGGCTAGAGACATTCTTTGAAGCTGCTGAGATTAAAGAGCGACGACAGCGGTCCATGTTCCTTCATCTGGGCGGCGCAGAAATCCACAAAATAGCGAAGACCGTACACGAAGCAGGGCCCCCGAAGACCTACGCCACGTTGCGGGATGCCATCACCGCGCATTTCGAGCCATATGCGAACCCAGACTACAAACGTTTCCTCCTCCGCCAAGCGAAACAGCTCCCGGAAGAACCTGTCGACGTATTCTACGCTCGGCTCAAGGAACTAGCGAGCACGTGCACCCTGCCTGATGAAGACGATGAGGTACGAGCACAATTCATACAGGGGTGCGCTTCCTCAAAACTGCGTGAACACGTCCAGGAAGAGCACAACATGGCGATGAAGGACATACTGACCCTGGGACGCTCCAAAGAATTGTCCAAGGCCAGGGCAGCCCATATGGAGCTAAAAACTCCGGCGTCCATCAAAGAGGAACCAGTCTGTGCTATTCAAACCAACCCGCGAGGCCCACGGCAGAAGCCCAGAAGACCCTCAGCCCAAGGACCGGGACATAATCCTAAACTCCGCCTCTATGGATGGTGCGGGGACCCGCTCCCACACGACAGCGCGTGCCTAGCCCAAGGGAAGACGTGCAGTGCCTGTGGTAAAATCAATCACTTCTCCAAAGTCTGTCGCTCAAGGCCATCAAGGCGATCGCAAGGTCCGCCGCGACCAGTGCGCGCGCTGGAGCTGGTACCTGGTGATTCCTCAAGCGGAGACATGGACGATGATGAAGCCGCCGCTGTGCACGTGGTGCACATGCTGCACGCCCTCTCGGCGCCACCGCAAGCTGCACCCATGTGCACTGTTAAAATACAAGGGCATCCGGTAACAACGCTCATTGACACCGGCGCCACAATCAATCTCATGGCCCTCGGCGCATACAGGCTGCTGCCCAACCTGCCAGCGCTCTGCAACACCAACGTTCAAGTGTACGCGTTTGGGACCCACACCCCACTCCGAATGTGCGGGATATTCCAGACGGAAATCTCGCACAGTGACGTCTGTGTTTCCAGAGAAGGTTCAGGTTTTCTACTCGGTTGTCGCACAGCCCAAGAACTGCGACTCATCCAGTTTGTGTTTGTGGTGCAAGCACGTGATTTGGACAGGCTGATATGTGAGTTCGCACCCCTCTTCGACGGGATCGGGTGCCTCAAAGGCCCGGCAGTTCGCCTACACATAGACAAATCAGTCGCACCGGTAGCTCTCAGACACAGGAGAATTGCCTTCCATCTCCGACCAAAAGTGGAATCAGAGCTCCGCATGCTGGAAGCGGCCGGAATCATCGAACGGGTGAGTGGTCCCACACCATGGGTGTCGCCCATCGTGGTCGCGAAAAAACCGAAGCAGCCTGATGCCGTCCGCAAATGCATCGACATGCGGATCCCGAACCTCGCCATCAAACGGGAAAGCCACCTAACTCCAATGGTGGATGACATCATGTGCGAGCTTGCAGGGTCAAAGTGGTTCTCGAAGATGGACCTTCGATCGGGGTACCATCAAGTCCACTCGCGTCCAATCACGACGTTCTCCACCCACGCCAGCTTGTGCCGTTACAAACGCCTGTCTCCCTGGAGGACGACACATGTTGGTGGTAGTCGATGACTTCTCCAGGTACCCAGAGGTAGAATTTGTCTCCTCAACATCCGCAGCAGAAGTCATCCCCAAACTCGAGAAAGTGATAGCCACTCACGGGCTATTTGGAGAACTCAAGACTGACAACGGACCACCGTTCACCAGCACGGAACTCGTGGAGTACCTCGCGTCCCATCGGATAAAGCACCGAAAAATTACGCCTATGTGGCCCCAAGCCAATGGCGAGGTAGAGAGGCTGATGCGGACTCTAAATAAAACCATACAGATTGCGCTGTCAGAGGGGCTCAACCTAGAGTGGGCCGTGTATCAGTTTCTTCGAGAATACCGACTCACCCCTCACTGCACAACAGGGGTGTGTCCGAGCCGCCTATGCTTTGGCCGAGCAGTCACGGACACCATTCCACATGGGAAAAAGCCGCAAATCCTCCGAACCTATCAGACCTCAGGAGAACAAAAACCAATGAGGCGGCATCTCAAAGGAGAAGCGCACTAGAGAGCCCCATCGCTTTGGGTGACCAAGTGCTTGTGCAAGATCGGCATCCCGGAGGGAAGTTCCGGACACCGTTCGAACCAACCCCATGGACTGTCATGGCCATCAAGGGTACCATGGTAACCGCTCTGAGAGGATCTGAGACAGTGACCCGAAATGTGTTGTTCTTTAAGAAAGTCCCTCCCACAGAAGATAGCGACCAAGTGGACACTCCTGAGCGAGAGGGGGCACCCCAAAGGAGACCTGCAATGCCAAGGAAAAGAAATGCTGGACATGGACAACCAAGCCCCAGTGGTCAATCCACCAACCAGCCGTCCTCACCACCATCAGCCCGGGAGTCGGAGGGAGAGCAGAGTGGGACTTCCATTCACGATCCAGCTGACCAGACTCCAGATTCGCAAATGCGCAGCAGTCCAAGCCGGTATCACCTCCGGCCCTGCCCCAAGCTCTCCCAAAGGTACAAAGACTTTGTAACCAGTGGCTAATCGGCGACCCGATGTCGGGTCGCAGCCAGGGTGAGCTGCTGCAATCCAACCCCAAGTAAGACTGTTTCATTTTTGTTATGGTATGACCGTCAGTCAACGGTCAGGACTAGAATGGAATGTTAGACGTTGTTGATAGTTGTTTTCAGTTGTCTCCTGGTTAAGGAGGAATGTAATATCACGAGAGGCGATGGGACAGCCCACGCCTCTCGTCACGATAGGGGTGATTTAATTATATGCAAACCCCCAATTTGAAATGTTGGGAAGTGGTCTCGACCAAGGTTGAGACCACGTGATAAAGTTAATAAAGAGCCCGGGGCTCTGGGCGGGGTTAGTTCGGAGCTAACCACGACACTGTGGCCTGTGTGCTGTGTAATTATTCAACGTCGTGGGCCCAGACCCCCACGACACCATACCAGTCAGCTGGAAGAGCGAAGAAGGACAAGTGCTGAACTGCTGTCAATATGTTCCTGGTGGGGGTCTATTACCAGTGGACTTATTTCCTCCGTACAACCCGCTTCCTGCGCTGCATCGATGCGCAGGTGTGGCTTGGTACGTGCTGTGGCGAGTTCCTTTCAGCAGTCTGCTTGTCGGAATTGGACATGCTCAATGTGGCCAGCTTTTGGGCAGGGGGTGCTGGAGCGGGTAGTACGAAATTTAGTATACCCCCCCATTCTGCATGTTTATATTAATCCGAATAATCAATTAATGGTATTATTATTAATCCGTTTGAAGTGATAACTCACCAATTATATTAACAAAAGAATTACACGTGGCATTTGCATTTTGCAGGGCTAAACTAACTGTGTACTAATATATGTACGCATATTAATGGTATTAAATTGGAATATTGCATGATATATGTTGCTTTTGTGACGTAATTGTAAGTTGCACCAGATGACATCACTGGGTGAATATAAATGCTTTAAATGTTGCTATTATGCTAGATAATTACTTACACATAGGGGAATTAGTGAGGGTTTAACATTTTATTAGCCATTTCAATGTTTTAATTACGTTTTTGTGTTTGTTTTACTTAAGTTGACCATTTGGGCCTTCGTAAAGATGGCCGACTGAGACGCACAACATGACTGCTATCGTTTCACGAGGTTTTGGGTGAAGTGCGCCTGCGCCACCGCCAGCAACAATGGCCTCGTCCTGACCCCAGGAAAGATGTACCAACCATGGTCGTACTGGGAGAGTTGCCAGGACTACAAGACAAAGAACTGTTTTTAAAACCGGAACCAGCAAGTGCGATGACTTAATCTAATGGACTATGTGAGAACTTTACCGAGTGACCCCAAATCCACCAATCAGAACTGTCTAAAACTGATTCTTGATACATTTTGACATTAAAATCATTATAAAAGTCGGTAGAATAGTGAGTTCGGGGCTTGCTGGCTTGCTTGCTTGAAAGGTCGGTCGTTTGATTTGTCTTACTGCGAATTTCCTGATGTTATGCTGACGGAGAGGACGGTGACACTGCTGGACAGCTGTTATCCTGAATCTTTGAGAGACTGAATTGCAGCCTGAATTTGATGAATTTAAAGATTTTTCCACAACTTGACTGACTTAGAGGACGACTAATAGCCAGATTAGGTAAATATGATGTTCTGCGGTTTGGACGATGATTTCTAAAGTTTGCAATTTAATTAGATAAACAATGCTTTGATTCCCGAATACGCACCCCTTGAGGATCGGATTCTAGACGGCTATCTGCCGGACAGGGCCATCTCCCTAACATATAGGAAACTCATTAATAACATGGCGGACCCAATGATGCCCTTGCGAGAGCAATGGACAAGGGATGGAATCGAGTTGGATGATGAGACATGGCAGTCCGCTCTATCCTCCCCTAAAATTGTCACCATTTCGGCGCGTCTTCGGCTTGTCCAGCTAAAAATCCTACACAGAGTATATGTCACGGGGCCCCAACTGGTACACATGGGGAGCTCAATGGATGGCCACTGCAGAAGGGGATGCGCACAGCCAGGCACATTTACCCACATTGTCTGGCACTGTGATCATATACAGACCTACTGGCGAGACACACACGCCATCATGAGCCGGGTACTCAAACTTACCATACTCCCAGAAGCACCTAGATGCCTCCTCAACATATGGGAACCTACTGACCTAGGCACACACGCAATACAATGGGTCACACTGGGCTGCATGATAGCTAAAAGAAATATTGCTCAAGTCTGGGGAGCCGTGCATGCTCCAAAGGTTACAGACTGGGAGGCCGACCTAGACTGGTGTATGCTTAGAGAGAAGACAGTGTACAAAGCAAGAGGCTGCCCTCGAAAGTGGGCTAGGATCTGGACACCCTGGAACGCATACAGAGGGTACATATGTGCCCCACCGGATGAGCCGGAAAGTGATAGTCCCCCCCCATCACCATAACTTCCTCCCCCTATCCTCCCTAGGTTGCATGATCTCTACCACTAAGCTGTATGTAATGGACAGATGGAGCTGTACTCATGTTATATGTCTGCATAAATTTAATAAAAAGAATTTAAAAAAAAAACAATGCTTTGATTAATAGACAAATGTGTTGTGTTGATTATTTGTAGAAATTAGATTAAGAGAAAAGCATAAATAAAAGAATTGATTTACCAAACTACAAAATCAAGTAACTGATTCATCGCCAAATGAGGGGAATATCACGAGGTTTGAAGCTAATAAAAGTATTCAATGCATATTAGGGTTTAGGTGAAAAGATATTCCTTTCATGTCAGCGTATGGAAACTTATCCCTCCCGGGACAGCAGATCAATGAATTGTGAGTGTTGGTGTTATGGGCCCCACCAATGAATGTATTTGAGTTAATGTGTTATTGCGATATTTGGTCTGTGACGAAGGGAGGATTTGACATTCCACGCTGCAACAGTTTTTCTGGTAGCAGAATGATGGTTGTTATTGTTTTGGTTTGGTGATTATAGCTTGTACATTGCTTATCGATTATTGATTATTGATTGGTATTGGTTTATGTATTAACACTCTATGTTGAGTCGTGTCGAGTTTTATGATGTTTGCACGGCTTCTGGGATGTAGGAAGTCGGAAGTTTGTAACGGTTCCGTAGTAGAGCAGAGGTAAGCGCTGCTCTCGGGAAAGACGGAATTGTTGTTGCCCTGTAGGTACACAGGGAGAAACATGTAACGATTGAAGTTGCACGACGCATTGTCTGGGTTCGATTCGTCGACATCGCCGTGTGTTGCCATTAAAGACATTTTCTGTGTGAGAGAAGTGTGTATGATAGTGAAGGTCACCTGTGAAATTTTGGTCTTAGGTACCAGGAGTCCAAATGGCATTCCGATAACGCTTATCACTGGAAAGGTAACAGGTGTTCTCTGAACTTGCTAGAAGGATAAAGTAGAGGGAAGTGCTACTTTGTTAACGCATGTCATAATTCTGTAGTAGGACAGACTGTTCGCTGTTCTCGGGAAAGACAGGATTCTGTGTGAATGTACTACATTTTCTTGTGTGAAAGTGCATGGATGTGAAGGCATTCGGGTTAATTGTGAAACTCTAGTTTTATTTCTCAGGAGCATTGGGTCTCCAACCATGTGTCTTAACTCTGGAGAAACGGTTAGCTAATGCTTGTTAGAAGGGTAAGGTAGAGGGATGTGCTACTTTATCAACAGAAGTAATGATTCCGTAGTTGGGCAGAGGTAAGGGCAGAGGTAAGCGAAGCTCTCGGGAAAGACGGAATTCTTGTGAGAAAGGTCTATTGCTATTCCTTGGTTAGCGAAGCGGACAATGGTGGCGTTTTATGTTGTTACTAACAGAATTGTAACAAAACTTACTGAGTGGATTTTGTAAAGGAGGGGTAGACAGGAGCTGCGGCAGCGGCTGCTGACGTCAGAACGACCACGCTGGGATTGGCCAGTCAGTCGGAAACGTAGAACGCTCCGGATTAGTGCGTTAGTGTACGCCGCGCTAGGAGTGGAGAATCACAGAGTGACGTAAACGCTCCGGATTGGTGCGTTAGTGTGAGTCGCCCTGGGATTGGAGAATTCCAAAAGTGACGTAGACGCTCCGGATTGGTGCGCTAGTGTGAGTCGCGCTACGATTGGACAGAATAGCGGTACAGTTGTAAGGAGAGACTAGCAATACACAGAAGACAGGAAAATGTATTACGATCCACCAGAAAAGGAGAAAAAGTCCTGGTTTGGGAAAATTAAGAAGTGGTTCAAAAAGGACAAACCGATCGTGACAAGGGAAGGACAGTTACTTCCTCCACCGAAATCCCCCGCATCCTTTATGGTTGCGAAATATGGATATCACACCTGTATTTGGTTAGACAATTGGGTCAAGTATACTGAAAAAGACGGAGTGTTGACTTTTCCAGAACAAGTCATTTTGTATATAGGTTTGTATATGGTCTTCGTCCAGAAATTAGTCAGATGATAAAACAGCATACTGTAGACTGGCAAAATAAGAAAATAGACGAAGTACTGAGACATGCTAAATATTTCAGTGATGAGATTGAAGCAAAACAGCGAAAATTGAAAGAAAAGGCTATGTGGGCACAAGTAAAGGTAGCGGAGAGACAGGAAGCTCAATTAGCAGAACAAGCGAATAATACAAGATCAAGACAAAAAAGTTAGTCCTGGGAAAGGTAAAGCAAATATAGAGGAAGCTAAGAAGAAATTTCTGTGTCATAATTGCGGTAGGATAGGGCATTGGAAATCCGAGTGTAAATTTCCCTTGAGTACTAACGATGAAAATGCATCATTGAATCCACAGGTGCAGAATGAGGTGAGTGGTCAACCGCAGCGAAAGCAGCAGGTTGTAACACAACAGAATCAGGTGCCAAAACCACCTTTTCCACAGAGCAAAAATTCCCAGAAGTATAGTAATGAAACGGGATTCTACAACGGAGAACAGGTAAATAAACCACCGCGCGCTAGCGCTGCTTCGCAGTATTGGCTGCAACGCGATGAGAGGGATTCAGAAGAGGGTTATTGACGGTGCCGAAGGGAGGAAGAAGAGTGCGTACTTGGCGCAACTCTAGAAGTAGACCAGACAGGCCCATTTGTAGATGGAAAAGTTAATAATGAAAATATTACTTTCCTAGTTGATACTGGTGCTACTCGATCAACTGTTAGATCAGCTGATGTTAAGAATCTTCCTCTCTCGGATGAAACGATCCAAGTAGTTGGTGTATCCAACAGGCAGATTACAACTTACCTTACAGAACCGGTGAAAGTTAGCATAGGGAAATTTTCTGAAATGCACCGCTTTGTCGTGTGCGACACCAGTCCTGTGAATTTGTTAGGTAGAGATTTGTTGTGCAAGATGAACTGCACTATATTTTGTACCCCAGATGGAATAGCATTTGAAACACCAGATGATGATGTGCTGTATAAAATGACAATGGCAAACAGGGAGAAGGAGGTTACTGAAACCTATGCTGTATTTAACCCTGACGAATTACCTAAAGAATTAAAACAATCTGTTAAAGCAGAAGTTTGGGATTTCACCAGAGAAGACGTAGGATTAATGAGAAATGTAGATCCAGTAAAAATAACAGTAAAAGAAGGAGTAAGTTATCCAAATGTCCCTCAATATAAATTGATACCTGAAATAATCGAAGGAGTGACTCCTGTGATTGAAAAAATGATAAAACAAGGTATTTTGAGAGAAATAATGAGTAGTCCATGTAATTCACCAATAATGGGACTGAAAAAGCCTAGTGGGAAGTTCAGGATAGTATAAGATCTGAGAAAGATAAACAAAATTGTTGTGTCATGCTGTCCCATTGTACCGAATCCATCTGTGATTTTATATCAGATTCCCCATGACGCAGAATGGTATACAGTGATTGATCTATGCCATGCTTTCTTTTCCATCCCATTGCACCATGACAGTCAGCAAATTTTTACATTTCGTTTCGGTGAGCGTATTTTGGCTTGGTGCCAAATTCCACAGGGGTATACAGAAAGCCCCTCAATATTTAATCAGCTATTGTAGAAGTCCTTGGAAAATCTAGAAATGCCAGAAAATTCAGTGTTAGTTCAATACATCGATGACCTACTTGTGGCATCGAAAACCCGTGAAGCTTGTGAGGTAGACACAATAGCCTTGCTGAATCATTTGGCAGATGGAGGACTAAAAGTGTCACCATCAAAATTACAATTTTGTAAGAAGGAAGTACAATATTTAGGACATAACATTGAAAAAGGACTGAGAAGAATAACAATAGACAGAATCAGGATCATAAAAAGAATGAGTCCACCTATGACCCAAAGAGAAGTGAGAATGTTTCTGGGAATGGTTGGATATTGTCATCAATGGATCAGCAATTTTTAGTTGATCGCAAAACCTTTGGTACGACTGACAAGAAGTGATGTGAAAGATCCCATTGATTTGAACAAAGAGGAATTGGCAGCATTCAAAAAATTGAGAGATGGGTTGTGTGAAGCACCTGCATTGGGTATGCCTGATTATGAGAAAGAATTTGAGTTGTATTGCAGTGAGAGAAATGGATGTGCACTCTCTCTTCTAATACAGAAGCATGGAAAACTGAGGAGACCAATTGCATATTTTTCATCAATGTTGGACCCGGTCGCTGTAGCCCTACCTGGGTGTTTGAAAGCAGTAGCTGCTACATGTCGGAGTTTGGAACAGAGTGAGGGAATTGTGATGGGATATCCTGTGAAAGTGTTTGTACCTCATGATGTGGCGATCCTTTTAACAAGGAGTCGTACTCCGTATATGACACAGAGTCAGCTGACTAAGTATGAAAAGGTCATATTAGGTGCAACAAATGTAAGTCTTGTGAGATGTTTGAATGTGAATCCTTCAACATTGTTACCTGATGCTGAGAATGTGGAAGTAAGAGATGAAGCAGATCATGACTGTCTGGATGTACTTGATTTTTGTACAAACCCACGACCTGACATAAAAGATGAACCTTTACCAGAAAGTGATTTCATTATGTTTGTTGATGGGTCTTGTTTGAGGACAGATGATGGAGTGTTAAGTGCAGCATATGCGGAATGCACAGTTGCAGCAGTAATGGAAGCATCCTATTTGAAAGGAGTAAAATCGGCCCAAGTAGCTGAACTCGTTGCTTTGACGAGAGCATGCAAGATTGGGAAACGTGTGAGAGTGACTGTGATAACTGATAGCCAGTATGGCTATGGAGTTGTCCACGACTTCGGCCAGATATGGCTGCAGAGAGTATTCTTAACCTCAAGTGGAACTCCCATTAAGAATGCTGAAGTGGTTGTAAAGTTGCTTGAGGCAATACAGCTGCATAGGCAATTGGCTGTTGTAAAGTGTGCTGCCCATTGTCGCTGTGGTGATTATATCGCTGCTGGAAATAAATTTGCGAATGACATGGCACAATACTGTGCACGAAATCAGAATTCAATTAATCGGGCTAAGGAAAAAGAGGTGATTTCTTGCTCTTTGATGTTTACTAACACTGTGGGAACATGGGAAGAAGTAAGACAATTGCAGGAAGAAGCAGGAGAGGAGGAAATGAAGCAGTGGGTAAAAGCAGGATGTGCACCCAGAGAAAAAGATCATGGGTGGGTCTATCAAGATGGAAGACCAGTCATGCCTGATAGCATGATGTCTGCCATGGCACGGATGTATCATAGACAGGGACACATAGGGAGAGACGCTATGATCAGGTCCTTTAAACAAACCTGGTATAATGCAAATTTCAGACTTGTAGCAGAAAGTCTTTGTCAGAGATGCCTAATATGTCAGCAATACTATCCAGGAAGAAAGACAGTAGTGAGTCTAGGAACAATAGGTCGAGAAGGAGGGCCTTTTACCAGAATGCAAGTGGATTTCATTGAAATGCCCCCCTGTAACAGGTTGAGGTATTGTTTGGTTATGGTCTGTCTATTTTCCAGATGGGTAGAGGCATTTCCAACAAGAAGAAATGATGGGATGACAGTGGCAAAATTACTTTTGAAGGAATTTATCCTTAGATTTGGGTTCCCAGTGACAATTGAATCAGATCGAGGTGGACATTTTCATAATGAGATCATAAAACTGATTTGTCGAGCATTGAATGTACGACAAAAACTACATTGTGCCTACCGACCAGAGGCTTCTGGTGTGGTGGAACAGATGAATGGTACTATCAAAAACAGGATAGGGAAAATGTGTTTAGCCACAGGTATGAAATGGCCTGATGTCTTGCCTCTAGTACTCATGACTATTAGATCAATTCCAGACAGAACTACAGGGTTAAGTCCTCATGAAATCATCATGGGACGAGCCATGCGCCACATGTTTATACCAGTCAACAAGCTGATGACTATAACTGATGACATGGTGTTGGAATACTGCAAAAGCCTGGTTGACGCAGTTAATTCTGTGTTTCATCAGGTTGGAGCGGATGCCACTACCCTTGAAAAGAAGCCAGCCCGTGATCTAAGCCCAGGGGACTGGGTAAGAATAAAAGTCCACAGAAGAAGAAACTGTTTGGTTCCAAGGTGGGGAAAACCAAGACAAGTCATCTTGACCACAACAACAGCTGTGAAGTGTGCTGGATTGAAGAACTGGATCCATACAAGTCATACTTTGAGAATTCCAAATCCAGTAGACAGCACAGAAAACAAGTTTTTTAATGAATCAGAATCCAGTACTGAGTCAGATGACGGAGAGCCAAAAGACAAAGAAAACCCTGAAAGGGGGGAAACAGAACCAAGTTTAACTTTTGTCCCCAGAAGTAGTTCCCTGAGGAGAAGGTTACAGATTTCTGATACCAGTTCAGACTCAGAAACAGAACAAGGAGCACAGTCTTCCAGGAAAGAACAAGGAAAGAACAAAGAAAAAGACTGTGAAGAGACGATAAAAGAGATTCATGAGAAGGAAGTGCCAGATGAAAAATTAAGAGAAATTCCACCTGAAACAACACATTTAGATGGACAGGTGCCAGATACAGAGAGAGAGGGAAAAATTATTGCGGAAGACCCCCGAGGAGGTGTAGGGAACTCCAACATCCAGTTAGAAACAGGGACAAGTAGTCAGCAGGAAGATTGCGTGTCGGAGATTCGAGGAGGGACAGAAGTAGGGAAAACAAGTGGTGGAAAAAGAAACTGTTGAAAGCAAAAAGCAAGTTGAAACAGAGTCAGAGGAAAGCGAAGATGAAATACCTGAAGGTCGAGTTCTAAGAAAGAAAGCTTGGAGAACTGAAAAGAACGATAAAGGGAGTAAATTGAAAAGAACTGCAAAAGATGATGTTTGGCCGAATAAAATAAAAAGATTGAGATATCGATTGACACGAGTAAATTCACCAAGGGCTGAACAGGTGAATGAAGTGACGAGTCAGGAGAAATCAAAAGAAGAAGAAACAATTGTAGTTAAAGAAAGCAAAAGAACAAGGAAACCTAACCAGAAGTATTAATCACCAGAATGGACGTATGTGGCCCTGCCTGAAGTAAAAGAAGAGGCGGATAGCCAAGGAAATCCAGAGGTGGTTGTATCGGAAATGGTAGAGGAAGACGAAGAATCGGAAATCCTGAGAGTTATCTTGTCCGATATTGGAGAAGAAGCGGATGTTCAGGACATTCTGTATACCGAAAATGAAGGAAAAGTGAAAAATGATGAAATGCCAAACTGAATGAGACAAGAAAACTATTGATGAAAAGACAATTAAATACCGAAAAAGACATCAATCAATCAATCAATCAAGACATTTATAGAGCGGGTCTCAAGGCGCTGGGGGGGGGGGGTGCCGCTACTGCTCGAACAGCCAGGTCTTAAGCTTCTTCCTGAAGGAGGGGTGGTCTTGGGTCAGGCGCAGGTCGGCCGGGAGGGAGTTCCAGGTCTTGGCGGCCAGGTAGGAGAAGGACCTATCTCCTGTAGTGGCTCTGCGGATGCGTGGGACGGCGGCGAGGGCGTGGCTGGCAGAACGGAGGTGGCGTTTGGGAGCGTAGAAGTTGATGCGGTTGTTGAGGTAGCTCGGCCCTTGATCGTGGAGAGCTTTGTGTGCGTGGGTAAGGAGGCGGAAGGTGATTCTCTTGTTGACCGGGAGCCAGTGCAGGTCTCTTAGGTGTCCGGAGATGTGGCTGTGTCGTGGGATGTCGAGGATGAGTCTGGCTGAGGCGTTCTGGATGCGCTGGAGTCTCTTCTGGATCTTGGCGGTGGTTCCGGCGTAGAGTGCGCTGCCGTAGTCCAGTCGGCTGGTGACGAGGGCCTGGGTGACGGTCTTCCTGGTCTCTGCGGGGATCCACCAGAAGATCTTCCGAAGCATGCGCAGGATGTTGAAGCACGACGAGGAGACGGCGTTGACTTGCCTGGTCATGGAGAGGGAGGAGTCCAGGATGAAACCCAGGTTGCGTGCGTGGTCCGTCGGTTTGGGTGCGGGGCCTAGGGCGGGGGGCCACCAGGAGTCGTCCCAGGCGGAGGGCGAGGAGCCCAGGATGAGGACCTCCGTCTTATCTGAGTTCAGTTTCAGGCGGCTCGTCGTCATCCACTCGGCTACCTCTCTCATCCCTTCGAGCAGGTTGGCTCTGGCGGCGGCGGGGTCGTTAGTCAGGGAGAGGATCAGCTGGGTGTCGTCGGCGTAGGAGATTATGTTGAGGTTGTGTTGGCGTGCGATGGCCGCGAGGGGGCTCATGTAGACGTTGAAGAGAGTAGGGCTCAGCGAGGATCCTTGAGGGACGCCGTAGATGACTTTGGTGGCCTCTGATTTGTACGGTGGTAGGCGGACTCTTTGTGTTCTTCCGTCGAGGAAGGAGACGATCCATCCCAGTGCCTTCTCCTGGATTCCGACGTTGCTGAGGCGCTGCACTAGGGTGCGGTGGCAGACCGTGTCGAAGGCCGCGGAGAGGTCTAGGAGGATGAGGGCCGCTGTTTCTCCGTTGTCCATCAGGGTTCGGATGTCGTCAGTGGCGGTGATGAGGGCGGTCTCGGTGCTGTGGTTGGCACGGAATCCCGACTGCGATGGGTCGAGGGATCCGTTCGTCTCGAGGAAGGCGGCCAGCTGTTTGTTGACGGTGTTTTCGATGACTTTGGCTGGAAACGGGAGTAGAGAGATGGGGCGGTAATTCTTGAGTTCGGTGGGGTCTGCTGTGGGTTTCTTGAGTAGAGCGCTGAGTTCGGCGTGCTTCCAGCTCTCGGGGAAGGTGGCGGTGTCGAATGAGGTGTTGATGATGTCCCGCAGGTGGGGTGCGATGACAGCGTCGGCTTTGTTGAAGACGTGGTGAGGGCAGGGGTCGGTCGGAGATCCGGAGTGGATGGAGTTCATCATGTGGACGGTGTCTTCGGTGTTGACTGGGGTCCAGGCGCGGAGGGTGGTGGTGGGTGGCGTTGCTGTGGTCGTGGCGTGCGTCGGTTGAGTGCTGAAGCTGTTGTGTATGTCTGCGATTTTGTTGTGGAAGTAGGAGGCGAGGGAGTTGCAGAGGTCTTGCGATGGGGTGATGTCGTTGTTTCCGGCGTTGGGGTTGGAGAGCTCTTTCACGATGTTGAAGAGTTCCTTGCAGTTGTGTGCGTTGTTGTCCAGCTGGTCCTTGAATGCAGTTTTCTTGGCGGTGCGGATCAATTGGTGGTGTTTCCGGGTGGCGAGCTTGAGGGTGGTCCTGTTGTCCGGCGTGGGTTCCTTTCTCCAGGCTTTCTCGAGGGCTCGGCAGTTCTTCTTGGAGCTCTTGAGTTCGTCGGTGAACCATGGGGCTCTCTTATTGCCTGGTCTGCTGGGCGGGATCCTCAGAGGGGCGAGTTCGTCTGCGCATTTGCTGATCCACTTCGAGAGGTTGTCGGCGGCCTGGCTGGGGTTCGCTGAGCTGGCCGGAGGGTGCTGGCTCAGGGAAGCGGCGAGCTGGTCGGCTGTGATCTTGTTCCAGCTTCTTCGGGCAACCTGTTGCTGGTGGTGGTGGATCGTCGTTCTACTGAAGGTGAAGTGGATGCATCTGTGGTCCGTCCAGTGGAGTTCTGTGGCGTGGCTGAAGGCGATGTCTTTGCTGGATGAGAAGATGGCGTCGAGTGTGTGTCCGGCGAGGTGGGTGGGTGTGGATACCAGCTGCTTGAGTCCAAGGTTGGCGAGGTTGTCGAGCAGGGTGCTGGTGTTGCAGTCGTTGTTGTTCTCCAGGTGGAAGTTGAAGTCCCCTAGGAGGATGTAGTCGGCGGAGGGGAGGGCGTGCGGGCTGACGAAGTCGGCGATGTCCTCGCTGAATTGAGTGCGTGGTCCCGGAGGTCGGTAGATCAAGGTGCCTCTGAGGGTGGTCTTCGGGTCGGTGTGAATCTGGAAATGCAGGTGTTCGGCGGAGGGTGGGGTGTTGTCAGTGCTGGTCGTGATGCGGATGGTGTTCTTGTGGATGATGGCGATGCCTCCTCCCACCTGGTTGGCGTTGCGGTCCCTCCGGGTGATCTTGTAGCCTTCTGGGATGGCGATGGCGATGTCGGGTGCTGAGGAGGCGTTCATCCAGGTCTCCGTGATGAAGGCAACGTCAGGGGCTGTGGCGTCTAGGAGGTTCCAGAGTTCGATGGCGTGTCTGTGGATGGTGCGGGTGTTGAGCAGGATACACTTGAGGTGGTTGCTGCTGGTGTTCGGCTTGGCAGGTGCTGGTGCCGGGCAGGTCCGGATACAGGTGAACTTACAGGCGAGGCAGCTGAAGGGCCCGTGGGTGTGCCTCGGGGTAGCTCGATAGCATCCCTGGGTCCTGCCGGTGTTGAGTGCGATGAGGGTGGCGGCGGTGTACGTCAGGCGGGTCGGTCGGGGTCCTCGTGGGCCAGGGGTTCGGGCCCTGGGCGCGGGCCAGGCACGGACGGGCGCAGACGGGCTTACCTTTGGCGCACCTTCGGCGCACAATCGGCGCGCCCGCTGCGCGTGCACGCTGCGCGTTCGCACGGTCGCCATATATGGCGAAGTGCGCGGGTGGGCGGAGCAGCTGGGAGGCGGGAGCGGGGAGGGTACAGAAAGAAAAAAGGGGCGGGGTCAGCGGTGGTGGCGGGAAGCGGGGAGCGGGGAGGGATGAGACGGGGCGGCTGAAGGAACTGGCAACACAGGCAAGAATGGGGGACAAAAGTACAAGTTAACAACAAAAACAAATCACAATACAGTCAGAGGCAGAGGCACAGGGCAAGAAGCGAGCAGAGACCACGCCGCTCGAAGTCAGGGGGCGTGGTCACGCGGCGGAGCCGGGGCAGCGAAGCAGAGGCTGGAAGGCACACGCAGCAGCTGGTGGCCGTGCGGCGCGGGGGTGTCCTAGAACTAGGTCACACTCACCTGCGTCGCACGGTCGCCATATATGGCCAAGTGCGCGGGTGGGCGGAGCAGCTGGGAGGCGGGAGCGGGGAGGGTACAGAAAGAAAAAAGGGGTGGGGTCAGCGGGGAGCGGGGAGCGGGGAGGGATGAGACGGGGCGGCTGAAGGAACTGGCAACACAGGCAAGAATGGGGGACAAAAGTACAAGTTAACAACAAAAACAAATCACAATACAGTCAGAGGCAGAGGCACAGGGCAAGAAGCGAGCAGAGACCACGCCGCTCGAAGTCAGGGGGCGTGGTCACGCGGCGGAGCCGGGGCAGCGAAGCAGAGGCTGGAAGGCACACGCAGCAGCTGGTGGCCGTGCGGCGCGGGGGTGTCCTAGAACTAGGTCACACTCACCTGCGTCGCACGGTCGCCATATATGGCCAAGTGCGCGGGTGGGCGGAGCAGCTGGGAGGCGGGAGCGGGGAGGGTACAGAAAGAAAAAAGGGGCGGGGTCAGCGGTGGTGGCGGGAAGCGGGGAGCGGGGAGGGATGAGACGGGGCGGCTGAAGGAACTGGCAACACAGGCAAGAATGGGGGACAAAAGTACAAGTTAACAACAAAAACAAATCACAATACAGTCAGAGGCAGAGGCACAGGGCAAGAAGCGAGCAGAGACCACGCCGCTCGAAGTCAGGGGGCGTGGTCACGCGGCGGAGCCGGGGCAGCGAAGCAGAGGCTGGAAGGCACACGCAGCAGCTGGTGGCCGTGCGGCGCGGGGGTGTCCTAGAACTAGGTCACACTCACCTGCGTCGCACGGTCGCCATATATGGCCAAGTGCGCGGGTGGGCGGAGCAGCTGGGAGGCGGGAGCGGGGAGGGTACAGAAAGAAAAAAGGGGCGGGGTCAGCGGTGGTGGCGGGGAGCGGGGAGGGATGAGACGGGGCGGCTGAAGGAACTGGCAACACAGGCAAGAATGGGGGACAAAAGTACAAGTTAACAACAAAAACAAATCACAATACAGTCAGAGGCAGAGGCACAGGGCAAGAAGCGAGCAGAGACCACGCCGCTCGAAGTCAGGGGGCGTGGTCACGCGGCGGAGCCGGGGCAGCGAAGCAGAGGCTGGAAGGCACACGCAGCAGCTGGTGGCCGTGCGGCGCGGGGGTGTCCTAGAACTAGGTCACACTCACCTGCGTCGCACGGTCGCCATATATGGCCAAGTGCGCGGGTGGGCGGAGCAGCTGGGAGGCGGGAGCGGGGAGGGTACAGAAAGAAAAAAGGGGCGGGGTCAGCGGTGGTGGCGGGAAGCGGGGAGCGGGGAGGGATGAGACGGGGCGGCTGAAGGAACTGGCAACACAGGCAAGAATGGGGGACAAAAGTACAAGTTAACAACAAAAACAAATCACAATACAGTCAGAGGCAGAGGCACAGGGCAAGAAGCGAGCAGAGACCACGCCGCTCGAAGTCAGGGGGCGTGGTCACACGGCGGAGCCGGGGCAGCGAAGCAGAGGCTGGAAGGCACACGCAGCAGCTGGTGGCCGTGCGGCGCGGGGGTGTCCTAGAACTAGGTCACACTCACCTGCGTCGCACGGTCGCCATATATGGCCAAGTGCGCGGGTGGGCGGAGCAGCTGGGAGGCGGGAGCGGGGAGGGTACAGAAAGAAAAAAGGGGCGGGGTCAGCGGTGGTGGCGGGGAGCGGGGAGGGATGAGACGGGGCGGTTGAAGGAACTGGCAACACAGGCAAGAATGGGGGACAAAAGTACAAGTTAACAACAAAAACAAATCACAATACAGTCAGAGGCAGAGGCACAGGGCAAGAAGCGAGCAGAGACCACGCCGCTCGAAGTCAGGGGGCGTGGTCACGCGGCGGAGCCGGGGCAGCGAAGCAGAGGCTGGAAGGCACACGCAGCAGCTGGTGGCCGTGCGGCGCGGGGGTGTCCTAGAACTAGGTCACACTCACCTGCGTCGCACGGTCGCCATATATGGCCAAGTGCGCGGGTGGGCGGAGCAGCTGGGAGGCGGGAGCGGGGAGGGTACAGAAAGAAAAAAGGGGCGGGGTCAGCGGTGGTGGCGGGAAGCGGGGAGCGGGGAGGGATGAGACGGGGCGGCTGAAGGAACTGGCAACACAGGCAAGAATGGGGGACAAAAGTACAAGTTAACAACAAAAACAAATCACAATACAGTCAGAGGCAGAGGCACAGGGCAAGAAGCGAGCAGAGACCACGCCGCTCGAAGTCAGGGGGCGTGGTCACGCGGCGGAGCCGGGGCAGCAAAGCAGAGGCTGGAAGGCACACGCAGCAGCTGGTGGCCGTGCGGCGCGGGGGTGTCCTAGAACTAGGTCACACTCACCTGCGTCGCACGGTCGCCATATATGGCCAAGTGCGCGGGTGGGCGGAGCAGCTGGGAGGCGGGAGCGGGGAGGGTACAGAAAGAAAAAAGGGGCGGGGTCAGCGGTGGTGGCGGGAAGCGGGGAGCGGGGAGGGATGAGACGGGGCGGCTGAAGGAACTGGCAACACAGGCAAGAATGGGGGACAAAAGTACAAGTTAACAACAAAAATAAATCACAATACAGTCAGAGGCAGAGGCACAGGGCAAGAAGCGAGCAGAGACCACGCCGCTCGAAGTCAGGGGGCGTGGTCACGCGGCGGAGCCGGGGCAGCGAAGCAGAGGCTGGAAGGCACACGCAGCAGCTGGTGGCCGTGCGGCGCGGGGGTGTCCTAGAACTAGGTCACACTCACCTGCGTCGCACGGTCGCCATATATGGCCAAGTGCGCGGGTGGGCGGAGCAGCTGGGAGGCGGGAGCGGGGAGGGTACAGAAAGAAAAAAGGGGCGGGGTCAGCGGTGGTGGCGGGAAGCGGGGAGCGGGGAGGGATGAGACGGGGCGGCTGAAGGAACTGGCAACACAGGCAAGAATGGGGGACAAAAGTACAAGTTAACAACAAAAACAAATCACAATACAGTCAGAGGCAGAGGCACAGGGCAAGAAGCGAGCAGAGACCACGCCGCTCGAAGTCAGGGGGCGTGGTCGCGCGGCGGAGCCGGGGCAGCGAAGCAGAGGCTGGAAGGCACACGCAGCAGCTGGTGGCCGTGCGGCGCGGGGGTGTCCTAGAACTAGGTCACACTCACCTGCGTCGCACGGTCGCCATATATGGCCAAGTGCGCGGGTGGGCGGAGCAGCTGGGAGGCGGGAGCGGGGAGGGTACAGAAAGAAAAAAGGGGCGGGGTCAGCGGTGGTGGCGGGAAGCGGGGAGCGGGGAGGGATGAGACGGGGCGGCTGAAGGAACTGGCAACACAGGCAAGAATGGGGGACAAAAGTACAAGTTAACAACAAAAACAAATCACAATACAGTCAGAGGCAGAGGCACAGGGCAAGAAGCGAGCAGAGACCACGCCGCTCGAAGTCAGGGGGCGTGGTCACACGGCGGAGCCGGGGCAGCGAAGCAGAGGCTGGAAGGCACACGCAGCAGCTGGTGGCCGTGCGGCGCGGGGGTGTCCTAGAACTAGGTCACACTCACCTGCGTCGCACGGTCGCCATATATGGCCAAGTGCGCGGGTGGGCGGAGCAGCTGGGAGGCGGGAGCGGGGAGGGTACAGAAAGAAAAAAGGGGCGGGGTCAGCGGTGGTGGCGGGAAGCGGGGAGCGGGGAGGGATGAGACGGGGCGGCTGAAGGAACTGGCAACACAGGCAAGAATGGGGGACAAAAGTACAAGTTAACAACAAAAACAAATCACAATACAGTCAGAGGCAGAGGCACAGGGCAAGAAGCGAGCAGAGACCACGCCGCTCGAAGTCAGGGGGCGTGGTCACGCGGCGGAGCCGGGGCAGCGAAGCAGAGGCTGGAAGGCACACGCAGCAGCTGGTGGCCGTGCGGCGCGGGGGTGTCCACATCAATGGGTAGAACTAAGTAGGTGCGTAGAGCCTTGGGTTAGAAAAACTAGTTGTGAAGTAGAAGAGGCTAAGTCAAAAGACACGGTCCATTTTAGCAAAGATGGCAAACATAGATAGTAGCAAAGGTAGATGTACATTTTTGAGGAGATGGTGTAAAATGTGTTGTTGTTGTACAGGATTATTAATGCTTCTATGGAGCATACTTGCTCTACTGATCTCATTTAAAGTTACTATAGATACATTAGAAGGACATAGTGAAAACATAACTAATATAGGGAAGATTCAAAAGGTAGTTCCGACTAGAATAGATAAAAATTATTTACATAAAGACAGGTCTATAACTAATTTTTCTAATAACGTGTTTTCAAAATTGTATGAATATGTAAAGACAATGGACGTAAGGGACTGCTACGTTTGTATGCAGTTACCTGCCTCTGTATCGGAGGGAGTGACTTATCACCACCTTCCAGTAACTTATGAAATAACATGTAGTGTAATAGCTAGTTTATTTTATCACACAGGTAAATTAGAGTATTATTTTTCAGATGTAGATACTATATTTTCACAAGTACCGTCAATTAACAAGCTAAACAAGGTAAAACCTGCAGAGGTATTAGGTGAATTTTTCTTAGAGATGAAAGAACTAACATTAGAATACATATTTAGAAATAATTTGACTTGCAGTTTAAAGAAAGAGGAAAAGACATTTTTAGATATGGTTGAAGAAAGGAGACTGAAAATGCAAAGAAAAGCATCTGAAGGAAAAGTGGAGAAGACAGTCTGGGATGTAGAAATGGAAAGACACCTGAAAGGTGAAGCTAGTCCAACTATGGCTTTATATTGGCCTCAGACAGGGAAATTGTGTATTAGGAGGAATCAAACTGCATATGATAATTATTTTGTAGGGAATAGCGAGTGCCATGATACATACCGAATCATGGGTAGATGGGGATTTAAAGGTGGAAAAGATCCAGTTTTTCCTGGACTATATTTCATTTGTGGGAACAGGGCATATTATCGTTTGCAAGACCATTGGTATGGCACATGTTATGTAGGCCTGGTTTTTCCAAAGATTTTTCATATGGATAGAGGAGAAGATGGTGTACATAGTTTAGGTAGTTATTTAGCACATAGTAAGAGAGAATCTTGGACGGAAATTGTGGGTGACATTTTTGGAGCATTGATACCAGCAGTGGGAATATCTCTGAATGCAAACAAAATTAGAAGACTTTCAACAGCAGTGGATCGCTTGTCAACAAGCACCGCTGGAGGATTTTTATTAGTAAATACTGAAATGGTTGCCACGCGTGCTATGGTAATGCAAAATCGACTTGCCCTTGATATATTATTGGCAAAAGAGGGTGGAGTCTGTGGAATGCTGAAAGTTCAACACTGTTGTACTTACATTCCTGATGAAAGTAAAGATTTGAAAATTTATATTAAAAATATTACAGAATTGCATGATGAAATTGCACCACTGGAGGTTGAAGGTGTGTGGGAAAAGATTGGAAAGAAATTATCAGCTATTAAAGATTTCGTAGTAAAACTAGGTAGTACATTTTTAGTTAAGATATTATTTCCATTAACATGTGTGATTTTCATAGTATTAATAATTAGATAATTAGATTAGGGTGTATTTGTCATAAAAAGGATAAAAATCAGAAAAAGTTAAGAAGAGAAAATTTAAGGAGAAGAGATAAGAAACAAGAAAGAGAATTTGAAGAAATAGAATTGGAGGAAATCAAGGAGAGTATGTATAAATCAGCAAAAAGAGAGGAAACAGGGGAAACTGAAATTTGAATAAAAACAAGAAATCACTTTGAAATTCCGTAAAAGGGATATTAAATTTTGTTAGTGTGGTGATATAATCACCAAAGGGGGGATTGCTGGAGCGGGTAGTACAACATTTTGTATACCCCCCCATTCTGCATGTTTATATTAATCCGAATAATCAATTAATGGTAATATTATTAATCCGTTTGAAGTGATAACTCACCAATTATATTAACAAAAGAATTATACGTGGGATTTGTATTTTGCATGGCTAAACTATCTGTGTACTAATATATGTACGCACATTAATGGTAGAAAATTTGAATATTTCATGATATATGTTGCTTTTGTGACGTAATTGTAAGTTGCACCAGATGACATCACTGGGTGAATATAAATGCTTTAAATGTTGTTATTATGCTAGATAATTACTTACACATAGGGGAATTAGTAAGGGGTTAACATTTTATTAGCCATTTCAATGTTTTAACTACGTTTTTGTGTTTGTTTTACTTAAGTTGACCATTTGGGCCTTCGTAAAGATGGCCGACTGAGACGCACGACGTGACTGCTATCGTTTCACGAGCTTTTGGGTGAAATGCGCCTGCGCCACCGCCAGCAACAATGGCCTCGTCCTGACCCCAGGAAAGATGTACCAACCAAGGTCGTACTGGGAGAGTTGCCAGGACTATAAGACGAAGAACTGTCTTTAAAACCGGAACCAGCAAGTGCGATGACTTAATCTAACGGACTATGTGAGAACTTTATCGAGTGACCCCAAATCCACCAATCAGGACTGTCTAAACTGATTCTTGATACATTTTGACATTAAAATCATTATAAAAGTCGGTAGAATAGTGAGTTCGGGGCTTGCTGGCTTGCTTGCTTGAAAGGTCGGTCGTTCGATTTGTCTTGCTGCAAATTTCCTGACGTTATGCTGCTGGACAGCTGTTATCCTGAATCTTTTAGAGACTGAATTGTGGCCTGACTTTGATGAATTTAAAGATTTTTCCACGACTTGACTGACTTAGAGGACGACTAATAGCCAGATTAGGTAAATATGATGTTCTGCGGTTTGGACGATGATTTCTAAAATTTGCAATTTAATTAGATAAACAATGCTTTGATTAATAGACAAATGTGTTGTGTTGATTATTTGAAGAAATTAGATTAAGAGAAAAGCATAAATAAAAGAATTGATTTACCAAACTACAAAATCAACTAACTGATTCATCGCCAAATGAGGGGAATATCACGAGGTTTGAAGCTAATAAAACTATTCAATGCATATTAGGGTTTAGGTGAAAAGATATTCATGTCAGCGTATGGAAACGTATCCCTCCTGGGAAAGCAGATCAATGAAGTGTGAGTGTTAGTGTTATGGGCCCCACCAATGAATGTATTTGAGTTAATGTGTTATTGCGATATTTGGTCTGTGACGAAGGGAGGATTTGACATTCCACGCTGCAACAGGGAGACGGCGTCCACCAGGTAAAATAAGTGGGGGACGCCGCCCGGCCGCGTGGTACCCCGACTCGAGCCCTGGCTATATACGTGTGTTGCATGTCAGATTCCGTCCTTTTAAGCTTACTGCTGGATTTTATTTTCTTCAGAAAAATCAGCAGTCCAGCCCGGCCACATAGCCTTGACAAGCCCACAAACTGACAAAAAAATAAATATATCACCCTACACACTGACCTGACCTGCCATCTCGAGATCAGACTGCACTGGTGTCAGAATGTCACCTAAAGAGTTAGCTGCAACCTCATCTCAGGAAACAAATCGCCATGGTCTCAGCTGTACCCTGCATGCGCTGACAAAAATCTCGAGTCCAGTTTAGGCTTCATTAAAGCTCCGGGGCGCAGGGCTGGTGCTAGGCATGGGCAGCATGGGCAGCTGCCCAGGGTCCCCGCGCTCAACATGGGGCCTCGCAAGAATGTTTTATTACCACGTCCTAGGCCTCGCACCTGTGGTGAGCACTGCTAGGCCCAGGAAAGGAATGCCTCTCACCTGGGCTTCGCAGGCATGTGTAGTGCTGTGAGGAATAGGGGAAGAGGCCCACCTCCCCTGTGCCTCGCAGCACTGGACCATGGCTGCTATGCCCCAGGGAGAGGGCCCCATTTCCCTTGGGTCTTACAGCCCCATATGTCGCGCGTGGACCGTCTGCATTTGCCAGGTTTGACCAGTGATTGGGGACGCCGTCCACTTCCAACTCCAATGCCAACTAGCCCACATTTTGGGGCCTGACAGTTTTAAGGATTTAAAAAGACAAGTAACTCTCACTCTTTCAGATGCTGATGAGCTGTGAAAGAGATGCTTGTCAGCGACAGGCAAGGGGGCGTTGCAGCACAGGAGGGGGTCATGCACCATACTGGGTCAGGAGCCCCTTCCGTAATTTAGATGCAGGTAGCTTTGAATGTGTAAATGAAACCCATTTTCTTGTGCACTTTTTAAATATCGCAAACTCGACCGAAAGGGATTGGAGTGCTTTAGATGAGCACCAGTTATGTTACACATGGGCATATACTTTTTTTTAGGTACAGTGAGATTAAGAGATTTGCGAGAATCACAAGATGAGACAAGGTCAAGAGTCGAGCCTGCTTCCTCAGTTGTAAAGTCAGCAGCTCTGAAGTAACACCACATCTTCTCCCCTCCTCTACCCATGCTACCTCTACGGGAGTAATCTTTTAATGTATATTTCTTAAATGAAAGCCATTTCAAAGTGCTGCCATGCTGTCAAATCAGTGGACAGGGCACACAGAGAAATTGTTTTGCCCAGAATCAAACAGTTGATTAAATCAGTAGAGCCAGGACTACAGTGCACTCCTACTTGGGGCAAAGGCTATATATTTACCACTGTGCTGCATTCAGGTGACTAAACCATGTGACTGGGAACCTTTCTTCTCCAAGGTAATATCCAGTCCATTTATTAAATCACACTGACTAGTAGTTTTTACACAGACTCATATTACTTCCAATCTTCCCATAAAGGGAGCAGCAGAGCAATAAATTCAGAAAAGTGATTGGCCAAGAGCACACAATTTGGGGCCAGGATAAAAAGCTTCTCCTGCTGGTTCCACATTCCCAACTAGTCGACCAGACCACAACTGGGGTGCTAGTGATTCTGATGGCAAGACGAAGTGGCTGCCCCTCCCAGGGAATTGTTACTTTATTATGGGCTCTGCCCATCTTTAGAACACAATGTTTATTTCTATCATAAAGCTGAGATTAGTTGTCAGCTATCCATGGCTAATAACCTGGTCCAGTGCAACCACTGTACCAGGTCCTGTGGCAGAGGGTACTTACTGGACTTTATGCGTGGTAGCTATTTACCACTGGTGTTTCAAACCTATAGACTATTTTATTCTAATTGGATACCAGAGTTTATTTTTTAAACTCAAAATTTGCAACAGCAAGCAGTCAAAGCCTACTCCAAGAGGTGGTAAAGGGATTACAACTTAAGTATCGTATGAAGATAATCAAGCTTGATAAACTCAATCTCCAGCTGAGTTATCTTTTAACAGGGCCTGCTTTAGAGGGAGGGATTTAAAATAAAACACCCCAAATCCTCTGTGTGACTCATAGTGCCTCTATTACCCAATGCACATCTTCTGATGCCTCTACACACGCAATATGCCTCCACACCTGCATTGTGTCTACAAAGGAAAGAAATGGCATGTGAAGTGATAAAGGAAAATTGACCACCTTACTTGGCACTCACAGCCATGGCTGGGGACTAAGACTGCGAGGCTCAGGGAAGGGGACTCTCCTCTTCTGGGCCCTGCAGCACCAAACCATAGATTTTATGTCAAGGGCAGTAGACCAAATCCCATGGGCCTTGCAGCACTAGACCATAGTTGAAAAGCCAAGGGGATATAACCACCCTCCCCTGGGCATGCAGCTCGGGCTCATGGTGGGGTGATCCACGTCTTGAAGCCATGGTGTAGCACTGAAAGGCATTGCATAGGGCCCCTCTCCCCTGGGCCTCATAGCCATGGTTCAGTTCTGGTAGGCCCATGGGTCTATCCTAATCCTCTCAATGCTACACCATTACTGAGAGGCACAGGAGAGGGGAGCGCGTTGTGTGGGCCCCCACCCTTGGGTCCAATAAAATTATTCTCACAGTGCTGGATCCTGGCCATATACATGTGTCTCTAACAGGGGAATAGCCATCGGTTGTGCAGCAGGTGCCGTGGCACAAGGCTCAGACATATTAAGAGCCCAATGTTCCCATATTATGGCTTTACTGTACTGTGCAGCCAGTGAACGAGGGTGAGGGATGCTTTCACTTTGCACCATGGCACCATTGCTGTGCTACGTCCCTCTCTTTCATGGGTCTCACAGCCATGTTGCAGAGCTGTGAGGCCTGCAAGAGGCCCTCCCTCCCCTGGGTATCACAGCCATGGTTGGACACACACAGGAGGAGGCACCCACCTATGAGCTTAGCAGCACTGGAACATGGCTACGACGACCATGGGTTCTCTCTCAGGGGGTGTAGTTAACAATAGTGCAGCAGTTTCAGTGGCACCAGGGCTCAAGTCTGTTAGGGATCCAATGTACCCAAATTAAGGCTGCGTTTTACTGTCTGGCATCATTTTCTTGCATCAGGGTCCATGGCAACATTACTATATTACTGGTTCCTTCTCCCATGCACGGCACAGCCATGATCCAGAGCTGCTGTGCAGCTAACACAAGGCCCACCCTCCCCTAGGCCTCACTACATCGTCCAATGCTGAGAGGCCCAAGGGAGGGAGTCTGCTGCCCTGGGCTTTGCAGCACAGATTCATGAATTTCATGCTCAGGGCAAGAGGCGACATCTGAAGAGCATAGCTGTCAATAGTGTAGGAAGTGCAATGGGACCATGGTCTTGTGGGGTTATGTGTCCAATGCACCCAAATTATGGCTGTATTTTACTGTCCAGTCAGTGACCAGAGGGTAGTGGGGAGTCACAATTTGGCTTGCTTGCACCACGGCTGGCCTGCTCTCCTACACCTTGCAGCTACGATCCTGTTCTGCTAGGTTCAAGTATCATTCTCTCCCTGGACCTTACGACCATGGTCCAGTGCTCTGGGGCCTTCCAAAAAAGGGAGGCAGGGTGCAGGATTGTTCATCATTTTAGATGTTTGTCCTGCATCGAGCAGCCAGCTCCTGTGAGTGCCAAATGTCCAACTTTTGTTGGTTGCCAAGGGACTGATGTAGGCAAACATGCTAATCAATAGGGGGTGCAAACAAATAGTTTAGCTGGCAAGGCTGAAGCAGCTCATCCCAGTAGGATGTCACAACACTGTCTCTGGGAACAGTCACTGTGCAGTGACCAGTGGCCAGCATTTGCTAACATGACAACTGGGAGGCAAGACTTGTACTACAGCACTAGCATAATATATTTCTATGTGGTAGAACTTTAAAATATATACTTATTTTTCTTGGTTTTAATATTTATGTTTTTTTTTTGCGTTATTGATATCTGCACCAAGAAAGTTGCTTCTTGCAAAGCAGTTCAACAGTAGTCAATTGATGGCACTTCCTGTGGTGTCCTTTCCTGTGCGTTCATGCTGAATACAAATTAGAGGGGCCCCACACATTCACTTTCTGCTCGGGGCCCCCAAATCCTAGGACCGTCCCTGCCGGGGCGGCCCACCGGTCCAGCTCCAAATTATCTATGGATTCTCTCACTGTGGTCAGGCCGGACACAACCCCTTCCCCCATCTTCCCTCCAGGGCACAGGCTTCCCCAATGTGCAGTTCCAGGGTCAGGAGCTGCGACCTGCTTCTGTGATGTCAGTGCTTGAATATCTGCTGTAATTGTGTAGAGCTAAAATCTGTGTTTAGCATAGTGTGCCGTCGGACTTGCATTTTGTTGTTTCTGTCATTGCATCTATATATGATACAACAAGTAACATCATGCCTACAACAAGTCAAGACAATTGGCTTTGTCAAGGGTAGTTAGTTGCATAAGATAAATAAGCAGCAACTAAGGCTTGAATATTATTGAAAAAGCTTTCACTTAAAGCCCTGGTGACACCACGACGATGTCACTGCTCCTGAGTTTCAAAAAGAGAAGTGAAAGAAATCTAGAGAGAAAATTACTCTCTTTAAAGGATTTGCCTTCCCCTGCAACGCTCACCTGGCATGACGTCATGCGGTAACTTCTAGACTAGTGAGAAGTAGGCAGCGCACATCGATATGCCTGCTGTCACTGCAGTCCAGAAAAAGAAATGGGCCACCAGGGCACAAAACAGAGCCTGATAGAGACCCGTTTCGAGGCCCCCCTTAAACAAGCATTGTCATAGCCAATAGGTCTCGCATTTGGGACCTTATAAGTATTTAGTTATGCAGCGCATCAACTGTTGCATGGCTAAACACTTGTAAGGTCCCAAGGGCGAGACCTATTGGCTATGCCAATGCTTGTTTTTAATGCACACAAGAATAAATGAGTCGCTGGCTTTTAGTCTTCCACAGGCCTATATTTTTTTAATCAAGCAAAAGTACTATGCATAAGCAGTCTATTTGTGCATGACCACTTTATAAGAGACAGTAGTAGATTTAATGAGGATGTGCTACAACTAATAATAAATACTTTGTTCTCGGCCTGAGGTTTAAGTGATCTGATGATCATGAAACAGAAGCGCTAAGGGTGGCAATACCCACTATCAAACCTCTGCTTCTGGGTGGCTTTTGTAGCATTGTGACTCCTGTAATGAGGCGCGCGCAAGTGTGTGCCTGACGCACGATAATTAGGACAGGCTGTCGATTAGAATGGCGGATCGCTTTCAAACGAGCCCAGCGAGTGTGCCACTGAAGCAGAGCAGGAAAGAGTTGTGGTTAATCGAAGAGGCCAAGAGTAGACACAGATTGCCCTCCCCTGCTTTTCTTTCCATAAGTGGGCCAATCATTTCCCACGCCTTTGTTTCTTAAAAGCTGGGGGATACAATAGAAGCCAGAGAAGGAAGAAAAAATAGGGTTTAGTAAGAGAGGGGTAAAATTGATTATAGACCTAGAAATAAGGGAAATGAAAACAAGGGACTGAATGAGCAGAGAATGGTATATGTGCATAAAAGGTGGAAAAAGAAATATGCGCAAACTGGAGGGCGGAAAATAAAAGAGAAAAGGGTATGAAAAAGGCAAGAATGAAATCTAGTGAAACAGCAACCACAGAGAAAAATAAATATAAGAGAGTTGGAGATGAGAAAATCGCAAGTGAAAATATACAGCGGAGACAGAAGAGAACAAGACGGCAAAAGTGAAAGCAGGGGTGCGCGCGCGCGACGGCAAACATGCGAGCGGCAAAAGTGAAAGTAATCAGGGTCCAGATGGCGCATCGGGCGCTGAAAGCTGGCGGCTGCGCGCGCTTGTGCGCGTAACAGCAAGCTGGTGGCCGGCTGCCTCTGGGTAGCAGTTTCAAAACCCGCTTACTAAATGTCTCGCTTGAGACAGCGCATGCGCTGGCTCAGGCGAGACCTAAACATGGCTAAGTTCTCCGTCCTATGCTACAGCGTAGTCGAACTATAGCTAGGGTTTATAAGGGGGGGGAAGCAATGGATCAGGTCATGAATGTGTTAAAACAAAAGTATGACTCCCGTGCAAGAGGGGCTTGGACAGGATCGATCATGTCCAGCTACAGTAAAAACACTGGAGCTGCCAATAAATGCTTTTTGAGTCTAAAAAGGGGGGTGCAGTGGCTATGCAACAGGCTGATGAGGAAGCTAAAAATGATTAATAATCATGCCAGCCAAGTCTTAAAAAGGTAGAGCACTAAAGGCTTATATATACAGGAAGTACAGAAAGTGCAACCGTGCAAGAGCAGAGTTCTTTAAGAGGAGTATATATGCCATAACAGCATGCAAAATAAAGTGCAGAATATGATTGCCAACCTGGGTAGCTAAAGGCTATTAGCCTCATAAGCTTGTGTGTGCAAGGACCGCAAAAGTACAACCCTGCCAAAGCAGGTTTCATTGGAAAGAATCTTATATGACCGTACAACAGGTAAAATAAAGTGCTATGTGCAGTTGCCAGCAAGGGTGGTTGGCGGCTTTATGCTAAGTGTAATGGTCATCCAAAATAACTAATTCCGAGTGGTAGAAGAGGGCCGGTTGTACTAAAGTGCAAAGTCTGAAAAAGACACATTTATATTGCTGGCATTCTAGCATGAGTAGGTGGACAGAATCACAATACTTGTAGCTGAAGAGTTTAACAATAATTGGTTTGGAAGCAGAATGAAACCATAGTGAGAGATCCATGCATGTGCTCAACAGTACAATGCTTCGATATCTCAGATGTATTAAACAGTTCAGAAATTACTTTCTTGAACAACAGTGCCATATTGCTCAACGCTCTTTCAGGAATTCTTTTACATGCACATTGTCAAATACAGAGTAGCCCTCAAGATTTTCAGATTTGCCTTGAACTTGTTTCATTGTCAAAAGAAGCTTTTCTACAGTGGATGGGGAGCCTGTGTATTGTTATCTTGGTTTGGAAATCATCTGACTTTTATCATTATTTCTGTCTGAATGTTTACTATGCCTCGATTGAACATATTCACCTTGCATAGGAGTCTTCTTCTCCCCTGCAAGCCATTAAACTGCAGGGTGCTACAGGCCTCCACCCATGCCCATTAATATTCGTTATACACACAAAAACCCTCAAAAATATCTGCCAGGACAACCACATACACTTCGTCTCCCTATCAGAAATTGGGCTCTCACAATTCTAAAAATATTTACTTAGTGTGCTTCAAACCAATGTATTAAAGGACTTTATTTTACTGTAATTTACTTGATAGCAATATATTTTTTAGGGTGATTGCCAATTATTATTTGCTGTTTTAGCCCTCGGGCTATTCAAAATACAAACAATCATGAATAACACTTTACATCGATAGGCACAAATATAATAAAAGCAAATTTAAAGGACTGCCCATTGTGAAGCAATTCATCTCTGACAGTTCTGCAATGCTTAAGAATTTGCTGTACTATAAAAAGGAAAATTGCGTCTGGACAATGCGCATGCCTAAGAGATGTAAAGTGCCAACTTCTAGTGATAACAGAGACAGCCTTCTAGTTTACGTAGGCAATTACTGTGAAATAATTTTACAGTTGTTGACTTCTGTTTAGAATGATACACACACCAATTTTCCCTTCTGTATGGAAAAGTACTGCTTCCACATGTTCTCCCACCTCTGAACTGACTGGGCACTGGTAATACAATCTATTGCCCTAGAACGCGTCCCTCTCAAGCACCTAGATAACAATTGAGCTCTGCAGTGTGCTGTTAACAAATAAACATGAACACTGACGCGATGATGATAGCCGACGGATCAGAGCCACACCATGAAGGCTGATTAACATTCACTTGCTGGACACATCAGAAGTAAGCTTTCCAGAAGTCTCCGTCAACAACAGGTTTTCTTGGAGTTATTCTGCACTGAAGCGATAATGACAAACCTCAAATTTATCAAATTCTCGCTATTCTGATTTTGAGGTACGGAATAAGCAGCCGCGTTAAGTACATCGGGATTCCTTGTAGCAATTCAACTGATTATAGATCGTGTGTCCTCGGGATTAATGGGAGAATAATAATGATTTTAAAAAAAGGCAGGGGTGGGCACGGAACAGAAAAAAATGTGCAGCAATAATGTCGTCCGGCACTCTAGCGCCTCTCAGTGCATTATAGGGACAGATTTCACAAAAATACAAGCATTGGTCACAGGGAATGCAAAGATGGGGGCTGCAGCGGAAGAGAGAGGCGGAGGGAGTTGTGGGTGCGCGCGCGCCGGCAAACATGTGAGTGGTGCGCGCGCAGCAGTGCCCAAAGTGAAAGTAATCAGAAAGCTGGCAGCTGTGCACGTTCACGCTCGCGTGAACGCAAGCATTACGCCAGCAAAAGCCGGTGGGAAGCACTTTTAAAACCCACTTACTAAAAGATGAGCAACAGCGCATGCGCTGCTGTAGGCTCGACCTAAAAACTGCCGGTGCTCAGACCCGGTGAGACCCGGCAGACCTAAAGCCCTGTGTGTGACTGATATCTTCGGTGGTGTTCTGATGCAGCTTCTGTGAAACATTTCCCTGTTTGTAACCATCTTTGGAGTAGAACGCGTCCAGTTGGCAGCTGTTATGCGGTAGATAATTTAGGCAGTGCGATGTACTTTCGTTAACCCGATTATTCATTTTTTTGTTATACTTTTATATAGAGTGAACAAAGAAATCAGCCCTGAGTCCATCCTGAGTTCACTGTTCTTGTCCTCGGAGTTGGCAGCAAAAAAAGAATGACCGACAGAATGCCAATAAGAAAGCTAACAAAAAAAACAAAAACAAAGGGGTGTCTGCGGAAGCCAATAACGTATTCGCATTTGGGACGCTACCCACAGCAGGAATACCGAAAAGCTGCTTTCCCCCATAAAACAAATTCAGATGAAGATCAACATAAGCAATTTAAAACAAGCGTTTGCAATGCAATAGGTCTCGCATTACTAAAAGTTTGAGCTAGTGGCACTGCAAATAATAATGCAACGCCATTAGCTCAAGTTTTCAGAATGCGACACCTATTGCAATGCAATTGTTTCAATGTAACTGGATCGCTCACCTTCCTGCTCACGCCTACACGATAGCCTTCAAGACCAGCCTCCGTAAGAAGGATAGGCAAGTTGTTTCCTGCAAGTGCTAGCCCCTCCCAAGCAGCCTTGGGCGAGAAGTCTAGCTACGTTTAACAGAAATATTGGGCAACGGTTACTGCTTAAGAAAATGGATGTTTTGTTCGATACAAAAATGATAGCCAGTTTCAAATGTAAAACTGACCGTTGTTTTGATTTTGGGTTAGTCTCAATCCAGCTGTGGCAGATAGTCCCTGTGGTGGGTGGTTGGGAGAGGGGAGCTCAAAAGCGAAGGCACATGAATCAAGAAGAGCAGACACTACCGAGAAATGTGGCATTTACAAAAGACAATAACAGGAGCCAATTGAAAAGAGGGAATAGAGGAAAACAAACTTAACAGATATAGGTGAAGTGGGTGAAGAGAACAAGAATGGCTAAGTAGGCAAAAAGGAGGGTAGTGTAAAGAAGAGTAAAACAACCAAAGAGAGAAGAAGGGAATGAGAATGCATGAGTGAAGGTAAACAAATGAGGAAGGCTGCGGGGAGAATTGCTGGTGAAAGAAGGACCGAGGAAGGCCTGCAAAAAACAAGAAGAAACAACCATTGGTAAATGCATTTGTTTTCCCCTATGTGATTATTTGAAAAAATTGGTAAGTTTTGAGTTAGTGAGCTGTTGTGCAATATAAGTTAAAGAAACTCCGTAAAAGTGTTCTGACTTGTTTTTTGCAGTATCTGGTGAAACAAAGGGGAAGAGACTAGCATTACAATAAAGAAGTGGTAAGGGACAGTTTAGAGATCAGGGGGCATATGTATGGAAGGTAAAATTAGTCGCAAACGCTGCGAATCGCTAAAAACAGCGTTTGCGACTGATTTTTCGCAATTTCATATGTATGACACACTTCTACATAGAAAACTAAGAAATCGCTAAATTAGCAATTTCTTAGGCTGCGAAACATTGAAACTGCGATTTTCCTTGCGAATACTTAATTTGCGATTTCTTAGCTTAGCGAAAATCGCAAACAAGAAATCGCAAACTAAGAAATCGCAAGCGCATGTAAGAAAAATCGCAAATTGCGATTTCACGAAATTCGCAATTTAAGAAATCGCAATTAACACCAATTGCTTGCAGGTGGTAAACTGGTGCAAGGTACATAAACCACCCCACAATGCAACAGACCCACCCACAATGGCAGCATTGTTCGTGATAGCCAGGAGGCTGCGTATTCGGGCCCTTGCTCAGAGGAGAATGAGACAGGAACGTATATTCAGGCTGCGCATCACTCTGTTCCAGCACACTGAAGAGGACATCTATGACAAGTACAGACTGCACCCACAGACCATAATGGACCTGATTGAGGAGCTGAAACCCTACTTGGAGCACCCTACACGCAGGACACAAACAATTCCCACACATGTGCAGGTCCTGTGCTCCCTGCACCTCCTGGCGTCAGGGAGTTTTCAACGGTTAATAGCGGAGGTTGGTGGGGTGTCACAGAGTGCACTGTCGCGTTTCTTCCATGCCTTCCTAGATACAATGCTGCAGAGGCTCTCACATCACATTTACTTCCCCACCACCCAACAGGCATTACAGCAAACAAAACTGGACTTCTACCAGATTGCACGTTTCCCCCACGTCATTGGCTGCATTGACGGGACCCATGTGGCCATCACACCCCCAGCAGCAACTGAATATGTCTACAGGAATCGGAAATGCTACCATTCCCTCAATATACAGATTGTGTGCAACGCTAAGTATCTCATCACAGACATCGTACCCAAATACCCCGGCAGTACACATGGCTCTTTCATCTTCAGACACAGTGGAATACACAGACATCTGAGTGCTGGAGAGTTTGGGGAGGGGTACCTGCTAGGTAAATACATGGCACACATCAATACATCCACTACATCACTTGAGGGGGGGGACATTGACTTACCTATTGTGTTTGTCCATGCAGGTGACAGTGCCTATGCAGTGCGCGACTTCATCCTGACCCCATATCTGGATCCTGCAAATGCAAGTGAGAGGAGCTACAACAGGGCACACAGATCTACACGCTGCGTCATTGAGCGAACCTTTGGAACCCTGAAGAGCCGCTTCAGGTGCCTGCATAAAAGTGGAGGCGCACTGCAATACAGCCCTGAGACCTGCTGTAAAATCGTGGCGAGCTGTGCAATGCTACATAACATGGCAATGAGGAAAGGCACCACAATTGATGTGACCGATACAGACACATTGGATGACGAGCGCCCTGCTCCCCCTGCCAGACCTGCAGCAGGAGTTGGGGCAGCTGCTGGACGCCAGAGACGGACAGAGATCACACAAAACTACTTCTAGGTGAGTAATGATGAAATGAGACAACAAAGCTTGATGATGTGTGAAGTGTTTAATCACACTTCACATGAAAGAAATAGTAGCTGTCCCCAGCACATGTTGTGCACACAGTGCAGGTAAGGCACAAGTAATTGTGCAAACAGCATTTTCGGGTTAATGCACCCGTGTTGCAGTGAGTTTCCCCGCAGATGTTCTCCTCCTTCGGTGACGTCCAGGCTGAGTGCCCCCCATGGTGTTCCCTTGGCCTGCACCCTGTCTGGCACTGCGGCGTCTTTCCCATGGCAAGGTGGGAGTGAGGCTGCTGCGACTTGAGGTGTCCTCACTCTCGGCAGAGGCCATGAGTGCGCTGCCACCAGCATTGGCTGTCTGCAGCTGCTCCACAGCAGTGGTTACCTGCGCAAGCCCTCGGGCAATATCCTGGCAGCAGTGTGCCATGTCGACCTGCATTGTTACGCTTCTGCATGTGAGGGTGCTGGTGGTGGTGCAGAGGCGGTTCACAGCCTTTATGTAATTGTATAGGCGTGCATTGGCACGTCGGCCAGCCCGGTCATTGGCAGCTTGGGTGTGCCTCAAAGTTGCACAGAGCTCATGGATTGCCCCTGCCATGGCCTCAAAGCCCTCCCCCTGTTCTTCTGGTCCTTGTGTATGCGGCATAGCTGCCGATTAATTGACCGCAGTGCTTTGCTTTGCAGGCGCTGTTCCTGCAGCATGCTCTGTTCCAGGCCTGAGAACACAGACCCTTCTGCTTCGGTCGCACTGCTGCTCCTGGGCCTTGATCTGGATGTCTCCTGTGGTCTTATCCTTGACGTTTGTGTGTCATGACTGGGCATATGTGACACACCCTGACTCCCCTCTCTCCTGTCGGTGTCATCCCCTGTGGCAGGGAATTCGTCCTCAAATGGAGGCAGTGGGGGCACATGTGCGCGCTTCCTGCGCTGGATTGGCTGCTGCTCTGTGTCATCGCTGGAGTCCGCAGGGTGTGCAGGCTCCTCTCCCTCTGCGCTGTCTTCTTGTGCCATGCCATGTGCTGTGGATGTAAAGGGGACTACATGAGTTTGTGTTATTGTCTGCATGTGGCAATCAATAAAGTTACTACTTTTTTTTGGCTAACCTCTGACACTATCATTCACTTATCCCCAACCCACATGTTGCATTTAATTTCGTTAGTGTCATGGACACACAGTCAGACACAGTACTACGAGTCCCATGATGCATTGCTGGGTGTGCTGTAAGACCTGGCCTGGATTGACATTTTGGGAGTTTACTATGCGCATTTGGGGAAGTGTGCAAGGGATGGGGAGGAGTGCAGATTGATTTTGCATGCATCTTACCTTGACTGCTGGATGCAGGGTCGGAGCTGTCTATGTCAGCCACACCACCAACGCTCTCAGGCAGGAGAGTAGACTCCACGAGCTCCTCATGGGGGGTTGGCTGCTCTGCAGTGGATGGTCCTCCTCCAGTCTGATTGGCGTCCTTCAGTCTGGCTGCCACCCTCTCCTTGGACCTCTGGCGCATGTCGTACCACCGCTTGCGCAGCTCTTCGATGGTACGTGTGGTGACTCCCACTGCATTCACCTTACTCTGTATTTCTAGCCAGATTTTCCTCTTCCTGGCCTCTGGGACACGCAGTGCCTTCTTACCGAAGAGGAGGTCATGGCTGCAGACCATCTCCTCAATGAGGACCTCCTGCTCCTTTTCAGAAAACTTATGTTTTCTCTTCCTTTTCTCTGCATCCTTGCCCTGCTGTTGTTTGGTGGAATCCATTGCTGGTTGCACTCTCCTGGGATGCCTCCTCACACTCCCCAAGCAGCCTCTGGGTGTGGCTCAGGTGAGCAGGTGCAGGAAATCACTCCAGTTTCCAGTTTGTGATGTCATCAGGCTGCACCTGGCTTGCAGATTCCCGTTTTTGCGATTTCTTAATTAGCGAATTTCGCTATTAAGAAATCGCAAAACGGGTGTCTGAGAATTATTTGCGATTTTTAAGGAATCGCAAATGATTAGCGATTAATTTTTTACATCCCGTTTAGCGAATCTGAATTTGCGAATCGCAAAATATCGCAAATTAGGATTCGCTAAACGGGAGTTTGATACATATGCCCCTTAGAGAGCTGGAAACAAGTGTATGGAAGTTGAGAAGAAGTGAGAGTGACAGCAAAGCCAATGGTAGGCAATGGGAGGGATTCAAGCCCCTCTATGTTCTTGGTAAATCACAATATAACTTCCAACAGACAGCACATGGGCTGTCTCTAGGCTCAACTTAATAATGACCAGTCTTTACAGTTCATTTTCTGCTATTCTCTCACAATCAATAATTTACGAATAAACTTCTTTTCTGAGTTTAACTACAGACCCAAAGTTTATCCATCCGTTTACACTGATCATGATTCTATGAATCATAATATCATTTACCCTAATGTGTCACTTTTACGAATTTACATGAAACTTAGTCGTGTTAAATGTATTGGGAAACAGTTACATGGAGAAAAGCTTGGATACAACCAGAGTCAATGGAATTATGCAACAGGGGAACTCCAAATTAAGCAGTAGGGTTGACTAAATTACACGGCAAGAGAAGGCAAATTATGCGGCATAATCCGGCACATATGTAATAATATTAGTTTGTCATTGTTACACTTCCCAACACTGTCTGGGTATAGGTTTCACCTCATCATTACTAGTTTAACACCCATATATTAAAATAAGGAACAGAAAGGTGACCAGTCAACCTTCGCAGCAGGCCTTCTACTGTGCAAGAGCATGTGTTTTTTAGTTGCTGCGTTCTTAGTAACTTTTGATCAGTTTGAGTTGGCAACATTAATTAAAAAAAATATGTAGATTATGCAGCAGATTATGCATCATGTGGTAAATCCATGGCTATGCAGAAAATGCTGCAGCCACAAAACTGCATAATTCCAGTGGCACTGCCAATGAAGAACAACCTTAGCGCTCAATTTATTTCGTTTTGAATATGAAGTTAGTAGTGAAGCAAATGTTCAATAATTCTATTGGGTACATTCTTGTGTGTATATTTTCTAAGAATGCAGTGCGGCTGCAATATACACATGATGGAAGAGCAGTGTAACTGTTGTTGGTGAAAGGTCACAGCTGTTGATCAGGTAATGACAAGAATTAAGCAGCGCAGACATCCCACTTCAACAATAGCCCAAGTGCGTTTAATGTGCACTGAGGGCATTTTAAGGAATGGTGAGTGCCATGCCAAAACTTGATTCACAAGGTCTCTACTGAGACCAGCACAGAGTATTGAGCCCACAGCACTCGGGCAGCGCCATAGCTTTAAAATAATGGTGTGCATTGTTTTTATTTTGTTTTCCTGATAGTTGCTTTAGACTTAAAAGAAGTTTGCCGATGGGAAACTGATAAGAGAAACACATCGAAAAACAGGAAATAGAATGCCTACAACCAATAGAAATGAGGAAAAGTAAAGTGACAAGTACAAGGACCAATAAGAAGTGAAGGCAGGATGTAAGTCCCTTTAAAGACATATTTAATACAATAGATTTCACAAACACACCACAAGCGCTGTGCAGGCGAAACCTAAAAAGGGTGAGGGCGGAAGATGATACAAACTTAGTTTGTTACTACTGTAGTTTTATCATGTCAAAGCCCTGCAAATAAGTGATAATGCTCTACAATTTCTATTACATGCTTTATCAACATCGGAAGGATGATGAGGGCCACATGTGCCATGCTGGTATTCAAACTTATGAGTTACAGATAAATCTCAGAAATAAGTATAGATTGCTTGAAGCAAGCCTAGAGAACATCTGTTGCATATCTGCCTTACTTCGTCTACAAGGTTACTGGCCTTTAGCTTCTTTGAAAAGTTAAAAAAAAAAGCTTATTGCAATTGCTATGTTTTTGTATGGTTTCACTGAATAAAACTAATAAAAAAAATTGAAAAGCCCGGAAGCTGCTGTGTTACTTTTGGCTCATCGCCATCTACTTTCCAGTCCCACAACCAACATCATACTTTTTTGGGGAGACAACAGAATTGTAAACGGTACCAGCTGCTGCTCGTAGTTGCTCGTACCATGGAAGGATCAAAGACAACCTCTCAATCGTAAAACACAGAAAGACCCCAGCCAGAGCCATGTGCAAAGCACTGACATCGTTCAACATACTCCACTTGTGGAGAGGTGTGGCTCACTGGTTAGAGGCGGCAGACCCGTAAGCAGAGAATTGGCCAGGGACCAGGGTTCAATTCCCGACGCGGCAGGGTCGTGGACCAGGGTCAAAACAGACTCGATAATTCTCACCTCGGTACCTACTCTAACCAGGAACACACTCAGCAACTCTGGGCATTAAGCTTGCCTTATCTCTACAACGGCCCCCCACAGACGCTGGGGATGCCTGGTTTCACCTTGGAGATACCCAGAAAGGGACCATCTCACAGGGATAGCCAGGACGTGTTCCACCAGCGGTCTATAGCGCCGGGACACCTCCTCGTGAGGTAGCTGTTCGCGCTCTACAAATATCAGTATTATTATTATTATTATTACTTTCATTGCTAATTTTGTACATTAATCCAAGCTGTATATTATCTCTCCCCTCCTGTCAGCAAATTTAGCCGGACAGCCTTCTAAAATACGATGCCATTCAGGACGTGGCGTTGTGACTCTGCTATATACTTAATGTATAAATCAGTTTAAGCTGTTCGTGCCAGTGCTCGGGGAGGGCGGATGCTGGCCTCCGCCAAGCCAGGGGGAATGTATCTCTTCACCAGCTCCCGTGCCTCACTCCCCCCCTCTGCCATCTGTCCGAGCCCTCAAGAGGTACCCGGGCCAACAAAAGACGAGTGGCGCGACCAGCTGCACATGGAAGCAATCAAGACAATTTCCATCCCACCTATGAATGACGGCGTTTGTCCTCACATCAGCCTGCGCGCCTTCAGGACCATAGCCACGGGTTCATCTTTGAGGATTCCGACTGAGGGGGCAAAAACTACGGAGCACTTATAGTTCACAATCACAAGTAATAATGTGTGCAGGATCACTTTTCAACAACATTTGCCTTTTTTTTTTTGAAGTTTTATATAGCGCTAGCCTGACCGGAGGGTATCGGAGCGCTTCACATCGGTTACAGAGCAGAACAAAAGAGAGCAGCACATAATACAATAAAACAAGACATTACGAATAAGAGTATTAATAATGTCAATGAAGAAGAGTTCCATTTCGGGGTCTTGTCAACACCGCATCAGAGAGGAGTGAGGTGTCAGCTTTAGCACTCCGACTGCTCCTATTTGTTCGCTAGGGATCGATCGAGGAAAAGGATTTTGAGCTGACTTTTGAATTTAGCGAAGGAGGGAATAGTTCTGATGTGGGGGGAATAGAGTTCCAGATTTTGGGTCCATTTCCTGACCTGGCCGCGGTTTTTTGTTTTCGTGATTTCAGCGGGATGAGTAGTAGGGTGTTAGAGCTTCTGAGGTTCCTGTTCTGACCTGCTTTGTTGAGTTTGGCAGCCAGATATTCTGGTTTGTCGGTGTGTAGGGCTTTGTGGGTGAGGCAGGCTGTTCTAAAGTTCGCCCGCATTTCTATCGGTAGCCACTTGAGTTCTTTGAGTGCATGCGAGATGTGATCAAATTTCTTTATTCCGGTGACCATTCTGGCAGCAGCATTGAGAGTTGTTTTCAGAGGAGCAATATGTGTTTTAGCTATTCCTGAGAGGACTGCGTTTCCATAGTCCAGTCTTGACAGCACCAATGATTGGGTGGCTTGTTTGAGATCTTTGGGCGGAATGAAAGGTTTTATTTTGTTTAGCAGCTTCAGGTTGAGGAAGGTGCTCTTAGCCGAGATCTTAATGTGTTTGGTCATGTCCAGTTTTGAGTCTAGCGTGATGCCTAATGATTTAACAGTGTCGGCCAGGGTGAGGTTCCCATTGAGCGCATCAATAGCTTTTAACCACTCGACCATTTGTGGGTTCTCTTCTTTGTTCGATATGAGGAGTAGTTTGGTTTTGTCCGGATTCAGTTTTAAGTGGTTACTTGACAGCCAAAGTTGCACTTCCCTTAGTATGTCATTGAGTCTTTGAATGTCTTTAGCAGAGGAGATTTCCAAGTTTATTTGAGTATCATCAGCATATAGGTGGAAGGGAATGTTAGCTTTTCTGAGTAGGGTGGTGAGGGCTCCATGTAGATGTGGAAGAGTTGAGGGGAGAGCACTGACCCTTGGGGGACTCCCCTATTGACTGGATGAAGGTTGGACTCAAAGCTTTTGATTTTGATTCTCTGGGAGCGATTGTGAAGGAATAAGGAGAACCATTTGAGGACCACCTCGTCTAGACCGGCCATTTCTTCGAGAGCCTTGAGAAGAAGTTTGTGAGCTACTGTGTCGAATGCTGCCGATAGGTCTAGGAGAATGAGAAGGCAACATTGGTCTGAGTCAAGTGATTTGTGGACATCAACGATTATGTTGAGGATCGCGGTTTCTGTGCTGCAAGCTTTCCTGAATCCCGACTGATGGGAGTCAAGGAGGTTGATATTGTCCAAGTGTTGAGCTAGTTGTTAGAGTACACATCTTTCTAGGATTTTGGAAAGATGAGGATGGTTGGAGACGGGTCTGAAGTTGTGTAAATCAATTATATCCAGGCCTGTTTTTTTCAGCAGTCGGGTGACTTGTCCCACTTTGAGGCAATCTGCACAGATTCCGCTTTTTAGGGAGCTGTTTATAATCTTGCACCAGAGTGGGGCTAAGGAGAGTTTCAGCTTTTTGGTGAGTTGCGCGGGTAGAGGGTCTAGGGCAGAGGTCTTCAAACTTTTGGATGCCGAGACCCCCCTGTCAACATTTTGAGGCGTAAGGACCCCCTCCTGACAAAAATGTCTAAACCTGTTGACTAAATTGCGTGGGATGAAAATGTAAATGAGGTTATGTGATGCCGCGTATTTTGGGATAGCATTGCTTCATTATTTTGACATTTGTTACACACAGTAACACTGAGGAAAGATTTCACCCAATCAGTACCCATTTATAACCAAAATACAGCAATTATCATCAGAAAGATTTCAAGTCAACCTTTGTTAAGGGCCTTCTACTCTGCAGCAATACGTGCTGCCACATTAGAAGCTTACCTGGCCCTTACCGGGAGAAGCAGGGGTCCCTTAAAACCCTGGCGGTTTTGTGCAGAGTTAAGCAGTTTACCCATGCAGCTTTCCTCTCACCCCCTCCCTTCCATCCCTCTCTCCTCTCCTAACCCCGGATCCCTCTCTCACTTTGCAGGCCATTTTCTTTCACCCCTTTTTACAACTTCTAAATTCTCCCCATTCGACCTCTCACTTCACCTTTAATCACCTCTTGCCATTCTGTCTTTTCACTGCCCTCATCTCCAACAGTCTCTCACATTTATCTCAGGGCCTCTCTGGCCCTGTCACCTCCCATGCCCCTCAGCACTTCTCATTCACCTCGTCTCTCCATTCAAATTTTTGTCTATTTGTATCTTACACCTCTCCAGTCCGCCCATTCCTCTTTCACATCTCCCCTTTGTTCTAACAGAAGCCCTCACCTTTGGATCACACTCACTTCTTGCGTGTCCACACTTCTCTTTGGCAATTCACATTTCTCCTCATCCCTGACCTCTTCAATCAAATTCTCTCACTCCCTTGCTGTCCTCTCTCATCCTCTCATCACCAAGCATACGGGTCGGACCCGTATGCTCCTCTCGTCAGGTGCCACCCTGCTTATTGTTCCCCAATTCAAGAAGGTATGAGTTGTCTGTCTCGCTGTTTTGATGCAGGTCATGCAGTTATGGAATTTGCATCCTCCTTTGCTTCGTTCCACCAAGAATATATTATCCTTTAGGAAGATATAAAAACCTTTCTCTATGCTCTGTAGGTTACCCCATTTGGCTGGTTCTCCTTCTGTGTGTTTCTCATTCGCCTTGAGGCAGTAGATAGTTATTAGCCCCAGGACATCTTTTGGTAACAGTAGCACACTACAAATCTAAATAATAGGTAGAAGCAGGGGAGCCACTAGACCAGAACTTCAGAGGGGGGGCTAATACTCCCAGTCAGGGCTGGTCCTACCGCTGGTCTCACCCGGTGCATCAGTCTTTTTTGATGCCCCACCCCCGTTCCCTCCTTCTCCATGAATTCCTTCACTGCCACTCACCAACAATGCACCGCATCTATCTATAGCACCTTTCTGACAAACATTTCATTTTTTAGAGTTCTACTCATAGTTTACTCACACTCATTTCTGGGATCTGCATGGTACATATTCTTTGTAGCAGGCACATTAACCCTCTGCACTGTGTGGGTGACAAGAGTGCCCATGTGAGTGCACGATGAGTGATGCAACAGTGTGAGAGTAGGACAAGAGGAGTGATTGCAGGGTGAGTGAGGTGGCGTATGAATTTGGGTGCGGATGCAAGTTCAGAATGGGATGAATTAATGTATGATTACTGATGGGCTTGTTTGAGTGAGTTGCATATTCAGTAGTGAGGGAGACAGGTGAGTGAAGTGTCACATGAGTGCAGGATGAGTAGTGTACTCGTGTGACTGCAGGTTGAGGTATAGGGTGAGCAGCACAAGTGCATTGTGAGTGCAGAGTGATCACTGTGAGTGCAAGGTGAGCAGGTGAATGGTGTGAGTGCATGGTGATCAGTGTGAGTGCATGGTAAGCGGGTGAATGGTGTGAGTGCATGGTTATCAGTGTGAGTGCATTATGATCGCTGTGAGTGCAGGGTGAGCGTGAAAATGAAGGGCGAGAATGAGGAATGAGTTGTCTGAATGCAGGGTGCATTCCCAGACCCATGAAGTAACTCAGCATGTTATTGACAGCGGCGTAGAGTTTAAGATGTAAGTTAAACTATTGCGGCATTAATCGGGGATCGAGGGTGAAGGAAATACATAATGTGCTGATCCTGCAACAAACTTCCAGTCCTATGGTTAGGGTTGCCAGCAGATTATTTTGATGGCCCAGTCGTACAAAAAAAAGCAATAACCTAAAGCGGTATTTTCAGCGCTTATCTGTGCATACTTCCAACAGCAAATATAAATAGAAAGCACTTTGAATTGTGTTCTAGGGCTGCCTCAATGATCCATGACTGAAAATTAAAGAGAACAAAGACAGAAAAGTCACATAACGAATGCATACATACTTTTTTATTTCTAAGTCTATTTAGTACCAAGAGGAGATCTTCACAGGCTCTTTAAACAAAACACGGCAGGCATTTTTCTTTTGGCAAGCCTACTTTGTATTCCTTTCCATGAAATGCATTCTCACTCTACAGCAGTAAATGTAAAATACAAATGTAAGGGGTGGGGACGCAGGGGGTACTGGAACCAGCAAACAAAACCTAAGCCTCTGTAACCAGTTTGCAAAGGCATTTAAAAATGCAAATGGTCTTTAAAGACCTGTGAAAAACACAGGGGTGCCGGAGATAAGACTCCAGACACTGCCCTGACGAGCCCCCAGCAGCTCAAGTTTCACTGCAGCAGCCGGGCTGAGACACGGGAAGGGGGAAGTGGGGGGTGGGGGGGCTGTAGCCCTTGGGCCTGAGCAGAAGTGTGACTGGGAAGGCGCGACCCCCTTTGCATCACTCCACGGCCCCCCTGGGGGTCGCGCCCCACAGTTTGAAGACCCCTGGTCTAGGGCGTGAGATGAAGGTTTGGAGGTGGAGATCAGTTTGACTATCTCTTCTTCTGGGATGGGATGGAAGAGTGACCAGAGTTTAGTGATGGGTAAGGGAGCGCTACCAAACACCCCAGAGGGACTACTATTGGGAAGGGGGGCGCAATTGATGTCCAGTGAGTGCTCGATCTTGGAGATCTTATCATTGAAGAAGTTGGCGAAGTTGTCGCACAGTTCTTTGGATGCCTGCCCTAGGGACGTATCAGGTTTGGAGGTTTGTTGTCTGATAATATTAAAGAGCTCCTTGGGTTTGTTTTTTGCCCTATCCAGTGTGGAGCGGCAAAACGTGGATTTTTTGTTCTTCATATGATTGTTGTACTTCTTCCAAACTGTTCTGAGTTGATCGCGATGGATGGTAGTAGGATTGTTCCTCCAGCGTCTTTCTGTGGCTCTTAATTGTCTCCTTTCCTCATTGATGTCTGAGTCGAACCATGATCTGGACGGAATAGCATGATATTTTTTTAATTTCAAGGGAGCTAGTTGGTCAAGCAAGATTACCATATTCGAGTTATAGAGCGTGGTGAGATCAGTTGTGGAGAGGAAGTCATTGCCGCTGGGGAGGAGCAAATGTAGCCTTTCTTCCATGACGCCAAGGGGAATCTGGGTGAGATTTCTGGACCATTAGGGAGGGTCTTGTACAGGTGGCAGGGATAGTACTCTTTGGTTGATGTGGAATAAGATCATGTGGTGATCCGACCAGTCCACTGGAAGAATGTTTTCGATCGTAATTGCGCCTCGATGGGCGATGATGGCATCCAAGGTTGCTACTTTATTGTGAGTTTCCTCTGAACAGTGTTGGGATAGATTATTGTCACAGAGGAGATTATTTAGAGATTGAATTAGCGTGTTGTTGGCTTCGTTCCAGCGTAGGTTAAGATTACCCAGGATTAGGTTGTTAGCGTCTTTGAGTGCGCATTGGGCAATCAGGTCGGATAAGTGTTCCTCGAATGTGTTGGTGTTGCCTGGTGGGTGATTGTCAGGAATCCCCTCCCGCACATGGATTCCCTCCCACGATGCCACTTCCGTGAACCTGGTGCGCTTGGAGGAGAGCGGACTACAACTCCCAGAATGCCCTCCGGCAACAATTGCCTTATGCAACTCAAGAGTTCTGGTCACATAACACCAAGGGGAACGCCTAGTTTTCATGTTATGCAACTCAAGAGTTCTGGTTACATAACACCAAGGGTAACGCCTAGTTTTCATGTTATGCAACTCAAGAGTCATGGTTATACAACGCCGAGAGTACTACTTAAGGAGAAGATCACTGGGACTCGGCGTCGGATATTCTGATCTTTGCAGGAGTACCTGGTTGAGGTACACGGACCCGTTGGTGAGTTGAGCGGCGGAAGGAACATTCTAAGGAGCGGAGGAGAGGTGCTGGCGTGTGCTTCCTGCCCGTGTCCTGTCCCGTTCTGAGAGCCGTATTCAACGTCATTGGGCACAAGTCCTGTTGGTAGAGCCGAAGCTCCCAACGGCCTGACAATTTGGAGAAAACAAGGTTGGTGCGAGCCGAAGCTCCCAACCCTCGTTCCTTGGGTAAACACACGCTTATAGCTAAGACGCTATCCAGGAGGTGTTTCCGCGTCTTAGCCATCGACACTCGTAGGAGAACTGGGATAGGTAGAGCGGCTGCTCCCATCCATTCTCTGCGCCACCTTGGGTATCATCACTTAAACCCGGATACAAGAGACGCACACTAGGAGGTGTTCCCAGCGTCTTTGTGTTGTGGCAGTACTCTGGGGGATACTGGTAGAGCGGCTGTTCCCAGGTGGTAGAGAGCCCGGCCGGGTGACTCCCACGTGCCCCCCCGTAGATTCCACAACCTTGGAACTACCCTTCACAGCGGTCGAGTGGCATTGTCGGCCACTGCTTAGCACTGTGCCCTCCGTTGGAGCATACCACGTCCGGTGTGCATGCGGAGGACGGTTAGACGAGCTGTGAATGGGTATCGTACTTTAACTGGTGATTCCAGTACCGGTATTCTTTGTTGTCTGTAGTTGTTTATCTGTTTATTAAATCATCCTTAAACCTCCATTTCTTTGGTCCGTCGTCTGTTTGTCCCAACCCCGAGAAAGCCAGGACGTTACAGTGATAGAGAAGGTGACAGACTAATGGACTATTATCCTTAGTCTTGATGTTGACAGGAAGACATTCAAAGGAACTATACTTGCAGGTGTCCATTTCAGCGATCTCGATGTCGTCCTTGTGGATGATAGCTACACTTCCACCTCGTTGATCTTTTCTATCTTTGTTGATGATGGTAAAACCTGGGGGCACAAGCATATCCAAGCATGGTGGGGAGATCTCATATAGCCATGTCTCCGTGATGAACGCAATGTCTAAGTCCTGAGAGAGGATGGCTTCTGCTAATTCCGTTGCATGCTTGGGGGCTGATCTACAGTTAATGAGCATGCAGTTAGTAGATAGCTTTTTTTTGCTATGGTACTTTCCAGATGGGGCCCTCGGTATGGTGGAGAGGGAGGGCGGGGGTCTTGTGATTTTCGTGGGGGGGTAGTCTCTTCTGAAGCCTGTGGTCACTTGAAATTTGGATTTATGGGAGGCTGTGGGAGGAGAGTCGTATGTGGAGGCTAGATCCGCATCTTGTCAAGAATTCCTGTCATGCGAGGGGAGGAAAACGGTAACCAGCGTAAACGGACTACATCTCCCAGGATGCTTAGCGGTTGAGAGGTTATGTAAACAGGAGAGCTGTTACATAACTCAAGGAAAACACGCCCTTATGTAAACAGGAGAGCTGTTACATAACTCAAGGGAAAACACGCCCTTATGTAAACAGGAGAGCTGTTACATAACTCAAGGGAAAACACGCCCTTATGTAAACAGGAGAGCTGTTACATAACTCAAGGAAAACACGCCCTATAAAGGGAGGAACCGGGAGGTACAAGGCTGTCGGATATTGTGTTTACACCGACGTACCTGCTTCGTGAAGAGCAGTGTTCCGGAGTGGTGCTCCAGTAAGGCAAGAACGGAGGTAGGTCGAGTCGTTACTCCCTGGGCCGTGTCTTGCCCCATCATCACCTGTGAAGGACCCGGAAGCTCTACCGGTCAACCATTGAGCTTCGCTTTTTGACTCGGCTGAGTCAAAGCGCAGTGGCGCTTTTGCTGGTTGGAGTCGTAACTCCCAGCCCGACCAGAGATACAGGGACTGCCAGCTGTAACGCACACCAGGAGGTGTTTGCCGCGTTACAGACTCGGAAGTCCACAGGATCGATCGAGCGGCTGCTCTCGGTTCAGTCTTCTTGCTTTTGATTGGGGTATCGGTGACGCATCACCAGGAGGTGACTCCGCGTCCCGGTGCAGTCTGAGGAAGAGGTTGAGCGGCTGCTCCCTTCAGGTAGAGACCCCGGCTGGGTGTTTCCCTGACTCCTCGATTCTCCCCAACACTCGTCGTGCCCCTCACAGCCTACCGATTGGCATTGTCGGCCATTTCATTTCTGCCCTCTGTTGGCATACGCCGGGATCGGCGTATATGCAGAGGACGGTTAGGACCATCCGTGCTGTGGGCTGGTAACGTACTTAGCCTGGAGGATTCCAGTGACTATAACTTTTGTTTATTCGTTGTATTGTTTTTGCCTTCATTAAAATAACTAACCCTTCACAAGTGGTTGCGTCCTCATTATCGTGTCTGTTAAACGATCCTGAGACGTTCAGGGCGTTACAAAATATCCGACCGTAATAACACTAACTGTCTCCCGGTCGATAACAGACATGGCAACACTTGATGATGTGCTGGCTGCTTTAGCGACCGTGCAAGTTGAAGTGGCTGCCTCTAGGCAAGAAACAGCCGATGTAAAAGCCAGACTGGATGCTATCCAATTGGACCCGCTCACGCCCAGCACCTCCCTCACGAACCAGACCCCTGCGGTAGTAGTGGAAATGCCGGTAGCCATCCCCTTGGCAACACCAGAGAGGTACAGTGGGGATCCTAACACAGTGCAGGTATTCCTCACACAAGTGGCGCTACATTTATCGTGCAAACCAAAGGCGTTCCCCACGAGTCAGGCTCGTGTGGCTTTCCTTATTTCCTATTTGGCTGGAAACGCGGCACAATGGGCCGTACCTCTGGTGAGCAGGGACGACCCCATCTTATGTGATTGGGGTGCTTTTCGCGAGGAATTCCTGAAGGTATTCGACAGAAGGGCTGACTCGTACATGGCGGACCGTGAGATGCTTGAGTTGAGACAGGGATCCAACGACCTGGTGCAGTATCTCAACGCGTTCCGACGGCTAGTTGCGGAAACCAAGTGGCCTGTTGCTAAACAGACGGCGCTCTTCCATCACGGGCTGTGCGATGAGCTCAAAGACGCCGTGGCTCATATTGACCCTCAACCCAAGACATGTGAGGGCCTTATCAACCTGGTATTACGGCTGGAACATAGGCTGAGTGAAAGAAAAGGGGATCATGGGAGAAAAGGAAAATCCCTTCCATCCTATGTGACGGTGGGAAGTCCTGAAACTTCCACCGCATCCAAGGGAGAACCCATGGACATCGGCGCAATACGAGCGAGCCTCACAGCCACGGAGAAAGAGTCACGCCGTAAACAAGGATTGTGCCTATATTGTGGCAAAAAAGGCCACTACGTACGTGAATGCCCTGCCAAACCGAAGACGTCACGTTCACGGGCCAACCGGTCGGTAACAGCTGTGGTGGACATACCGGCGGAAAACTAGAGGACTCCCAGACCAAAGAAGGGGCATCTCGGAGTCACTCATCCATCCCTTCACTCTCCAACTCGGTCACTAAGGGACACCGACACCTGTTTCTCACGGTGCACGTGGGAGTGCATGACCAGTGGATACCCGTTGTGGCCATGGTGGATTCAGGGGCCACTGGCATGTTTATGGACCACAACGAGGCATGCAGGCTAGGGCTAGTGCTTCTTCCCAAAGCTGTACCCGAAGACGTCTATGCTGTAGACGGAAGGCGATTGGTGACGGGGCCCATCGGGCAGCACACGGGGGTCCTTCCGATGAGATATGGGAGGAACCATTTGGAACAAATCGATTTTAACATCATCCGAGCGCCCCAATATGGCGTCATATTGGGATTGCCGTGGCTACAGAAACACAACCCCTCTGTGGATTGGCCAACACATCGCGTCGAAATGACGTCACCGTATTGCATCCTGCATTGTGGAATAAGAACGGAATCCCTTGACGCAGATGAGAGCGGGAGTCAGACGGTGGCTACAGCGGCAGAAAAAGATGTGGCTCTCCCCCAGGCTTATCACAGTTTTGAGGATGTATTTGATGAGGTGAAGGCGGAAGTGCTACCACCACATAGACAGTTTGACTGCCAGATCGACCTGGTGCCAGGGGCCAGCGTTCCCAGCGGCAGGCTGTATGCCCTGACGGAGCCTGAAAACGTGCATCTCCGGGGGTACCTGGATAAACTCCTCAAGCTAGGATTCATCCGCCCGTCCAAGTCTCCGGCCGCCTCGCCACTCTTCTTCATCCCGAAAGCTAATGGGGAGCTGAGAGCCTGTGTGGACTTTAGGGCATTGAATGCGATAACCATAAAGAATCGGTACCCCTTGCCTCTCATCAGTGTACTGCTGGAACAGGTCAAGAAAGCTAGTATCTACACCAAGTTGGATTTGAAAGGGGCATACCATCTGGTGCGCATGAGGGACGGAGACGAGTGGAAGACCGCCTTTAAGACCAGGTTCGGCCTTTTTGAGTACCTCGTCATGCCGTTCGGTCTGTGCAACGCCCCGGCAGCCTTTCAGTACTTTTTGAATGAGGTATTCAGAGAGGAGTTGGATATCTACGTGGTCGTATATATCGACGACATCCTCATCTACTCGTCCAGTGTGGAGGAGCACGTACACCACGTCAAAGCTGTGCTCCAAAAGCTGAGGGAAAACAAGCTGTTTTGTAAACTCAGCAAGTGTGACTTCCACGTCACGTCCGTGGAATTCCTCAGAGTGATGCTGAGTCCAGAGGGACAGGAGATGGCAGAACGAAAGATCAAGGCGGTGAAAGAATGGCCGGTGCCCCAAAGCGTGAAGGACGTCCAAAGTTTCATTGGCTTCGCCAACTTTTACAGGCGGTTTATAGATGGATTTTCAGGATTGGTGGCCCCAATCACACAGCTACTGAGGAAGTCCAAGGAGTTTGTCTGGTCCCCTGAAGCGAACACAGCCTTTGAGGCCCTGAAAAGCGCCTTTGGTAAGGCGCCGGTGTTGGCTCACCCCGATCCGGATCTCCCCTACGTGGTGGAAGCGGACGCTTCGGATGTGGCGCTGGGGGCTATCTTGTCCCAACGCAACCACGACACAGGGGTGCTTCATCCCGTTGCGTACATGTCCCGCAAACTCAACGACGCCGAACGCAACTACCATATTGCGGAGAAGGAGCTTCTCGCAATCAAGGATGCCTTCACCGAATGGAGGCATTGGTTGATGGGGGCAAGACATGTGGTATCGGTGTACACGGACCATCGGAATCTACAGTTCATGACGGCCACAAGACACCTTTCTCCCAGGCAGCTGCGGTGGATGATCTTCTTTGCGGGGTTCAACTTCCGCATCACATATCGGCCGGGGACGGAAAACCGGAAGGCGGACGCCCTGTCCCGTCAATCTGCAGTTAAGGAACCATTGCCTGCGACCGAGCATTCCATCATTTCCCCGAGGATGGTATTGGGGGTTATCCAACCGGATACTTTCCTGAGGGGAATAAAGAGAGGGATCAGGTCATTCGCTTGGCGGAGGTGGCTCCTCAGTCACAGAGAATGGCAGCTGAAGGACGGGATACCCCTGAAGGGCAGGTGCCTGTTGATACCCACGCCTAGGCTAAGGAAACAAGCATTCATCTGGTGCCATGACTCTCCATGCGCAGGTCATTTGGGCTTTGAAAAAACGGTGGCTAGCATGGGACGGCATTTCTGGTGGCCAACCATGAGAGTGGATGTCAGGAGGTGGGGACAGGAGTGTCCTACGTGTGCTACCATGAAGGCCGACCATGGCCGAACCCAAGGGCTCTTACATCCACTTCCGACCCCGGATAGACCATGGGATAGCATATCACTGGACTTCGTGGTGGGCCTACCGGTAGACCAGGGGATGACGGCAATACTGGTGGTGGTGGATTACTTGACGAAAATGGGGCACTTCATCCCCTGCAAGAGAGTCCCTACGGCCGGGGAATTGGCGTCACTACTCCTAAAGAATGTGGTACGACTGCATGGATTACCTGGGGTGATCGTGTCGGACCGGGGGTCGCAGTTTACTGCGCAATTCTGGAAGACTTGGTGCACTGCGCTGCATGTTAAGACCGCCCTGTCCACCAGCTACCACCCGCAAACGGACGGCCAAACCGAGCGCCTGAACCAAACGCTCAAACAGTATCTGCGATGTTTTGTGGACCAGGGCAGGGAAGAATGGGTCGACTTGCTATGGGTTGCAGAGATAGCCTATAACAACGCCACTCACAGCTCCACACAGTCATCTCCGTTCTATAGCAACTATGGCCAACATCCCAGGTTCTTGCCATTTCTACATCCGTTCAGAGAGGACAGGATTCCCGCCACAGCGGACAGGGTGGCACACATAAAAGACACGTTGATGCGCTCAAGGGCTGTCCTAATAGAGGCCAAGAGACGATACAAGGCTGCGGCCGACAGGAAGAGAAGGCCCGGGCCACTGTACCGCACTGGAGACTACGTCTGGATATCCACAAGAAACATGAGGTTTCGAAAGAACAGTGTGTTCCATCCCAAGTACATGGGCCCATATCGCATTACCAAGTGTATGGGTCCCGTGAACGTGAAGGTGTGCTTGCCCCAGTCATTGCGGATACACCCTGTCTTTCATGTATCATTGCTCAAACCAGCACCCTCCAAGCCGTCTGGGACACCTAGGCCGGTATGCGTGGAGTCGGAGGTGGAGTATGAAGTGTCGGGCATACGGGCGTCCAAATGGCGTAGGGGGAAGCTGTGGTACCTGGTTGCGTGGAAAGGCTATGGCCCGGAGGAGCAATCATGGGAACCGGCTGAAGGGGTTCGTGCTCCGCGCTTGGTCTCCTTGTTCCATCGGCGTTTTCCTGCCAGCGCTGGACCCGTGGGGAGCCGCTGAGAGGGAGGATGTACTGTCAAGAATTCCTGTCATGCGAGGGGAGGAAAACGGTAACCAGCGTAAACGGACTACATCTCCCAGGATGCTTAGCGGTTGAGAGGTTATGTAAACAGGAGAGCTGTTACATAACTCAAGGAAAACACGCCCTTATGTAAACAGGAGAGCTGTTACATAACTCAAGGGAAAACACGCCCTTATGTAAACAGGAGAGCTGTTACATAACTCAAGGGAAAACACGCCCTTATGTAAACAGGAGAGCTATTACATAACTCAAGGAAAACACGCCCTATAAAGGGAGGAACCGGGAGGTACAAGGCTGTCGGATATTGTGTTTACACCGACGTACCTGCTTCGTGAAGAGCAGTGTTCCGGAGTGGTGCTCCAGTAAGGCAAGAACGGAGGTAGGTCGAGTCGTTACTCCCTGGGCCGTGTCTTGCCCCATCATCACCTGTGAAGGACCCGGAAGCTCTACCGGTCAACCATTGAGCTTCGCTTTTTGACTCGGCTGAGTCAAAGCGCAGTGGCGCTTTTGCTGGTTGGAGTCGTAACTCCCAGCCCGACCAGAGATACAGGGACTGCCAGCTGTAACGCACACCAGGAGGTGTTTGCCGCGTTACAGACTCGGAAGTCCACAGGATCGATCGAGCGGCTGCTCTCGGTTCAGTCTTCTTGCTTTTGATTGGGGTATCGGTGACGCATCACCAGGAGGTGACTCCGCGTCCCGGTGCAGTCTGAGGAAGAGGTTGAGCGGCTGCTCCCTTCAGGTAGAGACCCCGGCTGGGTGTTTCCCTGACTCCTCGATTCTCCCCAACACTCGTCGTGCCCCTCACAGCCTACCGATTGGCATTGTCGGCCATTTCATTTCTGCCCTCTGTTGGCATACGCCGGGATCGGCGTATATGCAGAGGACGGTTAGGACCATCCGTGCTGTGGGCTGGTAACGTACTTAGCCTGGAGGATTCCAGTGACTATAACTTTTGTTTATTCGTTGTATTGTTTTTGCCTTCATTAAAATAACTAACCCTTCACAAGTGGTTGCGTCCTCATTATCGTGTCTGTTAAACGATCCTGAGACGTTCAGGGCGTTACACATCTTCAGCGGACATTGCTGCTTTGGTTCTAGAAGGTCTTTGTGTCTGGATCTCAGCATCCTTACTTGGGAGACTCTGTACCCCGGACGCGGCGGCTTTGATTCTTGTGTGACTCTGTGATGGGATCTCAGCATTGATTTTAGTGGGTCTCTGTGGCCGGTTCTCCTGGGCGAATGGGGGCCCGAAATGGTGTTTTAGAAGGTTGGAGTTGGTCGGTGAGGAAGCCCTGGGCTGGTATTGCCGGGGCTTTCAGGCCTTGTCAAGGTTGGTTAGGATTTCATTAAGGCCCCGGAATATTATTTCTAACTGACTTTCTAATAGGGCCATATGGTGCGCCATGCTTTCCGGGGCTGGGGGCAGGCAGTCTTGGGTAGGGACATCTCGTGGGGTGGGGGGCAAGGTCGAATTGTGAGGTCTGTTGCTATTTGTGTCGGTCATGCTGCCTCTGTTTGTGACCCTCGATAGGGGGTGAAGAGGGTCGAGTCGTGAGATCTTCCTCAAGGATTCTGTGGGAGTGGAATGGGGGTCAGTGGACCGTGCCCGTGGGGCAGTGATGTGATGTTAGAGATGAATCTGTGGCAGCGGTGGGATCTGATCTTCCTCGGATAGTTGTAGATCGCGTTTCGTGGAGACGGAGGAGTGGGTGGAGACTCGAGAGGGGAGGCTGAAGGATCTCACCAGAGGAGTGGAAATTGATGTTTGCCTCGCCTGATGGGGCAGTTTGGCCGGGGAAGGGAGTTGGGGCGGGGCAGGACGAAGTGAGTGTAGGTGGGTGGAACGAAGTGCAAGGAAAAGGGATTCGAAGGCTTCTAGGTTCTCATTGTTAGCCTGTATCAAAACTGTGCCATTTGAATAGATGGTCACTGATGTGTTCCCGTTCCTAGTCGACTGGTTAGGGTGAGAGATCGTCAGTTTACAGCTATGTGTGGTAGTCGTTGTTTTGGATATGTGAAGTTGCATTCTTAGTGTAGTGTTCCAGTTCTCAGGTCTATCCATGTAGAAGATGAGATCCATCTTTATCTGCCCTTTGGAGGTGCAGTGGTATGTGTCCGCAAATAGTGTTTCTGGATGCTGTCTGATTAGTCTATGTTTGAAGTTTCTTCTCGCTTTTGGGGAGAGGTTAGGGGGAAGCTAATTGCGAAGGCGTTCACGCCGTGCGGTTTCAGGTGGATCGCATGGTTGGGTTGACGGAAATTGAAGTGCCCGGTGACATTGTTGCATTTCTTAGAAGAGGGGGCCGTGCTTTTGATAGGGAGAGGGATCTCCCTTGATCAGGGAGTGTCGTCTATGGGAAACTGGACACGACGTGTGGTTGGCAGGCCCGTGTAGGTTGAGTGCAGAGTGAGGGGGCCCTTCTAAACTACGATGCCATTCATGACGTGGCGTTGTGACCCTGCTATATACTTAATGTATAAATCAGTTTAAGCTGTTCGCGCCAGTGCTCGGGGACGGTGGATGCTGGCCTCCCGCCAAGCCAGGGGGAATGTATCTCTTCACCAGCTTCCGCCCCTCAGTCCCCCCTCCGCCATCTGTCCGAGCCCTCAAGAGGTGCCCGGGCCAACGAAAGACGAGAGGCGCGAACAGCTGCACATGGAAGCAATCGAGACATTTTCCATCCCGCCTATGAATGATGACGTTTGTCCTCACATCAGCCTGCGCGTCCCTTCAGGACCGTAGCCATGGGTTCAGCTTTGAGGATTCTGTCTGAGGGGGCAAAAATTACCCAACGCTTATAGTTAGCTCGCAATCACAAGTAATAATGTGTGAGGATCACTTTTCAACAACATTTGATTTCCCACAGGCTTAAAACGCAAAGAACTGCTTTGAAACTAAAGCAGGTTTCATCTCGAGCGTTGCAACGCTTAAAGATGTCCCCCTCTGAAGACCCCATTGCTAAAGCTATCCTCATCAAAACCTTATTCAATTGCTTACCTTTCCTTTTCTTCTAAATATTTTGAGGGCATAGTGACCGACCACAGCCACATAGCACCTCTACACGCACATCCTAGATTTCCCAAACTGAAACAATCCAAACTATGATGCAGCATGTCGATTGTGCCTGGTAACAGTAAGCGATGAACCACTGGCTGCTTTCAACACTTGGAGTCACACTATTCTTATCATTCTCATGTAAGCCACAGCCAGGACACGTGATGCAGTCTTCCGATGGATAAAAAAAAAAATCCCCCCCCCCCCAAAAAAACCCTCATGGACTGGTCCTTCAGGGTTCCAATACAACACACCACAAAAGAGTGAGGTGCACCTCAAGGCTGCACACACTCAGCCTTTCTGTTCTATCCATGTCCGCAACTGCACCTCTAAGGATGAAACTCAATTCCACCAGCAATTTTTAAAGGATCACCCTGAACTCCTTGCACTACTCCCCATCACCTTGGAAAACAAAATCTAAATCTAGGTGTAAGGAAGCAAATCTTATTTAAACTTCAACTGTTGGGCATCAGCATTATTACAACAAGCATTGGCATAGCCAATAGGTCTCTCCTTTGGGACCTTATAAGTGTTTAGCTATGCAACAGTTGATGTTGTTGCACTAAGGATATTGTGCTGCATAACTAAATACTTCTAAGGTCCCAAAGGCGAGACCTATTGGCTGTGCCATTGCTTGTTGAAAAGCGTGGCCCCAGTGTGCCTTTCTAGAACATAGCTACTTAAGCTGTGACTGGGCTGCTCCAAATATTAACGGGTTAATGGTAACGGTGACTTCTCAATAAGCGGAAAACCAAAAAAATCAACACAAACTCCAGTATTTTGTAAATGATCTCATACTTTTTGTCCAGTTTACCAACTAAATATCCATATTTTATCTTGAAATCATCTCAGTGTTGATTTAAGTCTACAATCCTGCATAGGATTTTCTCTTCAGATCTTCTCAGGAGATCCTCTTAGACAATGTTTCCAAATTGTGGAACACAGCTTTCTTTTCACCAGTGTAATTTTCAAAAATGATCATTCAACATTCAAACTGGTGATAGGTAACATAAAACACAGCCATCCTTGAGTGTCTGCGTACAGATGCAGACACTCATGCTTTCATTTTCCACGCTCTCCCACACACAGGTGTGGGAGACCGTGGAAAATGAAAGTGTGAGAAACAGGAGCTGAGGAAGAGAATGAAATGTGCAAGGAAAGGCAGTGTAAGGGAGGTTAAGTGTGTGACAATAGCAGGTAATGTGTTCTGAGCTTGAGGGAAGTGACAAGGATAAAGAGCAGGGTATCAGAGGATGGACAGACAGGAGTCTGTGAGTAAAACGTGAGGACTGTATGTGAGACAGAAAAAGGGAGATGGAGGGTTGAAAAGAGAAAATATGAGGCTCATGCACTTTAGAAAAAGAAGGGGATGTATGATAAAAAAAGAGTTCCAGAGAGTAGCTGTGAGAAGAAATGACAGTGAGAGACACGGGAGAAAGGGTAATTACTTGGGAAGAGAATAGGTGGATGCCTAGGCATGCAAGGGGTGTCATATTTCTAGACCAGGTACAGAAAAATGTACCTTGTACGTGGGATGACAAAAAATCGTATGCTTGCTTAGGTAGTGCAGCCAGAGATAGAAGTAGTAAGGAGGAGATAGAGTTTGTAAGAGATAGACTGGTGGAATAGAGGCAGGTGTGAATGAAGAGTGAGAGAGTAAGAGAAAAGGTTGAAAAGGCACATGGAGATGAAAAGAAAAAAATTACAGCAGACTGACAAGAAATAGAAATGAAAGCCAAAGAGGGGCATAAAAAAGAGAGGAAGGTAAGGACAATATGAAAGAAAAGAAAGGAAAGAATGGGTAGAGGCTGGATAGAGAGAGAGAGAAAAACATATCTAATAAAGAGAGGGTGAATATAGAGACAGAAGGGGCTATGGTAAGGGGTAGAACTAAAGAGCAGCATAGATTCTTTTTTTGTTGTTTTTGCCATTTTGCCTATATATGAGCAATACCGGGCACATTTCGAGTCCTCATCCCCGTTCACACCAGAGATGGGGAGGACGCTGTATTGGTATAGCAACGGCTCAGCTTTTGAGGTTAATAGATAAAGGTGCATATGAACGGCAGTAGGCAGATCTAAAGGAAAGGATACAGCTTGACAACAGGATATGACAACAGGTGTTACAGCAGTGACAGCAGCAGAACTTTCAGGGTGCTGGCTTAGAATATTACCTAAGTGAGCATGGTGCCATAACTTGCATATTCACTTGTTCATTCACTTATACATTCTTCTCACCGAGTTAAGCACCCGCTTAAGAGATCTGCCTGTAACCTACATGTCACTCGCACCCTAACTTTGCATGTTCTGTGGATTATGAAAGCTTGTACGAGTATCTCCTCCTACATCTGTCCTGTGGGGAATGGAAGATTGCCCTTTCTGGCTTCTGTGATAGAAGGAAGCTTACTTTGCTAATGCATATTGTACCTGTTCTGTGAGGAACCAAAGTTTGCCATGCAGCAGCCTGATTTGGACATGTCCTGTGTTGGAGCAAGCTTGTGAGAACAGAAGCTTGCATTGTTTCTGCCAAAGGCGTGCCAGTTGGATGAAGAAGGGCTATTTCCACTCCTGTTGCTCAATGTTATGAAAGAATAAAGGATATATTGAATGCACTTGCATAAAATTGAATAAAAGTCTTCTTCACGACAGGTGATGCAAAATCCCAAGACATGTAGTCTTATAGAAGGTGCGTGACCCCATTGGCACAGTAATCAAGTGCCAAAATATGGTGACGGGAAAGAGAAGCTGCCCCATTGCTCAACCCTTCTGTTTTTTTCTTGTAGTACGGAGACACCAATAAAAAACATTTTTAGCTCACCCACATAATTTTAATATAGTTATGAGTGTAACAAAGGGAGAGATACATATTGACTTGAGAGACATAACCATAGGAAATGTGTCTATTTCTTCCAGGACTGTTGTTCTTCTTGCATGTATATGTCTGTCTATAGAGAGTGAGCAGTAGTCCTATCTTTTCTACTCCCTCTTCAGAATCTTAGCCACCTGTATTCTGCCAGTTCTGTATGTGTGAGAAAACCATGTGATTTCCTTCACCAATCTGCAACCTGTCTTCTAGTTATTATGTGCGTGAAGGAAAGGATTGCTACTACTGGCCTTTTTGTAACTTTTCTGTGTTTTGAAGCTTAGTATTAAATTGTCAATTACCGAAAAGAAAGACAAAACAATATACATTGCCAGTGATTGATATGAATGAAACAGTAAACATAACAAATATTTTATAAGAATTAAATTTTGGTTTTAGTTGTGATTGAAGTAGTTTTTTTACATGGACTAGATTACTGTAAAAAATTAAAACATAGCTAATAAGAGTCTTAATATAATGCCTAACACTCATGCCAACTTGTGGCGTTGTAGCCAGAACTTTGCATTTTGGGCTTTTAAACCTATAATAGCGGCCTTTCACTTGAACAGGAAACAACACCAAATTTTTATTTCACACTACGCAGTGAATAAACACTTTTTTAGGCCTCAAAGTGACCAAATAACCAATTTCGTAGATTTTTATTCAAGTTTAAACTCTTGTGTTTTGATTTATTAAGAGCATGAAATTACTTTAATGCTTATTTAGATCCAACAGTGATTATCCACTTTTAAAAGTCATACATAGTAAAAAGATATAAAATTTGAAAACAAACCATTTTTCTCTGTTTCCAGGTATTTTTTTAGGTCTGCGGTCAGTGATTTTCAGCAAAATTCAGCTCTTTTCATTTAAATAGAAAAGGACTCTAAATGTTGTTTACTTCACACCAAGTAGTAAATGAACTCTTTAAAGGCCTCATCCTGATCAAATATGCCACTTACAAAGACTTTTACTCACACAAAATCATATGTTCTGACCTATTATCAGACTAAAGATGACTTTAAACATGCTTATTTTAGCTCCAGCAGTGAGGATCAGATGTCATATATAGTCAAAAGATGCAACACTAGAAAATAAAGCATTTTTGGTCATTTTGAGGAGTTTCTTAAGGTTTTCTGTCTGCAATTTTCTTTAAAAATCTGACATTTTCACTTGAACAGAAATCAGTTTATGGCATCACAGTGACCAAATAGACCTTTTTCATAGACGTTTTGCTCATACTAAAAATCTTGTGTGATAATCCACTCCCAAAATGCATAGATAGTCATAAGGTTATAAATAGTCATACAATGCAATATGTTAAAGAAAATCCTTTTTTGCAATTTTAAGGTATTTCTTAGGGCCAGCGATCAGCTATTTTTTAGAAAGAATTGGATGTTTTTTCATGGATAAAAAGTGACTTCAAATGTTGTTTATCACATTGCTTAGTGAACAAACATTTAAGTCCTCAAAGTGACGAAATAGACCATTTTCATAGACTTTTACTCATACTCAAAATCTTGTATTTGGGCCTATTGAGGGCATGAAAAAGACTCAAGGCACGCTTATTTTAGTTCCAACAGTGACGATCCACATCCAAAAGCCATAAAAACTTGAAAGATGCAACATTTGAGAGCAAACTATTTTTGACCTTTTTGAGGCATTTCGTAACGTCTGTGGCCAGCAGTTGTCATCAAAAAACATGTTTTTGTTAGTAGAGAAAATGAGTCCAAATGTTTATTTCACTTCCGGTAGTGAGTAAGGAGTAGTTTCTTTTCTGTAACTCCAGTTCTGTAGTAGGGGTATCTCTGTGATAGTCATAATCTAGTGAATAGTCCCGCCCATGTGCGCGGACCCCGGAGCAAATAAAAATAATCTCTTAAATTGTCAAGCCATGCAGACCTGGATCTACACCTAAGAGAGAATTTCAAAGACAGATAATGCAGCCTATATCCACAGGCTACACTGTCCAGTACTTCAACTAGAAAGAATTCCAAAAACAACCACCAACAGCACTGCCTGTCCAGCTTTTTCCACAGAGAAAAACCTGTCTCTTCCAGCAAAAGCCTCTGGAATGATAGAGAGGAAGGAATGGACAGACAAGCCCCATAGGCTGCCATTATGTGGCTCAGAACAGGATACTGTGCCTTTAAGAAAACTTTCCAGAACTTTTCCAGTATCCCAGAATGCATAGCAGGTCCCTTTTACTTTCAGTTCTTTTTGAAGGCGTAGCACGCCAGACCTGTAACATTCCTTATATTAACATTCATCTCTCCACCGGGGAGGAGGGCGGGCGCTTATGACTATAACAGAGATACCCCTACTACAGAACTGGAGTTACAAAAAAGAAACTACTCCTTCTGTAGTCGGGGATCTCTGTGTATAGTCATAATCTAGTGAATAGAACGGCAAGCCCATCCCCACATAAAAAACGCGGTGGAGAAGATTACAAAATAATACCACTACTGTGCGAACAGATTTCGCAGCGAAGCCAGCCCAACCTGAGCATCTGCCCTGGCATCCGCGTCCAGACAGTAATGCGCAGCAAAGGTATGGACCGACTTCCAAGTGGCCGCCTTGCAGATTTCTGCAATCGGAACATTAAGCAGCAAAGCAGTCGTGGCAGCTTTGCCCCTGGTGGAATGAGCCTTAGGTTTACCCCCTAAGGTCTTATTAGCCTTTTGGTAACACAATTGTATACAGGACACAATCCACCGAGAGATGGACTGTTTGGAGGTAGCAAGACCGGTCCTGACTGATCCATAATTGATAAGCAATTGGTCTGACCTACGAATATCTTTGGTCTTATCAAGATAAAACTTCAACACCCTCCTAACGTCCAGGGAATGCAGAGACCTTTCCGCTGGAGAAGAAGGATTCTGAAAAAACGTAGGTAAAGTTATGGTCTGGTTAACATGAAAATCAGATATAACCTTAGGAAGAAATTTAGGGTGAGTACGCATAACAACCTTAGCAGCATGAAATACAGTATAAGGTTCTCGGCAACACAACGCCTGAAGTTCACTCACCCTGCGGGCCGATCTAATGGCCACTAGGAACGTCGCCTTCCAGGACAGGTGCTGCAACGAAGCCTTGTGCATAGGTTCAAAAGGCTCCATCATCAATCTGGACAGCACCACATTCAATTCCCATGAAGGCGAGGGAAGTCTGACCGGAGGGAACACCTTCTTCAAGCCTTCCAAAAAATCCTTGACCACAGGGATCTGAAAGAAGGAAGTCTGTGAAGGGCATTTCCTGTACGCAGTCAAAGCAGCGAGATGAACCTTAAAGGAGTGGAAATTAAGGCCAGACTGTGCCAAATGTAAAAGATATGGAAGGATGACATCTTCCTTACAGGTCGTCGGGTCAAAGTTCTTGGATTTGCACCAGATGCAGAATCTCTTCCACTTGTAAGCATAGGAAGTCCTAGTGGAAGGACGTTTAGCCTCCTTCAGTATGCCCATACAATCTTCTGGTAGATTCAAATGGCCATATTGCACTATCTCAGGAGCCATGCCGCCAAACTCAAAGACGAGAGGTTGGGATGCACCATCCGCCCCCCGAACTTCGTGAGAAGCTCCGGCCTGCACGGCAGCCGCATGTGAGGAAGGAGAGACCGGTGAAGCAGGTCCGTGAACCACCACTGCCTGGGCCATTCCGGGGCAATCAGAATCATCCGTGCCCCGGACTTGGACAGTTTGATGAGCACTGCCGGAATCGGGGGAATGGGTGGAAAAGCGTACAGAAAGCTGTTCGACCAGTCGATCCATAGCGCATTCCCCAGCGTCCCCTTCTGGTAGTACCTGGATGCGAAGTCTCGGCATTTGCTGTTTTCGGCGGTGGCGAACAGATCTACGTCTGGAGTTCCCCACCTTGCGAAGACTTCTCCTAGTACCTCGTCGTTTATGACCCATTCGTGGTTCTCCTGAAGCAGCCTGCTCAGCGCGTCCACCTGAACATTCTGCACCCCCGGCAGATGCGTGGCCGTGATCATCAGTCCGCGGGCCAGAAGCCAGCGCCAGATGGCCTGCGCCTCCTGCGACAGAGTGCGCGATCTCGACCCCCCCTTGCTTGTTGAGGTAATACATCGTGGTTGTATTGTCCGTCTGTATCAGCAACGAGCTGGTCTGGAAGGACGGATGGAAGGCCTTCAATGCCAGGTACACGGCTCTGAGTTCCAGGAAGTTGATGTGGTACGTCGACTCCAATGGGGACCACTTTCCTTGTATCTGTAAGTCTTCGGAGTGCGCTCCCCAACCTTGGAGAGATGCATCCGTCACGATACTCGTCTCGGGAATGTCCTTGTGGAAGGGAACCCCCCTGAGGAGATTCTCCGCCGAACACCACCATTTCAGAGACTGAAGAGCATGTAGAGACAGCCGGATCTTGTCGTCCCAAGCACCTGTTCTCTGATCCCATTGATCCTCCAAGCACTCCTGCTGTGGTCTCATGTGCAGCCGTGCGTGCGGCGTGAGGAAGATACAGGAGGCCATCGACCCCAGCAGCGAAGACACCTTCCTCACTGTCGCCGATGGAGCGGCCATGAGGTCCTGAGCCTTCCGAAGGAGCGATAACCGTCTCTCCTCCGAAGGAGACACGCTTGCTGACCGTGTATCGATGGAGGCCCCCAAGTACTGTATGCACTGGACTGGAGTCGGGACAGATTTGGACATGTTGACGTGTAACCCCAGCTTGTTCAAGAGAACGCACGTCCTCCGGAAGTGCGCCTGCGCTTCCGAAAAAGATGAGGCCTTGATCAACCAGTCGTCCAGGTACGGGTAGACAAACACCTTGTTCCTTCGCAGGTGCGCCGCTACCACTGCCATGCACTTCGAGAAGGTCCTTGGAGCAGACTTTAGCCCGAATGGCAGTACTGTGTATTGATAATGATTGGCGCCGACTTGGAATCGCAGGAACTTCCTGCGTTTCCGTGCAATGGGCACATGGAAGTACGCATCTTATAGGTCTATGGCACAGAGCCAGTCTCCCTGTTGCAGCTGAGGGTAAATCTGATGCAACGACAGCATGCGAAACAAATCCATTTGTTTGCTTGCCGCAAATCCAGAATGGCCCTGAACTCGTTCTTGTCCTTCTTGCGAACCAGGAAGAAACGAGAGTACAGACCTCTTCCCCTTTGAGACAGAGGTACGTCTTCCACCGCCTTTTTCCGTAACAGGATGTCTGCCTCCGCCTGGAGCTCTCGCAGTTGATACCGCGAGCTTACCGGCGGAATCGCTGGAGGCGGCCTGATGAATCGAAGACTGTATCCATTGCAAACAATATTCAGCACCCACTTGTCCTGAGTAATTTTTCTCCACTCTGCTGGAAAAAATTGAATGCTTACCCCACTGGAGTGGGTAACGGTTGCAGGGGAAGTAAATGCTCAGGGCCGCGACCCGGCCGGGCCCTTGGTAGCAGTAGCGGACTGCTGGCCCCCTCTACCCTTCTGGCGTTTCTGGAAGGGTTTACGGAACTGCTGCTGCTGGTTTTGCTGCTGTCCCGAGGCCTGCCCACACCCTCTGCCTGCAGACCCGAACTGTCTCTGGAAGGGGTGTTTCTTCTTTTCTGGCTTCTCCAACCCGACAGCCGTCAGGGTCTCTGCCTCCGTCTTCATGCGGGCCATCTCGTCGTCCGCATGCTGGCCGAACAGGGTTTTCCCCGAGAAAGGCAGTTTGGCCACTCTATGCTGAGCCTCCGGCTTGAGCGAGGTAAGGCGAAGCCACGCGTGCCGTCGTTGGTGGACACCATGACAGTACCCATGCGCCGCCAGCAGGGACACATCCGCTGCCGCACTGATCACCTGGTTTGAGACCAGCATCCCCTCGCGCAAAGTCTCCAAGAACTCTTCCCTCTTGTCGCGAGGCAGGAGCTCCGCATACTGCTGGAGAGACTCCCACAGGGCACGGTCGTAACGCCTCAACAGAGCCCCGGCACTCGCCACCTTCATGGTGGTGGCAGCCGTCCCACAGACCTTCCTGCCCGCCGAATCCAGCCAGCGGCTCTCCTTGTCGGGCGGAACTGTCGATGAAGGGGTGGTAGCATGCTGCTTCCTCGCCGCCGTCACAATGACTGAATCCGGCTTAGGGTCCGTCCTCAAAAAGGTCGGGTCCGAGTCCGGGGCCCGGTACTTCTTCATAAGCCGGGAGGGGGCGGATTTCGTCACTGCCGGAGTGAGGAACAACTCCATAGCGGGCTCTACCAGTCCCGGCACGAGAGGCAGCAGGGGGCGAGACAGGTGCTTCTTGTGCAGCGTTTCGAATATCACGGACATCGTAGGTGTTGGTACCGTCACCGTGATTCCCAACTTGGCTGCACCTCTCAGCAGTACCTCCTGGAAGGAGACCAGATCATCAACCGGCGACACCCTCGTCCCGGGCGAGTCCGACAGCGTCGGTGAGAAGTCCCTGGCAGATGATCGAGTGCGCGATCTGGATCTGCGCCTCCTGTGGCGCCGTCTCGATGTTGACGACGAACGCCCACGGCTCCGCGATCTCCCTCTCCGTCCGGAGTGGGAGCGCGATCTTCTTGGCTTCGGTCTGCCCGCCGGCCTCGCCGGGCCCGGCGACGGTGGCTTACCCTGGCGCCGCGGCCTAGGCGTTCCCTGCGGCGGCGTCGGATACCTGGGCAACGAGACCGAATGTGTCGGAACCGGTGGTGGGCCCGAAGGCCTGCGAGGAGGAATAGCAGGAGGAGGCGGAGGAGGAGGAGGGGGAGGAGGAGGAGGAGGAGGAGTTGGCGGTGGTGGTGGTGGCGTTAGTGGCGGTGGCGGAGGAGGAGGCGGCGTATATACCACTGAGTACCCCGAGCCCGGGGACTCCGTCGAGGGACTCCTGGTGTCCGGGCGCCCCCTGCGCCTCCTCGACGTCGATGAATCCTTCTTCGACGTCGATCGCCTCCGTGACACCGATCGCCTCCGTGACACCGATCGCCTCCGTGACGTCGATCGTCTCCGTGACGCCGATCGCCTCCGTGACGTCGATCGCCTCCTTGACGTCGATCGCCTCCTTGACGTTGATCGCCTCCTTGACGTCGATCGCCTCCTTGACGTCGATCGCCTCCTTGACGTCGACGGCGAGTGCCTCGACGGCGAACGTCTCGACGGCGAACGTCTCGACGGCGAACGCCTCGACGCCGAACGCCTCGACGCCGAACGCCTCCTCTTCGCCGACGGCGAACGGCGACCTCCCCTCGACGGTGAGCGCCGACGCCGGGCCTGATCTCTACGTCGAAGCCTCGACGGCGAGGTTGACGGCGTCGACGCCGACGATGCCGAAGTTGTCGACGGCGGCCTGATCAGCTCCCTCGACGTCGAACGTCGACGTCGCTTCTCCCCAGAGCCCTGGGGGGACGGTGAACACACCGTGGTCATCCCTCTCGATGCCTTAGTCAACATCATCGACGCCGGTGGAGAATGGGGGCGTTTGCCGGTCTTCCTGCCCCTGGGGAGCCCCCCAGAGGCCTCAGCATGGGCAGAATCAGCCCCTCCTGACCCACCTTGTGCCTTCAACCTTCTGTCCTCCAGGACTTGGAGCCTGATCTTCATTCTTTCCCTCAGGGTCCTGGCTGAGAACGAGTTGCAGATCTCACACTCTTCAGGCACATGGGACTGGGGAAGGCAGCCTATACACACCTTGTGTGGGTCTGACTTAGCCTTCTTCCTATCGCACTCTGGGCACTTGTCGAACAAGCCAGGCATGTTGACAGCACCAGAAGGAAGTCCCAACACTAAAACACTTGAAAAATTGACAAAAATCACCAATAAACCCTTGAAAAGGGAGAGCTCAATGCTCCAGGGTCCTGCTAGCAGGAGCCGGAAAAAAGAACTGAAAGTAAAAGGGACCTGCTGTGCATTCTGGGATACTGGAAAAGTTCTGGAAAGTTTTCTTAAAGGCACAGTATCCTGTTCTGTGCCACATAATGGCAGCCTATGGGGCTTGTCTGTCCATTCCTTCCTCTCTATCATTCCAGAGGCTTTTGCTGGAAGAGACAGGTTTTTCTCTGTGGAAAAAGCTGGACAGGCAGTGCTGTTGGTGGTTGTTGGTGGAATTCTTTCTAGTTGAAGTACTGGACAGTGTAGCCTGTGGATATAGGCTGCATTATCTGTCTTTGAAATTCTCTCTTAAGTGTAGATGCAGGTCTGCATGGCTTGACAACTTAAGAGATTATTTTTATTTGCTCCGGGGTCCGCGCACATGGGCGGGACTATTCACTAGATTATGACTATACACAGAGATCCCCTACTACAGAAACACTTTATCATCTCAACATGCCCATATATCCCTGTTTCATAGACTTTCACTCATACTCAAAAATCTTGTGTTTGGGCATACTGAGAGCATTATAACATGCTTATTTTAGTTCCAAGGGTGATGGTCCACATTCAAAAGTCACATATAACTGAAAGATAAAACAACAAACCATTTCTGGCAGATTTTAGTTATTTCTTAAAGTCTGTGGTCAGCGATTTTCAACAAACATTTCAATTTTTTGCATCAGCAGAAATTTACTCTGAATGTTGTTTATTTCACACCCTTTAGTGAAGAACCACTTTTAAGGTGTCAATATGTCAAAAAAGAGAAAATCTTTTACTTCATTGACTTTTACTCACTCACAATATTGTGTTTTGACCCATTCCGTACATGAAAATGACATACTTATTTTAGCTCTAACAGCGAGGATCATATCGAGAAGCTATATATAGTTGAAAGATGCAACATTTGAAATCAAACTATTTTTGACCTTTTTGAGGCATTTCTTAAGGGCCGCGATTTTCATACAAAATTAGCCATTTTCACTTAAACGGAAGATGACTCTAAATGTTGTTTATTTCGCACACCTTAGTTAATACATACTATTTAACCTCTTCAGTGCCCATGACGAGCTGGTCTCGTCATGGGCCGCGGTTGCGCTGTGCCCATGACGAGACCAGCTCGTCATAAACCCCGCCCGCTAATGAAACGCCCGGCACAGGGCGGGAAAAGGGGCGGGCACTGAAGGGGTTAAAGCCTCACCGTGAACAAGTAGGCAATAATCATGAATGTTCGCTCATACTCAAACTCAAAATCTTTTGTTTCTGGTCTATTGACAACATGAAAATGACTCTAAACATGCTTTTTTTAGTTCTAACCAAAAGACATAAATACTCAAAACATGCAATATTTGAAAGAAAAACAAATTTTTCCTTTGTGAGGTATTTCTTACGGTCCAGGTTCAAGAATTATCACAAAAATCCAATGCTTTTGTGTGGACATAACACAACTCCAAATATTGTTAATATTACATCGCATAGTGAATAAACACTTTTAAGGCCTTAAAGTGGCCAATTGGGCCAGTTTCATAGACTTTTACTAATATTCAAAATCGTTTATGTTGACCCAGTCAGAGCACGAAAATGACTCTTGACATGCGTATTTTAGTTCCAACAGGGGATATCCACATTTAAAGGTCATATGTAGTCAATAGGTGCAACATTTGAAAACAAACAATTTTTTTCTATTTTTAAGATTGTTTTAAAGCCCGTGATCAGTGATTTTATCAACAATCAGACGTTTTCAGTTGAACAGAAAATGACTCCACATATTGTTTATTTCACATCCCATGGTAAATAAACACTTTTGCCTCAAAGTGGCCAAATAAGCCATTTCAAAAGACTTTTGCACATACTCAAAATTATGTATTTTAGTCTATTTAGAGCATGACATTGACACTAAACATACCTTTTTTTTAACTCCAACAGTCAAGCTCGACATCCAAAAGTCATATATAATCAAAAAATGCAACATTTGAAACAATCCATTTTTAGGCCGTTTTGGTCTGCAATCAGTGAGTTTCATCACAACACTGATGTACCCCCTTGAACAGAAGATCACTCAAATGTTGTTTATGTTACATCCTGTAGTGAATAAACAGTTTTAAGGCTTCAAAGTGAACTAATAGGCCATTTTCATACACTACAACTCATACTCAAAATCTGCAGTTTTGGCCTATTTAAAGCTTGAAAATTACTCTAAACGTGCTTATTATGATCCACATCCAGAAGTCATATATTGTAGAAAGATGCAACATTTGAATCCAAACCATTTTTGACCATTTTGAGGAATTTCTTAAGGTCCACAGTCCGTGATTTACATACAAAAATCAGATGTTTACGCTTGAACAGAAAATGACTCCAAATGTTGTTTTTTCCACACCTGCAGTGAATTAACACTTTTTAAGGCCTCAAAGTGACCAAATAGGCCATTTCCTTAGACCTTTGCTGAAACTCAGACATTTTTTGGCCTATTCCAAGCAGTAAATTGACTCTAAAAACACTTATTTCAGTTCCCACAGTGATTATCGACATCCACATATAGTCGAAAGATGCCACATTTGAAAAGAAACCAATTTTGGCTGTTTTGATGCATTTTTTAACGTCCACAATCAGTGATTCTCCATTAAAAAACTGATATTTTCACTTGAACAGAAAATTATCTCAAAAGTTGTTTATTTCACACTCAATGTGACCTTGACTTTAGGATTTTAGACTTTTACTCAGAAGAATAGGAGATCTAGTTCTGGTGTCTCTTTGGTCATGTGCCTGGTCAATTATACAGAGCTCCAATGTTCACAAAGATCAAAGTGAAATATAAATTCTTTCTTATTGTTGTACAAATATATTTTCTTTTCAAATGGTCTGAAATTACCCCTTTTTAACTATATTATACCTCAAAACAAAAAAACAACTTCTCTCTCTTCCTCTTCTTTCATCCCATTCAATAAACAATGATGTAGCTGACAGTGTATACTCACCTATGGCCCCACATTGACTTATTTTTTAGATGAATTTCATAATAATTTTTTGAACCCATATACTAAAGAGAAACTCTAGCCTAATGATTTATGTCTTTGACTCTTTTTCTGGAGATTGAATGTTTGAGTTTTGATGTCCGAATGGTCATGTTTGTGGTCCATTACACAAAGTTCCAGTGTGCAATGGATACAGTGAAATAGAATTTATTCTTGTTGATGGACAAATATTTTTTTCTTTTCACTCTGAAAATACTTCATTGGTCATGTATCTGCTTTAATGTCTGGTCAATTACAAAAACTTTCAACGTTTAATCTATATAGGGAAGTATGATTTCTTTTTCATTGATAGAAAAAAAATATATTTTTCTCTTACACATTTTAAGTATTTGATGCCCCAAAACGAAAAACATCAAATGATCTCTCTCAATCGCCTATCTCATTCTGTAAATGATGTAGCTGTCTGTGTACACAAACCTATGACACCACATGTATTAGTGGTTGCAATTTCATAATTATTTTTTTGAGCCAATAAAGTAAAGAGTTACTGGTGGCCTAATGGTTAAGGTATTAGACCCGCTCTCTGAAGGATAATGGATAATTTGCAGGTGATTCAATGGCTATGTATCTCCTCTAAGGTCTTGTAAATTACAAAAAGTTCAAATTTTCAGTCAACATAATGAAATGTGATTTTGTTCTCATATATTTGGCAAATATTTTGACTTTGTCTAAAATTACATCTTTTAATGCATTTCATGATCCAGAACTAAAAACTATTTCTCTCTCTCTCTCTCTCTCTCTTTCCTTCCTTACTATTCTGTAAAAGATGTAGCTATCAGTGTACACTCATCTATTGCACCACATCGACTTGTGTTTTTGGATCACAGGTCATAGCTGTTTTTTAGCCATTTGTAGCTTAAGGGTCTGAGGCCAGGTGTTTCAAAGGTCACGTCAACTGAACAATTACTTGCCTTCGGTAGAGCTCTTTCTGGTAAAAACTGTATCTAACCACAGATTCCCCATCTTTTGAATATTCCACAGGCATCACACTGGATCCGGAAACTTTTGAGCAGTACCGATATGCGCCAGTATGTGGCTGTATGCAGCTTTGCACGGACACTGTTGCGCTCTGGAAATGACATGCTGGGCCTATATAGGCACCACTCTCGCACACTGACATCAGTTGCTTTTCAAGCTGTCTCCACCCCTTAACGCAGAGTTCCAACAGCAAATTAGCTTTAACTAGTGTGCAGATACCTAGACTTGGGATCTTATTAATGGGTAGAGCTAAATCCACAGAACGAGGATGAGGGGAGGGATATGTGAAGAAACTGTGGTTCGATAGGGTGTCTACCAGAAAGATCACTACCAAAGGTAAGTAACTTGTTTTCTGATAGACCTCTAACCACAGATTACTCACCTTCTGAATAGATACCAGAGTAGTACGAGGAACAAAGACTTGAGAAATTAGGAAGGCTCTGCTGAATCCTACCATGTTGTTGCGACAACAAGTCCTACTTGAGAGGCAGCCAATCGGAGGACAGATGCTCAAGTCCAGGAGTTCTGGAAACCATACTCTCCATGCCCAGTCTGGGTTCACTAGGATGACTTGGGCCTGGTTGTTCCTGCTCTGCTTCAGAATTCTGGACAATAGTGGTATTGGCGGGAAGGTGTACATGAATCCCAAATTCCACTCTAGGTGGAATGTGACCTCTACCATGGAAACTCTGATGTACAGAGTTGCTGACATTGCATGTTCTTAAGAGTGGCAAATAAATCAAGCCCAGCTACTCCTGAACCTGAAGAGACCTTGCGCCACCTCTTGGTGTAACCACCACTTGTGATCCGCTAGGCATTAAGGGCTGAATTTGTCTGTGCTGGCATTCAAAGAGCCTGCCAGGTGGATCACCACAAGAGCGATCCCTTGAGGGTGGAGCCATTTCCAAAGGAGGAACACTTCCTGACACAGGGATCCCATACCGCGCTGCTTGTTGCAATACCACATGGCCTTGGTGTAGTCTGTAAGTACCTGTACCAGCCTCTCTTTGATAGACAGAAGGAAGGCTTTTGACACCAAGTAGATGGCCTTCATCTCCAGGAGATGGATATGGAGACGGTCCTTCGCCGGAGAAAAAAGGCCTCAGTTTTCAACCTCTCACAAATGGCCTCCCCAACCCAGAAGGGAAAGCATTGGTCACCACTATCAACTCTGGATGAGACAGGAAGAGGGGTCTGTCTTGACCCTATTGCAGTCTAGTAACCACCACTGCAGATCGCTTGTAGTCTCTTCCAAGAACTGGACATCATCGGAGAGGTCCCATTGATGTAGGGCACAGTGTGATTTGAGATCCCACTGCAGCGCTTGTATATACCACCTGGCATGCTTGACCAACAGGATGCAGGAAGCTAGTAGTCCCATCAGCTAATCATTAAGGTATTCCAAAGCATCTGATCTGCAGAGATTCACATGCTTATCTTTTGCAGTGCCTTTTTTCGAACCCAGCAGAGGAACCGCACAAGCTAACACTAGGGGCCACATGTATGATGGCTTTTAGCAGTAGCAAATGGAAAATTGGGCTGACTGCAACTGCTAAATAGCCTTTTCACATGTACTAACCCTGTTTTGCGAGTCGGTAACCTATTACCGACTCGCAAAATAGGGTTTGCAAGTCGGAATTAAGTAGGGGTGTGTTGAGGCAGTCCCTTCCTAAGAGAGTCACAGGGAAATGTATGAATGTTTTGCGACAGGAATGGGGTTGCAAAACATTCATATTTTACCGACTCAGTGAAGGAGGTGGTAACCCATTCGCAAATGAAAGGGGTCTCCAGGGGACCCCTTCCCCTTTGTGAATGTGGGTGCCAACATTTGTAAGAGCAAGCAGTGGTCCCACGGACCACTGCCTACTCTTAAAAAATGAAAAGGAAATTTTTAATTTGTCTTTTTTAAAGGCAACCCGTTTTCCTTTAAGGAAAATGGGCTGCATTTAACCCCCCAAATATTGCTTTATTTAAAAAGCAATCACAGACATAGAGGTCTGCTGACCCCCGCAGGCCACCATCCTTGTGATTACAGGTCATTCCCAATTCACAAATTGCGACTTACCTCGTGAATATTTCTGAGGTAGGTAATTTGCGACCCTATTGGGAATTGCTAAATGTGTTCGAGACACATTACTACATTGCATTTTGAGAGTCCCGAATTGTGAGTTGCTGAAAATTGCAAATTAGAGACTCGCAAACTGAAAATGGTCGCACATGTGGCCTTAGAACTCATGGCCTAGACAATGTTATGTCAAACATACAGATCTCAGCCCATTTGTAACAGTAAGTTAGCCTTATTGAGGGGTGGTAGGCATCAAGCACTCACAAAGCTTAAAAAGAAGCATGGGAGCTTGATGTAATTGGTGTTAGGAAAGGGTTGTGTACATTTCTTTTTTGACTGGATTCTCTTTTATCCTCAAATAATTTCTAGCGCCTGCAAGTTCCTTAGCCTGATCTACTAGTGTACTGTTTCCCAAGAGGTGCTTTATTGAATAACCATCAAAAACATTCCTCTTGAACATGTTGCTCATTCTTACGGTCTTAATAATTTGGGCAGAAAATTAAGATTTTACTATATGTTCTCATCAAGCTAACTACTCTGTTTTGTCTCGTCTCCTTCAGTGACAAGTATTTTCTTTTCCTGGGATATACTCTTGAAGAGGTTTCCTACCTATTAATTGTTTTGTTTGCAGCAGCAATAACCGTGCAAACTCAATGATTCCTGCAGTTTAAAGGACTGTGTAGAAAGCGACAGAGGGTGCTGCTTCCTCCTCATGTTGTTTGTACTCATGTTCTTCATGTTTGATTGTTGCTCGCCTCAAGAAAAGAGGACTTAATCCTTGCAGCTGATTTCTTTCTTATTTGTTATGTGAGCAGTGACTGGTCAGTCTTGATTTAGCTGCCTGGACTACATGTTTTAGTGGAAACTTAATACTCACCTTCGTGTCTTTAAGAGAATCAGAATTTTCAGGGCACAATTTAATAGGAAAATTCACAATCTGAAAAATGAAAATCTCAGTGACAGGCTTGGAGGTTGGATGTGACCATTAACTAACTCTTGGTTAATATAAGGTTACCCGATGACTATATGTCATTAGGGAAACAATGTTCTACTTCTGGGCTTACACTAAAAATATCACTGTTCCCTAGCGTGACTACATTTTGAAAACAAAATTTGGGAGATACCATAAGACAAAAAAATAGCATCACAATTTTGCAATGATAGGATCACAAAATTGTGACCTGCTTAGGGTTATGGTGGAAATAAATTAGGTACAATCTGACTTAAATGACAGCCATCATCAACTAAACGATACATGGAAAATCTTGGAAGTCTGGCCACCTTCTTCTTTTTAGGTGTGTCATCCCAATTGGCTCATTTGAATTTAACCAAGTTTACAATTCTCATAGTGCATTAGGTTGTTAAAGGAAAAGAAGGGGGAGAATCTGTGAATAGTGATGACATAAAGCCCTCTGGTAACCTTCGGCTAATACCATCTCGACGATGATCTCTTTCTGTTTCATTACCAATTTACTCTAGCAACATTCTTCCTTAATAGTATTCCTAAAGGTTGTTTTGTGGGATACCTGTGCTGCAGCTCCATACCTTAAAATCACCATACGCAAGGCTGCCAAAGGCACTAGTTGCACAACACTGTGCATGGCTGTCATTGGGAACACCGGCCAGGACGCTTGTTACTTCTAAGTGCACCCTTTCTTACTTGGCAGTGATAAAGACTGCCTTGATTTGGGGGTGCAGGAATTGGGCAAGAGGGATACAAAATAAACATCTTTTATTATGCTCATTTAATTGGCCAACTGAACTGACTCCTGCCTTTGCCAGTTCATATTTGGAAACGTGGACTCTCACCTTGATGTCCATATTTAGTAACTGGGTGTAAACAAATATTTGTGTCCTGAATGACAATGTTTCCCTATCTACACAGAGAATCCATATGTGAAATTCCTCAATGGAAACTTAAGAATCCATTCTAACACAAAATGATAAATGCAGTACTTAAGTCCACATTACTTTGTGGTTGACTGTACCCAAGCTAATTTTCTTGATTATTGTTAGCCCGTTCAGATGATGCTGTTTCCAATGGGGTAAGTGCAACTACTGGCTCGGCCTCTTGCATTAAGTTGTTCATTGTACCGTCTTCATTTGAAAATATACGCAATGCCACCTTCTTTAGGACCTTTAGAGGAGAGAGACATTTGGAGTCTTCCATTTTCCAACTACCTTGTGCTGTGATTTATTTCAACTTAATTTCAAATTGACATTGCCAAGTATGTGGCACATGTGAAGTTGTCTGGGAGCTATGAATCAAATTAAAAAACATAAGTGTATCCCTCATTAATACATATTAACAGTAGAGCGGCATTTCGTAACTCTTTTATAAGATTGTACCTAATTTACTTCCATCACAACCCTAAGTCGGTAACAACTTATAGAATCAATACATCTATTATAAATACATGAGGAAAAAGAAAGCGACAGGTGGGAATAGTGACACGGACATGCATGCACCACAGTGGCATCATACGTCCAAGGTCATCTGCTCCCTAACAATTTTCTAACCCTCCTTTAAAACTGCTCGTTTTACAGCTTGGGTGTAGTCACTTTTATAAATGTATTAATGAATGAAAAGCCAATGTGAACCCCTCCAATACCAATAGTGGGTCCGCTTGGAAACAGTTGGAACACTCAGAACAAATTTAACCACGAAGGGGAAGAAAGCCAGCTTTTTCAATACTAAAAAAAAAAATGATGATTGCCCAGACTCAGCAGACTGGAGTTCAATTGCTTGGCCTCCAGATAATAAAAAAGTGAATGACCTCAAAAGAGTGTCCTTATATTAGTTAGGACTTTCAACAGGTTGACCCAAGACAAGTAAAGGATGCGAAAAAAGTTATGAAGATAAATAAATAACTCCCTAGTTACGAGGACCTCTGATGTGCATTAATAGAAGGATTAGTCGGCCCACTACATTTTGAATTGTCCAAAGGCATCAATCACTTCAGGTAGCTGGGAGTCCAAAACAGATGCAGTTTCCTTAGTCAAGCCGACATAATAGGTTGGATCAGCATGTTGCAGGTGTTGACGTTAATGTGCAGAATAATTTTCCGTAGCAAATTAAAGTAGACAAAATACCTAAAGGAATCCATTTTATTTCAGAAAAGTAAGTTGTTAAAGAAAGAAGTCCTACAAAGCACTTTGCAGCCTTACATATTGTATCACATCTTTAACCGATTGTTATATTTGAGCCAAGCGAGGATGCACCTTCAACCTCTGATAGGTGGTCCGACTATAGTACTAGACTTTGTTGGGGCTGATGCCTGGACACCATACCTTATAAAAGGTGCCATCCCTTGTAAAGGTACAACTTGTCCGTAGCAGGATCAGAGGCAGGGGATCAAAAAGAAGCAATACATACGATACCATTAGGTTCTGCTTTGAATGCCTTCACATTAAACCTGTGTACTCTTTCCTATGATCTAACAAATAGCTGCGAACCTCAGACGCCAGAGGTACTGTCTTCTGTAATAAGCATGAATCCCACCAATAGCAGTACTTTCAAGTGTTATAAGTCCTACATGAGAAAGTAGAGGCATAGTGAGTAGAGGCATCTAGCCATTTGTGTCAAATCATTTGGAGCCACTTTGTGGGCTCTCTGGAGACAATTGAAGTGTGAAGTTAGGGTAATGTTATGCATGCGCAGGAGGATGCAAATCAGATATAAATAACGTTTTCAGCTTGCTAAAACTGTAAACTAGGTTTAATGAGTAACTAATTCAAAATAATCCTTAAATTTAGCACTTCCCAGACACCAGGCTCAATCTTGCAAATTTGTATTTAGCAGTATGGAGTCATTGGCATCAATTAGCAATGTCTGACATGAGGACTGGTATTAGGCTCACCAGACGTGCTATAGCAGTTCCATAGCCAGCTTGTCATCAGTTCCTTATTTTTGCTGCGCCTCCACGCAAGATTGAGAGGCGCCACAATCTTGTTTTTTTCTTTGACATTCTGTTCTACATTTGAGAGGAAGGTTTGTTTCCAAATCTTTCAGGCATCAAGGTCTGTCCCCATATCCTGACTGGGAGTGAGAAAAAGGCCTTAGCCTTACACATCGAATCCCACTCCAATAACACCAAAGACCTTGTCAGCATCCCCAAAGAATTCTCCAGCCCCTCAGCTGCAACAAACAACATTACCTCCTCACAAGAACTCGGCGCCAACCTTGCAAACTTCTTCCATGATAAGTTAGCCAACATCTACAGAAATGTCAAACACCAGCCCAAGGCCACTGACTTCATCAAGCAACACAAGGACCTCGCTACCACCACAGACATCCAACTCACCACCTCAATCATGAACTCGGTCCACTCAGGGGCCCCAACAATCCATGCCCTCAACACATCTTCAACCTAGCCGAAGCCAGAATCAGCCAAGTACTCATCAACTTGTTCAGCACCTCAATTGCCATGGCCACCTTCCCGGAGCACTGGAAACACACAGAAGTCAACGCCCTAATAAAAAAACCATCGGAAGAGCCCAGCAAACACAACAACTACTGACCGATCTCCCTGCTCCCGTTCCCGGCCAAAGTATTAGAAAAAAACAACAACTCTCCTCACATCTGGAACGGAACCTCCTACTCGACTCCTTCCAATCAGATTCCGCAGCCACTACAGCAATGAGACAGCCCTCCTAGCGGCTACTGATGAAATCCAAGCCCTACTCAACCGTGGTAAGACTGCGGCTCTGATCCTCCTAGACCTTTCAGCAGCCTTCGATACAGCCTCCCACCACATAAACCTCACAAGGCTTCACAACATAGGCATCTGTAAGGAAGAACGATATTTGGATCATGAATCCAACATGGCTAATTGAATTGGCCATGAGGCTGTAGCTGCCTACAAACTAGACCACCCTGGAGGCAGGGTCAAGGGAAACACTGCCCATCCCTTGCAGTAAAAGGGAGGAGTGCGAAGGAGATGGAGGGAGGGAGAAATGGCATGAAAACAGCAAATGGGAAGGAGTTGGTGAGTGGTAAGAGGACCCAGGAGCGGAGAACGACAGTGAGCGAAGAGGAACGAGCGAAGCAGCCGGCTTTGCTGGAGCTGTGGTGGACGACCGCGTGAGCAGTGGAGCGAGTGAGTCACTCTGCCTCAGTGGAGATGAGGAGGTCACCTGCGTGAGCGAAGGAGGAGGGGAAGCAGTCGGCTTCACCTTCGCTGGAGAAAAACCTCGCTGCTATGCTCTGCGGCCGGGTCCCGCCGCTATTACCTAGGAGACGGGCTGTGGCCAGAGGCAAGTCCCAGGGGTAGCACACTCATTCTGGTGGCGGGGTGGTCTTAAGGCACCTTATGGCACACAAAAGTCTGCTTGCATGCACAACAAAAAGTAAGAGAGCACTAGGGAGTAGGTGTTGAAAAAGCAGTCAGAACACAGTATTGGTGGTGGTAGCACCTGGTTTAGGTATAGATAAACCAACCCTGTTAATCAGATCCTTTTGGGTTTTCTGTGAGGGATTCAACCGCTAACTGGCCATGCAGAGACTGGGAGGCATCCATACCTGAAAGAGAAGACCGAGAAATGAGGAAAGACCCAAGAATCACCCACAGCCCTTCAGGGGAATGGTTTAGACCAGTGGTTCCCAGACTTTTGACTCCTGAGGACCCCATTGAATCTCTACTGGAAGCCAGGGACCCCCAGGCAATTTGTACTATTGAAATTTCAAACATTAAAACAGTAATTTAGAAAAAATACACAAACAAGTGCACACCAAACAAATGCTTGAATTACTACAATTGTAATATTTTTTATTGATAAAGTTTGCAAAAATGTATCAATTTTAATGGGAAGGTTGGTGATGCATCTCGGAGACTAACTTTTCCATGTTTGGTTTTATTTCGCAGTATGTGGCTCCTGCTCCTGCCAGAGCCGGACTGTAAACCTAAAGCAGCCCTGGCAAATGTTGTCAGACAAGTCTCCGTATGGTGCACACCAAGTGTAGCGAGTAAGCCTGACCACTCCAAAGGGGGCTTTGGGGGGCTCTCTCTCCAAGAAAATAAGGGAAAAATTGTTCATTCTGCAACACATTTGTCATTATATATTGAATTATATTAGCTTCTAAAGCATAGTAAATGATGACCTTACTGTGTGTAACGCCCTGAACGTCTCAGGATCGTTTAACAGACACGATAATGAGGACGCAACCACTTGTGAAGGGTTAGTTATTTTAATGAAGGCAAAAACAATACAACGAATAAACAAAAGTTATAGTCACTGGAATCCTCCAGGCTAAGTACGTTACCAGCCCACAGCACGGATGGTCCTAACCGTCCTCTGCATATACGCCGATCCCGGCGTATGCCAACAGAGGGCAGAAATGAAATGGCCGAAAATGCCAATCGGTAGGCTGTGAGGGGCACGACGAGTGTTGGGGAGAATCGAGGAGTCAGGGAAACACCCAGCCGGGGTCTCTACCTGAAGGGAGCAGCCGCTCAACCTCTTCCTCAGACTGCACCGGGACGCGGAGTCACCTCCTGGTGATGCGTCACCGATACCCCAATCAAAAGCAAGAAGTCTGAACCGAGAGCAGCCGCTCGATCGATCCTGTGGACTTCCGAGTCTGTAACGCGGCAAACACCTCCTGGTGTGCGTTACAGCTGGCAGTCCCTCTATCTCTGGTCGGGCTGGGAGTTACGACTCCAACCAGCAAAAGCGCCACTGCGCTTTGACTCAGCCGAGTCAAAAAGCGAACCTCAATGGTTGACCGGTAGAGCTTCCGGGTCCTTCACAGGTGATGATGGGGCAAGACACGGCCCAGGGAGTAACGACTCGACCTACCTCCGTTCTTGCCTTACTGGAGCACCACTCCGGAACACTGCTCTTCACGAAGCAGGTACGTCGGTGTAAACACAATATCCGACAGCCTTGTACCTCCCGGTTCCTCCCTTTATAGGGCGTGTTTTCCTTGAGTTATGTAACAGCTCTCCTGTTTACATAAGGGCGTGTTTTCCCTTGAGTTATGTAACAGCTCTCCTGTTTACATAAGGGCGTGTTTTCCTTGAGTTATGTAACAGCTCTCCTGTTTACATAACCTCTCAACCGCTAAGCATCCTGGGAGATGTAGTCCGTTTACGCTGGTTACCGTTTTCCTCCCCTCGCATGACAGGAATTCTTGACACTGTGCACCAGGATACAACAATCTTTGTTGAGGCTCTTCAATGATTCCTTCACTCATACCCTCCAACAGTGCCTCTCCATAGCTGCTCAGCACCTCTCATATCAGTGTAGGTTGTCAGAGCACTTTACATCACACACATACAGAGACAATTAATCATACATGTGTAAATAAGTGTACAGAAAATGTTACATAAGGCAAAGGGGACTACAAGGTGTAGGATTCATGTCATCCATACTGGTATGTATTTTTTTTTTTTTTAAGAGTACTTGGTCTGGAGAAGCACAAACTCAGGATTCAGAACATAACACAGTGGTTAGTATTGACTTTAATGATAAGAATTTATTTCTACCCTAACAAACCTTTTTAGCAGCATCAGGATAATGAGACTGGGGAAAAACAGAACTTACTAACTTGTACCATGCAGTTTGCATGCAGCTCTTTGATGGCAGTTCATAGCTCACTGTGCTAGATTACGATTATAACTTATGAACTGCACAGTAACAACAGAATCTCTGTGACGAAAGCAGTAACCCACTGAGTTATGCACATAAAATATTGTTTTTTGAAATGCATGGTAAACTTTCTTTGCAGCAGGCATATTAACCCTCTGCGCTACCTTAGATAAGTCAAAGCAGCCACTGGACAATACTCCCTTCTCTTTCCAGCAGGTACATTAATCACTAGAGTTATCTTGATACTTTTATCGTTGCCCGAAAACTGCAGATTATACAATGAACTTTCCACTGATTTAGACTGTCCTTTTCGATTTGTCAAACCCAGAGATACGTGTACTTGTATTAATAAACAACACCTGGGAAAGCATATAGCCTTGTCCTCAGACCATTCCACTTACGACAGCATCCAAGGAGCCGCTCTTAGGTGGATCGCCTATTTCCTCACTGGGAGAAAGCAAAAAGTCTGCCTTCCCTCCTTCACCTCCAGACCCAAGGTAATCATCCTTGGAGTACCCCAATGATCCTTGCTGAGCCCCACCCTCTTCTACACTTATATGACTCCTCTGGCCAGCATTGTCAAAACCCACAGACTGAACATCATATCCTATGCCGATGACACACAACTCATCCTCTCCCTCTCCGAAGACACCACCAAGACCAACACTTCCACAACTGCATGACAGACGTCGCCAACTGGATGAAGGACAACTGCCTGAAGCTCAACATGGGCAAGACAGAGGTACTGATCTTCAGAAACAAAATCTTCCCATGAGACGCATCCTAGTGGCCCTCAGAACTCGGACCTCCTACTACCCCCACTGACCACACTAGGAATCCGAGCTTCATTCCAGACGACAAGCTAACCAGGACGACTCCGGTAAACTCAGTCTCCTCCTCCAGATGCTTCGTAAGATATTCAAATGGCTGCCCCAAAACTAAAGATGCACCATTGCCCAGGCCCTCATCTCCAGCCAACTGGACTACTGCAATGCTCTCTATACAGAAATTGCAGCTCACCTCCTCGGACAACTACAGACCATACAGAATGCCGAAGCCAGGCTCGCCCTGGAGCTACCTAGATGGCCTCACATCACCCCCTACCTCAGGGACTTCACTGGCTCCCTGTACAGAAAAGTTGTCAGTTCAAGCTTCTGACCCACGCATACAAGGCCCTACACAACTGCAGAGCAGTCTACTTGACCCACCAGCTGAAAATTCATCAGCCCACCAGACACCTCTACTCTGATTCCCTTTCTCTAATCCTCATCCGCGCAACAAATCAACTGGACCCTGCCAGTTCCTGAATAACCTCATGGGCGACATGAAGTGCTGTACAGATCTACTGATTGATTGCCTCACGTTTCTAGACAAATCCCTCAACATCTCACTTTGCAAACTCTGTGCATAGATGCATCCAAAGGTCATCCAAGAAAAAGGCTGAGCTGTTTCATGCACCTTTAAAAGAGAAATGCAGGCCATCATCAAAATCCAGATCCCACTTCTGGGCTTGCTGTTACAGCAGCTTCCTCAAAAGGCGAACGAGAAGCATGAAAAACAATTGGAAGAGATCTAAGAAAGCTCTCTTTTCTCCTCAGATACTGAGCACTGAAACTATGATTCAGGTGAACTTTCACACTCCTGGTGCCTCATTTGGCCAAACTGAGGCCTTCCGAAAAGCCATGTTAGACATTTTTGATTCCCAGCTCTGTGGTGCACCCTCTCAAACTGCCACGATTCCTCTGACCATTTGGGTAGTATCTGATACCAGTTTAGTGGCAGCGACTTTGGCTCTGGCTCCCATCCTTCTACATAAAACCTTCCAAGAAACTCCTAAAGGATGTACTTTAGCAGCTCTCAGAGACTCAAAGTTGCTGCTATCACAGGCGCAGTATTTGTCCTTACAGAAAGCAACAATCACTGAAGGGGTCTTAAAATGTACTAAAACGAAAGTGGAGGGCAATTTGTGGGTAAAGTAATTTTTGGGTACAATTCAGACACATTAGGTTTCCCCTTTAATCATGACAGTGATGCATAAACGACACTGCTATTGGCTATATCCCAATACACTTCTTCCAGCTCACAAGCAGAATACCATTAGACTGAACAGTTATCCTGCAATGGAGTCACAAGTAAGAGCCTAGCTGCTGTTGAGCAGGTACACCATGGGAAGGTCATGAAGATGTTTGCATAGACATTGGCTATTCTACGCCATTCGAGCAGCTACAGTCCTATGTGGGATGGGATTTTGGCAGGAAACCAATATTTATGCGATGCACATCTTGCAATAAATTAGTAGTTTTAAAGGCACTGATGTAGTTGCAGACTGCACACGGAATGTCTTGTTCTGCCTCTCATGATTTAAGTCCACTCTATCTGACCCAACCAACTGGTCTGGGATGTGTCTTGAGTAACTACCAGTGGCTGAAACTAAAACAAGTATTCCATCGGGCATTTTTTGTTTACTTCAGTGTGACTCCATAAGAGCAATGGGTGTGCACAAAAGCAGCTTCCAGGTTCACTGCCCAACTGGAACCAGGTTGCATCCGACTAAAGAGTCGAAAATAGGGCAAAACTAGTCTTTGGTTGCTTGTGTTGTGGTTCAGGGTTCGACTGTTCCTACTATAGCAGTACAAGGTCTGATTTGCACATGGCTGAGTCTAATCCGAGGTAGTATGGTGGCAAAACAAATGATTGACTGGGATGCGACCTGGAGTAATTATCAATAGTTGGGATTAATTTAGCATTCCACTTGTTTGTTTACTTCATTGAAACGCCTTACTTGTTAGCACACCCAATCTTCTAGAGCAGTGTGGTGTAATCCCCTTCAAGCAAGTTGAGGAAAAACAAAATATCTTCGGCTAACCAGATTAGGGAGGCCAAACGTCTTCATGCTTTTGATAAAAAGCAAACAAAAAACAAAACAAAAAATAAATGTTTTATTTTCAGGCAGTTTGGCATTTCAGGCTTCCATTGTAACATGCCTTGTATGAGTTGGCCTCCGTGATGAAGCCCCTTTAATATGACATAGATGTCTCAAAACAGGCAATGAGAATGGCCTTTGATACTCTTGATACAGTTACACGGTCTGTGAGCTCTGGAATGGTTCTTTGTCACGTGGCCTGGATGTGGACCACTGAAGTTTGGAGGGTTGCCATATTCCTCCCTCAGAACTTCAAGCCGCGTAGAGCAACAGCTAGGTTCTAATCTTAGCAACTCTTGCGTGGGTCTTTCATCTTATTGACGAGATGTTTTGAGGCCATAACCATCAATTGCAGCTCAAGGACATAGCTCTCATTGCTCTCTGAGCCCCTTTGAGATTACATTTGTCACATCGCTTATCAGGACTTAAATGATAACCAAATATCCTCAATGGTTTTTCTTAATTATTTTTGTCAAATTTTTTTTTATCGGTTTTTCAAAGGTATATCAGTACACCACATACATATACAGTTCCTGTTTCACAATACATCACCTCTAATGACGGTTTCAATAGCTACTTCCCTCGGAACTCTCACTTTGTACTTCTTAAGCATGTGCCTCGTCCTGTATATATATGGGTAGCCTAAACATAACTGTACCCCCAATATACACCTCCCCCCACCCACAAACAGGTGGTGCATGGGTATCACATCTAGTGTATGCGGAAAAATGGTATCAGATGATGCACAGCGAATTAACAGTGAGGGGCCATGGGGATAAACAGGGCATGCCTTCTCTGCCCCCCCCCCCCCCCCCCAAGTACATAAGACCTCTTTAAACTGAACGAGGTGGAGTGCTTGCATACGTGTTGGGCATGCTAGTAGCTGGAGCTCCCTGGAGAGGTACGTTACCAACAGGCCCTGATTATATACAAAACATTCTAAAGGTTGTCACTAAAAATATCTGCCATGCGCTCCATCGCGAGAGCCTGCCATAACCTAGCAAGACATTGCATTAGGGAAGGGGCTTCCTTCTCCATCCATGCGTATGCTAACACCATCTTGGCAGCTCCCAAACATAGCATAGTATGGAGTGGTCCCCTACAGTCCGATATTTGAGGGAGTTATCTCGAAGGCCCAGGAGCACAAATCCAGGAGTGTCATGCATGGGATATCCCAGAATATCCTTAATCTGGGCTAGTATTTCCGCCCCTAACTGGCGGATCGTACGGCAGTTCCACCATATATGCCGGAAGTCCACTAGCAGCCCGCACCCCTGCCAGCAGAGATCTGAAGTAGTGGGAAACATTTTTCGCAGTTTCATGGGATAGAGATACCAATCATATACAACCTTGTATTGAGCTTCCTGGATCCCCATGGAATGGTTAAACCTCGGAATATCCCTCAAAAGCTTGCTCCATTGTGTCTCAGAGATATGGGTGCCCAATATATCTTCCTATAGCAAGCCATATGCTGTGGTTGAGGATTGGATATTGTTAGCAGTAGGATATAGAGGAAAGAAACACATCCCTTTGAGCCTGTCCCATTCCTGAGAAAGCATTCAATAGGTCATAAATCCCCAGTAGCGGCCTCCGCATCTCTGGATAGACCACCCAGAGTCTCAGCTGGGTGTAGTGGAAGGGTTCCGACATCAGTAGGTGGATGTCTGTCTGGCAATTCTCGAATGTTAAGATGTCCAAATTATGGAAAAGGTCAGAGATCCTGAGGCATCCGCCCTCCATACATACTCCGAAGGGACCCGAGTGTAATGCCGGGGGGAATGCTGGGTTAAAATGAATTGGCGTGAAGGGTAAAGGAAAGGTTGTCCACTCCATCCCCCCTAGTATCAGTATCTCCGACCTGGTGGGAGTACTGAGATATGTATTGGGCGGCCGGTCTGCCTTGGCTTTCAACACAAGGTCCCAGATGTACCTGCCTGATACTGCCCTGTCCATATGGAGGCAGTGTTTGTCAGACTCCTACGCTGACCACTTCGCAATTTCCTGTAACTGGGCCACTTTATAGTAGAGCACCAGGTCCGGGAGGGCCAGCCCTCTAATGCTCCTCGGAAGTCAGAGTGGTCTATAAGGGAGACCGGCTCTCTTCCGTATAATCAGTGACCTCAAAGCTGAAAGAAATTTTCGGTCAAAATAAATAGGTAGCCCTCGAAAAAGATATAGTATTCTGGGTAAGATGTTAATTTTAATGACCTATATATGCCCTAGCCATGTAACGTACATGGGGGACCACCTGCGGAAATCCTCTTTAAGTTGTTGAAGGAGTGGCGGGTAGTAAGCTTTGAAGAGATCTGAGTTTCGAGGTGTAATCTTAACACCAAGATAGGACATATCCTTCTTGGCTCTGCAGAAAGGTGCGGTGTCCACCAAGGCGTCCATGCCCCGCTCTGCAGAGTGAGATTAAGGAGGTAGGATTTGGATCGATTAACTCGGAAGCCCAATACCTCTTCGAAGGTCCGGTGCTCCTCCAGAACCTCAACCAGGGACAAGGTAGGGGAGGTTACATCATTAGCACATCGCCAACAAACAGGGAGAAATTATGTTTGTGTGTGCCAAAGGTAATGCCCTGGATCGATGGGGACGTGTGCACCCTCGTCGCAAAGGGTTCAATACTAAGGGCAAACAGTAGAGGCGAGAGGGGGCAGCCATGTCTTGTGCCTCTTCCCAGGTGGATGGGTTCCGAGCCCACTCCATTCACCAAGACTCGAGCCCGAGGCTATGCATAGTTGGCTTTAATCATAGCTATGAATTGAGTGCAAAACCCAAAGTGTCGTAGATTGTGAAATAGAAGTTCCAGTCCACCCGGTCGAACGCTTTCTCTGCGTCCAGCGCAAGCAGGACTGATGGAACCAATTTTTTAACTGCCATTTCAACCAGGTGTTATACCCTCCGAAGATTGTCATGTGTTTGCCTTCCACTAATAAAGCCAGAGTGGTCTGGGTGGATCAGTTCGGACATAAGGTTTTCCAGCCGAGTGGCTAAGATTTTAGAGTATAGCTTAGCATCCAGATTTAGTAATGCTATTGGATGATATGATCCATATTGTTGTGGGTCCTTTCCCGGTTTGCTTATCACTGAGATAAGTGCTTCGCCCATTGATGGGGATACTGACCCAGAAGACAATATTGGGTTGAAAAGGGTCACGAGGTGTGGTATGTGCTAGGAGCTAAAAGACTTTGAAAAGTGTGTTATCAGGCCATCTGGGCCTGGGGAATTGTGGGGTTTGAGTTCTTCAATAGCATTACGGACCTCCTCCTCCTCTATCTGCCTTTGCACAGCTTGTTTTGTGCAGCTGTCACTCTCAGCAGAATTACTCCCTCCAGACAACTCATGTGGTTCGTTTTGTTATGGGGCTCTGCAGTGTATAGGGTTGTGTTAAAAATCCCCAAATGCCTGGGCCTCCTCCATATCTTTAGTGACCACTGCCCCAGAGTCTAGTTTGATGTTCCCAATGTAGTCCTTTTCCCGTGCTAGTTGCAGTTGACGAGCTAGTTGAGTCCCCGCCTTATTCCCATGTTCATAAGTCGTTTGTTTAAGATTCAGAAGTTGAGCTCAACCCTGTTGGTGTACATGGCATTAGGTTTGCCCCTGAGGGCCTTGACCTTCCGTAGTAGGACAAGGGTTGGGTGGTCCTTGTGAGCCTGCTCTGCATGTTGGAGTTCAGCCTCCAAGGCCATCCTATCCTGGGACCTCTGCGTATTCAGCGGTGACAATAACTCAATACATTTGTCCTTTAGGAGGGCCTTGAAGGAGGGCCAGTTATTAGCATGGTTAGTATCTTGTGGTTTATTCAGCACAAAATATTCCCTAATGGCCTTTCTAAGTTTGTCGCTCATTAATCTGTCGCAAGTGAGGGAGCTTGGGAAGAACCATCGGTAGTATTTCGGAGGCCCGCCTCCCATTGTATAGTCAAGGACACTGGCACTTGGTCGTATAAAGTAATTGGGTGGAATGTGACTGTTTGCAAGGCAGGGGAAAGGGCCTAGTTAAGAAATATATAGTCAAGTCTGGAATATGATCGGTGTGAGTGCGAAAAATACGTGTAATCACACTACGTATGGTGGAGCGCTCGCCAAGCATCTATAAGACCCATGGCGGTGAACTCTTTCTTCAAGTTTTGGAGAATGAGCCCGCGAAAGCTCTGTGTGCGTGGGAACTATCTAAACCTGTTTCCCAGATAAGAAGAAAATTCCCCATCAAGAAAATGTCCCCCTCCACAATCCCACCCAGCATCGACAACATGGAGAAAAGGAACGCCACTATGCAAAAAACAATTGAGCCTTGGGGTTTGCCATGGGCAAAGAAATTGATCTTTTGGCCGCTGATCCATCAGGGAAGGAGAAAAGGAGAGTGGACTTACGCAGCTAACTGTCGTCTGTTTTCCAGATCTGGGGCTCGACAAACTTCTTCTTTGTATTGGGACGAGTGAAGATGAAATGTCTTTTTTGAAGGAAAAGCCCCTGACGGATTGTGTGGGAGATGTCACTTCACTGTAGTGGACATCGAGTCTACATTATGCTTTTCCTCCACTACCTCTTCACTGGAAGGTGATGCAGAAAATTCCCTCTCACGGGGCCTATGTGATCTTGACTGCCAAATAGCATGTGACCCACTTATTTTAATGGGGTTGTGCCCCTTTGTGCTACTCCTATTAATGGATAATTTGTTGCAGAAAGAGGGTTTAGTTGTTCCGCGTGAACAGCAAGCCTCTCCCCTTACGTGCTTGCAATTTGAGAGGATAGACTTTTCTTCCTGCGAGCTGCCACATTAAGTTCTTAAGAGCCTTCTGGCACTCAGGCCATTCACCACAACAATAGATTCAAGTAGGTGGTCACTCTTTGTGCCACAGTGCCGGAATAATTATTTGGTCCCTTTAACAGTGCTAATAGATCATGTACCTCGATATGCAGTTTCTGGCAGAGAAGGGCGTGGACATTTGAGCAGTGAAAATATATCTCCCGTTCTGTGTGCATATATTGACCAAATCATGCCTACGTGAGCTAATCCGTGCAACGCCTCTTAAGCAACAATTTATTATTAACTTGGTGTTCTCTTTAATTCAGTACCAAACTATGTTGTAACCCACTGCAATAGATTTTGCATTTTTTCGAAATGTACTCTTGTCCATCTCTGATAAAAGGACAAAAAAACACAATACCATATTATAAATAGTAAAACATTTATTTATATGCGCTGCCAATAGCAGGATTTAATATTTTCTCAGAGTTTGGAGAAGAAAGAAAAAATAGGTTATTTTTTCTTCCAAAATTTTTTGTATTCATCTACATTAAATTCATCCACAAATTCGTCTTTTTCTTCTTTTGGTTGAAATCGTTTTGGATCACGTTTACGGAATCTTGCCTTTCGCTCTGCTTCCGAAAGAGTGGAGATATCTACAGGCATCTGAAATATAAAAAAACTGAATATAGCAACTAATTACATATATTTATAATTCCGAATTTGACTTTGTAATTTTTAAATAACTTTTTCAGTGGTTATTCTGCGTTGTAGGTGAACAATCATTTAACAAACGCTTACAATTTGAAAAGCAAACAACAAAGCTATGAAACATGACGGAATCAATGTATTATAGGGGAACAATAAAGCAAAGTGTGTTGTGCTCCTAGGTGTGAAAGGCGTAGTGCTGAGAGAATAAGACTGAAAAAGGCACGAACAAATGATACAACGGAACAACTTTGAGTCTAAAAGCTGAACCCGCAAGTGGCTAGAACAGTATTGTTGACATAGTTGAAGTAAATAATTTGTTGATCAGAATTAAAAACACTCTCATAAATATCTCTGTTTGCCACTTGCATAAAGATGCTATTACAGGTTATCAGCGGAGCTAGGGTGTGTTTAATATTTGCTGGGTCCCCAAAAAGCAGAGGGTCCACATATTACACTTGAGACCACAAACAGTGAACACAATTGATGCAAACAGAAAATAGACTAAGTGGATCTTGAAAATTTGCTGGAGAACGGTGAGAATAAAAATCATGGAAGTGAACCATTTATTGTCTGCAGACAACTAAAGTATGACCTACTGGACAAAAGCGCGCAGTATCAAGTTATAGGCTGATGGGCAGAGGGGGGAACTAAGTCCAAGGCCCTTGAGACATGTTTCTACGCAGATTTGCGGCATAGGGTGTTCAGAAGAAAAGCCAGACTTGAGCAGAACTGCCAAGCTTATACTTCATCCATAGTGCAAGCTGACTGACAATCTACATCAATGGATGGAAAAAAGTAAGCCAGCTAATTTTGCAAAGAGGGAGGATTATGTCACTGCCAAACGATGCAACCTCAAGGAACTTGGCAAGCAGTGCATGCAGACTGAGCAGACAGGCAGGCAACTGCACAGCTCAGAACTGACTGAAAGGCATTTATTTGCAGCCGCTGCAGGTAAGAGCGGTGGGGCAGTGGGGCCAGGTGAGGGGGGATTTCGAGAGACGGCTTTGAGGGAAATTTAATTATTTATTTAATTTTCCCTCGTAGCCGTCTCTTGAAATCCCCCCTCACCTGGCCCACCGCTCTTACCTGAAGCGGCCGCAGCTGTTTATTTGTCAAAGAGGAATTAGGTTGAAAAGGTGAGAGGCCGAGTCCATTTTTTGTTTAAACACGGCACTTGTAGAACGGTATAGATATTGCAGAATTAACGAGGTTCATATAAAAGCCTTTTACTGGAGTCCACATTTTAGGTAGAATATAAACAAATTGAGATTTCCTTGAGGTATCATTTTTATTCATTTTATTTTTCATGGTCAAGTTATGCATGTTTGATACAAAATGAAACATTATTGAATCCCACTATTCAGCTGTTGGTTTTGGGTAGCCTGTTTTTGGAAAAACTATGGAAATTATAGATCTCTGCAACTGCAAGGGTGAGTAGAACGTAGCTGTATGTTACGTTTGTATATTTACTCTACAGTAAGAACATTTACAGATGCAAACGTCGTCACCAATTCAATGGGAATTTTGTTCAAGAAACCTTTTTATTAAAACATCTTTATTAGAATTTTTCAAATAATGTCCTTGTAGAGTAACATGTGTCACTTTTATATGCAATTCTTACTCGGTCATTTAAACTATTGTATCACGTGTTTTTTTGAGTATGCAGTTGTTCGTTAAACCTTCACCAATCTATACAATTAATCCTAGATTTATCTTGTGTTTAGAAATGTATACCTTTTAAAGATTGCCTATAAATTGTACAAACAGCAAAAATAGACAATATTGGCCACCCCCTTCAAAATGAATAAGTGTGTGTGAGAAGTTGGTCTGGCATATGCTGGTCACTAGTTAAAGTGGCCACCTTGCACCAGTCCAATTCGACTCTTATGGTAGATAGGTTTAAGACAACCTTTTAAAGAAAGCTATCCTAGTGGTAGCTGTGGAGAGCACAGGCTAAGTCTCTGAGGAATGTAATGCAGCTTGTTTTACCTTATAATCTCTTGAATTACCAAATGAAAGGACACCACACAGGTATATATATAAAATATATATGTATTTATTACTAGACACACTCTAATAATCTCTTTATGAGATGAGAAGTCAGGAACATATGCACAATTCAATGTTTCACAACAAATTAAGCACTTCTATGGCTGGGGCCCTAGGTGCGTACCAGACCATATACTAAGAAAGAGGTATAAGAAGAATGACTTGAGAAGGGAGAAGACCTAAGGTCTTCAGAAGCACTGGGGCCTCACTAATCCACCCAAGGCAGGTAAGTAAAGGACACACGGGAGACGCATGCAGTGTGTGAACACAGCCGCGGATCCCAATAGACTTCAATGGAGCAAGCCGCGGTTGGAATTTGAAAGTTCTAGGGTACTTCTGGAGAGTCTACAAGCAAGTCACTTACAGGGTAAGTAGTTCGAGGGCCAACACACACAGGAGCACCGGAGTGCACGAGTTACCTCACCCAGGGAAGCCGGGTGCATAGGTGTCTTTTGGTGTCGGGACGCGGCGTCGTTTTCAACGGGAGCCTAAGAAGACTTGCTGCTTGTGAAGACGGAAGAAGTGTCCAGTGGAATCCAAGGCTGGATTCAGAAGAAGGAAGACCTGAAAGCAGAAGGGACAGTGTTCACAGTCAATTGCCAGTGACCCGGGGCCAGGAAGATGGATGCCCACGGTAGTCAGGTGATTCACGGGTGTCTTGACTCTTCAGCCACGAGGTCCAGGAGGCGTCGACGACGACCAGGAGCTGGATTCGGAGTGTCCCACGAAGTCTGCAGCTTACTGAGGTGTCGGCAACCGGATTGGAGCCAACAAGCCTTGGCAACAGCAAGTCTCATGGAAAGTGAAGAAAGTCAGCGGTGCAGACCAGCAAGGTCTGAGGGAATCACCCAGCAACGGTAAGTCAGGGCAGGCCTGGTGCAACCAGGGGAGCCCTTTCGTTCAATAGAAAAGTCTTCAGAGGATCCACAAGCCAGCCAGCAAGGGATCGCGAAGACGCCTCGTGAGGATTCACTTCACAGGAGCCCACGGTCACTCGGGACGAGGTAGGCCTCTGATCTTCGGTGGAAATCCTGCTGGAGGCTTGGACCACACGTGGTCCAATGCACAAGTTCGTAGAACGTCATGAAGGGATTGCACTCGAAAATAGTGCACGGTACCTGGGTATTTCTGTTCCTCGTCACTCGTGGGGTCCACTCGCCTCAGCTCTGCTGGGGACTCACAATGGCCGTCGAGAAGTCAGGAAATCCACTTCCGGGGCTGCAGGGACTTTGGACTCCGGCAGGAGCGGGAAAGTTTGCGACTGCTGATTAAAAGTTTTGGTGCCTGCCAAGCAGGGGAGTCACTCCTTGACTCCATGGGAGATTCTAGATTGCAATGGCAAGGGTTTCCTATCTTATACTAAAGGAAAGGGAGGGACTAGCTCTATGACCACTCCTCTGGGAGGGTCAGGGGAGTGGGTGGTTACACCCACTTCCCTTTGTCCAGTTTTGTGCCAGAGCTGGGGCAGGTAGCCCCTGAACCAGTTTGAGCTGGCATATGCACAGAGGAGCCTACTGCTCCCCAGTGCAGGACTTCAAAGCACTCTAGGAGTGCACCCACCCGGCCCCAATACACTAAATCCCGTCTGGAAGGTGGTGACACCTCCCTGTGACAGGATGCCTATTGTTGGGCCTCCTCCACTGTGAGTTTCGGTCAGCAGCAGGAGGGCAGCCCAGTGTCTGTGCTGGTGGCATCCATTTTGTGATGCCAGGGCTCTTTCATTATTCTACAGTGTTTCCACAGTAGGTACATGACTACCCCTCTAGAAGGGTGGGATCATACTCCCACACCAGTTACTGGTGTAGGGGTATGATTGCAAAGCGTTTGACACCAAACACGACATGTTTTGAGGCAGTCATCCAAGAGTTAGCATTTACCGCGAGGTTATAATACACTTAAGAGTATATGGTTTAACCGCATCCACAAACAGCCACAGAGAATAAACTCTGAGGGCTGCAGAGGGGCTCTGCTTAGGCAGAGACACCCCCTCAATGTAAACCAAGCACCCTGCCCTCAGGATTGATAGGGCCTGCCTTAGGGGTGACTGATAGGCTTATATGTGTGTGTGTAAAGTGAAATATAGGGAACCTATATCTCAGTGAGGAGTGCTAACCCTACCTCACCCAGGCTGCAGTAGCAGGCCTGTGGTGTCAGATTTAGTCTGCTTCCCAGGGGTGGCATAATACATGCTTCACCCCTGTTAGGCCTGTGAAGTACCTATGCCCTTGGTACCTAAGGTACCATATACTAGGAGCTCATAAGGTACCACATTTTCCAATCCCTAGTGCATCTAATATGCACTCCAAGTTGTTTAGAGAGAACAGAGAGGCTGGGGCCCGGATTAGGAGGGTCCCAGCCAGACTATAGCCAGAAACCAGTGTTAACATCAGAAAAAAGTGGAGGCAACATAAGTGCAGATCCTACTCTCCTACACAACCCCCCCCCCCCCTCAAAATGCAGGGACACTAAACTAACCTTGACCAGTTGAGTCTTCGTGTTCCAAGTGGAAATACCTTGAGAGTCCATCTGCATTGGCATGTTGGGTCCCAGGTCTATGTTCCACTGTATAGTCCATCCCCTGTAGGGAAATGGACCACCTTAAAAAGTTTTGGGTTTTCACCTTTCATCTGTTTGACCCATAGGAGGGGCTTGTGGTCAGTCTGAACTTTGAAGTGAGTGCCAAACTAGTGCGGCCTCAGCTTCTTCAGGGCCTACACCACAGCAAGGGCCTCCCTCTCTATAGCTGACCAACGTTTCTCTCTAGGGGTCAGCCTTCTGCTTATAAAAGCTACTGGCTGGTCTTGACCTTCATCATTCAGTTGAGACAGTTCAGCTCCCACACCCAGCTCAGAAGCATCTGTTTGGACAATGAACTTTTTGGTGTAGTCTGGACTCTGTAAGATGGGGGCAGTGCCCATGGCCTGCTTTAGGTCTTCAAATGCCTTTTGACAGCTAGCTGTCCACTGAACCTTTTTTGGCATTTTCTTTGATGTAAGATCATTTAAGGGGGTCACTATGGATCCATATCCCTTAACAAACCTCCTATAGTACCCAGTCAGGCCTAAAAAGGCTCTCACCTGTGTCTGGGTGGTTGGAGCAACCCATTCCACGATGGTTTGGATTTTGCTCTGTAAAGGTTGAACCTGGCCTCCACCTACAAGGTGGCCCAGGTACACAACCTGACTCTGCCCTATCTGGCACTTAGTGGCCTTGATACGGAGGCCTGCTTTTTGCAGGGCCTCCAAAACATTTCTGAGGTGGACCAGGTGATCCTGCCAGGAGGAACTAAAGACAGCAATATCATCTAGATAAGATGAGCAATACGTTCCCATACCTGTCAGAACTTTGTTCACCAACCTCTGAAAAGTGGCAGGTGCATTTTTCAAACCAAAGGGCATCACCACAAAGTGATAGTGCCCACCAGGGGTTGAAAATGCTGTTTTGGCCTTGGCATCCTCAGCTAACTTGATTTGCCAGTAGCCAGCTGTTAGGTCAAATGTACTAAGATACTTGGCTGAGGCCAAAGTATCAATTAGCTCATCTGCCCTTGGTATGGGATAGGCATCAGTCCTGGTGACTGCATTGAGGCCTCTGTAGTCTACACAAAACCTAATTTCTTACTTACCACCCTGGGTATGAGGTTTGGGCACTAGGACTACTGGACTAGCCCAAGGGCTACCTGAAGGCTCAATTAGACCTAACTCCAACATTTTCTGGACTTCAGTCCTTTTTTTTTTTCCTTTTTGTTTTCCCTTTTTTTATTGAAACATATCTAGAGATACACAATGCAGATCCACATGGTTTCAAAAACATGAACAAAAGACACAGAGAGCAATAAAGCAACCAACTTAAAAATTAAAGGCAATGAAGAATTACATTATTATTTTAAGAGGATCCCAGAGCTATTTATATTACATTGCCACAGTTTCAACGTAGATTTCCCTAAGTTAGTACCCTAACCTTATCCCCTCCTCTACTCCATCCTAGCTTCCCTACTCCATTCAGCCATAAATGCCCAGATCTTCCTCCCCCTAGCTCTGGCCTATCTGCCTCGGCATGCATAAAGAGATAACTCTTGCTTATATATTCCCAACATTCTGGCAAGCCATATATGGAAACTTGGTGGCTCAGCATCTTTCCATCTTGCAGCTAACAATATCCTAAATACCGCAGCCCCTAAAAACAGACCATATTCTTGTTCAGAACTAAGAGCCAATGAGCTATCATAGCCAAGAACCAGCAGAGTTGGTGTTATTTTAAGCCTACAACCAAACCAATATTCCCAAAAGCGCAACAAACCTTCTTTCAAGGGGGCGAGCTTCTCGCAATCAAAAAACATATGAAGCAGGGTAGCAGGTCCTAGCCCACATCTCGGACACTTATCATCAGCCCTTTTTCCCCATAAGAATAATTTAGCAGGAGTAAAGTAAAGATTAAACAATGTTTTATATACTTGAGCTTTTAAGCTCGAGGATACCAAAATATTTGAAGATAGGGAAAGACATTTATAAATATCCACATCTGGGTTCCCCAACTTAATTACCCAGGATGCCTCTGTCTTTTCCAAATCGTCGGGGCTTTTTTCAAGAAGTAATGTATAGAAATCTCTAATCCTGCAAGAGTCCTTTGCTGCTATTTCCAAAAGTGGTAACTTAGCTAAGCTAATTTTGGGTCGCCGTAAATTAAGGATGTTCCTAATCTGTATAAATTTAAAATATTGATTATCTGAGATTCCAAAACATCAATTGTAATCTAGGGAATTGGAAATCTTGTCCTTCCCCACAAAAATCCGCTATTGTTCTTACCCCATATTTTTCCCACTTTTTCCCCATAGCATCATTAACCAAACGGGGCAGCAGTTGCGAACGCCAAAGAGGAGTATATCTAGAGAATCTCGGAATCTCCATGAATTTAGCAATCTGATTCCAAACTTTCCATGAGCTAAAAATAACTTTGAACCGGATCTTCTTGTAATAGCTGGGTTCCAATTGCCGTAACAAAAGCCCCCGCGCGTCCTTCCCCATAGAGAGCTCGTAGATTGTCGGTATTCTCTGTCCCAGAGGTACCTCCTGAGTGTTATTTGTAGATAATAGTGGGGTCATTTGCTGTAGAAAAGCTGCCCAAAAATATAAAGTAATATTAGGAACTGCAAGTGCCCCCCTATCCTGAGGTAATGCTATATATTTCGCAGCTCTTCTGATCTTTCCATATTGCCATAGGAAGCTGGAGCAGATAGATTCCAATGCCTTTAATAGATTATCCTCTACGAGTAATGGAATTGCCCGGAACAAGTATAATATTTTTGGTAAAACAGTCATTTTTAAATAGTTCCCTCTCCCAATAATAGATAGATGTAGCCCATTAACCCTCCTTAATTCCTTTCCTATATTATTGATCAAAGGTTCAAAATTGATTCTAGTAATTTGTTCCACATTTGCGCTAATTCGAACCCCCAAGTAGACTGCGGAGATTGCTCGTTTAGGATCATTAAAGACAGTATTATCAGTGCATAAAACTATGGTTTTCCCCGCATTCAATGCATACCCGGAGAAGAGACCAAAACCTGTTGTTATCTGATTAATTTCCTCAATTGCCACAGCAGGGTTCGTAGTTAGAACCGCAATATCGTCCGCATAGGCTAATACTTTAGTCTCAAATCCCCTAGTTATTACCGGTTCAATTTTCAAACTCTGTAGCAGCGTAACCACTAGGGGATTAATATACAGCGCAAATAGGATAGGGGAGCAGGGACAGCCCTGCCTAGTCCCCCTTGAAATGTTAATATTCTCAGACTCTCCCCCCATTAATTGCAGTCTTGCATATGGCTGGCAATACATAGCCTTCACAGCCTATATGAACTTAGGGCCAAAGCCATAAAATTCCAGTATCTGCCACATGTACTCCCAGGACACCCGGTCGAAAGCTTTTTCGGCATCGAGGAGGATCATAGCCATCCTGTCCCCCTCCCTGGCCGCTATATCAAACAGAGAGACAGCTCTTCGGGTACGATCTGTTGTTCCCTTGCCAGGGATAAACCCATGTTGCCAAGGGGAAACAAGGCCTTCTATGACCCTCCCCAGCCGATTAGCCAAAATCTTAGAATACATTTTTGAATCTCAGTTAATCAGAGAGATTGGCCGATACGAAGATGGATCATCGACCGGCTTCCCTTTTTTAGGGAAAATTATGATGTTAGTCCCTTTCCAAGACTTGGGAGGGATTCCATTGTGTTGTACACCCTTAAATAAATCTAGGAGCAGAGGTGTAATAACTATGCCTAGGATTTTATATAATTCAAGGGGGATCCGGTCAGGACCAGCTGCTTTACCTAAAGCCATTCCTGACAGTGCAAGCTCTACCTCCTCGAGCGAAATTTCTGCCTCTAGCTCCTGTCTGGTTAGCCCATCCAACCCTTCCAGAGCATTAATATCGGTAACCAGTCCTGCCAGGCCTTGAGAAACCTCTTCCCTACTTTTGTTAATATCGTCACGGTACAGCTTCTGATAGTAATCCTGAAACCCCCTAGTTACCTCCTGTGGGGCAGTATAAACAAGCCCGTTTATTTTGATCGTAGATATAGCATTAGACAAGATCTTCTGCCTAGTGTGAAGGGCTAGCCTTCTGCCAACTTGTTCCCCAGTTTCATAGGCATTATTCCGGTGAGCCTGATATTCCTCAGCCGATTTCTTTGTAAGCCAGTTTGTTAGCTCCGCTCGGAGTGCAATTATTCGCAATTGTATTTGTTCTCCCACCTGCCCCTGTGCTATCTGTGAAATATGATACTCTTCTGCCCTGGCTAAGTCCTCCATTAATTGGCGATTCTCCTGGTCCTGAAGCTTCCGGGCTCTATTGACAAATGAAATAGTCTCCCCTCGGAGAGCGGCTTTAAAAGAGTCCCATACCACCCCCCTACTGGCGGTAAACCTATTTAGATCAAAAAATTCTCGTGTCCAGTTTTTCATGTATTCAATAAATTCAGAATTAACGAGAAGTTTCCTATCAAAAGTCCATTTGCTTAGCACCCTTTCAAAATTGGCTAGGTCTAGTTCTAAAATCAGGGGGTTGTGGTCAGAAATTATTTTAGGGAGTTTCTTAATCCGAGCCGACACTGCTAAAGCTCTAGAACAAAAGAAATAGTCAATCCTGACATATTTTTTATGGGGGCACGAAAAAGCCGGGATTAGCCGGATTCTTCATGGGACAGATGTCCACTAAACCATGGCTGACTTTTAAAGAGTTAAATGCCCTATAGACTCGCGGCTTTCTACCAGCATATCCCCCTGGCCCCCAATTCCCAGTAGCCTGATCTAGGGAAATGTTAAGGTCCCCGCAGAGAATCAAAGGGGTGGGCCACGAGGCCAACTCAACCTCCAGGGCTTCCATTATCTGGGGATCGTCTTGGTTAGATCCATAAATTGCACAGACAGTAGCACCCATGGGAAGTTCTACAATCGCCCATCTACCCAGGGTGTCTGCTACCTTACGCTTAATGGTGCCCAACGAGAATCTTTGCTAGAATTGCCACACCTCGAGTATTGGATGTCTGAGTTGTGCAGACAAGTAGGTTATAGCCTGCTATTCGTAGTAAATCTCTCCTGCCCCAGGGGATATGCGTCTCCTGCAAGCATATTACATCTGCACGGCTAAGCCTTACCAATTCAGCAAATCTAATTCTCTTTCCCCTATCGTTCAACCCGGCAATATTCCATGAACATATTGTCAATCTCCCCATCTTAGCTTAAGCTCAAATTCCCAAATCCTCCCTGAACCTATTCGGATTTCTCCCCACGTTGGATTCTTGTTTTCTCCTGTTGCTCTCTATTTAGCTTCCTTAACATTTCCAATCTTGTCTTAACATTTCTAGATATGTTATTTTCCCCCCTGTTTTCCCCCCAGTTCACCCCCCCTCCCCTCCCACTCCCATCCCGCCCACGGAGCTGCCCCCCCACCCCTCCCACCCCTCGAAAACCCCCACCTCCCCCACATGAGGCTTGCAGACTCAGTCATGAGTCTGATCGCAATGGAAGTGCACCTCATGACGAGGCTGAGAGCTACTATATACCAAGCCCTGTTACATCCTAGAGCCGTACTCCCTACTCTTATTACAATTAGCTCAGTTAAGGGATAGACCCAAACTAGATACCGCTAATGAATCGGGCACACTCCTAATGGGGTAGCCCTTCTAAGTTTCTTTGGCTTTTATTTCTGCTGTAAAAAACTTTGTTTGCCCCTCAAAAATCACTTTTAATGTCGCAGGATTGTTAAGAAAGGCTTGCGCCTTTTTATCCTGAAATGCTTTAATGAGTTGCCGCAGCCGCCACCGTCTTTCAACGGTGGAACGACAAAAGTCAGGGCGAACAAAATAGGATATCCCATTAATAGACCTCTTTGCGTCTGGCCTTGCCTTTTCAAAAACTGCCTGACGTAACAAAAAATTACCAAAATATACCAAAATAGCTCTAGGCAATGTCCCCACTTCCACTGGATGTTTTTGAACAAATGGGATCCGATGGGCCCGCTGAATCTCCAGTGACCAGTTCCAGCCAGTAATTTCAGGCAGTGATTCTTGCAAAAGTTCAACTACAAATGAACGTATATCGGGCCTTCTCGGCCCCCTCCGGGACCCCAAGAACCCGTAGGTTATTCCTCCGTTGGCGGTTCTCAAACTCCTCCAGCTTCCATCTTACATCTACCAGCTGTGCCTCGACCAATACTTGGTTTGTAGCAAGATCAGATTCTGTGGTGACTGTTCTGGACTCAAGTTCGGTTAGGCTCTCCCCAAATGAACCACATGTTTTAGTTAGCTTCCGCACTACCCCCTGCATCTTCCGCATGGCAAGCTGCGCCTTGCGGCTATCCTGTCGAGTTTCCTCTTGGTGCATTGAAATAGCTTGGAAGATAGCCCCCAGAGTTGGGGAAGATGAGGCAGCCGTATCGGGGAGGTCATTACCTGATTGAGGCAGGGGCAGGGAGTGGGTAAATTGATTTGTCGGGGTATAATCCCAAGCCAAGTCTTTTTCCCCCTGTTTTTTCTTTTCCTTTCTCTGCACCGTTTTGCTCTTAGCACCTCCTGTCTCCTCACAGCCATTATAGCTCAAATCAGTGCTATCAGTTGATGATCCCTCTGACCAGTCCCCGTCATCCCCGTCTGAAACTGAAAAAAAAAGTCACTGGGCTCCTTCTCCAACTCGGTTAGGCTGCTGGAGTGGTTACCTTGAAGGTGACTCGCATTTATTAGGTTAAGATCGCCCTTTAGTACTTGCGGAGCACCATTTAGCTGGTCACCGGCTTGAGTGTCAGCCCCCACTCTATCTTTTAGTGTTATTATTTTTTTTGAAATATTTTCCACAGACTGTGATGACACCTCGGCCACTGGCCCCTCCGGGGAAACAGCCGATGAGCCCTGAAGGCCCTCTGTCAAACCTTGAGGTAAAGGGGTCTTACCTCCGTTGTTGTGCCCAATCACTACCTCTGACCCCCCGATACAGTCCTGCAGTCCCAGCTCGATCGCAGCTGCAGCATTCTGTGAGGGGCACTCTCCATCCTGAAGAGTGTTATCCATGGCGCTTACCACAGGGTCTAGGCGGGGCTTGTTCTTACTCTTCCCCTCACAACCCGGAGCTAGTCCGGCTGCCGGGCCTCTCAACAGGTCTACAACTGTGGGGCCGGCCGGGCGCCCTCGTAGCACCGCTCCGCCTCTCCCCTTCTTTTCCGGTTCCGGGTCGACAATCCCACGACGGCCTCGGCGGGGAGTCTGAGCCGGGGTTTCCATTGCTATCGTCGAGGGCTCCACAACAATGCTTCCCGATGCCGCTGAAGCTCCTAGCATCCCGGTGGGCTTCACTTTAGCAGCGCCTGCTGCTGTCTTAGGACCCATCGCGGCAGCTTCAGCTTTCTCCCTCCTCTCAATGAATCCAGACTCACCCACGGGCTCCGACAGGTATGTGCTTTCTTTAATGCTGTGTATGGTAAGCTTTAGAAAGCGTCGAATAACGGAGAGTCCAATGATGGTTCCCAGAATCCGCAGGTACTCGTTGCCTGTTTTGAGGGAGCTATGTAGGTCGTGCCTGGCCAATGCAGCATTCATTTTTCCAGTCTAGCGGAGACCATGTCGTATAGTAGGTTTAGCTCTCAGCTCTCGGCAGTCAGTGTGCACCAACGGTCTCAGGCGACCGCCATCTTGCCTCATCTTCTGGACTTCAGTCCTGATACAGTCCCTGACATGGTCAGGTTGCCTTTAGATTTTACTCTTGACAGGCAGACTGTCTTCAGTGTCCACCTCATGGGTGCACCAGGAAGTCTGACTAGGGGTCAGGCTAAACATAAGTCTAAACTGTTACAGAACTTGTCTGCTTTCAGTTTGCTGATGATCAGTGAGGCTGCTTGCCAAAGCAACACCATCTACTGACCCATCATCAGGGTTCTGTGACAGCAGGTCAGGGAGAGGGTCACTCTCCTCCTCTTGTTCCTCATCAGTTGCCATGAGCAAGCCCATGTCAGCCCTGTCAACATATGGGTTCAATCTGTTGACATGGAGCACCCTAAGGGGGCTCCTGGGAGCTCCAAGATTCACCAAGTAGGTGACTTCTCCCTTTTTCTCAACAGTTGTATGGGGGCCACTCCACTTGTCTTGGAGAGCTGCTGGGGCCACAGGCTCCAACACCCACACTTTCTGTCCTGGCTGGTATACAGTCAGCACAGCCTTTTGGTCATGCCAAGTTTTTTGTAGTTCTTGGCTGGCCTCCAGGTTTTTAGTTGCCTTCTTCATGTATTCGGCCATCCTGGAGCGGAGACCAAGTACATAATCCATTTCATCCTGTTTGGGAGGTTTGAGAGGTAACTCCCAGCCCTCCTTCACCAAACATAATGGACCTCTTACAGGATGCCCAAACAGAAGTTCAAATGGGCTGTAGCCAACCCCCTTCTGTGGAACCTCTCTGTATGCAAACAGAAGGCAGTGAATTAAAAGGTCCCATTTTCGCCTAAGCTTTTCTGGGAGGCCTTTAATCATTCCATTTAGGGTTTTGTTGAACCTTTCAACTAACCCATTGCATTGTGGGTGATAGGGAGTAGTGAATTTATAGTTTACACCACACTCCTTCCACATTGCTTTTAGATACCCTGACATGAAGTTGGTACCTCTGTCAGATATAACCTCCTTTGGGAAACCCACTCTGGAGAGAACTCCAATGAGGGCTCTTGCCACCACAGGGGCTGTGGTGATCCTCAGGGGAATTGCTTCTGGGTACCTGGTGGCATGATCCACTACCACCAGGATAAACCTGTGCCCAGATGCTGTTGGAGAGTCAAGGGGACCAACAATATCAATCCCTACCCTTTCAAAGGGAACCCCCACCACAGGTAGAGGTATCAGGGGGGCTTTGTTGTGCCACCTGATTTGCCACTGGCTTGGCAAGTGACACAGGAGCGACAAAACTCCTTGGTGTCCTCTGACATGTGTGGCCAATGAAAATGTGGAACAAGCCTATCCCAGGTCTGGTTTTGGCCCAAGTGTCCTGCTAAAGGGATGTCATATGCTAGGGTCAAGAGGAACCCCCTAAACTTCTGAGGTATTACCAACCTCCTGGTGGCTCCAGGGGTAGGATCTCTAGCCTCAGAATATAGGAGCCTCTCATCCCAATAAACTTTATGGGACCCATTAGCACTTCCAGAAGCCTCAGCAGCAGCCTGCTGTCTGAGGGGTTCAAGAGAGGGGCAGCACTGCTGCTCTTTGCTCAGATCTTCCCTGGAAGGTCCCCCTGCCCCCAAGAACTCAACCTGATCAGGCTCAAGTCCCTCTGGGGCAGTTCCTTCTTCGGGATCTGCTTCTCCTCCCTCAGGAGGGGAATCTGTGATCTGAGAAAGAGGGGAAGGCACTGCCTTAACCCGACTGCTCCTCCTCTTGGGTAGCACCTGGTCCATACTTTCAGGATCCAGAGCTTGTTCAGGGTTATGCATTTTGGTCTGTGACCTGGTCACAGCAAATACCTCTGCAGGTATGCCCAACATCTCAGCATGAGTCCATAACTCTACTTCAGACCAGGCTGAAGTGTCTAGATCATTGCCCAATAGACATTCGACAGGGAGTTCTGCACTGACTACAAACTTCTTAAGGCCAGTTACCCCTCCCCAAGAGAAATTCACAACTGCCAGACTATGGTTGGTCCTGACATTGCTTGCATTGGTAACCTGGTACATTTCACCCAGAATGATCTGTCCAGGGTCCACAAGATCCTCTGCCACCACGGGGACACTAGCACCTGTGTCCCTAAATGCCAAAGCCTGTTTGCCATTTATTACAGGCTGCTGTTTGTATTTGCCCAGATTACTGGGGCTCACTAGGAAGGACATATCAATGTCCCCATCACAAATCAGCAATGCCTGAGTGGGTACTCTGACGAGGCCACAGTCCACTTCAGAACCCAGGGTCAACCCTACTACACCCTTATTCTGATTACCACCTCCACCAGTTGCTGAACTAGGGGGAACAGTTGCCTTTGAGGCAGGAGTGGTGGTGGTTTGGTCTTTGGACTTGTTACAGTCAGAAGTCCAGTGCCCTTTCTCTTTACAGAATTTGCACCAGGGCTTCTTTTGGCCTTTTCCTTTGTTGGACTGTGACTCCCCACCAGATGCAGATTTTTGGGGCTCTTGTGAAGACTTCTGGTCTTTTGACTTATCCCCACCTTTCTCTGAGCCTTTAGGATCTTGCTTCTTAGTGTCACCCCCTTGGTTCTGGGTTTTCTGCCTCACCCTGGTTCTGACCCATTTGTCTGCCTTCTTTCCCAATTCTTGGGGAGAGGTCAGATCAAAGTCTACCAAGTATTGATGCAACAACTGGTTTTGGCAATTATTAAGGATCTGTTCTCTCATCATAAGATTATACAATCCCTTAAAATCAGTAACTCTACTACCAACCAGCCAACCCTCCAGAGCCTTGGTTGCACAATCAACAAAGTCAGTCCAGTCCTGAGTCTGTGCTTTCTGGGTATTCCTGAACTTCAACCTGTACTATTCAGTGGTTAAGCCAAACCCATCTATTAAAGCACTCTTCAGGACTTCATAATCATCCTCTTCTCTAACAGTGAGGAGTTTGTCTCTACCTTCATCATAAATGGAGAGCCACAAGATTACTGCCCACTGTTTCTGGGGGACCTGTTGCACTCTACAGGCCCTCTCCATAGCAGTTATTAATTTGTGGATATCATTCCCACTCTGGTAGGGAGGAACAACCTTGGACAGGTTCCTATGGTCTGGAATGTAATCTCTGACTCTAGGGACACTGTTGCCGCCACCAGGGGTTTCTAAACCCTCTCTTCTAGAAGCTCTCTGGAGCTCAAAGGCTTCTTTGTCTAATGCCAACTGCTTGGCCTTAAGGGCAACTCTTGCTTCCTCATACTGTAGCAGTTTGTACATTCTTTCAGAGGAGGTCTCTCTTCTATTAAAGTATGAGTCCCTCTGCTGGACAGGTTCTCTGCCAGAGTGATATGAGTGGTCAGATTCCCTAGAAAGGGACCTAGGCCTCTCCTCCACTCTGTCAGTTCTCTTAGGGAGAACTCCTCTGTCCTTTTCAGACCCATGTGGGTCTGGCCCTTCAACCACAGAGTCCAGGTCATCTTGATTTTCATCTCCTTACCCAGACCCTATAGCTGACCCACCCCCTGATTCAGACCCCATAGCTCCTAGAGCTAATCTAAGGTCATCTGTGGCCAACAGATCTATCAGGTGTTTATATGTACCTTAAGTACCTTTAGTGGTTTTCAGTTAGTAATTCAAATAGAGATTTTCTGGTAAAACAATGGAAAGCTGTAATCCCACACGCTGCCCACCAATGTGAGAAGTTGGCCTGGCATATGCTGGTCACTAGTTAAAGTGTCCACCTTGCACCAGTCCAATCCGACTCTTATGGTAGACAGGTTTAAGACAACCTTTTATAGAAAGCTATCCTAGTGGTAGCTGTGGAAAGCAGCCTTCAAACTAAGACGCTGAGGAATGTAAAGCAGCTTGTTTTACCTTATAATCTCTTGAATTACCAAATGAAAGGACACCACACAGGTATTAATATAAAATATATATGTATTTATTACTAGACACACTCTACTAATCTCTTTATGAGATTAGAAGTCAGGAACATATGCACAAATCAATGTTTCACAACAAATTAAGCACTTATATGGCTGGGGCCCTACGGGCGTACCAGACCATATACTAAAAAAGAGGTATAAGAAGAACGACTTGAGAAGGGAGAAGGCCTAAGGTCTTCAGAAGCGCTGGGGCCTCACTAATCCACCCAAGGCAGGTAAGTAAAGGACCCACGAGAGACGCATGCAGTGTGTGAACACAGCCGCGGATCCCAATAGACTTCAATGGAGCAAGTGGCGGTTGGAATTTTAAAGTTCTAGGGTACTTCTAGAGAGTCTACAAGCAAGTCACTAACAGGGTAAGTAGTTCGAGGGCCAACACACACAGGAGCACCGGAGTGCACGAGTTACCTCACCCAGGGAAGCCGGGTGCATAGGTGTCTTTTGGTGTCGGGTCACGGCGTTATTTTCAACGGGAGCCAAAGAAGACTTGCTGCTTGCGAAGACGGATGAAGTGTCCGGTGGAATCCAAGGCTGGATTCAGAAGAAGGAAGACCTGAAAGCAGAAGGGACAGTGTTCACAGTCACTTGCCAGTGACCCGGGGCCAGGAAGATGGATGCCCACGGTAGTCGGGTGATTCACGGGTGTCTTGACTCTTCAGCCACGAGGTCCAGGAGGCATCGACGACGACCAGGAGCTGGATTCGGAGTGTCCCACGAAGTCTGCAGCTTACTGAGGTGTCGGCAACCGGATTGGAGCCAACAAGCCTTGGCAACAGCAAGTCTTGTGGAAAGTGAAGAAAGTCAGAGGTGCAGACCAGCAAGGTCTGAGGGACTCACCCAGCAAGGGTAAGTCAGGGCAGGCCTGGAACAACCAGGGGAGCCCTTTGGTTAAATAGAAGAGTCTTCAGAGGACCCACAAGCCAGCCGGCAAGGGATCACGAAGATGCCTCGTGAGGATTCACTTCACAGGAGCCCACGGTCACTCAGGACGAGGTAGGTCTCTGATCTTTGGTGGAAATCCTGCTGGAGGCTTGGACCACACGTGGTCCAATGCACAAGTTCGTAGAACGTCGTGAAGGGATTGCACTCGAAAATAGTGCACGGTACCCGGGTATTGCTGTTCCTCGTCACTCGTGGGGTCCACTCGCCTCAGCTCTGCTGGGGACTCACGATGGCCATCGAGAAGTCAGGAAATCCACTTCCGGGGCTGCAGGGACTTCGGACTCCGGCGAGAGTGGGAAAGTTTGCGACCGTTGATTAAAAGTTTTGGTGCCTGCCAAGCAGGGGAGTCACTTCTTGACTCCAAGGGAGATTCTTCAGTCTTCCAAAGGTAGTGTAACATCGAAGGTCCAGGATTCTTCTTGTAGAGCGTCGTCCAGGGATATCTAGTTTGCAATGGCAAGGGTTCCCTATCTTATACTAAAGGAAAGGGAGGGACTAGCTCTATGACCACTCCTCTGGGAGGGTCAGGGGAGTGGGTGGTCACACCCACTTCCCTTTGTCCAGTTTCGTGCCAGAGCAGGGGCAGGTAGCCCCTGAACCAGTTTGAGCTGGCATATGCACAGAGGAGCCTACTGCTCCCCAGTGCAGGACTGCAAAGCACTCTAGGAGTGCACCCACCCAGCCCCAATACTCTAAATCGTGTCTGGAAGGTGGTGACACCTCCCTGTGACAGGATGCCTATTGTTGGGCCTCCTCCACTGTGAGTTTCGGTCAGCAGCAGGAGGGCAGCCCAGTGTCTGTGCTGGTGGCATCCATTTTGTGATGCCAGGGCTCTTTCAGGATTCTACTGTGTTTCCACAGTAGGTACATGTCTACCCCTCTAGAAGGATGGGATCATACTCCCACACCAGTTACTGGTGTGGGGGTATGATTCCAAAGCGGTTGACACCAAATACGACATGTTTTGATGCAGTCATCCCAGAGTTAGCATTTACCGCGAGGTTATAATGCACTTAAGAGTATATGGTTTAACCGCATCCACAAACAGCCACAGAGAATAGACTCTGAGGGCTGCAGAGGGGCCCTGCTCAGGCAGAGGCACTCCCTCACATGTAAACCAAGCACCCTGCCCTCAGGATTGATAGGGCCTGCCTTAGGGGTGACTGATAGGCTTATATGTGTGTGTAAGGTGAGATATAGGGAACCTATATCTCAGTGAGGAGTGCTAACACTACCTCACCCATCCTGCAGTAGCAGGCCTGTGGTGTCAGATTTAGTCTGCTTCCCAGGGGTGGCATAATAGATGCTTCAGTCCCTGGGAGGCCTGTGAAGTACCTATGCCCTTGGTACCTAAGGTACCATATACTAGGGGCTCATAAGGTACCACAGTATCCAATCACTAGTGCATCTAATATGCACTCCAAGTTGTTTAGAGAGAACAGAGAGGCTGGGGCCCTGATTAGCAGGGTCCTAGCCAGACTATAGACAGAAACCAGTGTTAACATCAGAAAAAAGTGTAAGCAACATAAGTGCAGATCCTATTCTCCTACAGTGCGGAAAAAAAAGGTTTTTCCTCTCAAATTCTTTCTGAAAGCGGATGTCTATTTTAGTACAACAACCCTTTTGTTTACTCCATTTTTAGAGCGAATAACACATTTTGTACACACTTTATCCAATTTGTATTCACCTATATATCTTTTCGCTGTATTTTAGCAGTTTTCTCAGACTGCTGCAGATTAATTCACAAAATTACATCATTACATTCTCCGATATGTAAAAAAAAATTGTGTAGACTTAACCGTGACCTGTTCTATAGGTCAAAAAGTGTCTCAAGAGGTGAAAACCTCTAGCAGCCAAGTGGTTAAGTAAAAAAAATCCTTCTAATAGAAAAGACCATCAATCTGTGCTAGGATATTATGACTGATAATCAGGAATGCAGCCGTCATCTTCCCTGTCCCCCAGCAAAAACTGAATGACCTAAGTATCACACTTTTTTTTAACCCTTAAGTGTAAAAAGATCCACAGTGCATTTTCCGAAGGCAAGCAAACTTCCTTTGAAGCGGGCCAGTGATAAGTAACCTATTTACAAAAAGGCAGATTAGAGGCAGCAGGGTATGGAACAAAGGCCGTTAAGTTTTTTGAACTGTGACCCATAAAGACACAAATTCATTTTCAATGCTAGCACAAAATATTCAACTATCATGATTTATCTGTGCTTGTTATGTACGGTTATGTAGGATGCACTACATTCATAATTAGTGAAGATAGAAAAGAGCAGCAAGGGCAATGTCATCTGCTGATTTTCATGCATACGGGTAAATTCTTTGGCCTTACTTGATCTCCAGTTTATGTATATAGTGTAAATAAAGTTATACCTGTGATTTGGTCTAACTTTTACATCTCTTAATTTCGTTGAGTCCTTTCTTTGGTCTCGCCTAGACAGCGCTTGTGCGGTCTCTTCGAGACATCGCTGTATTCGGGTATGAACTTGCAGTTCTGCCTATTTTCTGCCCATCTTTTCAATTGGCTCCTTTTACTGTCCATTCTAAATAGTTACTTTTGATTCGTGAAAGGGCTTAGTAGTCCCTCCTTAGTACCGCCCTTTTACTTGTGTTGGTACTCACTAGGTTTCATTTATGGTCTGTGAGCACTATTTTCTTAAAATGAGTCCTGCCTCCAGGCGCCATGCTGTAGGTTTCAGCAGGGCGCCCGCTTTTATATTTTTGTATTAAGTAATGGCGGCCGTGTGTGATTACGGCTTGCCCAACATTCAAATTTGCGCAGGCAGCGTGCTGTGCTGGTTACTAAAATAGTATAATATTGAAAATATAGACTTTGGCGAGCCATGTGTTTGTTTTCTTCGGGCGGCTCCCAAAATCTTTTTTTTCAATATTATATGTTTTTAATAAGCAGCATGGCACAGGCGTTGTGCTACGCTGCATACCAAAAGCTTAAAATATTGAAAAACTAGACTTTGGCGAGCCCCGCCAAAGGAAACAAAGGCGCGGCGCCAAAGTCTTTTTTTCAATATTATATGCTTTTAATAAGCCGCGTGCACAGGCGGCGTGCTGCGCTGCTTACCAATAGCTTACAATATTGAAAAAATAGACTTAGGCGAGCTGCGCCTTTCTTTTCATCGACTCGCTTCGCCAAAGTCTATGCAATAGGTCTGCCATTTGTTTGAGTTGGAGTTATTGGCATCATAATTATTTTTTTTTTTTTACCTAACCATGTTGCTTTTGGCCACATATTGTACAGCACCCTGCAACATAGCTAGGTAAAAAAACATTGCCATTTATAAAGCTAATGAATCCAACAAATGCAACACATATTGAATTTGCAATGCTGGTTTATAGGTAGAGCCTTCAAAGCAGCACAAGCTGGCCGGTTGCTAAAGGCCTATTATCACCTTGTCAAGAACGTATAGTAGGCTTAAAGTACACTTATTACTTACCTTTGGTTGGCTTTATTGTCACTCCCATTTGCTGGTTTCTTTCTCAATGGGTTGCTTTATCCAATACCCCTCCCCGGAGCATGGCCCCTCTGCTTGTGTCCTTCTGCTGTTCACTTCCTGGGAATTATTTTTTGCTTGAAAACTTCAACAGGGTGTATGTGCTTCCCAGCTGTCTCATTTGGGTGCTTGCTCCCGCCGCTGTATGGATCACTCCTTCATCTTTGTGCTTCTCTTCACCATTCTCCCTATTGCTCTCACCTGTATGCTTCTCCCTAGTGATATTATCGTCCTCCTGTGGGTCACCCCCTGTCCTCCTTGTTGATCACTCTCTCATGTAAGTCCATTCCTCCCCCCACCCGCAAACCCAACCGTATCGTCTGTTGCCCCCAATCGGTGATCCTACTTAGTTTTTTTAGAGGGACAGGCAAGAAATTGCTGCCAGCACTTGCGCATTCTAATTTAAAAAAAGCGAATTCATGCTACTTTATTTTGATATATATTGTTTACTTAACGATCCAGCCCAGATTGTTAATTAAAAAAAAAAAAGGCACTTGCGTCATGTGCATACGTCATCACTCATGCGAGCACCTACAAAATGACGTTGTTGGACAAGTTACTTACCTTCGGTAAGGCCTTATCTGGTAGAGACATGATCAAGCCTCAGATTCCTTACCTTAGACCTTCCAGGCGTCAGGTGGATCCAGAAGAGTTTTGATAGCAATACCCCTGCGTGCCAATAGGTGGCGTGGGTCAGTCCGTGCGACTTCATAGGAGTCGGGTTAGTCGTTGTCCTGATGTCCCCATTGTCTATATAGGCGCCACCTTGGCGCGCTGACATCAGTACTTTTCATTACTTTCCACGCCAGAAGCATAGAGCCATGAAGTGACTGACCAGGAGTGTGTTACAAAACGACTAGGGCCCTGAAGGGGAACAGCCCTGATGCTTAAAACTGATATGCAGTACGGGGAGGATGGGTGAGTCAGTAAGCAATCTGCGGCTAGATCATGTCTCTACCAGAGAGGGCGTTTATGAAGGTAAGTAACTTTTCCATCTGATAGACACATTTAGCCACAGATTCCTTATCTTAGAACAGATACTCAAGCAATACTGTTTCCGGAGGAGGGATTGCGGAAAAGTGTTAGACCAGAAAGTGCTGTAGGACTGAACGGCCGCAGAGGCCTTCCCTACATACCTGATTATCCAGGCAGTAATGTTTGGCTAAAGTGTGCAGGGATGCCCACGTGGCCACCTGGCAGATGTCAAGGACTGGAACACCATGCCGAAGAGCTGCGGTGGCTGCCTTAGCTCTGGTTGAATGAGCTCTAAGGCCTTCAGGAGGCGGTTTCTTTGCCAAGGCATAACAGATTTTTATGCAGAGGATAACCAGCGAGAGATGGTTGGCTTCAACACAGCACAACCCTTCTTTGCTCAAATATACCCTACAAAGAGTTGTTCATCCACCTGGAACCCTTTAGTGCGATCAAGGTAGAGTGATAACACTCTTTCTGGATCCAGATGGTGGAGACGCTCTTCATTCTTAGAAGGATGCGGAGGAGCATAGAAGGTAGGCAAGGTGACAGATTGCCCTAGAGGGAAAGATGCCACCACATTGGGCAAAAAGAAGCCTTAGTGCAGATCACTACTTTGTCCAGAAAGACGATCAGGTAAGGAGGCTGAGAAGATAGAGCCGGCAATTTGTTCACCCTCCTGGCCGAAGTGATAGTCACTAAGAAGGCTGTTTTGATAATAAGCTGCCGGGGGTGGGGGAAATTGTGCAATGGCTCGAAAGGTGCATACATCAAATAGGTGAGAACAAATTTAAGGTCCCACTGGGACAGGATAAAGGGTGAGGGGGGGAACAAATGTGTAAGCCCCTTCAAGAATCTATGTACAATAGCAGATTTAAAAAGTGACGGCTGATCTGGCAACCACATTAAAGCACAAAGGGCTATAAGGTAACCCTTCAGAGTGACCAGGGCAGAGCCCTGCTGGGCCAAAGAAAGAAAGAAGAATATCAGAGAGGGAGGCAGACAGGAGGTCAACAGACCGTTCTGTACAATATTTACAGATTTTTGCCAACAGCAGGCATATACCAATTTGTTGGAAGGATGCCTGGCTGCCAGAATAACTTTACAGATTTGAGGAGGAAGGTCAAAAGCTGACAACAGTCGCTGCTCAATCTCGATGACAGGAGGCGGAGGGTAGACAGGTTTGAGTGTAGGACCCTCCCCTGCTGCAGCAACAGAAAATACTCCCAAAAGGGCAGCCTGGCCGGAGGATCGATGCTCTTCTGCAGAAGCTCGGGATACCAAACTCGCTGTGCCCAGTCCGGAGACACAAGGATGACTTGGGCCCGGTCATTCTTGATCTTCTCAAGCACTCTGGACAGGAGTGGTATGGGCGGAAAGGGGTACAGGAGGCTTGTGCTTCACTCGAGACGAAAAGCGTCACCGAGCGAGAGCCGCCATGGAAAATACAATGCGGAAAACTGCTGACATTGCGCATTCTCTTCGGAGGCGAACAGATCTAACTAAGATTCTCACCACTGCTGAAATAGAACTTGCGCCACCTCCGGATGGAGACGCCATTCGTGATCCGCTAGGCACCGACGGCTGAGTTTGTCCACCCTGGTGGTCACTGAACCTGCCAAGTGCTGAACCACCAAGGATATCCCCTGCTGTTCCAGCCAAATCTAGAGGCATAGAGCCTCCTGAAAAAGGGTCCACGACCCCACCACACCTTGTTTGTTGCAGTACCACATTGCTGTGGTGTTGTCTGTGAACACCTGAACTAGCCTTCCCTTGAAAGATGGTAAGAAGGTTTTCAGTGCCAAACGAATTGCTTGAGGCTCCAACAAGTTGATGTGGAGCTCGGCTTCCGCCGAAGACCAGAGTCCTCTGACCTGCACCTCTCCCAGGTGGTCGCCCCATCCCAGAAGTGACGTACCTGTCACCAATGTAGGATTTGGTAGGGGAAGGGAGATGAGTCTGCCTCTGACCCAATCTCGGTTTGTTAACCACCACCGCAGATCTTTCCTAGTAGTCCTTCGAGATCTGGACTAGATCGGTGAAATTCCCCCGATGCTGCACCCATTGGAACTTCAGGTCCCACTGCATCACCGAGTGCCTCGTACCAGTCCATTTCCTTGTTGGAAAGCAGGACTTCTAAGAGATCATACTGCCCCTCCCAATCCTCATCCAACCCTAGCCCTTTAGAATAAGGCACAGGAAACGGCATGGATCACAACGGCTCAGTCGGCTCTGTGTCGTCTGGCATAAGGATGTGGAAAGCGCCGCCCGTGGGCGACGTTAAGGGTCTAGGCATCGGACGCGGCGTCGTGGAAGGTTGATTCTAATGCTTTTATGGTGCTTCTTACCTAACCTCGACAACTTCAAGTGAGAGGAGGAAGACTTGGATCCCCCGTAGCGGTGCTCGGACCTTCCTCTAGACCGACACCAGGAACGAGATCTTTGGGGAGATCTCCGAGTCGCCTAATGCTGGTCCACAAGCAGCTTAAGGGACCGCTCCCTCAAAGCTTTCGGCACCATGGCCCAGCAGTCGGAGCACAACTCTGGGTCATGGCACCAAAGACTTACCAGATGGTAACCAACATGGCGCGGTGACAGACACCGCACGGTTTGAACCCAGAGGTCTTTTTACTGGACATTACCTACACACCAAAAACGTCTACAAAAAGTCAAAAGTCTGTCAAAAAGTGTCAGGGGTAGCTTTCTTCACCGGATCTGCGCTGGCTGGCGTGGAAAGAAAAGAACTGACATCAACGCGCTGCGGTGGCACCAATATAGACGACGCGGACGTCACAGCTACGATGAACCCAATGTCACGCAAGTCGACCAACACCACCTATTGGTGCGCAGGGGTACTGCTATCAAAAATCTCCAGATCCAGCCTGACGCATGGAAGTTCTAAGGTAAGGAATCTGCGGCTAGATGTCTCTATCCAATAATCTTTTTTTGTTCCTCTTTTCTTTATGTTGTACAGCATTTGTAATATGTTGTAAAGCTTCAATAAAGGCATTAGCAGAGCCAAATGGTCCCAAAGGGGAGACATATAGGCTTTGCTAATGCTTGTTTTTATTTTTGCATTACTTAGGACCCATTCAGCAACGACAGATCCACATTTCTAGTAAGCCTCAATGGAAGAGAATTTCGGAATTTACGTTTCCATTAATTTATTTCTTTCATCTAAAATCCCCTTACGTACAGTTGATAATAGGAAACCTATTTTGGTATTTTAGAATGCATGCATTTCAGTGTGTTTTCCAAGAAAAAACACCTAGGTGCTTTTCTGGGTTGATACAACTAAAATCACAAAAGCATTTTTAGAACATGTTTATATGCTTTATAAAATCGGGGTACAATATTTCTTTTGACATTAATCAGATGCCTTAACATATATATGACCCAAAATTCTAAAACCTTTCGAACGCCTGAGTCCAGTAAATATGATTGATAAACAAGTGAAACCCAAAAAGAAGATACGGTTTTTATGGTCTCTTGAGCTCCTGAGATAGTTTAACAAATTGCCAGCTAGTCAGGGAAAATACAGCAAAAGAAGGGAGTGCACAACAAACTAGATACTTGTGAACCACCTTTCTGTGTGTTGTGGCACCCTGGATACTATGCTACATCTGATTAAAAAGCAAAATGGACATACAGGAGAGCAAGAAGACAACCTTCACATCACATGAAGTTAGTCAATAAATGATAACATCACAAATCAATACCACAATCTATATCTCTTGCAATTCCGCACATACAATCAGTTTAGCTCCGAGAATGACACCAAGTTCCCAAATGTTTCATAGCATATGTGTAAAACGTAGATTGTGAATGGCAATTGTTTAAATGGGAAAAGCATCCATTTCCGGATAAGAGACCTATGTGTACACATCTGTATGTCAATATTGCTTTCTGTGTGTTTAAAAAAAAATCCTTTTGAATTTCCTTTAACATTAAACACGTGGTCTTTCGATGATTATCAGTGCCCGACCAGATACATTATCCAAATGCGTTAATCGACCACCTTAAATCTCACGTCATGAATATTGTCAGTTACCTTATCTGTGAAGACAGTAATCAATATTAAATAACATTAGGTGAATGACAAAGGGTTAGATTCTTAAAGCCTGACTTCGGTGAAACTCTGAAATTAAAACAATAAGATGCCTTTACTCACAGAAGACCGTCTTGTGAATTTGGGTCCTCAAGAGGTTAAAATTGCTTGGGACAACAGTTAAAACACTCAGTTTGACTAAGAGTACTTGTGTTCTGTTTTGACTAACCTAAATGACTCAACATAAGAAAGGAATATTTATGCGCATTAACGTCAGCTAGGTTAAGAGCTATCAGTAGTATGGATTCTTTGCACTAAGCGTGGGTTGGATAATCACAATGCTGCCACATAAAACCTGTAGATTGTACATTACATTTGTGCCTTACTTCGAGGATTCTCCTGGGCTCCTTATAGCGAATGGTAATGGTGGACCCATCCGGTCTGGCCAGTAAGACTGGATACGTTCTGCTGTATACCTGCCTTCCACAGCGCACTATGGAGGTCCTGTTGGAATTGTGAAGACAGCTGGAAATATGCAGACTGCAACTGGCAGGAAGGAAACTCCTCGCCACCTGCTGCTGCAATAACCTGGAATGACAAGAACAATAGAAGACATCAAATCAAGTGTTGCCTCTTTGTAAATTGATATGATTATCATATAGTAACCGTTATGCAGTTTACAAACCACTGCTTTCCCTTATGACCAAACTGATTAACGAGTCTGCAAAAGAACTATTGGTTACATTGGATCTTATTTTTCCTTCCTATAGCGGTGTGGGGGTATTGGTTCAATGAAAGCCTTTGGACATGTTGTTTTCTGTTATCAGGTACAGCTGGCATCTTAAGGGACACGTAGGAGAGGAATAGGCGAGAGAGGCATTTGCTGAACAGTTATGTAGGGTTGTTTGCAGGATTCCACTGAGAGTACATTGCGGCTGACTTGGCCTAGTCCAGGAATAGGCCACCTGCTGTGCATTAGGGGGAAGTGGTGTTTTGGGGAAAGAGTGCATGTTGGACTGAGGAATGGTTTTTGGATTGGACAGGAAATATTCTGTATGGTGTAATGCGAGAATAACTGGGGGCGAAAATGAGGAGCCACGAGGTAATACAAGCTTCTACATGGTGCTTTGGCATCAAGAAGCCTGTTGTCCAACATTACACTAAGGCCATAATATCTCTAAATTCTTGGGTCAAAACAGTTAGACCTTTAAGGAAAGGCTCCAGTGTAGTGCATTATAAAGATGGAATAGTACATCTTGCAACCGTCTGGGCTGGACCCAGGGCGGGTTCTAGGGCGGTGCTACCGGTGCCACCGCACCGGGTGCTGACTCTTCGAGGGGGCGCCTGTTTGGAAGTATTTTATGGTGTTAAAAGCACCAGCTGCTGCATTGCTGGCCTCCGCAATTTTCATGCAAAAATAAACGTGCCAAGATAACACTGAATAGTGTTCTTCCTGGAAAGAGAAGGAGTTTTATCTAGTGGAAGTTTTAACTCATTTTATGTTAGCACGTAGGGTTAAGAGGCCTGCTGCAAAGAACCATGCAAATCACAAAGTACATATATCAGAGAGATCCTTTTGTTATTACTAAAATCCTAACATGGAACAGTGAGCTAATAACTGTCATCAAAGAGCTGCATGCAAACTGCAAGGTATAGATTAGAGAATTATGATTTTTTCCTCGGTCCTTCAATATTATAATGTTTTAAAAAGGGTTCACTTTGGTTAAAAAAAACAAAAAACGTATTATTAAATGTAACCCCCAACCATGGGGTTATGTTTTAAATTCTGATTCTGTGCTTTTCCAGCCCAAGCACTCTTAAACTATACTGTCTACCAGTATGGATGACAGGTGACTCAATTTATAGTCTTCTGGCTTATGTAACATTTCCTATAACCTATTTCACACACATATGATTGATTGTCTGGTATAGGAAGCGCAGAGAGAGTGGTTATGGAGACTTGAGGGGGGACTGTTAAAGGGTGGTAGTGAGGGAGTCTACGGGGGGGGGCGCCAACAAACACTGTCGCACAGGGCGCCATCTCTGGCTGGACCCTTCCTTCAGCAATGCGCTTGGCGCTTGACCGGAGCACTCTTCCTCGACAATGCAGATAAGAAGTTGTACAATAAAAACCAGGAACCTTTCGTGACCTGAATCAACTAAACAGCCCCTTGACAATAAACTATGAAGACCTTTGGCAGTAGACCTGAAATGTACTACAGTGCTCATGCAAGTGTACTGTGGAGGAATCCTCTGCTCTTGCCCAGCAGTGCTCTTAAGCACACTCAAAGGTTCTTGTTTTTTTTTTAAGTCAAACCTATTAGAGAGCGCAGTGGTCTGGTTGCAAAGACCTACATGGGACAATCTGAAAGCTACCCTAGGAATGCATTTCATCCATTCCATTGCTTACCATTTACTTTGTGTTTTGTAACACATTTGCTTGCTTTCTATTTGCTGGCTTTATGTGTTTTAAGCTGTCCTGCATGTCTTAGTCTCTTCCTTGAAGCATGGCCTGTTTACCACCTCTCTGCCTGGCTCCTTGTATTCTTTTTTTTCTTTTTCGTGAGGCACTCCCCAAGAGTAGATATGTTTTCAGGTGTCTTCCTTGCATGCTAGTTCACAGAAGTAAACATGATGTTTCTCAGAAAAAAAATCCTGCCTCCTATTTTTCTGCTTGACGTATTACTTATCTCTGCTAATACCACTTCATTATTCTTGTATGCTTTTGAGGAACAATGTTCTGTCTACGAGCTTGTTTATTTTAGTCAGTACTCTTTACTAATAGCATAACTTAAACAACCCTCTTACTTAAATTCACGCACATGCTATGGGCGTTGGAAGTAGGCAAGTGGGAGGTGGGGTGCTAAAGCACTCACAAAATAACCATGCTGGAATTCAAAAAGTTAATTAACAATACCAGGACTTCAAATTTTGTTTTTATCTAGTCACATTTCCTGTGCATTCAAAGACAGAGGCCAAATTTCAGGCTCTGTCTTCTGAGGTACGTTGATGTTTATTTTTCTTTCTCGGACTGCAAAGTGAGAGGTTTAATGTGCAAAGTGAGAGGTTTAATGTGAAAATCTTGCTGGGTACTGGGGGTGTGAAAGGAAATGCTATAGGATGCTATTTTTTTCTAGCGCACAACAAAATTTAAATGCCAGTACATGAACTAAGCAAATATTTCTGAATATATCAGGAATATGAATGTACAAATGAAGCACATTTTTTGTAACTCTGAAGTGTAATGGAAACAGACATTTTAAAACGACCAAAACAAATCAATACTCTAGGTGATGCTGATTTTGACACATTGTTTGTGAACTGTATAGTTTTATCAGTAAAACTGTATGTCTGTGCAAATGTAATCATAATTTCAATTGAAAATGTTTGTAATGGCAATGTACTACCACACCATGCATACTCCACTCTACGCTACTCCACTCTATCCCACTCCACGACACTATACTCTACTCTGTCCCACTCCACAACACTCTACTCCACTCGATGCTATTCTACTCTATGACACTATACTCCATGCTAATCCACTCTATAACACACTACACAACTCTATAACACTCTACACCATGCCACAACAGTCTGCGTTACTCCATTCTATGCCCTTCCACAACACTCTATGCCAGTTTACTCTACCACACTCCACTCAACACTTTACTCCATTCTACGTTCATTCTAAGTAACTCTACTCTATTCCACAGCACTCTAGAGCACCCCATCCTACTCCACAACACTCTGCTCCATGCCCCTCCACTCTACACCCCTCCAAAACACTCCACTTTACCTCACTCTATACCACTCCAAGACACACCCTATGACACTCTACGTCACTCCACACCACCCTACTCTACTCCATTCCACTCTATAAAACACTACTTGACTATCACACTAAACGCCACTCCACGACACTCTACTCCACTTTACTCCTTTCAAACATTTACGATCCTTTCCACTTCAGAAAATTCTTTGTCAAAGTCAACAAGTCACTCCTCAACCAAGGTACATACACATATGCTCCTTCTAGCCCTTCCCTCATGGGAAACACGTTTTCAGCCATTACTTTGCATTCAGTATCACTCACGCAATCACCCTTTTCCAAGTTCTTCTTTGGTGATTTCTCAAACTTATGAGACCAGTCATCTTTATATGGTTTACATTTTCTTATTCTTTAATCACGTCACGTTTTTTTTTTATCACACTCTGTTAATTCTATTCAATATGGTTTACAAATTATTTTTTGTATAAATCCACATCAAATATTTGAGCCAATTCCTCCAGCTTTTGTATGTACAACAAGCACACTTCCCTACTTTAAGATTCAAAAATACCAATTCTTCCTTGTTAAATGTCAAAAGTTTATCCCCTGATTTTTTTAGTGTACAATTTGATCAAAATCCTCTGAATTTAAAATATTAATTTCTAAAGGCTTTGTCCTACTCTGGGACAACTGCCCAGCTTCAAAATAATCTGCTCCTGCTCTTGGCTCCCCTGCTCCTACTTACCTTCTTTGTGCATGATCCTCATTTATCAGGAGTGGCTGTGTCTTAATCAACAAATTATACATTAACTCATCTTGCTCCTTAGAATCACCCCATTCCCTTCCTTTACTCATCCTTTTTCTCATTTTTATTTTCCATGTTAAGCACTGTTTTTTCTACTCTGAGTCTGTTGCAATCACAGCAAACACCCCCGCAGTTTCATATATATTCTCACACCACTCCTTTTCCCGTAAATGCCATTTTGTATCCACCAATGTTTAACAACTTTTCCAATCTGACTCTTTAGCATTTTCTGATGCCTCCTTTCATGGACCACACGATCCCATTCATTCAATGCCTCAATCTGTGCAGGACTGTGTTGCAGTTTCATCACACGCATAGCATGTCTCAAATCCCTAAGTTTATTTACATCAAATGTACAAATCTCAGGAAATTCTAGCTTCGTGTTGTCTTTTGTAACATTTTGCCACTCTTTAAGCCAAAGCCATGAAAACCATAATTAAGCAGTATCTCATAGGTGGGTGTACCAATTGGATGTAGCAGGAATCTTTGACTTATCCAGGAGCGCACCCGTTGTAATTTTAACCAAACTTCACAATACAAGTAATAAAAACATAGCCTATCACTATACAACTTCAAAATACAATCCAAAATATATACTATCCATAGTAATAATAAACCAGAACACCTAAACTTTTATCTGCCTACAGGGATACAAGACAGAAAATCATACTCACCACAGAAAAAGAACAGTGCCTTCTGGCAATACCAATCATAACAAGCTAGGTTTTCAACCACCAGCAACCTACACTTATAATCAGTGTGTCTATCGTCACGCACAGAATAAACACCACTACTTAAGATGAGTTTGCATTCAGAACTAGTCTATTAAGGATCTTATAAAGTTCAACTTATAACTTGACATGGCGCCCTTATTCAGCGGACATTATTTTTAACTCTAGTTCTCATTTAAACTATAAATATAAAAACCATATACATAAACATTTACAAAAAAAATCTCATAAAATTCACATTCTCTTCATCAAAATGCAAACTTTGCAAAACGTCTGAAATTCGTGCAACATTACAATGCAATACAGTACAATACAACTTTGAATTTTCAAAGCAAGCGCAAGACAAAACATCACTCAAAAAAACATGCAGTGCAGCGTGCACAACAAATGATTTACCACCACATTACACATCGTAAGACAGCACGCTCATCATGCAAAGTCCTATTAATATTCACCTCCCGCCCAAAAACTTAAAGGCATTCTCTCAATATTCCAAATGATTCCAAGATTCTGTAATGAGGTTAATTAAATTTCATGAACTAGCATTCCCTGTCAAAATCTATTCTAATTCTGTTGATGCTCCAATTAAAGCATTAGCAGGTTGAAACACAGGATCGGGGTTCACTTAAGTATTCATAAGACCTAGTAAAGCTTAGTAAGACTAGTCTTAGTACAATTAATAACATTTTGACAAGACAAAAATTCAAAGGTTTATTCAAAATGTGGCTCACTACAGATTACAAAATGATGGTTAGCTAAATCATGAATAAGCTCAAATCAAAATAGTCAAAGTCATTATCTGCAAGCGGTTCAAAATGAGGTTTATAAAAAAGCAAGTAAATAGCCAGAATCAAATTACAGTTCAGCAAGAGACAGACAGTGTCAGACTCCAAAGAAAGAGCCAAAAAGAATGGCACATTTCCCAAAAACAAGGCATTTTATTGGGTTTCAGGCAGAATAGTCCCACACTTGACAGTGTGAAATGACTTAACAGGGCTGATTTAACAAAGCAACATGTAAAATCACCAATCACTATTTGCATATGTATGATATGGAAATAAGAAACATTTAGGAACACCTACTTTGCTTCATGTAATAAACAAAATATGAATAACAAATAAGAGATGACTGTGCATTTCATAACAAAAATACAATAAAAATGTTAAATAAACAAATGGCTCATTGCAATAACCTTGAGCAAAAGGCCTTGAAATTGTTACAGATGCAAGAACATCCCGGGCACAGCTCCCTCCAAGAAAGGCACATTAATACATTTATATTTTATCAGCAAACAAACACATGAATAGAGCTTTTTCGCTTATTTTTCTAAAATGGAAAAGCATACAAACATGGAGGTAGAAAAGCTTGCTCACTATAAAACAGAAGTTCACATTTGTTCAGAGATGTATGTCCATGGATGCTCACTGAGTCCTTGTCTTTGCCTGAGGCCTAGTTATACTAACTCAACACATCTGAATTAAGTATTAATTTATTATTATTATGAATACCACTTCTACAGGTTACTGTATTAACATTTGAAAGAGGTAGACAAAACACAAGGATGTTTTCATTGAATTCGACTCTTCATCCATCACTCAAACATCGTTCCACCTGAGACTTCCTAGACACCTAAGAGATGAACATTTCATACTAATTTCTCACTTCTGGATGTTCTTTTACATGAAGATAGATATGTCTGACTTTTTTCTCAATAAAATGAATGTTATAGAAAATATATAATCAAGTAGAGACACAATATATAATGCATTCTTATTCTCCACAAGATAATATTGGATGAGGGACAGACACATACTTACTTTTTTCATCCATAATAGAACTTGCTTCGGCTTCTAATCTCAAGCACCGAAACCTTTTTCCTATTCCTGATTGTGCCACATTTTGTGGTGCCTACTTTGATAATGAAGTATGATACATTCTGTACATAGCATTTCCTCAGAGAAGGACCAGGCTATAACAAGGCCTACTGCTGGGGCAGAAGGGTAATCAGCCTAACTGTGCACTCCTGCCCTGAGTAAACTCACATGTAGTTTTGGCTGGTATCCTGTTCTTTTTGTGCTCAGAACGCACAACAATTATACAAAAAATGGGGCGACCCTGTGTCCCTCAGAACCTGGGTATATCGTAGTATTCCAAAAGTGGTTCTGTCGGGTTTGAGATTAATTACAACTAGTGCATTAACATGTCACAAACGTATCTCCAGATGCCTAGATATGGATAATTAGTTTACAAACAATAAGGCACATGACTCAAATTTCTGTTTAGTGTGTAACTTTTATCTAAATGTAAGTCTTTACATTCTTTACACATATATTGATTAATAGCTGCCAATACAATCAAAATTACACATTGGGTGGAGGTGACATTAGTGCTCAGTGTTAGGTGATGTGCAATATATACAAGGTGGTGAAAAATATTATACAAGTGAAGGAGGAGGCCAGATGTTACAGGAAATACAATAGGCCTGCCAAACTACGATTCTTTCTTTGGGCAACGCCTTTGGATGATCTGGGCCTAGTATATTTGTCGACGTTTCGACCCAATGCAGCTCCCTTAGGTAGTCAGGGGTGGGTCTTCATCAGGACGGGACGGGCGGGGAGATTCGAGGGCAGCCCTGACGCACCAGAGTGAATCCTGGGACGAAACCTGGTGGCACGGTGAATGATGACCCAGGTAGAGGTGATCTTGTCAATCAGCTAAGAATACTTGAAGCGCTTGATCGGGGATTACAGGCATGAGTCCTGTAACGTGGCTGCAAAGACCCAGGATTCACTCTGGTGCGTCAGGGCTGCCCTCAAATCTCCCCGCCCGTCCCGTCCTGATGAAGACCCACCCCAGACTACCTAAGGGAACTGCACTGGGTCGAAACGTCGACAAATATACTAGGCCCAGATCACCCAAAGGCGTTGCCCAAAGAAAGAATCATAATTTGGCAGGCCTATTGTATTTCCTGTAACATCTGGCCTCCTCCTTCACTTGTATAATATTTTTCACCACCTTGTATATATTGCACATCACCTAACACTGAGCACTAATGTCACCTCCACCCAATGTGTAATTTTGATTGTATTGGCAGCCATTAATCAATATATGTGTAAAGAATGTAAAGACTTCCATTTAGATACAACTTACACACTAAACAGCAATTTGAGTCATGTGCCTTATTGTTTGTAAACTAATTATCCATATCTAGGCATCTGGAGATACATTTGTGACATGTTCATGCACTAGTTGTAATTAATCTCAAACCCGACAGAACCACTTTTGGAATACCAGAACGCACAACAGTCATGCATTTTCTGAGGCCTAGGTTATATGAAAGGTCTGAGACCTAGAGTATGCCCCTCTAGACCACCTCTGTAATATGAAGGCACACACCAAGCATGCCTTCTTAGGACAGGGGACTACGGTTCGTGCCCACTGACACAATCATGAAACAGTAGTGGTAGTACACAGTTTTTTAAAATCTACAATACATTTATCTCCTGTTCTCAAACAACGAAAGGACCTCCCACCTCACCTGGGTAAATTTCATCTACCCGCATGCTTAGATTGTGAGCTGACATCGAGTGGTGTGTGCATCGGGAGTATATATGGTATCTGAAAGAAACATGTTATTTATAGTCAGATTCTTTACCTTAGAATTGCCCCCAGGCGTCAGACTGGATCCAGAAAGTTTTTTCGTCAGCAGTACCCCTGCGCGACCGAAGGTGGCATCGGTCGGCTTCGGGTCCGTCATTGGCGTAGTGGTCGCCGGGATGACGTCGCGGGAGCTACTTAAACGCCGCTCCCGCGCGCGCTGACGTCAGTTCTTTCTTCTACCGCACCAGCCAGCGCAGATCCGGGAAGAGCGGTACCTCCAGTCTTTTTGACTTACATTTTTTTCTCGACTTTTGTCGACTTCTTTTTTGAGTCTTCGACTCCTGGTGCACGAGGGATGCCCGGTTTCAAGCCCTGCAGTTCCTGTCATCGGATGATGTTGGTGACAGATCCGCACCGTGTGTGTCTCTTTTGCCTGTTCCGACTGCGGGTCGATGGCGCCGAATGCTTTGCGGGAGCGGTTCCGAAAGCTGCTTGAGCACCAGCTGTCGGCTTCGCGCCGCTCGAGGACCCGGTCGCGAAGGGAGGTCGAGGGACCGGTCGAGGAGCCACCACCATTCATCTAAATCTTCGAAGTCTTCGCACTCGGGGTCGGGTAAGTTGAAGTATAAGAAGAAGTCGAAGAAGCCTTGTCACTCTCAGACTTCTCCTCGTCGGTCGGCCGACCCGACGAGGGACATGGTTGGTACCCCTCCCGCAACTCCGCATGCGGAGCCCGAAGATTCGACTCCGCGTTTCCCTCCCTTTCCGGGACCTGGAGCGACTCCCGCCCATCTACGTCCGTTCTACAAGGCGATGCATGCCATCTTTGGGAGGCCCGAACCTGCCGGCATGCCTTTGGGCCCCACGGACTTGGTTGGGGGGCCTACGCCTTCTCCGCCGGCGGCTCTGGCCTGACGCCACAGACCCCCTTAAATCCAGGCCTGGATCCGGATCGGCGTCGGTTGACCTGATCACGCCTCCACCGGCACCGCTTCCTCCGTCACCACTACCGCGTTCAATGCCGGTCGGCCCCCCGGCCTGCGTCGATCTTGGCCTCCATCCCAACGTGGACCCGGAGCCGGACGGGCATCCCCCGACGCCGGATGCGGCGCCGAGTGAGGTTTTTGTGCCCCTGTTCACTCCTGGCGTTCCTTTTTGACCAGAATGGCACCCAGAGGATGAGGTGGAGGACTGGGAGTGGTCAGGTGACCCTCTGACTGACCAGTTAGACAGTGAACAGGACTGGAGAGAGGAACTGGGGGATGCAAGTGGGTTGGACACCTCCCCTGACCGTGGCATGTTGTCTCCTCCTACCGTGGCTACGGAGGAGGGAGCGTCATACGCAGTGGTGTTGCGTAGGGCGGCAAAGGCTCTCAACCTCGAGCTTCCTACAGTGGCGGTCAGGACTAACCTCCTGACAGAGGAGCTTCAACCGGCTGCGAGCTCTTCGGAGCCATTGCTGCTGTTTAATGAGGCCCTCACTGATGTCCTTTTGGGCACGTGGTCCAGGCCCAACACGGGGGCTCCCGTGGACAGGATGATTGCCCGACGCCACCGCCCGGCTCAGGGCGACCCCACTTTCCTCTCCCAACACCCCCCCTGGAGAGCTTGGTAGTCCAAGCCTCCACTTCCAAAAGCGCATTCCCTACCGCTCCACCAGAAAGGGAATCCAAGAAGCTGGACCATCTTGGAAAGAAAATGTTCTCTTCCGCCAGCTTAGGACTGCGGTCAGTAAACACTGCATGTCTCTTGTGCTGTTATTCCCGCTCGGTGTGGGATACGGTTGTGCAGGTGCTGCCTCAGTGTCCGAAGGAGGCCCGGGCAGTGCTCTCACTGGCTGTCGCCGCCGGGAGGGATGCAGCGAAGTTTACTATCCGTTGTGGGCTGGACACTGCCGACTCTCTGGGCAGGACCATTTCAAGTCAGTAGCACTTCGTCGCTACACCTGGATGAGGTCGACTGGCTTGTCAGGGGATGTCCAGAACACCTTGATGAACATGCCCTTTGATGGCCGTTGCCTTTTTGGCGACAAAGCAGACAACGCCCTAGAGCGTTTCAAGGACTCACGGGCTACGGCCAAGTCCTTGGGCCTCTCCACCCGCCCTGCGCAGTCTGCTTTTCACACCTTTCGTGGCTACGGGAGGCGTGCCCCGCTACGTCCCACCCAGAGCCACAGGCCGCAGTTACCCAACCTTCGCGGGGACGTGGGAACAACCGTCGTGGTTCCGGGGGCAGCGGGCGTGCCAGTCCACCAACCCCCCCTCTGCAGCAGCCTCCAAACCCTCCTAGTCCGACCTTACAGGCCCATCAAATGCCAGAGGGTGGCAGGATTCGCCATCACCTCCCCACTAGCGCACCATCACGTAGGACAGGTGGGTTTTGCAAATAGTCCGAAGGGGCTACTCCCTCCCCTTCGAGACTACCCCTCCAGCCATGCCACCGAGATACCACCGCATGTCGGGGCATCATCTGGCCCTTCTCCAGCAGAAAGTTTTGGCTCTCTTGGCCAAGGGAGCCATCGAGCGCGTTCCTATTCCAGAAGAAGGTCGTGGTTGTAACTCCCACTACTTATTGGTCCCCTAGAAGGACAAGGGCCTGTGTCCTATCTTGGATCTCAAGGACAAGTTCAAGATGTTGATGCTTGCTCAAGTCTTGTCTGCCCTGGACCCGGAAGACTGGATGGTAGCGTTGGACTTGCAGGACACTTATTTTCACATCCCCGTCCTGCCGGCATACCGGCGTTACCTACGGTTCACGGTAGGCCACGAGCATTTTCAATTTACCGTTCTCCCCTTTGGCCTTACCAGCACCGCTCGGGTGTTCACAAAAGTGATGGTGGTGGTTGCAGCTCATCTGCACAGATCAGGGGTTTCAGTCTTCCCCTATCTCGACGACTGGCTGTTAAAGGGGGGCTCGCCCCAGGCAGTCGTCTCTCACGTCCAGACTACGGCCGACCTCCTACATTCACTGGGGTTCTCCATCAATGTGCCAAAGTCATACCTGACTCTCTCTCAGAATCTCATCTTCATTGGAGCAGTTCTGGACATGACGCGGTTTCGGGTCTATCCTCCCGAACAGAGAGTCCGGGATATTCAGGCTATGATTCTGATCTTTCAGCCTCTATCCCCGGTTTTGCTCAGGATGACTCTGAGGCTGCTGGGCCTCATGGCCTCCTGCATCCTGCTGGTCGATCATGCCAGGTCGCATATGCGGGCTGTGCAGTGGCACCAGAAGTTACAGTGGGCGCAGCATCAGGGGAATCTGTCCGATTGCGTCCAGATCTCGGAGGGCACTGCACGACAATTGCAGTGGTGGCTCACGAACCAGGATTGGGTCAGTGGCAAATGCCTCTCCCTTCCCCAACCAGACCACACTGTGGTGACGGACGCATCCCTTCTGGGATGGGGCAGCCACATGGGAGAGGCAGAGATCAGAGGTCTCTTGTCTCTGGCGGAGTTCGGGCTCCACATCAACCTTCTGGAGCTCCAGGCAATTCGTCTTGCACTGAAAGCATTCGTTCCCTCTGTCCGGGGAAGAGTAGTGCAGGTGTTCAGAGACAACACCACCGCCATGAGGTACAGCAACAAACAGGGCGGGGTGGGGTCGTGGACCATATGTCAAGAGGCCCTCGGCCTCTGGACATAGCTGGAACATCAGGGCATATCCCTGGTGGTTCAACACCTGGCAGGTTCTCTGAACGCCAGGGTGGACGAACTCAGCCACAGGTGCATGATGGATCACGAATGGCGTCTTCACTCGGAGGTGGTGCAAGGTCTCTTTCAACAGTGGGGAGAGCCATGGTTAGATCTATTCACCACCGAAGAGAACGCGCAATGTCAGCAATTCTGCACGTTGGAATTTCCAAGGCAGCACTCGCTAGGCGACGCTTTTTGTCGCAAGTGGAGTTGTGGTCTGTTGTACGCCTTTCCGCCTATACCACTTCTGCCCAGAGTGCTGAAGAAGATCAGGCACGACCCGGCCCAAGTGATTCTTGTGGCTCTGGATTGGGCACAAAGAGTCTGGTATCCCGAGCAGCTGAACATGGCGATCGATCCTCCGATCAGACTGCCTCTTCGGGAGGATCTTCTGTCGCAGCAGCAGGGGACGGTCCTCCACCCGAACCTATCCAGCCTTCACCTCCTTGCGTGGAGATTGTGCGGCGGCAGTTGATGTCTTTCGACTTGCCTCCTTAAGTCTGTGATGTAATCTTGACAGCCAGGAGTCCCTCCACTAAGACGGTATACGGTTGCCCGTGGAACAAGTTGGTGGCATGGTGCACAGCAAAGGCTGTGGATCCCCTTTCTGCCCCTCTTTCTGAGGTTCTCTTGTTTCTTCTTTCTCTAGCCCAACAGGGCTCTGCTCTGGGCACTATCCAGGGCTATCTTTCGGCCATCTCTGCCTTCCTTCAGCTTCCAGATCAGTCTTTCCTTTCAAGTCCCCAGTTGTAAGTCGCTTCTTGAAAGGCATAACTCATCTCTTGCCTCCTATTCCCTTTGTTTTGCCTCAGTGGGACTTGAACCCCGTTTTGACTTATTTAATGTCGGCTCCCTTTAAGCGGCTTCACAACTGTCCTTTAAGGCTCTTGCTCTAAAAACTCCATTCCTGGTGGCCATCACCTCTGCCAGACGAGTGAGTGAGCTCCAGGCCCTTTCTTCAAAGCCTCCTTTTCTCTCTGTACACACGGACAAAGTTGTCCTTAGTACTTGTCCATCTTTTTTGCCCAAGGTTGTCACTGCCTTCCACATCGGGCAGAGTATCACTTTTTCCACCTTCTGTCCACCTCCGCATCCTTCGAAAGAAGAAGAGAGGCTCCACCGTCTGGAGCCAAAAAGTGCACTGTCTTTCTACCTGGAAAGCACAAAACAGTTCCGGTTGGATGACCAACTCTTTGTTGGCTACGTGGGCGTCAAGAAAGGTAGGCCATACACAAGCGAACCATTTCTCGATGGGTTGTTTTGTGTATAAAAGCATGCTGCTCTCTGGCTAAAAGGAGCCTACAGTGAGGCTAAGCGTCCATTCCACCAGGGTGACGGCAGCCACTACTGCCTTGGGAAGAGGAGTTCCTCTACATGACATCTGTCAGGCAGCTACGTGGGCATCACTGCACACGTCTACGAAACACTCCTGTCTGGACAGCCAAGTCCGGAGAGACGACTTCTTTGGCCTTTCTGTTCTCCAGGACTTTCTGGTGTGATCTTGGTGCGCAGACCCACCACATGGGTTGGTATTGCTGGGGTATCTATTCTAAGGCAAGGAATCTATAACTAACGTGTTTCTTTCAGATGAACAAGTTACTTACTTTCGGTAACGATATATCTGTAAGAAACATTAGTTAGTTATAGATTCCTTACCGCCCCACCCATCTCCCCTGTTCTGCGAACTGATTTCTAAGGATATCCTTTCGGGCCCTAATTTTGTGCACCAGTGGTCAGTGTCTTGCATGACTTTGCGTTTCTGGCGCGGAAAGTCGTGTACAGAACTGATGTCAGTGCGCGAGGGTGGCGTCTAAGTAGCTACGGCGACGTCATCCTGGCAACCACGAAGCCAACGACGGAGGCGGAGCCGATCGACACCACCTTCTGACGCGCAGAGGTACTGCTGACGAAAAAACTTTACGGATCCAGTATGACGACTGGGGGTACTTCTAAGGAATCTATAACTAACTAAAGTTTCTTACAGATATATCGTTACCGAAGGTGAGTAACTTGTTAGACGGGTAGTGCAACTCAATGTTGAATGCAAGTGTGTGACTGTGAGGATAATAAGATCTACTTTGGATCATTCCTGGTAAGGCATGACATAAGATGAAGGCTGGGAGTCAGCTGGCAAAGACTAGCAAAATGTATTGCTGGCAACCCTGAGTTGAGTATCAGACAGAAAGAAGTGAGAGGATGGAGACGGGGTGCTTTAATCATGTAATAGTGACCTTTTAGCATAGACTTGCAGATTGCCTCTTCCTAAGCATCCAGATCCTTGAGAGTGGAATCAACATTCTGTGCCTGCAACATGATTCACCGTATGACTGAATTTTCACTACTTGGTTCCATATTTCTCACTGGCTGATGAGTTGTGGTATTCTGCGGACTACCAGTGAAACTCCTGAAATCCAGGACTGATGATGCAGACAGTCAGTCTTTCAGAGGTTAGGGACATCACCTGGAAAGACTGGAAAGGGAAGCTAGACAGTTTCAGAACCTGCCTGGCTGGCTGAGACAGACAGGGTAGTGAAAGATAGCCATGCATGAAGGAACTGCTCAGAGGAGGACAGCTACTGAAGCCCAATTGTAGAGACTGCCCAGAAATGTGTTCTAGCACAGGACTAATGCAGAAGCTGACCCAAGCGTTGGACTGGATCCCCTTGTCCCCCCAATCACTGTTAATTGACCATATATGTGCTGCACCAAACAAGGAGGAGCAGCGATGCAGGACCTGACTGGATGATGGAGTTGGTCTTGCTCCCTCCCGATCACTGCTTAAACCATAACCGGCACACTGTGCCAACGGGAAGGACAGAGTGTGACCATGTCAGCGGCCTCCCAAGAATGTGGCCAATGCCCTGTGCTAACTTTGAGGATACGCAGAGGATTACTGAAGACCGAAGAATCACTGGCATCCTTGTGGGCTCTTCACTTGATTGGGACAGGGATTTTTGCGGTTCCCCCGTTGATGCGAGCAGTAGCAATCTACAAGGAATTCCCAAATCACAATCGAGTAAATCGGGGCCATAGCACACTCACTCTGGAGTGAGGACCTCGCACTGGATAACTTACTGCACTGTGACTGGTTAACTCCTGAACTGGGACTCTTTTACTTTTAGGAAAAACTACTTTGGGGGTAGTCAGTGACTGGGGCATTGAAGAACTGACACAAGTGCCACCGCCGCAGACATCTGCTTACACTGTTCACATTATTCTAAGTGCAATATATTTTGGCTAGATCTTCTCTATTACTTGGTATAGAACCCTGTGCCCGTGGGCATATTCCTGTGTCACATTGCGTTTTGGTATAATTTAGTACTTCTCAGTTATAAAATATAAGAACTGTTTTTTTTTTAAAACAAATTTTATTGGATTTTCTGAAAGAAACAAAGCGAGAAACTAAAGAAAAAGGCACATAGACAACATGGCATCCAAGTAAATCCAATACCAGAGTTAGGAATACGAGACACATTGTTATAAGGTATGCAAGAGTGGAAATCCTTTTACATATAGAGGAAGACATCATGAACTACCGTGGTAGAAAAATTCTGGTCCAGCAATACCGATGGGGAAGGCAACAGTGAAGTAATCACATAAAGTGCGCATCTATTGCAGAGGTATATCAACAAGCCCCCCCCCCCCCACACACACACCAATCAACGGGTGCACTCCCAGTAGCAGACAGTAACAAAAGAGAAAAGGGGGAATTCCTATCTGGCCTATATCGTGCGACAATGGTAGCTGGCATGACGTGTAAACTCTAGTGTGCAATGTCTGGGAGCTGGGCAGGTGAGTTCAGGTATTATTGCCTCCTCGCAGCCCTAGTACCGTAGTTCAGCCGGGGCGTAGTTCTGCATGTGGCCAGGGACAGCATTAATGCCCAGGTGTGTCTCCCTGTGGGTAATCTATGAGCAGGCGGAATGAGTCTGCGTCTAGCGCTTTGAAAAATTCCAGTAGCAGATCCCAGGACATAGCAATGGGCACCCTTTGCAGTCCGCTGCGTTCCTCTATGCGTAGAGCCCCGCTTTCTGCGAATCCCCACAAAAGACAAGAACTGGATAGCACATTCATTATTACAGGCTCCCTGGTCCCTGGTCCAGTTTAGAGAAACTACTGTCTTGAGAAACCTAAACTGATTACCTGACTCCCTTAAGGCTAAATTGCTGAAGGGTTGTACTTGGCATTCAGTTTGCAGTGCCATTGTAAGTCAGGGCCTGGGACAACAGCTGTAAAAGTGATCAACCATCAGGTTGTGGCCCAGCAACCTCTGTTTGCCCTGTGGCCCCCTCCGCCCTCAAAAAGGTTCCGACAGCTACAATCCCTGATTGAATACTATATAAATATGTATAACATACACTGCAATCATTACGATTTATCATGATTTTACCATTTTTCTAGAGGTATTCAAACAATTTAATTTGAAATATTACCCGAGTGTTCGACTCATTGTCACTAATCCTCTCCCTGTGGTGGCCATTAGAACTGTAGAAGATCTTCGAAGCGTGGATTCTCAAAGCGCCAATGGAATGTCCACAATGGTACAGTGACTGATGCTCCCCAGCTTAGGGTCAGGAAATATTTCAGCTTCAAACACTTTCTACAGTCAACGAGCTGTGGAATACCAAGACAAGAATGTAGGTTAGTCAGTATGCATTCAGTGTGGACATTAACTCTTTAGGTTAAAGTGGGGCTTTGGTAAAGAAGGCGAAATCATACCAAAAATCTTTATATACTTCCATTATAACATGTGAAAGCGATTTGAACTAAATCTAGTTAGGTGTTTTGTATTTAATTTCGATGAATAATGAATTCTGTGGAGACTGCGTCAATTTTATTGACAAAGGGGCAACAATGATAGTCTAATTGCAAATCTAGCCAGGCATTATTCATCATTAGGATGATTGTCCAACAGATTATGCAGCCTAGTTTTAACACTTGTTTTGAGTGAGCTCATGGACCAAAAAAAAGCTATGCGCCATTTGCTTAATTGCATCATGTAGATTTGGAAATCACCCGCATTTGGTCTTGATTTGGTTATATAGTAAACCAGACAACATGAACATTTTTAGTTTCCGATCAAATCCAGTCCCACAAATGAATGAAACAGAATACAGATTTTTTTTTTTTTAAATTTGAGGAAGGGAAAGCCACATACTAGAGTTTGATACTGCTGTAGCAACCTAAAAACGAGTTTGAACCAAGGGAGAGATGCTATAATTAGATTAGCAGTTCCATGATCAGGGCATATTGATATGTATACAGCATTTCATAGTGGGATTGGGTTACAATATACTAGGTTTATCGATTACCATACTGTGAGCAAAGTTTAGGAAATGAGCGTAAAAATAAGTGTGGTCCTGGAGCAGCTGTACTAATAAACCTACATTCATGCATGTATTATTACAGTTCAAAAATTCCATGGTATAGTAAAATTACAGTACAGAGCGAGATCTGCTACCATATTGCCTTCTCTAATTCTAGTTAAATGCTATTAATTGTGAAACTACACATGAAAAATAACAGGGCTTAATAAACCACACTTGGAGACGACTGGAGTTACATCATCACACAGTGAAGTCTTCACCTCTCATGGCCTCTCCCCACACTCAACAATCATGGTGCCTTATGTAGTATTCTGAGGTTATGGTTTTTCTCCTATGTTATCCTGTCCCTAGCTGCTCAGCCTGTGTGAGTGTTCTGAGTGGAAAGTTGGTGTGTCGGCTATGAGTGGAAAGCTTGAGTGACTGGATGAGTGATGACAGTTGGTGGATGGGGCTGAGCAGCTATTAGGCTACTCCTGGTGGGGCTGTTGATGTGACTTACTGAGGATTTATACTACCTGTTTATTTACCTGAATAAACCTACTTGGATTACAACATACCAGCGTGTTCTCATTACTACACCTTATATCTGAATATATACTATATTGTACACTGGCCGGCTATTACTATGCTGTAATTAGTATACATTGAACCCAAATTATACCATGTAGTGGATTGACCATATATTATGATGATCTAAAGATTTCATGCTGAATTGTTTTGCAGCACATTACAGCTAGACTATTTTCTCAATAATTGTTTTACTTTGAGCAGATCTGCCTCATACTCCCTTGGTCTTATTTTTAGGTCTCGCGCCTAGTGTTGCAGTGCACAGCACTGCTCGCTCAGCGCGCACCACTGCTCGCGCAGCGCGAGACCTCTTGTACAGGGTTTAGAAACCTACCCACACTCTTGTGCGTGTGGTTTTGCTTTCCCCGTCTGGCATTGGCTTGCGCGTGCTTTTAAAAAAAAAAAAAAAAAAGGCATGCGATTGGGCAAAGGCGGGACAATGTCCCGTCCTTGAAACGCCCATTCCCGACAGTGACTAGCACACGCAGCAGCGCGCGTTCGCCTCGCTGCCGCGCTCCCTCCCCCCTCGCGCACGCCACTGGTTTCAAATCCCGCGTCGGCTCCTCTGTGGTGCACGCACATCACTGGCTTTTTCGCTCTATTGTGATCATGTCTGTGCCAAGTCGTGCTGCTGAAATCGGAGCTAGCGTGGAACTTGCAGCCCTTTCCGACCACGGTGGTTCTATTGTGTCAACTTCCTTGTTTTATAAATTCTTTTAAGTTTGAAGGGTTACTCATTGAACTTTATGGCCCACGGCTGCTCATCTGCTCTTAATCTTGGCTACAGCAATAACAATAAAGGAATGTCAGGGGGTTACGTTGGCAATTTGCTGAGGCATGTTAACAACGTAAAGAGAAGGGAGATCGGATATATTGTTTGTTTTTCTTTCAGAATGTGTTAGACAGGATTCAGACAAGATAATGCCGCTTTTGGTGAATGTCACGGAATCCGCGAGACTGCGTTATTCAGCAGACACTTGCATACTGTAAGCTGATTACTACGTTTTACAGCACCGGGTTTACCAGAAATGGCCGCGGCAGAAACGGTCCAGTTTATTTAATGATAAACATTGCACGCATGTAGTTTTATTGGATTTTCATGACCCCCTAGGACAGAGGACTTGCTTTGTTGGTCCGGATTAGCGAGTTTTACTCACTATTGTCCCAGTATATTCATGTTATTGTGTTTTTGGGGTGTTCTGAGTCAGCGTGCGGATGATGTAGTCACTGAAAAGACCAAAAAAGAATGCTGTCTTGCATCACTCTCCGCCACCTGTGATTACTTTAGGCTGTATTCCACTCCATGTCCCTCTAGGCTCGACGCAGAGACCTACTATATGCAAATGAACTGTGACCCCGCGCCAAAGGGGACAGCGCAGCTCCTATTCCACGTGCCCTCTGCATCCACTGCAGAGCTATCCTTTTAAAATGCAGGTCATAGGTTAAGCTCTGTGCAAAACCCAAAGGACGCCATCCTTCCATGGTCGATAACACGAACATCACTGGTTTAAAATAATAACGTTCCTTGCAGCGCTAATAATGAATGCGAAACATTCTATGGCAGGAAGCGCTATGAACAAAATAATAGGGCACTTTTTTGTATTCAAGCTTCACCTGCATCACCAGGTGGGTGGAATCCAACCCCCGCGCTCCTGAAGCCGTTGAAACGGTTCCAGGCAGATCTGCGGCTGGGGCAGAAGAGACTTGCCGAGTTCCGCCATCTTGGGCTGCAGCTGCCATGCTGGAACGTGTACACAGGTGCAACGCACTCCTTTCCTCGTGCTTCTGGTGTTTCGAGGAGGAGGGGAGGGGTAACCTCCGGGGGAGGACACACCATGTAGTTAGAGGGAGGGGAAGTTCAAAGGAAAGACTGTCTCGGGGCTCCATGAACACTGGAATTATAAGGCAGGGGACCACCAAATTATATGGCAGGTTTGACTAAATTATGCAGCAAGGAAAGGCAAATTATGCTGCATAATGCGGCACAATTTTTGTTAGTATTAATTAATTATCTTTATACTTTTTACACATGGAAATACTGCCTGTGCAAAGATTGCACGTCATAAGTACTTGTTTAACAACCAAATGCAGAAATCAGCAACTGAAAGATGACCAGTTGACCTTTTCAAAGGGCCTTCCACTGCGCTCAAACACATGTTGCAACATTTTTAGTAACTTTTGATCAGTTTGAGCAAAAAAAAAATTTGTGTGAAAATCTGCAGATTATGCGATAGACAACAGATTATGCGGCAAATCCTTAATTACGTGATAAAAAGCAGCAGAATCGGCATGCATACATGGAGGAGTCACATCCACACATGAAGGACCAGTCATGCTTTTGTTCCTCTTGCCCCCCCAAATATCTTTTTTTTTTTTAATGAGATGTATTCTACGACAACTGGTCGAAGGCGTTCACGGGGAGCATCACCCCATAATTTCTGGTTATGTTGGAAACCAAAACGTGGGCGATTAATAGTAACGTAGCCGACCACATTTGAAAAACAAGCTTTGGCATAGCCAATAGGTCTCGCTTATGGGACCTTATAAGTATTTAGTTATGCAGCACGATATCCTTGGTGCAACAACATCAACTGTTGCATGGCTAAACACTTATAAGGTCCCAAAGGCGAGACCAATTGGCTATGCCAATGCTTGTTATTAAGATGGCTGGGATGGAAAGCCACACATCCAGTCATCACTTTAACACGGCAGGGTAACTGCACAAGCCTCACTGTTCTTGCTTGGTGATTATAGCATCTCAATACCGGACCTTTTTTCTTAGTTCAGCACAATAAAGGCTATGTTATGTTTTTCTCATCAATCTATAGCAGGGGAAGTTTTTTTCAAGAATAAGAAAAAGGTAGTTTGTTCATCATTGACTTTTCAGCAAAGCAAGATAGTACCCGTTTTATACCGTGCTGTGTATTTTAATCTAGGATATAATATACCATGCTGATAGCTGTCCATTACAATGCACTTATATTGTGCTCTGCATTAATTCTACAGGATACATTACTGTATATGCTGTACAGTACCAGAACCCCTCTGCTGTTGGATTTGCCGCATGAGGGAATAAAAAATTTTTTTAAAAACGTTTGCCAGTCTGTCAGCAGGGCCGCAGATGCTCACTGGAATATATCATCAGCAGGAAGCATGCCCAAGGTGTTCCTAAGAGCGTCCACTGGCATGCACCAACCTACGTGCCAACTCCCGCAAGCGCCAAACAGCACCCACTGACACGCATAGACCCACCCCAAGCAGGCGGATCAGTTACTCCCAAGCTAGCATTAGCATACATTAATAGGATTTAAACATTTTATTTCCAGTGTATTTTAGATTTTTGTATGGTACAAGGTCATTAGGCGATTCAGCACGTGAACCAAGTAGTAGTACCTGAACTGTCATAGCATGTTTTTTATTGTGGAGAAATCTTTACTTAGCAGCCATAAATGGAACTGTACTGGTTCTTTGGTGGTTATCTACATAATTCACAGACAACTGTAGATGCAGATTTAGATATTTGCAATTTTACACTCATCTTTTGCTATGGGTGTCAGTGCTTCTCGGAATTCTCAAATTTTCCAAGAAACGGCTTGTTGCTCCTACAGATGTAGAAATCCCTGGCCCACAAGACGTAATTGCAGAGTTGACCACCCATTTCCCGTTGGAACATTACACATTCTTTTATACTGCCTGTATCAGGTTGAGAACACGCTCTGTGTTTTTAATTGCATGTGCCCCTAGATGCGCAAACATTTTTATCTCCTCAAAATGTGTAATGATTCTTGTATCTTCTTAGTCTGCAAATCTCCTACATTACTTAAATTCACCCCTTCTCACCTCGAATTAATCATTTTTTTCTCCAGGTTACTGAGAACTCCAGGTTAATTTATCTGAATACACAGACCAAGGAATAGTTACCAGAATTAAATTCTCTTATATATTTCATACTGGTGGAGGCTTTTTTGACAGCAACTAGGATGTCCTTCTTCTGGGGGAAGAGGCTGAGGCTGGAGAAGGCCAAACCCTCAGAAACTTGACATTCATGTAGAGCTACAGCAGAGAGAAATGTAGGATTCTTCCATTTATCCATTGACAAGAGAAGTTCATCCGCGGGGAGAGGCAGATGACTACGTTGAAATTCGTTCCATGACTTGTTGTAGGAAAAAACGGCAATCTTGACTTCTCAGTATAAGCTAGCAGCAGTAGGTGTGCCACACCGATTCTGCTCAGCACAGATCTGCACTTCTGCCTCCAGACAGAGTAAAGCACCATCCATCGTCGGAGGAGTCTCTTGAGCACAATAGTTGGGCGTCCAAAAAATAATTGGCTGCAGTATAAGCAACCGAAGTTGAGGGATGAAGAATATAGACAATGAGAGAGCAAAATAGCAGTATGTGGGAAAAAAAGTGCGTTTTGGCTTGTTTAGGAAGTCTGTGAGAACAACAGAAGCAGATCTGAAACCTACCAATATACAAAATAAAGAAAACTGGCAAGATTCAGCCGGAGTGAGAGGGCTGTAGCTGAATAGAACATGAACACATGCGTGGTACCACATATGAAAGATGTAAATTTACAACAAAAATGGTTCCCAGTCCTAGGCAAGGCACAACCAAATTAGGTTTAATTGCCTTCTTTCAGGCAGCGTAGAAATTAAACAATCTGAGAAGATAGGGTAATGCATGCATTACGTTTTTTCTGCGTTGTATTATTTTAGGCTAAAGATTGCAACCAATGTTAAAGTGGATGCCGTAAAGCTAAAGCATTACCAATATTCAACTTTAAATTAAGAATCGAGACATACATAGGCGATTGTACGTAGAGCATCCTTTTTAAATGAGCAAGAATACCGCCTACTGCAGCTAGCTAGCTCTCAGTGCTACTCATACACTCGGGAACAAACTGACAACGAGGTTATGGAAAGGGAGGCATAAAGGACATGGGGTATAATTAGAAGGGCAAACAGCAACAAGCAGACCCACCCTTGCAAACATGAGCCCTTGCTTCTCGGAGCAGAGCTGGGTGGGGAGAGTCCCCTACTCTGTCAAGGACTCGAAAGGTTAAGCAGCTTACAAGACGCAGTGTGCTATCCACAGTAGTGTTTGGTTTATGTTGAGTAGGGGTTTTCAAATGTAGACTGGTGTGTATAAAAAATGATGTTTTTAATATCTACCTGCAAATGGGTTTCTCCTCACTGTGCAAATTGCTCAAATGCATTTGGAAGCAAAGTTGAGGTTCTACTATTAGGCTTTGGCAAAGGACACCAATCCACTTACTTGCACAGTGGATTGATAGATAATGTCTCCTTTTGCAGACGTCTTTCTGAAACGGGAACACAGATCGATATCTGAAAAACGTAACTTTGATTCTTCTGGAATTGGCTAGGCGTTATATTATTAACTGCCAGCGAGATCATTGAGGAACATCTTGCAGTCGTACACGTTTCGCCTGTCATGCTTCGTACAGTAAAATGGGATTTCATTTTGATCTGAGCTAGACAAATGTACAAATTTTTCAAGCTCTTGGTCTCACGAAATGATGCCTCTCTTCTGAAAGACCTACATTCCAGTTGCTACTACTTCAGCCAGGCACTTCAGTGGGTTCCAAGCCTTTTCCTGCATTCAATCATGACAGGGCGGTGGGGCAAGGGACTCACCCCACATTCGTTCCCAAGGCTAATTATTCCTAAAGGAAGACATTGGTTTTTTCTGAACTATTTTCTGCCCCTGTGCTTTACTTAGCAAACGTAGCACAATCTTGTTATGTGTACACTATAATTTTACAATAAGACCCAGCATTCACAAACAAAGTATTCTAAATGGTTGATACCGGCTGAAATACTTCCATCATTGCTAAATGTATTATTTGTCGCACATCTATTTCTATATTTTGCATGGACCAGATACATCATCTAAGCTGTAGTAGCTCCAATGGCTGTCTTTAGACTTTTGGTTGTCGGATATTTATGCAGGACAGCTGTAAAAGTTACTTTGTGTCAATTCTTCAGGAGATATGCTCTTAAGGCTTTGCCCGAAGTGATGAACAGTTTATCTAGGGGGCCCTGAATAACTAGTTTGCCTGGATTCTGCTATCTCCTCTACAGGTCCTATTCTCCTTGGTACAGAATCAGCAAATATATAGAGAATGGAAGGAAACAGGACAATGGAGTAGGATGAAATTATCTTTATAGTAAGTCACTTGTAGTCCATAGTCTTTTCACCCATTAACACTGTCCTGCCAAAAACCAACAGCAGGCTTTTTTAAGGTCTTTCTTACACACAGCTTTAAGCGAACTGTGACCTCTTGTTGACCATACCAAAGCCTACATGGGCTTAAAGCCAGCACATTGCTTGCCACACTTTGGGTTTCCTGCCTCTCTCATTTGCTTGCTTCTTCAATAGTTTTCCTTGTTCTTGTTTATCCCTTCCCTGGAGCATAGCTTCTTTACCATTACGACTTGGGCACCCATGCCCTCCCACTTCACCCATCTACCAATTGGCAGTTCCATATAAAAGATGATTCCGGTACTCCCAGCAGCAAAAGGACCTACTCGAAATTCTATAGGAGCCCTATCTGCTTTGTCCTCACTTCAGTGACTAGGTCCCCTCCTTCCTGCTTCAGGATTGTTATCAAAACACTTACACTGTCTGGGAAAACAAAATCACTTCCATCTTATGGACATGAACAGGCCACAGGCTTTCAAAATGGAACCCACAGGCCTCCATTACTCGGCTTTCCTTATTCGTATAATGCATATACTACACTGACCACATACACAAACATGCACAACATACACATGGGTTGTTAGTTGTAAGTACAGTTCCTATCAGCAGTTACTCCATTGTGGTATAGATACAACACAGAATGGTAATAAGTGTTAACAAGCATTTGCAATGCAATAGGTCTCGCATTATAAAATTTTGAGCTGTTGGCATTTCTAATAATAATGCAACACGAAGCGCGTTCATGATATTTCGCTGTTTGGAGCCCCATCCAGTGTTATATATTTTATATGGCTTAATTGCAGCACTTTACCCTCGGTCCTCGTAACTCCACACGAGCCACCTAACCTTTTTCACACAGGCGTGCACAAGCCAGCCCGCGCTTTCTTTCATTTTAGCCCTTTTCTTCTCCTTTCTTCTGTAGTTTTAATTTTAAATGCAGATCCACCCTCACAACCGAAGCATGTCTGCTCACCATGACAACGGCCGCTCTGACGCCCGCACACACATAGTCTTTCCTCTATGTTTTTATTCCAGAGACGCTACTCTCAGGAACCACGAGGAACACATGACCACGCCGAGAAGGATACTTAAGCACCGGCGCGACCGAGGACCAGTTCCTACGGACATCCGCCGCAGCTTCACAGGTTTCAAAAGGGTCCTAATCCACCAAGTTGTGAGTAGACCAATAGGAATTGGCAACGACCAGGTAAGAAACTCTTTTCCCCACAGGTCTTAATGGCCCACGTGCCACTTGCCTTTTCATTACAGGGTCAGCACCGTTGCCTGAAACATCCATAGGGGCATTAACTGCAACTCGCAAGTGTAAGGATACCTATTTAATGTGTCCACTTCCTTCAAGTGTATGTACCTACCCGACATAGTGCACAACAAGTTCCTCCACATAAATCGTTAAAATCACCAAACCGTACCACCATTACGGTTTCACTTTTTACCGCATTTTCCCGCCATTATAGCATGTACCAACCGGCAACTATGTAGTTATGTGATGATGACTTTCAGCATATCATGCTAAGACTCTAAACTGTATGTTTGTTTGTCCTAAATGTTGTGTGTCCAGTAATGCTTGGTGAGGGAATCTCCCTCCCACACTTATGGCAACTTAGCACGTGCATCACATTTTAAATCACACACTCACTATAAGTGTAGATTTCACCTTCACATCGTTATAGGTCCTGAGGAAAGCCAGTTTTAATGAAAGGCCTGGCTGAAGCATGTAGACCGCCCGCAGGATGCAGGAGTCGCTAACTGTTACTACACCTACATCCATTGCCTTCTTTTTATTGCTATCAGAGGCCCAGACATTAAAAATAACCCCCCTGGGAACTGGGACCACTGAATAGCTTTTAAACTTTTACTTTCACATCAACTTCACTGCACACTCAGTAAAATACCTGCTCTGCTGTAACACAGACGTTGTAGCATACCCGGGACACATTCGGTGTCACTGGGTGGGCCAGATGATGAAGCATGCCACCAACTAGGTTGGTGGGTGAGGGCTTCATAAGGAAACTAATAGTTTCCCCCCGTCTCTTCCCATACAGTCCTGAGTCCTGTATCACATACTAATAGGCTAGCCCTTTCTCATTACAACACATGCCTTTACCTCACATGCCTTTTTCACGCAGCCTTTACCAAGCATGGCATGTATATTTAAGGTAAGTAAAACCCCTTGAGAGAATTGACACCATTATTAGGAGAAATTGATGGAGATAGATAGGACACACCATCAAATGAGATCGAGACTTCATCACAAGAACAGCTCTCCACTGGAACCCAGAACAGAAAAGGAATAGAGGCAGGCCAAAGAACACCTGGAGGTGAAAAGTGTAAAAGCAGCCCTGAAGGGGATGGGGTCCCCAGGGCCAAATAAGGGATGGGTTGGAGGGCCACAAGGCCCCCCCTCCCCATTCCAAATGGAGTGACTGTACCAGTGTGTGATTTGGTGTATCACTGTATATATCAGTGTGTCCCTGGGTGTCTGAGTGTGTTTCAGTGAATGTGTGAGTGTGTCAGACCCGACGGACCTGAAAAACTACCAAACCATCTCTTTCCTTCCCTTCGCGGCCAAAGTCACCGAGAGGATCATCAACGCCCAGCTGACCAACTTCATCGAGGAGAATGCCATCCTCGACCCGTCCCAATTTGGATTTCGCAGCAACCACAGCACCAAGACGGCCCTGCTCGCCGCCACAGATGACATCTGCATGCTCATCGACCAAGGCCACACCGCAGTCTTCATCCTGCTAGATCTCTCCACAGCCTTTGATACCGTCTACCACCGCACTCACACAGCCAGACTCCACGACGCCGGCATACAAGAAACTGCCCTCGACTGGCTCCGCTCCTTCCTTGCTGGCTTAACCCAAAGGATCAGACTCCAGCCCTTCCTCTCCGAACCCACAGAGATCAACTGTGGAGTACCTCATGGATCGCCGCTCAGTCCCACGCTCTTTAACATCTCCATGGCCTCCCTCACCACCATCGTCAGACAGCATAGACTCCGCATAGTATCCTATGCCAACGACACCCAGCTCCATCCTCGCCCTCACAAAGGAACCCAAAGCCACCAGACTAAGCTTCCTGGAAGGAATGAAATACGTTGCATCCTTGATGAGCAGCAGCTGCCTGAAGCTCAACTCCGAGAAGACAGAAGTTCTCGTCCTCGGACCCACCCCCTTAGCTTGGGGCAACACCTGGTGGCCCACCGCCCTCGGTAACCCCCCCTCCCCCACCCAGAACCTTGTCATCATACTCGATTCCTCCCTCACCATGACCCACCAAATCAATGCCTTCGCCTCCACCTGCTTCAACACCCTCCGCATCCTTCGCAAGACCATCGATTCCAGAAAAAACATCACCCTCACCCTCATAACAAGCAGACAGGACTACAGAAAGTCCCTCTACGCCGGAATCAACAAATCCTTGCTATGCAAACTCCAGACTATCCAGAACACAGCGGCCAGACTCGTCTTCGGCATCCCATGACATGAACACATCACCCAACACCTGCAAGACCTCCACTGGCTCCCCGTCACAAAGAGAGTAACTTTCAAACTACTCACCCACGCCTACAAATCCCTCCACAACACATGACCCAAATACCACAATGAAAGAGCCTCCTTCCACGTACCCAGGAGAAACCTCCGCTTCGCCAACCTCTCCCTCGCAGAAACCCCGAGCATCCGCAGAACCAGAGTGGGTGGAAGAGCCTTTTCCTACATCGCGGCAAAGGCCTGGAACGAGCTCCCGATCAACATCAGACGCTCCCCCTCTCTGCACTCCTTCAGGAAGAGCCTCAAGACCTGGCTCTTCTGCTGACCTGGAGCTGCACCCCCCAGCACACTGAGACCCTCATGGGGGAGTAGCATGCTTCACAATTCCCTGATTGATTGATTGAGTGAATGGATTAGTGTATGCTTAGGTGTGTCAGTATATTTAGGAGTATGTCCCAGGGTGTATGAGTGTATATATAAGTGAGTTGTTGAGTGGATCAGTGGAATGTATCAGTGTGTGCATGGGTGTGTCAATATATGTATCAATGTATCTCAGAGTGTCTGAGGGTATCTACGAGTGACTAAGTGAATGTATCATTGTGTTTGTCTGGCTATGTCAGTACATGTATGAGTGTGTCCTGGTGTCCGAGTCTATGTATGTGTGAGAGTTTGAGATTGTAAATGAATGTATTAATGTGTGTTTGGCTGCATCAGTATATCTATGAGTGTGTCTTGTGGTGTCTGACTGTATATATGAGTGAGTGTATGAGCGATTCAGTGAATGCATCAGTATATTTTCCCAGCTGTGTATGTGTGTATGTATGAGTGTGTCCTGGGTGTTTCTATCAGTGAGTGTATAAGTAACTTTGTAACCGTATCAGTGTGTGTGTAGGTGTGTCAGTATATATATATATATATATATATATATATATATATACATACACACACACACACACATATATATGTGTGGCAGGGTGTATACCTGTTTTCGTGGATACAACAGTGTCTAACTGGATGTATCATTGTATACATCAGGGTGAGCTTGGGTATGTTACTCTATGCCTCGGTTTGTGCCTGGGTATCTTACTGTATGATTGTGTGTGCACCTGGGAATATGCATGAGGGTGTTACTGAGTGTGCAAGTCTATGTTTCACTTTGAGTGGGTGTGTCAGTGTACTGATAAGTGTCAGGTTGGGTATACCAATTTATACCATCAGTGAGTGTATGGATGTGTCACTATGTGTATAAGTGTTTGCTTCAGTTTGACACTGTATGGAGCAATCTCTTCTTTGTGTCTCATTAGATGTTTTATAAAGGGTAAAGATGTATTTAGTCACACACATGACTGCAATAAAAGGTCCCATTAATCTGTGGTAAAAGAGAATACATAAAAATAAATTTCTGTGACATGTTAAAAATTTTGATAGCAAAGTTTACGTTTCTGCGATAAAAATGTTCATGTTAATAATAACGCAGCACACAGGTACAACATTGTAAAGCAATTATACACTTTATTTAAATAGCTCATTTTCCCTTATTTGATGTTCTCAGCTTTCATACTTTGGCACTTGAAATGATGTACTGAATGAAGCTTCATCCTTGAACAGTGAGAAAAATACAATCATTTAGACTGTAGAAAAAAAAATTGAAAAGTATGACACTATAAATCAGAGACAATATGGACTGCACTCACAACTAATCAATATATTATTTTAGCTACAGCTACTGAACTAATCTAAAGAAACATATCAGAAAAAATAAAATATCAACTTGGAAGTCGTCCATTACTCAAAATAGATATACATAGATATAAATTATATTTCAATTTTAGAGACAGATTTGCAGATATCACCCCTGGTAGGCCGAATTATGCCTTAAACACTGATGATCCATGAAGAACAAGCACTGCACAACACTTTAGAAACAGTAATCCTCCTTAGAACTTTGGTTAAAGAAAGAAGAGGTATGAATTTGGAGGTTTCAAAGGCAGTATTTGTTTCAATGTAAGCTTGCTGTCATTGCATTCTGTCCATCCACTTACACTTCTTAAATACACAGTGTAGTGACCCGAAGTTATACGAAGTCCTTTAAGAGACATGATAGCAACTGTAGAATACTTTGTTCCAAAAATTGAAATTTTTCCTGCTTTGAAGTTTGCAATTTCCGTTTCCATTTTAGACCCATCTGCCCTGCATCGCTGCAGCATTAGTATGTATTCCCAGTTCTCTGTATCTGCATATCAGCACAATCCGATCTACAATTTGGACAGGTCATATTTTGGCAAGCCACTTTGATCAGTCTGTCAAAAAGCAGTTATGTTGAGCGGGGAAATCTCTCAGAATTTATTACAATGGTGGATGTGAAAAAGCACTCTTCACATTCATAGTTCCATTTGTAACTCAAGTCCAAATAAGTCTTCAATATTTACTACTACTTGTAAAACACCAAGGATGACCATTATAAATTCTTGTGCATCCTGTTGAGTGTTGAGAGTAAATATTAGTGATCCACTACAAATATCTAAAAGATCACTATTGCCTGAAGCAGAATGTATTACAGTCCTATCACTCAGTACACGTTGGAGCAAATGATACAGTGCAGAACTCAACCTCTGATCTGGGTTTTGTTGAATTTAATTTACAAGATGCGGTAAATGAAACAGTACATTGAGAACACTATTTGCATAGCAGGGGACACCTGAACTGTTTTCCAACTTGTATTCTACAAAATCCCCCTTATTTTCCACTTTTTTGTTCTCAACGCCTTCTAGATTCTCCTTGTTTCCTATCTTTTCTTGAACATCCGTCAACTTTTTTGTAAGCTTCTGTTTTGGACAGACTAGCCATTTTTCATAAATAGGATACTGAACTAAATGAGGAGCGTAAAGACTTCTTAACTGATTGTATTCAATTACACAGCTTGCATCAGCACTAAACTTCCTTTCATCAAAATCAACTAAGAACAAACTGGACAATGTTCTAACTCGGGATAATGCTACATACCTTCTTTAAATACTGTACATCCAATATTTAAAAAAGCTATGTCTACACCTAAACCTTGAGATTTATGGATAGTTACAGCATATGCTAGAGACACAAGCAACTGTTGTTGCCGCACATATAAGCCCTTCACAATCAAAAAACATACATCAGCAAATCTGCTTCATGCCATAAATCTGATCACATTTTATGGCTAAGTACTCAACCTCATCCCTATTTGGAAGATTAATGAAATCAATAACTTTGCCCGTAGTACTGTTTACTAACCCTTCGTCCACATATAAATTACACGGCAAAACTAGTCGACACTTTTTACACATGCGTAAATACTTTTCTAATCCTGCAGTCCTCGACACAGACTTCTCCAAGGAATCCAATTTTGCTTGCAGTTTCTCAGTTAGCAGTATTGTTAATCCTTGGTGCTCCATTTTGTCGATAGCGGTCATTTCTAAAATATCTTCTTTCTCCAGTTTCAGTAATTGTTTGTTGAAGTTTGAGCACTCCTGAAGTGTAGGCATTAAACAGACAATGGACTTGTCTTTTTCAATGCTATTGTGCATTAGTTCTGCTGTTGTGTTAGATGAAAATAGTTTCTTGGTAAGTTGACTTTCAAAAGGACATTTCCCCTCTTTTGTCAGAACTCCTACTCTAATGACGCTTAGGATTTCTCCATATTCCACATCAGCTGCCTGGTGCATATTCTTCACTAGTTCTTTATATTCAAAGTTTAGCCAATTATTTACATTACCAATACTTCCCAAAGAATTTCTTGTTTCATTAGGGAGACGTGTCTTGAAAACAGGTTGCCTTTTGATGAGGTAAGTTGCAATATGACATCGAAGGCAATTAAATGTTTCTTCCAAATAGCACGTCATACTCGGTCCTTAAGAATGTGCTGCATTCTTAAGTGTACGAAGGCAAGCATTGAGTTTAAAACCAAGCTCACATCAGCGATGATTAAAAGGTTTAGTTTCATCAGTACTCTGGACACCTCATGACTAGCTTCACCAGACTACTTTTGCTATTCCAGTTTATTCTCATGTTCAACAGGTAGCATAAGTAGTCAGTGTAAAGTAATTCCTTTAATGTTCTGTGCAGCTACTCCAATTGGTGCTCTTACTACACATGATAAATTTGAGTCTGTAGTCGTCTATAGATAAGTGTGAGGACTTTAATTAGAAAACTTTTGCCAGTGCCACTTTGACCTCTAATGTAGAGCAGTATTGGTTTAAACGAAGAGCATTCACATTCTCTATTCACATGCAGAAATCCATGCACTATTTTATCTTTTACTTCAATATAAATGTGTTTGTCGTTCAGTTGTGCTACTAAGTGTTCAAAATCAATAGTTTCCTCTCTTGCTTGTTGCATTGCAGTCTCCACCTCACACATGGCTATGGCTGCTTCATTTTGAATAACTGGTTGTCCAAGCTTTGTGAACTCTCTCTAGCTACCTCAGCAGCAATAGTTTCTTCCTGCTCCATCTTATTATTCAACATTTGCACGTAGTTTTAAAAAAACTGGACAGTGAATACTGTCTTTTACAGCATTGAAAGAGTCTTCATAGCAGTCGTAGTCTCCAAGTAGTTCTGATTCAGTACACCAAGGTTTGAACAGTTGCAGAAGAGCCAAACAAAAAAACTCTCTTCTACCTGCAATTTGGCAACTCAGTTTTCTGTGGTTAATTAGATTTCATTTGCTATGTCTCACAAAACAACCATCACGTCCAACCCCTGCATATTTGCTTTTCTCTATGGTTTCCATTACATTCCTTTTGAATTTGTAGGAAGTACTTCATATAGGCACATGTTGTCCAGGTGTTTACTTCTTCTGGGATAGTCAGTAGCCAACATATTTGACTTTATAATATCTCTGCTTTCTGGATCAAACTCTGCTAGATACTGAATTTCTGGGGAAAACTTTTAACACCCCTTTTCTCGTACTTGCAAGGCCTAGACTTGCCCAAACAATTCCCCTAGACTTTGAGAACAAACTAGCTGAGCTCAGCTGGCCAGAACACTCATAGAAGCCCATCTCCCTATGGGAAGGTATTTTTAAGCTGAAGTTGTACATTTATTTAGCAAAAAAGCAGTTTAAGGCTTGGCAAAGATTTTAAATGCCTATTCGACTTGTCACTAAAACAGCAACACAGTGACACTGTGGTAGCAGGCTCAAGACATCTTTGAAGACTTCCCTGTCTGAGTAGGATGATTTAGACTGTAACTACTTCAGTATTTACCTAAATAGGTGTATCTGTCCTTCTCTAGGTGCGTTAGTAGGGGTGTAAGTAAGTATGCAGGTATGTCAATGGCTGGCTTAGTACATCTATAAATCTGTGTATATATATATATTATACATAGATGGCTCACTTGGTTGTATCAGTAATTGGGTACATATGAAAGTGACTCTATTAGACCCTTTGTGTATGTGTCAATGGATGTGTAAGTAATTATATTAGTATATGACTGGCTATCTTAGTGACTCTATGGGTTTCTAAATGTACATATAAGTACCTCTATGGATTGCTTACTGGCTGTGTTAGTGAATATTGAGGTTTGTCAGTGAAACTTAGAAGTAGATCTCTTACTTTTTCAGCAAATAGGATCCTCTCTATGGTCTATCTACAACCTACCTTATGGTTGACATGTGTAGTAAAAGGAGGGGACTTTAAAGCTTGGTAAGGAGTTTTAAATGCCAAGTCTGTCTGGTAGTAAGGTAGTACAGGTTCTGTAGTAGTGATTCCAAGACATGTTTAAAGTATAACTTGTCTGGAAAGCTCCCTTAGTTGAGTAAGTCTTTGGGTACATATCTTAGTGAGTGTACAATTGTCTCTTTGCATGTATAACTAGATATGCAAGTTACGTTTTCACTATATGACTGGCTATCTCACAAACTGTGCGAGTCTGTAAATATGCATGCAAGTACCTGTGTGGATTGCTTACTGGATATGTTATTGAGTCTTGGGATGTGAAACTTTGTGTGCAAGTGGTCTGCTAGTGCTGGATAAATGACTGCGGTATGGGTGAGTAACTGGGTATATAAGTGTCTCTGTCTGACTGGGAGTATGACTAGTTGTAAAATGCCTAAGTATCTAACTGCTTACTTTTCTGTTTCACAGCTTGTGCCATTTGGTACATTGGTGAATACCTGCATCTTGTTACTCTTAACATATTTTTATTCTACTGCTCTAATCACTGTACTATTCTTTTTGTATCGTATACTCTCTTTGTTTTTCTAAAAATCCTATTCACATTTATCCACTTTATATGTACTCATTTACTCTCTTTCAAATAGTTTTGTTTGCTACAGTTTAGTTCACATACCTGCTAAATGTGATTGTTGGTCTCTTTTTTTCCTTTCTCAGTACGAGTTGGATTTTCCCTTTGCACAAAGTACACAAAAAACAAGCACAAGAATGCTACACCACTCTCATACAAGGGAACCATTAAGGGCAACCTTTTCAACTTTGCTTTCAAGGTTACACACACTGTGAACAAATAACAACATGGCTTTTATATTTCTAGAATAATACACCTCTTCTGAATGGTCAGGATCATTAACCCTTTCTTAACCTTCGTTAAAGAAAGGCCAATTCGGTAGGTGTTTTGGGCGATTACGCAAATCCACCATGGCGCAAAGTGCAGCCAACGAGTAACCTCGTGGTGGATCCACGCGGGAATCCAAAATCATTTTTTTAAACTGCTCCTAAACAGTTTCACTTAGACAGCAGTTGGTATTCATACCTACATTTGAACCCAAATTTTCCAAATTCCATATTTCTTCTACTACCACTCTCTCTTTACCCTTACATTGTTGGTTTTTACCGACCCTTCCCCCATGCTTCTGTAGCTCTGTTGTTATGGTGACCAATATTGTAACATACTCCGCTAGCAGTAGGTAACAAGTTCAGAACACTTTCTAGACCAGCATGCTAACTTCTAAACCAACTGTAGCAGGTGTGGTTGAGGGTTTGCAGTTAGAGCCATATCTAATACTCCATTACTTTTTGTTAACATCAGAAAACCCAATCACATCTCCTTATGTTTTTTCTCAATAATGCAATGTAGTTTGAACCACTACTATATTAATACAAGCCAATCACATTGGTTCAAATTGTAGTGGCACAGCATCTTTTTAACTGACTTCTCTTTCAAATCGGTCTCATTCAGCTGCAGCCTTATCCTCTGTGCAACTGCTCCTTCCTTTGGAAATGGTTAGTGTGTGGATTGTGGGCCATAGCTATGTGCTTTGGGCCAGAGAGTCTGCTAGAAAGAGTAATATTGACACGGCTCCGGGTTTGCCTAATGTGGATATTACTGGGGTTGGCTAGAGAGGCTTAAAGTGGCATCAGTTGCTACCATTGTTTGAAAGCATTATAGATTGCAAACATCCAGACTTCTTGATTGTGCACCTGTGGTAGCAATGACCTGGGCACTCTTACTGGGGTAGGATTGGAAATCCTTATGAAAGATACCTTTGGAAAACTGACACTTTTACCTCACACTTCCTTGACGTTTTCCAACATATGCCAGAGGTAGAAAGGGAAGTGGTCATCTGAATTCTGTCCACAGATCAACAAAGCTAGAAAACATGTGAATACAACTGTTTTTGCATTCCACAGAGACCATAACATGGGCTCTATCTACAATAATAACCTGCGCTTTGACGGGATTTACAGAGCTCAAGGCGAGCATTTTACAGAGAAAGGCAACAGAGTGTTCCTGAACTATTTGAAAGACTGCATCCTGTTTTATGAGTAGGGATGACATACACATAATAAACACAAAGGCTGTTTTCAGAGCCACCCTATACCCCAAACAGTTGTTATTTTTCTTCGTGAATCCATTTTTTCAAAAACATGTTCTCGAATCCACAGATCCATTGCAGATACGTAAAACAAAAGACCACATTCAAAGCAAAACAGCACATCTAAAGTTTTCTTGAGTAGGATTCTGAGTGGATCTATGACTGTGTTTGTGAATCTCTGACTGAAAATGTAAATGCCTGAGTAGGTCTGTGACTCGGTATGTACATTTCAGTATGGATATATAAGTGGGTGTCCGACTGTGCAGATTATAGGAGTGGTTTGAAAAAGTGTATATGAGAGTAACTGTGGTTGTGACAGCATCTGTATGGGTATGCAAGTAGGTGTCAGAGTGTGTGTTTATGTGTAAGTGTGACAGTGTCTGCAAAGGTATGTGAATTGGAGTGATAGTGGCTGTTAAGAGTTTTCTATATAGGTTTAAGTATGGTTGTGAGAGTATCTGTATGGGTATGTGAGTGGGTGTGAGTGTCTGTAAGGGTACATGAGTGGGGGTCTCTGACTCAATCTGTGAGTAGCTACGTGAAAGTCGGAGTGTGTCTGAGTGGTTGCGTGACAGTATGGGTAGGTCTGGGAGTGGGTGCATGAGTGTCTGAGTCCGTCTCTGAATATGTGCAGGAATCTCTAAGTGGGTCTGTAAGTGGGTGCATAAGTCTCTGAGTGGATTTGTGACTGGGTGTTAGAGTATTTCTATATGTATAAGTATGGGTGTGAGAGTGCCTGTATGGGGATGTCAGAGGGTGTTAGAGTACCTCTATGAGACTATGAGTGGGTGTAAAAGTAGTTATTTCTTTGGGGGAGTGACACACTAGCTCTGCGGATACCTCGCAGAGCTACATGCGGGACCTTGCTGAGCCTCGCAATGGGCCAGCGTATCTTGCAAGTGGGGTAAAGGCTATTTTTACGTATTTTCCACTGCAGTACACATGCTGGCCTTTCATTTTAAACAAACACAAGGGTCAGGGAACCTCTCACCTGACCCGTTTAATTAGTATTCATGCAACATTTCAGGCCCGAGGACCGTTTCTCCGAGATATAAAATGGCAACTGCAACTTTTCTCTCAGGTTTTAACCAGCCAATCAGGGTCCTGCTGTGGCTCGTGGACCCATGGATGAACTGCAGGTTGATCCGCGGAGGGTTTGTGCCCCTAGATATTTAAATTTGGATTTCAGTTAATATCTCTAAAACTGCTGAACAGATTTACACCAAATCACAAAAAGGCACTATTATGCACCAAGACCTATTTTCTGCCAAATTTGGTTTAATTCCGTTCAGCAGTTTTTGCTGTTTGATTTTGCGATGGGAATGAATACGGGGCAAACATGTTTAGGGACCTCCTTTTTTTTTTTTTTTTTTTTAATCGGCCCCAACTTGATGGATCCCCCTGAAACTTCCAAGACAGCAGATGAAGTGAGGATTGTATTAGTTTTGAAAATTTTGGGAAGATTCGTGAAACGATGACAAACTATATATTACCTATGGTCAACAGTAGATAGTTATAGTTAGGACTTTGTTTCTATTCAAAAAGCGTTTTTTGTTTTCCCAATAACTTTGGCACCGATTGATGAATCTTCGCGAAAATTTCAAAACTAGTGGCCCGCTCCGGTCAGCTCCTGTCTTGAAAGTTGGGGTGATTCGTCAAGCGGGGGCCGAGAAAAAAGGGGGGTCCCAAAACACGTTTTCCCCATGTTAATTTCCATAGGAAACTTTAGACACAGCTACAGCCCGAACTGCTGAACGGAAGGACACCAAATTTGGTAAAAAGGTAGCCCTTGGTTCAGAAATGGTGTAAATCCGTTCAGTAGTTGCTGAGAAATTTAAAAAAAAGAAAACTTTCGGTATCTGGGCGGAGCCTAACCACACATCTCCTCCCGAGCACGAGCTTGCCTCTGATTGGCTGCCAACACTTCAAACCAGGAATTGTTGGCAGCCATCTTGTGCCTTGGATGAGGGGGAGAAAGACAAAAAGGTAAGAGAAAGATAAAAAACACAAATAAATGGGGCAGGGTAAAAACACCACGAACCCCCCAGGCCTGCCAGGCCACAAAAAAGCTTTTTTTTGTTTTTTAAGTATTCGGGCGGCGTCGTGCCGGGTTCGCGAATCCGTCCGAAAATTAAAAAAAACAAAGCGCTGTCTCCCCCGCTTCGTTTTCAAAACCCCCGGGTGAGCCAAGTCCTGGAGGAAATGTATTTATGTAGCGGGGGCCCCCGCAGCCCCAGGGACCGGCACCTTCTCGGGGCTTGATAATTTATTTGCGGGGGCACGCGCACCCCCGGGGACCCCCACCTCCCCGGGGCTTTATTGATTATAGAGTGGGGGGGGGCCTCGCGGGCCCCCCAAGCCCCGGGGACCGCCACCTCCCCGGGCCTTAATTTCAGTAAGGGTGGGGGGGGCCTCGCAGGCATCCCAACCCTCGGGGACCGCCACCTCCCAGGGGCTGTCATAATTAATTAGTGTGGGGGGGCTCTAGCCCCCCCACACTGCCCCGGGGCACTTTGTATTTAAATACGGGAGTCTGTTACGGCCCCCCGTGCCACGGGGACCACCACCTCCCAGGGGCTTTGCAAATGTGGGGAGGGGGCAGCGCGGCCCCCCTCCTGGAGCCCTTGATGGCCCTGGGGACCGCCACCCCCCAGGGTCAGCTCCTGCAGTGTGCCGGGGTGCCCACCCCCGGGACACTGCTGTTTGCTATGGCAGGGCGGGAGCCGTGCGGCTCCCGCCCTGCCATAGCAAACTCTGCTTTGCTTCACTGAAGTGAGAGCAGGGAAACCTGCTCTCGCTTCATTGAAGCAAAGCAGGATTGCTTTTCCACAAGGGGAGCTGCATGTCAGCAGCTCCCATTGCGGAAATGAAATGCAGGCTCCCGCAGGAGGCATGGCCTCGGACCACCTCACTGCAACGCAGCTCTGTGGCGCATATTGGAGGTACCTGGTGGGATAGTTGGCCCCCAGGAACCCTTTAGTATTCAAGGGGAATTAATTCTCCAACTAACAATGCGCCAGGGGGGCGCGTTTGCAGAGTGGTGGAGAAAGGAGGCATGGCTTTTGTCTACCTCTCCGCAATCCCACTGCGTGGGGCTTACTGGAAGTAAGAGGTAGGCTAGTTGGCCCCTAAAGAACCCCCAGCAGCGAAGGGGACTTCAATGTATTTATTTATTTCAGATTTGTAATGCGCATGGCTGCCTCAGCGACGAGGCGTCCCAGCGCAACCAGAGACGGAAGACAAGAGCCTAGGAGAGCAACAGAGTGATTAAACAGCAAAGGTAGGAAAAAGCCATGTCTTTAAGGACTTTCGAAATGCCAGATGGTTCGGAGTAGCTCTAATATGAGCCTGGAGTGAGTTCCAAAGTTTTGCCGCAATACAGCGGAAAGAGCGCCCCCGGCCCTCGCTCTCCAGACTCTAGGAGTGCAAACCAACGCAAGGTCAGCAGATCTCAACGAACGCCCAGGCACATAGGGCTCCAGCAAATGGGATAGCCCCGATGGAGCCTGGTGTGTCAAGATCTTATGTGAAATGCACAGCGCCTTAAACTGAATATGCTTTTCGACAGTCAGCCAGTGGAGTTTGGGGAGCACATGCGCCACTGAGCAGGATCTAGGCAGTGCAACCAAAATCCGCGCCGCCGCGTTCTGAACCCTCTGCAGGCACTTGATGCTAGCCTTATTAGCGCCCAAGTAGAGGGAATTTCCGTAGTCCAATCTGGACAGAACGGACGCCTGGACAATGGTCTGGCACACCTTGGGAGGGAAGAAAACGAGCAAAGGTTTCAGGCCTTTCGGCTTTCGTTTGTTTATCGAAAGTCAGGCCATTATCAAACCACACGCCCAGGTTCTTCACAGCCTCCTTAGAGAGTGGGGTGGGTTTGAGGCGATCCAGCCAGCACTGCTCAGACCATAACTCCCGGTCCTTCCCAAACAGCAGAATCTCCGATTTTCTGGCCTTTAACTGTAACCAGTTTGCCGCCATCCAATCGGAGATGGCCAGGAGATCCTCCATAAACTTATCCAGGTTGGTATTGCAATTCTTCGAAAAAGCAATCACCAATTGGGTGTCGTCAGCATACGACACCAAGGACAGCCCCCTGCCCTTTGCCACCTCCGCCAGGGGTCTAACATATAGGTTGAACAAGAGTGGGCTTAGTATTGAGCCCTGCGGCACCCCCTGATGCAAAGCAAACTCCTGAGAGTAAAAAAGTGGTACTAAAACCTGGAAGCACCCCTCCTCTAGAAAAGACCGGATCCAATCCAAGGCCGAATCCCTGTTCCCAATTTCCTGAAGGCGTTTGAGAAGTATCTTTTGGGACACGGTATCAAACGCGGCACTTAAGTCCAAAAGGACCAAGGCCGCGGAGTCACCTACATCCAAACTGCCCCTAATGGCTTCCGACACTACCAATAACGCGGACTCGGTACTATGCCGAGGTCGGAAACCGTGCTGTGATGGATCAAGAATGGCGTTCTGCTCAATGAATTTAGACAGAATAGAGTTCACGTGTGATTCCACCAGCTTAGCAAGAAAAGGCAGCTGGCAAATGGGCCGATAGTTGCTAGGTTCGACCGGGTCCATAGAGGGTTTTTTTTTAGCAGTGGGATGCCTTTAGCGTGTTTCCACGCCCGTGGTACAGAGGCTGACATCAAGGACAAGTTGGCCAGGTCTAAACTCACAGGAGAGATCAGTGAGTGAAACTGGCGAAAATGGGCGGGTGTCACAGGGTCGGCCGGGGAGCCAGATTTAATTTTTAAACACAGGGCCTCAAATTCCAAGGGCGTCAAAGGAGGGAACGCTGACAAGCTACTGCCCCCCAAAGTATACCCCCCTCCTGGCGCCTCCCCCTCTGTACAGAAAGCCGCCTTTGGTAGAACCAGATAGATCTGCTCTACTTTGTTAACAAAGTACTGCGCCAGCTCATCGCACTGATGGTTGGAGGCGATGGGAGAAACCCTAGTGACGCCTGCGCTCTTCATGCCTTTAAGCAGGGAGAAGATAGTCTTAGCGGAATTAGGGCTGACCAAGATTTTATTGGCCACAAACTCAGCTCGTGCTCTCCGAATGCACTTGTGGTACTGCTTAACAGCCGCCCGGTATTCTGACTTTGCTACCGCATCGTAAGAGCGCCTCCAAGCACGCTCTAGCTGCTTGCAGCCCTTTTTTGCTAGGGTTAGTGAATCATTGAACCACGGATTAGATGGCCCTCGCCCCTTTCCTCCACGTTTGGCTGGGATACAGGAGGCCCAGCACCCTTTCTCCACTACTCTGCAAACACGACTACTAGTTAAAGAAGTGTTTGCAATGTAATAGGTTTCGCATTCGCGAGAATTAGACCTATTGGAGTTGTAAATGCAAACGTTTTTTACTAATGTTTTTTGGAGTGGAGTGGATGTACGTTGTGTTAAGTGGAATTATGTGGTATGTTGTGCAGTGCAATTATGTGGATAGAAAGTATGTGGTATTTAGTGTATAGGAATTATGTACAGTGGGATTATGTGTTATGGAGAGTAATTATGTGGTATGGTAGTCTGTGTTGTGGAGTGGTAACCTCCGGTTTAGTCTTCCTCGTTTCCATAGAAGCTTAACTATGAACTCAGTGAGACAAAAAAAGATGGCATCACTAAGGAGCACTTGTGGACCTAGTCAGGCGGTATGAGCAGGGCCACTGGAATTATGTGACTGTTTGGCTGCACCGACTTTCGCACAATTATACATTTTCTGCATAAGCCACATAATTCATCATCTGCAGATTTGAACACAAAAAGCCTTGTTTCTAGCTGAAACGGGTCAAATGTTACCAAAAATGCAGCGACAAGTGTTACAGCGTGGTGGAAGGCCCTTTGCAAACCTAGTATGGTCACGTGTTACTTATTGCTAAATGTGGGTGTTAAAATGGTGCTAATGGTGTGCAAGCGACTCTTGTTTCCCTCTGCGCCTCTCTTGCCTCTTTCTGCATTTCTGTTGCTTCTGTCTGCACGTTTCTTTCTTTTTCTGCACTTCTCTTGACCTCATTCTGCAAATCTCATGTACTTTCTGCACCTCTCTTCCCTCTTTCTGCACGTCGGTTGCCTCTTTCTGCACCTCATTTGCTTATTTCTGCACCCCTTGTCTCTTTCTGCACTCATCTTCCTCTTTCTGTACCTTTCCTGCCTGTTTTTGCATCTCACTTGCCTCTTTCTGCACTTGTCTTGCTTCTTTCTACACCTCTGTTGCTTCTTTCAGCAATTCTCTTGCTTCTTTGTGCACTTCCCTTGCCTGTTTCTGCACTTTGCTTGCCTCTTTCTGCACACCTGTTGCTTCACTCTGCACTTTCCATGCTTCTTTCTGCACCTGTCTTGCTTCTTTCTGCACCCATGTTGTCTCTTTATGTACCTCTTTTGCCTCTTTCTGCGCTTTACTTGCCTTTTTCTGCACCTCTCATCCCTCTTTCTGCACTTTTCTTGCCTTTTTCTGCACCTCATTTGCTTCTTTCTGCACTTTTCTTGCCTTTTTCTGAAGGTCTCTTCCCTTTTTCTGCATCTCATTTGCTTCTTTCTGCACCCCTGTTGTCTCTTTCTGCACTCGTCTTCCCTCTTTCTGTACCTTTCCTGCCTGTTTTTGCATCTCACTTGCCTCTTTCTACACTTTTCTTGCTTCTTTCTACACCTCTGTTGCTTCTTTCTGCAACCCCGTTGTCTCTTTCAGCTCGTCTTCCCTCTTCCTGTACCTTTCCTGCCTGTTTTTGCATCTCACTTGCCTCTTTCTGCACTTTTCTTGCTTCTTTCAGCAATTCTCTTGCATCTTTGTGCACCCCTGTTGCTTCATTCTGCACTTTCCATGCTTCTTTCTGCACCCGTTTTCTCTTTATGTACCTCTTTTGCCTCTTTCTGCACTATTCTTGGCTTCTTCTGCACCTCTCTTCCCTCTTTCTGCACGTCTATTGCCTCTTTCTGCACCTCATTTGTTCTTTATGCACCCCTGTTGTCTCTTTCTGCACTCGTCTTCCCTCTTTCTGTACCTTTACTGCCTGTTTTTGCATCTCACTTTCCTCTTTTTGCACTTTTCTTGCTTCTTTCTACACCTCTGTTGCTTCTTTCAGCAATTCACATGCCTCTTTGTGCAATTCTCTTGCCTGTTTCTGCCTCTCTTGCCTTTCTGCACCCCTGTTGCTTCATTCTGCACTTTCCATGCTTCTTTCTGCACCTGTTTTGCCTCTTTCTGCACCCCTGTTGTCTCTTTATGTACCTCTTTCTGTACATTTCTTGCCCTTTTCTGCACCTCTCTTCCCTCTTTCTGCACATCTGTTCCCTTTTTCTGCACCTTATTTGCTTCTTTCTGCACCCCTGTTGTCTCTTTCTGCACTCGTCTTCCCTCTTTCTGTACCTTTCCTGCCTGTTTTTGCATCTCACTTGCCTCTTTCTACACTTTTCTTGCTTCTTTCTACACCTCTGTTGCTTCTTTCTGCACCCCGTTGTCTCTTTCAGCTCGTCTTCCCTCTTCCTGTACCTTTCCTGCTTGTTTTTGCATCTCACTTGCCTCTTTCTCCACTTTTCTTGCTTCTTTCAGCAATTCTCTTGCATCTTTGTGTACCCCTGTTGCTTCATTCTGCACTTTCCATGCTTCTTTCTGCACCCGTTGTCTCTTTATGTACCTCTTTTGCCTCTTTCTGCACTATTCTTGGCTTTTTCTGCACCTCTCTTCCCTCTTTCTGCACCTCATTTGTTCTTTATGCACCCCTGTTGTCTCTTTCTGCACTCGTCTTCCCTCTTTCTGTACCTTTCCTGCCTGTTTTTGCATCTCACTTTCCTCTTTTTGCACTTTTCTTGCTTCTTTCTACACCTCTGTTGCTTCTTTCAGCAATTCACATGCCTCTTTGTGCAATTCTCTTGCCTGTTTCTGCCTCTCTTGCCTTTCTGCACCCCTGTTGCTTCATTCTGCACTTTCCATGCTTCTTTCTGCACCTGTTTTGCCTCTTTCTGCACCCCTGTTGTCTCTTTATGTACCTCTTTCTGTACTTTTCTTGGCTTTTTCTGCACCTCTCTTCCCTCTTTCTGCACATCTGTTGCCTCTTTCTGCACCACATTTGCTTCTTTCTGCACCCCGTTGTCTTTCTGCACTCGTCTTCCCTCTTTCTGTACCTTCCCTTCCTATTTTTGCATCTCACTTGCCTCTTTCTGCACCTCATTTGCTACTTTCTGCACCCCTGTTGTCTCTTTCAGCTCATCTTCCCTCTTCCTGTACCTTTCCTGCCTGTTTTTGCATCTCACTTGCCTCTTTCTGCACTTTTCTTGCTTCTTTCAGCAATTCTCTAGCATCTTTGTGCACTTCTCTTACCTCTTTCTGTTCCCCTGTTGCTTCATTCTGCACTTTCCATGCTTCTTTCTGCACCGGTCTTGCTTCTTTCTGCACCCCTGTCTCTTTCTGTACCTCTTTTGCCTCTTTCTGCACTTTTCTTGCCTTTTTTTGCACCTCTCTTCCCTCTTTCTGCATGGTTGTTGCCTCTTTCTGCACCTCATTTGCTTCTTTCTGCATCCCTGTTGCCTCTTTCTGCACTCGTCTTCCCTCTTTCTGTACCTTTCCTGCCTGTTTTTGCTCCTCACGTGCCTCTTTCTGCACTTTTCTTGCTTTTTTCTACAACCTCTTACTTCTTTCAGCAATTCTCTTGCCTCTTTGTGCACTTCCCTTGCCTGTTTCTGCACTTTGCTTGCCTCTTTCTGCACTTTCCATGCTGCTTTCTGCACCTATCTTGTTTCTTTCTGCACCCCTGTTGTCTCTTTCTGCATCTCTTTTGCCTCTTTCTGCGCTTTTCTTGCATTTTTCTGCACCTCTCTTCCCTCTTTCTGCACTTTTCTTGCCTTTTTCTGCAGTTCTCTTCCCTCTTTCTGCGCGTCTGTTGCCTCTTTCTGCACCCCGTTGTCTCTTTCGTCTCTTTCTGCACTCGTATTCCCTCTTTCTGTACCTTTCCTGCCTGTTTTTGCATCTCACTTGCCTCTTTCTGCACTTTTCTTGCTTCTTTCTACACCTCTGTTGCTTTTTCAGCAATTCTCTTGCCTCTTTGTGCACTTCTCTTGCCTGTTTCTGCACTTCTCTTGCCTCTTTCTGCACCCCTGTTGCTTCATTCTGCACTTTCCATGCTTCTTTCTGCACCTGTCTTGCTTCTTCCTGCACCCCTGTTGTCTCTTTATGTACCACTTTCTGCACTCTTCTTGCCTTTTTCTGCACCTCTCTTCCCACTTTCTGCACGTCTGTTGCCTCTTTCTGCACCTCACTTGCTTTTTTCTGCACCCCTGTTGTCTCTTTCTGCACTCGTCTTCCCTCTTTCTGTACCTTTCCTGGCTGCTTTTGCATCTCACTTGCCTGTCTGCACTTTTCTTGCTTTTTTCTACACCTCTGTTGCTTCTTTCAGCAATTCTTTTGCCTCTTTGTGCACTTCTCTTACCTGGTTTTGCACCTCTCTTGCCTTTTTTTGCACCTCTCTTGGCTCTTTCTGCACCTCACTTGCTCCTTTCTGCACCTGTCTTGCTTCTTTCTTTATCTACCTCTTTTGCCTCTTTCTGCACTTTTCTTGGCTTTTTCTGCACTTCTCTTTCTTCTTTCTGCACCCCTCCTGCCTTTTTCTGTACCTCTCTTGCCTCTTTGTGCATCCATCCTACCCTTTTCTGCACCCCTCTTGCCTCTCTCTCCACCCATCTTCCCTCTTTCTGCACCTCTGTTGGTTCTTTCTGCACTGCTCTTGCTTCTATCTGCACCGTACTTGCCTCTTTCTGCACTTTTCTTGCTTCTTTCTATACCTCTGTAGCTTCTTTCTGTACTCCTCTTGCCTCTGTGTGCACCTCTCCTACCCCTTTTGCCTCTTTTTTTTACTTCTGTTGGATCTTTCTGCACTGCTCTTGCTTCTTTCTGCACCTCCCTCGCCTCTTTCTGCAGTTCACTTGCTTTTTCTGCACCTCTCTTGCCTCTTTCGACACCTGTGTGGCTTTTTTCTGTACTTCTCTTGCCTCCTTCTGCACCTCTTAGTTAGAGTTAGTTTTAATCCCCCTCCCATATTATGTACTAGGGCCATAAAGGGGAGATCATGTCAATCACAGGGGTACCCCAACCCATAGTGTACCCTAGTGTATGTAGGTGTTTTTACTGTATTCTAAGTGTCTTTCAGCATAGCACTGGCTCCGGGCCTGGTTAGTCAGAATCAGTTACCACCAGTACCAGTTAGCAAAAAGTTGGGGGCACAGGATGCCTTTGGAACAAGGCCTCTCTTTCTACTCTTCTGTTGGTTCTTTGTGCACATATCTTGCTTCTTTCTGCACCTTTCTTCGACTTTATTGGACTTCTGTTGCCTCTTTCTGCATTTCTTTTGCTTTTTTCTGCGCCTTTCTTCCTCTTTCTGCACATGTCCTACCTTTGCAGGGCTCGACAAATCCACTCGCCCGCTCGCATTGCGAGGGAGAATAGATGAGGACGACCTATTTTTTTAGGTCCAAACCAACTTTTGTCCACTGTCTTTGAAAACGGAGCAAGAGTGACAAGATAACAAGATTTAAAGGCATTTTTATTGCTCACAAAGGGAATGAGCAATAAAGATGCCTTTAAATCTTGTTATCTTGTCACTTTTGCTCCGTTTTCAGAGATGGAGGTCAAGTAGGTTGCAGTGAGGTCGAGGGGATTTTCCAAGGGACTAGACCTGCAGGACTAGTACCATTTTTCGGATTTTTCAAGACCTGCATTGCAGGCATAGTTAGAAATTAACATTTAAAACACATTTGAAATTCACTGAAAAAAACCCACAGGTTTCAGGGACGTTATAGTTAGAAATTATCATTAAAAAACCTTTGAAATTCACTGAAAAAACCACAGGTTTCAGGGACATTCTAGTTAGTTGGACATTTCACTCATGCAAACGAGAGAAATTCGGCCGTTATAGTTAGTTCAGCTAACTATAACTCGTGCCCCCGCAATACACTGCTGATGATGTCACATACTACATCATTCATGACATGCTCAGTAATATCACTGATCACATCACTGATGACATCTCAAATGACATCACTGATGACATCATCCAGTGAATGTGCGTTTTTGTAAAGTATACAAATATTTTGTATATTATCTACTGGCGGTCGCCAGTAGATAGTTATAGTTAGAACCGAGTTCCCATAGGAAATCTGAAAATTCTATTTTGAATAACTTTGGCGCTGATTGACTAATCTTCGTGAAATTTTCAAAACTAATGGGGTGCTCCACTCAGCTCCTACCCTGAAAGTCTCGGGGTGATTCGTCAAGCGGGGGCTGAGAAAAAAGGGGGGTCCCATAACACGTTTTTCCCATGCATTTTCCCATAGGACCTTTAGTCGAAGGTACAGCCCGAACGGCTGAACAGAATTACTTGAAATTTGGCAAAGAGGTAGTCCTCAGGTCAGGCATGTGCCTTTTGCTTAAATGGTGTAAATCCGTTCAGTAGTTCCTGAGAAAATCAAAAGTAAAATCACATATATATCTGGGGCCTAACCACACATCTCATCGTGAGATCTGATTGGCTGTCAGCACTTCATCCAAGAAGTGTTGGCAGCCATCTTGGGAACAATATACAGGATAGCACCTCATTAAAAAGCATTGCAGTTACGGGGCCAAGGCTACTGCGTATGGGCTATGCTGTGGACGGGTTGTGTAAGCGTGGGTGTGGTTCTTTGGGGACCTTTCTCCATATTTTGTGGGAATGCCCGGAGGTGGAGCGATTCTGGCGTGGTGTGCATGAGGTCCTGCGGGTGGTTACGCGTGTGTCGCTGCTGCCCGAAGCGAGGAGATGCCTGTTGAATGTGTGGGAGCCAACCGACTACTCGGTGCCGCAGACGCGGTGGGTGACTCTGGGATATATGGTGGCCAAACGCGACATTGCTCAACTGTGGGGTTCCCAGAGGTCGCCGACTGTCTCGGCATGGAAGGATAACATGGATTGGTGCATGTTTCGGGAAAAGGTGGTGTATGTTGCGAGAGGTAAGCCTGGGACATGGGTGAACATATGGGGCCCCTGGAACGCCTACCGTGGGGGAATCTGTACCCCGCCGTTATTGCCCGATCCGTCACCGGCCCCGTCCCCTTAGCCAGTTTCTCTTCTCGGTTCCGGGCACTGAGTCCACCTAATCCCAGTCTTGACCTTTTTCCCCCCCCTTGCTACTCCTATGGATTGGTAGGGTCCCCCCGCTAGGGGAGCACATGCTGCTGTTTCCGATTGTGGGTTGCCTTGTGGATTTTTTTTTTTTTGTTTTGTTGTTACTTATATTAAAATGAAACCGTTATGTGGGCCCGGATGGTGTGGCTACCACCGCTTCTAACTCCTGTGCATTTCCCTTTGCCGCGGCATGCGCGCTATTGTTTGTATCACATGCTCCTCTCGCTTGCTAGCAGCCGGCCTGAAGGTTGTAGGCCCATCTTTGTATATTTTTTGGATTTTGTAATAAACGGTTTCAAAAAAGAAAAAAATAAATAATAATAAAGCATTGCAGTTAATAGAAGGTTTTAAGACTTTAGTTACATTATAAATCATTTGTTGATGGTACCATACTCATTTTAGGAACTGTGGTGTGTTCTAAGGTGAAAAAGCTTTCTGCTGTGATATCATGAATCATGTTTGAGAGAAAACTATTTTCTCATGCTTTTCCCACAGAGGTTTGGAAGGTGATCTATGAGCTAACTGAGAGCATATTTTCTGTAAATTCACATTATCTTTCTCAGTCATGTGAGAATGAAGTCTGACATTCTCAGTAAAACATGTACATCCAACAAGGGCAGAGACTGTCAGTTGATTCCTTTGTGTTCTACTGCAGCTTCCCAGAGTGTTCTAAAGAACAACTAGAGCGCTAACAGTCCTACTTAAGACAAACGTATGGCACACCTGAAGCCATCTTGGTTGGAATAAAGTGGTAATTCTTAAAACATTTAATTTAAAAAGGAACAAAATGAGGGGGTTCATTTTGCCATAGAAAGTATGATTAGTGCTGCAGAAAGAAAAATTAGGGCACATTTTGAGTGACTTCTCAAATCCTCTTCTATTTCATTAAAAAATTCTGACATGCAGACTGAAACATGCACTTTCAATACCAGCAGCAGACTTCCCTGGTGAGCAGTAGCTTTACTACAGTGATCTAATAAGCAACTAGAGTGCTAACATTCTGAATTTATGGCAAATGTGTGACACATCTGAATGCCTTCTTGATGGAACCAAGTAAAAAACTGAAAGTATTTCCTACTGAGGAGACTGCAGTAAATGAGGAAATTAGGAAACTTCATAACAAATAAATCTCCCAAGATGGCCACCAGAGACAAAAGAGCCCAAATGTAGCCCAAATATCACCCAGATGTAGCCCAAGTATAGCCCAATGACAGAATGTCCCAGAGTGTTCTTAAGAACAACCAGAGCGCTTACTGTCTTACTTATGACAAAAGTATGGCACACCTGAAGCCATCTTGATTGGAATAAACTGGTAACACTTAAAACATTTAATTTAAAAAGGAACACAATGAGGGGGTTCATTTTGCCATAGAAATTATGATTAGTGCTGAAGAAAGAAAAATTAGGGCACATTTTGAGTGACGTCTCAAATCCTCTTCTATTTCATTAAAAAATTCTGATATGCAGACTGAAACATGCACTTTTAATACCAGCAGCAGACTTCCGTGGTGAGCAGTAGCTTTACTACAGTGATCTAATGAGCAACTAGAGGGCTAACATTCAGAATTTATGGCAAATGTGTGACATATCTGAATACCTTCTTGATGGAATCAAAGTAAAAAACTGAAAGCATTTCCTACTGAGGAGACTGCAGTAAATGAGGAAATTAGGAAACTTCATAACAAATAAATCTCCCAAGATGGCCACCAACACAAAAGAGCCTAAATGCAGCACAAATATCACCCAGATGTAGCCCACATGTAGCCCAATGACAGAAGTGTGCAAAACACTTATTTTTTGTGTATTTGCAGTTTTATATAGTGCAGACTTGTCAGGTATTGGAATGCTTTTACATGAGCATTGGTTACATCACACAAGATCAAATTCATTTTGGTTGTAGACATGGGGAGATTAAGTGATTTGACCACAATCACAGAATGTTGAGCTGAAGCAGAAACTCCAACCTGGTTCCCCAGTTGCAAAGTCTGCAGCTCTGGAAGTAACACCACATCCTCTCGACAAGGTGCAACATTTAATCAAGTGGTCAACTGGATAAAAAAACATAAAGATTACAAATAATTTAAAAGTTCTTTGTCGCTATTTGAAAACTCAGAAAATATGTCCTCATTTTAGTTTTTTAGAGCACTAACCATAATTTTGATGCAAATAAGACCCTCTCATATATGTAATTTCTAAAGGAAATACTCTAGGTATTACAGTTTTGATTACATCAAGATGACGTCAGGCGTTCCACACTTTTGTAATAAATATAGAATGTTAGCAATCTAGTTGTTCATTGGGATACTGTTGAGAGGCAGAGGCCAGGGGCACGGACTCTGAAAATTGAAGGCAGGTAGGAGAGTGCAGAGGCAACAATTTGACCACACTGGGCAGGCAGGAAGGGCAATGGCAGCACAACAGACCAGGGAGGGCAGAAGGGTGTGGCAGTAAAATGGACCATGGAGGACAGGAGGAAGGGGATAGGGGCATGGCATGTGGACAGGCAGGGTGGAGGTGGCAGGGACAGGTTACAGTCATCTGACAATGCTAGGCAGGTGGGAGGGGAGTGGCAGCTCAACAGAACACAAGAGTAGATAGGAGTGGCAGGTCCATGGAACATAGTGTGCAAAAAGGATGGAGCAGGGGCATGCACAAAGACATCGGAGGGCAGGGGGAAGGAGAATAGGGGCAGCAAGCTAAGCACAGAGGCTAAGCAGGAGGTCAATGATAGGCCATAGAATTGGGCAATGGAGGGCAGGAGGAGTAGACTGGTACATCATGCTAAATGGAGGGCAGTGGCAGCACATCAGACCATGCATGACAGGAGGGAGGAGGCTAGTCCATGGATTCAGACAACAGAGGATAGGGAGGAGGTGGATGGGGCAGCAAGCTAACTGTTCAGAGAAGGTGGGTATTAGGAACTTTATTGTTTTTAAAATGTGTGTCTGTGCGAACTACTTAAAATATGAACAAGTATGCAGCATAATCTCACTTTTATTAAGGAAGAAGAGGACGTTTGTGACTGTGACTCCGGGCTCACTTGGCAGAAACACCCCCTGACCCTCCACCCCCATCGCAAAATGTAATGCCCGTGAAAAGGGTAGGTGGACGCAGTGTTATATAGAACATAGTCCTGAGAGCACGATTGAAAATGAAAACTAGATGTAGTATATGGTATAAACTATGCACCAAAAAGTGTGATATAAGATGAACCTGGGCGTGAAATATAACATGCAATACATTGTGCGCAATGACAGATTCATTGGAGAGCGCAAGATAGCACAGGCACTAGCGCGTGCTATGCGATATGCGCCTTGGAGTGTAATATGCACAGGGCAGTGTTGTGTAACATAACTAGTCTCTAAAGTTGTAATATAAAATATGTGCTGGGGAGTGTAACGTTGCATATGCACTGTGACAAAGATATGGATCCCAGATTGTAATATGTATGGCATAGCGCTGTGCATTATAACATACACATCGCGGAAGGCACGTTAGATGGGGCAATATAACCCGTGCGAAGGCAAGTGTGGCATGACATATTCACGGGGTGGTGTTACAGTGCACATGGGCTAGAGAGTGTCATAGCATACGCACTAGCTGGTGGAATACAACACAGAGGTGTGAGGCAATCGGCGGGCACTGGTGGGTGTAACACAGCATTGGGCTCAGCCAGGAGCACGCTGTGACTCTCAAGTGAGGTTCGTCTCCTTTCCAGAGAGTAAAATAAAAAGTATTACACATCCGGCGGTGGATGTGTTTTTTATTAACTGTGAGGGGGGTTTCTTGCATAGTTTGGTCGAATTTTTGTCGAATCCCCTTTGAATGGCTTGGTGTGCGTGTATATTAAATGTGCCCGTCAATAGCTACCCATGTTTGTATAAATAAACGACAAGGGTGTCTACTTGGAGAGTACCCACCGGCGGGGGCGCCGGGATTAGGCACGGTAGGGCGTCAGACACGTCAGAGCTTCACTAGCGGTGTAAATACATTCCATGTGGATTCATTCTATGCATAGTCGCCTTTTAATGAATATCACGCAAATCGTCATGGTGATAGTTACATACGGTGTTTCTATAAATATATATATTTTTAAAATAATAAAAAACAAAGGCCGGCCCCGGGGGATGGGGACCCCGGAGCCATAAGTGGCCTGAGGAGGGGGGCAACGCAGCCCCCTCCTAAAGAATTTAAATTAAAAAAAGGCTATGAGGTTGGGGTCCCCGGGGCCGATTAAGGCCTTGGGAGGGCCAAATTAATTTTTTTCAAAAAAAAAAATTAGGGTGCAGGCCCTGGGGGATGGGGTGCCCAGGGCCAGTAAATTAGAAAAAGAAGGGGGGCCACACAGCCCTCCTTCTTAAAAAAATAAAATAAATAAAAGACCGGCATCGCGCTGGAGGCACCGCCCCCTCCTTGCAGCACTCTGCAAACGCGCCCCCTGGCCAGTTGTAAGTTGGGGAATTAATTCCCCTTCAATGCTGAGGGTCCCTGAGGGCCAACAGGCCAACAGGTATCTCCAGTGTGCGCCAGGGAGCTGCGTTGCAGACAGGTGTTCCGAGGCCACGCCCCTTTTTACACCTCTATGCAACGCAGCTCTGTGGCACTTACTGGAGGTACCTAGTGGGCTAGTTTGACCCTAGGGACCCTTAGGCTTCAAGGGGACTTAATCTCTCAACTTAGAACGCCCACAGGGCGCGTTTACACAATGGTGAAGGGAGGGGACGGGGCCTGAGGTGACGTATGCAAACACGCCCTGTGGCGCGTTTTAAGTTGGGGAAATGTCAGGAACCAGCTGGCGACCGCTGGCAGAGAAACGAAGTTGTTCGCTCGCCGCGCCGCCAGAACTACACCTCCCATGATGCTTCGCGCGTCTCGCGAGACTACGCGACCAAGACGCATAAAGCAGGAAGTCCGCAGCGTCCCGATGTCGGAAATTCGTTCGTGGAGTCTTCATCGACCGATCACGGTACGGTAAGGGTGCTTGCACCAACAGTCTTTTGGAATTTCCGTGTGGGAGCTGACGCTCATACGGAGGCTGGCGGGAGAACCTTCAGGGTTCCCAAGGGCGAAAGAAACATTGTGGATTTAATCGGCCTGCAATTGTCGGCAGGCGGAGAGAGCGAGGCTCTCACTTTGGATGTGATCGGCCTGCTTTGTCAGCCGGCGTGGTGGGGGCGTATCGCCTGAAAAAAGACCATAGTCCTATTAACGGTCAAGTGCGACCGGAGATCGCAGACCAAGGAAACACATAGAGCAGTGCCATACACTGCCAGCGTTGCATGAAATACACAAAATTAAGCTACCAGTGACAGTAGCACACAAAGGAAAGAGTGTGGGGATTGCTTGATGTGGGTTTGCAGTATTTTTGATGCAACACCTTGTCGTATTGTCTAAAGGGTGTCTTCTCTGACTCTATCTTAACAGGGGTTATTCCGAGTGGTAGAGGGCTACACTCTACCCCTGTGATGCACGGTGGAGTCAAGTAGAGGAAAGACCCCCACCACAAGCAAAGTTCACCCACCTCTCAACCAACCCTCAACTTTATTTTACTGTCGCCATCATAGAATGGATGATTATTTTCCTTTACAGGTATAGGGGCTAGGGGATCTAGCAGGTTCAGAAAACAAGTGTTGATTCTTACATATGTTTGAGGTGATCCTTACCGGTGTGTGTTCTGTTCTTTCTCCTCACAGATCTCCCTCCCTGGCGTTCCCTTCCTTTCCTTCCCTCACTTAATCCTTCCGCTGACCTGTGCCGTTACGGCAAACAGGCTTGGTTAGATCAAGAGGTGGACCCCTCAATCATCAACCCGCTCCTGAGGACCGGTCGGCGTAACAGGAAATATTTCCCTTTCAATCCTGAGGGACCCTGGGGGCCAACTAGCCCACCAGGTGCTTCCAGTAAGTGCCACTACTCTGCGTTGCAGAGAGGTGGTGCAGGCCGTGCCCCTTTTTACACCTCTCTGCAATGGCGCTTACTGGACGTACCTAGTGGGCTATTTTGCCCCTAGGGATCCTCAGGATTCAAGGGGACTTAATCTCCCAACTTAAAAAACGGCCACAGGGCATGTTTACACAGTGGGGAAGGAAGGGGGCGGGGCCTGAGGTGACGTGTGCAAACACGCCCTATGGTGCGTTTTAAGTTGGGGAAATAATTCCCCTTCAATCCTGAGGACCCCTGGGGGCTAACTAGCCCACCAGGTGCTTCCAGTAAGCGCCACTGAGCTGCGTTGCAGAGAGGTGGTCCAGGCCGTGCCACTTTTTACACCTCTCTGCAACGCAGCTCTGTGGCGCATACTGGAGGTGGCTAGTTGGACCCTCAGGATTCAAATTAACTTAATCTCCCAACTAAAAACGGCCACAGGGCTTGTTTACACAGTGGTGAAGGGAGGGGACGGGGCCTGAGTTAACGTGTGCAAACAAGCCCTGTGGCGCGTTTTAAGTTGGGGAAATAATTCCCCTTCAATCCTGAGGGACCCTGGGGGCCAACTAGCCCACCAGGTGCTTCCAGTAAGCACCACTCCGCTGCGTTGCAGAGAGCTGGTCTAGGCCGTGCCCCTTTTTACATCTCTCTGCAACGCAGCTCTGTGGCGCTTACTGGAGGTACCTAGTGGTCTAGTTGGACCCTCAGGATTCAAGGGGACTTAATCTCCCAACTTAAAACGGCCACAGGGCGTGTTTACACAGTGGGGAAGTGAGGGGACGGGGCCTGAGGTGACATGTGCAAACACGCCCTGTGGCGCGTTTTAAGAGGTAGTTTTAATCCCCAGCCCTATTATATACTAGGGGCTTACAGAGGAGGTCATGCTGATCACAGGGGGACCCCAACGCATAGTGTTCCCTAGTGTATGTAGGTGTTTTCACTGTATTCTGAGTGTCTTTTAACATAGCACTGGCTCTAGGACTGGTTAGTCAGACTCAGTTACCACCAGTATCCGTCTGAAAAAGTTGAGGGTACAGGATGATTTTGCAACAAGGCTTCTTTCTGCTCTTCTGTTTGTTCTTTCTGCACGTTATCCTTCTTCCTACACTTTTCTTCGTCTTTGAGGACTTCTGTTGCTTCTTTCTGCATTTCTTTTTTTTCTTTCTGTGCGTTTTTTCTTCTTTCTTCACATGTCCTATCTCTGTAGGCATAGTTAGAAATTAGCATTTAAAAAACCTTTGAAATTCACTGAAAAAACCATAGGTTTCAGGCACGTTATAGTTAGGAATTAGCATTTAAAAAACCTTAGAAATTCACTGAAAAAACCATAGGTTTCAGGGGCGTTATAGTTAGCTGGACTTTTCACTCGTACAAACATTGTAGTTTCTATTTTTGAATGTGTGTATCAAAGGTTATATTAGGGGAAGAGGAGGTCTGCCACTCTATCACAAGGATGATGTCATCAGTGATGTCATTTGAGATGTCATCAGTGATGTCATGAGTGATGTCACTGACCATGTCATGAGTGATGTAATATGTGACCTCATCAGCAGTGCATTGCGGGCGCGCGAGTTATAGTTAGCTGAACTAACTATAACGGGGGAATTTCAATGGTTTTGTACGAGTGAAAAGTCCAGCTAACTATAACACCCCTGAAACCTATGGTTTTTTCAGTGAATATATATATATATATATATATATATATATATATATATATATATATATATATATATATATATATATACACACACACACACACCAAGGTGTATTGAAGTATGAGTGGGTGTATGAGTGTCTGAATGGATGATTTAGTAGGTGTGTGACTGACTAAAAGTGAGTGATTAAATGCGTCTTACTGAATGCATGGGTTAGTGACTAAACTGTGTGAATGTCGTTATTTGTCTGTTAGTTGGTGTGTAAGTGGCTGCACGGCTTGGTGAGTAGCTACATGAGTGTTTATATGGGTTATTTATTGGTTGTCTGAGTATCTGTATCGGTGCCTGAGTGTCTTTGTGGGTGGGTGGGGGGTTGTGTGACTCTGTGCATAGATATGTGAGTGGTTGTTTCACGGGTGTATGGGTTCAAGAGTGCATATGGAAACAGCTGTAAGGGTGGGTGAGTGTGTGTATGGGTGTGTTGGTGAGTGAATGGATATCTCAGTGGTGCATGTGTGAGTAACTACATATGTTTTAAAGCAGTATATGTGAGTTTTGGGAGTATATAAATGACTATATGCGAGAGTGAGTGATTGCAAGAGTATCTGTATGGATGAGTGTGTGTTTCTATGAGTGATTGTTTAAGAGAGTAAGTATGTGTTAGTATCTGTATAAGTAAGTGCGGTGGTGTGTGTATGACTGTATAAGCAAGGAAATGGGTGTGTGATAGTTTTTTTGCATGACTGACCAGGTGTAGGAGTAACTCTTTTGGTGAGTGGCAGTGTGCAAGTGTCTATATGGGTGTATGAGTGGATATATCAGTGGCTGTATAGATGAAAGACTGTGTGTATGAGTGATTGTATGGGTTAGTGGGTGGATGTGTGTGTAGACGAATGAATCACTGAGCAGGTATGTACTAAATGCTATTGGTCTGTCTATGGTTTCGATATTGGTAGTCTGTATTTTAGAGCGGGTGTATGAAAGGTTTTATTAGGGTATGAGGAGGTGTATCAGATGATCACTTGGATGATGTCATCAGTGATGTCATCAGTGATGTCACTGAGCATGTCATGAGTGATGTAATATGTGACGTCATCAGCAGTGCATTGCGGGGGCGCGAGCTATAGTTAGGTCTACTAACTATAACGGACGAATTTCTATGGTGTTGTACGAGTGAACTCTCCAACTAACTATAACGTCCCTGAAACTTATGTTTTTTTCAGTGAATTTCTATGGTTTTTTAAATGCTAATTTCTAACTATAACGTCCCTGAAACCTATGTTTTTTTCAGTGAATTTCGATGGAAAATTTCTAACTATAACGTCCCTGAAACCTATGTATTTTGCAGTGAATTTCTGAGGTTTTTTAAATGCTAATTTCTAACTATGCCTACAAAGTCCAGAAAGACGAAGAAAAGTGCAGGAAGAAGAACAGATGTGCAGAAAGAACCAACAGAAGAGCAGAAAGTGCTCCTGTGCCCCCAACTTTTTGCTGATGGGTACTGGTGGTAACTGACTCCAACTAAACAGGCCTAGAGCCAGTGCTATGCTAAAAGACACTTAGAATACAGTGAAAACACCTACATACACTAGGGAACCCTATGCGTTGGGGTACCCCTGTGATTAGCATGACCTCCTCTGTATTTGCCATGAGTTAATGCCAGGGTCATTGCATGAGTACATGAGTAGTAACTGGATGATTAGGGTGCTACAAGGAGAGTGCATGGTGATTTTATAAGTGCTTGGGTTTTGGCACATTGATTGGATAAGCAGATAGAATTGGCTGGGTGATTGGAGGACTGCATAGATAGTACCAGGGAGATTACTGGACTTCATAGGTAGTCCTCAAGGTATTGCAGCAGTGCATGTGTTAGTGACTGGGTCATTTCACGAGTACAAGGGTACTGAGTGGATAATTGGAGTACTGCAAGGAGAGTGCATGGTGAATTTATAAGTGCTTGGATATTGGAGGAGTGTTTGGATTAGTACATGGTAGTGGCTGGGTGACTGGAGGAGTGCACAGGGAGTGACAGAGTGATTGCGGGACTGCATGGGTACTACCTGGGGATTGAAGGAGCAAATGAGAAGTGTGTAAGTGGGTACAGGACTGTATGGGTAGGGCATATGGGATTGTAACAGTGATCAGTTAGTGCCTGGATCATTGCATGAGTACATAGCTACTGACTGAAAGATTAGAATACTGCAAGGAGAGTGCCTGAGTGAATTTATAAGTGCTTGGGTATTGGCGGAGTGTTTGGATTAGTACATGATAGTGGCTGGGTGACTGGAGGACTGCACTGGGAGTGACAGGGTGATTGCTGGACTGCATGGGTACTACCAGGGGAATTTAAGGAGCGAATGAGAAGTGAGTAGGTGGTTAAAGGACTGCATGGGTAGTACACAGGGATTGTAGCAGTGCATGTATTAGTGCCTGAATCATTGCATGACTCCATGGGTAGTGACTGGATGATTAGAGTACTGCGATGAGAGTGCATGGTGAATTTATAAGTGCTCGCGTTTTTGCGCAGTGATTGGATAAGGACATAGGACTGGCTGGGTGATTGGAGGACTGCATAGGTAGTACCTGGGAGATTACTGGACTGCATAGGTAGTCCTCAATGGATTGCAGCAGTGCATGTGTTAGTGACTGGGTCATTGCATGAGTACGTGGCTAGTGACTGACTGACATAGTAATACAGTCCTTTGAATTTATCTGTGCCGATGTGGCTAAAAAACTAAATAAGTCAATTAGGAAAAGGGATACCCCCGAAATTAGGTGGTTTAATGCAGAGTGTTCCAGGGCGCAAAGAAATCTTAGGAAAGCTCTGCAAGTAGTCCCCCGAAATAAGGCTGAGATAAAAATAGTGAGACAGTCTTATAAACAAGCTATTAACAGTAGGAAAAATGAATTAAGAAGTATAGCATGGGAGGACTTAGAGAAAGCTAGCTCCCTCAAGGACTCTAAGAGCTTTTGGGAGATTATAAATCGTCCGCTTTTCTCTAATGATGCAAGGGCCATCGATTCGACCATAACAGGCGAGGTTTGGGAAGCCCATTTTTAAAAAAATATTTAATCCACGGGGAATAACAATACAAGAGCAAAGGGATGAGACAGTTATTAATTCTAAAACTGTTCATGAATTAAGCCAAAGTATTTCCGTCAGTGAGGTGGAAGATGCAAAACATAAGGGTATATCTCTGAAAGTGCCCGGTCCAGATGGGGTACCCTTAGATTTGATCAAAAGTAATCTTCACGTGTGGGTACCCTTGCTGTCGAATGTTTTTAAGGCGGCAATACTCGGTCAAATCCCATCTTAATGGAAGGAAGCAGTTGTGGTACCTATTTTTAAAAAAGGAAATAGGAATGACCCCACGTGTTTCCGGCCAATTTCCTTAATAGATGCCACATGTAAGGTTATGGGGAGGGTGATTCTAGCACTTTTGGAGTCATGGGCTAATGCTTCCGGATTAATAGCCGATACCCAATATGGTTTTAGAAAGGGGATGGGCACAAATGAACAGTGTCTGAATCTGTTCCTGATTATGGGCAAGTACATGAAGGCCAGGGGGGTCTCGATTCACCTGGCTTTCATGGACTTGTCAAGCGCATTTGACAATGTTTGTAGGGGAAAGCTATGGATAATGATGGGGAAATGGGCTTTGAAGAGCCCCTTATTACCCTATTACGCAGGCTACATGAATCCACCACTGTGGCTGTGCGCTTTGGACCAAGAGGTGAGAAGACCAGGCCCATTGCCTCCACGGAAGGGGTGCACCAGGGTTGTATCCTGGCCCCCTTCCTATTTCTTGTATATACTAACGGTCTAGAGTAATTCCTGACTAAACAGCAACTGGATTTTCCAAGAGTAGGAGGTAAAAAGGTCCCTCAGTTGTCCTTTGCCGATGATACGGTATTAATGACCCTGGTGGCCAATAGTTTACAAAGGGCCCTGACCGCCTTCACTGATTTTATGTTAGGACTGGACCTCAAAGTAAATTTTGGTAAATTATTTATTATGGTTTGTGGTCCAAGAAAAACGAAAACTAGGAAGTTCATTGTGAATTTAAAAATCATTCAGAAGGTGCCCAATTTTACCTATTTAGGTAATGTTTTTAACAACAAATTGAGTTGGGATAAACTAATTATGACAAGGGCCCAACAGACCAGTAGAATAACAGAGGGGCTGTTTCGTTTTGCCTGTAAATTGGGACATAAACCGGTTACAGAAATGATAATTTTACATAAATCCAAATGTTTATCTGTAGCTACTTTTGGGGCCTGAGTATGGGGTTATCATAACAGTTATCAGATTCAGGTTTTAGAGAATACATTTTTTAAAATGCTTTTAATGATTCCGAGTAGTACTTCAACCTCATTTTGTCATTCAGAGGTGGGCCTGGAATATGTGAAATATAGGATAAACATTGCACCCCTTATCCTATGGGCAAAAATCTGGTCTTCAGAGACTTTGACATTCACTAGGAGAATCCTTAAAGATTGTATGAATCTGGATACTGCAATGTCACTCCCTTGGCTGCATTATGTTAGGGATACTTTTTATAAGATTGGCCTAGAGGAATTTTTATAATAACCCACATACTATTGAGTCTAATATGAAAATGATTATAAAAAATGCATACCGCACTGAATTAAAGATGTCTGACCAGGGCAGGGGAACGTTAGGTGATGGGGCATTAGGTCCCCAGCAATTTTATTTGTCTTTTACTTCACATGTACAATCGCGTTTTCTGTTGACCAGATTTCGATTGGGAACACTGCATGTTTTAGTGGCCTATCCTAAACCGGCTGGCTGGTGTGAGAGACTGGCCCCCTGTCCTTGTAATAATCTGGCCAAACAGAGTACAATGCATTTTATGTTGTTCTGCTCCCTGTATAAATACCATAGAGCACGTTTTATTAAACCTATATTGAATGCTATTAGGCCCTGCTCTTATCAAGAGGGCTATGCCTATTTAAGGGCACGATCTACGGCTGTAATCTCTAGCGCAATACTTAGTTTCATTAGAACTGCATTTATAATCAGGAAACGTTATGAAGTGTGAAAATGAATCTACTTTTATTTATTTTACTAAGAATGTTCTTTTTACTCAACTGTACAAACTGAGGTGGGGATAGTTATGATGATTTTTAAATTGATTAATTTTGCTGGTTTATTAAGATCTATGGAAGGGAATATGTGTGAATTTTGTAATTGTTTTTAGATGTTTTGTGTAAACTTTTATGATTCTAATGAATCGAATAAAGTTATTTGAACTGAACTGAACTGAGTACGTGGTAGTGTCTGGATGATTAGAGTGCTGCAAGGACAGTGCATGGTGATTTTATAACGGTTTGGGTTTTGGCGGAGTGATTGGATAAGTACATAGTGCTGGCTGGGTGTTTGGAGGAGTGCATGGGTAGTGACAGAGGGATTTCTGGAGTGCATGGGTACTACCTGGGTAATTAGAGGAGTTAATCAGTAGTGTGTAGGTGGTTAGATGTCTACATGGGAAGGGCTGAGTGGATTGTAGCAGTGCATGTGTTAGTGCCTGGGCCATTCCATGAGTACATGGGTACTGACTGGAAGATTAGAGTATTGCAAGGAGAGTGCATGGTACATTTATAAGTGCTTGGGTTTTGGTGGAGTGATTGGATAAGTACATGGTGCTGGCTGGGTGATTGAAGGAGTGCATGGGTACTGACAGGGCGATGGCTGGACTGCATGGGTAGTGCTCAGTGTATTGTAGCAGTGCACAAGTTAGTGCATGGGTCACTGCTTGAGTGCATGGGTACTGACTGGATGATTAGAGTACTGCAAGGAGAGTGCATGGTAAATTTATAAGTGCTTGGGTTTTGGCGGAGTGATTGGATAAGTACACACGTCACATTAGTCCCGCCCCCTCCCTTCACCACTGTGCAAACACGCCCCCTAGCAGGTATTAAGTTGGGGTATTAATTCCCCTTGAATCCTGAGGGTCTCTGGGGGCCAACTAGCCCACCAGGTACCTCCAGTAAGTGCCATAGAGCTGCGTTGCAGGAAGGTGGTCCAAGGCCATGCCCCTTTTTAAACCTCTCTGTAACGCAGCTCTGTGGCGCTTACTGGAGGTACCTGGTGGGCTAGTTGGACCCAAGGGACCCTCAGGATTCAAGGGGACTTAATCCCCCAACTTACAATGCGGCAGAGGGCCCGTTTTAAGTTGGGGGATTAAGTCCCCTTGAATCCTGAGGGTCCCTGGGGCCCAACTAGCCCAGCAGGTACCTACAGTAAGCACCACAGAGCTGCGTTGCAGAGAGGTGGTCCGAGGCCACGTCCCTTTTTCCACCTCTCTGAAACGAAACTACGGCGAGATGCCAGCCTTTTTTTTACCCCATCCCCAGGGGCATGGCCAGTAATTTTTTTTTAATTTTTATATTTGGAGGGGGGCCGCGTGGCCCCCCTCCTCAGGCCATTTATGGCCCCGGGGACCCCATCCCCGGGGCCGGCCTTTCCTTTTTTAATTTTTTGGGGAGGGAGGCTGCGTGGCACCCCTCCCGGGCCATTTATGGCCCCGGGGGCCCCATCCCCGGGGCCGGCCTGCCTTTTGATTTTTTTTAGGGGAGGGGGGCAGAGTGGCTCCCCTCCCAGGCCACTTCTGGCCCCAGGGACCCCATCCCCCAGGGCCGGCCTTATCTGTTGGAGACCATGGGCGGACCCCAATTTCCCCTCGGTCCCGCCGGATACCCGCCTCCTGCGGGAGCCGGCATTGCTTTTCCACATGGGGAGCTGCTGACATGCAGCTCCCCGTGTGGAAAAGCAATCTGCTTTGGATTTTGGAAGCAAGAGCAGGTTTCCCTGCTCTTTCTTCCAAAATCCAAAGCAGTGTTTGCTATGGCAGGGCAGGAGCCATGCTCCCACACTGCCATAGCAAACAGCAGTGTCCCGGGGGTGGGTACCCCGGGACACTGCAGGAGCTGGATCTGGGGGGGTGGTGGTCCCCAGGGTCATGAAGGGCTCCAGGAGGCAGGCCGCACGGCCCCCCTGCAACTAGTGCACAGCCCCGGGGAGGTGGTGGTCCCCAAGGCTCGGGGGTCCGTAACAGACTGCCTCATTTGCATATTAGTGCCCCAGGGAGGTGGCAGTCCCTGGGGCGTGTGGGGGGGGGCTTGAGCCCCCCCACACAGGTTTGTTTATTTTTTTAAAAGCCCCGGGGTGGCGGTCCCCGGGGCAGCTGGGGGCCATGTGCCCCCACGAATCTTTAAGAGAAGCCCTGGAAAGTGGCGGTCCCTGGGGCTTGGGGGGCCTTGGAGGTCCCCCACACATTAAAAATCAAGCCCCGGGGATGGTGGTTCCCAGGGCTGCGGGTGGGCTGCGTGCCCTCCCGCATACTTTTATTAACATAGCCCCGGGGGTGGCGGTCCACGGGGCAGCCGCGTGCCCCCGCAAATATTTAAGAGAAGGCCCTGGGGGTAGCAGTCCCCAGGGCTTGGGGGACCTTGGAGGCCCCCCACACATTAAAAATCAAGCCCCGGGGGTGACGGTCCCCAGGGCTGCGGGAGGGCCGAGTGCTCTCTAGCATAGTCTTATTATCATAGCTCCGGGCAGGTGGTAGTCCCCGGGGGCCCCCCGTAATTTTCAAATTAGGAATTGGGCAATGCCCCCGGGACCTGGCCCACCCGGGGGCCTCATTTAAATGAAGAACGGGAGCCTGCGGTTCATTTTTTAAAATAATTTCAGCGGGATTCACGACCCTAGCGTGAATTCTGCTGAAATTGAAATGCTCTTTTGGGCCCAGGGGGTCCTTGTGGGACCCCCTGAGCAGGCCTGGGGGGTCAGGGTGTTTCTACCCTGCCCCCTTTTCTTCTATTTCACCTTTGTTTCCTCTTTTTTCTTGTGACTCGGTTCTACCGAGTCACAAGATGGCTGCCAACACTTCCTGGTTTGGAGTGTTGGCAGCCAATCACAGTGAAGCTCGTGCTTGGGAGGGGTCGCGACTCCACCGCATCCCTAGATAGCGAAACTTTTATTTTTTCAAATTTCTCAGGAACTACTGAACGGATTTACACCATTAAAAAAAAAAAGGTCTCTTTCTGAACCAAGCTCTACCTTTTTGCCAAATTTGGTTTAATTCCGTTCAGCAGTTTGAGCTGCAGCTGTGTTCAAAGTTTCCTATGTAAAACTTCATGGGGAAAAAACGATTTGGGACCCCCCTTTTTTCTCGGCCCCCGCTTGGCGAATCACCCCAAAACTTTCAAGACAGGAGCAGACTGGAGCGGGCCACAAGTTTTGACAATTTTGCGAAGATTCATCAACCGGCGCTAAAGTTATTGGGAAAAGAAAAAAACGCTTTTCCTATGGAAACTAGGTCCTGACTATAACTACCTACTGGCGACTGCCAGTAGGTAATATATCGTACCCCCAGTCGCCAGTTCTAGTTAGGACCTAGTTTCCATAGGAAAAGTGTTTTTTGTTTTGCAAATAACTTTGGCACCGCTTGACGAAATATATATATGTATATATATATTCAATGAAAAAACCAAAGGTTTCACACATGTTATAGTTAGCTGGACATTTCACTCGTAAAAAACCATTGAAATTCCCCCGTTATAGTTAGTTCAGCTAACTATAACTCGCGCGCCCGCAATGCACTGCTGATGACGTCACATATTACATCACTCATGACATGGTCAGTGACATCACTCATGACATCACTGATGACATCTCAAATGACATCACTGATGACATCATCCTTGTGATAGAGTGGCAGACCTCCTCTCATCCTAATATAACCTTTGATACACACATTCAAAAATAGAAATTAAAATTTTAAAAACAATGGACATACCAATACCAGTTACAACAACCTCTTCAGTAATTCTAAGATCCACATACACATCCACTCATTCACCAACAGTCCTATACAGTCACTCATACATGTACTCACACATCATATGTACTCATACACCTATACATCCTGTTACACAACGCCACTCATCCATAGAGTTACTCACACACATAGTCACTCATGCTAATAAAGAAAAAAACATACATTTATTTGCATATACAGTTATACACACACCACCACACTTACTTCTACGGAAACTTACACATACTTAGTCTTTTAAACAATCACTTATAGAAACACATACTTATTCATACAGGAACTCTTTCAATCTCTCACTCTCACATATACTCGCTTATATACACCAATAGTCACATATACTAGTTTAAAACATATGTAGTTACTCATAAAGACACTATTGAGACAGTCATTCACTCACTAACACACCCATACACTCACTCATCCACCCATAGAATCCTGCACACATGCTGTCTTCAACACATACAAAGAGTGAGTCATTCATTCATGCACCTATGCACTACGTAATACCCCCACCGAACCATGCAGACACTCAGACTGATACTCATAAAACCAACTAATAACCTATATAGACACCCATGTAGCTACTCACCAACCCATGCAGCCACTTATACACAAAGTGAGAGACTGATACAGATATTTACATATTTAAACATTACTCACTAAGCCATGTATTCACTATGATACACTTAATCAGTCAGTTACACAATCAATTTTTATTAAACAAATCATCCATTTAGACACTTATATACCCATTTATTCTTCCATCGACCTTGAGATATACATATATAAAACATATTTAATTTTCAGAAACACACACATTCACTGGATGATGTCATCAGTGATGTCATCAGTGATGTCATTTGAGATGTCATCAGTGATGTCATGAGTGATGTCACTGACCATGTCATGAGTGATGTAATATGTGACGTCATCAGCAGTGCATTGCGGGCGCGCGAGTTATAGTTAGCTAAACTAACTATAACGGGGGAATTTCAATGGTTTTTTACGAGTGAAATGTCCAGCTAACTATAACATGTGTGAAACCTTTGGTTTTTTCATTGAATTTCTAAGGTTTTTTAAATGCTAATTCCTAACTATAACGTGTGTGAAACCCATGGTTTTTTCTGTGAATTGGCAAGGTTTTTTAAATGCTAATTCCTAACTATAACGTGTGTGAAACCCATGGTTTTTTCAGTGAATTGGCAAGGTTTTTTAAATGCTAATTCCTAACTATAACGTGTGTGAAACCCATGGTTTTTTCAGTGACTTTGCAAGGTTTTTTAAATGCTAATTTTGTTTTTTTTCTTCTATTTTTTTAAACATATTTTTATTTTAATTTTCTATCCTTTTTTTATTGTCTATGGTTAAATTTTTAAAATTCTCTAATATGTTTTTTTAATATATTTTATAAAATAAACATGTAAAATTTATTAGCAATACATTTTTTTTTTTTTTTTAGTACGCGTACCGTAAGCTTACGGTAAGCGTACGGTTTACGCAACGTCCGTAATTTATCTACGCTGTTTGCGCATATTTACGCAATTTGCGTAGCTGCGCGTACACTGCGTGGGCGTGTACGCGTGTACGCTACACGCGCACGTTACGCGGAAGTGTCGGGGAGTGACTGTTAAGCGCATGCGCGCAAGCGCGTGTCTTTTTTACGCGCATGCGTACTTTTTCCGTAAGCGTACCGTAAGCGTACCGTAAGCGTACGGTAGGTCATGTGATCATGAAACACAACTTTTGATTGGTTGAAACTACTTTCAGTTCTAGAACTCTCCTACACCACACCCATTCCCCTCATTTCTGCTTGTGATCCCTTAGGAGAAGGAGCTGGGTTGTCTTTGTGATACGATGGCAGAACAGCAGAGCCCTTCTGAGAGTGAGGCTAGCACTAGCAGCACTACCTTGAGGCAGAGAGCGAGGAAACAAAAGACCTCTTATGTATGGGATTATTTTACTTTTCCTGAAGGCCAGCAAAAGGTAAATGCACCCTTAGTAACTTGTAAGCTGTGTAAGCGTGTACTTTCAAGAGGTAATCCTGACAGGAAGTATTCCTTTGGGAATCATACCATGATGAGACACCTCAAGGATGTACACAAAAGGACACATGCTCGACTTACTGGAGGTAACCCTTCAGTAAGTCAACCAAGCACATCCACAGCAGCTCAGCCTGGACCATCATCTGCAGTGCCGAGTCCTTCTTCTGCAGGTCAGGTGAGCCCTTCATCTGTGGGGGGTGCATCTCCTTTTGCTGGCCCTCAGGAAATTAACCCTCGATTTCTGAGGGTTGATATTCGATGCGCCTCTTGTCATGATCTAATTTGTCATAGGGAGAACAGTGTTTCCCTAGTGAACAACAAAATAGATCAGCACACTTGTCGCAGAGACTAATTTTCCCAATCTTTCTTTCCTCTGTCCCTGCATGAACACAACGGCTCTTTTAAGAGCCAACCTTATCTTTCATCTTTTTTTTATATATGTTTTTAAAAACTTTTTTTTTTTTTTTTTTTTACCGTACGCGTGCGGTGCGCGTAATTTTTTTTTTTTTTTTTTTTAAAAAAACACTAAAAATCAATTATCACATTACAAGGTCCTTGAGAGACTACAATTAAAAATTGAAAATGTGATTGTAGAGAAGTGGAAAAAAGGGACCATGAAATTTTTGACTTACCATACCCACTCAAAAAAATATTTATTAATTTAAATTTAATTTTAATTGCTTTAAAAATGGTTCTAGTTTTCGAAAAAAATTTATCTCAATCTGAAAAAAAAGGAAAAAGTATTAATATTTAATAAAACATTTTATAATACAGTACACATATTTACATATTTTTCTAAAAAAATTTTAAAGAGTCATGGTTTGATATTAGGCAGAAAACGAAATTTCTTTGCCAATTTGAAAGCACACTTATTACTCTTTTTTTTGGCAAGTGAAAATCACTTTTACAGACTGACACATTATGAATCCACTTTTCAGATTTTTTAAAAAGCCCATGTCCAGACTGCTTTTTCAGACCACCACCATGTGTATCCTGGGTGACTGCCTACACTCCAGCAAGGGCAACCAGCCTTAGTGATGCTGAATGTATTTGCATTACAGACTGAAACCTCAAACCCCACTCGCTTGTAAATACTGTGCATGATTATACATGGAAAGCAGCTGGGTGTGTGCTAAGAGTCTGCTTCTGCACCAAAAAATCGCTCCCCCTTTTTCCTACTAATGCAACTGTGAAATCAGCAGAGCAAAACGCAATAAATCTCTGCCTGTAATTCCTATTTGCACACAGAGTCATGTTTTCACATTAGTCACAAAACGAAATTTCTTTGCCAATTTGAAAGCACACTTACTGCTCTTTTTTTTTGGCAAGTGATAATCACTTTTACAGACTGACACATTATGAATCCACTTTTCAGATTTTTTAAAAAGCCCATGTCCAGACTGCTTTTTCAGACCACCACCATGTGTATCCTGGGTGACTGCCTACACTCCAGCAAGGGCAACCAGCCTTAGTGATGCTGAATGTATTTGCATTACAGACTGAAACCTCAAACCCCACTCGCTTGTAAATACTGTGCATGATTATACATGGAAAGGAGCTGGGTGTGTGCTAAGAGTCTGCTTCTGCACCAAAAAAATCGCTCCCCCTTTTTCCTACTAATGCAACTGTGAAATCACCAGAGCAAAACGCAATAAATCTCTGCCTGTAATTCCTATTTGCACACAGAGTCATGTTTTCACATTAGTCACAAAACGAAATTTCTTTGCCAATTTGAAAGCACACTTACTGCTCTTTTTTTTTGGCAAGTGATAATCACTTTTACAGACTGACACATTATGAATCCACTTTTCAGATTTTTTAAAAAGCCCATGTCCAGACTGCTTTTTCAGACCACCACCATGTGTATCCTGGGTGACTGCCTACACTCCAGCAAGGGCAACCAGCCTTAGTGATGCTGAATGTATTTGCATTACTGAGTCCAACCGCAAACCCTTAAACTATTCTTTTTTTATACCAATACACCTTAATTTATCGTGAAAACATAGTCCATATTATTTTACATGTTCCTCACATTTAAATTTCTCCCAAAACAGAAAATAATAAACACAACTTCAACAAAAAGAATTACATTTCTATTATTCATTTCTTAATTTACCATATACATCTCCTCTCAAACTCTAAACTCACCTTTAAAATTAGTTAGTTGGGAAAGAAATGTGGCACTCAAACAGCAGATTATCAGAGCCAGGATCTCTGTTCTCTACACCTCTCTCCTCTCAGCAGAACCAGATAATGGCAAAGTTTCCCTCTATTTTTCCACACATATACATGTAAGTTTCAAATCTCAGTGCTTCCCCCTTTTTTTCAAATGTAATCACACATTTCTATTGGTTGAAAACCAACCCTTTTCCAAAAGTACCCTTCCCCCAACTTGACTTCTGCCTAGTACCCTTCCCCCAACTTGACTTCTGCCTGCTACCATAGCAACAGCTCATGGAACACTGCTGTGTGGAGTCAGGTCAGAAGTTCGCCAAACAATGTTTCAATTCCACAGAGCAAGAGTGCTTGACTTTTCAAACCTAACAGCAAATCCATAGTACTGTTCTTTGGTAACACATTTTTCTGTACCAATACAAAACATGCTTCTATTAATTTACACATACAGCCTAGTTTTTATTCTAGAATGGTATGAAACAGCCAATCAGTTCTTTTTTTTGTTGAAAAAAATATGTATGCCTCCATTTCCAAACTGTCTTTCTTTTCATATTGCCATTCTACTGAAAGACACCTCCTGAGTGCATCCAGTTCTCCTTTGAAGATGTTCACAGTGTGGATTGTAGGGCACAGCTATGTCTTCTGGAGTGAAAAGTTTGCAGAGAAAACAGGTATGGTGAGAGACCTTGCTTTGCCAAATGTAGACATTAAATGGATTGGTCAGAGAGGGTTAAAGTGGCACCAATTGATGCCATTGGTGAAATCCTTCATGCAAATCCAACACCCTGACCTCATAATAGTGCACTGTGGTGGCAATGACCTAGGCACTTTGACTGGGGTAGGTCTGGAAATGCTTATGAAGGACACCTTTGCACAACTGTTTTCACTTTTCCCTAAAACTGCCTTTGTGTTTTCTAACATATGCCAAAGGCAAAAATGGAACTGGTCCAATCATTTCTGTCCGCAGATTGACAAAGCAAGAAAGCACGTCAACAAATCTGTTTCTGCTTTCCTCCGTGACTATGGTATGGGTTCCATTTACCACAACAACTTGCGTTACGACATGCAAGACATTTATAGAGGAGATGGTGTGCACTTCAATGATGAAGGGAACAGAGTCTTCCTCTTGAACCTTAGACTCTGCATCGGTACTTACTTGTAGGTACCACTAAAAAATCACTTAATAAACACAACGGCTCTTTTTAGAGCCCCCTAATATCTAAACACTTAAATCTGAATTTCATTTCTTTTTTTTTTTTACCGTACGCTTACCGTACGCGTACCCCGCGATTTTTTTTTTAAATCAATAAATGTTTTCTTTGTACTTTTCTGTCCTTCTTTGACCCCTTACAAATGTTAGGGGGTCTGTAACTCTCTCCCTTGCCCCCTTTTCAAGATATCACTCTTTTTTACCGGAGTGAAATACACAAAATGGCGGCCGCGCTTCCTGGTTTCGGCCGATTCGAATGTTTACTAAGATCTAACAGCCAATCAGAATCGCGCTCGCGCACGCCACCGTACGCGTACGGTAAGCTTACGGTAAGCGTACCGTAAGCTGGCTCAGATATATATATTGATTTAAAGGCTATTTTCTCAGAATCTACTGAACAGATTTACACCAAACCTACAAAAGGCACTTCCTTGACCTGAGGACTACCTCTCTGCCAAATTTCTAGTAATTCTGTTCAGCCGTTCGGGCTGTAGCCCTGTCTAAAGGTCCTATGGAAAAATGCATGGGAAAAACGCGTTTTGGGACCCCCCTTTTATCTCAGCCCCCGCTTGACGAATCCCCCCGAGACTTTCAGGGTAGGAGCGGAGCGTAGTGCCCCACCTATTTTGAGAAATTTGCGAGGATTCGTCGACCGGCGCCAAAGTTATTCAAAATAGAATGTTGCGGATTTCCTATGGAAACAGGGTCCTAACTATAACTACCTACTGGCGACCGCCAGTAGGTAATATATATACACATATCCTACTGGCCGTCGCCAGTAGGTAGTTATAGTTAGGATGCAGTTTTCACAGGAAGAGCGTTTTTTCATTTGCCAATAACTTTGGGGTTGTCTGATGAATCCTTGCGAAATTTTCAGAACTAACTAGCCACTCACTTCAGCTGCTGTCTTGATAATTCCGGGGTGAATCGTCAAATGGGGGCCCAGAAAAAGGGGGGGGGCCCAAAAAGCATTTTCCTTATGTTAATTTTCATAGGAATTTTAGACAAGGCTACAGCTCGAACTGCTGAACGGAATGACACTAAATTTGGCAGAAAGGTAGATATCGGTCCAGTGAAGTGCCTTTTTGTGATTAAATCTAAATACGTTCAGTAGTTGCAGAGATATTTAAAGACATTTCCAACTGAATATGTAGGTATGCAAGGATCCCTCCCAATCTCTTGCTGAGATCTGACTGGCTGCCAACACTCCAAACCAAGAAGTGTTGGAAGCCATCTTGGGACTAGGCTGGAGCAGAGTCCCAGACAAAATGTAAATAAAACTAAAAAGGGGCAGGGTAGAAATACCCTGATCCCCTAGGCATCTTAGAAGGGACCTGCAGTGCCAAAAAACCTTAAAAAAAAAAAAGTTGGCGGGAGTTACACTGGATCAGCGGAGCCTGCTGGAATGCTGGAAAAACAATTTACAAAACAAATGCGCTGTCTCCTGCACTTTAGTAATCTTGAGCCCTTGGGTGGGCCAGGACCCGGGATAATGCAGAACATATATATGAGGGGGTGCACGGGTACCCCCTCCTGGGCTTTTAAAGCCCTGGGGACCGCCACCTCCCTGGGGCACTCCCTCAGCCCTAGGGACTGCCACCTACCTGGGGCAAATGTATACAATTAAAGTCGGGGGCCGAGCGACCCCCCGCAGCCACAGGGACAATTACCTCCCTGGGGCTGTGTCGTGCAATGCAAGAGCAGTGTGGCCCCCTTCCTGGAACCATCAAGGGCCCTGGGGACCGCCACCCCCAGTGTCTGCTCCTGCTATGTCCCGGAGTGCCCACTACCGGGACTCAGCTGTTTGTTTTGTCTTGACGAGAGCTTTACCGCTCCTGCCAAGCCACATCAAATACTCCGCTTCTAACAAGCTAGAGGATAAAAAATGCACGTATTAGCTAGAAGCGGAGCAGAATTGCTTTCTCAGAGAGGAAGCCGCATGTTCAGCAGCTCCCCCTCTGCAAAAGCAATGCTGCCTCCTGAAGGAGTCGGCAGGGACCTTCAGGCTCCCCCTGCAGTTCCAGTGGAGCAGTGATATCCGGGCCCCGGGGGATGGGGTCCCCGGGGCTGAAATCAGCCCGTGTCCATGGAGGGGGGTACGCAAACCCCCAATTTCCAAAAATATTTTTCAAAAACACCAGCAAGTCACTGAGGCCCGCCCCCTTTCACTACCACTCTTCACTTCCTGGTGCACGACTAGTAGGAGGATGAAGTCCCATTGGTTCCTGAAAGTCCTTGGGATCCAACTACCCCTCCTGTTACCTCCAGTAAGTCCCAAGCAGCTGTACTGCTGAGAGGACACCTGAGGCCACACCCACTTTCTCCAACACTCTGCAAATGGTTGGGGGATGAAGTCCCCTTGGCTGCTGAAGATGTTTGGGGACCAACAAGCCCTCCAATTACCTCCAGTAAGTCCCACACAGCAGGATTCCTGAGAGCTAGTCAGAGGCCCGCCCTCTTTCGCCACCACTCTGCAAACGCGACTACTAGTTAAAAAAAACATAGAAATTCACTTAAAAACAAAGGTCACAGGAACGTTATAGTTAGGAAATAGAACTAAAAAAACATAAAAATTCACTGTAAAAAAAATCAAAGGTCACAGGGACGTTCTAGTTAGACAAAACCAGTGAAAGTCAGCAGTTATAGTTACCTAAGCTACCTATAACTTACGCCGCGCAATGCACTGCTTACGACCTCACATATTACATCACTCATGACATGGTCAGTGACATCCCTGAAGACATCATCCACAGAACCAAGCACACCCCCATAAAACCTCTTGTACACCCATTCATACATCCATCCAAACAACCACTCACATATCAATTCAGACCCATCCCAGTACTCATACACCTACTCACTGCTACATAGAGCCATTCACATCCACCCACTCACTCGTACATCCACTCACACAACCATTCAGTCACCCATACAGCCATTCATACAACCAGTCACTCACCGGTATAGCCATTCACATAGCCACACACTCACCCATACAGCTACTCACACTGCAGTCACTCACACAGCCACTCACTCACCCATACAAGCAATCACATACCCACACCACCACTTACATGCTCATTCACATATTTATTCACTCACACATCCGACCACTCACCCATACAACGATTCACACGCTTACTCACCAATACAGCCACTCACACAGCAACTCACTTAACCAAACACCCATTCAACCAACCACTCACTCACCCTTACTGCCACTTACGCACCAAGTCACTCACTCATAAAGCCATTCAGACACTCACTCACAGTCACTACACACCTACTTACCCACCCATAGAGCCACTTACACCACCACTCACTCACCCCTACAGTCACTGACACCCACATACTCACCAATACAGCCACTCACACAGCATCTCACTCACCCACATAGCTACTCACTCACCCACTTATACACCCATATTACAATTACATTCCCATACACACAAGGATACATGTTAGAAGTTGTATCGCTCAATAGTAGTTCACCTAGCATACTAATTTAATTTTTGTAGTAGGTTGGTATATATGTTTAACACCCAGAAACTCTAAAAACACTTACACCCACTTGATGTTATCAGGGATGTAACTTGAGATGCCATGAGTGATGTTACTGACCACGTCATGAGTGATGTAATATGTGAGGTCATAAGCAGTGCATTGGGGCGTAAGTTATAGCTAGCTTAGGTAACTATAACTGCCGAATTTCACTGGTTTTGTACGAGTGAAATCTGAGACTAACTTTAACGTCCCTCTAATCTAGTTTTTTTCCAGTGAATATTATATATATTTATATATGTCTGCACTCCTCTTACCACACAAAAGCCTAGAGCTAAAGGAGAGGTAGCACAACAACAGGACAGGAGTCAAATGATCGGTTTTATTTCTGATCTTCATCCACCATTTATGCATAACGTGCAGGTTAGGGCCAACGCTTTCAACTGGACTGTAGAGTCCCTTGCACCAAACATTACATTTGAGGTGACAATGTGAAATAGCCCTACCACAGTTTCTTAAAACAATTAAAATATTACACATTACAGCAAATGTGGTCCAAATCCATCCTCATTCTGATGGCTCTATTGAATCCGCAGATTATTTAAAATTGCTTCTAATTTCAAGTGTACATCATTTTTTGTCAAATAACATGAATCAAAAATTAACTAAATTGAACGATTAAAAATTAAGGTTGAGCAAAAGACAACATTTCTGTAGAGTACAAAATTGATTCCCATCTTTTCCAGATAATCAAATTGCTCATAACAAATATAATCATTTACAGTTGTGATTCACCACGGGGCAAGAATTTGAATACAATAGCTAATTCTAAGAGGTCATGTACCAAGGCTACAGTTCAAAATCTTGATAATTGCCTGATACCATAAAGCTATCCAAATAACATTTTATGGACCCATCAATTACAAAATCTCAAAGACATACCATGATTATAATAGCTTCTAAAAATGATAATTGAGAGAATTTCTAGAAAAAGATGATGCCAGATGATTGTTGGTGGATAAGGATGGTTGAATACATGATCCAAACTCATAGGCATTGTTAAACATACTAATTTTACTAAAAAAGCCACTAAAATTCACAATTAATAGTTGACTCAATTAACTATAACATGTGCCCTAGAGTAACTATGACTCGCGCCCCCAATGCATAGTGCTGTCATCAATGATGTCATTTCAGATGTTGCAGTGATTTTATCAAGGATGTCATAGAACGTCATACGTAACGTAATGTGAGGTATTTAGCAGTGCACTGAGGGCGTGAGTTATAGTTACTTTAGAGCACAAGTTAGGAGTTATAGTTTGCCAGTGACCACTTTCCTTCAAATTATGATCTGGTGACACGCGGGCCATGGTTCTCGCCAGGGAACTTAAACAGAAAAATGGTGTGCGCCCTCCTTGTTCTCTTTGGCTCTGGTATTGGTAAGAAAAATAAAGATATTGGACCTGGTTCCCACGGGGATTCCTCCTTCCCCCAAAAAAGGCATTTGGGGACATTGCTCTTTATGTTATTTTTATTTTTTGGGGCGCAGATGGTCTCAGTCCCCAAGTCCTGAAATGGCTGCCAAACAACTATATTGATGTGAGATAGCCAATCAGATCGTCTCTTTTGATGTGTGGTCCTGTCTTACTACTATGGCCTGATAAATCTATAAACTTTGACCACTAATTTCTCCAAAACTTATAAACGATGTACACCAAATCACAAAAAGCATGCTTTCTGGGTAGAGACGTGTTTTTTTGTATAATTTGGTGTAATTCCATTATGCCATTTTTGCTCTAGGGTTGTTCAAATGTCCTATGGGAAATTGCAAAGAGGAAATACATTTTGGGAACTCCCTTTTCTTGGCCCCCTGCTTGACGGATCACCCTCATACTTTCCAGGAAGGAGCCGAGGTAGATAAACCATTGTTTTTGAAGATTTGTAAAACTGTGTCAAAGTTAATAGCAAACCCCAAAAAATAATTTCCTAACTATAACCACACAGTGGTATATATATATATATATATATATATATATATATATATTCACTGACAAAACCATAGGTTTCACACATGTTATAGTTAGCTGGACATTTTACTGATAAAAAACCAATGAAATTCCCCCGTTATAGTTACTGTAGGCAACTATAACTCACGCGACCGTAATCCTCTGCTGATGCTAATACTGTTTTTAGACACTTATTTGCCCATGTCTTCTTCCATTAAATTTTAGCTATACATATATTACAAATATTTTTTTTTCATAAAGACACATATGTCATCAGCAGAGGATTACGGTCGCGTGAGTTTATAGTTGCCTACAGTAACTATAACGGGGGAATTTCATTGGTTTTTTATCAGTAAAATGTCCAGCTAACTATAACATGTGTGAAACCTATGGTTTTTTCAGTGAATTTGCAAGGTTTTTTAAATGCTAATTCCGAACTATAACGTGTGTGAAACCTATGGTTTTTTCAGTGAATTTGTACGTTTTTTTTAAATGCTAAGTTACTTTACGCCATTTGTGGCGTGCGCGCCCACTTAACACAGTTCGTTCCGTGCGCGCACGGTGCGCTTCGCGCACCGTGCGCGCACAGTGAGCACGCGATGCGCTTCGCGCACCGCGTGCCCACGTTACGCTAGATGGGCCATGAACGCACGATGCGCTTCGCGCACCGTGCGCACATGGAGGTCATATGATGAGCATCGTTGTGACAGGTAAAATATAGGTTTTGTTGATCTCTGATGAGCCATGCTCAAAAAGGTGCCCTTCGGGCACCTTGTGCACACGGGGTGGGGAGAATGTGGATATTTTTTTTTTTTTATTATTTCTTACCGTACGCGTACGGTAAGCGTAATCGGCGAAATTTTCGAAAAAATTAAAATTGCCTTTTTTCACTTGGGGGATCGTTGGGGACTCCCTCGACATGGCTAGGTGCTTGGGAGCTGTGTAAACAGCCCCTTTACATGATTTGCACTTTGTTTTTCAACCCCCTGTCAGAGTGCGAGAGAGAAAATGGCGGCCGCCGCTTCCTGGTTTCGACCGATTCGAATGTTTACTAAGATCTAAGGGCCAATCAGAATCGCGCTCGCGCACGCCATCGTACGCGTACGGTAAGCGCACCATACGCTGGCTCAGATATATATATTGATTTAAAGGCTATTTTCTCAGAATCTACTGAACAGATTTACACCAAACCTACAAAAGGCACTTCCTTGACCTGAGGACTACCTCTCTGCCAAATTTCAAGTAATTCTGTTCAGCCGTTCGGGCTGTAGCTGTGTCTAAATGTCCTATGGAAAAATGCATGGGAAAAACGCGTTTTGGGACCCCCCTTTTATCTCAGCCCCCGCTTGACGAATCCCCCCGAGACTTTCAGGGTAGGAGCGGAGCGTAGCGCCCCACCTATTTTGAAAAATGTGCGAGGATTCGTCAACCGGCGCCAAAGTTATTCAAAATAGAATGTTGCGGATTTCCTATGGAAACGTGGTCCTAACTATAACTACCTACTGGCGACCGCCAGTAGGTAATATATATATATATATATTCACTGAAAAAACCATAGGTTTCACACACGTTATAGTTAGGAATTCGCATTTAAAAAACCTTGCAAATTCAATGAAAAAAACCATAGGTTTCACAAATGTTATAGTTAGCTGGACATTTCGCTCGTAAAAAACCAATGAAATTCCCCCGTTATAGTTAGTTCAGCTAACTATAACTCGCGCGCCCGCAATCCACTGCTGATGACGTCACATATTACATCACTCATGACATGGTCCGTGTATTTTTTTTTACCTTACAAGGTCCTTGAGGGAGTACAACGGAAATCAGAAAAGCAGAGAGAGGAGAAGTGAAAAAAAGGGAGCATGAAACTAAATGTGTGATAAATACAGAAATTTCACACTTACCTGACCAACAAAATAACGTATTTATTAATAAATGCTTCATTTAAATTGCTAGAAAAAAAGGTTTATTTTTTCGTTAATTTTTTTTCTCAAACTGAAAAAAAAGAAAAAACTATTAATATTTAATAATACATTTTAGAATACAGTACACATATTTACATATTTTAAAACAATTTTTTGCCCTTTTTTTGCTGTTTTCAGAATATATTGCATTTCACTGAAAATCGTGAAAGCAATTGCATTCATCACTTAACAGCGGGCAAAAAAAAATAACAATCTGAAAGATTGTTTAAAAAAAGCCCAGAATCTCTTCTCACTAAAACATACCTTTATAGAAATGTAACATATTTTTTAAAAATATCATCTAAGAACAATAACTATTTCCACTAAATATCGTCTTAAAATTTTTGTTGCATACCAATGCAATTCTAAAAGAACCAGAGTGACACGAAATACATCTCTGACAACAATTCCTGTGTGCTCACAGACTCATATTGTGATTCTACGCAGAAAAACGAAATTTGCTTGCCAATTTGAAAGCACACTTACTACTGTTTTTTCCTGCAAGTGATAAGTACTCTAACAGTCTGATACATTTTCATTAGTTTTCAGAAACAGAAAACAGCACATGTGCAAACAGCTTTTTGAGACCATGAACATGTATAACCTTGGTGACTGACTACACTCCAGCAAAAGAAATCAGCCTTAGTGATGTTGAATGTATTAGCGTTACTCACTGCTACCTTTAACACCACTCACTTGTGAATACTAAGCATTATTGTACAGGATAAACAGCTGGGTGTGTGCTAAGAGTCTGCTTCTGCAGACTGTGTATTTTCAGTTGCAAGAGACATATGCATGCATGCATCCATAACAGCATAAACATTGTAGTAATGTATGTAAAAGTACATGTGTGGCAAGGTTTAATTGGAGTTTTGTATATGTAGGACCAACCTCACCCATTCCATGTTTAGTAGCAAAATCTACTATATCTATTTCAAATGTGTTAGCATTTGCCTCCCATTTGTGTGATACTGATTTATTCTGAATGGAAACCATCATATTTACAAAAAGCTGCCCCTTTCCTACAAATGCCATTCTTACAGAACCGGACCATCACTATTAAAATCTCTGACAAAAATTCCTGTCTGCACACACACTCATGGTTTGATTCTAGGCACAAAACAGTATTCCTCAGTGATACCAGTACACCTTAACTTATGGTGAAAACACACTCCATAATATTTTACTAGTTCAAGACAGTTAAATATCTCCCAAACCACAAAATGTAAAACATAACTTTTAAAGAAGAATGTCAATTCTAATATTTATATCAAAAATCACCACATACATCCTCTCTAAAACTCATATCTCACCTTTAAAATTAGTTAGTTGAGAAAGAAATGTGGCACTCAAACAGCAGACTATCAGAGTCAGATTATCAGAGCTCTACACCTCTCTCCTCTCTGCAGAACCAGTAAATGGCAATGTTTCCCTCTCTTTTTTCACACATATACATGTTAATTACAAATCTCAGTGCTTCCCACATTTTTTCAAATGAACTCACACATTTCTATTGGTTGAAAACTTCAACCCTTTTCCAAATGAACCCTTCCCCCAACTTGACTTCTGCCTGCTACCATAGCAACAGCTCATGGAACACTGCTCTGAGCAGAGAGGTCAGAAGTTCAGCACACAATGTTTCAAATCCAAAGAGCAAGATTGCTTGACTTTTCAAACCTAACAGCAAATCCAAAGTAATGTTCTGTGGGTACACATTTTTCTGAACCAATACTAAAAATGCTTTTAAAAATGTAAACATACACCCTAGTTTTAACTGTAAAATGGTTTGAATCAGCCAATGAGTTATTTTTATTAAAAAAGGTATGTATGCCTCCATTTTACAACTGTCTTTCATTTCATATTGCCATTCTACTGAAAGACACCTTCTGAGTGCATCCAGATCTCCTTGAAAGATGTTCACAGTGTGGATTGTAGGTCACAGCTATGTCTTCTGGAGTGAAAAGTATGTAGAAAAAAGAGGTATGGTGAGAGATCTTGCTTTGCCAAATGTAGACATTAAATGGATTGGTCAGAGAGGGTTAAAGTGGCACCAATTAATGGCTTTTGGTGAAAACCTTTCGACATCTCCCACAGCCTAACCTTATTATTGTGCACTGTGGTGGAAATGACCTAGGCACTTTAACTGGGGTAGGTCTGGAAATGCTTATTAAGGACACCTTTGTGCAATTGATGTCGCTTTTTCCTCAATCTGCCTTTGTATATTCTAACATATGCCAAAGGCAAAAGTGGAACTGGTCCAACCAATTTTGTCCGCAGATTGACAAAGCAAGAAAGCACGTCAACAAATCTATTTCTGCTTTCCTCAGAGACTATGGTATGGGTTCTATATACCACAACAACTTGCGTTACAACATGCAAGGCATTTATAGAGGAGACGGTGTACATTTCACTGATGAAGGCAACGGAGTCTTCCTCTTGAACTTTAGACTCTACATCGGTACTTACTTGTAAGTACCACAAAAAAACACAAAAAAGCACTTCATAAACACAACGGCTCTTTTTAGAGCCCCCTAATATCTTACACTTAAATTTAATTTTTTTTCCTATTTTTTTTATCGTTTTTTTTTTCTGCCGTACGCGTACGGTAAGTGCACCCCGCGATTTAAAAAAAAAAAAAATGATTTCATACTTTTGTGACCGTGTTGGACCCCCTGACAAACGCTAGGGGGTCTGCAACTCTCTTTGTTGCCCCCCTTTCACGTTCTCCACCTTTGTTTATCAGTGTGAGACACACAAAATGGCGGCCGACACTTCCTGATTTCGACCGATTCGAACGTTTACAGTCATGTAACCACCAATCAGAATTAAGCTCGCGCACGGCACCGTACGCGTACGGTAAGCTTACCGTACGCGCTCGGAGCGCGCTTATAGATATATATATTGATTTAAATGCTATTGTCTCAGCAAATACTCTACACATTTACACCAGACCTTCAAAAGGCACATCCCTGACCTGAGGACTACCTCTCTGCCCAATTTCAAGTACTTCTGTTCAGCCGTTCGAGCTGTAGCTTGGACTAAAGGTCCTATGGGAAAATGCATGGGGAAAACACGTTTTGGGACCCCCCTTTTTCTCAGCCCCCGCTTGACGAATCCCCTCGAGACTTTCAGGATAGGAGCGGAGCAGAGCGCCCCACCTATTTTGAAAATTTCTCCAGGATTCGTCAATCGGCGCCAAAGTTATTCAAAATAGAATGTTGCGGATTTCCTATGGAAACACGGTCCTAACTATAACTATCTACTGGCGACACACACACACACACACACACACACACAAATACATACACACTTGTATACAAATATATATAAACCTTCGAAGACTGGGGCATTGAGCTCTGGATCCCCCACCCACAAAAATACCCACACATACTACTAAAGGAAGACCCGGCTAGGCCTCACCTAAGTGTGCCGAGAAGGACGTGTGGAGCAACACATGACTGAACACCTGGCACTCAAAAGCCGAAAACTACATCAAAATATTATGCACAAATAACCAACGACTGGTGAGATGCAAGTCAAACTCCACAGATCACTTCATCAGTAGGAGCTGCTGGGGGGTCCCTCACCAAGAGCAGCCAGTGTCCTGTTCCTAGTAGTAACTCCCCAAATCCACCCCAGGGCTCATCTGTGTCAGCAGACCCCAAACTGACCATCACTTCTTAGTACATGGCTGGGCTCAAGTAATACTCTCATCCAAATCTCCGGTGGCTTACTTGAACAAAAGTGACATTATATGCCAACAGGAGACCTGGGCTCTAAGTCCATCGGTTCTCTATGGCTACTTCGAGCTTTTCCAACAGGCAACCAGGCCCAACCCTTTTGGACGCCCATCAGGGGGCCTCTCAATCTTCATTGAACACTCCTGCAAGAACACGGCTACACCTCTCCACCCAAACATCCCAGCTAGGCAAGTTGTTCTAATTTCAAGGGGCCTCAAATCAAACAAAGGACCTCCCCATACTCTTGATAAATTGCTATCATAACATAATGAAAACACCAAAACTACCTGCAACAGTACTCTTGATCAAGAGCTTGGAAGATCTTCTGTCAGAGTTTGCCTCTCTCGAAGTTCTGCTACTAGGTGATTTTAATATCAGGGGCTTGTGAATCACCGATAACTTAGCTCCCAAAACCAAAGAACAGGAAACTGTGAATACCCTACTATCTAACTGTAATCTATGCTCAGCAAAATAAATCCTACAGTTTCAAGATCCCAGTGCACAACTTTCCACAACATTCAAGAACATCTCAAACATAGACTACATCTTTCTATCAGCCTCCCTGTCAAGTCGTGTAGTCAAACTGGAGATCCCCATCTGTACAGAAAGCGACCACAACCCCCTGACTGCAACACTGGACCTACAAATTCCAACAGCCACCACAGTCACAGACGTGGGGCACTCGACTCGGTCCAAATCTTACACTCTAGTCAGAAGAATTAAATGGGACGCCTCAGGCTCCTCCTAAGTGGGCAAATGGCTCAAAGACGCAACCTTGAATTTCACTAACAACCCCCCTGTGAACTACCAACACAGATGGGACGATTTGATAACCAAATTAAGAGACCTGCTAACAGGACCCGGTGCCCCTCACCTACATACCAGGAACCCTCTGTAGAAACCCAACAATAGGGCCATTGTCAAAGCACTCCTTCGCACAAGCTAAATCCTACCGCACGGTCCCTTAAAAAATTGGCCATTCTATGCAAACTGTACTAAAAATTAACATGGGAAGCCAAGAAACTTAACGAACAGGAGGAATGAATTAAAATATACTGCATGCTAAAAGAGAAAAGCTCGGGCCACTTCTGGAATCACATAAAAAAACTTCGATCCTCCAACAGTTGTAGGGGGAACGCGGTCCCAGAGGAAGCCTGGATACGGTATGTCAATATACAATACCGCAGCAAAAGCCCAGGCCCTATCGATGTTTCTAGCAGAGGGACAAACAACAACACGCCGATAGGAACCCATGCTCAGACCACACGGGCAAGGGATGCAGATTAATGAAAAAATTTAAAACGACGGAGCCCCTTGCCCCAATGGCCTCTCAGCTATCACATTCACATGTGGACTGGAAGACTAGGCTAAGTTGCTAACCCCTCTCTTTAACCAGGTCTACATTGCAGCACAGATCCCTGACTCGTGGAGACGCTCGAACTTATGCCCAATGTTCAAAAAATGGGATCCTACGCTTCCTTACAACTACTAGATCTAGAGGCCAAGGTCTACGCTCGGCGTGTCCTCATCTCGCTGTAAGAGTGGGTTCCGGAAAAAAACAACCTACCCACTGGGTTCCGCATAGCCGCCTCAACATTCGACAACATTACTGCCCTAGCCATCCTGAGTCATCAAGCAGCCCCAAAAGGTCGACTTCCTCTTTACTGTTGTTTTTTCGACTACAGTGCTGCATTTGATAAAGTGGTCCGCAATACTCTATGGCGGAAATTAGAAGCCTGGGGGATCCTCGGGGACCTACTTTGAGCGCTCATCGCCCTGCACAAGAATACATGGGTACGAGTGAGTACTGGCCATTTGACTGTTTCTACAAAAATCACCACCTCAGACGGCCTGAAGCAAGGATGCGTTATCGCTACCCTCTGGTTCAACCTCTACACAGCCGACCTCGGCAGATTTTAGGAGCACAGCAGCATGCTCCCTCCACAACTGGGCCGCTCAAAATTGCACATCTTACAATATTCTGACAAAATCGTCATAATGGACCACACCAAATCCAGACTCCAACGTGCCCTGAGCAGGCTTGTCGAACATAACAAAGCCAACTCTCTCAAAATTAATCAGGACAAGACCAAGGTCCTGATCTTCGAGCGCTGTTGAAAAAAAGAAATTTTTAACCTGGAGTATTGGAGCTGCCAAGATCAAAATGACACCCAAGTACAACTATCTGGGGAGTATGGTTTAGTGAGTCTTCTAGACCATTAGTCCATCTAGCCACCAGAAAAAGAGAGACGGAGCTATAACACAGCCTGACAAGCCTTAACCTGACCCTACGCAGAGCCTCAGCCGACCCTATACTGAAGGTCATAGAATCCACTCTTCTTCCGGTCCTACATTACAGGCATCAGACCTTCCCAGATGCGAGTGCGGCCAGCCTAAACAACGCCCAATGTAGGACTTACAAACAAGTCCTACGACTTCCCAAATATATACGCAAGGCAAGATTACGACTCGAGCTGGGGCTTCTGAGACAATCACTTACATGCGAGGCGAATACCCTGAAATTCTATAGAAGGGTATTAAAAGCCCCGGATAACACCCTTTAAGCCCGCCTAAAATAAACCTTTGAGAGCCTTGGGAACCCATGGAGCCAACAAATTCAAAAGGCCACAAAATCTCTACAGATCGAAGAAACAGCGCTAACATTGGATTCCATCCCCTAGGTAGCCTGGAAAAGGGTTATAAACAAGCAGGTGAGACTAATTTCATACCAGCAGGACATTCGGTCCCTAAAAACCTCAACTATTTTATCTGCCTTGAATGATTCTTATTTACCAGGGACGCCTCAACAATACCTCTCAGACAGCCTAAACCAATCGGCCCGTAGGAATATCATGTTTATGCGCCTCCTAGGTCTGCAAATCACCAACCTTAACCAATGGGCCCCATGTGGAGAGGAGGGGGCCTGCAGACTATGCAACTATAAGACTGAATCATGGCTCCACCTCATGTGCTGCTGTCATTCCCTTGATGCCCCCAGGAGATCTCTTCTGAAGCCACTCTACTTAAAAAGGGACATCCAATCATGCCAGGAGGCGTCAGCACTATGTTTCTCCCAAAAAGACACTCAAACTCTAGCGAGGTGTGGCAAATATGTACAGAACCTGGAAGACCTACTATTCCCTCGCCCAGCCCTTCCCAAATCCGCTACTGCTGTCCAAAAAATTATAACTTACTATGTCATGGCAGGCCCCAGAGTTTTACCGATACACTAAAACCATTTAGATGGGTTTACCAATTTCTACATCCCATACATTTATCTTCCTTACCGTATGTCCATGGGGATTGGGCCACCACTAACCTTCACACTGCTTACCCACTCCTTGCACTAATCTATTTTCATTAAAGTGCACCTTGAACTTCTATGCAAGAAACCATTTTGACAAAATGAGTTACCAGCTGTTGGTCGAGCAAACCATTTCCACACGGGCCAGTCTGGCCAATACAGAAGTAACGGCAGGGTACTACCTCCTTTAAGTCTGGATCGACAGTATGCTCTGTATATGGCCAAGGAATCCCAGTCACCGATTCGGATCAACCCCTGATCAGGTCCTACTCGACCGTCAGCCTCGCACGTAGCACCCCCTGCCACAAACTTGCATTTGCCATTCTTTCTCCAAGGGGTGGACTCGATACCGCTCAAAGCCTCACACTGACACTTAGAAAAGAAAAAGAGGACTACTAGCTGCTGGTGTAAATTATGCTTTAACACTCATATCTATGGTTTTACCCTTAGCAAGTACATTACGTAAGACTTTCTTTTACAAGAGACAATTTTATCCTAATATATGTGCAATACAGTACTACTAAAGTACTCAAGGTTATATTGTTGGTGTTATTATTGCAATGGTTTTAAGTATAACTGCGCAAATAAATAAATTGTCAATTGTGTTAATATATATTAATATATACCCAATCCCGGCAACTGCCCATTATCCTTCCGACTAGTCAGACACAGACAACACAGGAAGATGGGACACACAAAGTATGCAGATTTTGTCCAGTCACAATCCTTTATTCAATTGTCATCTTTTTCTTTTTCAGCAACATCCTTCAACTGTGTTATAGAGTCAGTGTAGAGAGTGTAATTTTTAAAGGGTAACAGCATTCCTTCCCACCACCTAATTAATATCAAATATAGATTTCCAAGGAATTTGACAGCATTATTAATTTATCCTTTCGTGAGCACATTTAACTATTTCAAATAGGTTCTTTGGTCAGCTCATTATGACTTTCCAGGCATTAATAATTGCAAAGTAGATAATTATGTAAATCAACATACATACATGGGCATACAAATTGCAACAAAACTAAATCCTTCTCACAATTCTTATTTTCCCATATCAAAGGCTTATTGACCTTCGAGTTTAACCTTCAGCCGCATATAGGATAAACATAGTCCCTGACTTGAGTCTTACTTCATTAACAACATTGTCATCCGGGCGGGGGCAAGAATATTTCTCAAATCGGGTTTAAAAATGATCACTTTTAATAAATATGTAACTAAAGCATGTAGTGATATCACACTGTAATTTACAATGAGCACAATTTTCCATTGAAATATCCACAAAATTCCCATAAGACATGCGGGTTTACTGATAAAACTATATAATGTATATACAATGTTTGGAAATCAAACTTCTGTGAATATTTGCCGTTTGCACATCACCTAGTAAAGTGTCATGATTAGTTTTGCCCTTATTTTTATTTTGTTAGCCTTACACTTCTGAATTACAAAATAATGTGCTTTCATAATTCCCGATATATTTTGAAATGTTGGTACTATTTATTTACAAGCTATTTAAATGTTGTGTGTTAGAAAAACAACTGACATCCAACAGCCTTTTGCTTCGCAATGATTGCTAGAAAACTCACTTTACAAATAGTAAGAGAGAAAAGTAAACACCATTTTCCAGGATAAGATAAGCAGCAATATGTAAAAAGAGAAACTGACATTTGACCTTTGTACGTGAACACACAGCAAATGTGTCAAGATAAAGAAAAGATTACAAAGCATCTTTATTGCTCATCCCCTTACTGAATGAACAGAACACCTGTTTCTTTCCAGCTCAAGTTCAATCGCCAGAGGTCGTTAAAATAGCTGGACCTGATAAAAGCGGGTTGCCATATTGAGTGGGTGAGTAGATTTTTTGAAGTCTGTACTACCTATGTGAAGTTCACTGGATGTTTTGTGCAAGTGGTTACTAGAACAATTTGCTAGGTTTTTGAGTAAAACATTCAAATCTAGCTTCATGTGGGATATGAAATAATGTTTGAAAGGAAAATTGAGGAAAATGCACTGCTCATTTAGTTAAGTGGAAGAAATGTAAGAGAATTAACTGTAGCACTTTCAGATTCAAGGTTTAGACCATTATTTTGCACGAAAGTACATGATACCAATAGAATGTAATAACCTGGCTGATAATAGTACTAGTTTCTTTCAACTTTGGCTGAAGATCATGAATTTTTTATTTAAGAGAATTAAAAGAGCAAATTGTTCTCCATCAGAGATTCCAATTGAAGTGCACCTGCCCGTAAGCGATTGCAAAATTAAAGTTGCTCAGTATTCCTGAACTGTGCAGCAATTGCTCTTGGATGTGACACAGTGGGCGCAGATCCCGCGTTGGGCCACTGGAGTTGATTGTTGAGGCGGGCATCAATTCTTGGAATGCTGATGCACGTTGCAATCAAGGACACAGACACATTATCTGGGAAAAAGTGACGCTTTTTACTCCGGGGTCATATCCACTGACCCCGGAGTATATCCACTGGTCACTCACTCTTGTTCGGTCACTGTTTAGGAGAAGCCTTACAGACTCAGAGAAGAAAGGTGCAAGTGAACATATGTAATGTGAATGCTACTACATATGCTTAAGAAATCATCTTCCGCAATTCGGATGGATAGGTTTTTGCCAATGCCGGCACAATAAAAATTATAGCATTTGTAAATTAACGTTTGTAATGGTTTCTGTATTTTCTCTTTTAAGGAAGACAGCAATTAACAACGATTGAACTGTGGCAACGATTTACATCATTACCTCTCCCCACCATAGTCTGCATTTTATAAGAACATAAGTGTACAATGGTTATCGAGACTAGAAAACCCCAGTTAAATGTTATTGGGCCTGTGCCAGGCTAACCTAGGGGAAAAGGGGCACTTAAGACCAAAGAGCATGCCCATTTCACTCTCACCCCGCCCAACACAAGTCAGAGGAAGGTTAAAACAAAGGGGGTAACAAGCAGAAATTGAGACCCGATGGTTCTGTAATGAGCTGCTTTAGAGGAATACTTCATATTTAAAACATCATCTCTCCTTTTCTCCCTTGAGAGACCTTTTCACTTGTTTATTTTGTCATGGCTACTTGGAGGCACACAGACAAACAATCGCAAAATATTTCTGCTATGATGGAAAGTGGGGAATAGTGGAAATCAATGTTCAATGGTTGGCGGCCCTATCTTGGAGGACTGGATTTAGAGAGGTGTATTAGAATAGCACGAAATGATATCTCTCTGTGCATTTGTATTATTTTACAGGGGAAATAAGGCATTTGATTAGAGCCCTAAATGTATCTGTTAAAATACCCAGCGGCCCAGCCCTCTTTAGCAACACAATCCTAACCTATATTTGCTGTAAGTGTAAATATTGAATACCCTTTTCTTTTTGGAAAGCACCTTTTTTCTCTTGGAGGAGTGGAGCAGGGAAACCGCTAATATGTTCACTTCACACAGGTACTTGCACCCCATCTCGCATTCCAGAAACAGATTACTACATTTAAATGTACTAATTTTGATTCTGGAGCGTGAAATCTTGACTTCCAAGATCAGCATTTTGAGTGGTAGCCTGCAAATTGCTCTATCTCCCCTGCATCTATTTATAAATATGAGTAATGTGAAAACTAACTATACAATGTATGTTCTAATAATGCCCCAATAACACGTTGCTATCACCCTCACCTCCTCGTCACCTTCTGGTTTGTGTGCTCTGATTTCAATTGGACACTTGCAAACTATACTGTTATGCATACAGCCCACATTTGAAATGGCCTTGCATGCATAAAAATGCTATATGCTTCTTCTTAGGGTTGCGATCACATTTAACGTAACATTTTTAAAAATTCTAGGGTTTGATTTGTTCCCACCCAACTGCACAGTGAGTGCATTAACCAAACTACTGTCACTGTATCATATGACCAAAAGGTCGAAGTGGGCAGGATCAATTTGAAATAATGCTGCCCAGCTTTTTTTAACTTTACATAAACACTTTCCATATTTTTTGTGTTAAAAAAAACAATTGGGTGGCTAGTGCCAAGCTTGAATTGACTCGGGCTGAAAGGGCAGTGTAAAAAACAGGGCTCTTTGCAGATGGGTCCCCCTTCTTGCTCCTATTTGAACTACTAGATTCTGTTTTTTGACTCTTGACAGTGCCTGCACTCTGGCACTGGTGCCTGCTAACCAGGCCCCAGTGCTAGTGGTCTTTCCCCAAAACTGTTGTGTATGAATTGGTAACCCCAATTGGCAAAGACTTTGCCCCCTTATAAGTCCCTGATATATGGTAAGAGGTGTACCCAAGAATATGTGGTAAAGGGGTCCCCAGAGCTGCAGCGTGGTTATGTGCCACTCTAGGTGACCCACACAAACTACTGACGCAAGGCCTGCGATTGCAGACTGCAGGAGCAGCGCCAACTGCTCAATCTCAACTGTGCCTTCACAATGTGTGGCACAGTCAAATGCACTGCTTTTAAGTATATGTCCGTCGCCGCTAGTGAAGGCCACCTGTGCCCAGGAGGCAGGGTGCAGTATATTAAGAGTGTAGACATGTAAGTGCAAGCTTAAGTCTCTGTAATGTCTTTTCCATTAAAGTACCCTATAAGTGATAGGCGGTCCACAGGATAACATGAGACTGTCACCCAGGCAGACTCTGGTTACTAGGTCCATTATTGTACCACCTAGATATGTCATGTTTGGTATCAAACAATGTGTCTTCTCACCCCTGACATGATTCTCGTACCCTGGGTAATGTAGTATGCACCCAGGTGGCACCTTAGAGGTTGCCCACATGGTTGCTCCAGCCTCACTGTGCTCTGGCTGACCAGTCCATACCTGCTGCCACCAAGACAGGATTTCCACCTCCTGCCAGGCAGTTTGATCACTCCTAGGAGTCAAGAACAAAGGTCACACCTCCCTCCTCCCCAGCAGGCTAGTGAAGTTACACATCAGAAGGGTGCGCTTCAAAGGCTGCACTTCCTCTGATATGCATCTGGGCTGTCCCCCTGAGGAGGACACAGCCCTCCTCTTGCCCAAGGTGCGCTTGCATATGGGCAAAGCGGGAAATTAGGTATGCAGGAGGTGTACACCGCCAGGAAGGTAGACCACACCTCCAGGGGGAGCAGCCTAATCTGTACACCTAAAACAGAACCCTGCCATCTTTAGGAGGGCTGAAATAAAGAGTTCTGGGTAGAAAAGGTGACCTACACCCCCAGATGTTGTCACCTCAGGGTCAGATTAGCTGCAGGGACTAGCTGCCCATTGGCTACTAGGTCTCACACCCCTAATCTAGGATTTAAGGGACCCCCCTGACACCAGAACCTTAGACCAGAACAGCTTATTCAAAGGACCATGAGGAGACCTGTGTCGCCGACAACAGGGCTTTGCCCACACCACAAAACAAAAGAGGGATACTTTGCCCCTGAGGCGACTGACTTGGAACTGAGTGAATGACCCTAGCCGTTGGCTAAAACTCAACACTCCAGAAGAGATGGACCCTTGTGGAAGCCAGAAGCACCCTCTGTGGCCCCTGGACTAGTGGCACTAGTCCCCTGCAAACTGCAGGTAAAAACCCTCGCTGGATCCAAATATTCGCTAGCAATTGAGCCCTCCAAGGATTGCCCAAATCCAGGTGGTTCAGTGTATTGTGAGAGCTGTAGTCTCGCCAGCCCGGAGGTTTCAGCCCACTACATTACTCCCCCAGTTCCAGAAGCTATTCATTGTGCTTACCACTACCAAGGCTTGTTGGTCACCAATCCATGAACCGAACCCCACACTTGATGCTGCATCTACAGAGAACACCGTGCAACCATCATCCAATGTCAGTAGCTGTGCACTGGTTGTGTTTTTTCATTTTGTTTCTTGCAGCACCGTGTAAGTGGTTAAAAACAGCAGCACCCGCAGCTCCTGTTCAGCACCAAGCATAGCCAGAAAATGTCTGAACCCAGACCCCACAGGCAAGGTAAAATTGATCTGACTGTTGTGGCCTGGTCCTGGGGCCTGCATGACCTTAACCCTGCAAGGGTTCCAAGTAAATGAACCTGCAAGTGATCGATTGTCACTAGTGGTTTTTGCAATTGACCGCAATGTTATTTAGTCTATGTATTTTACTGCACTGATTCTATATTGCTTCAAAAATCTATAACTCCGGTTATATGTATGCTATTCCATTAGTTTTTATGTTTTAACTGAAGATTAAAATACAGTCTATTTTTGGGTCGAGCCTATGTGCGCAGTATGCTCTAGCGCATGCACTCTCGCTCGCGAGACACTGTTGTGTTCAGTATGGGGCTTAGATCTCACCCCTTGATACCGTTCGCTGGCCCCTTTGTCACTCTTCTTTACTATCTCCAACTTGGCCAGTATGTGCTTTGGCGTCACTTTCTGTTTCATTTGAAGCGCACGGCCCAACTACAGATTAGATTTAATTAGTGTCCCTCTGCTAATACTGCTCTGATTCAGGTACTGTTTGTTCGTCTTTCTTTATTTACCTCCTCCCCTGCCTGTTTTTCCTGTTTCTTTCAGTTATTAGTGTTTCTTTATTTGTGTTGTTTTTTTTTTTACACTTTATATAGCGCAAACTGGGCACATTGTGCAAAGTAAACTGGTGTTTTACATGTGCATGTTACACAATTCTTTTGTATTTAAGGCAGGGGGAGATTAAGCGATTTGACCAGAATCAAAGAACGTTGAGCCGATGCTGAGATTCAAACCGGGTTCCCTGTTCCAAAGTCATCAGTTCTGTCCATTACGCCACATCCAATCCAATTAACTACGCATCTTTACTGATGCCGTGGCACGATTTAAATGGTATTCTTGATGTCCATGTATACGAATCTCAGTGCTGTCTCCATAGCTGCCAAGCTTTCAGCTAGCTTATGTGAGACGTTTTACTTTATTTCAGTGTGCTTAGGTGCGGCATTTCAATGACCGAGGAGTGACACTTTGGGTAACATTTTATTGTGAGTGGAATATACAACTTATGGCCATGCAGTACGATTAATGTTAGAACTCTTCCTTTTCTGCAGCCAAATGCAATTCACCTGAAGAATTTTTTGAGGGGTATGAAATTAACAATGTTGAGCAGAGCATCCCTCAATTCCGTGCATACTTTGCCAGTACAACCTGTTCCAGTTGAATACAGGTGATGATGAATACATGGACATATCGGAACTAAGCTCGACGCAGGACACAAAGCTGTCCGTCTGCTTTTTAGGTCTCGCCTAGCGAATGCAGCGCATGTGCTGCTTCGACTTGGCGAGACTATTGTTGTGGGTTTGGTGTGCAAAGGGAGACAAACCATGTGCGCGCACAGACAGGCGATGTGCACGCGCATGGCGTCTCCTCGCTGCGCTCACACGCTCCCACCGCGCGCTCACACGCTCCCACCGCGTGCTGGTGCACGGCGTGATCACATGTCCTGCTCCCTTGTTACTAAAATGGTGTGGTTATCAGATGTAATGTAATGTACACTGCTGACAATTATTGAAATATCTTCTGTTTATTGTACGTGCACAATATCATGTGTCTTTGTAAGAATTACACAATTGAAATGCCTTCTGAAGCTCATGCTTGTTTTTCTTCGTACCGTTATCACCCATTTGTTAGCGAATGTAGCGACTCTCCGGAGATGCATGCAGGCCCCTCTTTGACGTGGAAAACTTTCTGCACACTTTTTTTTGTCAAAGTCTTTGTTGCATGTGAGACAATAACACATTTGCTTGAGGCACGTAGCCGGTATCCTACGCCAACTCCCCGCTTCCTACAGCTACCATTGCAGATTTCCTTGCACACTTGTAACTTGACTAGTGTACCACCTTCATCTTCCTCTTTAAGAACTCCATAAAATGTCAGTGTTTAGTGACCAACCTTCATATTTACCTCGTTAAACAATCATTGGCAAAGCCAATAAGCCTCAACTTTAAAATGCAAGTTCCAAGCTATTGGCAAGGTCAATGCTTGTGCGTAAAGCCTTAAAACAAAAATGTAACAAAAATTTCAGAATACCATAGGAAAAGTAATCGCATTTAAAGTATTTCAAAACTGTACATTGAATTCAAGATTCTTAATATTTATAAATATCCTGCTTTATTTTTCAAATACTTTTCACCCAGGAAACTCTGAAAGTGATTAACAAATTAAAACGACGTGTATAAAATGCAAAGGAACATGCCTACCAAGGCTAATTTACTTTTTACAGACTCTGAACTGAAACATGCTCCAACCATTTGTTCCTGTGCATTAAGCTCTGAGAGCAGACTCATGGGCCTCCAGAGGAAGAGATAGCACATTTTTAGTCATGCTAAGTACACCTTATGCCTCAAATGCCATCTTAGTGATTACAGCAGCTAGCCCATCCCCAGCATCAAAAAAGCCTTTTGTCTGCAAGAGCCTGTGGTTTCATGCCATATGCAGAATGCAGAAGATGAAACAAAAGGCAACCTCTAAAGTCTGCTCTTTAATCCTACACCAGTAAAAATGTACAGAGTGTTGTGCTTTTACAGACAAGCTGGCAGGGGGAAGCAACACTGGGAGCGCACAGGGTGCAGCACATGAGGGAGAATCAGAAAACACATGCACTCTTATGGAGTGTTGAGTGAAAAAGTAGCTCCCTGATTGTGAGTGGTGAAAGAATACATGTCACCTAATATAAAGGAATATTAAGAGGCTCTGCTCTAGGGGAGGGACAAACGCAAGAGGTGGAAGGAAGTCCAGCAAACAAAGTAAGCAAATGAAAGTGACAAGGAAGCCACCAATCGTAGGTTTTGGGCAGGGTCATTTTTTCCTATTAAAGGTTATCAGGAAAATCATCCCTTACCTTTCCCAGACTGCTAAACAAACCCTCATCCAGTCCCTATTTAGCATCTGACTTGATTACTGCAACCCACTGTTCATTGGCCTTTATGAAGTTGCTTTGTACAAACTTTTAACTGATCCAAAACATGGCAGTGTGCCTTTTCAATTGCAATCTTCAATTGCAGAAGGTCCTCCCAAACTTCTGCACTCCTCCCCTCAAAGCTCTCCATTGGCTTTCTGTCTGCAAGCAGGCCACTTTCATAGCCCTCTGTCACAAAGTGCTTCAGTACCCCTCCCACAATACCTTCTATTCTATTTTTAAGGAATACACTCACTCTAGAGCCCTCTTCTCCAGCAGTTACTATTCTGTCATAATTCCCAGAATCAATAAATTGCGCTCGGGCAGTCAAGCCTTTGCATTTGTGTAAGATTATTACTTGTGGAGGATGACTACCCACCTCAAGGAACAATCTCAACCTTTAGCAGGATGAACCCTCAAAGTCACTAAAGTAACCTGAGTTCATCCCCCTGGTAGCTATGGCAGAGAAAGTCCAGCTTAACTTAGGTCAATGTGTAAAGTACTCCTACAGTACCAAAACAGTAATAATGTCAAAGCCAAATTAGAAAAATAGAGTACACATTAGTGAACAAAATGACACCAATGTAACCAAAATCCAACAGGAGAACCTTGCATAGAAATGTTTAACGATTTAATTAGGAATAGCTGCAAGAAGCAAAACAAGCATTTGCAATGCAATAGATCGCACATTTACGCGAGTTTGAGCTATTGACATTGCAAATGACAATGCCTTTTATTTTTGTTTTTAAAATATAAATAAAAGGCATGGTCATTTGCAATGTCAATAGCTCAAACTCGCATAAATGCGAGACCTATTGCATTGCAAATGCTTGTTTCTTGCTGTCTCAGCTTAACTTTATTAATGCATTTATATCTCGCTGGCTCCCACTAGTGTGGGAGCATACTATTACTCGCGATTACTCTCTCTCAGAAAGCAGGCAGGTACATTTATATGTGGATGGGAGTCTGTTGGTTGATGAAGCCTGTCAAAGATAAACAAAGGGGAAGAACGGAGGGCAGCTATAGTAACAGAGCTTGGCCCTCTGGGTCCTGGCAGCTCACACAGTGATAGCATAGCCCTACAGCATTTCCAAGTCATCAGCATAGCTTCCCCTTTCTTCCTCCTGACGTTTCTCACACGTTGGTCGGGCATGTGAGAAGAACTAAGAAACTACATTTTTCAAGAGGTTATCTAGGCTGTATTCAAGCTACTGTATGGCCTGATGCTAGCCAATAAAGTAACTAAACATCACAAATCTCTCAAGCTTCCCAGGCCCATATACGAGTAGCTCACCCAGATCAGTACGTTTTTTGCATTCTGGTATTTGGAGTCCTGTGTATCACATTATCAACCCAGGACTTCCTGTACAATTATGCAAGCAAAGAACCCAGACAGGATTAGCTGCACAAACATGGACATGGAAAACTTGAGAACAGAGCAAAACATTGCCCCCTTTCTCTTGCCACACTACCCTGCGCTGTCAGTTTGCCAGATGTATCCAGTCCTGGTTTTGACTTTTTAATCTGCAAGCAAAAACTAAAGATATACATTAAATTATAAGCATCATAATACAAAAGAAATTGGAGTTGATGATCTAAAAAAAACAGATGCAGAGCTCCCTGACTTCTCAGACCGCTGTAGACTGTATAACAAAATGTTTTTGTCCGAGGCACGGCAATACAGGCAGTGTGACTTTGCCTTCAGTTCACAAAGACCAAAACTTCTGCTCTACTTTGATTGGAATGAAACACTACCATTTTGTTTATACAATGCTATTAATAACCGGTGGTATTACACAACTTAATGGTATATGATTAACCAACTTTAAAAGGATGAGAGGCTGACCTGCCTTTGCATTTCAAGTTGAAAACATGCAGCAGATCACACCAGATGTCAGTGGCTGACTCGCTGAGCCACATAGTTTTTCTCTATACACCTGATCTGCAGAATACACAGCCTTTGTTTCTCATCATAACAAGGCCATACTGCAAGTAAGGAAAATGCCCCCTGACTTCTGGTTCGCTAGTCAACTACAACAATAATCAAGGTTTAATGGGTCCCTCAGGCCTCAGGGCCCTGATGCCACTGAACCTGCTGTACTACTGATGGCTAAGCCCTCTGATAAAGGGAATGTTGCTGCTGGCAGTTGCGCATGGTTCAACAGGTAGCCATGCTGACCTTCCGAGACCATTTGTTAAAGATTATAAGGTAACAAAACATGGGGCACTCTATGAAAATGCATATAAAACAGTACAAAACATGTAAGTGAATACTGTACAGTGTTACATTATAGAGTCATTGACAGAAATAACTTTTCTGCTGCTCAGCTGATGCAATTCACCTATTGTGGGCGCTAGCAGCTTATTATAGCCGAGCTGTAGATGGAAACCCTCCTGAATCAGTTGGCTGCAACTTAGTGTCATACAGAGCAAAAGGCTCAGTGATCACAGAGCAAAAGAAACAGTTGATGGGCAGACTGCTGGACAATGCAAACATTCAACCGCAGTCACAAGGATCTGGGTTAAATCCATTATTATTTTGCTCACCACACCACCCCAGTTTGGACCCAGCCATAGGCAAATCAGTCTTGACCCTGTTCCTTGTGGGAACAGTCCAGCCCGAACTGCCAAGACAGGTCCTCCCTGGACCGGAAACAAGCATCATTGGTCTTTTGCTCACTGTGCCACTGGATTCAAGCTAGCCTGGCTGATGAAGGGTGTTACCCAGAAACCGGTCCCAGGATGCTTGTTTCTGGTTCAGGGAAGATCTGGCTTGGCAGTTCGGCTGGACTGTTCCCATGAGGCACAGGGTCAATACTGATTTGCAAATAGCTGGGTCTGAACTGAGGTGGCGAAGTGAGCTCAAGAATGAAGATGGATTCAACTCAGATCTGTGACTGGGGGTGAATGTCTGAAAAGTTTCAGCGCTCCGTCCATTATCTCCTTTTGTTTGCTCAGTGATCACAGGGGCCTGACCAGCACGGTCAGCTCAGAGACGAAAGTTCACATGATCTCACTGCAGTTATCAGGATGGTGCACGTGTGCTGCTGGGCGGGTACCAGGGACTGCGATTACAAGCACACGAGTCAAGGATGACTGGCATCTTTTCTAGCAAATTGACTGGTGCACGGAAGGTCAGAAAACCAGGATTGGTGCTGGCAGGAGTAGAAAGGCTACAATGATCAGAACATGATTACATGGACCAACACTCACTTTCTCTAGACCTGTTGTTGCTTCCCCTCCGTTGATTAGTGTGATACATCTTAAAACCAGCGGGGGATGATGAAATTTGTTCAAAACGTGTTACGGTGAACCTTGATGTGGGACACTCGACAGTCCTGCGTCTCGTATACTGGATATGAATGGCCCTTCAAAGCAGTGTTGACAGAAATAAATCCTGAGAAACAATACTGACATTTTTTCAACTTTGCATGCACTTCATGCATGTATACATCGCCTTGCCCAATATCACTTCATGCACAGTTGAAGAAATTTCAATACTTTTTCTCACAAATTTACTTCCGTCAATGCTGCCTTGTGTTCTAATAATCAAAAGTATTGTTCTTCATTAAAATAATCTGTTTACACCCTTGGGGTTACTCCTTTCTATCAATATGACTCATGACGTGGCTACATAATTATGGTTTATTCATAATTAAGGAACCATAATAATGTAGCCAAGATATAATTTGCATAGCAATAATCCCATTTGTGTAGGGTGATTGTATACGTATTTTTATTTTAGAGTCAATTTTGATCCTTGCTTGTCCTGATGAAGCGTTTTCAAATATCAGTAAACACTAAGTTTACATCAAATAAAATCACATATAAAATCACGTTCTTGAATTAAAAAATAAATGAAATTCCGATTATCAATCTCAAAGGAGTTGTGCAATAGGCTGATCTTTTCAAATATAGAAGTGCCTGATATATATTAATACAAAGGTGCTCCCCTTGTATATATGAACGTTTTTAATTGCTTGTCTGGTAGGACAGCAATCCACACTAACAAGGGGACAACTATACGCTGAGCACTACACAGTTCTCCAAAGTTTCTTTAAAATATTTTGTACATGGAGAGCATTTGTAGCTGTCTATGAACAATATTTCCATCGGCGTGATGGTTCAAAGTCAATAGTTCCTCAATGCACTTCGGGCTACCTTATTATGAAGTGTATTAATATTTGAAGTTTAAATTGGAGCTAATTAATACTTGTGGATGAATGGCAATTAAATACACGGAAATTGAGTAAAACAACAGTTTACAGCGCAATGTGACAAGTAAATTGCAGAAAAAAGCATATTGTTTTCAGGCATTTCTAAACAGTAGCTCATAGAAGTTTTCAAAAGAGAGCCTGGTGCAGTACTCCGGAGCATTACCTCTCTCCAAAAGCAAATCATGCAACTGCACGCAAGAAATGCTGTGCTGCCCAATTCATGTCTTTTTAGGTCTCACCTGCAGAAGCGCATGTGCACTAGCACATTAGCTCCGGTTGGCAAGAGATATTGTTTTGAATAAAGGGCATGGAGCCCGCTCATTGCTTGCTATTAGTGGACTCGTGTGTCACTCTTATTTGATGCTTTCATATTGGGAAGCATGATCTGTCTTCACTTCCTCTTCTTTCTGTAGCAGCACAGACCAAGTACTGATGGCTTTAATTTATTAAGGTGCTGGTGCTGTGATTGAAACATTATTTCTTTGTTCTCCACCTACTACCTGCGCCGCAATCAAGTTGCCTAAGTCCTGTCCATGTTGTTTCTTTTCCCTCCGACCTGTTTCCTCCCCCCCCGTCCCATCCATTTCTTCTCCCCCCACTCGCCCCGTCCCAGTTTAATCTGCTTCTCAACCGCCCCTCCCTGTTTCTTCTCCCACCACCCATCCCATCCCGGTTTCTTCTCCCCTCAACCGCCCCAGTCTCATTCCCCCCAATCGCCACTGTCACTGTTTCTCCCCCCCAACCGCCCGTCCTTGTTTCTTCTCCCCGCCTCCCAACAGATAGAAGGGAAACAAGCATTTGCAATGCAATAGGTCTCGCATTTGCATTGTACATGACAATACATTTTTTTTTATGTTTTAAAAACCAGCACATAAATAAAAGGCATTGGCATTTATGGTATGGTGTGGTACGGTGCTGGTGTGGCCAGTATTATTATTGGTCTTGGTGGATCTGGTAACATATTGGTAGTGATACTGGTGGTAGGGTGTAAATATTCTTGATGGTGGTATTGGTAATGGCGGTATAGGTGGTGTGCGGTAACAATGATGATGTAGTTCATTGTGGCAGTGGAGATATTTGTGGCGGCAATATTGGTGAATTTGTATTGGTTGTGGTACTGATGGTATCTGTACTGGTGGAGGTGGTACTGACAGTGGTAGTGGTATTTCATGTGTAAGATAAAAAATGTAATGTGACAAAAAGTCTGGTGGTTGAGGGTACTATTTAGATCTAAAATAGTCCCTTGTGCTTTAAAATGCAAGCATTTCATTTGTGGTGGAATGATATACCAAACAGCCAATAGCAGGAAGTTAAAGAAAAATAGTCCTCTCGGCAGGGCCAACAGCCGCTCTCTGTATATCTTAAATATTTGACAGTCAAAAGGTCTGACACAAACTAAAGCTGTTTGTAGCCAGTTTCACAAATGTGTATTCTTTAAGGAAAACTGTGTACGCTTGAGGTTGAAAGGCAACACACTCCTTTGGCTTGTTCTAGGCAGTGACACCTAATTTGACAACCCACATTAAATCTGTGTTTGTATTGGAAATTATAAAACATAAACTAGCGAAGTAGCAAAGGAGTGCTGGACACCGCAGTACAACAAGTGCAGTAGCCCCCAAACTCTTAGTCAATGGTACTCATTTTATCAATCTCGAAGGATGAAAGGCCCAAAAGGGACATAAACCTGTTACTTGCATGCCGAGTACAGTTGTTAACAGCAGGTACAATATTTGAGAATAAGCATGAATCATAACCGCAACACATCATTAAAATAAGATAACATCTACTTACGACTATGAATTCAAATATAATTTAGTTTAGTTCCTTTACATGCAAAGCCCAGCTGTGCCAGGAACCCCAGGTTCAAGAACAATATACTATATTAAATATGAAATAAAGAGGGGGTTGGGTCACGCCAGTTTACGATAACTGCATATGGCAATTTATAAAAATGCCTAAAAAACAGTATTAAATGAAATATATTAATGAAAAATATAAGGAGTGCTAAAGTATACAAAGGATTAAGATGTAACAAATATGTTACGTTTATACATTCAGGGGAGCTCTTCCGAGCTAATTAATGTAGGAAAGATATTTTGATGTTCAATAAAAGGAAAGGTTAAAGGAGACCAAGTTATTTCTTGTTTACAATAAGATACAGATAAAAAGTTTGGAGACGAAACCTTATAGCAGCAGGTACTTACCACACCGAGCTATCTTAGAGGTATGCACAGTGCTGGAGCAGCAGCGACTTGAGTCCCGTTTGGTAAAAGCACTCCTGACAGCACGAATCGATAAAAACATCCACTCACGCCTTGTTTTCCTAGCTCTCTTTCATTCCTCACACACATTCCTGCGGGACTCTCCCAACCAACTCCGTCAAGAGTTTACACCCTGGGAGGTGCTCACAAACAGACGCTGCGAGTGTGCAAAACGTGCACGAGGAGCACCCTTTTCAGTTGCAATGACTGGAAGCATGACGTCATCCAGGATCACTGGAGTATAAATGCAACTCCATGAGCCAGAGGAAGAACGCGCTCAAAGACGTTCCACAATCACGGACACCTTTCGCCCTGCTTGGTGAACGTCTGAGTAAAAAGATTATTCTGCACTCACAGTAAGGAAGCTTAAAGGAGGCAATAGGAGAGGTTGAACGTTCCTGATATTGTGCGCTTGGGAAAGGTGCTATATCTGATCACAAACATATAGCGCTGTGGGGCATAGCTAGTATTCGCACCGAAAGCGTGGGGGATTCAAAAATAAAGGAAATTCAGAAAAAGGAAGTATTCTGACCTTTAAAGATAAGGTTATTACAGAAAACAGAAGTGCTAACGTACAAATCAAATGTCAGGGCTACAGAGACCAGTTGTTCAATTCGGATCAAGGGGCGGATGGCCCCACTTGGGCGCAGAGGGCGACCATGGGCGCAAATTCTTGCTCAAAACTGACCTGTTCGTCGCTCGTTCGTAACAGAAAGTAGCCAAAATCTGTCAATCTCATTAAATGAGTTATTTGAATAACTTTTGTTCCACTCTTTTGGTCCAACTACAGGGAGCGCTTTGTTAAGCTCACAGTTGAGTTGGCACTATACAAATATTATCAATAAAATGAGTAGAAATGAACAGTAATATACACTGGATGAAAAGTTTAGGGACAGGAAAAAAAAGAAATTAATTGTCATAGCCCAAAGCTTGCCCACTGCTGGGGGGGGGCGGAGCTAGCTCGCGACCAAAATGGCCGCTTGAGCCGAGAGCTCCGATAACCCGTCGCAAAATCCGCTAATAATCCTGCACCTGTGACACTGTAGCGGCTCCCAACTCTGATCCCCTGACTCTGCGAGCTGTGCGGCATCGGCAGGGAGTGGAGTTGCATCTCTACTGGCCCTCGGCGTGGAGAACGAGCCTACGGTCCTGTACCTGGGAGCTGAGACCGCGAGGAGCCGAGCGGTGCGAGATCCCGCGGCGCGGCTGCAGGCATGGAGAGGGCGGTGTCTGGGCCCTGCGACTCGGCCGATTCCAAGAGCCGGGCGGCGGGAGGTCTGCCTGATGCGACAGCGCCTTCAGCCATCTGCATCCCTACTGGCTGGGGCCCTGTGCTGCTGTAGCCAACGTGCATGCGGCTGGCTTCACTACTCATGCTAGGGGGGTCCTGACATGGGTTAACCCAAAGACGGAGTTTCGTCTGTCGCCTGTTGAGACAGATAGGGAGGGACGGTTTGTTCTCACCAAATGCTGTGGTAAGGGAATGGAGTTGCTCTTCCTGAATGTATATGGCCTAAATTACGATCATACTGACTTCTATACTAAGCTCACTGTACTGACTCAGCTCCACGCTATGGGATGGGTCCAGTGGGGTCGAGACTTCAACTTGGTGAGGGACCCCGAGTTGGATAGTTCGGAAGGCTCGCCTAGGCGCCCCTCGGCATCGGCCAGAGTAGTGGAGTCGTCCTTGACCAGTCTTGATATGTGCGATGTTTGGCGAAGCAGACACCCGGGTCAGGGTGGGTATACGCATTACTCCGCGTACTATAAACGTTTATACCAGAATTGATTACTGGTTCGCCTCTGCCCAATATTTAAGCTTGCTCGATCCTCTCGCGCACATATTCTGATCATTCGCCTCTGCTCTTGGTGCTCGCTTCCCCCAAAAAGCGTATACCCCCCTTTCCTATGGCGATTCCCGCCCTACTCTCTCCTGGATGCAGCTTTTAAGGATGATATGGCCACGGCCATCGAGACATACTTTGAGGCCAATGTGGGTTCCGTAGACTCCTTCCAAACTATATGGGAGGCCCTTAAGGTGTATATTAGGGGAGTAGCCATCTCTAAACATGCGGGGGTTCTTAAATCGATTCGTAACAGACTGGCCGATATGGAACGTGAGGCGCGCACTCTGGAACTGACGCAGACTCTCCAGGAATACCATGCAGAGGCGGACGCCGAAATAAAACATCTTGGGAAATAAGCCACAGCCCGTACATATGGCGAGGGAGATCGACCGGGGGTGGTCCTCGCGCAGCTCCTTAAGCAGCAGCGAGATGGGATCCCGGAAATCCGACCACAGCCTGGAGACCCCCCACTGGAGGAGGCCCAGGTAGCGGAGAGATTATTACGCGGACCTCTACGCGTCCCGAGGCTGCAGCCCTGACAAGCAAATATTAGATTATCTGACCCATATCAAACTCCAGTGGCTGTCCAATTTGCATCGTGAGTTTCTGATGAGACCGATTGAGCGAGATGAAATAATCCTAGCACTTTCGGGTATGACAGCAGGGAGCGCACCGGGGAGCGATGGCCTCACGGTGGCCTTTTACAAGGCTTTTATTGATCTTTTGCTCCCGCACCTGCTCACGCTCTTCGAAGACATGTGCACCACGGGTGGATGCCCCCATCTATGCGCGAGGCGATACTAGTGGCTATACTTAAACCGGGGAAACCTCCGGACGAATGCGCCTCGTACCGCCCACTGGCGTTGATGAATGTGGACGCTAAACATTTCGCTAAATTGCTCGCCAATCATTTGGCGCCACTTGTCACGACATTGGTCGCGCCAGAGCAGGCAGGATTTGGGCCTAGCAGAAACCTGACGTACAACCTGCGTACAGTATTTGCTGCTCTACAACATACGAGGCCGGAGGTACCAGCTCTCGCGGTTTTCTTGGACATGGAAAAGGCATTCGACTCGGTCGAATGGCCCTTCATGAGACAGGTCCTCAGCCGAATGGGAGTCGGAGAGGTGTTTTTACAACTCCTCGCAGTGTTGTACAACTCCACCACAGCGCGTATCAAAACCGGCACACTAGTTACTAACCCCATACGCATAAGCAGGGGCACGAGACAGGGCTGCCCACTGTCTCCGATCCTCTACGCTCTGACCGCTGAGCCCTTGGCCTGCGCCCTGCGGGAGTACCATAGCCATAGGGGAATTTGCTTCCCCAACTATCGCCTAATTGTCTCTACATATGCGGACAACACACTGCTTTATGTTAGAGACCCGGAGACTAACCTCTCCCCGGTCATACGAGAGGTGGTGCTATTTGGCTCCCTGTCTGACCTGCGAGTCAACTGGAATAAATCCCTCATGTTCCTTCTCACCCCGGCCACGGCAGCCTTCGAACCCGAATACCCACTGCAATGGACTATAGAGGCGGTGCGTTATTTGGGGATTAAACTACACACTGACTCCTAGGTTGTCCTGAGGGAGAATTACGGGGTTGCTATCTCCAGGATGGAAGATGACATTGACAAATGGGTGCGCCTTCCTCTAACGCTAATGGGTAGAGTGTCCCTCGTTAAAATGGTGGTGCTCCCGCGTTTCTTCTTTCTCTTCACGAACATCCCAACGGTACGGCCCCGTGTCTTTTTCCAGCGCCTCCAATCCCTAATGGTACGCCTGGCCTGGGCGGGTAAGCAGGCTCGCGCCGCCTGGCACATTTTGACGTTACCGTACTCGATGGGGGGCCTCGGTGCTCCTGATTTGAACCTATACTATAGGGCGGCACAATGCTCCCAGGCGTATCACTGGATGCATGGCCCATCTGACATCCCGCATGTTCGCATTGAGACAATAGTTGCTGCTCCTCGGCCTCTTCCGGCCCTATTGTTCACGCCCCCGGATAGGCGCACGGGAATATTGGACTCAATTCCACAGACTTCGCCACGCCCTCAAGAAATTGCTGGGGGATGGAATGGAGGAGCCCCCTGAGGTCGTTGCCTCTACTGCTGTCATTAAAGCGCAAACACCTGCTAAGATGGTATCTAAGATTTACCATATCACAGTGGCGGCTGCAGACAGTACTTACACCAAACCGCGGCTGGCCTGGCAACGAGACCTATAGACAGAACTCACGGATGACAAGTGGCTCTATTGCTGCGCGAGCACTAAGAGCGTATCGATCAATGGGCGGCATAGGCTTGTGCATTTTAAATATTTAAACAGGGTGTACTACACACTGGAGTGTCTGCACCGTTATGGGCTCCGCGATGACCCTAGGTGTGAAAGATGCGGGGAGCAAATCGCGGATTTCTTTCACCTAGCCTGGACGTGCCCGGGCATAGCCCATTTTTGGGGCCAGATATTTATTTAACTAAACCGGATCACTGGACTGAAGTTGTCCCCTGATCCGCTTCTGGCATTACTGGGGTATTCTAAGCCTCTCCCTAAGGCGCTACGACGACTGGTGGACATGGCGACGCTACTAGCCAGAAGATGCGTTGCGATCTGCTGGCTTCGTGGTCCGTCGCCTACGATAGCTCAGTGGTCAAAAGATATGTTGTACTGTTGCACCCAGACTGAAACCTACAGTGAGCTATACCCCCCCCCGTGACAGACCGAAGAACTTTTGGGCCCTATATATGACGAGTAGGACAATCACAGTGGATACCGAATCCGAAGACGCTCCCCCTCCACGACACTCTGCTGCCCCTGACCAGGAGCCCTCACTTTAAGACCTCATCTGACAGCTGCAGGCCCGACCGACCGCCCGACTTCGACTATAAGCGACCTGACAGGGGAGTGGTCTATTACACTTGGGAGATGGGTTTTCCGACAGTTTGACAAGATTTCTCCTTTTCTCTAACATGGCACCGCACTGTTTATTCCTGAATGTCTCATGATGCATATTTCATTCGAAATACGTCACTGTCTTTTGTTTGTTATGTAAAAAATTTAATAAACATATGTGAAGTTCTCTTTATAGCACACATCTCTCCATTGTGTTTCTAGTCTCGGTAGGTTCGCAGCTCCTCGTAGTGCTCAGAGAGAGCCGGAAGACAGAATCCAGGCACTACATCGAATATCGAAGAAAAAAAAATCTAACTAAAGCGGCATGCGCTACTAGTACTGGAGTGAAACTAATAGTGTAGGGGTAAAACGATGCATGCGGGTGAATGCTGCAAAAACAGGTTTAGTGAACTAATTTGGTCCCACAAAACCAACTTCCTACAGAATGTTACTTTTTCAGTCATTAATTCCTCAGACAGGCAATATTTATCAAGTATTTGAATTAAAAAAAAGTTTTGAAATGTCAACTTCACGACTGCGCTCACCTCAGATTATCACCAGGGGGCTTACACAAGAGGCAGACAGCTGGCATCTTTGAAACCTGCAGCCAGCCTGCTGATGCCATGCTGACTCTGACCAAGTCTTCTAAGCATACGGGGAAGGAGTTTAGAGCATCCGGTGTGAATGCACGCGTGTTGTGGGTCAATGACAATGTGCAGGCCCTCAACTGTACTTCCATCACGCAGACTGAAAGGGTGAGCGACAAATGTCAGAAAGAGTGGCGCATGCTTCTTTCAGTGCTAGACTACCTCCAAGCGCTGTCTTGACCTGGATGAGGTCAGGGATGAAGGACTCCGTGGAATCTAAAACTGGTGGACCTTGGTTCCAATCCTTGCTTTGGCACTTCACTGGACTTAAAACCATGTGATTCTGGGCCCATAAGTAAACCTTCAGGAATCACAATTATCTATCACAAGAACGTTTTTAGGTCTCGCCTGACCCAGCGCATGCGCTGGTCTGGCGAGACTTATTGAGAGGGCTCCAAAAAGTGCAACCAGGCCAGCCTAGAGCTACAGTGCATGTGCAAGGGGGCGTCCGCCAGGCTTTTCCGCGATTACTTTCACTTTCGTGGCCGCTTTGATGTTTGATCGCGATCACTTTCGCGGCTGCTTGTTTTTCTTCCACTTGAACAGCCTCTTAAATTTCCTCGCAAGTGTTCTTGAAATTCAGAAGAGAAGGTCATTTTCAATTGCAAGTCTCCTATGGAGATTGCCTTTGAAAAGAAAGTCGATTTTCCTTTCTCTTTCCTAATAGCAATGAAAAACAAATGTCTCTGCAGAGATCAGTTCGTGTAGGCATGTCACTTAAAAGACTATAAACAAAACGTGTAGTCCTCAATCCACTCGATTGTAAGGTTGGGACGCACACTAATGATATGGAATCTGTCTGCTTTCGCTGTCTCACGCAACCCACTTACTCATGTGAAAGATGCACCGAGAGCTTTGGGATTTTTAAGTCTATATTTATCCAGAGAGTGGCTAGAAGACTAGTTTCTCTATGTTCAACTGCACAAAGGCTCTGTTGGTTAACAAATAGCAGAATGATGGATACGTTGTGGAAAATTATGTTTTTATTTTTTTATTTTGCATCCTTTATATAGCGCGAACTCGACCCGAAGGTATTGGAGCGCTGTACATGAGCACCGTATTTACATTACAAATTCAGGCAGGGGGAGATTAAGTGATTTGCCCAGAATCACAGGATGTGGACGCGACCTCGAGGCTCGAACCCTGGTTTCCTGCACTAAAGTCGGCAGCGTAGCTGACGGACCACATCCTCTCCCCTAGCTATTATGTCACGGTTCTAAACCGAACATGCGTCACTGTGACGCTAAGATACATGAATCGAGTAAAATGTCTCTTAATAGCATACGTTCTCAACTTAATTATTGTCTGAGTTCTCTTCCTAGTATCTCAGATCAATCTATTAATAATACTTTATACTACGCCATGCTCGCCACTATTGATGATGAACTGCCTTCCAGCAAGGTAAAACATGAAAACCAAACCCAAATTGTCTCCCTCATTCAAAAAGAATTTAAAGAACTCTAAAAAAAATTGAAGCATGCAGAATGACAGTCGCGACGCCTATGTGAGCAATCATTAAAAAGTTATAGTCGCTGTATAAACGTAAATGGTCCATCAAAAATACAAAGTTTTCTTTTTTTCTCTCACAGCATGTATCCTTAATGCAAGTTACAACCAAATGGAGATTTTAAGCAGTGAATTAACTTTCTTCCATGGTCAACTCCTTAAATGACTCTCTGTGTTCTCAAGCTTTGTGCGATCAACTGACCATGTATTTCAACCAACATTTGAGAGCCTCTGCTCTTTCATAGCTAGATCCTTTGCTACAGACAATTCTATTGGAATACTTCCTGAACCAATAAATACATTGTGGACTAAATTCTCATTACTTGACCTGGATAATGTCGTACCTCTTAGCCCACTGTTGTTTTGGTTCACTGCTTCACTCTATCCTTGTCAAATTTCTTTATTTACTGTGTATGTTGCTGCAACATTAGTCGATATTGTTGATTCTTCACTTTCTCTAGGCACTGTTCCTGACACTTTTAACATTGGCACTGTTATTACCCTTCTGATAAAAGACAGAACTTGATGAGATATTACCTTCAATTGACCAATCAGTCTGCTAACAGCTGCTGCAAAAATCCTAGAGATAGTTAAAACCAAGCAATTGTGTCACTTTCTATAATCCAATTAAATATTGGACGATTCCCAAGCCGGCTTCTGCCCCCATTGACGCATAGAATCTCTGTGCTGGCAGTAATGGATGATCAGTGCATGCATGCTGGCAACAGTCATATTAATGCTCTTATACTCCTACATATGCCAGAGACATTTGATACTGTGGTTCACTAGCTTCTTATTAGCCTTGGCATACAAGATAAAGTCAGCGGTGGCAGGCACAGATCGGTGGTAGGAGCGGGCGGGGGGAAGGAAGCAGGAGGTAGGGGGAGGATATGTGAGGAAGCGTGGGAAGCGTCTAAAAAAAATAAGCATTTGCAATGCAATAGGTCTTACAGTTTTAGCTATTGGCGTTGCACATTATAATGCAACGCCAATACCTCAAGCTTTCAGTAATGCGAGACCTACTGCATTACAAATGCTTGTTTATTTTTTATACAGGAGCAATTCAAATTAAATCAGCTGCGAAAATGCTTTGCGGCGGCACTTGGGATATTTGCGCGCAGACAGGGAGGAAGGGAGAGAGGGAGCAACCGCGCGTGCATATCTCTTGTCCTGTAGCGGCATTTAATGGAAGTAAACGCGTGCATATCTCTGGTCCTGCGTGCGCACATCTGCTGTATCTTCTGCTAAGCTGTCAGACGTACGCATTGCAAATGTCCTGTCTTCCATACGCGTGCATATGTCCTGTCCCCCTTCAGCTAAGAAACCGACAACAATAGATCTCGCCAAGGCGAGCAGCGCATGCGCTGCGTCGCTAGGCGAGACCTAAAAACGAGTTGTGATGCAGGCTGTGCTGGCTGTTTCATATAGCTTTTTTTCCGTCCTGTTTCCACCCCCCTCAATTTGCCAAAGCCAATAGTTCACCCACAGGCAAGACCTATTGGCTTTGCCAATGCTTGTTATAAATTGGTGTCGGATTTCTCTCGAGTCGTGCTAAATACTTATTGTCTATGTCAGTACTCTGAAATGCTTAACATGTTCCTCTAGTAGAGCCGGACTGCTTTTTGCCACTCTACCAGGACTGAGCTAAGGATTTATTAGTGTTAATCGAAGGACCATCTTTGGGGTATTGTGATACTATTACATGGTAAGGCTACTCAGCCATACCACATAATATTCCACTCTACAACAGGCAGGAGTTGATTCTCCTGTACAGTGAGGCCAGTGAAAGGACAGACAGCCAAAGAAGAAACAAGTGGTCTCTCCAGGGTGCCCTGCTACCTGAAAGAAATGGAAATGTTTGCAGTTAGTTTATCAGCAGAGCTAAAGGCTGCTTGGGAGCTAGTGTAGGCTCTAATTGGTAGAACTGTGTGAATCTTCACAGGAATAAATAACACTTTTCATAGCTGCCAAGGTTTCAGATTGCCATGTGTGACATTTCCATAATTTCTTTATTTTTGTTATTGTAAAAAAAAATATTTTTGAATATACAAACGTATGAAATATAAACAGAGCATAGAGATTCGAGGACCCCCCACCTCCTCCCTAACCCTCCCGGTCCTACACGATCCAGCAGTAAAGGTCAACAATAAGAGAATAATCCACTTTGCATTACAATGATCCATCATATTAAGGCCATCAAATTCAAATAAAGCAATAATAAAGCTGCCCCAGTTGGCCATAAAGAGCAAAGTGCATATATTCAATTTTCAGAAATACATTCAAAGAAATAAAGTGACCCGTACTGAAGTGCAAGGTGCGTTGAGAAGGTGCAAAAGGTGCAGAAAGGCATCATAGAAGAAGAAAGCTTTCTTCAGATCTTGTGTGAATAAACTGTCCATAATACACAGATAAATAGATACAGTTGAACTTTTATAAATTCCTCTTACAATTTGCCAGACAAAACTCGGGGAAAAAATAACATTGCCCCCTCCCTTTATTTATAGTGAGTTTTTCTGACAAAGCCAGCCAGACAATGGTTCCCAAATTACCAAACCCTTCCTTTTAGCTCGGATTGTGCGTTGAATATAGACGAGCCATCCACTGCTGAAATGGAAGGGGGAATGGGATCCAGCCAAGCCGATATAATGCATAAACTATATATTGCCATGGCGATAAAAATGAAGGACCCTCCACTTTTTCTGTCTATGGTTTCTTGTACTCCCAGTAAAACGGTGGTAGGGTTTAGCTGAACATCTTGAGATAGAACTGCCTTGAGAAAGCCTTGAATCTCTGCCAACAAATGGCCAAGTTTCTCACACGTGGCAAACATGTGCATAGAGTCTGCGTTCCATTCAGAACACCGAGGGCATTTAGTGCCTCTGCTGGTTCCCCATTTCACGATTTTACTCGGGGTATAATACAAAAAATACGATGTTTTGTAGAATTGGGCTTGCAAATTGGCCGATAGTAAAGCGCATTGAGCAGATCGAAGAGCTGACTGGAAGACGTTATCGGTGATATCTAGTTTCAATTTCCATTTCCCGGAAATCCTCACCAAATCGTCCGGAATTAAGCTGTTAAAAATGCCATAGATGGTCCTGATTCGGGAGGTATTAGGATCTATCAATCTTTCAAAAATCCACATTTGGTAAACCCAGAGGGCCCACCTGCCTTCCGCGATAAAAAAATTCCTTATAACTAGGTATTTAAAAGCCTCTTTATGACTTAGACTAAATTGTGTTTTAAGATCTTCAAATGTCAAGACCCCTTCAGGAGAATACAGGACCCTTAGTTTGTTCATGCCAGCGTTAGGCCAAGTTGAAAAGTAAGAACCCCCGAACAAATCTGGCAGGTTCTTGTTACTGCTTGTAGGCATATAGTGATTCAATCTTCCAATCCCTAATAGTTTACGGACGGCGGTGAAGCCCTTATAGTAAGTAAGTATTTTATTTAGCATAGTTACTTAAAACCATTGCTACAAAGTATCTCATGACATTTCAATTATAAGTTACAATTTTAAAAATAGTATAAAACAATTTGCTAAAAATTAGTAAAATCCGTACAAAATATTTGTTTAGCAGCATCCGACTCAGTTCTTAATGACTATAATATTGTTCTGTCCAAAGTTGGCAACCAGTGATCGGCATCTTGATTTTGTGGCATTCTCTTCTCTACTTGTCTCAAATATTTTACCAGGCGGCAGATCAGCTGTGTGTCCCCTGGTGCAAAGCATGCCATCACGGCCTGCCTCCGTGTGCGGATGCCTCTCTGGTTAAAAAGTGGCTTTAAGAGCTGTTTCCCTTCCTGTGTTAATTCTCTGCACGTACAGAGCAGATGCAGCATATCCTCTTGCGCTGTGCCACACAGGCGACAGATGGAATCGGATTGGTTTTTTAGCCAATGTGGATAGTGCTTTATGCATGGTAGCAAGCCAAGTCGGTACTTCAGGAATTGTATTTTAATGGAGTTGGCAAACCCTAGGCCTAGGTATTTTTGAGCAGTGGGAGAGGTATAGGAGTTCAGGACCATCCAGCCGTGCGATCTTCTGGATAGGGCAGCCTTGTCTTTGATCCAGGATTGGCTCTTTACTGTTTTCTTTGTTATTTTTTTGAGAAGGCAGTGGCTTATAGTTGTTTCCCAAAGCTCGAGGAGGCCTAGGGTGGTCAGGCTTGCTAGTAGGTATTTTGTTGCTGGTGATGATTTTTTTTTTTGTAGTTCTAACCACAAATACCAGTTTAGGGTTCCTGGTTTTGATTTTCTTACTTTGTCCCAAAAAATAACTGTCGCACCTTGTCTTGCAAGGGTCTATTTTTGAACACCAAAATCGAGCTTAATCTGTGCCGGAGAGACTCTTGTTGGTAGACCAAAGATTATTCTGTACATGTTTGAAACCACACCATCCAAGATCTTGGAGTCCTCCCCCTCTGTGCCTCGCTCCCGTAGGTTATTGTAGGCAAGAGTTTTGCATGTATTACTTCGACCAGTGGGGCAAGCGAGGAGCCACTCAGTTTGGAGTTAAGGTTTCTCAATGAAATTGCTAAGGCTGTTCCCTTCTTTTTGATTGTGTCCCTTTGGGCAGCAAAATAACCCCCTTTGTCAATGATCACCCCCAGATATTTATATTCTTTTGCTGAGTCTATGCGGGTCTTGCCCCAAAACCAGACAGGTGTGTTCTTGGAATTCTTTTTGATTGTCATAGTTTTGGTTTTCTCCAAGTTGATGCTCAGGTTATTCGCCTCAGAGTAGTCAAGTGTAGTATTAAGAAGATTCTGTAGACCCACCTTCGTTTGGCTGATCAGAACTAAATCGTCAGCATAGAGTAGACATCGTAGAGCTAGATTTCTGACTTTTGGCGAGTGCGAATTGCTGGCGTTTAGTAGCGGGATAAGGTCTGCAAAAAATAGGTTAAATAGGGTCGGGCCAGCACGCATCCTTGCTTGAGACCTTTTGTTGTTGGTATCTTCCTGGATAACGCTGAAGCCCTTATAGGTTCCCATGAGGGTCTTAAACCTTACTTTCTTATAATACCCATATTCGAGCTGGCGCCATAAACATACCCAAGCTTCTGAACCAAGTAACAACTCAAACAGAGAGGGGAGATCCGTTGTTGAAGCTGAAGGCCGGATATATCTGCATGATGGTGGCCCAATAATATATTTTTAGGTTTGGAAGCGCCCAGCCACCTCTCTCCTGAGGAAGAGACAAATACTTAAGGGACCTTCTTGGCTGCGAATAAGCCCATATAAATCACGAAAAAAGACTATCGAATTTCTTTCGCATTGAATTAGTGAATTTGAGAGGGATAGTTCTAAAAAAAATATATGATTCCAGGGAAAAAAATAATTTTGAGAACGTTGGACCAGCCAACTAAGGACAGATGTAGGTTATTTAGCCGATGCAATGCCTTATTTGTCTCTAGAGCTAACGGGACTAGATTTTCTCTGACTATCAGATCAGTTTCGGCCATGATGTTCACCCCAAGATATCTGGCTTTGGTTTCGACTCTGTTGTCTATCCAGATAATTTTGTCATTCACGATTATCTGGGTTTTTCCCTTATTTAGTGCATATCTGGAAAGTGCCCTGAAATTCTGGGCCTCGAGTTCTATTACTTCTATAGCCTTGCCAGGGTCCGAGGTCACAAAGGCCAGATCGTCAGCATAAGCCATGATTCTGGTTTTAAAACAGTGTCTGTATATAGCAGGAATCCCTTGGTTGTTCTCAAGCTTCTTGATAAAAGGGTCAATATGCACTGCGAAGAGCAATGGGGAACAGGGGAAGCCCTGGCATGTCCCTCGTGTTATTACAAATTGCTTGGTTAATAACCCATTAATCATAGCCCTAGCCGTAGGATGTATATACAGAGCCTTAACAGCCTGAATGACCCCGGGCCCAAATACCATTCTCTGCATGATGCCCCACAAAAACACCCAGGAGACCCGATCAAAGGCTTTTTCAGCATCAAGAAGTATTGGCACCATCGGATCTCCTGTGGACGGTGCTGCATCAAACAGAGTAATGGACCTCCTAATATGATCTGTAGTGCTTTTTTGGGAATAAACCCATGTTGCCATTTGGAGACAAGTTTTTCTATGACAGCCGATAGCCAAGAAGCAAGGATCTTGGAATAGATTTTGGAGTCTCCATTGATTAGCGTTATTGGGCGATAAGAGCCCATTTAAAGAGGAGGTTTATCCTTCTTGGGAAAGATGATAATTTTGGCTGATGACCAGGATGAAGGTGGGGCTGTACCATTAAAAATTTGAACCAAAAGGGATTTGAAAATGTATTTAATCTGGATAGAAAAAACGTTATAAAATTCTAACGGGATGCAATCAGTGCCTGCCGCCATACCGTCAGGCAAACTGGATATCGCTGTGGCAATCTCCTCCCAAGAAGGGGGGAGGGCTACTAGATGTTCACGTTCTTCAGAACTGAGGCGCGATATAAAGATCGGGCCTAAAAAGTTATCCATGGTCTTTTGTTCGGCAGCTGGAGAGCCGGCATCTTCCTCAGTATACAGATCTTGGTAAAACTGATGGAAAGCTGTTTGAATTTTATCTGGGTCAACGGTTATCCCAACAGGTGGGACCCTAATAGAATGTATGCCATTGTTCGTGGATTTGCTCAGTAAATTCATACATTTTTTGCGTGCAGCAGCCCACTTGGCGGTGGCTTTCTCAGCCAGAATTGCGCCGATTTCTGCCCCCGAATAAACGCCTTTAGGGCAACCCAAACCACCCTGGTTGGAGCAGAGCCGATGTTGCTATCAAGAAATTCCTGTATCCAACTTTTCATATGATCTTGATAATCTTTGTAAACAGCAATTCCCTCTCGAAGCTCCAGGTCGGAACTTCCTTACAGAAGGATGTTCCCTTAACACCTAGAATGAGGGGATTTTGATCTGACATGAACCGAGGAATAAGATCGATATTAATATCCTGAATCAAAGAAGAAGAAACAAGGAAGTAGTCTAATCGGGCATGTGATTGGTGAGGCGCAGAATAATAGGTGTACTCCAATTGTTTTGGTTTTAGATGGGACCAGACATCAATCAGCCCATGTGTGTGGAATAGGTTGCTCAAGGCATGTAAGACTTTGGGTTTTCGACCCGAGTAGTGCATTTGAGTGTCCATGTCCCAGTCACAGGGTAAGTTGATGTTCAGGTCCCCACATACTATAACTGGTAGAGACCTGTGAGCTAGCTCCGCGGTAAGCCAATTAATTACCCCGGGGTTTTCTACTGTGCTCCCATATATCGAACATAGGGTGGAAGAGGGCTTTGATGTTAGCCTAAACTCTGCTAGGAGCCATCTTCCAAGGGGATTAGCTATCGTTCGAATGGTCTGAAACAGGCTGCTGCGCCGGGTCAAAATAGCTACCCCTCTAGCGCGCGCACCCTGTGATGTCCCTCCAATCAGGGTATATCCCATAGCATTTAGGAGATTTGTCTGTGAACCTTCCATGTGTGTTTCTTGGAGGCAGACTAAATCTGCCCCCAGCAAGCGTAAGCCCTGCGAGACCTTCTGCCTCTTTCGTCCTTAGTTTAGCCCGCAGACATTCAGAGAAGCAATTCTAAAATTCATTAAATTCGACATACTTGTTCAACATCAATTCCATCAATAGAAAAGCATTGATGAAAAAAAGAAATCGAGAGCATACAAAAAAAACCCAAACCAGCAGCAAGAAACCATGAGTCTAAAACACAGCAACAACAAATTCTTGCACCTTTTAAACCAGCGAGATAGTAGCATATACTCCCAATAGCACCTAAACACAGAGCATGAAGGACCCAACATGGCGTTCCCCATCCTCCCGCACCCCCAGACCCTCCACACCCCAGCAGGCCCCCTCCCACTCCCTCCTGAGAAATGAAGCAATCAGGAATAACCTGAATGGTGGACACCTAGAATAGGTCCACGCCCCCGACCCCACCGCATAATCGAGCAAAAACTGACCGCTTTTAGGCCCCAAAAAAACAAACAAAGGAAGAGAGCCCCGAAACCCATCCCACAGTGGTACCAGCTATAGAAGGGACCCCCCTCTCCTACCTCCTCTGTGCCCTCTTAAAAACACTGTTTACTAACTTTCTATAAAAGGAAAGGGTTTAGAGGAGCCTGATACAGACCTGTATTACATCAAGATATTCTTTATCTATGCCCCTTCCTAGCCTTGAATTCATTGAGATATTCTTGGGCCTTAATTTCAGATGTAAAACTACGAGAAGAACCATTTAAGTTGACTTTAAGCTTAGCAGGGTTCATGAGTTAGACTTGAGCACCCAGCTGCTGAAAAGGGGCGGATAACTGGTGAAGACGCCATCTGCGTTCAAACGTAGCATGACAGAAATCAGGCTTAGGAAAAAAAGACACCCCCTCAAACATTTTCTTTGAGTTCGGCTGAGCCTGTTCATAGACAAATTGTCTGAGCAAAGAATTGCCGAAAAACATCAAAAAGGCTCTGGGTTTCTCTATACCATTAGCATGCTGTTTCTTTAGTGTGAAAGGGAAGTGGTGAGCCCTCTGTATCTCCTGTTTCCAGTTCCAGTCTAAGTGTTCGGGGAAGGCACCTTTCAAAAGCGTCACTGTATATCGACGGGGATCTTCTCCTTCTACTCCTTCTGGAATCGCCAGCAGGCGAAGATTGTTTCGGCGCTCCTCTTCCCCATGTCCTCCAATTTCCACATGACATCAGTCATGCAAGCGCCATGAGTGGAACTCGGTTCTTTCAGGGAGGTAATTTCGGCTTCCAGGCATTCGGCACAGCTTTCCTCCATCGTAACAGGTTACACAATGTCTGAGCAGGTTTTATTCAGCTTTCTGAATGAAACCTTGAAGTTTTTGGGCCGCCCCTAAGATGGCTGTCAAGCAGGGTTCTTCAGCGAGCTCTGTTGTTACCCTAGTTCCTTCTGATCCGAGGACCCTGCCGGAATCTTCGCCATAGGGAAAGGTAAGCTGTGAGCCAGAATAATCCCATTTCAGCTGGCTGTGTTTTTCATATCGCCTCCCTTTCTGCTTCTTCTGGCGCTGCACAGTGCCTCTTTCCTTAGCAAAGTGGCTGCAGTTAGAGTCTGATTGATCCGTATCGCTAGAGGAGAGGGAACTCCCCCCAGCTGTAGAGTCCGAGCCATCGGAAACTGAGAAGAAGTGCTCCTCTGCCAGCTCGGGGGACAGACCTGCCTGAAAGCACCGTCTGCAGGGGGTCGCTCCTTTTTTAATAATGGCAACATGAATATCAAAATATGAGGGACCCCCTGAAAACTCGAGGAGTTCCTAGGACAGGGCAACAACTGAATTGAAATAACTTTCCTAGGCAACTCAGGACCCACCGAAAATTAGGTCTTATACATAACCAACCGATAGCCACATAAGATCAGTGTACCACACAAAATCAATTTAAATTCTTTCATTTTATTCTTATGAAATTTAAAGTTATGACATAGACACACATGATGGAGAATATACATAACATATAAGAAATGTATTGACTGACTAACAAATACATCTAACAATAATAATTCACAAAACAAAGACAGATAATCAATTCTAGTGGAAATAACCACAGTGGCAGAGATGTAATAACATTTGTAAGTTCTTCAATGAGTTCTTCTACGCGCGTTTCAGCGTGTAGAACGCCTTCTTCAGGAAGAGCCACAATGTTGGACCGGTCATTTATATCAGAAAACCAGTCAGTTAAGTCAGCAGAGCCTGATGATGTTGTAGTCTTGACACTAAACATTTTAGCTACTTCCGCCTGTTGCAGAGCTACTACAACACCAGGCTCTTCTGACAGAACCCTACGTGAGGAGGGCGGCGGAGAAGTGCTGGAAGAGAGTTTTGAGAGAAAGAAGCAGAAGATCAAAGGGAGCCTTGCGATAAAAAAGAATCCCTCATCTTAACAAGGAAGGATACACGGGATAATACACGCAGGTCCTAGTTTGAGGAGGTGTTCTAGTTGCATGCTGGTGCCGTGTGCAGTGCTGCTGAATGCTCATTACGTGGTAAAATCAAAGCAGAGTTGTCTGTGCAGCTGCATGTATCTCGTTGCGGGAGCCTGCCTCCAGGCACTCAACATGGCTGGATTGCAATGCCTTACCCCAGACCACAAGTAGAAATGCAGCGATTTGAAAAACATGTTTAAAAAGTTATTTACGGTCCTGATTCCAAGTTGGGTGGAAGGATACAATCCCTTTTGAGCTGGAGGAACTGCTAAATTCAGCATAGAATCCATGGGGGAAATTATCCCCATTTTAGATACCAGCACCTGCCAAACTGACCACCGCGAATGGCCTCCTGAAAGCAATTTTTTGGACTACACCCCCGATTTCACCACGCAGTAGCGCTATTCATCTAAAGAACATTTTTAGCTCAAGCAGAGTCACACTCACGTTGCTTTGAGGAGAGTGGCAATTCGTACGGGCCGCCTCGTCGTGGCCGAAAGGGCTCCGCATTGATTCCTAGGCTCACCAGCTGCGTTCAGAGACTGAGTGCTCAGGGATAAACAACTCCAGCGCCGCGGCCGCCGCAGGGGGTTCGCTCTGCTGTGGTCACCCAGGTGCTGGGTCGTTTCCCTCTGGTCCCTAGATCATAATTTTTTATGTAAATTACCAAGGCGCAACGCAGTGAAATCCTGCCAAAACTTTATTCATGACTGCTGGTGCAGCTCGGCGCACCAGAACGTCCCACGGCGCCTATTAAAGTGTGTGCCCTTTACTCGCCCTGAACTTCCAACCCGGTAACACCTCTCATGGCAGTCATAAATGTAGTATTGCATATGCCTATTGTTGTTACATTGTAAAGGAGTAGCAGCTACAGCTCGAGACTCTGAGCCAGCCCCGCGCTGCCACTCCTCCAGCTTTAGTTTCAGTTCTTCTGGTGCATGGTTACTAGCGCTCTTGCTTAACAGCCCTGGAGGCGCTATTATGCGTGATTATGCATTTCAGTGTGTTGTTGCGGACCACCACACTGAAATGCCTTAGTCTAACGCCTGATCCTGGTACTTGGCAGGACTGACTTTTTGTTCCAAAATGCCTCCTTTTAATTGAAACCTATTGTTAAAAAAAGTGTGCACTAGGTACCATCTAAGCATTACCAAAAATATAACTTTTTAAAGCACAGTTAGTACTAGAACATTAAACTATTTTGGACATTTTTGGCAGCTTTTCTTATATTGTAATGCATTTTTAAACTGTGTCTGTCTGAACCACTGAACACTTGAGCTAGGTTTGAGTCTGATGTCTGTCTCCAGCTCAGCTTGAATCCTTCTTGGAACCACATGCCCAAAATAAGCCACGTTCACAGGAGGTGACGTGGCTACAGCTGCCAACAATGTAACATGTGAAACCAAGTTTGAATCCCAGCATTGGCTCAGTATGTTGTAAATTCCACCAAATCTCCAGGTCCCGAAAAATAAATCTATAACACAGTCTGTGTTTCTTTGGAAGCATTTTTAAGTACTCAGGCAAAGTTGGCACTATGTAAAACTACCACAAATAAAATGTAAATTTGTATGTCACCCGTGCTGCCATCCCATCCAAGAGTTGAGGACAAAGCATTAATCTTTGATGTCAGAAAGAGAAACCTATCTAGTGAACTAATTACACAGCGTCAATCTGGGAACAAGCCCTACTTCCCTGCTTGACAAAACTGTGTGACCCTAGGCTAATATTTTATTTCACTGAGCCTCCTATCTGTTCATTATCACATACGAGAGCACCTTAAAATACTTGAGTTTAGCAGTGTGCCGTACAAAAGCATCCATTGTGTTTTATAGCCTCCAATGCTGCTCCATCTTTAATAAGAATCTGGGCCACAAATTGAGTACACATGACCCCTGACTTGCCTATAAGTTCACTAATAGCATTGCCATTAGGGCGGGGTAAGAACGTTTCTTAGTTCATGTTTAAAAACTCTTTTAATAAATACTTCTCAAATAATTTGATGTACCAGGTGAAACCCTTCCGCACCTTAAAAAACAAAAACACACACTTTGTTTTTTTAATTTTGAAGATGCTGTATTATATTATAACATGATCTTTGTTGTGTGATTTACATCCCAAATATTTTCACGACTCAGCTCGTCCATAGGCTATTACAGCCAGAGCCAACCCTTGGCTCTCCTTGTTAATTTGTTTTGTTGGCTCACCCACCTCTATTTTAAACTAATGACTAACATATTCACAGTGCATTCTATTGCTGGCTGGGACCTTGTTACACTATAAATACACATGCCTCTATTGGCAAGTACACCAACCAGGATTCAAATCAGCGACACTCCGTTTACACAAACACACACACTCCTCTGAAGTGATTGCATTAACCAACTCAGGCCTCGAAAAATCTACTCGCCCACTTGCAATGGTGAGTATTTTCAGCATCTACTGGTCCGTTCTGATGAGTGAACATGATCTGGAAGGAACAGGCTTTCTGTTCATTCAGAAAGTGAATGAGCAATAATGATGCCTTTAAACCTAATTTTTATCTTGACACATTTGCGGCTTGTTCAAGGAAAGAGGTCAAATGTAAGTTTGTCTTTTTACTAATTGCTGCTTGGAAAATAGAGTTTATTTTTCTCTCTCTTACTACAGGTAGAGGTTTTTGTCAAGTGAGCTGTCTGACAATCATTGTGAAAAAAAGGCTGCAAGATGTCAGTTTTTTTCTAACACATATTTAAATCACTTGTAAATGAATAGTACAAATATTTCAAAATATATCAGGAAAGAACTGTTTTTGTAATTGAGAAGTGTGATGCAAAAAATATTTAAATAGGAGCAAAAGAAATCAGAACACTTTACTTGGTGATGTGCAAATGACAAATATTTACAGAAACTCTATTTCCAAATATTATTGTTTGTACACTGTATAGTTTTATCAGTAAAATCACGTCAGTGGAAAGTTTGTGGCCATTTCAATGTAAAATATGCTGATTCCAAATTGCAGTGTGCTACCACTTCATAATTTAGTTATGTATTTATTAGTGATAGATTTTAAACATGATTTGAGATACATTCCTGCCCCCGCCCTAATGATAATGCTGTTAATGAACTAAGAGGCAAGTTGGGGTCATGAGTATCCTATATGAGGCTAGAATTGTATTATATATGGAGCAAACGTTTAGTCTATTAAATCAAACAAAAGAGTTTTTTGAACAGCAGACATGCTGAACTTGCATATTTGAAGGTGCTCTCATATGTGATAAAGAAAATTGTGGCTCAGTGAATTAAAATATTTTCTAAGGAACATCACTTCATTAAAAAAAACGTTTATGAGTTAAGAGCATTATAATTAGGTTGGGTAGATTACTTAAGTCACTAGACCTGCAGGTCTAGTATTATTTTTATAATTTTTGCTCTCAAACAAACACTCTGTAATCGAGTTTCATCAAACGGATTAATAGAAATAGCGAGGTGTTGGGAGTGACCCCCAGTAGGTCACGGCTGGCAAAATATCCAGGAAGTGTAACCACCTTGACGTAAGTTTGACTACAGGGGGTCACTCCCAACACCTCCCTATTTCTAGAGATCAGTTTGATGAAACTCGATTATGGCGTGTTTGTCTGAATAGGGTATCCCTGATTTGGAAGGATTATACTTCACAGATACCAGAGGTAGGATTAGAGGGCACCTCTTTTTGGGATCCGAACGGTCCTGATGAATGCCGAAGTGACCAGTCTCTGTGGGCACGACTTATACAGCAGAAACATGTTGACACCTTGGCAGTAAGGAGGGGAGAAGGAATCTTAATTCTCTCCTTTCACTCACATCCTTCACATTTTTAAACCTTGCAGGATGGCCCAGGAATAAAGTTTTGAGCGGGTATACATCCAAGCTAGTTTTAATTTTCACTGGCTGCACTTTTCTTCAGTAATACCAAATTTCATTATGTTTATTGTTTTCCCCTCCCTTTTACTCCACTCCAAGAGTTGGCCTGCGCAGGGGTGTTAGTAGCACACCCTATGATGAAGCATGTCACAATTTTGTGAATGAGGGCAGTTTTTTCACACTGAGCACGTGCCACCAGTTTTTCAAATATTTTTATACACTTCCCTACTCCTTTGTGTGTGCTGCTGTAATGAGTTGAAGCCATCATTGCCCAGAGTTTAAATGCATGTTTGTGTTCTATAAAGTACATTAGCACTGCTATTTTTGTTTGCTTTAGTACTGCTTACCTTTTTGCAACAGTGTTAAACATATAGCACACAGAGCACTCTTCATGTGTCACACATGCAGCGCTTAATGCACACCATGTGTTAACCATGCCGCATTCAGTCCACCTGTGTGTGATTATAATGTTTTTCTTTTTAGAAATATAGCTATTTTATGTGCTTTAATACTGCTCACTTTTTACCTAGTGTTAAACATATAACGCACAGAGCACTCTTCATGTCAAACACGGAGTGCTTGGTGCACACTGTGTGTTAACCACGCCGCATTCAGTGCATCTGTAAAAATAAATGCCAATATTTATATTGTAGGAAAGTAGGATCTGCTTCTTATGGTTATCCCCACTTTTTGCTTGATGTGATGCTGTTTTTGACTAGTCTGACTGGGATCCTGCTAATCAGGATCCCAGTCTATCTGCTTTCTCCCTAAATTGTTGGGTTGAGTACTTAGGGACATTCCAGATTGGATACTGGGGCACCCTTATAAGCTCCTAGCACATGGAACCCATGTACCCTAGACATAGGTACCCCAGAGGCCTCCCATGGGCTGAAGCATGTATTAGGCCAACCATGAGGGACAATTCAAAAGGGAACTAAAAGCCCGCCATTGCAGCCTCTGTAAGTTGGTGCATGCAACTAACGAAATAGGTTTACTATATCGAAGGGTCACTGCACTTAAAACCTGTAAGTCACCCTTGCAGCAGGCCTTTACAATCCTAAAGGCACAGTGCTTGGTTCTAAGTGACAGGGTGCCCCTGCATGAGCTGGACACCCCTGCAGCCTACGGAGTCCATTTTCCCAGGTTGTCAGTGAAGCAGCCATATACTATATAGAGGGGCACCGCATAATCGTGCGATGACCATCTCTAAAACAGCTGCAACGAATCCTATCATGTTTGGTATCAAACATGTTGGAATCATACCCCCACACCGTGAACGGTATGGGAGGTATGATTCCAAGCACTGGAAGAGCCCTCCGTTAGGCTCTCAGTGTTCCTGGTACCAGCCTTCTAGTCCCGGACAGCACAAAATAGTTGCTGCCGACCAGACACATTTCTGCCCTCCTGCTGCTGAGCAAAGCTCGAGCGGGGCAGGTAGAACAATTGGCATCCTGTCACAGGGAGGTGTGACCACCTCCCAGACCGGATTTAGTGTATTAGGGCTGGGTGGGGCGCTTGCCTGCGCCAGGTCTGCATGAGGGGCACATTTGGTGTCCCTGTGCATAGTCCACTTCAAATCAGTCCTGGGAGCCGTTGACCCTCCAGGTGTTGGCCGGTCCTGACTGAGGTATCCTTTGGGGTTTTTTTCGACCAAGAGATTGGCAGTTGGAAATTGGAGGCTCTTGTTGGTAAGGTCGCTGAAGCAGCACTCTTGATTTGCTTGGCCAAGATTCTGGTTTTGTTTGTTTTGATTTATCCTTTGCAAAAGATAAAGGCAGGTAATGTGGAGATTTTACTCTACTTTGGTATATCTTGGAAACTAGTTGATCCGAATCCAAGCATTGTACATTCGGTGTCTCTTTAGATAGTATTTTAACTCCATGGTAATGAGGCTACTGTTCCGAGTACATAACTCAGAGTGTGATGTTTTACAACTACTACACTCCTTCTCTGGTCTCCATTATTTATAGGCAGAATATGTCATGGAAGCTCATAATTTGGAGATAATAGCAAATATACAGCACATTTAAACAAGCATTGGCATAGCCAATAGCGCTCACCTTTGGGACCTTATAAGTATTTAGTTATGCAGCACAATATCCTTGGTGCAACAACATTAACTGTTGCATGGCTAAACATTTATAAGGTCCCAAAAGCGAGACCTATTGGCTATGCCAATGCTTGTTTTTAAACCCATGTTCTTGTGGCTTGCCCAGTCGTTTTCTGGCTGCCAATATACGCTGAGTGTTATAAATGGAGAGGTTACTTTTTAGCCAAAGTCAAATGTGATGTAACACAACATATGTATAAAATCCCGCTGCCTACCTCATTTGCTCCCAACACTAATCTATCAATAACACATTCATTTGTGAATCTCAGAAAGAAAAAACAAAATAATTTATAACTGTACACAAATAAAACGACTTGAATGTTAAAAAAACAAACACATTGCAATTTACGTGGTGCTTGTTTGTGTAATTAGTAATTTTTTTTAAAGCGGAAAGTAGCCAATGTAATCACATCGGCCCAACTGAACAGTGCTCATTTTATCGACTTCAGAAGGATGAAGGGTGGAATCTGCTGTGTGGTGGTTGCTGCTGTGGCCTGTAGGCTACCTTCGGAACCCGCGTGGGAGCGCTTAACTGAGTTTTCTTTCTTGCCTGTGTGGCAGTTTGCATTCCTATCAATAACAATTATAATCCCTTAAAATGTTAGTTACATGTAAACACTCACACTTAGAGTTGAAGGAGCACTGTTCGTTTGATTCCAAATGTGTCCATTTCTGTTCTATCATAAAGCAAACTCTCTTTATTTTTAAGTCCTCTGCCCCACGGTCCCAAGACGGGAAGGAGGAGGTGTGTGATGATTTGCCACCATCAGACGGCGCCGATCCACCCAACATGGCCGCCGCCGAGAAACCCGGAAGTGCGGTTAGCGGACTAGTGGATGAACAAAGCCAGGCGGACGTAGCGTTGAAAAGGACTGGTGGCGGCCAAAAGGGGAGTCAGGTGTTTCGGAGTGGTTTGCAGGAGAAGAGGACGCCAAGCGACCCGAAGGAGAGGACAAACGGAGAGTGAAGAACGCGAACCACGAGGAGGAAGACGTCGGCTTCGTCAGCTTAGGACGGACAACGCGGGACCTTTACACCGGTAGGGTGGAAGAAGGAGAAGAGTACGACCGCTCAAGGAGCATCGCCCTCGGGACCACTGTTCTCCCCAATGGCGGGGAGGCTGGGTCTCCCATCACCACGGCCCAAGAGGGTCTTGGGAGCAGGCAAGTGTCGGGTGCATGCTCTGGGCTGGTTAAGGGGCTGTGGGCACGCCTAAAGGGGCACCAGTGAGTGAGCACTATTGTTCCCTGACCACTAGACACGCCACACACATTCGGCTTTGGTGACGGTGCACGTTTTTTCCCTTCCCGTGTGTTTAGGCATGTGAGAGAAAACAGTAGCCTGAGCCCTCTTTTCTTTGTTTTTGCTTTCTGGGTCAACGCTCGCCTGAACCAAAGAAGCCCTCAGTTGTGGACCTTAAAGGCGACAAACCAGTTGTTCCCTCTGTTCACGTTATAGACGAACTCTTGCCATATGTGAAGTTAACATACCGCGAGTAATAAAAAAAAAGAAGAGTAAAATATTTTAGTGTTGTTGTGATTTCCACTAAGGGTGGGGGGTGGGCAAGGAAACTGTCCCGGAGGCCCCGACCACAAGGGGAAGTTGGTAGAAAATGTAATTTCCTTTCATTAACTAGTCTGCTCCACAAATCGGTGCTTGTTAAGTTCAGAGCAGTCCTCGACGCAACATCAGCCTCAAGTCTCCTCAAAACGGCCACATCTGTTAATAAGCATTTTCCTTCGAAATCACAATGGTTTTCAGGTCGGAGACATATTTGCCATCACAAAAACATATTCTGGGTCTGCTTTATGACACCTTGGTGCTCTCCGTGACCCCCAGCACTGCTGCAGTTTAACCTAAAGGGGTGGGAGTGCGTGAAAGGGAGGGGAGGTCGGGTAGATTTGCGGTGCCACACATCGAAAGGGGCGAGCTTTTGTTCCTGCCTCTGACAGTTATGCGCAAATACTTCCCCTTAATAGCCCCCCTGTCAGGAAGTGTTAAACCTACCAAATGCAGACAATTACCGGCTGGCTCACCAGCGAAATGCAGGCAGGGCGATGACTGATGCAAGGCCTCTGAGCTAAAGGGGAAGCGTTTGCATTTCTTTTGGCTTGCAAATGTTTCATGTCTCGTATAAATGCAATGGGGGGGGGGGGTTTAAGTCCACTGGTCTGGCCATTGCTGAATATTTCGGCAGATAATCCTTCCAACATGTACAGGCAAAATATCATTTTAGAAACAGAGAGTAAACTGGAGGGGAAAACCGGGGAAGAGAAATGGAAGAGGACAATAAAGAAACACCAACAGAGCACAGAAAAGGAGATAGGTAATAGTGTCGGGTGTGCATGTAAGTGGAAGATGGACTGGATAGCAAAGCGAGAGAGAGAGAGAGCGCGCGTCAGGAGAGAGAGGTTATAAAGCTGCAGGCGAGGAAAAAGCTGAACCAGAGGAGACGAGTGAGAGACCAGATATGACAAGCCTGCGAGTGGTGCAAGAATCTTGAGCGTGCCGCCTCTTTCCCCGGTGCCCACCCCCGTCGCCCACTCCTTTATTAACAACAACAAAGCCTTGTTAAGTAAATGGTTGTTTTAAAGACCTGTGAAGTACTCGGGTGCGGCCGCAGTAAGACAGACAGCAGACCACAACATCTCCTCTCCCCCCACGTGAGCCAGGCAGGGGGCCTGGTGTTGCTCTGGCCCTTGGGCCATTCACACCACGGCTCCCAATGTGCCAGACCGGCCCTGAAGCACTGTTTTCCCCTGACACCTCCGCGCCAGGCACCACAGGCAGGCTGTAATGCTTTGGCTCCATCAAGTGGCCAAGTGGTGTAACAACTATGAAAATCAGTGACACTCGGTTTAAACGGGGTCAGCTGATTTTCATCCGGTAGGGTACTGTCGGGCAGAGTCGGTTTTAACCGATTTCCGGACAGCCTACCCATACTTAATAAACCTCAGGATGACTCCATTTTGTTAGATCGGCCTCCGCCCCGTATAAATTTCTCTCTGCCCCGGAGGATGATCTTTCTGAAGAAGAACATCTTTCTTCAGATGATAAAGACTTAGATAAGCAAGTTGGGCGGCAGACTCTCTCTACTTTGACTGTTGATGAAAAAGCCACTATCAGATCCACTGCTCGCAAAGAAGCTCATGGGACTACTTCTGCCCCAGACCTTGTAGCAATGGTTCAGCAGTGGAAGGATTTAGAGCAGCTATAATTTGTAGAGAAGTTTACCTGGGAGGTAATACTTGGTTTTAGAAAAGTCTCTAAAAACTTAGAGCCCACTGATATCAATTCTGATTATAAACAATTAAATGATGGAACATTTCTTCTTTCAAATATACCTGATTTAATTAGGCGAGTAGTTAAATTAAGACACGATACACTACGCTTAAAAGCGGAGCAAAAATCAGCTGGTAAAGTTAAAACTGCACTAACAGTTCAGACTCCAGTGCAGAAAGAAGATGTTTTGGGGACAGACAATGACCCTAGTGATACTGTGGTTACTGTAAAACTGATGCGTGAAGCTGCGCCTCTGTATGTTCCTCCAAAGGGTACGGCAACAAGTGCTGATAAATATTCAGATGATGCATAGGGATATTTTGTCTATAATTGGGTCTATACTCCCTGGAGTAGAGCAGATGTTATGGCTCTTAAAGCTGCTTTGCCTGTTCCCCGGAAAAATCCAGCCGCTTTTTCTGAAGAAGTGGAAGGAGCTATTAGCTCCTGTACTATGACTCTGCCAGATATTTACATGTTTTTTGGACTTATTTTGCCCTCTGATATGTGGAGAACAATTCGGAAAATAGATGATAATGTAGCCTATGGTGATACTTGGGTGCATTTAGAAGAAATAGATTCGGCTAGAGAGCCTGCACAGAAACCACAAAAGTAGATATTAGATCTTCCAAAAGCTATTGTAACTAAGTTAAAAACTCTCATACCCCCTAAGAAAATAGATTGGACAACGTTAGCGTCTTGTAAACAGAAAGCGGATGAGTCAGTTTCTGTTTTCTTTACACAATTTGAAGAGATATTCCATGACTTTAGTGGACAGTCATTGACAGATGACACGGGTAAGCATCTGTTCATTGACAAATTTGTCGCTAACATGTTGCCAGAAATAGTTAGTCGCCTAAAGGGCAGCAAGAGTTTATGGACTACGTCTTCCCCAGTCTCCCTTTTGACTATGGCCCAGTATTATGAGCGTCAGGAATTAGAAGCAAAAGGCAAAGAGGATAAAAAGGTTAAGGACTTAAAGACGAAAGTTATGTTGGCTCAAGTATATGGTCCACCATTCAGAGGTGGTGGTAGAGGCGGACGTGCTGTATATACCCTGGTATACCCCCTTTCTCTCAATCAACTTTGTCTTCTGATCAGTGTGCTTATTGTAAAGAGATTGGACATTGCCGTTCTGAGTGCCCCCTTTTGCGAGGTCAGCAGTATCAACGGGGTAGAGGAAGCATGAGAGGACGCCCAGGGAATTCAGGAAATAGAGGAGGAATAGGAACTCATCCCAGGTTTGAGGCAGTTGAACTTGGGCCAAATTATTCTGATACTTTTGATAGACAAAATCAATATCAAATGTCAGATTATTCGGATGATGGTCTTAGGGATTCTGATTATGCATAGGAATGCCTAGGATGGGGTAAGGAACCGGTTGAGGTGCCAGTGGATCAGAAAGGTCCTTATGTTTTTTTTTATTTCTTTTTATTGAAAAAGGCATGTAAACAATCAAAGCACTACAAAGCTCAAAGGGTCCGTACAGCACATAGATACAGCAATAATAACCCATTGCACAGTACATTATAGGTGTTGTCAAGAGTCACACACTATACGACTACAGCAGCACCCTCATCCCCGCTCCCAGGTGGTTCACATATATCCCCTCGAAAAGTGTTTCATGACCCCCATATTCGTGACCATTTTGTCGGACACCCCCTAGAGGCATAAATAGGAACTTCTGTCACCATACACCAGTCCATGTCCTTGGCCCAATCGGCCACTCTGGGTGGATTTGGGGCACTCCATAGACGTGCAATGTTTCGCTTGGCCACCATGTAGCCCAGAGCCACCCAAATTCTCTCCTTAGCACGGAGTTCCGTGGGGTCCCAAATGTTCAATAAAATCAATTTGATGTTACATGGTATCTGTTGTCCCAACGCCTCCTCCATCATATGCACCACCCCCTCCCAATACTTCTGTATTATAGCACATTCCCACAGTGAGTGGATAAAGGTGCCCTCCTGCCCACAGTGTCGCACACAATTACTGTCATGGGCATAGCCCATATGAGCCAAGGAGGGTCCAGACAAATACGTTCTGTGAAGGATTTTCAGTTGGACCAATCGGAGTCTCGAAGAAATGGCGACCTCCCGCGGAGACGCCACTGCAGCCCGCCACTCCTCGTCATCCAGCCCAGCCACGTTGTGGTCCCATTTACTTCTGAGGTGGATCAGGGGATCGGGCATGTTGTTAATAAGCTTCGATATATGAGAGATATAGCCTTCTCAGGCAAATCGCCATCTAAGATCCTGTCCTCCAGTGATGAGGACTCTGGGAGGTCAGCCCCTCTAGGGAGAACCGCAAGCAAAGCGTGCCTGATTTGGAGATACCGAAACTGTTCCGAATTGGCCATTTCGTAGTCTTGCTGCAATCGGGAGAATGGTATGACCTCGCCCGATTTCCATAGATCCCCAATTCTGGAGATACCAATGATGTCCCATTTATCGAACCCCTGGGACCGCGACAATCAACCCAATCGTTCACAGTGCCAGAGCGGCGTGGCCCTGGTAAGCTTGCCCTCCCACCCCAGGCTTCTAGTAGCATCTCTCCATACTTGCACAGCATGGTTAGTCGGACCAGACAGGACAGATATCGGAGATTTACTATACAGTGCCCCTTCAAAGCCGCCTCTTGGGAGGAGCCATCGGTCTATCCGAAAGGCCGGGTCATCGTGCTGTCTATATCGGCATTGATTGATGGCAACGAGCTGCGAGGCCCAGTAATACCTTCTCATATCAGGAAGCCCAATTCCACCGTCAAACCAACCCAACGTAAGTGTGTGTGTGGCAATGTGGGGGCTTACCCTCCCATAACAATTTCCGCACTAAAGACTCTAGTTCCTTGAAGTACGACGCTGCTACCAGAATTGGCGTGTTCTGCAGTGCATATAGAAGTCGGGGGAGGGACATCATCTTAAATAATGCCGCACGCCCCAGAGGGAAGGTCCTTACGTTGATGCAAATGTTTTGGGCTCTACTGATCGGTTTCTGGTTGATACAGGAACTACTCGTAGTGCTCTGTCTAAAACATGGGTTCCTAGGGTTCCCCTGTCTGGTGCAACGATAACATCGATAGGATTCAATGGGACACCTACATCTAGCCCACTGTCACAGCCACTTGCATTTAGTCTTGATAAATTCAATGCAGCATGTCCATTTTTGCTTACCCTTACCACGCCGGAAAACATTGTGGGTATCGATATGCTCAAAACATTTTCGTGCTACAATACGTTGTTCCCCAGAAGGTGTGCGTGTTATCTTAAATGACAACTATCCAATGGTTGAGAGGTCTTGTCTCATTAAAGAAGATATTGCTCTGGCATCTTTACCTAGTACTTTATGGGCTACATCAGATACCGATGTGGGACAAATGGTTATTCCACCAGTGCATATTTAAGTGAAGGAAGGTGCTTCATTGCCTCGCTTGCCCCAATATAAAATATCTCGGGAAGGCGAAGAAGCATTGACGCACATTGTTCAGGATTTGATTACGGTCTGGGTTGTGGAAGAAGTCCATTATACCATTTGTAATAGCCCTATCCTTCCTATTTTGAAAAGAGACACTGACAATAAAATGTACAGATTCATTATTGATTTACGAGGTTAATAAAATTGTGGTGCCCCAATACCCGGTAGTCTCTGACATCACAACACTCCTTACTATGGTTCCTCCTACTGCCACTACATTTAGTGTCATTGATTTAAAGAATGCATTTTTTTCAATACCTATTCACCCTGATAGCCGTTATTTGTTTGGCTTCACTTTGAATAATAGATCGTGCAGATTCTGTAGAGCTCCACAAGGGTATACAGAGAGTCCTAGCATTTATAGTCAGGCATTGAAAAGGCAGCTTGATTCTTTTCCTGTACCGAAAGGGGTGGCTCTTATTCAATATGTCTGTCAGGATCTGCACTGCCCGGTAACGCGCTGACTGTTACATGCGCGAAGCTCCCCGGCAGAGAACTACAATTCCCGGCATGCCTGGAGAAACACGCTGTACGTGCTCAGAACCGGAAGCACTGAACACGTAAAGGACTAGCGGAACCCTCGAACGCTGCCGATTATTCAGTAGCAGCGTTTCCAGTCTTCGTTCGTCTGCTGGCTACAAATTCACGGCGGTAAGTGTGGGGGGTCCACTATTTTGTGTCGGAGAATCCCTGGAAAGGATCCTTTTGAGGGGCCAAAGGTGTTTCTGGCCATTTGCAGTCCCGTTAATGGTCATCACCGAACCGAGTCTCAGGCGGGGAGTGAATCAAACTCTCTGTTTTCAGCCCTGAGGACGTGGGCTTGTTTCTCCTGTTGGTCGAGGCTAGCATAGTGCTGCCTCTTGCGGGAGAGGCCGTCTTGGGGTGAGCCAGCTGTTTATTTGCTCTAAACTTTATTCGATCTCTCCCGTTGGTCGAGGTTGGCCACCCGCCACCTCATTGCGGGGGAGATATTTGTTGTTTATTTGCGCACACAGTGCTCGATCTCTCCCGTTGGTCGAGGTTGGCGGCCCGCCACCTCTTTGCGGAGGATTTTTTCCGGAGGAAATCATTGGCTGTCCTTGTAGCAGCCCTGAGAACCTAGAATTGTTTACAGTCCCTCCTCCATTTCTCCTTGTCGGTCCCTCCTACGGCAATATTAGGTGGGGGAACTCTCTCAGTAAAGTCTCTCAGTGCCATCAGGAACACCGAGGCGAACTTTGGTCTCCCCGTCATTGGATCTTATGATGGAATAAGCCTGGGAAAACGCTTCTGGCAGTATTGTTTCCTTTGTTTAGGGGCTCAATTAAAACTGACATTTACTACGGCTACTTTGTGCTTATAATTGCTATTGGTTGTTCTTTGCTTCTTATCCCAAGATAGAGGCGGAAGTTGGGGTGCATCTATTGCATTGGCTCATCAGTACAGGACCTATCACAGAGGGGCTTAGCCCCTGTGGACTCCGTACCTTCACCCTACTCTCTCCTGGTATCCAGCGCTAACCTTTATTCCTTTACAGGTAGGATATAGGGTGGGGTTAACTGCACCTAGTATAAAAGACGTTGGAGGGGGAAAGGTGTTACAGAAATTTAACCCTGTATTTATCTTCTGTTTCATTGTTTCCCTTGTCCAGATCTCCCTCCCTGCTGTTCCTTCCCTCACTTGATTACTTCAATAGTCTGTGTATGTGTACATTCCAGACTTGGGCTCGTCGAGAGGTGGAACCCCTTTGAGCTTCAGCGCAATCCTGAGGATTCTGGAAGGAGGAGCCTGACAATGTCGATGACATCTTCTTGGCTGCCGATACCCCTGAACAGTGTAAAGAAAGAACACTGTCACTATTAGCATTCCTTGTCTCTCATCATCACAAAGTCTCTCGGAAGAAATTGCAATTTTGTAGACAGCAGGTTACCTATTTAGGTCACCTCTTGTCTAAGGAGGGACATGCACTCACACCAGATCGCATTCAGACCATTTTAGACACACCTGTGCCTAGTACTCAGAAGGACGTCCGTGCATTGATTGGCCTTACTTCTTTCTGTAGGCAGTGGATCCCTAGCTTTTCATACATTATTAAACCCTTGTTGGCTCTTTTGACTAAAGACACTCTGATGCCTCTCCCATGGACTACTGAATGCCAGAATGCCTTCCAACAGCTACGTCAAGCTCTTTATTCTGCACCAGTATTAGGAACTCCAGACTACACCAAGACTTTCAAACTCTATGTACACAAGAGGGAAGGTTGTGCCCTCTCGGTTTTACCACAGACACACAGCGATAAACAACGTCCTTGTGCATATTTCTCAGCTGTCCTTGATCCAGTTGCTCGCGTGCTGCCTGGTTGTTTCTGAGCGGCTGTGTCCATACGTCAGAGTGAGGGAATAGTCTTGTCACATAGATTGTTTGTGTTAGTACTTCATTCAGTCGATGCTTTGCTAAATCAAACAAAGACACAGCATCTGACTAGTGCTCGCTTGACAGGATATGAATTGACACTTTTGGCCCCTCATATCACGTTGAAAAGATGTTGGACTGCTACATTATTGCCACTTCTACCTACCCAGCCTCAGCCACAAGAGCTACATGACTGTATATCCCTTACTGAAGAACACACAAAGGGTCGTAGTGACCTACAAGATACACCTTTTTATAGTGTTGATGGGGAATTGTGGGTTGATGGATCCTGCCTGAAATTGCCTGATGGCACTACATCTGCTGCTTATGCATATACAACACTTCAGAAAGAAGTTGAGACAGAAGTCAGCTCAAGCAGCTGAGTTGATAGCACTGACAAGAGCGTGTGAGCTTAGTACAGAGTTGCTTGTTAACATTTACACTGATAGCCGATACGCTTTCGGCGTGGCTCATAACTTCGGGCAACTCTGGAAAGAAAGAGGCTTTCTCACTTCACACGGGACACAAATAGTGCATGGGGAATTATTACATAATCTCCTTACTGCCTTGACCTATCCTAAGAAAGTAGCAATTGTTAATTGTAGCACACACAAGAAAGTGACCAATAAAATAGGGGCAGGCAATGCCTTTGAGGATCACACAGCTCGAGAGACCGCAATACAGCGAAGTACCACATCTATGTATGTAGTCAAATCACAGGCTGAAAGTTGGCATGATGCCAGGCAAGAAGTGTTGGACATGCATCAATCTGCTTCTGTTGGAGAATTAGACCAATGGTCTAAGGAGGGAGCATTGGATGATGAGGGCTGTTGGAGGAATAAAGAAATGACAAAATGGAAGTTACCCACAGCCTATTTACACCCTATGATTCACATGGCACATGGGCCGGCACATGTTGGAGCATCCTCAATAGCAAAGCAATTTATGCAAGTTTGGGATCATCCAGAGATTGTCGGTACGGCTAAGAAAATAGTCCAGTCCTGTCTGATCTGTCTCCAGTATAATCCTGTAAAAGGAACACGAACTCCAACAGGAGGGTTTGCAATACCTACTGCACCTTTTGAGGTCCTGCAAACGGATTACATCCAGCTTGAACGCTGTAACATCCTGAAGTATGTCTTGGTAGTGGTTTGTGCCTTTAGTAAATGGGTGGAGGCATATGCTATGAAAGATAATACAGCTCTTACTACAGCATAGGTGCTCCTAAAGGAGTTCTTTCCCCGATTTGGCATTTGCAGAGTTTTGTGGAGAGACAACAGACCCCATTTTATTGGGCAAGTTGTTGATTACCTCATGAAAGTGTAGGGAATTAAGCAGAAGTTTCATGCTGCTTTTCACCCACAATCAGCAGGGCTAGTGGAACGTTACAACTCTACCCTAAAATTAAAATTGGCCAAGATACAGGCTTCCACATCTTTGTAATGGCCTGATGCACTGCCTTTAGCATTGCTATCCATTAGATCAATACCACATACATGATCTGGCCTCACACCGTATGAGGTGGTTTTCAGAAGGCCAATAAATATTTGGGGGATTCCTAAGCCACGCCCTATACATGATGTACCCTATGTATTGATGAATGACTATTTGCCCCAGTTGACTGACAGTTTGTCTTCTATTTATCAACAGGTTCGGGAGACTCTTCCAGACAGGTCGCAAGGTGAGGGCCACTGCTTGCGCCCTGGTGACTTTGTGGTCGTAAAGTCATTCCAGAGAACCAGCTCCCTAGCAACGAGGTGGCGAGGGCCGGAGCAGGTGCTGCTTGCTACCAGGACTGCAGTTTGAGTAATGAAACGGAAGAACTGGGTCCACGCGACACACTGTCGAAAAGTGTTGCAAGACCTAGTGAGCCCAGCTGTGTTGACAGATCACCGCGATATCCTGGACACCGAGAAAGGTCAAGCTACGACACCTGAAGGACCTGAGCAAGTCTTCCCGGACCACACGATCCCTGGTACATCTCGATTACAGGTGCGACCCAGGAAGAAAGACACTTTGTTGCTGAAAAACACTGTTTGAGCCACTGTCCTGGGAAGTGAAAGCCCGAGTTACAAAGGGGGGTAACCTTTTAGTGACTACTTGTCTCAATCTCAATGAAGAAACCAACGTCTGCCCAGGACCTTAGGGCACCATCTGTTTTGTCGTCTGACACGAGATGAACATGCCTAAGGAAAAGAGACAAACTGCTGGAAGAGTCTGTGATCGAAAGAGCTTGATCATTACTGGATCACTTTGACTGTTGTTATTGTTGCTATAATAACATGGATTGTAGAGGAAGTAGCTCCTATCCGAAATCTATTGACTGCTACTACTCCTGTCCCCATTGAACCCCACTACTTCACTCATCCTTATCATGAGCAGAAACATAGAATGTCCTGCCTCAATAACACTTTCAATCAGATGTTGCACCATACCCACAATGCTACGAACATTACCAACTGCTGGGTATGTGGAATGATGCAGCTCATCAGAAAAAGGAACGCCTTTTATTCCCTTGTCGTTTTCACATAATGGCTCCTGCAGAGCCTGGTTTGCACTATTGTGGGCTTCTCATATCACTAATATTACTAACGTTGATGTAGGAAGACTTAACGCTCAGTTGAATAAAGTCTGTTACTGTGATGAGGAAGGAGATCCACAAGCTAAAGGAACTGTGTGGGAAATGGAGGTGTATCGCCGAGGAAATTCCTCCACACACTATGTTTTCCTAACACTCGAACTATCGAGGGTAATGGACCTCCTGTTATAGCTGTTACTAGAGCTCGAGCAGACCTTTGTTTGAGCAGTATTGGCAATGTCCCTGTGGGAAAAAGTGACTGTACCTTAGTGTTGAACATTACTGGAATGAAAAATAGCAGTTTTTTGTCCTCACATAACACCTATTTCATTTGCGGAAATAAAGGTTATTACCACCTACCTACTGGGTGGTCTGGAAGCTCCTTTGTGTCCTTTTTGCTTCCACCTGTGTTTTTGGCACCTGCATCCTACCATAAAGATTATAAACTGTAAAATGATATTTCTAAGAGCCGATTCAAGAGGACAATAAATCATGATGAGGTAGATCAAACTGATACTGCACTACAGCAGTATGTTGACTTTAATTTGAGACTGTTCTTCTTTGTTGGTGTGGCCTTAAACAGCAGAAAGATAAGGCGCTTAACACGTGTTGTAGAGGCTGTAACCAATCAGACAGCAATGGCGCTTGGAAATATCACAGAAGAACTACAAATTGCAAGAATTGTGGAGCTCCAAAATAGGATGGTGCTCGATGTGATCCTAGCTTTCCGTTGTGGAGCATACCGCATCATTGGGAGAAGTTGTGTGTACATCCCTGACCATGCCCCTTCAGTTTCTGAAGCAATTTCCAAGATGCACAAAATAGCCACTGAAATCCATCAGCATTTAGGGACATGGACTTGGACTGGATGGCTATGGAACATATTTTCTGTCTGGGGATGGAAGCTGTTGTCAGCCTATGTATATTTTTTTAGATTCTTTTCACCTGTTGCCTATGTATCCAATGTGGCCCGATGCTCTGTTCCATTTGTATTTCTACCTGTACCTCATGTATACCAGCTAAACAAAATGTCAAGAATGTAAATGCCCGCCTAGCAATGGACAAGGAAATTAATGAGAATAGATGTACAGGATATCTTCCGTGCCCCTTCTAAGTCGTAGAGATGTCTTCAGCCAATGATAAAAGGGTCATCTGTGGGAATCGAAAATAATTGCTGTTAGCATGAGCTGAAGCCATCTTGTTTGCAGCATCTGTTTTGTTAGCCTTGTGACTCTTCCGTCTTCACTGTTGCTTGCTTTTCTAATCTGCTTGAGTCATCAGCTTTAGTTAACTCCTATTCCAAGCTCAAGCAATGTATATGTGCTGAGAAAAGGCGTGTAGCTGCTAGAATGCACCTGACTAAAGACATAACTGTCAACTGTGTCTTGCAACTGTAAGCAGTTCTGTTCCCCCTCCCACTTTGCTGACTAAGTGATTGCCCATCTGCCCATGTTTGTCGGTAACTCTTCCTGTGTATGCTTGTACCTTCTATTTGTAACTATATGCTTACTCTGCAACAAACTCTGTATATAAGGCCTGTGTTCTGTGACCTCAATGTACTACCTCAGGCAGCACTTGAGAGTGCTGTGTGGACGTAGTCCCACTCATGAGTGATTAATAAACTTGTTATTTGAATTCCAGCTTTAGTGCCAACCTCTATTTTGTTGGTCTATGGACCCGTGGACAGAGAAGAGTGACCCCTGCACTGGTGTGCTCATTGAAAAGCACATTTCCACAGTTCTTTTTCATTTAATCTATACTACAAGATTGCATTCTGGTAAAACAAGCTGCTTTACACTCCTTCAAGACTAAGCCTGAAGGTTGCTCTCCACAACTACCACTTAGAGAGCTTTCTAAGGTTGTTTAAGACCTCTTAAATCACCATAAGTGTTGTCTGGACTGGTGCAAGGTGCCCACTTACATTAGTGGACATCATATACCAGGCCAGCTTCTAACATATATGCTTTGGTACTGCTCACTGTATTACGTAGTGTTAAACATCAAGTGCCCCCAGCAGTGTCCTTGTGTGAAAAATGTAGCGATTGGTGCACGCCATTTGTTAATCACTGTATGTTAAACATACAGCACCCAGAGCATTGTCCTTTCATCAGTTATGTTACTGGTTAGGGCCAGCCCCCTTACACCCACCCCCCACTGTACCCTTGGATGCGTTTTGCTGCTGGGAACCTTTACAGACAAATGTGGGAATAAAAAACATATGCTGGTTAGAAGGACGAAAACAATCTTAACAGCTACGCACAGCTACAAAGCATTCTTCTGTCTCCCACCACTACAGACTTCGTCCTTTGCTAATTTACTGTTGTTTGGCGATTACAATCTTTCTAAAGGTGCTTACCCGGTCAGTTCTGTATTTTAAAACCTTTAGGCTACTTTTAGCACGCAATCACCATCTGTGAAGCTTTCAACAGCAGTGGAACTTACTTTTCAAGATGCTCAGTTATTGGGTAGAGATTGCAAATTACATTAGTGTTGTTTGAGCTGATTAAAAGTTTTAAATTAATGTAGTAAAATGAAATATTCATGCTAAAATTTTGGTGCATGCTTTACTCCACTCCCACCTCTCTGCTTTACTTCACGTCACTCTGCTTTCCTCCACTCCACACCACTCTGGTTTACTCCATTCAACTCCACTCTGCTTCACTGCACTCCACTCAATGCCACTCTACTTTACTCCACTCCCCACCACTCCGTTTTACTCCACGTGACTCTGCTTTACTCCACTTCATGCCACTCTGCTTTACTCCACACCGCTCAACGCCACTATGCTTTATTCAGCTCAACACCACTCTGCTTTTCTACACTCCATTCAGCTCAACACCACTCTGCTTTACCTCACTCCACTCAATGCCATTCTGCTTTACTCTACTCCACTCTGCTTTACTCAATGCCACTCAGCTTTACTCCACGTCACTCTGCTTTACTCCACCCCGCTTTACTCCACACCACTCTGCTTTACTCTACACTATTCTGTTTTACTCCGCTCCACGCCACTCCGCTCAATGCAACTCTGCTTTACTCCACCCTGCTTTGTTTCCCTACACTCTGCTTTACTCCACTCAACTCCATTCCGCTCAAAGCCACTCAGCTTTCCTCCATGCCAACCTACTTTACTCCACTCTGCTTTACTCCATGCCACTCTGCTTAACTCTGCTCAATGCCACTCTGCTTTACTCCACTCCATGCCAATTTGTTTTTACTTCGCTCCACGCCACTCTGCTTTACTCCATGCCACTCTGCTTTACTCCACACCACTCCGCTCAATGCAACTCTGCTTTACTCCCCCTCTTTACTCCCTTACACTATGCTTTACTCCACGCCACTCTACTTTACTCCATGCCACTCTGCTTTACTCCACTCCATGCCACTCTGCTTCACTCCATGCCACTCTGCTCTTTTCTCCACCCTGCTTTACTCCCCTCCACTCAATGCAGCTCTGCTTTACTCCCCTACACTTTGCTTTACTCCCCTACACTCTACTCCCCTTTACTACACTCTGCTTTACTCCCCTCCACTCAATGCAGCTCTGCTTTACTCCCCTACACTCTGCTTTACTCCCCTACACTCTGCTTTACTCAATGCCACTCTGCTTCATGCCACTCTGCTTTACTCCACTCCACGCCACCGCACTCCACGCAACTGCACTCCATTCTGCACCACTGCACTCCATGCCACTGGGCTCAATGAAATGCCTCTACATGCAACACCACTCAATACAATGCCAATCCATGCAACCTCACTCCATGCAGCGCCAATCTATGCTACTTCAAACTCCACTACACAGAACTGCACTCTACACAACTGCACTCCACTCTGCGCCTCACCACTCCATGCAGCGTCAATCAATGCAGTGCCACCCATGCCACTTCTTGCACTGCCACTCCACGCAACCCCACTCCAATATGCAACACCACTCCAGCCAACTGCATTCCACACAATGCTACACAACTGCACTCCACTTTACGCCACTCCACACCACTCTACTCTATGCAATGCCACTCAATACAACGCCAATCCATACAACCACACCACACAACATATTTACAATCCACATACCATTCAACACCACATAATTTAACTCCACCTAATTACACACTACTCAATATCACATAAATACACCCCACATAAATACACTATATACCACATAACAATCCACATAAAACACTCCATGTCATGCCACATAATTCCACCCAACATAATTTCACTCTATGCCACACTGTTCCATGCCACACTATTCAACTACACACAAATCCATTCCACACCACAAATTACAGAAAAACAAACATTATTCCACCTCACAACACAATTCAACTATACACCACATATAGCCAATTTACAACACACAATTCAACATCATACCAAAAATTCAACAGCACACCACGTAATTAAACTACACCTCATAACACTCCACAACACAAAATACCATTCATCATAATTGTACTTCATTACACACAATCCCACTCTACATAATTCCAATACACTCAAAAACACATACTTACTGTCCTCATAATACAACTGCACACCATGCCACATAATTCCACAACACAAATCCACTCTATGCCACAACTAACAATTCCAATTCACCCCACAAAATTCCACTACACACCACATACATCCACTCCAATACATTACATATAGGAAAGAGACATTTACAACACCAATAGCTCTAACTCTCTTTCTTTTTTATTAACACCCAAATACAGAGATCTGAAGCTTGGCTCCTACATATTTCATCTTTTTCTTCACCAAACAGGTAAAGCTATCCACACAGTTCCACACCACACAATTCAACTCCACACATTTGCAATCCACACCACATAATTACACTTCATAACACACAATTCCACTCCACATAATTCCGGAACACTCTCAACACCACATATTTACTATCCATATAATTCCACGGCACACCATGCCACATAATTCCACTACACAAATCCAATTCTCGCTACACAATTCCATGTCACACAATTACACAACTAACTAATCCAGTCCAACACACATAATTCCATTACACACCACACACATATATTCCATAACACATAGGTAAAAGACATTGCCATTTACAATGCCAATAGCTCTAACTCAATTTGAGGAAATCTCTAGAATGAGACTTACTTAAAGAATAGTGAATTCCTTCTCACTGGTCCCTTTAACACTCCCTAACCTTGTTAGTGTGTAAAAATCCTTGTGCAACTTACTTGGTTCTATTATAACACTGCATTAAATAAACCTTCCCAACGTAAACACAAAATTAATTTTTACATTGGCGCCCCATGGTGATTGTTGGAGAATCATAAACCCCCTCTTCCCCGTCACTGACTGAAGTAAGGAGAGTCGGCGATTTCCTCGGAGCGACAAAAATAATTGCGTTCACAGTCTCGTGCAATGTCGATCAAGTCGTTTCTTACCTTACAACACTTCCTATCCTGGAAGAGCCATGCTGGTGCGCTATGACGTAATCGAACTGTTCCGCTTTCCTGTCCGCTATCCAACCTTTCCTTCGAGTGGCTAGAAGGCGGCAATGTCAGAGAATGCCTTTCACACGCACACACCCTTAGAATCCCTGGGTGGATGGTGTGAAGGGGCAGCAGCATGCACCACCGGCTCTTGAAAGCATGATAAGTTAAGAAGACTTGTGCTTCCCCATGTGGCCATGTTTGAAATATTTAGGGGCGGTCTTTTACTTTATGTAGGAAAAAGACAAACCAAATCCTCAGAGTTTTGTAAAAAGATTCACATGATTGTAGATATTTTGTTGAGAGTTGATAAATACTGTAAACAACGGCATGGCTTTGTATTGTCTTTTTAAATGTATACGACATATTGAAGAGCTCTTCTCTATTGTACTTACTAGGAAAAAACACTCTCGAAATATTGAGCACAACTTGTCTTATGTGCATAACGTGTATTAGGTGTCATTGCGCCTGTTGATAGAGTCAAAAGAATGTTTAACCTTAACAGCCATGCACAGCTTCCTCTCGCTAAGAGCTATGTCGAATAGAAACAGAGGATGGAGAATACACGTATTTCGACCTCCCGAATGGTACGGAAATATTAAATTAAGCACTTGTAAGGGAGAACGGTACAATAATACATAGACCTACCAGTTTAGGTGTCCTTTGTATGTTTTTATGATCTTTAATCGTTTTTTGTGTGTCCCTCTATAGGAAATGTACAGGTTTGAACCTTTTCAAACATGGCCGCCACGAGCATAGTCGTTTCGTTTAATTGTCCAATGTCACGTTAAACCTTAAAGTCTGTGGCGCTGGGTAGGCCGTTCGTTGTCTTGGTGAGCTGAGAGGCGGGGATGGCGCATGTGCAGAGTTACTGCATGCCGCACCGCGGCCGCAGCTGCAGTTCTGCAGCGGCCAGCCACATGAGTGGGCTGAGGTTCCTGCCTGGTCTGTGCAGAGGGGCCAAAGCAGGTGAGATAATTTTGTCTACCGTTTACTCCGATGCACCACTCAAGAGATGTGTAAAATGCATGCCGTTTTAAGGGATGAAAGAAGAGAGGACAGGACCATGAACTTGCGCAGTTTAACCTCTATGAATAAGAAGGGTGTTCGTAAAGCTACAGGATTACGAGATGCAGTTTGGTAATTTTCTAAATGCGTGCCACCGACGCAACAGTATGAACAGGAAATATGAATGGGCAGAGCTTGTATTGGAAGAACAGTCATTTAAAAGCAACACGGACAGGAGCTCTCATCAGCTCTTTAAAGGGAAACAACTAATCCATGTGATAAGGAGCCAACAATAGCAACGTGAGAAGATAACCCCAGATCTCTTGAACTGCAGACTGTGGGAAGAGGGGGGCGCCAGGTCTATAAAACGGCAGGCAGCTCTGGAGGATTTTTAATGGCAAAAGGGACAGCATCGCAGAAGGTGTCGAACTTTATGGGCGCAGATTAAGGTTCTGTAAGAGGATCAAGAGCTTTACAGACGTTATTTGCAGATCGTATTGAGGACGATTCAGCATGCGATAACCTAAAGTTAGTGTTCTGGCTACACCGGGGTTTTACTAATTGATAACGTTCAGTCAGTCGTTATTCCGGAGTTTGCTTGAGTCGGCTGACACGCTGGCAGTGTGCTCATCAGATGATCACTGAGGCATGTGCCATTTACATTTGTACTCTAGCTATAAAGTCCCTTTTCATATGATTTGAGTGACTGAAGCGGCTGGCTATCTTATAAACAGAATGGAAGTAAACGACCCAATTAAAATGCTATCCGTAAACTGGATCCACTGCAGGGTCATATCCAACAAGCATTTACAATGCAACGTTCTTGGCATTGTTAAAGTTGGAGCTATTGGCATTGCTCATGACATTATTTTTGTTTATGTTTTTGTTTTTAAAACATTTAAAGAAACATCTTTGTTATTTACAATGTCAATAGCTTAATCACTCTCAAATGCGAGACCTATTGCATTTGCACCCACACACACAAAGCCACCCATACACACAGAGCCACTCACATAGAGCAACCCACACACAAATAGAGCCACCTACACACACACACGCAGTAGCCCACAGACCGATTTACATTATGTGCACTTTGTGATCTGCATGGCACATGTTCTTTGCTGCAGGCACATTTACCCTATGTGCTACCTTTCCAGGAGTCAAAACTTCCACTAGACAAAACTTCGATCTCTCTCTAGGAAGAACATTAAACATCAATCATAAGTATACAGTTTTAGAAAAATACACTTAGTGATCTTCCTAGGTAGTAAAGGCCACGCGAAAACAACTGAAACATAGCGCACAAGTCTGTTGTGAGAGACACTGACAGTTCTGACCTTGTTCAGCTAGTTCAAAGACACTTCATCTGGGCCAGGCCTGTCCACTTGGTGAGTGAGGGAGGGATGCAATCTATCCTGTTGATTTCAGAGGAGTGGCATCCTTACAATTCAAAAGAGTGTCTTTCAATGTCTCCGCGACATACATCTGTGCAAGCAGAACCTGGGGTTGGATATATTGTAATGTTAACCACACAGAGGTCTGTTAGCTGCTGTCATCAGATATGTACTTAGTAGTAAGAAAATGGCAAGGACATTCTCCATAAAACGAGAGTAGTGCAAGAGGTGAGTAAATAGCTTCTACAATCAGAGCTGAGTTATGTCTATGTGCACAAACTGCTTCTGTATACATATGTGTGTGTGTAAGACAACTGCATGTGGGTAGGGTTTCTGTGTGTCCATTTGTGCAAGTTTGACTGTGCAAAGCATGTCTTTCTTTATGCCTAGTTTGTTTATTTATGCATGTTTGGATAAGGATGTGTCTGTGCTCCCACCATTTTATAAAGCTACCATTCCAAGCTTCCCCATGAGTAGAGAAACCACATGGCCTGGCACCAAAGCCGGACAGGCCATTATGCCACTCTGTTATTTTCCTGGTGGGCTGCAGGCTAGGGGGCTGCCTTACAGGAGGTTGAGGGCAGTTAAAATCAAGCCACTGCACTCAGTGTGGCCTTTGTTCTAGAACTATTGGTTACGTCTTCCCATCATTCCTTCAACTGTGGAAGGTCCCAAATTCGCACTAATCAAAAGAAGTCAAAAGTAGTTTAGTTTATTTTTGTTTTATTCCATTGTAAATCCCCCACCCCTCCCCTCAAGGTGCTTTTGGAAAGCATTGGACTTGCTACACAGACACACACACACAACCCCCCCCCCCCTTTGTGATCTGCATGGTACATGTTCTTTGCTGCAGGCACATTAACCCTATGTGCTACCTTTCCATTGTAAATCCCCCACCCCTCCCCTCAAGGCGCTTTTGGAAAGCATTGGACTTGCTCACAACACAAATAGAGCCACACACACGCAGTAGCCCAGTGACCTATTTACATTATGTGCACTTTGTGATCTGCATGGTACATGTTCTTTGCTGCAGGCACATTAACCCTATGTGCTACCTTTCCAGCAGTCAAAACTTCCACTAGACAAAACTCCGATCTCTCTCTAGGAAGAACATTAAACACCAGAGTCATCATGACATTTTTATTGTTGCCGAAAATTGCTGGAGGCCAGGAAGGAGGCAGCAAGCGCTTTTAAAACATTAATTTACTTGCAAACATAATGTCTCCACCCAAAGTCAGCGCCCGGTCACACCGGTTGCACTGCCCTAGAGCTGGCCCTGCTCAAGGGTCCTGTGACCTCAGTGACAGTCACTGTTGTTCTTGGCTGTGCTGCTTCATAGGCCTGCTAGCAAGACTGGAGGTGAACTTCAGTATGGATTGTGGTGGACAAACCTTGAAGGTTAACCCAGACGTGCCAGTGCTAGGGTCCACCTGCTGGTGCTAAGACACAAGCGCTTCTAAGGTCTTGCGAAGCCTTCTAAGGTCTAGCATGGGATTGTGCTCTCTCAGGAGTCTCGTCTGGTGGACTGGTTATTAAGGCTGAACCTGCTTCCCCAGTTCCAAATTCAGCAGCTCTGGCCATAGTGCCACATAGTCTCCCCCACTGAACACCATACTGTCCCACTGAGAAAAAGTCACACTGCCTTCAACTACAACCCAATTGCTGCTGGCTATAAACACCTGGATGCGGCTCAATTTAAATGACGCACTAGACAAGAGCAATATGCGGCCTACAAAAAAAAGTAACAACATCCTGGAAAAAGCAAACCCTCATAGGGAATGCAAAATTTAGCAAACCATGTGAAATGCAAGCAGGAACAACATGGTTACCTTAACGCTTTTACACTCACTATTCAGAATTCAGTGAGTGCTCTCTGCAACTGTATACATGCTGGAAAAGCACAAAGAATAAATAACACAACAAACAACCCCAAGTGTTACTCCTCTGAGGGCATACGAGACCCTGTCTTCTGAAAACTGGCATCGCGCACAGTGCAGTGACCCCAGGCCCCTTGTGCCTGATTTTAAATTTTCATCTGCGTGAATATTCCGCCTCGCCGCGTGTTACCACGCAAACATACGTGGGCACAGTAAGATCGGTGTCCTGTAAAGTGCATTCCTCCTGACGCTTCATTATTTTGTAAACATGTTTGTTTATTTACCAGTGAACCTGTCTCTTTCACCAGCAGTCGAAGCCTTGGTGCGTCGATCTGTGCGCACAATATAAAGTAATACCGGACTCTCAGATCGGCTATGGAAAATAGCAGACGTTCTTATTATTCAAGTAGAATGGTAATTTATTAATAAACAATGCAATACCTTCGGAATATTTCCAACAAAAATGATAAATCGATAGAATCAGGATAAATACAGTTCCCTTTTTGAACAGGTCAGTGTGTTAGGTAACACAACGTCAGCTTGGAAACACGGTCTGGCGTTTGGTCCGTAACATCCAATTACACATTAAAAATAAATTACTATTTTGCAATTTACATTTTGTAACAAGTCCTTCGCAAACGTGTCCCTTTTTTACTTTTGAAATAACACTTAGAATACAGTATTTCTCAAAAGCATGAAGAAACTTGCGTGTTATTTGGAGTTAACACTGTTCTTCTTTTTTTTTTTTTTTTTAAACAAACCAAGACATGCCTGATGTCCCTGTACAAAGTGTTTAGCAAATGTTTTGGGCTCTCTGGGACAAGGATTAAGTCTGCAGAGCCAGTTTGTGTCAGAACTTGCTGCAGTCATAGACAAAGGTCCCTGAGGTACGGTACAGAGACTGGCTGGAGGGGAAAGACATCTGACAGCTGCTGTTGCCGTTTACCGGGGAGTTGTTGAGGCCAAGCCGCTGCGACTCGCACTTTCAGATTCTAACGGTACACATAAGGACGCAGATCTGGGTCGGGCAAGTAATACATGCAGGGGCCGCCAAGGCGCAATAACTACAGGCGTGTATTCTGATATGCATAACACATATGACTGCAGATATTGATGGGCCACTGAATGCTGGTAAATACCCCAGTGGGGCCATCGGTATTAACAACGATTCTTAAAAGTATATTAAAGAATGTTATGTTTTTACCTACTGTTGAGACGGGTGAAAGTGTCTCACGTCCCAGCGCCTTACCTGGCGAGAGCCATGATCACCGCCGCCTTTCTCCGAGGTCAAGCAGAAATGCCTCGGAGAAACGCAGCGGCATTATCGGATTGGGGGGCGTGTTTTTCTTTCTCTCCTCTTGCCATTGGCTGGAATGTTTACATTCCAGAGGAGAGAAAGAAAGTAAAAAACACGCCCCTGTATCCGAAAAAGACTGGGCTTGTTTGGAGAGACAAAGCTCTTCTCCAATGGCTGACCAGTATTTCAGAGGCCAGCCAATGGAGAAGAGGGGCGGGTTCAAGCCCCTCTTCTAAAAAACATTAAATCTCGGAGCTAGACTGCGCAAGCGCAGCCGAGACCTAATAAAAAGGATGCATTATAGCATTTGTCAGTGCTTACTACTACGCTTACACACAAATAAAAGCTATGAATTTTGGGCATTTGGTCTCACCTTGCTTATAATTCCCATTGCTAAAATATGACACCAGGGTCGGATTGGGATCATAATTCGGCCCGACGGGCAAGCCCAAAAAAGGGGAACACATTCCCAGATCACACTTGTTTATGGAAGAGCATCGGGCTAGTCTCATTGGGCTAATGTTTAGAGATCTGTTTGATAAAGGATGTATTTTAAAGCTCATAGAGCCAGAAATATTGGTGAAAACTAAAAGCACTACGTTTTGGCTGGTTGGGCGACGTTAAATAAAGTGTCCCAAATGTCCAGCCACTACTCCTGATATGTCTGTTTGCCGTCTGGCCGTTTTTTAACCGGCATAACCGGTATTAAAATGTCCTGGCCGGTTCGAGAATGAAGGAAATCGACTAAAGCTGGTAATTTCTCCTCTGAAAAATATGTACTTCAAACAGTAAACCTAAGGTGACCGCAGTTTAAAATATGGTCAAAAAACTGCTTTAATGATCCGTGATCGATTAGTTAAAATTAAACAAAGGTAGAAAGGCCATGTTAAAAAGGAATACTGACGTTTTTATTATTGTATAATGAGTCCTCTTCCATTATTATGTTCCAGCCTTTGCCAACTCTTAAAACATAAGCAAATGGAAGGTTATTTATTTTTGTAGTTCTATATAGCTTGACCCTTCCCCCTCCCCCTTAATGAGCACCAGTCACATTACAGAAGATCAAATTAATTTTTATTTTAGGCTTTGGGCAATTAAGTCATTTGCCTAGAATCACAGAATGTTGAGCTGAGGCTGGGACTTGAACCTATTTCCATAGTTCCAAATAAGGTAGCTCTGACCCTAACATTACACCCTCTCAATTTTCCTCTCCGGGAACGGTGCCCCACAGGGTGGCCTATGCAAACATACACCCCGTCTACTAAGACCTGAAAGACTCTGGAGATGAGGTGCCAACAACTGTCTCTCAGTGAGGCTGTTTCACTTACTCTTCCCCCTCCCCAGCCAACTATAGCCTCAGGGCGATGGCCTGGCAGGGAAGGGGTGAAGAAAAGCACAGAGCTGCTGCTGCTCCACTGGTGGTAAGGTGATGAGGGCCCAATGGCCACATAACCTGCCCCCAACCAGGCCATCAATTTAACAGCAGAGCAGTAGAGTGAGACTCTGCTTCTGGGTGTGTGCGCCAGCCCCATGGGGCCAAGCTAAAGTCTGCAGTGGTCAGAACAATACTGGCCTATCGACGTTGATGCAAGATGCCCTCCTGCCCATGATGCTGGCCCCACATTCCAGTGACCTTGCGGGGAAGAGACCGTAAGGCTCTGTGGCCCGGTTGACAGCGCTCCTAATCATTTTAATCTAATAATCCAGATGCAATCCTACCACACCACATGACAGTATAGATATGTTTCACGAGGTGGTTACCAGTGATCTAATGATGATCTTGCAAAATTCCAAAAACAATTATGCCTTCAATCTCACGAGAGTCAAGGGAATGGCCATGGACACTTTAGCTAAATCTAGCACTATCCTCATTAAACTGGTAGATGAGGGTGGAAATATGGTCTTTTGTGACATAACCTACAGAACGCAGATAGAAGTTATGAGACATCCACTTTTGATATCTTTAAACAAACTATCTCCAGGTATTACGCTCTTCTAGGGGATTGGAAGGAGCAAGGCCTTTTGAGTACGGATTAATATCAATTTTCACATGTAAGCAAACTTGTAGCACCTTGCTTTTAATTGTTACCGAAAGTCCATAAAGACAGGGATACACTACCAGGAAGACCTATCATATTTGCAAACAATAGTCTCCTTGAGCATACCTCTATTTATTTGGATTTTTACCCTTTTAGCGTATATACTCCATATTCCCTCAAACTGTAGGGATAGCACTGATTTTATCATCAAAGTGGGGGAGATACCCTGGTAGACAAATTGCATGCTGATAACCATGGATGTAGTGTCACTTTATACATGCAATGACCATAGTCTGGGCATCCAGGCATGCAGACATTTCTTTTGTGACAAGCAATATATATGTATGATCATTCCATTATGTTACTTAAGATGTTGATATTTTGTTTAGAGAATTTTTTTTTTTCTGTTAAATGAGGTGTGGAGCTGCCAATTGACCAGAACTGCTATGGGCAGCTGATTTGCTCCAAGCTACGCTGGTATTTTCATGGGTTGTGGGAGGAGCAGAATGTGTGGACTGAGAGAAACGAGAGATGGACCAAACATATAATTCTCTGGACGCGTTACATAGACTATCTTTTTATCATTTAGGATTTGTTACATTAATTTCTAACACACATCTCCAACCACAACCTTAATTTGTCTTTCGCACATAAGATACATTACAGGAAGCTGGATTTTCTGGATATATGTGTTCAGATCATTGATAAGGCCGTACACATATGTCTCTTCCGCCAAAGCACAGCAGATAATAGTGCTTCATGTGCGCAGCCACCACCCAAAGAAACTCAAATGGCGTATCTCATTTGGAGAATTCCTGACGGCGAAACTCAATTGCAGTATTAGGCAGGCCTACCAAGAAGAAGAGAGAGTAGAATGACCCACAGGTTCAGGACCAGGGGTTATTCCAGTAAGATTCTTAAAACTGCTAGTGAGAAAGCAGGCAAGTTGACCAGAGCTATTCTCCTCATCAAGAATGGGAGAGAGAAGGATGACCCCCCCCCCCCCCAACAAAGTAAGGCTTATTACCACTTTCAACAGTGAATCGAATAACATCAAGCACATGCTCACCAAACATTGGCACTTAGTGAGATCCAACCCAGTGATGGGAGGCAACGTACCTATCCATTCCATGGTGACATACCACAAATCGAAATCCATTAGAGGCATTCTAATGCATTTCTTTGACCGTCTCCTTTTTCTCGGCCCCCACTTGACCTATCGCTCCAAAACTTTCCATGCAGAACAAGACAAAGAGAGCCACTTCAAAAAAAAAAAAAAATAATGAAGCTTTGCCAGACGGCACCAAGGTTATAAGCAAGTCAAAAACTGTTTTTGTATGGAAACTAGGTCCTAACTTTAATGAAATGCATGGGGAACGCACATTTGTTGGCCCTTCCGTTTTTCTAGGCACCCCTGCTTAACAGCTTACTCCAAACTTTCCATGCAGACCTAGACAAAGTGGGCTACTCATCATCCCCAAAACCACTCACACACCTACTTGCACCTCTATACAACCTCTCATACACCCACTCACTCATCCATAGCCACTCACACAGCAGCACACTTACCCATACACCTACTCATACAGCCACCCACTCACCCTCTTATTCGTCTGCACAGCCACTCACACATCCGTTCACTCACCCACACAACCACTTAATTACTTGCATCCATACAACCACTCATGCTCACTAACTCATACAGCCACTCGCATAGACACTGACTGTGCAACTCACCCACTCACTTACCCATATACCCATTCAAACAGCCACTCACACACCCACCCACCCACCCACTCACCAATAGCCACTCACCCATATAACCGCTCACATCCCCACTCTACACCTATACAACCACTCACAGAGCCATTCACACACCAGAAAACCACTTGTAAACCCATTCACAGACCCATACAGCAACTCACATACCCAGTGACAGACCTATACAGCAACTCACATACCCACTGATAGATCCATACAGCTACTCACACACCCGCACAGCCACTCTGACACCCCCAAACACACTGATAAAGACAGGGACACAGCCGCTCAGATCACATATGTTAGAAATAGTATCACTCATTAATAGTACAGAAAGAATAGTAATGTAACTTGTGCAGTAGTTTAGTACATCTCTTTAACCCCTTCAGTGCCCGCCCCTTTCCCCGCCCTGTGCCGGCCGTTGCATTAGCAGGCGGGGTTTATGACGAGCTGGTCTCGTCATGGGCACAGCGCAACCGCGGCCCATGACGAGACCAGCTCGTCATGGGCATTGAAGAGGTTAAGTCTCAGAAACGTTTACAAAACACACTCGCTGGATGATGTAACCAGTGATGTCATTTGAGATTTGACCAGTGATGCCACTAACTATGTCAAAAGTGATGTAATATGTGAGGTCATAAGCAGTACATTTCGGGGGCTTAAGTTATAGTTGCCTCAGGTAACTATAACTGCTGAATTTCTGTAGTTTTAGAAGTGTGAATCCGAGCCTAACTAGAACGTCCCTTTAACCTTTGTTTTTTTCAGTGAATTTGTGTTTTTAGAAAAATTGCTTTCCTAACTAACACCCCTGTAACCTTTTTGTTTTTTTCAGTGAATACATATATAGTGTGTGTGTGTGTGTGTGTGTGTGTATATATATATATATATATATATATATATATATATATATATATATATATAATCTACTGGCGGTCGCCAGTAGATAGTTATAGTTACGACCGTGTTTCCATAGGAAATCCGCAACATTCTATTTTGAATAACTTTGGCGCCGATTGACGAATCCTCGCGAAATTTTCAAAATAGGTGGGGCGCTCTGCTCCGCTCCTTCCCTGAAAGTCTCGGGGGGGGATTCGTCAAGCGGGGGCTGAGAAAAAGGGGGGTCCCAAAATGCGTTTTCCCCATGCATTTTTCCATAGGACCTTTAGTCCAAGCTGCAGCCCGAACGGCTGAACAGAATTACTTGAAATTTGGCAGAGAGGTAGTCCTCAGGTCAGGGATGTGCATTTGCAGGTCTGGTGTAAATCTGTTCAGTATTTCCTGAGAAAATAGCATTTAAATCAATATATATATCTATAGGCGCGCTCCGAGCGCGTACCGTAAGCTTACCGTACGCGCACGCTGCCGTGCGAGAGCGCGATTCTGATTGGTTGTTAGATCTTAGTAAACATTCGAATCGGTCGAAACCAGGAAGTGTCGGCCGCCATTTTGTCTCTCGCAGTCTGAGGGGGTGAAAAACAAAGGTGGATAACGTGAAAAGGGGGCAGGCTGGACAGTTCCTGACCCCCTAGCCTTGGTCAGGGGGTCCCAGAAGGACCCCCAAGGGCAAAAATGTATTTAAATTTTTTTACGAAAAATCGCGGAGTGCGCGTAGCGTACGCGCCCGGTAGCGCGCACGGTGAAAAAACTTTAAATAAATACATAAATTAGCATTTAAAAATCCGTACAAATTCACTGAAAAAACCATAGGTTTCACACACGTTATAGTTAGGAATTAGCATTTAAAAAACATTGCAAATTCACTGAAAAAACAATAGGTTTCACACATGTTATAGTTAGCTGGGCATTTTACTCGTGAAAAACCAATGAAATTCCCCCGTTATAGTTAGGTCAGCTAACTATAACTCGCGCGCCCGCAATCCAGTGCTGATGACGTCACATATTACATCACTCATGCCATGGTCAGTGGCATTACTCATGACATCACCGATGACATCATCCTTGTGATAAAGTCGCGGTCGCGCGAGTTATAGTTAGCTGACCTAACTATAACGGGGGAATTTCATTGGTTTTTCACGAGTGAAATGCCCAGGTAACTATAACATGTGTGAAACCTATGGTTTTTTAAGTGAATATATATATATATATATATATATATATAGGGTGCCACAGCTCGTGAAGAACTCATGTGACATATTACTCAGCTCCAAAAGAAAATTGCAAGCACTCGCGGAGTATAAAAACCATCAATTTAATGACGAGGCGCGTTTTGGACATTGCCTTTTTCAAAGCTCATACCATTATAAATGGCCTCTTTGACAAGCACTTGAATACATATGATTTAAATAGTATTTTCATTAGGGAGACCATGGCTAACGAAAGAGAACTTCCTTATTCCAGTCCGCATCGCTGTAAATTCAGCCGCCATGTTGTTAATGGATACAATTGTGATTTTTCACGGTACCGGTATATTTCCAAATGCACAATATAAATGTCCAAATACCCTGAATTGAAATAATATGTTGAAATGTCCCAGTACCTTAATCATCCATAATTGCTTTTTACATTCGTTCCTGCATGGTCTCTAAAAATCAAAATTTCCTTTTGGTGTTTATTGTTTGCCGCTTGTGATGTCAAATTGTTGATTTACTCCTCACCCAGCCACAAGGTAGCCTTCATCAACATATAGCTACCCATCAAGGTTAGTCCAATTACCGCACCCCGGAGATTTGAATAATCCCCGACACTCTTGTGCCGCCGAGAGTCTTCGTGCCGTCATGTCACTAGTGTTACAAAAGGGGGTGGTGATGGACGGAGCATCAGAACCAATCAAACACTCACACCCAGTCAACAGATCTGGGTTTGATCCATCACCATTCTTTAGCCCACTCTGCCACCCCAGTTCAGACATGGCCATATGCAAATCAGTCTGACCCTGTGCCTCATGGGAACAGTCCAGCCCGAACTGCCAAGCCATGCCTTCCCTGGACCGGAAACAAGCTTCCTAGGACCGGTTTCTGGCATTTCAGCCGTCTTGTGGGCAAAAGAACGATGGATTAAACCCAGATCTCTTGACTGGGGGAGAATGTCTGCATTGTCAGCATTCCGTCCATCATTTGTTTGTTGTAACGCTTTTCGCCCTAAGTGGGATGGGTATTCCCAGACGTGGGACCCATGCTCACTACGCCACTGGAGTCAAGCTATCCTGGCTGATGACGGCTGATAGCCAGAAACCGGTCCTAGGATGCTTGATTCCGGTCCAGGGAAGACATGGCTTGGCAGTTCGGGCTGGACTGTTCCCATGAGGCACAGGGTCAAGACTGATTTGCATATGGCCATGTCTAAACTGGGGTGGCGTAGTGGGCAAAAGAACGATGGATTAAACCCAGATCTCTTGACTGGGGGAGAATGTCTGCATTGTCAGCATTCCGTCCATCATTTGTTTGTTGTAACGCTTTTCGCCCTAAGTGGGATGGGTATTCCCAGACGTGGGACCCATGCTCACTACGCCACTGGAGTCAAGCTATCCTGGCTGATGACGGCTGATAGCCAGAAACCGGTCCTAGGATGCTTGATTCCGGTCCAGGGAAGACATGGCTTGGCAGTTAGGGCTGGACTGTTCCCATGAGGCACAGGGTCAAGACTGATTTGCATATGGCCATGTCTAAACTGGGGTGGCGTAGTGGGCAAAAGAACGATGGATTAAACCCAGATCTCTTGACTGGGGGAGAATGTCTGCATTGTCAGCATTCGGTCCATCATTTGTTTGTTGTAACGCTTTTCGCCCTAAGTGGGATGGGTATTCCCAGACGTGGGACCCATGCTCACTACGCCACTGGAGTCAAGCTATCCTGGCTGATGACGGCTGATAGCCAGAAACCGGTCCTAGGATGCTTGATTCCGGTCCAGGGAAGACATGGCTTGGCAGTTTGGGCTGGACTGTTCCCATGAGGCACAGGGTCAAGACTGATTTGCATATGGCCATGTCTAAACTGGGGTGGCGTAGTGGGCAAAAGAACGATGGATTAAACCCAGATCTCTTGACTGGGGGAGAATGTCTGCATTGTCAGCATTCCGTCCATCATTTGTTTGTTGTAACGTCATGTCACTAGTGGCAGTTCTGGCACTCTCCTTTATTATATTTTTATATATATATATATATATATGCAAACCAACCCTATTCCAAATAGAAAAGGGCACGCACACGAAGAGTGCTGGGTTGAAAGGCATTTATTTCATTGAGCCTCCTCCGACCCAGTAGCACAGAGATAACGCGTTTTCGGCTGTCACAGCAGCCTTCGTCAGTCTAGTAATCGCCATTTTGATAAAACCATTTATAGTCTACATACATATATGGACACTGAAAACATACTACTTTCAATTTGAAAATTTTAAGAGACACACTCCAAAGTACGAGCCCTCATACGTAAATATGCATAGATGAAAATTGTACGTGTTAAATACACAAAGGGTGGTTCAAAAGAAAATTATACCATCAACATGTGGACATGGTGGTCTAAATACATGGTGCCTATAACCTGCATAATGCGTCTATGAACCCACCCTAATTATCTGAGGTCTTCACTCATAATTTAAATGCTTTCAGAGTCTCTTAAGTCATGATTTTAAGGCACGTGCAATATAATTAAAACATTCCTAAATTAAAATATAATGACTTGCGCCAAAGTAGTGCAACAAAATATTAGAAGTAATTGCAATTAACTAGCCCTTTGATCGAATTCGGGAGACCACTCGTGGCACTGCAGGCGGCTCATGTGAGGATATGTTGTGGCATGCGCTGAACTGATGGGTCACGCAGAAGTGTCTAACTAGTAATATGAATCAACACAGTAATTGTGATTAAATAACACCTCTGCAGTCCCTTATTCACACAGCAAAAAACTCCACAAGACTACACGTCCCACAATGCCGCATTTTGGTTATATGAAAACTGTAATAGATGCCAGTCAGTCTGAAGTCTCGGAAAACCCATAGTGCACTCACATGGTCCCTTGGAAATCTCGCCTCCCCATCAGCGGGCAATTGGCATTGTTCCTTACTTGACTGGCACATACAAATGAAACCTCAGCTGTGCCGTCGTGCACTCCATCATGGCTCCTTAATGAACTTCTCAGAGTCAAAAGGCGTAGGAGTAGAGTTAACATTACTCCCACAAATGTCAAACCAAATACATAAAGTGCACACACGCGCATTTAGTCAAATATAACTTGATGCAGGGTCGGGGGAGTGCAATGTTCAAAATCCATTTTGCCATGCAAATCTTCACCATACCAGCATCTGCTGACACGGTGCCTAGTCACCAGGGATCCTACGGTCAAAGTGTGAGGCATTTCGAGCCAAGGGAAAGTTGGAAACCCCGCGCTGAATGCCGTAAAGACCTCCTCGCATCAGGATCGCCACCATCCACACTGCTGTCATCCATTATCCTCGTTCCGACGGAAACCCTGGGGGCTGATCAATAGCACTCACATGCTCAAACTCCTCCAAATTGCGGTCGTTTGAAAAGCCCAAACAATGCGACTAGTGGTGCGTGTATATATATATATATATATATATATATATTCTCCTTCAGATCTGAGTGATGGCGGCATGCAGCCCAAAAGCGGGGGTACTCACAAAACGCCCGCGCCCACACGTGTTCAAATAGGGTTTTCTCTTCCTTCGTGGATATCGAACGAAAATGGCACTCCTCGTAGCTTAAAATTTTCAACGTATTTACTTGACAGACATACTCTAAAAGCTTCAAGAGTATGTCCGTCAAGTAAATCTTCAAGCTACGAGTAGTGCTGTTTTTGTTCGACATCTACAAAGGAAGAGGGAAACCTATATTTATATAATAAATAATATCCTGTAAAAGGAGGGTTTTGTGAAAACAATAGGTTTCAGGGACGTTATAGTTAGTTGGACGTTTCATTCGTACAAAACCATAGAAATTCCAGAGTTATAGTTAGTTCAGCTAACTATAACTCGCGCCCCGGCAATGCACTGCTGATGACATCACATATTACATCATTCATGACATGGTCAGTGACATCACTGATGATATCACTGATGACATCATCCTCGTGAAAATCTGATACACCTCCTCACACCCTAATGTAACCTTTTATACACCCACTCAAAAATATAGTGTCCTATTTTCGAAACCATACACACACCAATACAAGTTACTACATGCACACTGACTGATTTATAAGTGTACCCACACATCCAGTCATTCACCCATACAGTCACTCATACATGCAGTTACTCATCAATACAACACTATGATATGCACTCATACGGCTATACAGACACTCACTCACATTCATCCAGAGTTACTCACACACCTAGTCAGTTATGCAAAGAATAAATCACACTCCTATTTACTCACTTGTACAATTATACACACACCAACTCACTTATTCAAACAGAAACTAATCCATACTTACTCTCTTCTACAATCACTCATACAAGTACAAATTCATCCATAAAGCCACTCTCACAATCACTTACTCTCTCATATAGTTATTTAAGTACACCATCACTGACATATACTGTCTTTCACATATGTAGTTACTCGCACATTTACCACTAAGACATCTATTCACTCACCAACACATCCACACACTCATTCACCCACCCATGCAGCTGTTTCCTCATACAGTCTTAAACCCATACACCCAGTGAATTAACCACTCACACATCTCTGCAGAGAGTCACGCACCTCCCACCCACACATACACTGAGGCACCCATACAAATACTCAGGTAACCAAACAATAACTGATATAAACATTCATGTAGCTACTCACCAACCCATGCAGACAGTTACACACCAAGTAACACACTGATACAGAGATTCACACAGTTTAGTCACTAACCTATGAATTCAGTAAGACCCGTTTCATCACTCACTCATACAGTCACTCACACACCCACAAAGTCATCCATACAGACACTCATACACCCATTCATTTCTTAATACACCTTGACATTTATATATATATAAAGCATATTTAAACTTTACAGAGGCACACAGTCACTGGATGATGTCATCAGTGATATCATTTGAGATGTCATCAGTGATGTCACTGACCATGTCATAAATGATGTAATATGTGATATCATCAGCACTGCATTGCAGGGGCGCGAGTTATAGTTAGCCAAACTAACTATAAAGCTGGAATTTCAATGGTTTTGTACGAATAAAATGTCCAACTAACTATAACGTCCCTGAAACCTATGTTTTTTTCAGTGAATTTCAAAGGTTTTTTAAATGCTAATTTCTAACTATAACGTGCCTGAAACCTATGGTTTTGTCAGTGAATATATATATATATATATATATATATATATATATATATATATAATCAAGAAACTGTTCTAGCCCCGCCGCATACGATCTCCAGAGGGGTTAATCTGGCGAGGACCTCTCAAGACAGAATCCGCTCAGTAAATCAGGAACAAAAGGTAGTTCAATGCAGGTGCAGGTTTATTCAGCATTGTAGTATCCAAGAAAATCATCGGACATAGTGTCCGCCTTTGACGCGTTTCGCATCAATGGCGAAACAACAGATTGTCATGTTATCGATTTTGTGTAGGAGTGAGACGTGTTAACTTTAAAAAAAATCTAAAAACAAATGAAACACGCCAGTTATTGTTTAGTGAACTAACTAACTTGTGCCCCATCTTGCACTGCTTGTTACCTCACATAGTACATCACTCTTGACATGTTAAATGACCTCATTAATTATATTTAAATAACAACATTGTCGAAATTATTAATTAAATCAACCAATTATGCTGACAGTGTGCTAAAGGCTTTGTGAACGTGCACAACTACATTAATCAAAATAAGTGGCTAGACTCTTATAAGCTTGTCTGTAGGCTGCTGAAAGATGCAAAACAAATTGGATACTTCAGGACTTAAACACTTGTGATGGATGTCATTGTCTTTTTACTTGCATTCACCCAAAGAATGAGAGCAGTGGGAGGCGGTCACTTGTGAAGAGCTGGTTGTTGAACTTATTAGGGTGTTAGGTGGTCATGGAGGGGTAAGCATGAAGCCTGGCTACATGTGGAGCGTTTGGTTCAGGGCCTGGACATGGGGCAAGTCCACTGCCCAACCCTTACTGTATGTTGGATGCAGGGTCTGATGTGTATTGCAGGGTTTGGCGAAGGTTATCATTAAGATGTCATGAGTGATGTCAGTTACCGTGTCATGAGTGATGTCGTGCTATCATAAGCAGTGTGTGATGGTATGCAAGATACAGTTAATACACTGTGCATTTAAATACTTTGAGGGATTTTGAATGTTAGCTTATGTCTCATTCCAACAGCTTGTGTCTCATTCCAACACCTAACTATAAAGTCACTTTTACTGTTTTTCCAGGTTTTTTTATTTTATTTTTTTACATAAGTTAATATCTTTGTCCCTAATATAAATATAACTTCACTTTAACAAACGTTTACTATTTTCAAATTGGGGAGCTGGAAAGTAACTGAGAAAATGGGTATGCTGAGTAAACCATGTGGAAAGTTGATGCGGTACTTATGCAGACATTTCTCTTTTGAAAAGATTTTTACCCCTTCAAAATGGATTATGGCTCAAGTTATCAAAACCCATACCCCCTCACATTTTTAATACTCTGGTGCATTTACATTTCAGTGATTGTTTACTTTACTCTGCTTCTTGGAAAAGCTTTAAATCAACAACTCCTACTCTAACAAAACAGCATTATGGAGTGCCTCACTTTTGTATTATATACAGAATGCTAGCACTATTGTTTCTTATTATAATTCTGTTGTGAAGTTGCCGTTGATCACTAGGGAGGTACCTGACGTTCCTCTGCTGTTCTTGAAAGTATACATTTCAGTCTGCTTTTCAGGATGTTTTACTGACCTCCATGGTGTGGATATTTGGAAACCAATAGAAAACGTCCACTCTTTAGTTATCTAGAGTACTAACCATAATATTATGACAAAATCCACCACCTAATTTTGTTAATTTCTAAAGGAAATGTTATCCGCTTTAAAGCTTTGATTCCAGTAAGATGATGTTGTGCCACAATTTTGTTGTAAGTACAGAATGTTGGTGATCTAGTTGATCATTTAAACACTGTGTTAAAGCTGCAGAAGATCACTGGGGATTCAACAGATGGGCTGCTGCCGCAGTTGGATGTACTTGTCTTTTTCTCAGAATGTCAGACTTTATTCTCACATGGCTGAGGAGAATAGTGTGAACTTAATAAAAAAAATGTGCTTTCATTTTAGCTTCTAGGGCACCTTCCATAAACTCTACGAAAAAATGAGGAAAAAAACTTTTTCTCTCAAGTATGGTTCTTCACATCCCAGCAGAGGTCAGCATTTTTCACAGGGTAAAATAACCTGAGTACTCACCAGAATTGCTAGAATAACTATCACCCCCAACAACTAATCTATATTGGGACTAAAATGTGTTCTCACCCTTTATGTGTGCTTTTTTTTTGTGACACTCAAAACCTAGCATTCACTTGAATAGATTTCTATTAGCATGATGTCCCAGAATACTGTAATGCCCATCATAGGTTATTGTCCATGTTTGGGCCAGCCAATCAAGGGGGGGGGGTACCTCTGGGACTCCCCACATGCCCCTGGCATCAGAGTGTGCTCGCCGCCATGCCTCCTTATTTGTCTTTTATATTCACTTTCAGGATGCAGGGACTATGATCCTGAGTCCTTCAGTGGTTGACCTATTGTTCATGCTGTGGCCAGCCAGTCTGGATTGACTTGTTCCCTTTAAAGTGGCCAATAAGAACATATCTGCACACCAGCGTTGCAGATATACGCAACGTTTTAATCTCCACATGCCTAACCAAGCCCCTCTTTATATACTTCGCTCTCAAACGGCTGAATGGATTTAAACCAAAAATTTCAGAAAGCATGCTTTCAGAGTCATGTTCTGACTTTTTGTTAAATTTAGTTTTTTTCCATTCATTCGTTTTTGTTACAAAGAGAAAAATTACTATGGGAAATCACACTTTTGGGACCTCACCTTTTTCTTGGGCCCCTCTTGATGCATCTGTGTGAAACTTTCTATAATAATCTCTGGTGGATTAACCTTTTTTTGGGAAAAACATTTCTGCAAATTATTTAAATCGCACCAATGTTTTTAGTGACACAGAAAATTGAAAAATTCTCTTCCTGTGGAAACTCTGGCCGAACTATAACTACAGAGTGGTGTCTTTGCTTTTGACTCTGTGCCACAGCCGTTTGGCTAGGTTTACACTATACAATCACCAGGGCCCCTATTATGTAAAGAGTGCACTTTCTCTGTTTGCACCCGGCACACCTTAAAACCGGTGCGCCCTGTTACATCGAATGCGCTGCCCCCAGGGCAAACGCGAACACGCACTGCCCACTGGGTAGCGCATTAATGTTAAAAACTGAGTGGCTGCTTTAAAGCTGTTCCGTGTTTTCACAGACCAGGTGGCAACCCGCCTGCCCTTTTAAAGGGGATTAGAGATCCCCTTGCAGGCGGGTGCAGTCAGTGACTGCGCCCACCTGCAAAGAGATATCTGGGAGTACCATGGGACCCCCCTCTTTCTCCCATCCGGAGGGCTGCTGTCAGGTGGTGCACTGACAGATTCTTTGCCTGTCTGCCCACTTCTGTAATAAGGCGCGGGCGCAGAGGCAAAGGGATTCCCTCATTTGCATGGTGCAGGCACCCATGCAAATGATGGAACGTCCCCGGAAGATGGCGCTGGTGCTTTATGTGCGCAGTGCTTTCGGTATTACAGAAGGGTCTACAAAAGCATCTGTGGCCCCTTCTGTAATACCAAAGTTTCCCTGGGGCATCCAAAGCGGGCGCAAACGCCTGTTGTGGCCCTGGGGCCCAGATACATACATAACATTTTTCTATGCACATCTCCCAAAGCATTCCCAGTTTGTTGTACCTACCTCCAAGCTGTACTTGCAGTTCACTAGCCACCTATGTATACCTCATTTTCCTTTAATTTCTAGCCTGCCCCTTCTTTCTCTCGTTCTGTCTCTCTCAGGCTGTCTCATATCACCGCTATCCCTCCTACCACCGTTTTGTCTAAATGAATCGTTTCCAGGTGGAGAATATTTTTTTGTCTTCTCCTTTTCTAGAAATATCACCATTTAATCACTGCCTTCACATTCCTCTGGTAACTCAAAGACGTATAATGTTGAAGTTGGTTGTGAATGATTTTTCTAATTATTTGGCTTCTGAAATCGTCCCAGAAACATGGTCAGTGATGTTGCCCCCTCTGGTGTATTTGTGCCATCAAGGAGGCTGGGATGGCATGAGTTTTTCCCATCATCCTCATATACTTTCCCCATTATCCTGCCAGTAGCTATTGACTAGGCCATCAGTCATTGTGACGTTCTAGCACACATGAATATGAACATCAAGCTAGTGCCTATTTCTAGATAGTTGACTGTTATGTTTTACAGGTTTTGTGTAGTAGCACATATCTCAAAACCCAATCTTGTTGCAGGGTCTCCCATAAGTATATTTCATTGACGTCTAGTCCCTTGTATTCTCATCGGCTTTTTGTAAATTGTTTAGTGCAGTGTGTGCATACAAGTCTCTGCAGCTTTCTCTGGTTTGATGGCTGTCCCTTCTCTGTTGTCGGGTTAATTTCTTCGGTGCTCTGCTGAAGAACATTACAAGGATAGGCATGCCAGTCCTGCTTTCTTTTCCTAAGCAGTATATTTACCAGTAGAGTTCAGAGTTTGACTGGGAGTGAGAAGCGGTAGGTAGTAAAGACTATCGGACTGCCAGTGCAAACCCACTCTTGTGGTTTGGAATAATGTATCCCTTGCACAAATAGTAACGTAATCCAAATGGGGAGAATTGGATTAGCTCAAGTTATAATATTTCTGTTTTATTTGGACATTTTATGTTCCATATGCCACTTGGCACAGCACTCGCAGCCCCAGTGGTAGGTTATCCAGTGAGAGTTGTCTTTTGACTTGGTGGCAAGTGAGTCTTTGTCACAGTTTACTGTAACGTTGTGTGTGGCATTGAAAAGAATGTTTTTCGACTCTTATTGAAATTTTAAAAAACATATTCTATTTTGACGTAAAGAGCGGATGTTTCAGAGTGAAAATGAACAAGCATTGTACATAATCTATTACCTCCACAATTTTTGTAAATAGTGCCTGAGAAGAAGAAAGAAGGGGAGAGATCTTTGGAAGCTGGTTAGTAGGTAGTTTTTGAAGATATTGCAAAGATAGACTGAGTTACTGCCGTGCGATGCATAATGGATAAAACCGGTGTTTTTAAAGTGTTCTTTCCTGAGCTATGCTCTAATGCATGTATTTTTTAAATTAATGTTATTGTCCATAAATGCAATACTGAGTGAGTGGTATGTGACCGTGTTTTTCAAAGACGTGACATTGCACCGTAGCCATGATATAGGCAATATTTGGCCACTACCACAGTGGTTGAACTCGTTCGTTTTTGTTTTTTTTGTTAAAGAAGGTTGCTAATGTTGTTGTGTTTTAGTTTCTGAGGGATGTTGCTTAAAATTCGAAAGGTGTTAATGGCGGCATACAATATGGCAAGTCTGGGAGGTCCACTTTGACAATCTGTTAATATTTAAAAGAAGATAACATTTGATTTATAAGAATTACTTAGAACTTTTGTCACATATGCAGTATCAAACTCCTCTAGTACAGTAGCACTATGGCACCTTTTCCTGATTTTAAATTTGTATTTTATAGTATCCAGTATGTTTTCACCAAGGAGATTTTTATCCCTACGTCACTTGCAGGTGAACTACATGATTTTTCAAAGCAAGTCGCTCAACAGCAGCATACTGGAATGCTTGAGATGGTGTACACCCAAAGTGGCACTTCATTAATCACTGGTGACTACCGTCTCCATGTCTAGCCTCTTACATGACTAATGGTTGGTGGTAGCTATAATAATTGGGTGCATGTGTTTTTCAATTACACCCAAGGTTCATTAATTGCCGTCTGCCCCCCTGATATATGTATGTAATCTGCATTACTTGAGTTGGCAGGACTCTATATCAAACCGTGCATGGTTTCCCAGAATTTCTCCTTACCAAACCTTGAAGACCACGTTGCACCCTTTCACACCATTGACCTGTACACTTATTAACTCCTTATGAAGGAGCACTAAATAGTGGCATGCTCCACTGCGAAGGATCATACTGCATGAGTTAGGGGCCATCGCAGACACTGTCCTCCTGGACACTGTCTTGATCCAAGCTACTTGATGACCTCTGAAGAACTCTGACCTCCCTCATGTTAAGCACACACCGCTACCAAATAGCAGTGACTTTATGCATCTGAGGCACACGTGGCTGCTTATGAGACCCAATGTTCAGCCAGATGTCCACCAGAAAAGAACAGGAAGACTCCTTCAAGTTGACCCTACAGATGTATGACTTTGCCTGGCAAGCCAGATCTCTGCACCTGTGCAGTACTAAAATATTGCTTAGATGCTCATTTGAGTGTTAAGGCACAAACGCTTTGCCCATTAAAAGGAAAGTCAGAAAGGCCACATTGTTTGGAAAGAAGAAACATCATTTCATTAAGCAATTGAACTTTTATCTGTGAATGTCTCATTTTTTTGACGTCCCAATACATAATTTTTATTGTACATTCAATCTGTTCCTCTTTGTTTTTTCCGCACCACTCTTCAAGGATAATGTTTGCGCGCACTCCCCACGCTACCCCCATAGTGAAAGCCTAAAAAGGAGCTTTGTGGTACTTGTAGGCCTGCAATAGTCTCGTAGTATTTTTTTGCCAAGATTCCAGGGACAACTTTCAATACTTGATATAATACTTATGATCAAAATAGCATAGATTTCAAGATATTTTCTCTCTAAAAAGTCCATGATTAGGAACATGAAATGCTGTGGCTTATTATGAGGGTGTGATCATAGGCTGTGTCAGTGACAGTGTCACAGATTTGAAGTTTAAGGGCCTGAGAGACAAAATCAATGCATGGTTCTGTGGTGTGAAGATGAGAGTAAAAAGTGTAGTCTCTTTCTCAAGTGTGCAGAAGTCTCTTGGAATCCAGGAGGGAATGATCACTGAACAGGGCCAGCATTGCCAATCGATCTCTACTGGGTCTGAGCTTGGAGGGTTCTTTGCGAGCAAAGATGAGGTCTTGTCTTATATTTCAGACTCTCCCTAGCAGGACTGCTGTCCGTTCAGAGACTGTGATTATAGCCATTAGGTGTTTGTATGATCCCCACAATGAGATGAAATGAGGCTTGGCTACCATATATCTCCCTTCCTAGTCTGACCAAGTTGAAACCACTGGAGCAGCCAGTAATTTGTGTATCAATATTGCAGAGCCACCTTTTCTAGAGGGTGCGCCACAGATTTATAGCACTGTCCCCGCCTTTCCCTTTTAAGCATTAAAGAGTCTGCTCCGATAGATTTCCTGTTGCAATTCTATATCCAGATTATGGCTAGCCAAGAAAAACAGCACCTTCTTATTTTTTATGTGCTGGCCCATCCTGCCAACACATACCTTCCCTTTGTCTCACTGTCTGAGAGCAATATCAAAAGATCAGCTACCAGCTACACCTAGTCACGGGAACTAGTAACAGGCTTCAGGCAACAAATGGTTGGGACAGGAAAATGTCAACTTTCTAAAAGTGGCATTTTCAGAATTGTGATTAAAAAATCCAACTTGACCATTAAAAAGGGCTTTTAATTGCAATTCTATTGACACCAAACTTGACTTGTCTACCTGCTGCCAGTTGAAAGCTGGCACTTAAGTGTAACCCACTGTTATTCTATGGGAGAGAAAGGCCTTGCAGTAGTGAAATACAAAAGGGTTTTTACTATTTAGACATGTAATGCTTACAAGTACATGTCTACCTTTTTCAATACACTACATCCTGGCTTCTGAGCTGTTCTTGGCCTACCCATATATGTATTAAACTGTAAGGTTTTGGGCCTGGCAAAAAATGTATTTTGCCAGGTTAAAATGGCAGTTTAAAACTTCACACACAGGCTGCTATGGCAGGCCTGAGACATGTTTAAAGGACTATTTAAATGGGTGGCACAATCAGTGCTGCAGGCTCACTAGTATCATTTAATTTACAGGCCCTAGGCACAGATAGTACCACCTTATTCTAGGCTTACAAGTATATTAAATGTGCCAATTTCACCATGGTGAGGGGAGAGTACACACTTTAACACTGGTTAGCAGTGGTGAAGTCCAGAGAGTCTTAAGGCCGGCAAAATCAAGATGAGCAAAAATAGAGGAGGAAGGCAAAAGGTTTGAGGGAATATTACTCTAAGGCTGACGGGTCTATTAAGCGCAAAGTCAATGGTTTAAGGAGTAAATGGAAGAGACGTATTGCCTTTGCCAATCCTTGTTTCACTTTATTGTTGAAAGGCTAGTCCTTGAACACACATGTGTCTTCTCCAGGGAGTATCTTGCTGCTTTCTCCAAGCTAACTAGGGTGGAGTTGGAAATCCTCAATAAACCAATTGTCTTTCAGGGTCATAGTGTTTGGGCTTGGAAGGAGCTTGGTTGGTGTGACTTCTCTCCCTCAGAAACTTTTCTTATTACTTCTCTAAACAGTCCGCTGAGCTGATATTCTTATTCCCTGCATTACTTTGTAATCTAATTGCAGATTTTGAAAACTGAACAACTGCAAGTGCAGGTGTCTGTCAGATAGCATGGAAAGGTCCATAAACTTCAGCCTCTGCAACAGATGTAAATAATCATTAGCAAATGCAACATGGCTGTCATGCATTCTGAATTTAAGTCTGTAATACATACTGAAGACTAAAGGTCTCTCTAGCCAGACACTGAATAAATGTAGAACCATTTGTGTGCGGAAAAACTAAGCTGCTTTTTCGGTTTTGCCTGGAGATTGCTTTAGATGTTTGACGTTCTCATGTAATAATAAACAAAAATAATAATAATAAACAAAAATACATACATAGATGGATACCGAGAGAGTTTAGGTTAGCTCTCTTCGTCTATCTTGTCTGTCCAACTGTCATTCACATTCTCCTTCCGCCCACCACATTCTACTGCATTGGGTAGTACGTCAGCCTGCTTGAGTCTTTCTTGTGTATTTAAACCAAGTCTACAAGTTGTATTAGTTTAAAGCAGTAAAATATTTTCCTTTTGCCAGTAAGAATTATAATTTCTTGTGCTATTCAAAGAAACTACCCAAAATGTTTTTTAACTGTTTGTTAGGAAGCACCTATACAGTTCTATTAAAATTGTACTTGAGCATTATATACTTAAATAATTTCTTTATATTCTTAAATTGCATTTTATCGGAAGGATATGACCACCAGTTCTAGGCAGTGCATGATTTATTTCTTTTTGTGCACATTCTTACAATTAAAAAAAAAAAATACAAAAATTAACCATCACACCTGCTTGCTAAGGCCAGACCTATTGGCTTTATATGTTATGCAGCGTATTTTTATTGTCTGAGGGGCCGGTTTGTTTGCCGATACATTCAGCGTGCATCTCTTGGCAGAGGAAAAGGACGGCAATGAGCTGTTGTTTCTTCCTGTTCTGTAAATTATAACGTGACCCCAACAGACCTTCCCTCCTTTTACCTATACCATGATGGACAATAATGGAAGAAACTAGTACCGGCATACTAGTACGATGTGTGTGCATACCTTTTTTTTCTGTCTACTTTTAGGAAAATATTGACTAGGCTTAATGCAGCCATTATGGGGAGCTGGGGGGCTTTTTCTCGCCAGCTTGTTCATTGTAACCTGTTTTCTATAACTATGCTAACCATTCTAGATCATGCCTGAAAACTCTAATGGAGCCATTTTGTTGAGCTCCTTTCATATCTATATCTCCTTAGAGGCAGAGGATAAACAGATTTATTTTCAGCGTAGAGTGCTTAAAAACTGGAAATTCCTTTTTCTAATGTCCTTTTGAATCACTGATTTATTTAGTAGTAGCACCTATACCAACCCAGTAAAATTCAGCGCAGGCATAAGCTAAGGGTTTCATTAATATCCCATTGATTTGTGCTGAGCTTGCAACAGTAACCGCAAACTAGGGGATTAATGGAAACCAGCAAATGTTCTGTCCATTTATCCACCCACTCATGTTCTTTATGTATTCATCTGTCCATCATCCTTTCTCTATCTGTTCATGGTGCATTTTCTCTCTATGCTCAACCCTCCATAACTGGAAATATTTTGACAGTGGTGGTCGTCAGAAATTATTGCCAAATTCCAGAGAAGGATTCCCAGATTAGACCAAAAATTCTAATTGTGTTCTAAGAGTGTACATAATATCGAGTCTAGTTGAATTGGTAAATGCCTAAAGTTATGAGTATCCATGCACCAGCACACATCTCTTTACCCAATATCTTTCTTTACTCCAGCGTGACATCATTCCACCATCTTGCCCCCAGTACCTCCAGCTGTCTATCACCGTATGTTGTCTTCAATTCATAGGAGACCAGCAGAGGCTGAAGCTTGGTCCACAGGCACCTAGTTGTAGAATGGATTTTTTGCAGCGTAAAGTGTGATAACAAATATTTATTATACGCCTGCCTACTCTCCTTACTTCTGTAACTGTACTAATACGATTAGACAATCTGCAGAGCTTCCATATACCACAATGATCCTCTGTTGAATATTTCTTCACTGATAGGAAGAGTGGAAATTAGGGTGACCAAACTGACTGACTGTCCAATGACTACCATTAATTGACAGTCAACTCACAAATTAGAGATCAAATTTAGGTACACTGCTCTCAGACCCATGCTGTAGAAATAAAGGCCAGCAACAGGAAGTGCCAACCTCTTGAAGTTAAGTTGTTAGAATTATGCAGACCAAAAGCTCTGCAACAGCTACACACACAAAAATAAGTAACACCTGGTGTTCTATCAGAGCTCAATGGCTCTACACATAGCACATTTTAATAATTAGGAAACAGCACAGTTTGCATGGTAGAACCAACAGGACTCAATAATACTCCTGCAGATAATTGATTAATTTGGTTATTGTATGAAAGATTCAATATTCATTGCCACAAGTAAATTCTTGAAGTTCAGTTAAAAATATCACAGCTTGTATTCCAATGCCAAACATTTCAGCAGGCTTTCTTGGATGGTTATAGTCCCAATCGACAACGGAGTACTACCACCATTAAGGCAGAAGGATATTTTGTTGTCTAACAGCTCGGGTCCTATGAAAATGGAAAAAGAGCTCAGATTTAAAGTCCATTAAGTGCAAACCCATTAGCAAAAGTAAAGGAATGAGAAAATGGAAATGGTCGGCAAAGGGGATTCAGTCTATCGGCTACCGACTGTAGCATCAACCAGGCAGTCCAAAAGCAACAGATAGTTCAAAAATCGTTCAGCATAGCATCCGGATCTCGAGTAGGAAAAATCAGAATGGTGTTTGTCAAGAAGCAAAAATATAAAGCTTTTAAGATCGTCCCAGTGAGGTGGCATCACACCACCATCAAAAAAGCATTTACAATGTAATGGTCTCGGCATTGGTAAAGTTAGAGCTGTTGGATTGCTCATGACATTATTTTTGTTTATGTTTTTGTTTTTAAAACATTTAAAGGAACGGCATTGTTATTTACAATGTCAATAGCTTAATCACTCTCAAATGCGAGACCTTTTGCATTTGCACTCACACACAGAGCCACACACACACAGCCACCCACACACAGAGCCACCCACACACACAGAGCCACTCACATAAAGCAACCCACACACAAATAGAGCCACCCACAGAGCCACCTACACACACAGTTACCCACACACAGACAGAGCCACCACGCATAGAGCCACACACACAGAGCCACACACACAGAGCCACACACACAGTGGACTCCACAAACCTTCCAGCACCTGTGACGAGATTAGCAATAAATCATCAAAATGCAAGTTGGGCGGCACACTACTCTAAGCACAGCTGTTTAGTTTACGCGTTTTAAGCCACAGCCTTAATTACATTGACGACGCCCCTTTGAGACTCACCCCCCCCACGCCCAATCTTTCATCCCACTTAAAGCCCTGCCTGTAACCCTTAAATTTCAACACTGGAGAATACAGGGTTACACAGTGTAGTCCAGCAGGCTCATGAAAGAACTTTTGACGGCACAAGTCGGAAAACAGAGGTAATTGCTGTTTACGACTTGTCCTGTCTGCATTCATTAGGTTACATTTAAAGTTGTATGTGTATATTACCTTTAGACACCTCAAACGCAAAAAAAAATGGCTGAGTCAGCGTAGTTCTTCTAAAAGAGTAAACTGTATTTCTTTTTTTTAATAAAAACGTAGAGTAGTTCCGGGGGCGCCGTGCGCATGTTCAAGCAACCGGCTGGCCGGTATGGCGGCCGTCTGTCGCTCCGCCTGTTTGCCTACCCCGGCTCGAGAGCTCGCGTCCGTGCAGCGACAGCTGCGGCCCCCGCGTGTGTGTTGTAGAGGCTGGTGCAGCTGTCTCTCCTGTGTGCCAACACCACCAGTCCTCGCGCGCAGAGACACGCACACGCGGCCTCCTCCGCTTCATGAATATTCATGCGGATTCGAACGGTACTAGCAGCCGTCTCTATAGGCACACTGCTACTGCGTCTTATTACAGTGTAACACGCAATAAGGCCACTAGTTGTCACTGTTGCTGCCAGTATTGTTTGCCTTCGCGTCATTCCTGTGGCTTTTTGAAACTTCGATCTTTTGATTAGGAAAGCACAAACTTCTAATCAAGTCGGCAATATTTTCGTAAATGTCAATAATTCCATATCGCCACCCAATGTCGTGTGCATTATGCACTGGATGCTCATTAGAAATTGAATTAACACCAGAACAATAAACAGTTTAATTAAGGCAGTAATGTAGAAAGTCCGGTACATTTAACTGTTACAGTTCTCCGTTCTATTCAAATCTGTATAAACAAGGCAGCACTCGTAGAGTGAAAAACAAGTAAAGAGGGCACCGGAAGACACCACCGCCTTTCTCCGAGGCAGAGCAGAAATGCCTCGGAGAAAGGCAGCGTCGTTTTCGGATTCGGGGGCGTGTTTTGCTGTTGTCTCCTCCTTGAGACTTCTTGCAAAAAACACGCCCCCCGATCCGAAAAGGACGGGGCCTAATCTGAATGACTGACCAGCATTCAAGAGGCCAGCCAATGGAGAACAGGGGAGAAGAGGGGCGGGTTCAAGCCCCTCTTCTCCAAGTCATTAAATCTCGGAGCGAGACTGCGCAAGCGCAGCCTTCGCAGCCGAGACCTAAAAACTATCGCATGTCCATATTCGCATTGGGCACTTGCAATCGTAAGACGTTTTCCCATGCTAGTCATGAGAACCGAAAGATTCAAAAGTCCACATAGGCCTAACATTGGTTAAAAAGAAATGCAAAGTTGCATTCTAAAGTAACAGCTGCAATCTTGTTCCCACTGGCATATTTCACTGTGAACGTTGAAGAAACCTTGAGGAATGCTAAATATATGTACAGGACAAATAAAGCAACATTTTACTAGTAGAAAATGAACCATTGTATTCAGTCAGTAGAAAGGTCACCATTAGATTTTTTTTTTTTTCTCCGATAAGACCTTTAAGTTAGCATCACACTCTTAAATTAAATGAGCTCTAACCCAACATCACATATAGTGAAATTAAATCAATTCATATAAAGAATATATAGAACTCTCACAAATCATTATTACATGAAAATAGCTAACGTTAGAAATACCCTACTACCACATTTTCACATTGCAATTTATCCTAAATTCATATAACTAAATTTGTTTTTATATTTCCGTAAACTATAGAAGATCTTGTATTACACTGCAAGTTTCAAGCTTGTATTTCATTTCTCTATTAGTATTGTCCTGTACATGTTTTCTTCATTTCCCCTTTTTACAGTGCTTCTACTTCACTTGTCTCATTTTCATGTGTCACTGTGTCTAATGAGTGCAAAGTGCACTTTCAGCTATTCGTGTCCTTAATTTGTAAATGTCTTGTTATGTGATTTTTATAAATTGTGCTACATCAAAGTTTAAGACTATAAATAGGACCCTACTCAAAGAGGGAATAAATGTCACCTGCCTACGGTATATGTCTCTATAAACTAACGGATGTCTCAAGCGGGGAGTGGAACCATGAATAACAAAGCCAACAAAAGAAAAATGCGTTATTCAAATATATTCTATTGAAAATAGAGATTTTGTAAATATTTTCAATTTTTATAATGTTTTAACAGATATAGTAGAGCAAATCAATTAACGTAAACATACATATTATTCTTCAAAATGCACCCACAAAAATATCTCATAGTGTCCCCCAGTCCAAGTGGATCAGGACAAAATAATTGCTTAAAAAATCGTCTTCTCAATTACACAAAAGCACTCTCTCATAAAGTCAGTCATACCGCAATCGCATCTATACATCTGTCACACTGTCAAAGACAACCAATAAAAAAAATACATATAAGGACAGGGGCCACCGATCAAACTAGTAGTGGTATCATGAGTAATCGTTATATATATAGGTGGAACAATGCAATGTTATATAATGATGAAAAGGCAGGTTCAAAGTTTAAGCCTTAAATGCCAAATTGACATGGACTGATTTGATAAACGGTTCTATAGATCATGAACAAAACTCCTAGTTTACCCTTCCCATGATGAGGTGAATATTTTGAATGACTGAAAGGACCGATGTCTAAACTCCCATAAAAAGAGAACAAAAGTAGTTCAGCCTAGTTCTAGTAATTGCATGAGCCAGGCTACCGCTGTTGTTCGCCAATAAATGGTGGTGTAGTGTGGCTACTAAGTGGATATGGTAAGCACAGGTATAAGAAATGGTAGTAACCTCATTTTCCAAAGAAAGATGATTGTCTAAGATTATTTGTATGAATTTAGTCCATATTTGTCATTTTATTTCAGAGTACCATGTGATTGTGGGCTAATGCATGGCAAACAGTTTGTCCACTACAGTCCTCGTTTCCACTGTTAATAGCTCCATGCAACTAGGAATGAACGTTAACCACCTCGGTGTCCTTCAGTTTTGATTCCAGTAACCAGCTCTGGGAGTTCAACTTTCCTCTAAAGATAGAAATCTTGAGTCCCATCAGCATATATATGGATTCCTTTGATTTAGGATGGAAATTGATCATGTAAAAGCTTAATTGAGATGTTAAAAACTACAGTGGTATATGTGGAATCCTGAGGAACTCTACAACAGGCCTGAACAGCTTTCACCCTCCCTGTTTCTCATAACCTGAAACGATCTGTTTGAGGAAAGAGGCCTCAAAACATTTAAGAGAAGCTGGGCTGGGCCTCACTATCGTTTGAAGATGAAGAGAGGCTGAGTGATCAATGGTTTCAAAAGGAGCCTGTGACACCCGGAAGCTCCAACAGGGCTGCCAAACCCTCATCCACTGCATGAAGAAACTTTGCATGACACATGGAGCAAGGCATCTCTGAACTCTAACAAAGACAAAACCTAGACTGGCACTCACCCATCAGACTTAGTGCCCCAGGTGTGAAAATAAAATACAAAAATTACACATTTCTCCAGAATCTTATCCAGATTTGGGTTCAGCAGTTGGCTTTTAGATAGCCAGTTCCCCGTAGTATGTTTTTTTTCATTTTTTTTTTTTTATTGCAATCATAAATATAGCCCTTTGTTGATCATCCTATGGCAAGAGTCACTAAATAGAAACACTAGATGTGATGTACATGGAGTAACTTTCATATCCCTGGTGGTAAACGCTATTTGATTGTGTTTACTTTAGAGAGAAATGTGGGGCAGGGAAAGGCTCTTCTGACAGAGGGGAACAATTGTTTCCTGATTTGACGTCTCTGAAGGCACAATGCTACCCTGAATTGGCTTAATTTTGCTCACGAAGAAATCCTGAATACCCGTTACAGATAATGTCTTTTGGGGGCTTTTGTGTACTCCGGATGTGTGCTACCAGAAGTGTCATTGAGAACTGGACTCTGCTTTCCAGGTTGAGGGTACCAATACCAGTCTTAATCCTCCAGATGTTGTAATTGAAGTTAAGGGCTATAGGATAGATGAAGTTTCCAAAGTGGACACAATACACTAGACGGGTGCTCCGAAACACGACAAACTTTAAAATATGGCCTCCAGATTGGCACAAAATGCACAAGTGATGACGTCTAATGGTGGTGCCAATATTCCAGATACCTGGATCTAATATTTTGGACTAGCCATGTACTAAGCACCGTAGGTGAGAGCTCCACAGTGACTATGCCTCTACGCCATAACATTTGTTTTGCCCATGCTGCAGCCTTGTCCTTTCGTTTTCTCACTTTGATTCTATGCAGTGTAGAAATGCAAAGATTTTCAGACATAGATTTTCATCAATAAAATATTATTGATCTGCAGATATCAATGAATTGTTCTATCTGAAATTGCTAATGTTAATGCAAATATTAAAATAGCCGTTGAGTAGGCATAAAGGACAAAAGCTCCACATTTACTTTTTCTAGTCCTAGGTTCATAAATGTTAGCTGTTTTCCTTGGCTGGTATTGCCGTTTATTCGAACATGCAACACTGTATTTCATAGTATTGCACACATTACTGTTTGTCTGTCTTGCTGGAAAATTGAATTCCAGTCTAAAAGTGTACCTCTAACATGTATTCCACACTGCGGTGCCCAAGCATATGCCTTGGCATTCTATCATCGTGATCACCTAAACTGTATATGTTCTAGTTCTCTGATGCACTCAAGGCTGGGGTTCATACATTGGAAACCTTTTTTAAACTGCTGACATCACTCTATTTGCCCCCCCCCGCCTCCCGGAAAATATAATCTTTTAGAGACCTTATTTTTATTAAGCATTTTTGGACTTCCAATTGCCTGTAAAGAAAGCTAATTCCACTGTAAAAGGTAACTTCCCCCTCTTCCTCGCCACTTTCCTCTGTCCCGAAATTTTATGTGATCGTGGGGAAGTTCTTATTAAATGTTCTCCTGTTTCTCAAAAACTGATGTTTAGAACAGGCTATCGGACACCAAAGCTCAGTGTCCCTCTGTGCCATTTAAAAATTGGGCATTTACATTTACTCTCTGATCTTAGCACACAGTGGAATTCTGTGGTTTGTGTTAAATTTCATGTCTTAATGACTCATCTCGAAGTCCATGATTGTAAGCAGCAAGTATGGCATCTGTTAGTGCTTATCCTTCAGATGTGGTACTTCTTTCCATTCTTTCTCTCTAAATTTAGTACCAGGGAAACCGCCCTGGTGTCACACACAGTCTCGCTTCATTTTTTCGGCTTCTCTTTGAAAGAAGCATCGCCCGTAAACCAGCTACAACTCTCTCTTGGATAAAGGTCCACCTTCCCCTTCTACTCAGACCCATTTTAATTCAGAGATTCTTGATGATGGTATGTTACGTTCGCATTTTTTCCTGTAGTGTGTATTTTATTCTATTTGTCATCTCTCTGTACCATACATTAAACTTTGATTTTTTTTTCTTTTTTTTTTAGTTTCTTCTACCTTCTCCTTATCAAGATGTCTGCATACCCCATTTAGTAGATGATTTTCTTTTTTTTTTTTTTCTTTTAAGTATCCCAAAGTTGTAGGTTCAGAGATGCGACTTGACTGTCTATGGTCACCTCATTCAGTGCTGCGGTCACAGTGCATCTGCCATGCTTAGCTAATAGCTTGTTCGTACAAATAGCTTATGTAGTAGGAGCGCTGGTGCCGGTGTACCTGCTGCACGCTAATGAGTCCCCATTGATTTAGCCTTTATGGTACACCATCTTCTGAAATTCTTTACCTCATGGTCAATGACCTATAGAATGTCCCAATGCCAGTAATATTCCTCATGATGAGGCCCATGGACAGAGTGGAAAGTTGGCGTATTGTGCTTTTTAAAACCCCGACTAAACGTAGAATTTAAAACCACAAGCAACTGGTAAAACAGCTACCTTGTAAATTGCAGTGTTTTATTTAGCTCAGTTATTCACTTTCACTGTTTCATTTGAACCGCACCTGAGAGGTATGCAGTTGCTGGACCAACATTATTTGTCTTTTTTTTTTAATGCTTTGAAAGAAATACCTGAGAAAATATAAAAGACTGATTAGATTCTGTGTCTGTCCATACGTGCATTCCTCCAGCAGTGTTCGACTGTTTGCCAGTGATGTATACATTTTATTTAGAACATTTGCGTCAGTGCTAGTAGAAATAATAACGCTATTGCATACAGATTGAATACAATATCTAAATGAATCTAGTAAACTACTCTTTTTCTTTAAAAAAAAAAAAAATGTTTTTAGGTACTTGATTAACTTTTTCAAAACGACCAAGAAACTGTGATCCCTTCCGTATAACCATTGCAATTACATATGAAAATTGTACAGCATATCTCATTACTACAGTTCAGCAGGCAGTTTATATCATATGACATCATACTTTTGGTCTACACCCCCTACCACCCCCATCTCTACAACACATTTCTACATGTGCCTGCAATTAGATCCTGGAGTAGCTTAACAAGTTCTTCCCCCTCTGTATCAGTACACAGCCATTGGAACATGGTAAAAAGGCCAAGTCAGACCCCCTGAGTCTATTTGTTAGGGCTGTTCGACCTCACCGCTTGATCAACGTCTGCTGGCACAGTATCGCTGTCCCTGATTGCCATGTATGTTTTGTTCAGTGCCCAGAAGTTCTTAGGTCTGCTATGTGGTGGGAGGAGCTGACTAAAGTTCTCGGTTTGTGTGCTGCAATACATCATGTCTCTCGACCACTGAGCTATCGTAGGGATCGGGCAGCGCAACCAACATATCGCTACCCTGCGCCTAGCAAGTAGCAAGCCCATGTCTACTAACCCTCTGGCTCCTTTTGGTATCAACTTACATTAACCCAGCAGGGCCAGCGCAGGCTCTGGGCAAAGTGTCAAATTTGTTACTTGTCCCAATTCCTTAACAAGCATTTGCAATGCATTAGGTCTCGCATTTACGCGAGTTTGAGCTATTGACATTGCAAATAGCAATGCCTATTGGCATTGTCATTTACAATGCCAATAGCTTTAACTCGTGTAACTGCGAGACCTATTGCATTGCAAATGCTTATTATCTTTACGCCCACTGCTGTCAGTAGGAACAAGTATTTATGGCAAAACAACCCCGGCACTGTGCAGCTCTGTGCACTCAACCCCCACGCACTTTATCCTACCCCATGTCGCACCTCCCCCCCCCATGTGATTGAATATAAGCCTAAAGCCCAGGTCACATTGTGTCAGGAAAGCAGGGCATTGTGAAACATAAGTGAACGCACACAGAAAATAAAATCGAAAAGCGGCTGCCGTTGCTCAAGGGCAACGTCCCGAGAGTGGTGTTTGCGAATCAAATGAAAGTGAAAGTGCACACGGCATGCAGAAAGTGTAAGTGTGTTAGCATGTGGTGAAAAGCAATCAATGCTTAGGGTGGGGCTCCTGCTCCTAGATTAACAAAAGATGGTGACGCAGATAATGATCAAAGTCCTTCCTGCCGGACTGTTAAACGGATTGCTTGAGGGAATGTTTCCCACAAGGAAACAAATCATGGCAGCTGTCTGCTGTTTCCCACTCCCAGGACTAAGCAAACTACTTTGAAACGCACTCTTTATTTTATATATAGAACTTTCGTTGTAGTTGTGCGCTTTTGAGCACTCGTGTGACTTTTCATTCCTGTGTCACTAGTGCACACGTATCATTTAATTAAGTAACAGCGCTTAGACACATTAGGAATGTGGTATGAAGTGTTATATAAAAGACGAGTTATTGATATTATAATTTGAAACTCAGCCTTTGCTCTCACTTTGTAAAGACCCGGCAGTATCAAATCAGAGCCACATTTCAAATCTGTTCTTCGCATTTCCCAAAAAAACACAGAATAATCAACAAGGCTATATATATAACCCCTGTACAGATCTTGGCGCTCAAAAATTCATTAAACTGTTCATCATTCCACTTGTATACCTTTCGTCCTCACAGTAATAGTATTAATGGCATATTTTTACATATTTTTACAAACTCCAGAATACTGCAGACCTTGGGATGTCAACATGCTGTAATAGCCTAACAATGTCAATGTATCAACCCCAGAATGATAAAAGGCAGATTCGGCGCTCACGCGATTCAACCCGTCCACACCAGATGTCAGCAACGAGTGTTGAAGCCACTAAGCAAACTACTTTGAAACGCACTCTTTTTTTTATATATAGAACTTTCGTTGTAGTTGTGCGCTTTTGAGCACTCGTGCGACTTTTCATTCCCGTGTCACTAGTGCACACGACCCTGCCCTCTGCCGATTTTCTGAAAGAGCACTTGGTGGGTGAGTGGGCGTTTGGAGTGCCAAAGGGTCCGTGCTGGAGTGAGGTGGGAGGGCACTGCGGGCATCGCTGGAGGTGGGAGGGCACTGCGGGCATCGGTAGAGGTGGGAGGGCACTGTGGGCATCGCTAAAGGTGGGAGGGAATCGCTAGAGGTGGAAGGGAGGTGGGGGGGCACTGTGGGCATCGCTGGAGGTGGGAGGGCACTGCGGGCATCGCTGGAGGTGGGAGGGCACTGCGGGCCTCGCTGGAGGTGGGAGGGCACTGCAGACATCGCTGGAGGTGGGAGGGCACTGCAGACATTGCTGGAGGTGGGAGGGCACTGTGGGCATCGCTAGAGCTGGGAGGGCATCGCTGGAGGTGGGAGGGAGGTGGGGGCACTGCGGGCATCGCTGGAGGTGGGAGGGAGGTGGGGGGGCACTGCGGGCATCGCTGGAGGTGGGAGGGAGGTGGGGGGGGCACTGCGGGCATCGCTGCACTTTGAGGGTCGGGCTTCTTCGAGACGGGCAGGGCTCCTAGGCCACGAAGGCACAGAGGCCTACGCAGAAGGCAGGCCTGGATCGGGATGAAGCCATCCTGTGCCAGGCAGAACCAGCGGGTTTAATTAGCTCGGGGGCTGCCCCAGTGCCATCACCTCGAGCCCCGCGCACAGAACTTGCTCATTTGCTAGGGCAACTATGCGCTTTAAACAAGTGGTCTCTGAATGGCTGTTGTTATTGAGTGCTTTTACATGTTTAATTATAAAACTCAGATGATCGACTTGAAAGACCCAGTTCTGTGTGCCCCGATCATGAAAGGTTGGTTCTGTGCAGAGGTGCAAGTCCTGCCCTCTCAGTCCAACTGTCATCATTGTGTGGGGACTTTGACACCTAGAGACGGAGCTGCTTTGATCTTAGGGGGTGGGAGGGTGTCTCCGCATGGGGCATGACATGGATAATGGATAAAAGGCAGAGAGGGAGGGCGGCGGAGGGCCAGCCGCCCCCCAGAGAGAGATTGCCGGAGGCACCGAGAATGAGAGACGGGCGGCTGGGATGTGCGGGGAGGGAGCGCCCCTCCGGGGACGAATTGGGGAGGCTAATGGGGGGTGGAGGCGTGGATTGAGCTGGGGCCTGAGGGCAGGGCAAACACCCTTTGTGGGTGAGGGGGGGCGGGGTGCTTCCATGCAGGTCTCAGCAAGTCTACGCAGGGTGGGCGGGGGGAGGGGGGGAGAGATTAAGGAAGGGGTACTGAGGCCGCTTCATCTGTACCAGTGCTTTCCAGAGCTTTAGATGGGTTAGAAGGGTGCTTCTATAGAGCGAAGACCCCAGATACACAGCATTGAGGGGAATGTCTCCTCCAGAAACGCTGTGGCTGGACGTAGGCGAATGTGGCACTTCTGCGCCAAGGGGCCGAAGTGTGTGGCAGCACAAGTCACACCAAGCACTGAAGCCGGTGGAAGCCGGTGGTACTGTCAGACACTATGGCTCAGAATGATACAGCGTCCGCAGACACACTTTGCCAGAGCATTGTCGAGTGTAACACCCAAATGCTACCACTCCATAACCCTGAACACAGTGACACTGTAATTCACGCACCACCAGACATTTTGCGCCACGGCAAAATGTAGAGTGTGGCGCTGCAAGACACGCAGGTGGCATGACACTTAAGAGCGTGGAGCCGCTGAGCCGTCTGCACACTGTAGATAGAGCCTGGCTGGCACTCGGGGACCCACCAGGCCCTGGCATTAAATGTATGCGGCTTGCATGCTATCTGCATCAGGGCATTGCTGAGTGCAGCGCTGCCAGACACACTTCCTGATGCCATTGGACCGTGTGCCACCCGCAAGCCATCTGCATTGAAACGGTTCTGAGTACCGCACTGCAAGAAAATGCACTGTTTTCTTAGAGCACTCCAGTAGGGAGAACTGTCCTTCAGTCAGGGCACAAGTCCTAAAAAAAGAAGTGGGGGGGACGCTGACGTCATGAAAGGTGGCTTGCACCATCAACATGCACTGTGTCAAAGCGGCCGTGCGGCCCGCGAAAGTGAAAGCAAACGAGTGCTTTGAGGCCTCCAAATGGTGCGCGCGCCCGGCCGACGCACATGCACTGTATTTGGAGGCCTGAAAGCACTCGTTTTCACTTCCAAAACTCGCTTACTATAAGTCTCGCCAGAGCAGCGCTAAAGCGCTGTCTCAGGCGAGACCTAACTAGGTCCCAAAAACTGGATATCCCCGGGAAGAGCCAGGCTAAGTGGGGAAAAAAACAGCCTTGCTGAGCACTACAGCGTTCGCAATCTGCCGCATCCCTCAGTCTGTACCTACATAGTCTCTTTGGGGTGTAGTAAACCCTTTTTAGGTCTCGCCTGACCCAGCGCATGCGCTGGTCTGGCGAGACTTATTGAGAGGGCTCCAAAAAGTGCTACTAGGCTAGCCTAGAGCTACAGTGCATGTGCGCGGGCGCCGCGCTTTACCGCGATTACTTTAACTTTCGCGGCCGCTTTGATGTTTGATCGCGATCACTTTCACGGCCGCTTTACATAGCCAATAGGACTCGCTTTTAGGACCTTATAAGTATTTAGTTATGCAACTGTTGCATGGCTAAACACTTATAAGGTCCCAAAGGTGAGACCTATTGGCTATGCCAATGCTTGTTTAGATACTTAAAGTGAATCAATCTGTGTCTGCCATTTAAAGATATGCGCTTCGTGCTGTTGCAGCAGTATTTCCACATACTATCATCAATGTCCCTGCCGAGGTCCCTCTGCCAAGCCGGCTTTAGTGTAATGGTTTTCCCTATAGCTCATGGTCAGCTTGTATATTTTAGACACTGAGCCGGCGAGTCAGTTTTTATTACATAGGATAGGGGAGCCAGTTCCGGTGGTTCCGACAAGTCGCTGCCCAGGATATTCAGCAATGCCTGTTGTATTCTGTGGAACTGAAATCTAGTGAGAAGAGTTACTTCCGAAGCTGCGGTCTCCATCTCTTCCCAGTTCTTTGCTGTGTTCCCCTCAAACAAGTCATCTAACATCTGCACTCTAATGGAGTTAAGAGCACGGATAACTCCCTTGTCTCTGCACAGGGGTAGCCATTGACGCCACCTTAGTGGTGTGAGTGGGAAGTACAATATGGTGCCTGCCTGTAATTTTAGAAGATTTTGCCAAGCATGCTTGGTAGCATTTACAGAGTCAAGAATCCCTGCTCCATTATTTTTTATTTTTTATTTTTTTTTATTTTTATTTTTTATTAATATATAATTTTTACGGATACCCAGCCTCTCTTTGAGATCAAGGGACATGTTTTTGGTTATTACCAACCAAACAGCCCAAGCTGTCCGGTTGCAAAAGGCCTCTTGTGAACTCAGAGTGGGCTAAGAGAACAACCATTGCTTACCATTTGTAGGTTTTACTGACACTCATTATGTTGCTTCTTATTCCACAGCTTGTCTTTGTTTCTTCTGTTTGTCCCTCCTTTGGATCGTATCCAATTTACGATTCTTTTGATTGGTTAACTTGAGTCCTTCAACTGCTCACATTTAGGGAACTACTTTTTTTATTTTCATTCAACACTCTTGAGTGCATGTGTTTTCTAACAAGCTCCTACTTAACTGCTTCCCCCCTCAAACACTCACTTCAACCACCCTAGTGTGTTGCTCCCTTCTACTCCCTGCTTGTCTGTAAAAGCACAGGGATATTTTTCTTGGATTATGCCTAAAGAGCAAACTTTGTTTAATCTCCAGCATCCCACACATTGCATTGAAGCACAAGCTTTGGCGCACAATGCTGCATTTACTCGCTGGCCTCTGAAGCAGAAAGTGCACTTAGCGGGACACTTGTCCTGAAGGCCTATAAATCTGCTCCATGGCTGAAATCTGTGGAAAGTAAATTAGGCCGTGTTAAGCGTTTCCCTTTTTAGGTCTCGCCTGGCGTAAGACTGCTCAGACATGCGCAGTCTCGCTGGCGAGATTTAATGTTTTAGGTTAGATTTCTCTAGTGGGCTTTAAGCCCCGCCCCTCCTTTCCATTGGCTGGCGTCACCGTTTATGCTAAACGGTGGCCAGCCATTGGAAAGGAGCGTCTCTGACGTACACTTTTTCTCTTTTAGAGCCGTCCCAGTTGGACTGGCTGCCCCCGACTTACTGCTGGCGTAAAAGGTTTTTTATCTTTATGGGGCCAAACACATGGCCCCTTAAAGATAAGAAACCAGTCATGCCAGGCAGTCCAACTGGGACGCTCTAAAAGATAGTTGTTGTTGGCGTTGCAGCGCGCGCCTGCAGTGTCGGGGACCCGGGCTCACTCCTCCTGGTCAGGCGCTGCAGCAGTTGAACGCAGGGCCTTATTTGGCGGGTGCTAACTGAGGATATGTGTCCCGGCTGACATGCATGGGATCAGTACAGCCGCCATTCATTTGCTCGGCGAGATGCGAGCCGCCATGTTAAGGTCAGCAAGGTTCGGTTTGGAGCTATGGGCAGTGCGTTCTCGCCCGTGCGACCGCTTAGTCAAATCCCCCGAGGTCCTGCGATGCCCATTCCCTCCAGGTTGACTCGTTGTCGCTCCTACCTTCCCGGTCTCTTGTGAGTCCTCCACATGGGTGCCTCTTCCGTGGAGTTCGCGTCCCCTGCTGCGCCCCTCTATTGTTTCGTACTGCCTGGCAGGGCTTGCCTCAGTCCCAGCAATACGCTTCAGGGTGTTGATGAGGGCACCGAGGAGCCGGTGACTTGGTTGCTCCTTCCGTGAGGGAAAGCCTGTGTTTAGGAGCTGTTACGGTTTGTAGTCCCGGCGGCCGCCATTTTATGGAGTTCTGAGGCCAGCGGATTCGAGTGCCAAAAAGGCTCACATCAGCGGAATTCCGTAGTCATAGAGCCCTCGTGCAGTCACCAGCAGTTCCGGAGCAGGTGTTGAGCTTCTGGGAAAATGTTGGCGAGGTCAGTAAGCAGCTAACCACTCAAGTTGCCAGCGTGGATCGGGCGCCCCAAATTCACCGGCTCCTCTTCCTGGGGGTTACTGTTCAAGGCAGTCACATTCTTAACAAGCATTGAAAATGCAATAGGCCTCACCTTTTATTAAGTTAAAGCCATTTGCTTTGCTATATAATACCATTAGCAAAGCAAATGGCTTTAACTTAATAAAAGGCGAGGCCTATTGCATTTTCAATACTTGTTGTAGCTGACACCGCCTTATTCTGTGTAAATGTTGTTCAGAGTTTCCTGAGTGAAACGTATTTTAACTGCCATTTATAAAGATTCAAAACGTTGAATTCAGTGTACAGTTTGGAGATACCATAGGATCTTTTCTTTTTCTGCAGTATTTAGAATTTTTTTTTTTCTGTAGTTTTTTAAACTATTTTACAGACAAACATTGGCATAGGTAACAGCTCTGCACTTGTATTAAATAGGCGATACTTATTGGATTTGCCAAGGTTTGTTTTCTCTAGTAGGGACGTCATGTATCCCCATTCGGAAATCTGCAGGGCCATGACACATTTTTTCAGGCACCAACCGTGCTACAGTGTTTTCTCCATCGTCAGCTGTGCTGCTCCCTCTCCCTCTCACCTTGTACAAAGCATACTAATCAACATGAACAATGTCCCCCACTCAATTTTTATGCAAAGAGGTAATAAATCCAACTAGATATATATACAGCCCACAGCACTTTTCAATCATTTATTATCAAAAATATACATATCTTTTTTGTTTTTCAATAGTTTTTAATTTGTTATATCCAAGATAAAAAACATGCATATAATATACAATATTGTATCTAAATAGAAGGAAAAAACGAACCCTTTATGTTTACAGGAACTCTAGACAATATATAATACCACCAGTGGTATCATCCCTTTATGAGATGCCCTACTACTGTACCCAGAATCTGGCTTTTCCTTGTGAATAGGAATTTCTTTTATAGCATGTACATATTGGTTTTCCTTATTTCATCTTTCTTTCATCTTTCCTGCATCTTTGCTCCATCATAGATCGGTTCTTTATCTCTTTCTCAGATTCTTTTTTTGGTATGCATGCTGCTATTTATCTCACACTATCGGGTCTTTCTGGTATTATTACATTTTATATCATAGGTGATGGCTTTTGTATTGCACAAATTTCGGACATGGTGATAGCGCTCCACATTAATAGCAACTTCTGACTATTATTAGTATATGAATATTTATTGTGTGTTTGCCCCCACACAAACTTGACTTTTATTGTTCAGAGCCCCGCTTAATGTTAATATTGGATATAGTACCATAATTACAGATGACCATTCTGACCACTATTGAATAATGATGAATCCTGTGTCCTGATGAAGGACTCTTAAGTACATGGTACTTCCGAAGCGCACGTAGGCGCAACCTTCCCTTTGTTTTGTAAACTTTTTGTATCTATTTTGTGAATTTTTGTATGTAATGTAACGTTGTTTATATGTTTAATGTAGTTGTGTATTTTATTGTTTGGTTTGTTCACATGATTTCTATGTTTTTTCACCTTGGAAACATGTACATCTATAGAGTCTATCTAGTATAGATTGCAGGGCTCTTCTTCTTCCCTTACTTTATTCCCTTCTATTTAGATACAATATTGTGTACTATATGTATGTTTTTATCTTGGATATAACAAATGAAAAACAAAAAAGATATGTATATTTTTGATAATAAATGATTGAAAAGTTATAAGTGCTGTGGGGTGCATATATATATCTGGTTGGATTTATTACCTCTTTGCTTAAAAACTGCGTGCGGGACATTGTTCATGTTGATTAGTACGTTTTTTCCCTGGCTAGTTCCCCCTCCTATTTGTTTTGTTTCCAGGGACCCTCTGTTGTTGCTTCACCTTGTACAAAGCACCCAATAGATGGGGATCTATTTGGCATTCCTTATGATAAGGCTTTGTTTTTACAACTTTGTGCATTTTTCTGCAGTTTTTATATAGCGTGAACTCGGCCCGAAGGTATTGGAGCACTTTACATGAGCACTTGTTACATTACACAAGGTCACATTCATTGCTTATACGCATGGGAAAATTAGGTGTTTTGGCCAGAATCATAGGATTTTGAGCCAACGCCAAGACTTTAACTTGGTTCCCCAGTTCCAAGGTTGGCAGATCTGGCCCTAACGTCATTTCCAGGCTTCAGGGAGGAAGGAGTCAAAAGCCATGTGAAAGCGCCCCTCGTTATGGGCTTGAGGTTCCAACAGGACCTATAGCTGAGTCAGAGCCAGGCTTCAGTCTGGAGCCTGGAAGTGGCTTATCTGTCTCTATCCATCTTTCAGTCTCTATCCGTCTTTCTATCTTTCTGTATCTATCCATCTTTCTTTCTGTCTCTATTTTTCTGTTTCTATCTTTCTTTATATCTCTAACTATACACACACACACTTACTTACATTGTTGCTGCACATCATGTACTAATTGTGTGTGTGTGTGTGGTGAAACATGCACTATTTACTATATATACTGTAATGCTCCCGTGTCTGAGAGGGAAGCTTGCGCTGCTGGTGTATGCGATGTAGCATTTCTAAGTGTGTGAGGAACTGTGCACTATTGGTCGCTGTACTGTGCTTGTCATTTGTGTTATGGAAGCTTGCAGTGCTGCACCTATTCTGTTCACATTTTTTGCAGCACGCTTTAGTTTTGTTTGTAGTGTCTGTGGTTAAGGAAAAACTGACAGGTCAACTTTAATCTTATTGTTTGCCAGAGGAACATACTAGCATCTTGTGTTCAGTAATTTAGTTTGATCCCTTGATCTGCTTTACATCTATTTTTATGTTTTCCTGTAATCCGCTTAAGGTAAAGTCCTCCCTTGGGAGGAGCTGTATACTTTTGACTTTCCCTGCCATCATGTCACCATGACACAAACCGCATCATGTGTTAGAAATGTTACTGTAGCAGGAGCTTTATCCATCAGACTATCTCTTCATTCGAAACCATAAGGCAGGGCCACTGGAACGAAATATGCATCAGGGTCAGTTGACTAAAGAAAAGGCAGCGTAATGTAGCAAAATGTGAAGCATTGTTACTTACTAATATGCCTTTTGCACGCGTTATCACAGATGGGTAAAGATTTCGCCTCCTTAATATCAGTTTAACACCTAAATACGAGAGTCAGCAACGGAAAGGTGACCGACAAAAGGCCTGCCACTGTGCAGCAATACGTATGGTAAGCGTCTTTAGTAACTTTTTTTTATCTGTTTGAGCCAGAAACAAAACACAATTGCTGTTAATTTGCAAATTATGCAGATTGATAGTGTGGCAAGTGCAGCAAATCCATAATTATATGGAAGATGCCTCCGATTTGCATATTTTCCGTGGCCCAGCCGTAAGTCTACCATCCAAGTGTTTTTTAATAAATTTTATAATTTCATTTGTGTAATCAACCTGCATTGCGCATGATCTCCTGTGCACAACAGAGCACCAAGCAAACTCTAAGAAGATCAAAATGAATAGGGTTAATGAAGAGGAAGGAAGACTTAAGTGTAGACAACACGCCCAAAGGAACAACTGCAGCACAGGTTTGCACTCCCATAGGTCTGCCACAGCATGTCTCGGCTTGTCTGAGGTTGCAGTGAACATTACGCCTTTGAGGTAAATTAAAGGTGACAACGGAGGACACGGAAAAGTATTTAATCCAGGGAGGGTTGGAAGAGCCAGATAAGCTATAGCATCCCAGGCCCACCGAAATCAAGCTCCGGCATATGGTTTGTGGATCCTAAAGCTTATTATATAGGATGCTTCAGCTTTGAGGCTTTCATCTTAAAGTATTTTGGGAGCTTGTAGGATTGACTGCCATGACTGATGCTCTCTGTTAATTATGCCACAACAGAAGATAAAGGCATTTGAAATAAAGCGGACAGGGAGTTCTGTGCAACCGTTTGGTTACAATTTGCCAATTGTGAAGACCTTTTGTAAACCTCTGTCAGTCCTTGAGTAGTTGTTTGTCACTTGGCACTATCCAGTGTGGTAACTGTTGTGTACTTCTGGTGCCCGAGTAGCACAAATACTATTACACTCTATTTTGATAACCAAGCCCTTTGGGCACTTGATACTCGAGACATAGCAAGGCTTACTCTGGAAGACGATAAGGAGAGAAACTCAAGAGAGCACAACTAGACTTTAACATTCAGTAAACTCTGTGTCCAGTCAGCACCTTGTCTTTAAAGAAGAATAAGGCTGTGATGCTTGGGAAAATCAGAAGGCTTCTTCATCTGGGGCCTAAATCATTTGACTAATAACACTTAAATAGCACACTATATTTGTGTCTTCGATTTAAATGTTGTGGCTTAAAGAAGAGAGAACTTTAGTTGTAATAAGGTTCAAATCAATTCTGAGAGTGTTAGGAAAAGAGATCTAGAAGCAGAGAGCCAGGGACATATCCTAGCTTCTCTCCTGGCAGGCCAGTCGTGCCTCTTACCCCCACAGGCTAGTCACAGCAACATATAAAACAGTATTCTAACGAACATGCCTCTGGTGAACATGTTTCACTCTCATCCCAGAGGCTCCTTCAAGATTAGATGAAGAACACAGTCCGTGGTTCAGCAGGACAGTGTTTATCTAATTTTGAGTCACATGCAGAAAGTCTGGGCCAATCAAAGCTGCCTTTTCAAAGTTAAAATTCTTCTTCCTGTCAGGAGGACGTGCATTCTGTGTAACCGGCTGTTGCTGGTACAGCCAGGCAGCTTTCATGGCTGGACATGAACACAAATGGGAGGGTAAACAAATGCAGTTTCACTTGGCCTTTGAAACCTATACAACACACTGGAAGTATAAAGACTTAACACGCCCCCTGGCTACAAAGGTAACTCCCGTTTGTAGGAGGAGCCCGGAGATGTAGTGAAATAATGACGTTTTAAGTCCTGGTTGGTGTTACTGGCCCTACAAGCTACAAAAGGATTCATTTATCACCAAGGTCTCGGTGTCACAAACCTGGGGATAAGGACTCTTTACCTTGTCTCCCCAGAGCCGACAGCACCCTTCTTATATTACAGTGCCGATCAGTTGAGGGAATCCAAACGGGAAGTCGGGCAACCCGAAGTGGGACATATATCTCATCGGAATTGCGCATTACTGAGAGGTGGGAGGCGGAGCCTCAAAATGAGAAAGAATGGTGGCGGTGGACCATGCCAGAAACACATGGAAAGCCCAAGTACACCAGAGTGACACACGGGGAGAGCCGCCCCCGCGTGAAGTTGAGAGTCCTCGCCAAACAAAGAATAGAGAAGGCGCAAGAGGAACCAGAATCTAATCTTGTACGCCAGCAGAGCTTCACTTCCCGCCATGCTCCCGTAGGAACATGGCTCTGTCAGGTGTGTGGATGGCTCCTAAACAGAGTTGAGAAGCAGGTGAGTAAACCCTAAGAGGGAGGCGGGTGGAGAAAAAGGGTCTTGTTACGAGGACCTCTATTAAACGTCAAGGATTAAAATCAGACCAAACCTCAAGAATCAATTACCAGTCCCTTTTTAGTTATTTTATAGGCTGCTATCTCTTCTTTTTTTCAAAATATTGTCTCCTGGAATTTCTTTCTTTCTGTTTTCCTTAAAGAAACCCCGATCCATAAGACTTTGTTTTGGGCACTCATTCACTTGCCTATTTCTAGTCGCTTCATTAATGACACTTTATAAGAAGAAAAGACAGACTCTGCAAACTATCCCCACCCCAAAAAAAAAAGGTAAAATATAACAGCGTCTTACCTGGCTGTACCTTTTTTGTCGAGGGTGCCTGCGGACGGGAACTCCAACGGACCTAAAGAAAGAAACAAGAACTAGGCTTTTAATTAGAGACCTCAAGTCATTAGCAAAAGAAGATTAGGAAAATAAAGTATACATTTCTATGTAAGAAGTTGATTCTGTTCTTGTATTTGGTGCCAAGCGACAGTCTCCCAAAATGAACCCCCGATACTTATTAGACAGTGCTTCACGAAACGTAATCCACTAATGTGAGCCAAATTTTAGGTGTGGCTTGACAGTGCAGCCGACACTTGACGTATAATCAATTGGCAAAACAACTTTCAGGAGGACTACAGAGAGAGAAACACTATCTCTACCTAAATATTGACACGCCTGTGTACAGATTTCGATTTGGATCAAAGTTGTCTACGCTGGCCGAAAAATGTGCTTGTACTGCCTGCTTGCCTTGTAGGGAAGCTTCTGCTGAACACACAGCTAGAATGAGTTGATTATGGTGACAAGCCATTGATCAAGGCAATAGACCTAATCTGTTATTAAATGTGTTGACAAAAAGGCGCGAGGGAAGGCCATGGTTCTCTAGTGGAGGGTGGGCACCCATGTCTGATTTTTGGCAGGGAGGGGGCACATCAGGAGCGAGGCAAAAGACAGGAGGCACACTGACATGGGGTGGGGAGGGAGGGGGGAGGGCCCGTATGGGCTGGACGCTTATTCTCCCGGATATTGGCTGGTAACTCTGTATGTGCAATATATTCTTTGGCCGGGGAGGAAGCGGGGTTTGTACTGAGTTGTTGCTATGAAAACAATAAAAAATGTTTCAACAAAAAAAAACGTGTTGACAAAGGCAATAGGTCTAACACATTTGTTTTAAAAATTTCATGTGAAAGCCACTCTGCTTTTAAGGTGAATAAAAAAAATTCCAGCTGACGCAACAAGAATTTTCAATTCTATTAAGGACACGGAGGCGAGGATTATGCCTCTCTTTACTTGACTGGCAAAAACAGCAGCCAATGAAAAACTTTAAACATAGCATAACCTGGAAGGACCACACCCTCCTCAATATGCACCAATCATATACCACACACTGTTATAAATGTCTCTGCAATAACAATAACTTCCTCGTTCTTTGCGAAAAAAGCCTGTCAACACAGTCCATAACTTGACTGACGAACGCTGAACTCTGCCGATTCCATCATCGACTCCAAACCAACTTCAACACCGGACCTCTTCCTGTCAGTCCCAATAGAGTTGATCAACGACCCCCAAGTCGGCTTACTCTGTACTCGAGAACCTCCAATAAAATCCATCTTGATCGTTCAAGTTTGTTTGCCTTGATCTCCTGCAAAGATAATAGTAATCGTAATACGCCATTCATAATTCCTATATCTTCCATAACAAACACGTTATTCAATAGTCACAATTATCATCTTTTCAATAACAACAAACGGGTGGGAATCAAAACCAATTAATCATCATGAACAATATATGAAACCATTTTACCGACCTGGCAATGATTAATCAGCACTTCGAGTGTCATCCTCAAGTTACCTGGGCGGGATAATCCTCGCCTCCGTGTCCTTAATAGAATTGAAAATTCTTGTCCCGTCGGCTAGAATTTTTTTTATTCTAGGTCAGTCCACGGAGGCTCAGATTATGCTAGTGTAAAGTTGTTCCATAACCGTCGAGGCCACATCTACAATAGGTTTATGATCAAATCTCTTAAACGTTGAGTCAGAAGACCAATCTGCCGCAGTCATAAGATCTTGTAAACGGGAGCCAGTATAAAAGGCCTTGGAAGCCATCGTTCCTCTGACAGAATGTTCTCCAAACATTGAAGTATCAACACCTGCTAGCCTTAATAACCAAGTAACCCACCTGGCTAAAGTTGCTGCAGTGACTGGGCGGAAAGGTCTCTAATGAAATTAACAATTGCTCTGCAACATCATTCCTGAATTCTCTAGTACAATCCTCATAACATTTTAAACATTGTACAACACATAACTTGCTATGATGAGGAAAAGCAGGATATGAAATACATTTGGAATGTGTCTTTGTCCTCTTCGAGATAGAGTGTTTACTCCCTCGGAAGTTTCGTTCACTACCTGCTATATCCAAAGCACGTACGTCTGAGACACGTCTGCAGGAGACCAGACATAATATCGTAAGCTTGGCTGACAGTTGCTTACGCGATAACCCTTCGTTAGCTGGCCATGACTGAAGGAAACGTAGCACTACGTTGACATCCCCCAAAACAGAATATTTGGGTTTCGGAGGGTTAACCAGACAGATGCCCCTCACCACTTTACACACCAGGGGGTGTTCCCCCACCAGCCTACCATCCACATGTGGATGACCTGCAGAAATATGACCTGGCATATCGGACGATTAACCATTTGTTTTGCCTTGCCATTCCATGCATCCATGTGCTCCAGCCACCAGTTCATCTCTGTCCGGGCCTCTCTGGAGATCGAAATCTGTTCTGCATAACTCAGACCTTTGTGTAAATGCAGAATCTTCAAACGTTGAAGTGCCCTGTAATGTAAGGGTCCTGGAAATATTGCTTGAATTGATGCGGCAAGAAGCCCCACCAACCTGGCCAGCGTCCTCAAAGATATAGTCGGAGAGGCAAGCGCTCTCCACAACTCCTTCTTGATAGCAACTCTCTTCCTCAGAGGCAATAGTTACTGAGTTGTAATCGAGTCTATGTGAAAACCCAGGAATTCCAACAATTGAGTTGGAATCAGAATAGATTTCTGCGCATTGATGACAACCCAATTCCTGTAAGAGTTGGACCGTCCAGTTCAGATGAAGAAGAACCGTGTCCATATTCTGTGCCATAATCAGAATATCGTCTAAATAAATTATAAGTCTCAACCCCCGTTCTCTCGGGTACTGAACCACGGGTTTCAGTAACTTGGTGAAACACCAAGGGGCGGACGAGAGAGCAAAGGGCACGGCTGAAAATTCGCACCACTGGGCTCTCCACTGGAACTGCAGAAACCTCCGATGAGGCGGAAAAATGGGCACTGCCAGGTATGCGTCTTTCAGATCCAGACGCACCATCCAAACCCTCTCCAAAAGGATGTCTCTTAACAAGTGAATACCCTCCATCTTGAAATGGCGGTACACTACCCAGGAATTGAATTCCCTCAGATTGAGCACTAGTCTGAAACCTTTGTCCTTTTTGGGCACCAGAAAGATTATACTTGCAAAACCCAACGGATGAGGAGTTGTGTGTATGATTGCCCCTTTTTTCAACCGTGACTGAACTTCGTTATCTATAAAAGACATCTCTGCTCGGGGAAAAATGTAGTTGAGGAGGGACATGAACTTGATGGGGCGAGGCATAGAATTCTTTTTTTTTTTTTTTTTTTAATTTCTTTATTACCAACATGAAAGAAAAAGAAAAATTAATACATATTATACAATTAGATAAGTTTTAAGCAAATAAGTACAAACATTAGAACAGGTAAGTATATCAGTTCTATAAATATCTTGTCCTTCATATCTACCTATATATCTATTAGCCCTCATTGCAGAGGAGAAAGGGAGGGGAGAAAAAAAAAAAAAAACCCTTTACAAACATTTTCAGAATAGTACACCCCATATCTTATTTACTTTACAGAGTGCCTTCGTCCCTCTCGTTTTTGCCAGTGCTAGTTCCATATCATGTGTTTCTTTAACTAATCCCCACCATTCTATGGTCGATGGAGGTGTGGGTAAAATCCATGCACGAGCGATTGTTAATCTTGCGCTAACCAATAGTATTGAAATTAGATCTGCATATCTGCTTGTAATACTCTGGGCTCCAACTAATACCTCTGTTGCTGAGACCGTCACTGCACTCCCTAATTTTTGAGAGATCAGATCAGTTATCGTTGACCAAAACTTCTCTAGTGCAGGACATAAAAAAAACATATGTTTTAGATCAGCAGACTGTAGATTGCACTTTGGGCATTTTGTGCGTTCGCTAAAAGAGCCATGGGAGGACCATTTTGATATCCTTTCTGGGGTATAATATAATTGACAGATTGTTTTGAATTGTTGTATCCTAAGGTTAGAAGAATATACAGAGTTGTTAAGCCTAGAGAAAGCACGTGATATGGTGTTAGCTGTCACTGATGCCCCTGCACTATGTCCCAAGCGCTCAGCTAATCTGTGACAGTCATCTGGTTTAAATGAGCATAAGATTTTATAGCCAGCGCTAATTATTGATTTTGAGTTATCTTCATGCATATAATCCCATATAAGCGAACCTGAGATGTTTGTCAATTGCATGCTGCGGATAAGATAATCTCGAATTTGAAAATATTTAAATTGCATGCCTAACGTTATTTTATATGTAGTCTGTATTTTTTCAAAAGTCATAAACCCATTTTGATCATATATATCGCCCAAGTATTTTATGCCCAGGCTAGCCCATCGTTTACCCTCCATATCTCCAAGGCATAGAATTCTATCTGAAACCCGGTTACCGTTTGAAGGATCCAAGGATCTAGTGTGAGAGTCTCCCACCTGTGGTGGAACAAAGCAATCCGACCTCCCTCCTTGATGTCCCCAGCCTGCATTAGGCTTACCTGAATAATAGGCGTCTCCGGAAGAATTATTCTGTCCTCTGTAGCCTCTGTGTTGTCTCCCTCTGTCGCCGTGATTGCGGGTAGGGTAGAATTTTGAGCGCTGTGCACCACCTCTGCCACGTTGCTCGAAGCCTCGAGAGGTCTGATTGAATCCTCGGCCGGTCGCTCAACCCCTGAAGCATCTGGCCCTGTTAAAAAGGCCAGTATGGAATACTTTCTTGATGTTCGCCTGAGCCTTTTCCAGGGCGGAAAATGTGTTGACATATTTTCCCATATCCTTCACGAATTTGTCACCGAAAAGCATGTCATTGGCCAGTGTGCCCGGTTCCGTATTCGCCATTTCTGCAACTTGGGGATCAATGCGCATAAGGAAAGACTTTCTCTGTTCTGCTGAAAGCGCACAGTTTGCGTTCCCTAAGAGACACATAGCCTGTTGCGCCCACTCCAGAACCTCAGTGGGTTCCAATGCAGTGTTGGAGTCTTTGGCGGTGACCACGGCATCCAAGATCTTTGTCAGGGGTCCGGAAACGTCAAGGAGTTTATCCTGACAGCCCCTCCAAGCCCGGTCTAGTCAAAATCAAATTAATTTTTTAAGCAAAACTAACTTCCTTCCATTTTAGATGGCAAAAAATAGCAATCTAATGTAAATAAAATATATGCTAGGCTGTAGAATGATATATCCCTAACTCCTACCTCTGCAACATGCCACAATAATCTTAAAATCCTCAAAGTACTTAAAGTGTAGAGTAGTATGCATTGTCAAAGACAACAGATTTTGCTCTGGAAAACGGGTTCATTTTTTAAATTTCAAGCAAATGTCAAAAATAAAAAGAGAAAAAGAAAACATGCTGCCTAAACTTTACGAGCATGTCATTACAACAAAATTGCTAAACTCAAAATAATTAACCACTGCATGCAATTTTAATAAAACTGTACACATGCTTCTAGCAGACGGGCATACTAGGTAAAGATTTTATTTAATATCACAGGAAGATACGATTCCTACTGGTGGTACTTTTGGCTTTGAATTAATGTACGCTTAAGACATAGTTTAAACACAGAGGAGTGACTAAAAACAATAAAAAGGGTAAAGATTGGAAATAAAAAAAGGATTTGCTAATTAAAGTATTGGCACTACAGACATGGTACTAATGTGCACTTCTTTTTAGGCACATGTGCCCATGTGATCAGGCAAAATGCAATCACTCATAGTGCAAGAGAGCTGAGCGCTGAGGTGGGGTGACCAGTTACCAGATGCTGTGTGCTTTGGTGAGTGGGAGCAGCGTGAAAAGCTACTTTTTCGTCTTATGAAGCTGATAAGACAGTAAAGGTGTCTCTATGCCAGACATCAAACAGGATGCAAACTTCCAAGGAACACTGTATTTTCTAAAGCAACGCAATGGCTACTGTTATTCCTTGCTTTTTAGGTCTCACAAGAGACAGCGCATATGCAGTCGCTTGCCAAACATTTTGTTAGTTTTAAAGGGGGCTTATAGCCCGGTGATAGCTTTCCATTGGTTGGCTCCATCGTCACTCTCCTTTCCTTTCTTCTCTTTGATCATCACCTGCAAGCATCACTTCCTCTTCTGCTTGCCCTGTGCAGCTGCCCCATTGTTGCTTGACGCGACCCCTCGACTGCCTCCCTTATCATTGCTTTCCCTATATTCCCATACCCTGCCCCATTCCACTTCCCCCATTGTTGCATTCCCCTTACCTTCCTCACTCGTGACTGGAAAAGAAAGCATCGGCAAAGCCAATAGGTCATGCCTATGCACGATCTATTGGCGTTGTCATTTTTTTTGCCAAGTTGTGCTGTTGTGCAGCATGTTTGAAAGTAAAAGGAAAAAAAGTGCTATGACAGTGATTGGGAAAACAAGAACAAGCATTTGCAATGTAATAGGTCTCGCAGTTACGAGAGTTTCAACTATTGGCATTGTAAATAACAATGCCTTTTATTTATGTTTTTAAAAGAAAAACAAAAATAAAAAGCATTATTATTTGCAATGTCAATAGCTCAAACTCGCCTAAATGCGAGACCTATTGCATTGCAGATGCTTGTTTATTACTGGTGACACAGGTTTAACACATTTGAAGACCACTGCTATAGATATTTTGTTACATGAAATCTAGCACATTTGTAGGATTGTTATTACATAGTGTTGAGAGAGACTGTAGACTAGTATTTTGTTACAAGGAATCTGACAGATTATTTAGTAAGCAAGGGTTTTTGATGCATTATGTTGGCCACCATGTCTAGGTACAGTAGTGACACACTACACACTAGCATTTGAAGATGACTGCCCGGTGCAGTATTTACCGAGTGGCAACCTTGGAATGGTATTGTGCATTGTATATCATTATTCTGACTGCTCCAAGGTGGCCTGCACATAACTTCTAAATGTGGTAGCTTCTTTGTCGCTTTAAAACAATGATACGCTATGTATAATATATGCCCGCTAAGATTAGGTTGTTTTCATTTTTCTACTTTAATTTGTTATCTTCTATATGCATGTGAGAGTTGTATGTTTTATTTTGTCTGAGTTAGTAAGAGAACACGCAAGAAAGTCAGTGAATGGATGTGTGAAAGCAAGGAGTGACTGCATGCATGGTGTCTTATTGAGTGCATGAACAAATCGTTTTCAACCACGATTTAAGGACGCTCTTAACACACGCGCATAATTAAAGAATAGTTAACCCCATCCTCCCCATGATGGTCTACGCGATGGTCATGAGACCCATTTTCATTTTACTGCCCAAATAGACGCTTGAGTTAAAGGCGTGCGTGATTGTACGCTCTCTGTGAGGAAGGGGGAGGGAGTCGGAAACTTGCTCATCGGGTTTTCCTTAAGAATCTAATCTGACAATAATAGGCAGCCTGCAGTGACACACTTGGGCGTACTCGGTAGTTTAGAGCTGATTTTAGCAAAGAGGTGGGAGGAGTAAGCGATGTGGTGGGCGCCTCTAAAGGAGATAATCGCGTCGTAAACTGTTTACTGGCGGCATTTACTTTGACTGGGGAGCTGCAAATCGCCATCTCCTGAATTGCGCGTGGCACAGCTGGCGTTCGAGCGGTGTTTGCAGAGGAAGGCGCGGACTGAAAAGAGAAGGTGAGACGTTCAGCTTGCTTGAGGTGGTTCGGGTTGTGTGGATATAAGATAGCGTAGAATGTACTGCCACGTTTTAAAACAAGTTGTCGGTCTAGAATTACACGTCGGATTTGTGTAGGCGATGACGGTGTACCTACAAGAAATGTGAACTACACCCTCTTGAGTAGGACAGTGGGAATGTAGTAATTCATGTTTTTGAACTGCGTTCTTATACAGTGGTGTAGCAAAGTGGGCAACGACCCTCATGATGTGTCTCTGACCCGCGGTCGGAAAATAAAGTACAGCTATGCTTGGAGCACAATGGCTTCCCTCATTACCTTTGGGCCCCGGAGCCGCAGCACCTGCTGCACCATCGCTGGCAACGGCAGCGCTTAATTTACAAAACAAAAAGTGGCGGGTCCAGAGTTGACTCGGAAGCCGGTGGCTGGTTGAAACGAAGGCTGGGTCAGACTACCAAGGCTTTCTTGTCCTGACTCTTTTATCCACCACCATGATACCCCCCCCCCCCCCCCCACTCCCTGCGAGTTTATCTTACTCTTGCATGTTTTTTCATCCATGGTTTCAATGTTTTTCCGTCTTCCCTTCCTCGTTCTTTTCCCCTTTTGTGTCTTTCTTTCTCTTGTGGTGGATCAAAGTCTGATGATGAAAAAGAAGTCCCGGTTCCCCAAAAGTTGTATTTTTTTCGGTACATGTTTTGTGCTTGCTTGTAGGTGTTCACTAACAGAGTGAGAATAGTTTCTGATCTTTTCAGAGCTCACAGGCGTAATACTTTTCTCTTCATCAATAAATTATGCTCGTTGTCTATTGTACTCCATGGCTGCAGTTACGGTGCGTTTTAGGTCTGCCCTAAAGACCCCTTTAGCTAGATGTTTTCAGATACCTTGTGTCTCCAGTACATTACTATATATAGATATAGTGGGCTTTGGGTCATCCTTTCTATAGATCAGATGGCTTTTTTGTACATCTCTTTAACCTGCTTCTTACTTAATGGCTTTTTCTCTTTTCTTGGAGCAACCCACTTCAGTCTTTGGCTAACTTCATAGTGAGTTACAGCATTCTGCTCTTATCAAAATGCGCATCCACTCACAACAGCCTTTTTGCTGCAATGGCGTTGTGGGCTTTTTAGGACTAAATAGTTTTCCTTATAGCCGATTTTTATAATAGCAGCAAGAGCCCAGCAGCTTCACCCTCAAAGTTTATATGTTTTTTTTATTGTATGTTAGTTATTGCAATAACATTTTAGGCACCCAAAGATTCTCTCTAAGAAATTTTGGGAACAGGAGAGCTGTAAAAGAAACTCCACTGGAGAGGAAACAAGCTGGCAAGATGGAGGCATCGAGAAAGGTAGCTTGTGGATGGAGTGGTGTCACACACAATACACGTGTATCTCACAGTGTAGATCTGTGGCACGTTCTGGGTAAACAAAGCAAAACCAAAGGGGATGATGGACGGAGTGTTGAACATTGCAAGCACTCACCCCCAGTCAACTGATCTGGGTTTAATCCATCATTCTTTAGCTCACTCCGCCACCCCAGTTCAGACATGGCCATATGCAAATCAGTCTGACCCTGTGCCTCATGGGAACAGTTCAGCCCGAACTGCCAAGCCATGTCTTTCCTGGACCGGAAAAAAGCATCCTGGGACCGGTTTCTGGCTAATCAGCCGTCCTCAACCAGGCTAGCTTGAATCCAGTGGCAAAGTGAGCAAGGGACCCACGTCTGGGCATACCCTCAACTTAGGACGAACAAAGCAAAACCAAAGGGGATGATGGACGGAGTGTTGAACATTGCAAGCACTCACCCCCAGTCAACTGATCTGGGGTTTAATCCATCATCATTCTTTAGCTCACTCCGCCACCCCAGTTAAGACATGGCCATTATGGGTAGCCGGCCTTAAGTAACCGTTCAGGAGATAGGTGAAAAGGTAGCATAAGAACGTAAAGGATGTAGACCGAAGTGGCCAGAGCTGGGTGGGGTTCCTTGATTGAAATGTAGAGGGACATAAGCAATGAAGGACTAACATATTTTACTACTGGTTTTCCTTTACGACTGTGAGGCAGGTTGCCCCCTATACCTCAGCCTCTTTAAAACGTCTACAGTAAGATTTTGGCTGTTACACATGTATCTGTATATCACACTTCTGAATGAGGAGGGAGAAAGAGAGGGAGGGAGAGCAGAGTGCTGCTGATTGTCTTGGATGTAAATACTTGGGGGGGAATAAGGCCCTCCACAGGCTGTGCAAGGTGTGGCCTTTATACCGTAGAGTGATCTGGACTGAGCTTTCAATACCCAAGACCTCTTCCTTGTTGCACAGTTGGGTGCCCCAGTATGACACCTTTCCTCTCGGCTCAATGAAACCAGGCGCTCATTTTGGGGATTTAATTAGGTGTGTTCTTTTTCATACATGTCTTTGAATTACGTTGGTGCCTCTTGACATCGGATTCCGTTGTGCATAATCTTGCATTGGAAACAAACTCTTCCTCTGATGTGGACAGCACATTTTATTGCTGGGTGTACTATTGATGTCACTTTTGTTTAGGAGGAGATTTGGACCAAAGCCATGTCTCTCGGCTGTGAGACGTGGTAACCCGTGCCGGCTACCCCATTGGACTGTATTGTGATACTAGGCAAATCACTCGATTACGTTGTGCATAAGTTCCCTTTGCTTTAAAATATCTCCTATTTTCGGTAGATGACTGACAGAATTTTATATTATGTAATTAATTATCCAAAATGCTCTCTGTATGTAATAAATTACTTGTATCTTTCCTTATTAGTAATGGCGAGACCAAGGCCAGTAGTTCTGAGTGGACCCTCTGGAGCAGGGAAGAGCACACTGCTAAAAAGACTTCTGAAAGAATATGATGGCGTCTTTGGCTTCAGCGTTTCACGTAAGTGCCTCCCACCTAGGGGATAAAGGATTTCCTATTGGTGGGGGAGGGGAGAGATTCAACTGTTGACGCAATCAGTTTGTTGGGAAAGAAAACTGACCTAACTGGAGCATTCATACCTTGTCAAGTCGTGCATTTCTAAAACTACTAAACATGACTTGTAGCGTGCTTTTTTGGATCAAAAGTCTGCGTCCTGAGATTGGGATAAGGAAACCGAGCAGTTAAATGGATCTGAACTGATCTCTGCCCTGTGACTCATCCTTTCCTCCAATATTGATGCCAACAGAAAGAGGTATCTAAGCCATTTTTAAGTTATGTTATTAACTATATGGCCCATCATGTACAGCCTCAAGCATTTAGTAGAATTCTGCTTACTTTAAAAGATTTTATAAGGTAAATAAAGAGTGAAATTGAGATTTTATTTTCTTTCAGTTAGGGATAACCAAAGGAATATGCTATATTAAAAGAAATAGGTCACAATAAAAAATGCACAAATGCCAGAAATCATTGTTATTAAAGTCTCCAAACGTGTGAGCCTGTGATTACTTTGGCAGTTAACTACAGTGAGATACATTAATTTGATCAGCAAGACATACATACATTGTTCACAGAAGAGTTCAATTGGCATGTTGGTAACACAAAACATGAATATGAAACACAAACAAATTAACATAAGGCGCCCTCGTCTTTCTACATTTACACCTAACAGTCGGTGTTTATATACCACACGCTTAAAAGGTTCAATTTTTACATACATTTTTATTACAAATCATATGTTACGTTTTTTCAGTACATTTTCTTATTCATATTGTATGAACACATAAAAATTATTCTAACATTTTCATACGTTAAACAAAATATATCGTCAATTGTTCAATTTCATGATAAAGATATACTTAACCATAAAAAGCAGGCTTTCAATGCACAGTCCACACATTCTACATAAAACAGTCTTACTAGCATCCCCATATTCCACACTCTTGCATCCTCTAAAACACAACAGGGTATGATATCTTACAGACTGACAATTTACCAAATATCCAACTAATCAAAAATGCGTTGTCAATATTCTTTCCTCAATATATGAAATGAAAACCACTAACAATTATTGTCAAGGCTCTGCAGTCACTATAGACCCTATATATTTTGTAAATCATTACACAGTTAATACATTCGTTTTTATCCATGGAGTGGGTGTAAATCTCTACGCGCGTTTCAGCAGGCATGCCTTGATCAGGAAAGGCATATAAAGTCCAGTCACAAAACCTATCGCCAAAAGACCGATAACATTTTCTTATCTCCCCAATTCTTATGAGGGTGTTATACCAGCATCCAGGAATCTCCTCTGTACTTCGAGCGATCCCCACTTCTGAAAAATAAATTTGAGCGTGTGGTATATAAACATTGACTGTTAAGTGTTCATGTAGGAGGGTCAGAAAGGGGCGTCTTTTGGTAATTTGCTATTTTCCTGCCCATGTACCCTATTGATACATGGGGTCTTTTCTTCTAGCTCATAAAGCACAAACATTCATAAGAAAAATTTAAACCATTTTATTGCTGGGTTAAATGTGTTTCTGAGAATGGTAGTTTAGGATAAATGTGCCAAAGTTAATTTCAGCAAACAGACCAACAAAGGAGAATATGGCTATCAGCAAGGCTCTTGAATACTTGATTCATACCAGTTGCTTGGTACTGGTGGTACTCATTGTTAAAAACACTTATTGTGTATGGTATTGTCAGCTAAATTGCTGGCATTGTTGCAGATTGACAACTTTGTTCTGGTGGTGCTATATTCAGAAATTCATTCCCTGGTTCATGTGGCAAATCATTTGAGCCGGCATTGGAAGTATGATAATTTTGACTGGTTACGGACATTTTAGGAAGCCTTGGAACTTGTACTGTTTTAGACTGCCTCCTGTTCTCTGATGGTGGTACTGTCTCAGGTTGGTTCTGTGACTTTGGTAGTACTGCAGTTGACTGACTGCTGAAGTCCTAGTACTCTTGTGGATATATTCTGGAACTGATTATCTACTGTAGTAAATAAACTTTGTTCCTGATGTATGGTACTGTTTTTGATATTTCTGAAACTGACACCTATTGAGGGCCTTCTTTTTATAGACTCTTGTATTAGTCTACTGTTTAGTTGTGATGGCGAAACAGCAGAGGCATGTTCTATTAATCTAGTAGAAATAACTTTACCCACGTTGTGTGATGGAATACCAGATAATGTTTTTCAACATTCTGCATAAGGTAACGACTCCTATGATTCAGGGGCTAATGAGTCTCTTTTGGTCAAGGGTGAATGCTAGCAATCTGAAACAATTTTGCCTTTGTTTATGTTGAACTGTTTCTTTTACCATCTCATAAACATGCTGTGGTATTACAAGTCTAGCCTAATGTAGCTGTATTGATTGCTGTTCTAGTTGGATTTAAGATGCATTGAAATTGTTAAGAAAACTAGAAAAACACAATATCTTCAATCTGATGCTTTGGAACACAACAACATTTTAGCAATGTTGGGACTGACTACTGTGTGGCCATTCAAAGAGGGGGGCAGCTCTAATATGGAAAATGTAAAATCCGTCCTCTCATGGAACATGGCAGGGATTCCTAAATTACTAGGACATGAAGACTTGATAGAGTGCCTATATACCACCAAAAATTAATAATCAGACAGGAAACATGGACTTAGAGTAACTGATGTAGCCCAGGGTACCAAAGTGTGTCACTCATTTGGCAGGATCTAGAAACAGTGGCTGTATACCATCACTTGCATGGTGGACAGCTGTTTGGACACCAGAAAAACAAAAATATACAAGTATGCAACATCAATCTACCAGACAAAACTGTCTTGAAAATAATTAATAAATGTCTAAGCCCAGCTGCGAAGGAAGTCTGGTTACCTAAAGCTACTCTCCACAATCCAAGCAACGAACAAGTTGAGACACTAAACCCTTGATCTTCTTCAGCGACATCAATGAGAATATGGGCTGATTGGGGAAACCATTCCTTTTTATCATCCACAACAGTTGCAAATGATCTTCTCTTGAAAACATTATGTGCAAATGAAGGCTTGATTTCAGCTCAATCTACAGAAAATTATACTGCAATCCCAGCATGCAATACAAGAGGAGCACTTCGATTATATCCTTTTCCTAGCCGAAGACTTGCGTAGATACAATACCTGCAGGATTTCCTGGAGAATCCAAAGGGCCCACAACTGCCTCCTTTTTTACGTCAAGGGTATTACCCCAATATGATGCTTGAATCTCGAGAACTAATCAATCCTGGTATATTGGCTTCAAAGAAAGACTAAAATGGAACCATACTTTGCGATAGAAATGACATCATAAATTCAATCATGACAGTAGAAAATGCAGTTATGCAATATGAAAATTATCTGACCTGCTGGAAATCTCCCTTAATGAAATCCAAGCAGGAACAGACTAAGAACCTCAACATAAATTGAGTAATATTTCCTGTTTCGATGATATCTGCAGATATACAAAGGAGGGAAGGAAATCCAACCAGCTAGGAACAAAATAAACATAATATATAGGAAAAAGGAGGAAGCAACACACAACTCCTAGATCACTCTACTGAGGTGGATGCCAGCCAAAACATCCTGGAGGCTAACATCTGCAAAGCTACCAAGATGAGCCACTTGTCTTCAGCCAAGATAATTTTCTAAACTGCGATGCCTTAAACACAATACTCCAGCTTTCTTTCCCTCCAAAGGAACCAACGGGTGAGGATTAAATCAGCAATATAGCCAATTATGAAACTGTCTTTAGTCAGGAGAAAGTAGTGTCAGCCATTTGAGAGCTCTCAATGGCTAAATCCCTGGGCCCAAACAGGACCCCCAAGCCCCCCCCACCCCATTCTATAGTCTTTGCCAAAATGATGGGCAAAAAGCTAACTGCAAAATTTCAAGAGATTTCATACACTGGAACTTGCCCTACTTCTTGGCTCAATAGTATTGTCATCCCCCTCCAACAAAAGGGGCCTAAGGAATGACCCGCGGTCATACTGACCCATCAGCCCCAATGACATAAACTATAAAATATACACCAAAGCGCTGCTCGTTGCCAGAGTGGACTGGGTGGAAAAAGAAAACATAAAATCCAAGGAGGTTTCAGAGATGGTCGGTGTTAGACCTGGTGTCCTTGGCATGGCTTTCCCTGACCTTTTGCCTTCTGACCTCCTGTTTTTATGACTTCATATTTGCTGGCTTTAGGATTCTGGGCACTTTACTGCTGCTAAACAGTGCTAAAGTGCATATGCTCTATACTCTAAACATGGTAACATTGGCTTACCCACAGTTGGTATATTTGATTTACGTATAAGTTCCTAGTAAAGTAAACTAGAAGTGCCCAGGGCCTGTAAATTAGATTCTATTGATTGTGCCACCCACTTAACTAGCCCTTTAAACACGTCTCTGGCCTGCTACTGTAGAACCAGTGTGTGCAGTTTTAAACTGCCATTTCGACCTGGCAAGTTAACCTGCTTTCCAGGCCCAATTATTTCCTTTTATTACATTTAAGACGCCCCTAGGGTAGGCCCTAGGCAGCCCTATGGGCAGTGTGAAGTGCATTTAAAAGGTAGGATAGGTACTTTTAAGTTTTACGTATTCTGGTAGTGAAAAACTGCAACATTTGTTATCACTGCTGCAAGGGCTATCTCTCCCATAGGTCAACATTGGGATTGCCTTGAAACTTCTTTTAAGTGTAATTTCCAATTGGGAATAAATATTGATTTGGAGTTTGGTGTCTCTGGACTCACACTTTAAAATCGCAACTAATGGGGAAGTTGGATTTTAGCAAGGCTGCGATACTTTGACCCAACTGTGTGACTCGAACAAGCGCAACGAGTCTTCAACGGCGACGCATGCTCCATATGAAGGTACTTTTTCAACGGGCTCTGCATGGGTCTTGTAACCGGCTTACTCTCCTTTGCGGTCAGCCTGAACTCTGGATTTTTCCCGGTCTAGTGCAACCTCAATTAATCTTTTAGTGCTATTGACTTCTGAGCACTGTTTTTGGATTTAATCTTTGAAAATTCATATCTCGACTTCTACTTATTGGATGTTTTTCATTTCGGTCTTATTGTACTCCGATAAATATTCTGTATTTCGCTAAACTGTTGTGGAGTCTTTTTGTGGTGTTTTCACTGTTACTGTAATTAAAGTGTGTACAAATAATTTACACATTTGCCTTTTAAGTTAAGTCTGACTGCTCTGTGCCAAGCTACCAAGGGTGCGTACAGGTTAATTAGGTTGTGTATCTGACTTACTCTGACTAGGATTGTGGCTTCTGCTAGGACAGGGTGTAGTCTAACAGTCCGTCAACAGTAGACCACGTTTTCGTAGTTTTGCATATCCAATAAGATCCCACTGTATGTTGCCTTTCTACTTTTCACCTCCGTTTTCAACCTTCATTTAAGGCAAAGATTGTGGTGGAAGATATCATTATTATGCCTTGATCCTGTCCTGCTTTTAATACTAAGAATTCTGTACCCTAACACGATTTCACAAGTAAGATTACATCAAAACGGTTGCCTGAGCAGACAGTTCACCATTGAGTGCGGGGTCAAACAAGGCTGCCTCCTCCTCACCTTACTGTTATCACTCTACACCAACGATCTCTAAGATGAAGCTCTGAAAGTGTCTCAGAGGTACCACCTCAATTGAGAACTACAATATGCTTGCCCTAGCGTATGCAAATGATGTAATTCTGTTTGTTCGTATTCCCAAAGTGATTCAGGCACAACTGTCTGCAATGGAAAAATGCTGCATGGTAAACCAATGTAAGGTAAACAAACTAAGAATATAGTCTCCAGGAAAAACAAGTGCACAAAATTAACATTTTTCCATCAGAGAAGTATGGATTGAAGGAGCTACATAGGGCTGACCCTAACCAACAACTTAAAATGGACAATTTATGTACAAATTAACTTGTATGAAACCAGTTGACCTCTCTGGTACCATCATCTCTTCCCCACAACCTCAACTATACCTGTAGGCTCTGATTAACTTCAGGAATAAGAAATTATTTGCCATGGCAAGAAGTAGCACACTGCTGCTAATGCCTGTGCGGAAGAAAATGAGCCTAACAGTCTTTGACTAATGTTCATGTAGCCAGACAGAAGTCCTATCCCATTACTTGTTGAACTGTTCCCTCTATGAATTAGTCAGAGCAAAGAAGATCAAATGGGGAGCAACCAAAGAGTAGATATAGAATGATGAGATCATATGCTACCTGTTACACTTTCTATCCGAGACAGTAAGAAGACTCATTGCCTGGTACCTGGTTTAAAATCTGAAACCGAAGTGAACAGTAACTGAAGACAAGTACAAGTCGAAGGACCGACCACACTGTGCTTCGGAATAAAATTGAAAAAGCACATCTTAAGAAAACCTGAAACAAAAAATTGACATCTTTTGTTGCCTTTCTTTCCTCTTTCTCTATTTTCCTTTATTCCATCCCCATACAAGTTAAAACTAGAAGGAAACCCGATATGAATATTTACTTGTTTTTTCCCCTGTCCTTCCTCCTTTCTTAACCCTCATTCATATTTTTTTAGTTATGTATTTTTACTCAAAAGTCTTGTGTGAAAGACAAGCCAAAAGCACTTGTAATACACCAAATCAAATTGGTAAGGAGCAAACCAATATTCAAAGGACTTATTATATACAATAACATTTTGAGTGACTTTTGCGAATTGCCTATAATTTACATTTAACGTGACAGTTCACCAAGGTCTGTTGTGTTTAATATCATCGGTTCTAGACAACAACATTCTTCTAATCTCCATAATTGTTACTAACAATGATTTACTTAATAGAGGAGATATAAATAAAAAAAATATATAAAATATATATGGTTAATGTGAGTAGTGCAATGCTGTCTGAGTTCAGTAAAGTCTACTTCTCATGGGAATTTATCTCATTGCAGACACTACAAGGAACCCAAGACCTGGGGAAGTTGATGGTAAAGGTCAGTATATTTTGGAAAATTTCATAATTGTAATTTATGGTATTGATGTGGGATCTTGAAATGGCATACACTATGAATATAATCACTGAATCTGGACAGTCATGATCTTGAAGGTCAGTCAAAAATAATGTTTGAAACATGTCATTATGAATGCTTTAGTATTAATTTCCTGTGTGACATGAGGGAATGGTTGTTCTTGTTTTTCATAGTCTCTGTAGTGGTTGTGCTATCTTTGTGGTCTCTGTGGTGGTCTCGGCCTTGGTTGTGGTGGCCAGGCTTGGACCTCATGGAGGTCGTGATGGTGGTTGTCTCATCTATGATGGGGGGTCTCTAAGCACTGCTCACAATACAATTGATTAAACTTCCAACAAATAGCTGTGAAGTGAACCACAAGAATTCTGAGGTTCAAGTCAGGAGGTAGTACCTCCATGGTTAGAAAGAGCATCCAGAGCTGATGGTGTTCTAAGTGGCAGTTGTATTTAGTGTCTGAATGTGTGAGTGTGCACAAGAATTTGTTTTCAGGTCATTAGCAATGGTGGTGGTTATGTTTTTAATCAAGGGGTAGGACATGTCTAAAGTCTGTTTAGCAGCCCTCTTACCCCAGCGCCTTGAGACCCTTACGGTGAGTAGCCGCGCTCTAGAAGCACCCTGATTGATTGAATCATATCTGTGAGTAACATTCTCTGGGTGTTTATTAAGGAAAAATACTAGAATGAAGCAGTAACGTCTTCGAGCTTGTTTGACTGTTGCTCATAAGAATTCACTTGTAGTTGATGTGACTTTGAAAATCTGAAGCATTTCAGCTATTCCTCCACAAAAGAACAATATATCCTAATGATTTAGTACCAACTGCAACACATCTCTTTATAAGAGACTTGCATTGGGATATTGGGATCATCTTGTTCTTGTAAAGAATTAAGTTGTGGCCATTGAAGGTTGGAGACTTTAGTGTTAGGTGTCAACAACTGCTGCATAGTCAGTGTGGCTGTATCAGCATGTCTGTAATGCACTCAGGTTTTTGACATTCAATATCGCTTGTCTCTGACTGCCAGAGATGAAAACATCTATTTGGATACTGGATGTGCAGCAGGACAGATTTGAGAAATAACTGAAGGAGGTGCAGGACCCCAATAGTTCTATTTCTGTCCTTGTCCCTTTGGAAAGACATCATGGTAGGACATGTGACCCTCATTTTATCACCACTCGCCTTTCCAATGGCTTGTAGCTTGCTCTGTCCTTGCTATGTACCCCACATCAAAAACCTACAGGTGTGCAATGGGAAGCAAAGTGTGAACAATTAAGCCAAGAAAACTCCCTAAAAGCTCTTCTTATTTCTCATAAAATGTCCTCTGCGCACTACTTGATTGTTGAGCAGGGCTTCCCCTTTGCAATACATGTCCTAAAAGTGCTGAACTGTATTTGTTGTTGTTTTGCACAAGTCTGCATTGCAATTGTATCAGTTACTCTTCAGCACCCAAGGCATGTTGTTCGTGAAGCAGGCAGTAATCCTAACGAAAGCATGTTTTGCTGTGCATGGTGAATACGTGGGTGTAATATACTTTTGCTGTTCGAAATTGGTTTAGGTTTGCCTCTTGTGAAGCTAAAAACTATGATGCAAAGGAACATGCTAAAGGTTATGTCATATTATGTAGACACACTGTTTCTTTCAAAATGGTGACCCTCCCAGTCGAGTAACATGATCTCTTGAGAATCTTGTCATTTCTAAGAGATCAATTCTTAAATCCAAATCTGCCAGAGTGAGCAAGCGAGATTGTAAGCTATTGAAATATTAGTCAACCGGGTCTAGTCCGCCGTTCTGCGCGATTCATTGACATGTAGAGCGTTTACTTTAGTAGCGTGAACAGAGTAGTTTCTGATATGTCGTATCAGAAGTTGCTGAGATGTTGGGCATGTGCACTTTGAAAGTGCCTTAAAGTATCAGCATCCAGCAGTGGATGGTGAAGGGGATATTTAACAGTAGATTGATGGGGTCTGTAAACAGTGTGGTCAGGAGAGGATGTGAACTTGAGGTCTGTTAAAAAAAAAAAATGCTTGTTCCATCGTTTTCTAGAAGGGATTATTCTAATCTCTAAAAAGCTTCTGTGAGTCAAACTGTCACCGGTTTTATCTGTTGTAATCGGCAAGTCACAAGTTTGAATCCTGGCAACATATTAAATATTCAGTATAAACAGAAATAAAATTGTAGAAAGCACACTACTTACAATAAAAGGGTAACGTAACCCAATACAGCGATGAACCCAGGGCACCAGCTGGAGACACTAGATACGGTTCACGGCCACAAAATAATCAGAAACACAGAACATTCTTGAAAGTAAAAAACATATTCTGCATTGTTAATGTACTACAAGAATGTTTTTACTTTCCATTCTTCTGCTGACTGATAAGATTTTTGAAATGCATAAGCTCCACAACTATATCCCATATATACTCGTATCAACCTGTATATGCTAGGGTGCTACATAGATCTACTGATATGCCTGTGAATTATTTGGTTTTCACATTCTCTGCTTCTGGCTAAAGAGATGACTGTTGATGGGCCATAATACCAGCATTATCATGTAAGCACAAATAAGGTAATCTGTTGGATAGACCAGCTCCATGGCATCGTACCTATGGCAATATTTGGTATATATGATGATTTCTGGTATGTACAACTGTATCAATCTTACACCCTTCCCCCAACACCGATGGTGATGTGCAATTTATAACTCTACTCTTGCAAACCATAAATACACTTTCAACCATGCCATTACCTGATGGTCCACACAATACTGTCAATATTTATTTGTTAATTCCACTAGCTTCTTTCATCCGATACCTCTCTTCCAGTTTATGTACTAAATTGCCGAAATGCTGTCCAGTCTTAACTGTTCTCACTTGTTTGCTCCTTTCACTAAATGTGTCTTTCACAAAAGAGTCTACTAACATTTGTAAACAATTTATAGGTAATTTATTCTCCAGACCTGTCCACTTACCACCAATTGAACGAGAAACACTTTTCGCTCCCCATCTAGTCTTACTGGCATGTGAGTCGACCACAAACTCCACCTTGTCTCCAAAACTACCAAAAAATGCGTCTGCTGACATCCCAGGTCTGTGCAGCGCGATCTTAATGATACATTTGGAGTAGCCACTTATTCAACTCTTGAGTGTTTTAGGCCACAAACAGGGTAAGAAAGCACTTATAGATACGCACTCACTACCATACAATATTAGAATGATTGATTAGTGCACGAAGTGCTTGACACAGTGTACTGTTCACTACTTGTTCGCAAACGTCACTTTAAAATGGAAGATCCCAATCCCTCTTCTAAAAAAAGATAGCTTTGTATCTGGTTCGCAAACCTTTTATGGTTACTGATCGCAAATACAGAAAACTGTCTAAAACAAAGGAAACACTGTTCCAATCAGTACTGCAATCTGATGGTAACCTACAAGGAGAAGAGAAGTGTTGCGAACTTTGATCAAAATTAGTTTGTGTGCAATTTTAGTTTTAGTGCTGTCAGGCCCTAAAGATTCCCAGTCAGTGGCTCCATGCTTATGCAAGGCCAGCCTTGATAATAAAGTGAATCCTACTAGACTTTGACCCACAACAACTTGGTAGCAACCCTAGGCACAGGGAGCTCATACTAGACTACACATGTCTTTCTCTTGCCTTCTGACTTAAAAACAACCAGGTTCTAGACATCTGCCAAAGTAGCAAGGTTACAGAAGAGCAAAATAATATACGTTTGGTGAGTGGAGAGTGTATGTTTGCCAGACAGACGCCACTTATGTGCAGTTTAGAAGAAAATAGATACCAAACAGTACCCATGTAATCTCAAGGCATAAGTATGTCTGGAGTTGAAGTGGCAGATCATGGTGGAGGGGGGACTATCCGTAGTAGCGTAGCTAGGCCTTAGGCCGCCCCTGCGTTTGCCTCCAGTGGCGGCCTGATCGAAGAGCGGGGACGGGCTGGTTGTTCATGCAGCCGCAGGTAAGAGCGGTGGGGTGGGTTGCTGCTGTGATTCTTACGGCTGCAGGTAAGCGCGGGGGAGGGAGGGTGGACGCTGCCGCCTCCAAAACTCGTGCCGCCTGGGGAGGTCCCCCACCCCCTAGCTATGTGACTATTTGTCCCTTTTGCTAGGGTGACCAGACGTCCCGGATTTCCCTGGACAGTCCCAGTTATTAAAGGACTGTCCCGGTGTCTTAACGAGCAGTTTAACATCTTTCAGAAGCTTGAGAACAGTTGAAGGTACAGCAAGTACAAAAGAAATAACAGAAGTTGTGAAAATTACTCCATTTTCTAAATAACAGATCAAGCTTCAGCAGGGATGCCAGTGGATTAAAATGCATTTCTAGTTAATAACATTTTATGGAAGGTGAGAAACAAACCGGTCTGGATCGGAGACTGGGAAGAAAAGGTTCCTTTTTATCAACATGGTATTCACTGCCCATCATACGAGTCCAGGGTAAATAGAGATGGTTGCAAAACCAATAATTCTTGTTCCCAGTTAGAATAATTAAAAACACTATACCACCAGTAATTTGTGCTGGAGCCAATCTATTTAGATTTTGGCTTAGTTTTCCTTTGCTGCAAGATGAGGTAAGGAAACCGACTATAGAATGTTCTTATTTAGATTCCGATGCTTGTTTTTCAGATTTCCTGAATCTTTTCTTACCTATTGGTGCACACATGTTTTTGTTCTAGGCATTTTTTTGTACAGCGCAGCATTTCCTAATGTTCTCGGCCTTTTGGTATACAAACTGGCATCTGCAGGTAGAGACTCTTCTCTTTGTAGAGAACTATGTTCTGTAGTGTACGGGGGCAGAATCGCCTGGTCTTGTTTAATTTCGCCTCAGACCTGATTGTGTGAGTCGCGTAGTTGATTGTAGTAAATGAGATGTAACTTTTATCATATGTAATGAGCAATTTTATTGCAATGGCTCTTTGCACTTTCATAACGTTTTGTTATAGCAGATGTTTTCTTTTTAATGATTTCTTTTAATGTATTTGTAATATTGTATTTTAATCTTTTTACTATGGCTCTTTTACGTCAGCTAATGTATAATAAAGTGAATATTTCATGTATTTTGCATGCTGTTGAAATATAGCGGAAATAAATCCCTGACTGACTGTTGTAGTAAGCTTGCTAATGTATTCAGTCTCTGAAATTTAAATTTGTTTGTAAAACTGGAAGTTATATACCACATCTAGCATGGAGTCTCCATTCTAGAAAAACTCAACAGTCTAACTTGTGTTTATGACCAACTGTTACATGGCTAATACGAGTTATCTCAGAAAGAGGCTGTCCAGTAGGTGTTCGGACATGCCTTATGTAGCTGTTAACACATACTTCCTCTATCAAAAAGATGTAAAAGTGGAGATAACTGGATGAATCGCCCTATCCGTGGTTTAATTAATAATCTACATAGAAAGCCAAAGTTTCAAAGGAGTTTTACCCCCATTCCGTCACTACAAGTAAACTCTCAAGCCGTATAAGTAGTGTGCACACAAACTGTTAATCCAAATAAACGTCACAAAAGAAAACGCAGAAAAATGCAGTTGTGCCCAAGATTTCTTGGCCAAACGTATAGATTATTACTCCTGGTAGCCAGCTGGCTATCATGATTTTATTGACCTTTCAGATTGATTAGCTGCCATAGGCTATAAAGCTCGATGTGACCAGCATCTCTGAAAACCGGAATGAAGAGGCCCTTGATTTCTGCCGAACTCAAGTCCTCTTCATGGACATTGATAGAAGTACATGCCCAATGTGATATACAGGGAGGCTTGATATCCGAAAGGACAAGAGGAATATAATGGTAAAAAGTTTCCTAAGATCACTGGCATTGGGAGGCCCTGTGAATCAAATGTTAGTCTGGCTGATATAAAAGATGGGCTCTGGAGGGATCAGAGCTTGTGGCCTAAAGACTAAAGCAGGCTTCACGAGAAATGGGAAACACATGCTTGTATGATACTTAGAAAAAGTCAACTTCTCATAGATTTTGTGGTTCGACAAAGTACTCAAAATATTTTTTGAGGTAGAGTAATGTTGGAGTTAAAGATCCAGTGTTCGGCAGTTGCATCCCTGTTCACTCACTAGTCATTTATGGTTTTCGGTTATTAGGTCGAGCCTGGTGGCAGCGCGCATTCGCTGCTTGCTCTGCGAGACTTCTGTAGTAGAGTATGGGGGAGAAGCCTCTCCCACTATCCTCCCATATTTTTGTATTGGCTTGTGTCATGTTCTTTCATAAATGCTGCCTTTGGATTCGTTAATAGGCTTGTTTGTCCTTCCTTAGTATGGCCTTGTCTTCATTTGTACCCTCCCATGGCGAATGGCACTTTTACTTCAGTTGGTACACGGGACCGGTTATTTAGTCTGTAAGCACTGTTTACTTTATTGAGTTTCTCTTACTGCAGGCCGTACATACGCTGCTTCAGCTGAAACCGCTTGTGTTTTTTTAAGCAGCAAGACCGCCCACATAACACGGGCGCCTGCTTTCAGTCTCTTGAAGCCAGCATTATCTTGTCTGTTTCAACCCCCCTAGTAAAATTAATTTAGAAATGATTAGCAAATTAAGTCATGTGAATTCCAGGTAGCACATAAGCCTGTGGGCTGAAGCTGACAAAAGCACATCTGTGTTACATGTCATCTGCACTAAAGGACGGGTTGTTTTCAAAAGCCTCTTTTATTAACAACACCACCACCAGTACCACAAATACCAACACTACCACCACTAATACCAATCCACTACCAAAGCTACTACCACCACCAATGCTACCACTACCACCACCAATACCAGTACCTCTACCAACACCGCCACCAATACCAGCGCCACCACTACCACCACCAATACCACCACCTCAGCACCTCTCGCTCACTAGTAATAGCAGGGGCACTGTACGAGGCCGGAACTGCACCCGAGACCATCCCTTCCTCCCTCCATGCCTGCCATAAAGCACAGCCCGCCCTGCACCGGGTAGTGAAGCCAGGGCCCTACTATAGCTGGAGTGTTTTTTATTAGGCCAAAGATAGCAATGACGTTACGCAATGCCACACTGCACACTCAAATCACGGAGAGGGCAGGAAATAGCCCCTCCCTCCTGCTCCTACTCCTGAGACACGACAGTGTAATCACTGAGCGAAAGGTGTTGGAGCGCTTTGTTAGTGTTTAAAGCTCAGATCATATGTAACTCAATTCACACTTTGTGTCTGTGTAATTTACAACACTTACACATCTTCTTCACTGCACTATTTATCACTACTTTGACGATGTCGCAGGCCGGTCTCTTCCTCTGATATTTACAATCTAACAAGCGGTCGAGAATGCCCTTTATTGCAATGCTATACGTCTCGCATTTGCAAGAGTTTAAGCTATTAATATTGTAAATGACCATGACTTTTATTTGTTTTAAAACCCAAAACATAAATACAAGACATTGTCATTTAGAATGCCAAAAGCTCAAACTCGCATGAATGCGAGACCTATTGCATTGCAAATGCTTGTTTAGCCCATTGTCTTTCTGTTCGATCAATGCGGTTTGTGATCTAAAATTATGTATGCTTTTATGAAACCTTGAGTTTATGCCTTGAGTTGGTTGTTCAACAGTGAAGTATAGTAGAAGCTTTTGTGATGCCTTAATGATCTCGTTCTAGACCTTAAAAAGCAATAGCTAAGAAATAAGCAGTCTGGTGAAACATGGCATTTTGTTTGAATTCTTCCAGATTACCACTTTGTTTCTCGAAATGACATGGAGAAGGCAATCGGCAATGGGGAATTTATTGAGCATGCAGAGTTCTCCGGCAACCTCTATGGAACTAGGTACCAATTGACTTCGATATGTCACTAAGTAACTTTATGAAAAAGGACAAGTCCTCATTACTACTTTGCTTTAATTTACGCACAACTTTTCATAGGATATTTTGTTGTTTGGGTTCATTTCCTGTTTCTGAACTGATTATTTTATTTATCCTCAACATACAGATTCTTTGGGAAAAGATGCATACAATTTAAATCTTCCTTTCCTGGTAGACATCATGATGTGCTTATTTTTCGTAGTGTGCAGCTTCAGGGCAGACATAAAAACGATAATTTAGTGACCGATGAATAATGCAGTCAACCGAGGGAAAGGAAAATTGTAGTCTGACATTGGTAATGGTGGTTTATCACTGGGTTTCCAAAACTGTTCTCGAGGTGCTCTTTGGTGGGTTGGAATAGTGGGAGCAATAAATAAAGATGCCTTTAAAGTTTGTGTTTACCGTGTCACATTTGCCGGTGACCAAAACACAGAGGTCACATTTCAGGTTGTATCTTCTGATAACTTGCTGCAGGATTGGTGTTTACTTTTCTTTCTCTGACTGCAAAGTAAGAGGAGTTTTTAAAGTTAATTTTGTGACAACCTTGCTGGAGTGCAGATAATTTCAAAGTAAAGGCTCTGGGATGTCTTGTTTTTTTGTAACACATAAATGGAAAATGGAACTGTTTACAGTCAGCAGTCAGGAAAGTAAAAATTCAGCACAATTTGTTTGTAATTCTGAAGTCTGCTAGAAACTGATTTTAATCGAATCAAATCGAGACCATTTACTTGATGATGCGCCGTGATAAATATTAACAGAAACTGGATCTCCACACGTTACCAACTGAGTGCTATATAGTTCTATCAGTAAAACTATGTCTGTGCAAGATTAGTGGCTGTTTCGATGGAAAATGTGCCGTCTGTAAATGACAATGCACTACCACACAAAGCTTTAGTTAAGTGAAAAAATCACCTCTCCTCATGCACATTTAAGGTAAGTGGGTTTTGAAAGTTTGTCATTCTTAAAAAGTAGGTCATGGTTCTAAAACTTTTGGGAACCACTGGGTTGTCATCTTTAGTATTAAGGTCACTGAGGTCACATCCTACGCAGTGCCATCTTTATGTTGGGAATCTGACTTCAGTGCCTGTACCATAGGATTCCCTGAACCCCGATTCTATAACAGTAGAAGTCTCCTCACTACCTCCCAACCCTTAACAAAAAGTTCTCTCTAACAAGAAAAGTGATTTTTAACCCTGCACGCGTCATTATTTTGCTCACTACAGCCAAGAACACACAGCAAGGTGTGGCTGCTGTGTCGTGGACGAAAAACTTGAAATCCGCACCACAAGTGTGCAAGAGGATGGGAGAAGCATCTGTGGAAAAGGGAAATTCTGCTTCTGTCAGTGCATTCTCTCTGCTGTTCATAAACAGTGGAATCTGTCTGCATTTTTTACCAAATCCTTGAATGCAAAGTCTGTCTCTGACTCATTGTCCGATAGTTGGATAAGTCTCCTTGCATTTGGGTTCTGAAGGCCTTGTGCATTTCTGTGTTCCAGAAGACCAGGCTACATCTATGCCCATTGCTGTGGTATGCAGCCTGTCTTAGCCAAAAGTTTATAAATCTCTGAAAAAACACATAATTCTAAAACTACATTGCAGCATCCTGGACCTCACTGATGCTAAAAGAGGGTTGAGTGAGGATAAAAGAATCTTGTAGGCATTACATTAGCCTTGTATTAAAAACACGCTGCTTGTGCCTACTAAGAAGCCTCGATGCTTCACATCTCAGAGTGAACTGTACTGACAATTCCCTCTCAGAGACTGTTCTGTTTTTTCTGACTTGTGAGGGTGGGTCTGAGAAACAAAACTGTGGTTGTTATTTTTTTTCCCAATTTCTACAAATTTTTCAGTCAAAACGGCAACTTTTGTTTTATTACATCATTTGACGTTTTTTTAACATTGAGAACCACTTCCAACCTTTCTTTGGTTTTCCCAGCAACTTGTTTGTCACAATGCCATCACTGTTTGTTAGGTGCCCTTATTGTGGCAGGAGAAAAACAGCTTCAAACTCTTTCAAGGTTTATGTAGCCTGTATTCCTAGTTCACATTCCAGGAAGTGAATGTGAATTTTCTTTAAAAATAAAATTTTAATTGTGCAGAAAAAGACACTTAAAGATTGTGAAGGCATCAGAATGAAGAGCATGCTTGATTATTTGAGATCCAAGGAGAAGGAAAGGTGTGAAAGTGCATCTAGATAGTTTTTTCCTTTGATGTGATTAGTCCTCAGCCCATAATAGCGTGAGAGAAGAAAGATCCATAGAATAAAGATCAAAAAAGGCAAAAAATAATAATAATATTGCTGTGATGGGAATGTCTTCTGCATGGTGTACTTTTGTGACCCCTGCCCTACATTCCCAACCTGCAAATTCCCGTGATTCTGGGTCTTTATGGGGTTTTTTAGGGTCATATCACACATTAATTTCATTTATGAGTTGATCGAGGCCTGGTTTTTGGCAGTGATAGATTTTGAACCATGTTCTGTACTGGGAGGGGTGCACCAAACGCAGCCTTGTAGTGACAGAGGACTAACGTCTGTTGTGGGTTTCATGAGATGAGCACGGTGCTACAAGCCCAGTCATCTAAAAAAAAAAAGGTGTGTGCGCGTGGGCGTGCATGTGCGGTTGTGTGGGTTTTTCTTTCTCTCGCATGTTCGCTCGCTCTATAAGCTTGATAGTCCATATATGAGTGATAGAGACCAGTGGGTTCTATTTAGGAAGCCCACACCGTAGACAAGAGTACTTTAGGGAGGAGATGTTGCTTTCCTCAGATGGCTTATGTGTATTGTATAATCATCTAGCCTGGAGGGGGGAAAACATTGGATGCTATAGTGAGAAAAGAGCAATCTCGCTTTCTTCAAAAGTGCCTGGACCCTAACTGATATGCCGGCCTGTAAATTACTCCGATTGCAGCTGCCTTTAGGTAGATGATAGTTGTGTGCAGGGTGAGGCCTGTGGTAACTGCGGTTATGGAAATTAGTCTTTTAAATTGGCACAAATTGTCTCTTCTCCTGAGCTCTGCGAGAATGGGCCATAAATAGCTGGGTGCAGCCTGATTTTGCCACTTTGTAGTTCTGTGGTGGGTATTCCATTGAGAATGTCCTGCTGGGCAGAGTAGCATTGCAGACAAAGGGACAGATCTGGACGGTGGTCTGTTCCTGATGCATGAAAGGAGAACTGGCCAAACCAGTTTCAAGGAAACTGGCCTGGAATATGCATCCTCCAACTGCAAATTGATATACAAATGGGAGCCTAAGACCCTACTGAGGGTAGGGTACTCCGGGGACTACTACACAGACAAGGGTTGGTGTTGAACTTACAGCCAACTTCCCAGATGCTTGGAGTCAAGTCTAAAGGAGGAATTATTGAACTGTTCTAGATGCCAAGACTTCCTGCCTGTAAGCTAGGGAAGGAAGCGCAAACCCTCGAAGAGGAGCTGTTCTTGGAAGCAAGTGCCATAATTGACATTGCCGTAGTGTCTGACCGACAGAGACAAAGGCTAAAAGCTAAACTAAGTCAAATAAGAAATCATCATAGCTGCCAAGGGCAGCTGGAGCTGTGTGCCAGTGTGGTAGGACTGACTGAAGGCAGGATAAACACTTGCTGGTGGCCCATGTGCCCCAGAATTGGACTGCATGACCGCAAAACTGCCCAAGTGAGCATTTGCCTATGGACCAGCCTGGAAGACCAAGTGATCAGAATGGTACATCATGATTAATCTAGGTAGTTGTGAGGCACTGCATACGGAATATAGTGCCTGGCATCCACTGTCCCGCAGAATTATCATCTCTGAGCGTGTGGCAGCAGTCCTCAAGAAGTGATGCCAAGTAATCACCAACGTGTCTAAGTGAGGCACACCATGAGTCAAGTACCCACTGGAGTGTCAGTGAGCCTTGAGTTGCAGCCAGTCACCTAGAATAGTGTAACCAATAGACGTTTTTGGTTCTGCCGCAACCCTCCGAGCAACGGCCCGCACAGCCCTCTGTGTGAATGTAATGTTATGCCTGTCAACTCCATGTAACTGGTGAGATCCCACTGGTGCGGAAGGGGTAAAGGGATGGAGGGGACCAGGAGCTGCTCCGATAGACCAGAGAAGGGGGACTCATGAAGGAACAGGAGATCGGGTAATTGGATTACTCAACTTGTCTTTTACACATAGAAACACTGAGTTAGAAATGTTCTTATTACGTTGCTGAAGGTGTGATATTGATGCCTGAGCCTCAGTATCCCCATGCTAACCTCCCCTGAGAAGCCTCACTAAGAGCTAAGTGCAGACAATAAGAGGAAGAATTTGCTAATTCCTGTGCTGTTTGCATGCAAGTACAGATCAAAATCCCTTACCCTTCCACAATTTACCCCATTTTCACCCAGATTTCAGTGGATCATCCTGACTTTTTTATGCAGAAAGTTCAATTGGTTGTTGCAAATGGGCAATTAAGAGGCTCCCAGAGGCACAGAATGGCAAAAGGTGTTACTCCTGCTATTTCTTAGTGCCCCAAAAAATAGTGGTCTCAGGCCATTTTTAGACTTTACCTTCTGAACACTTTCCTATGGAATGACAAAATAAAGATGCTGACTTTGGCCTAGGTCTTTTATGCCCTAAATCTGGAGAAATGCATTGTCCTTGGACTTGCAGCATGCATACTTCTGTGTGTCTGCCCTGCAGTCCGGCAGATGCTACTTTTGTTTGCGTGGCGTCCGAGCTTTTCCAATTTACTGATGTACCCTTCAACCTCCCATCGGTCTCTCTGGTAATTGCGAAGAAGATGGCCTACTTTTTGCCCATCTTCACAGGTTGGGGATGCATATATTCCTGTGCATCGATGACTGCCTACATGCAGCTATCCCTCACTTAACTGTGTCACAAAGGGGAACACTTGCGTGGGAGGCCATAAGCAGGTTGGAGAAAAGCAGACCACACTGCATCTGTCTGGATTTTTTTGAATGTCCTGTTTGGCAGGCAGTATGTCTGCTGATTTCAGCCCAGCGTATTTCAGCACCCAGGAAAACTACCTTTTCACAATATTCAATAAAACCATCTCAAAATAACTTGACGGTATTGACATTCCAGAGTTTTGATAATGATGTCACCTGTCATTCAACTCTTATTCTTGCATGCAATCGAGGAAACGTATAGCATTACCTAAGCTTCATCACCCATCTTTGTTCATTTGCTTTTTCAGTGACCACTGAACCGTGGTTAGTGTAGCAAGGTGGAAATATTATGTGGTATGGCGGAGGAGCCTTACCGTGTAATATTAACACAATACCCAAAAGTGGACCTCGGATTTCCACTAGTAATCCTTAACTCAGTCCTGGTAGAGTGGCAAAGAGCAGTCCAGTTTACTTAGAGGAACATGTGTTAAGCATTTCAGAGCACCTGCTTGGACGACAAGTAATTGACATGACTTGAAAGAAATCTGACACCTTGGTGGTGAAGTGGGAGACATACAACTGTCAAACACACTTGTGGCACTCGGTCACCTGCAGGTTGGGTTCAGGGAAGCCGCTTGAAAGTTAAGCTAGGAGGGGCCCCAGAAATCACCAGGCAGAATGGCTCTACCCAATTTGGGTGTCCCTGGTGCAGAGGTGTATCTGGCTATCCGTTGTGTATTGAAGGGGCTGACTTTACCAGGCGTGCCAAGGCAGACAGGTTTGGGATGCAAGTACTCGACAACTGTGCCACAGAAGTTTAGGGTCGCTGATGCAGGATGTATGCTTCTTCTGGGACCATGGAGTAAAGTAGTCAGTAGTCTGGCAGGCCACCACAAGCCTCGGCCACGACAAATGTACCGATGAAGCAAATCTTTTTCCAGAAGTCCTGGGGACGCTGTAGCGGGCTGAGACTCAGTGAGGTTCAGGACTACGCTTCCCAGAAGGCACCTGGCCGGTTACTTTTGGGCTTGTCCCCGACAGAGCCCAGTGGATTGTCCTTCTTTCGAGCGTGGAAATGTGGTTTGTACCTGTCAACTGCAAGGGACTAGTACCTCTAGTCCTAGGGAGTCCTGGTGAAGTCTTTAAGTTGTAGAGGGTTTCACCTTCCTTTTGGAACCAGTGTCTGGCCCAGGATGAGTTTTAGTTCAGCGGGTGCAGGGGGGCTGCCACAAGTGCAGTGCTTTGTGCCTTCTCTTTGAGAAGTCCTTCCTTGTGCAGACACAGGTCGCTTTGCTCTTCAGAGCAGATCTGGAGTTCTGGTGTCGGTGGTGCCCCTTAAACCCGAAATTTAGGAGGTGTTTAGGGGTGTGAGGGCTAGTAGCCAATGGGCTGCTAGTCCTGTGGCTAATCCGCACTGAGTTGACAACATCCAGGGTGTGTATGTCACCAAACTATCCTTAACTCACTATTTTTGGCTATGTTGAAGATTGCACGAGCCATCCTTGGCTGTACAGACCAGCTACCCCGCCCTAGAGGTGTGGCTTGCCTTTGGGGCTTGTATGCCTCTGAATACCTAATTCCCCCCCTGCTCACAAACACAAGTGCCAGAGAGTAGGGCAGGCGGGGGTCTTTGTCTCCACTGGGATACAACTCACTTGCATATCACCGCCTTGATGTGTTATTCACTAGCCATCCTGGGAGGTCAGGTGGCACAAATAGTGCTGCATCCCTGGTGACCCTTTAACACCCTTGCCCTGGGTACCACAATACCATATACTAGGGACTCATAATGGGGGGGGGGGGGTTAAAGCATCTTGCCAGTTGGGTGTACCAGTTCACATTACCTTTGAGGAATAGAGCACTGGCACTAGGGCCTGGTTTGCATGGCTCGGTGCACTTTCAGTTCTATTGCCACAGCATCCAGATCAAAAGATGAGGGGTGACATCTAAAAAGTGCACTTACAGTTAGTAAACCATGACAAATCATTGTTAACCACTGCTCATTTGTTGGCTCCAGGTGTGGCATATTTACTGTAGCACAGTGATCACTAAAATCTTTGGAAAGCAGTGGCATATTAGCCTTTAACAGACACTCCCTGATGCTTGTCAACATTTTTTGTTCACTAGTTGTTTTTGGAGAAACCTTGAACAATGTACACAATGACCCCATGGTAACTACACATTTGTTTCTAGATTCTGCAGTGTATACCAGGAATTCTAGGTTAACTCTTTCTCATTCCCCATTCAATATGAGAATGTATAAAAGTACAAAAAGATCAACATTTTCATCGGTTTGAAAAATTATAAAATAATGGTGAAAAATATATGTTCGAGGCATATGAGCTGCAGATTGTACACTTAGCATAGATCGCCATCTGGTGTTGGGCCCGGATGTTTGCAGTTTGTTTTTCTTCTTGGACAGTCTTTGGAAGTCACGAGTTTGGTGACTCCTCCTTCGGTCCGTACTGCGCATGGGCTTCGGCTCCATCCTCAGATTGTTTTTTTCCGCCATCGGGCTCGGATGTGACACTTCGTGCTCCGGCTTCGAACTTCTACGGTTCCAGCCTCGACGGAAAATCCTCGATTCTTCGAGTTCCTTCATCATCTTCATCTCTCGAAGCGGCACTTTCTCCATCCCGTTCATCGACACCGGCCTTCGGGCCCTCCGCGACTCCGGTCCCGGCCGATGGAAAGGACTCCGTTCAAAAAGTGCCCAAAATGTGGGTCTAAATTTCCCCACACCGACCTCCATCAGGTGTGTAACCTTTGCCTCTCTCCGGAACACGAGGCTAGAGACTGCCCCGCCTGCAAGTCTTTTCGATCGAAGAAGACCATCCGAGATCGAAGAGCTCGACGCACCATGGCGCACTCATCCTCCGCAGCTCCACCGGACATCTTCGGAGACGACGCCGAAGCTTCGGGGCAAACACACACCGAACAGGAGGAAGACGTCGTCAGCGCTTCCGAGGCCGACGACTCCGACGTGGAGGACATTACACCAGCGCAGCGGGCCGTGAGTAATATGCCCCTTCCTACCCCCACGCCGAAAACCAAAGAGACTCAGGTTACTCCCTCGCCTGCCGGCCTGGGCAAAACCAAAACCAAAACCAAAACTTCGATCACCCCACCTTCGGGCCCGGTGTCGAAGCTCCCAAAGTCTCATGGCAGCTCGGGATCGAGCCAGCCGACACCCGGTGCCGAAAAACAGCATCCGGCACCGAAGACTGCAAAATCCAGCTCGACTCCGAAACCACCGGTGCCGAAGCCTGGACACTCGGTGCCGACCAAACACAAACACAAATCTGTCGGCACCGATGCTCCGGCGCCGAAACATCATTCGACGCCGAAACACCCGGAGACCTCAAAAAAGCATGGCGCACACAGACCATCGAAACCCCCGGTTCCGAAATCACCGGTGCCGACAGACGACTCGACACCATTGGCTCTGTTTACACCAGACCCTTTACAAAAGACTTTGTCCAAAGATCCTAAGACTGGGCTTTTGACTTTAACTACCAAGAAAAGACGCCTTGATGCTCCGGCTCCTCCTCCTCCACCCAAAAGGAAGGACTCTGCTACTTCTCCCCTCAGAGTGCCCTCCCCACTACCGCCTCCCCTACCCCCTCCACCTCCTCCACCACCTCCACCTCACAGGTCTCCGCCACCTGTACCTCACTACGATCCGACCCCATCCCCAGATCCGGATGATGGGGATCCGGACAATTTCCCGGCGGACGCCCCAATGGATCCCACTCCACCAGGGACCCCAGATCCATGGGAGGATTACAATAACCCTGATATACCCAATGTACCTCAGGACGACTTATACCCATCAAGACCGTCTCCTCCAGAGGACTCCTTAGGGTTTCACCATTTAGTGCAGAGAGCAGCACACTACCATGGGGTGGACATGCACAGTGAACCAGTAGAAGAAGACTTCCTACTGGATACATTTGATATACAAGACAAATCCACTTCCATTTTACCCATGCTTAAGGGTGTCACCAAGCACGCTACAGAGGTGTTCAAAGACCCTGTCAGAGCCAGAGTACTGAACCCTAGAATAGAGAAGAAGTATAAGGCGGCACCCACAGACCCTGCTTACATCAAGGGCCCTGCTCCCCTAGATTCCCTAGTTGTCTCCACAGCTAGAAAGCGGGCTAACTCCCAATCCTCAGGAGATGCCCCACCGCCAGACAAAGAATCTAAACTTCTGGACGCGTCTGGTAAACGCACCGCCTCCCAAGCTGCAAACATGTGGCGCATTGCAAACACACAAGCACTGCTTGCGCGATATGATAGAGCACACTATGACGAACTAGAGGCTCTTATGCAGCACCTTCCAGAAAAATACAAGCACAAGGCTCATGACCTGATACAGGAGGGTAAACTAATTACAAACACCTCCATTAAGTGTGCCCTCGATGCAGCCGACACTGCTTCTAGGGCCATAAATACCAGTGTCCTGCTTCGTCGCCACGCCTGGCTCAGGATCTCAGGTTTCAAGCCTGAAGTCCAGGCATCCATACTCAATCACCCCTTTGACCAGGAAACACTCTTTGGGCCAAAGGTAGACGAAGCGCTCGAAAAGATGAAGAAAGACACAGACACAGCAAAGTCTATGGGGGCACTCCAAACACAAGCCTCCAAACGTTCCTTTCGACGCTCGTCCTTTCGTGGCACAGGCAGAGGCTCCTCCACCGACAACGCCTCTACCTCCTACAAGTCCCCTCCTCAAAATACCTTTTCAAAGGGCAATCCGAGAGGTGGTTACAGGGGTAACAACAATAAGGGCAGGGGCAAAACCAACAACACCCGTTCTGCCACCCCCCCCCGCACAATGACTCCCCTCCGCTCCCCCCAGACCATTCCACTCCGGTCGGGGGCAGACTACAAAACTTTATCCACGTATGGGAGTCCATAACATCGGACAAATGGGTAACCCAAATCATTCGGTCAGGGTACTGTCTCGAACTAACATCTACCCCACCCAATATCCCACCAAGGCACCGTCCAATGTCTCAAGAACATTCCACACTGCTCAAACAAGAGGTACTCTCACTCCTCCAAAAACACGCTATAGAGCAGGTCCCCGTCAATCAACAAAATCTAGGGGTCTACTCCCTATATTTCTTAATACCAAAGAAAGACGGGACCCTCAGACCCATTCTCGACCTCCGGCCTCTAAATGCCTACATACACTCAGACCATTTTCACATGGTCACCCTACAGCAAGTCCTCCCACTCCTCTGCCAGGGAGACTTTCTCACAACCTTGGATCTGAAAGACGCATACTTTCACATTCCAATACACCCCTCTCACAGGAAATACCTCAGGTTCGTGGTGGACGGGCAACATTACCAATTCACGGTTCTCCCCTTCGGGGTCACCACCGCACCGCGGGTGTTTACCAAATGCCTAGCAGTAGTAGCAGCACACCTCAGACGTCAACACATTCACGTCTTCCCTTACCTGGACGACTGGCTGATAAAAGCCGCGTCCTACGACCAATGTGTGCAGCATACAAACAGCACCATCCAACTGCTCCACCAGCTAGGCTTCACGGTGAACTACCAAAAGTCCCACCTCATACCATCTCACACAAAGCAATATCTCGGGGCCACTATAGACACCTCCAAGGGTATTGCCTATCCAAACTCAGCCAGAATCACAAGCATTCAAGCCTTACGCAAAACATTCCTCCCTCAACACTCTCTTCCAGCAAGAGTGTTTATGAAGCTCATAGGAATGATGGCGTCTTGCATCTTCATAGTGCCCCATGCAAGACTCCACATGCGTCCACTTCAAGAGTGCCTAGCACTACAGTGGAACCAGGCCCAGGGTCAGCTGACGGATCTGGTGTTGGTGGACGGCCGCACACATCACTCTCTGCAGTGGTGGAACACCACAAACCTTTCCAAAGGGCGGCCGTTCCTGGACCCGGTTCCTCAGGTGATTCTAACAGCGGACGCATCGCTCTCCGGCTGGGGAGCGCACCTCCTACACCTCACCATGCAAGGTCTATGGACGCCACAGCAAAAATCGCTCCACATCAACCACCTGGAGCTCTTGGCGATCTTTCTAGCCCTAAAATCTTTCCAAAAACAGATTTCGGGCAAAGCAGTCCTCATTCGCACAGACAATATGACTGCGATGTATTATATACAAAAACAGGGGGGGACACACTCTCCCCAGCTCTCCCGCTTAGCCCAGAGCATATGGAGATGGGCAATTCCCCAAAACATCTTTCTCCTGGCACAGCACGTTCCAGGCGTACAAAACACCATGGCAGATCTGCTCAGCAGACAAACACAACAACTACACGAATGGGAACTGCATCCACAAGTTCTTCACCCATTCTTCCAACAGTGGGGGCATCCTCAGATAGACCTCTTCGCCACCCACGAAAACAAAAAATGCCCAAGCTTCGCCGCCAGATACCCACACCCATTGTCCAAGGGCAATGCGATATGGATGAACTGGTCAGGCAGATTTGCATACGCCTTTCCACCTCTCCCACTAATTCCATTAGTGGTCAGGAAGCTACAACAGCACTCCCTCACACTCATTCTGGTAGCTCCGACGTGGGCCAGGCAGCCGTGGTACACCACGCTACTACAACTGTCAGTGGTACCACATCAAAAATTGCATCTATCCCCATGCCTCCTAACCCAGAACCATGGAGAAATCAGGCACCCGGACCCAGCTCAGCTCAACCTGGCGATCTGGCTCCTGAAATCCTAGAATTCGGATACCTTAACCTTCCCCCTGATTGCATGAACATCATCATGGAAGCCAGACGCCCTACCACTAGAGCATGCTATGCCGCAAAGTGGAAAAGATTCGTAATTTACTGCCGTAACAATACAATCAACCCTCTAGATGCATCCATACAGCACATAATATGCTATCTGCTCCATCTTCACAGGTGTAACCTGGCATATTCATCCATACGCCTACACCTAGCAGCGATCGCTGCCTATCTACAAAACAGGCAGCATTTATCACTCTTCAGAGTGCCCGCTATTAAAGCCTTCATGGAAGGCCTTAAACGAGTAATTCCTCCCAGGGCACCACCTTCCCCTGTATGGAATCTAAATTTGGTTCTTACACGTCTAATGGGTCCGCCCTTCGAACCAATGCACAAATGTGAGCTACAGTTTCTCACCTGGAAAACAGCTTTCCTTGTAGCTATCACTTCCCTTAGAAGGGTTGGTGAAATACAGGCGTTCACCATACAGGAACCCTACATACAAATGCATCACAGCAAGGTCATACTTCGCACAAATCCGAAGTTTCTGCCCAAAGTCATTTCCCCCTTCCACCTCAATCAATCAGTGGAATTACCTGTCTTCTTTTCGCAACCCCAATCTGTTGCAGAAAGGGCCTTACACACGCTCGATGTAAAAAGGGCGTTACTATACTACATACAAAGAACGCAACCCTTCAGGAAGACTAAACAATTGTTCGTTTCCTTCTCTCCACCACATAAAGGCAACCCCATTTCAAAATCAGGGATAGCTAGGTGGATTGTAAAATGCATACAAATTTGCTATCAAAAGGCAAAGAGAACATTATCTGTTCCCCCTAAAGCCCACTCTACAAGAAAGTTAGGGGCTTCTATGGCTTTTCTAGGGAATATACCCTTAGATGACATCTGCAAGGCAGCCACATGGTCTACACCGCACACCTTCACAAAACACTACTGTGTAGATGTGCATTCCAAGCAGCAAGCTAGGGTGGGCCAGGCTGTACTAAAGACACTTTTTCAAACAGCTGCAACGGATACCGGTGGTCGCCGCTAGGGTTGGGTACTGCTATATAATCTATGCTAAGTGTACAATCTGCAGCTCATATGCCTCGAACGGAATATGCTACTTACCAGTATGCATCTGTTCTTGGCATGTAGAGCTGCAGAGTTGTACACGCCCACCCGCCTCCCCGGCTACCTGTATCCGTTCCAGTACATCTTATTTAGATACAACACATGGGTTTCTCACTGTTATTACTACGCTCCATCATTTCCCTGTTGGCGAAAAACAATCTGAGGATGGAGCCGAAGCCCATGCGCAGTACGGACCGAAGGAGGAGTCACCAAACTCGTGACTTCCAAAGACTGTCCAAGAAGAAAAACAAACTGCAAACATCCGGGCCCAACACCAGATGGCGATCTATGCTAAGTGTACAACTCTGCAGCTCTACATGCCAAGAACAGATGCATACTGGTAAGTAGCATATTCCTTTCCAAAAAGTATGATTTGGAGGGCTCAGAAGAGTGATTTTAGAACCGTTAGAACTGAAAATCTTTTGTAAATACCATTTGTTGTAGACAGGAGGGTCCTCTGCAATTTTCTCAGATCTCTCCAATCCACGAACATTGTAAATTATTACAGTCCCAGGCATGTTGGAAAAAAAGATGAAAATGTGGCCTGAATATCACTTGAAGACTAAACCCACTTACCTAAATGGATCAGGGTGGGAAGAAACTCGTCACACTTGAAAGGTTAAAAGCAATCAAAATCCCAAAGCTGAGGGCCATATACAGAGTACTGTGATGAAGGCTAACATACTTAAAAGACAGCATACTGTGGTTACTGAGGGGGTCCAGATGGCACCCATGCCCCAGTGGTATTTGTCCTGCCCTTTATCCCCCCCCCCCCCCCCTCTCCCCATCCCAATTGAGCTGCACCACCACCGCTGCTGAATGGGCCTGGAAGCGGCACAGAAAAAAACAGACCACACGCTTTGCATTGCACATTAACTTGTCAGGCATACCTTTCATTGCAAAGTAGTGTGATTTGCTTAAAATGTACACATCTCAATTTTTATGTAGATATATCTATCTTTATTCAAAGTCAGATGTGAACATTTTAAGCAATATATGTACATCTATATGTGTTTGTAAATATGTGTATAATGTACATTTACTGAAAAAAGCTAAAGTTGAAGAGGCATAGTTGGCATGATAATATGATCTTGCCTTTCATTAAACAAACAAATTCACTAAAAATACAAAGGTTCAAGTGATTATAAATGTATTTGTTAAAATGGGTTAAAAACAAAAACTTATTAACCAAAAAAAAACACTGAAATATGCCAGTTATAGTTCAGCGAACCAACTATAACTTGCACACTGCCATGCACCCCTTATGACCTCACATAGTACATCACTTATGTTAAATAACATCATTGATGATCTCATTGTAGATATTTCAGTTTACCTCATTGGATGATATGGCCAGTAATGTCATCAATCTACTGCTCCTAAAATTACTCTAGAACACGCTAGATTATTTTAGAAAACATAGTAGATCGCAGCAAAGGAACCACAAACGTATACAGCATAGATTGATTATATATACATTTGTGCACATCCGAAATAGGTATAGTGCAGTATTGGAGACCAGTCTAACTCCCTGTAGTAAACAATTTGTATGGAGTACATTTTAACTACCAGTAAACATTTAAGTGCAAACAGTACTTAATTTAAACAAAATTGAGACTGAGCCCAACTAGTGTGAGTTGCAAGCTCACTTTACAAATAGGCTGGTTCAAAAAAAGCCGTTGCTAAATGTGTCCTCATTTTAGCTTTCTAGAGCACTAACAACAATTTCTAAGATACATTTTTAAAGGAAATGCTTTAAGTTTTATAGTTTTGATTCCATCAAGATGACTTCGGGTGTGCCACAGTTTTGTCATACAGAATGTTAGCAGCTGTAGTTGTCATCCCTCTCCCCACATTTCTTCCCCGTCGGGGTTTACTTCAATTAATATCACTGTAATTACAGATGTTTTTGGATCCACAAACGGCCGTTCTATTGGGTTCTATTCTTGATTGTTTTCTTGTTCTACAAGTATCTTTCTCCTTATGACTGTATAATACCCCAACACTGTTCCCTCCCCTTACCTTTCTATCCCTAATAACGATAAAATACTTTGAAATCAAAAAAGAACACTGTGGGAAGCTGCAGTTGAACACTGGAAAGTTAGCTGATGGAATAGTGCTGCTGTTGGAAGTACATATTTTACTCAGTTTCAGACCTTATTTTCATGTGGCTGCGGAAGATAGTGTCTGTTTTTGAAAATGTGCACGTATTTTAACCTCTGGAGCTCCTTCGATAAACTCTGTCAGAAAATAAGGAGCGAAAATAGTTTTCTCTCAAGCATTGCTCATCTATTGCAAGCCCAGGATAACCTTTTTGCACAGGGTAATACCATCATAGAACACACTACAATTTCTAAAATTGGTATGGTACCACCAACAAATGATTTATAGTGTGACTAACATCTGCTGTCACCCTTTATATGTGTTCCTCTTTGTGACTCTCGTAACCTACCATTCACTATAGTTCATTTCAGTGGGGACCATGTCCCAAGTGCTGTAATGGCTGCCACAACATGTCAGGTTGTGGCCAGCCAATCAAGAGGAGTTCCTTTTGGGACTCCCCACATGCACCTTGGGTTGAGGGATACTCACCCTGCCCCTTTTATATTTCTTTAAATCCTTTTCAGGACGCAGTGACCATGTCTTGCAGTCCTACACCTGCAGTTGCTGCCACAACATTTTGTTCAGGTTGTGGCAAACCAATCGACATTGATTATTCTCCTTTAAAGTGGTCAATCCGAACACAGTCCAGATAAACCTTTTGTTTTTTTTAACCCTCTCATGACCACCCGAGATACTCTTTGAATACTGAACTAGTGTACATCAAATTACAAAAAAAATACTTTCTGAGTAAAGTTCTAACTTTCTGCCAAATGTGGTGTAACTCCATTCAGCTGTTTCTCATGTACCACTTCCCAGAGTGTTCTATAGAAATTAACATGGGAAATGCATGTTTCGGGATTCCGTCTCCTTTTTCTTAGTCTCCTTTTCATGGATCACCACATTGTTTTGAAAAGGTTCATAAAGATTTGTCAAATGGCGCCAAAGTTATTAACAAAAGCCGTATTCCTATGGGAACTCTAACCTAATTCTATCTTGAATGTGGCGACCGCCACTGTATAATGCATATTCACTGAAAAAAACAAAGGTTAAAGTGACTTTACAGTAAAGTAAAACTTTCAGTCATAACATGTTTTAAAAACAAAAAACTTCCCAGTTGCAGTCTACTAATCTAACTAGAATTTACGCCCCCACCATGCCCAGCTTATGACTTCACATATCACATCACTAATGACTTATTTAGTGACATCATTATTGACATCACAGATGACATGCTGACTTGAAGAGTTGTGTCCTGTTGATCGCCCACAAGAGGTCGGCTATCTGGAAAAGCTTTGCTTTAGGGTGAAGGTTGTATGTGCTTACTTTCCTAAGGGGCTTTGAGTATCTGGAAAGAGTGATCTCTGTATGAAAATGTGTCTATAGGAGTGAAGACTGTAAACGCCAGATAGTTGACCACCCATGAGTGCTTGATTGCCCACAAGATATTGGCTCTCTGCAAAGTGTTGGGTTAAGAATAAAGGCTGTACATAGTAGGGCCTTCCCCATTCAAGTGTCCTTTGGTGTGTAGAGGGAGTGGGCTGTCTATCGAGCGTTGCCCTGGGTGAAAAAACTGTTTGCAATAACTACTTTCCCACCCATGTGTGGCTGATTGCCCACAAGAGGTGGATTTGCTGCAAAGGATTCACATTACAGGCCAATGGCTGTCCGTAGTAGGGAATTGGCCACCTACTGGGGCTTGGTTGTCTGGGCAGAGTGAGTCCTCCTTGAAAAGTTGTTCAGAGGGCAGAGATCATGTGCAGCATAGGCTTGCTCATCCTGGTGGATTACCTGCATGAGTTTGGCTATCCACAACGTGTTCAGTATGGGGCGAAGGCTGTGTGTAGGACAACCATCACCAAAGGGAGCTTGTGTGTGTCCGTGGTAAATTATATTAGGGGCCACTGCAGTAATGTGCCATGGGATGACCAAATCCTCACAGTACGTACATTCCTCCTGCAATTTCTCTAAGGGGAAATGCAGCCATCTCTCCTTTGTTTCCCTCATCTTGTTTCCTTTCCTTTGCTTCCTCTCTCTTTATCTTCTTGTGTTTCTTTGCCCATTTAATTTTTAGTTTCTTAACTTCACTCCATTTTTAAATGCATTTAACCAATTCCGAAATGTCTAAACGCATTCCTTAAACTCTCGTTTTCTAATACTGGGTCATCTAATTCGCAGGTGAACATTTTTCTCGAGATTGATCTCATTTTCTGAGTTACTTCTGCTAATCTATTGCACACTATTGCTGGTCTTTGTGTGATTTCTTTACGCAGGTAAATTAACTCCTTTCTTTTGTATTGCTCGACATGTTCGAATTCTAAGCATCCTCTTATTATTTCTTCAAATTCCAACACCACTTGGGCCACATATAATGGTTTCTCCCTTTCTGAATCTGGTCTTTCTACCGCCTTAGTGCTTTCTATCTTCCTGTTGCCTGCTGCTTCTTCTAGTCATAATGGTTGGTACATTCCCTTCTGTAGAAGCATTAATGTTACCTGGGGCAATTTGAGTTGTGCTTGTACTTTCTGTGGGGGTCTCCATACAACAATCTGGGAATTTTATGATGTCAGGACGAATCCTGTGGTAGGCACACCTCCAACAACTTGAGCTTCTGCTCTTAAATCCACATTTGGTGGAGCAGTTGCAATAACTGGGTATTATCGTGCATTTATGGGAGTTATCTGGGCTTTGGTATGTATTGCAGTTGTACTGGTAACCGATGGAACCTGTGGTCGAGCCACAGCTCGTGGGACAATTTGGAGTATCTGTATAGGTCTTTCAATTGAGGCTAAACTCTAATCTGCAGGAGCAGTTGCCATTGTGGCACTTGCATCAGTACTAGAGTCTTTGCGAATCATAGGAGTTGTATATGGTGGAGGCCTCGGTGCCAACATCTGTTTTAAAATCTGATCTCCAGAATCTGTGTCTGAATGATCCCCCATCTTTTTTTTTTTTTTTTATTGTTTATCTTTCTCGTTCTCCTGCTTTGCTGCTTGTGTAGTAATAGCTGGGTATAATCTGGTTCCCTCTATGATGGCCTTCCTCCATCTATGCTGTTCTTCATCGCATCGAGAATCTACATAATTCTGCACTTATTGTCCTTTTCTGATATTTTTCTCTCCTTTTCCCTCGCAATCTTCTCACATGCATTAACGCTTCATATTGAGTTGGTCTAGGTGGTGACCTCATCTCACGCAATTTTCCCTTCACATTTTCAAGAATCCTTGTATTAAATGTTCCATACCTAGGAAAACTCGATGCACCCGCTTTCTCAGAGATTCTGGTCCACGGACGATGCCAAGAACAAGTGTGTAACCCATGCTTCCTTGCCATAACATGAGCAGGCGTACCTTCAGGAGGTGCCTCTTTGCCCTTTCGTACAGGTATGGTAACAACACCTATACCTAAACTCTTAAATTATTTAAAACAAATAGTTTTTGCAGTATAGCAGGACAAGAAATTCCAATCACAATATTATCGTCTTGATCCGTATGTATCAATTCTCAATAAACCAATCCAATTTAGGCTAATAGTTTACCAAATTTCCACCACCAATCCAAATATGTTAGTTGCAACGTCTATGAAATTATATCATGAGCATCACATTTTTTAGCATACACCATTGTTTTAATATACTGTTGGTATTCATTATGGTGAATGAGTGAAAGCAAAAATGAACCAAATTCGATGAGAACATTTACTTTAAGAATGAAAAAAACATTTATTGAAATCAACACATTTTACGAAGATGACATGATTAAGCAAGTTACTCTGAATTATTTATTTAATACTGCACCATTTGGCTAAAACACGTATATATTTGAGGATGGTTCAAATAAAAAAGAAAGGCAAATGAATGAGGAATAGCCTAACTTCACCGTGAAAATACGATGTAAATGGATGCTTGCTACAAAAAACAATCCGGCTAATCATGCTACACATGAATTTTGCACGTTTAATAGAAGGCACATTTTCCATTTTCCTGTTTCTTCAAGCATTAGTCTGGTTCATGTTTTACAGGCTAACCACATTATTGTAAGCTACATTTTCTTTTTTTTAATCAAGCTTCATGGCACAACCAGTGAATTTGAAAATGCTTGTGGTCTCCTGCAAAAAATAGCTCACAATATTCATGCTTTGTCTTCAAATAACTGAAAGAGTGCTCTCTTCATTATATGAGGCAGTAAGGTGGCCTATTGATTATCTGCCCCATTTTCACACTCCTAGTCTATAGTGGAACCTTATTTGCCTTTTAATGACTGAACAATTGGAACCTTATGCATCTTGTGGCATTGTGCGACACATCTTGTGAATTGTAAGAGCCATGGTCTGTTATGGGTGTCTTTTGCAAACATTAATTTCCAGGTCCATTTTCTCAAAAAACGTTGAGCACCATCCCTTTGCTTGAACCCCAGTCTGGCAAAAGGTGTTGTGCTCTTCAAGTTTTCTAGGTTCTTTGAAAATGTATCTGTTTTCAACATTCTGTGAATGAAGGAAAGCACAACGAGTAGTAGGGGAAACAATCATTGCAGTGATTCTAGTTCTTTAGGCCCTTGCTTACTCAGCCTGTCAGAAAACACCTGGTTATCCCTTCATTAGTCATGTTCCATGATCTAGTGATACTAGGCAGTGGGAGCATATGGCCATTGCCTGATACTATCGGTTGTATACACATAGAGTCGAGTCAGCACGCAAGGAGGGGACGTCCAATTATGGTCATTCACAAGAATTTTTGTCATGTGATGTCTTAATGGCCTCATTGTTCCTGCCTGTGGTGCACGCATTTCGCAGCCAGTTGAGGAGGAGAGCCAACTCCAAAGGTCTGGAATAGTCATGAACGTATTGTGAGCTTTTTAATCTGTTTTTTCCTTGCCAGTCATCTTTACGTTCAACAGCCTAGGACCTGACAAGTGGAAAGCATATGTACGCCTATATTTATCTCCTGGTGTGGCTATTATTTTTATCTAACCAACTCTACTGTTCTGTCCCCAGTAAAGCTGCTGTCCAGGCTGTGCAGGCACAGAATCGGATCTGCATATTAGATATCGATATGCAAGGTGTGAAGAATATTAAGAAAACTGATTTGAAGCCACTCTACATCTCTGTTTTTCCTCCGTCTGTTGAGGTTCTGGTAAGTTTGTTTTCCTGTTTCCTTATTACCCATTCAATCTCTCAAGGTTCCATTTTGCCTTGTCACCAGCAAATCCTACATATCCTTTTGATTTAGAGTGTTCTTGAAACCTGGAGGTCATTAATCTACTAAACTAGCAAAAATCTGGTTTGTTTGCCTTCTAAAGCAATTGACTCAAGATTAATGATGCTCTCCTTCTTGTTTCAAACTTTACTACTACATCCATGGCCATTATGGCCAAGCGGCTTACTGGGATAGAAGAAAATTGTGTGTCTTTTGCCTGTTTATAAAGAGCTCCTGTAGAATGTCTTATAGACCCTTAATTGTATCTGAGTATTTTGCCATAAGTACGATTTTGGCTGCCAGACAAATGCCCATATTTGTCCTTAGATTGACTTCTCCTTCCACACCATTGATGTAATATTGGTATATTTAGCTTGATCTCTATTTACTTTTTGATTTAAACTCCTTTGTGTTTTTTTCTTTTATTTTTTCCCCTCCATTGCTCTGTGATCAGCTAATAGGCAGTACTTGATGTGATGTCTTAAGAAGCCCTCCCCTCATGTTTTAAAAAAAAAAAAAAAAAAAAAAAAAAAAAATCTTTTCCCAAGACAATTCCTTCTTCCTGCCGTGGATCTAGGCAAGTCGGGGAGACTGAAATTTCTGACCGTGTCTAATCATAAGTGAATTTCATAAAATAAGTTCATAATCTTGAATATTCCCATGCATTTCCCAGTGCGATTCGAAAAACAATACACCTTATGAACCCCTTCGTAGGAGCTATAAGCCTGTGCATGCCTTCAATCTGCTGTTACTTAGAAGTAATCATCCTATGTCACTATGATGTAAGGATGAATAATAGTGCTCAATTCAGAACCCAATTGTTAAAAATAAGGAGAGCGTAGTTACTTCCACAGAAAGAATGCTCAACATCCAAGCCGCTAACATCATTAATTTATCAAGCTGTGTGTGCTAGGTCTCCTAATCAAGTCAAGTTATTGTGTTGCAACTGGAACCTGACCTAAAGCCATTTAGGTCACACACATACCGCTGTCAGTCTTCTTTGGCAGCAGCACGGATGGGAGGAGGGCAGTCGGAAGGGTTGTGTTGCTGTATTACAGTCCCAATCCCCAATTATTCCTTTATGATTCCTGCTTTACATTTGTAAGTTTATATATTTCAATTCCAAAACGTTAATTTAAGTATTCATTTTAATTTAATTTTTATTTTAATTACAATAATATATGTAGTTTGTCAAATCTATGTTTTTTATATCTATATATTTAAAATGCCATAATTTTAAATTATCTTTCCCTTTAATGCTTCCATTCACTGAAACCTACAAACTCCTTATTCACCCTTCGTGCTGAACCATAAACCCTTACTACCCTTCCCTGAACACAAAAACCTTACTACCCCTTAATGCTGCCATCCCTGAACCCTAAAAAACCCTTACTATTGCATAAGTCTACTCGTACATGAACTAAAAAACCCTTAGTACTGCTTAACATTATCTTTTCCTGAACCCTAAAAACTTTTTCCACCCTCCTATTGCAACTTTCCCTGGTCTATAAACCACCCTTACTACCCAGTATAGTAACTTGTCCTTAAACCCTAAAAACTGCTTGCTACTCTTTAATGCAGCCTTCCTGGAACCCTAAAAACCCATTCGTACCCCTTAACGCTGACCATCCCTGAAACCTATTCCCTCTTACATTCCCATAACGCCACTCCTCCTTAAGCCCTAAAACACCTTACTACCCCTAATGCTATCCTCCTCTGAGCCCTAAAATCCCTTTACCTCTCATTAACGCTAACTCGGGGGCTCTGCCTGCTAAAAGCAGGTGGAGCCTAAGGGCGAAATAATGATTCTCCTCATTTCTAAGAGAATCCTCAAGGTCCCACTTATGATCCCTGTTATTGCCATCACCACCTCCCTCACCACCCAATGCCCCCAGTATCAGTAACTCTGGGGTTGAGTTAGAGGGATATCAGGGGCGTTGTTACAAGGACCCTAGTTGTGTTGAGTTACACAAAAAAAAGTATGTCTCTAAATGGTTAGAAGAACATGCAATATCTTACGGCTGTGATGGAATACTTTCTGCTATTTATGTGCAGTGGACTTGTGCTACATTACCATTTTGGGGAGATGTGTACCGCCCCACCAGTGGGGTCATCTACAGAATGTATTACATTTTGGCGTTTACCATGATTGTTACCCCGTTAGACAACCAGTAATCATGAAATTACCACAAATTTACAGATAAATGTATAATTATGGTTTGCCTATTTTTCTGCAATAATTAGTGTAAAATTAGCACTAGCTTGTGCTCTTGCCCTAATGCATATGGAATGCAGTCATTTTCTGTACATGAACAAATGGCATTAAATGCACTGAAAACTATCTTCACACATTTCGCCAGATGTTTTTTCGGCTTCCCACATAATCAAAATGACCTTCAAAGTAGTCCATCGGCAGATAACAAAACCCCTCAAATATTTGTGCATGATTATTCTACGTGTTTCAGAATAATGGCCTATCTGTGTAAGGTAAACTTCCCTTTCTAGGTATGGCTTGACAGTGCAACTGTCTGCATGGCACATTTTATACCAGTTCTTTAAAATATACATAGAGCGGCCTTTGGCTTGGCTCCACCCAAAAGAGTGTTACACTCTCACCTCATGCTAATATTTTTTTTTTAAATTTTCCCCCGCATTAGCATTGCCAGCAGTGCAGCCTTTAATGTAATAACATTTCTGCGTATAATGCATGCAAACAGCATTTGTAACTGCCTGTTTGTCTGTTGGTGCAGTAAAGTGAGACATTGTGGTATTGGCAGTGCTTACATGTACTTTAAGGGTTAAATAAGCTGCACAGACTGCCACCCTTAGGTTGTTTTGCACTTTGCTTAAAGGCCTATTCCATGGCTTTCTGGCAGTCTCTCTCTGTCCCCTTTTTAGTACATTTTTACAGTTTTTTTTTTGTTTGACTGATTCTGTGTGTGTTGTGTTTTGTTTACTGCAGTGTTTCAAGTCTATTCCTCCTCGCTACTCAGTTGTGCCCTTTTTGCTCGCGGTTTCTGCATGCTCATGTCCATGGAGGTGCCAATGTTAAATTCCCCTGTTGTACGGGCTCTTGTTTAGGTGGCCTGATGTTGTTTGCTCGTTCGCTCCTCGTTAGGTATGCTTCTTAGTTCTCATAGACTGGACAAATGGTGTATGACATGCCTTTGCTTATTCTTTTATATTAAATGGCATATTTAATACAGCCGAATTTAAACAAATGATACATATCCAGTAAAATGAGCTGCCAAAATAACCTGGGTTCCTTCAGGGAACTCCACCAACTCAGGGCATCTGAAGCTGTATGTAAAAAAAACCAAAAAAAAAAACATGTCTCAGAACACAGAGGAGATAAATAAAATATCACTGTTAAATGGATGAAATTTCCCTCTCACTTTATTCTTTTCAGCTTTACTAAATGAATGCAGAAAAAAATCACCCTTGCAGACAAGGTGTAAATGATTGGAAAGTTAGTGAGTGCAGAAATTGAAAATATGCTACTTTTAAAGATCACTTTAAATGAGGTGTCCAGTGTTCTATGTTTGGGGATACCTTGTCACATAGCATTTGATACTATGATCTACCACCCTAGGAGGCTATGGCAGGCTGCAGGGATTGAGATGGAATGGAAGCAGAGAAAAGTTGAGACCTCCAATAAAACTGTGAGGAAGGGCACCCAGAACGGCACATGTATAGTATTTTGTCTGTATGCCAAAGTCCCGATTTAGATTTGCTCTAAATTACTGCTAGAAGTAAGCAGCAAGGATATATTTTGCTTCCAATGGGTGCAATGAGGATAAAGCCTTGACTATCACATTTATCTTTTTGTACTGTTGTATTTCTGCAGATCTGGAAAGAAGGAACATGTCACATCTTTGTCTCTGTGTTAAAAAGCCTCTGATGTGCGTAAGGGAAATATAAACCACTGTGGAGTAAAGTGGCAACTTTCCTGCAGGCATCAGCTGTTGCATTTACAGTCTAACAAGATCTATACATCCTTACCTTCTCCTCCTTCTCCATTGTGATAGAGCTCCCATCCACTTAGTAAAGTGGGTTGCTGAGAAAGGGAAAGGCCATTGTGTAGATAGTCAATAGTCTTATAATTGAACTAAGAGGTCTGTTTATCTGCATTCTGTTCCTTTTTCGCTCTTTCATTAAACACAAACGTTGCATAAGTAAATCTAGATGGCAAAAGGCATTTGTTCTAATGTATGCTCTTCTAGTCATCCACCAGTTGTAGGATTGAGAGGGGGCTTCGAAACCATTGTAGCACGGAACCCAGTTGCACAAGATTTGACCCTCCTCACTAGCTCATGATCTTATCGCAAGAGCGGCATGGGGCTTGTAACACTGTCCCCAGTGTAATCCATGATATCAGTAGTCACGTTGTTAATGGTGCTCTACCTCCTTATGACTTCTTTACTTCAGAATTCTTTTCAACTGAATTTTCCCATCTCCAGGAAGTTGTTTTGGAGCAACTCTAGCTGCAGGCCAGTCCATCCTGCTATCACAATTGATCTTGTTGCCATCTTCAGGTCTAGTAGGACTGTCTGGAAATGTCAAAGCATCTCTTTATTAGTCCCCAAACCATTGTACTGCCGAGTCCATAGTTGAGGGTACCCTGTCACCAATACCTGTTCAGGTGATCATGAGGTTATTCATTGAACCAGCATTACTGCCAAGGCTCCTGGGATTTTCTCCAAAAAAGTTAAAAATTAGTTGCAAGACAATAAGCATTCACCTTTAATAATCAAAGGCCCACACCCAGGGTTAAAAACACAATGCATGTTTAGACCACATTATGTAGAACGGCCGACATGTTTTATTGCCATTACATATTTCCTGGTAATTTCTTCAGGGCAGGAGCACCTCGAATCTCCTATACATGAACCAGACCTAAACATGTAGGGAAAAAGGGAGAAAACAGACAACATGAGGATCCACACATTTCAAACATGGTACACACACATGCACCCCATTCACAGCTCAGCCTGTTATGGTTATTGCACATTCATTGAAAGGGATGGTTTTGTTGTGGCATATAGACTATGAGGTAAAATGTTTGAGTCCAATGGCAAAATGATGTACCCGTCTGCAGGTTTCTCCATATTAATGGCTGGCTATGAGCAGCATCTCTAGCATGAGTTTGACTGTTGCACCTCCATACAGAGGGAATATGATTGGCTCCTTCACGTTGTTTTTTCTTCCGTCAAAAGCTTTGTCTTTCCAGACCAGGGTCTGCTTTCACCCTGAACCACTTGTAGGCAGCCTCTTCTTCCGTTACTCAGTCCTGTAACCCAGAGGAATGGCAAGGGCTGACCCCCCCCCCCCCCCCTTCCCCTCCTCCCTTCCCATAAGATGAAGTCACCACAGTTCTTCGGAGACATTTGGGGATCCTGATCCCAAGTTTTACATGTGTTCACTGCAACTCCCTTGAAGAGCACTTGTATCTATTGCTTAGTAGCAGTCCAAGCATGCCTTGCCTATCCATCTTTGGTCACAGCCCTATAATCCCGGGCTTAGGCACCCTTCCTTCCATTGGTGTTCTCTGTCCACGTCTCCTGTCTCTCCCGTCTCTCTGGTCTCTCTCGGCTCTCTGGTCTCTCTCGGCTCTCTGGTCTCTCTCGGCTCTCTGGTCTCTCTCGGCTCTCTGGTCTCTCTCGGCTCTCTGGTCTCTCTCGGCTCTCTGGTCTCTCTCGGCTCTCTGGTCTCTCTCGGCTCTCTGGTCTCTCTCGGCTCTCTGGTCTCTCTCGGCTCTCTGGTCTCTCTCGGCTCTCTGGTCTCTCTCGGCTCTCTGGTCTCTCTCGGCTCTCTGGTCTCTCTCGGCTCTCTGGTCTCTCTCGGCTCTCTGGTCTCTCTCGGCTCTCTGGTCTCTCTCGGCTCTCTGGTCTCTCTCGGCTCTCTGGTCTCTCTCGGCTCTCTGGTCTCTCTCGGCTCTCTGGTCTCTCTCGGCTCTCTGGTCTCTCTCGGCTCTCTGGTCTCTCTCGGCTCTCTGGTCTCTCTCGGCTCTCTGGTCTCTCTCGGCTCTCTGGTCTCTCTCGGCTCTCTGGTCTCTCTCGGCTCTCTGGTCTCTCTCGGCTCTCTCTGGTCTCTCTCGGCTCTCTGGTCTCTCTCGGCTCTCTCTGGTCTCTCTCGGCTCTCTCTGGTCTCTCTCGGCTCTCTGGTCTCTCTCGGCTCTCTCTGGTCTCTCTCGGCTCTCTCTGGGCTCTCTCGGGGCTCTCTGGGCTCTCTCGGCTCTCTGGGCTCTCTGGGCTCTCTCTGAAAATCTTCTGGCTGGATACTGATCCACGGCTGGGAGTATCCTTCAGTAATGTTGTGCTTTTCTTGCACATTGCTGAGGTGGACTAGCAGAAGGCAGACATCCTAGAAATGCATCTGTACTCCCCTCACACTCAGGTTCATCAGCTAGCACTTAACTCCATCTCTAAGGCCTTTTCTGATCTGATCTGATCTGCGTTATCAGGAGTCATCAGTTCTCCTGATAAGCTGATCATCCATATCTGGAAAATGTCTTGATATTCGATTGACGCAGAAGTTTTTCTCTCGACTCTCTTCAGAATAATGCAAAAGATATACCTCCCAGGATGCATGTTCATTGTGGTGGCTCCGCTTCGGACGCCCAGGTTTTTGTTCTCCAATCTCCTGCACCTTCTTCAGAGCACATGCAGCCTCCTTTCTGTTGAGGAGGCAGGACCTGGAGTTCGTTGAAGCTGGGTGATGTCAGGTCTCATTCCTGCTATCCCACAGCTTCAGCCCTTGGTTGCTAAGGAGGAAGCCTTGCCGTACTCTGGCTTTTAATCGGGTAGCCTGAATTACCTTTTGGTTGCTAGGATGATTTCCACCAGATCAGTCACAGCAAATGCCTATAGATCTGCAATTAGACTTTCCCAAATAATATCAATCCACTCAGTTTTTAGAAGGACGTTGTAATTTATTTCTCCAGACATCTGTCTAAATCAGGCCTCCAGATCTAGATCATACTTGACAGGCATTGGAGTTTACCAAAATAGACCAGGTAATTCCTATACCATCTGTGGCTTCCTCAAAGGTAGTTAGTCCAGCCTGGTGCATCTGTTGTCTTTGAATGTCAAAGTTTCTGGCCTGTTTGATACTTAAAGTATTTGAGGCAATTGTCCTGTGCAATTTGAAGATCCAAACTTGAAAGGCTCCCTTCTTTATTTCCATTTACTTACCAGGAGTACTATTAATCCTAATAACATAGCTCTTCTGAACCATGTACACGGTTAAGCGGTTCTGAAGACTAACCCCTCGTTGTGGTATTTATCCAAGGCGTTGAGTGTTTCACTTGCATTAGATGTTTCTCTCAACATTTATTTTACATCAGTGTGCATCCCCCAAAAGTGAAACACTGCTCATCCTTGTTGCTTAAAGCATTTTATATTTGGATAAAACAAAGGCTCTGCATTCTATACATCAGCTCACTGTACCTTTTGGTGGTAATGAAGTCACTGAGCTAAAGCAAAAGCCTCAATTACCAGAGGACTCTCCTCTCAACTCCCATTTCATTAGGGTAAAGCTGGGGGTGTTCAATATTGGAGTGCTGTATCCATGCCAGGGTTTCAGATCTTTAATATAAAATTCATTTTTAAATATTTGATAAATACAGATCCTCACGTTTTTCTGATCTGTGTTAGACACCCCTGTGATAAAGTTACCAATTTGGCATTTACATTACTTATAGTCTGTAGGCTCTCTCACAGCCTTGCACTAAGCCCTCAGTGTTACATCCTGCTCTTCCTCCCTCTTTGTCCCTCCTTAGTGTTAGTGTCTGCTTGTCTGTCATGTCTCTGTGATGTCATCCGTGATTCTAGCTGTTGCTGTTCAAGGGATTTATCAGTTACCTGGAGGCTGAGCAGGAGGTTATCTGCTCCCGGTGGGGTTTTTTACCAGATTACATTTCTACTTTAATGCTAAACCTGACCATCTAATCCCAAGAATAAATATACTACTTGAACATTACAACGAAGAGTCTTTCATCCTTATTTTACTGAATGTAACACTCAGCCATAGCCTTCAATCAAAACATATAAGCGGATTGGCTCCCTTTTAAGGAAGCGAACTGGGGAAGGTGCACAAGGAAGGGTTAACTTAGTATCATGCACTCGTGCGATGTACCAGGCGTATAAAACTGTAGGAAACCTTTACATAAACAGTTTCCCATCCCTCCATCTTTGGATGGCATCACTCCCCAAAGATTAAGGGGACACAGAAGAACAGATTTCTCACATGGGGTATTTATCCTCTTTAGGGTCAAGCCTGCGATAGAATGCGCTAGCTACACTCCCTTGCGAGTTTCTGCTGTTAACAAAAAAGGGTTTGCAGCCTACCCATTGCTTACCATTCGTTGGCTTGTGTGGCATTTCTTTACAGCCTCATAATTCGTTAAGGCAGGCCTAACAGCATTTCTGTGTGTCTCTGTGGAGCAGGGACCAAGCACTGATTGATTCAACTTAATCAGTGCCATCTGCTGCTCCCGGTGTGATTGTGGTACTATTTTGTTCTTTTTAAATTTTAGTACCATGCAAACAGAAGGCGTGTGACTGGGAAAAACGTGCCCAGCAGGATAAAGAAAATTGCGATGATTCATTTTTTGTAGTTAACTTTCTTTTATTTTGCCAAGTCTTCTTTTCTCACTTTGCACTCATTTTTTCTGTTTTTTAAATGGGCGTGGTTCTCAAAAGATGAGGATTATGTTATTGCAAAGCGATATTGTTTCTTTCTTATGCGTAATTTCTGAAATGATGCTTTAACACATAATCATGCAATACACCCCAATCCAATCCACCCCATCCAATCCAGACCACTCTCCCCAATCCAACACACTTTAACCCTCCCAATTAACCCCACTCTAATTCACACCAATCCAGAACAATATACCTCAATACAAAACAATCTGCCCCACTCCAGTTCGGCCCATTCCAATCCAAAAGTCTGCCCCACTCCTATCCAAAACAATATGCCCCAATACAAAACAATCTGCCCTCTACAGTTTGCCCCACTCCAATCCAAAACAATCTGCTCCAATCCAAAACAATCTGCTCTCTCCAGTTTGCCCCAATCCAATCCAAAACAATCTGCCCTCTCCAGGTTGCCCCAATCCAAAACAATCTGCCCCCTCCAGTTTGCCCCACTCCAATCCAAAACAATCTGCGCTCTCCGGTTTGCCCCACTCCACTCCAAAGCAATCTGCCCTCTCCAGTTTGCCCCAATCCAAAACAATCTGCCCTCTCCAGTTTGCTCCACTCCAAAACAATCTGCCCTCTCCAGTTTGCCCCAATCCAAAACAATCTGCCCTCTCCAGTTTGCCCCGCTCCAATCCAAAACAATCCACCCTCTGCAGTTTCCCTCACTCAATCCAAAACAATCTGCCCCTTTTCAGTTTGCCCCGATCCAAAACCATCTGCCTCACTCCAATTCAAAACAATATGCCTCACTCCAATACAAAACAATCTGCCTCACTCAATACAAAACAATTTGCCTCACTACAATACAAAACAATTTGCCTCACTCCAATGCAAAACAATCTGCCTCACTCCAATACAAAACAATCTGCCCCTCTCCACTTTTCCCCAATCCAATCCAAAACATTGTGCCCCACTCCAATTGAAAATAATGTGCCCCACTCCAATCGAAAACAATGTGCCCCAATCCAAAAAATAACAATCTGCCCCACTCCAATCCACCGCACCCCAATGAAATCCACCTCACCCCAATCCAATCCACCACACTGCACTCCAATCCAGCCCACCTCACATCAATTCAATCACTCCAACACAGCTAAATCCAATCTACTCCAATCCACCCGACCTCAATCCACCCCACACAAATCCAATCCAGTTCACCCCACCCCAGTCCAATCCACCTCACTACAATCAAATCCACCCCACTTAAAGCAATCTAGTCCTCTTAAATCTACCCCACTCCACTGCAATTCACCCCACTCGATTTTACCCCACTCGATTCCAGCCCACTCCGCTCCACCTCGGTCCACCCACCCCAAACCAATTTAATCCACTGAATCCAATCTACCCCAACCCAATCCACCTTTTTCCAATCCACCCCATCCATTCTACCCACTCCAATCCACCCTACACCACTCAATCGAACTCATTCTACCCCAATCCAATCAACCCTAATCTACTACAGTCCAATCCACTCCACTACAATCTGCCCCACTACCTCAGTTCCCTCCAACCCACTCCACAGTACCCCACCCAAGCCCAATACACCTAAATCCAATCCACCCTAATCCAGTCCATCCCACCCCACTCCAATCAGCCCCACTCAATCCAATCCACCTCACCCCAATCCGATCCTCCTCATCCCAATCCAATCCACCCCACTGCACTCTAATCCGGTCTGCCCCACACAAGTACAATCCACCCCAATACAGCCAAATTCAATCTACCCCACTCCAATGCACCCCACACCAATCCAATCCAATCCACCCCACACCAATCCAGCTCACCCCACCCCAATCCACTGTAGCACCACGACAATATACTTCCCCCTACTCCACCCTACAACACTCTACTCCAGCAAATCCAGTCTACAACACTACTGCTCCGCCACTCCACTCTAGGAGGGTCCACGCCACTAACTTTAGCCATGCTGAGCAGCAGCCGCACTGATGTACAATATGGCAAACACATTGCCAAAGGCGATAGCGCTTGTATTTGCGAGACCTATTGGCTTTGTCAATGCATGTAACAACTGTATTAGCTTCTTGTTCTATTTCTTGTAAAGATTGTAGGCATTAACAGTTTGATGAATGGTTACTTGATTTAATTATCCTCGAGATGAACTGGATCTGTATTATATGTGCTTTTCCATTTCTTGTACAAAGGAAAAACGATTAAGAGACAGGAAAACAGAATCTGAAGAGAGTTTACAAAAGAGATTAAAGGCCGCATTCAGTGACATGGAAACCAGTAAGTATTCCCTTCTTCTCTAAAGTAAGCCTTTACAGGCCCTTCCTCACGCATGCTGAAAATATGACACTAGATTTACAAAGAGCAGCTGCTGCTGAACTAGTTGCATGCTACAATGATTTTTTTGATGATTAAAGTCCATTCCATTTTAAAGTCTGAAATGCTTTTAGCAGGTTGACATGTGTCCTTTATTACACATGTCTCTTCTGCTCAGTACCATCTGTCATGGTCTCGGGAAGGTTCAACTACACTGTTTCTACTGGCATACTCTTCTTTTTCGTGTATAGTAACATATGCTGCTATTCAGGAAGGCCTTAAAGACCTGCTCTTTCAGTGTTCATCCTCTCATTTCTTTGCTTCTTCCCTCTCTTCTCTCTTCGGAGCTAAGCGCCTAGATACCTCAGGGTTTTAGAGTGCTTTACAAATGTCACTTGATTCATTAATACTACTGCCACCACTACATCATCCAGCGGGTGAACCAATTGATCTTCACAAAATTTTGGGGAAAGATTTTAATAGCGTAGTTTGTTTCTCTTGGATGTAGCACTAAATGTATTACACTTGGGTGTAGTGTTGAGGCCGCTTGGCAATAAAAGTATTAAAAGTCCAGTTTTTTAATATCTTTTGATGGCAGATTCATAAAATAAACGTGCAGATGATTGGAATACATTTGAACCCAAATGACCATTTGTCTTTTTCACCTATACTAACTAGTGCCATTAAAAGATAACTGTAATTCCTTCTAGTAAGGTTGTCTCTTTTACAGGCCAAAGCCGGGCTCCCTAAACTTCCCTCAAGTTGCCCGGATTCACTGCAGGCCTGCCGTCTAAATATGCTTTCGACATCACTGTTGACATCGGCTGCTTATCTGAAGAGGACAGAGGGCATTTACTATCCCTAGGGTGGTCATCCCTTTAGAGTGGATGGGAGAAACTATAGTTGTTCCCATTTTCACAGCTCCCCTCTTACCACTCTCACCCGCCCCCTGCCAATCCTTTGATTTGATGCAGAGTAGATTAGGCAGCGGATCAACAATGTGGGATTGGCTGCTCGTCTACATTTGGTTACAGTTTTCTGGTGTTTTATTCAAAATTGAAATAAGCTGCAAACATATATAGGGCCAAGGTTTGTGTAGGTTTGATAAACGTGCTCGTCTGCATGTCTGGTGACCTTCTGATCTTTTGTGAAATGTATAAAACAGGTTAATTTCTCTTCTGCCTTCGTGGCACTTGACGATGTCAATGGTGAAGGTGGACCCACATATATATTCGAATCGGTCTTCTGAGTACAGGAACACCAGACATGCCAATGTGCACATAAGGGAATTTTGACTTAATAGTCAGATTAAATAGGGTTCCTTATATTCTGCTTTTGGGTATATTCTAACTAGACCATATCTTTCTATTTTTCCAATAAACCTTGCCAGATCAGTCGTAAAACATGGCAAAAAGCCATGTATTTTCTCATACCCTAAAGAATCTTTTTAGTGGTAGTGGTGGACCCTAATTGCTAGTGCTCCTCTATCATTGGATCTTTCATAGATTAACATGCTTGAATCGTTCCTAGTCATCAAACTGGGAGTACCCTGAGACTCCCAGCTAGATGACTGGGAATGAATCAAGTATGTGAATCTGTGAAAGATGCTAACTCTAGAGAACTGTTGGACATAAGAAACGTATTTCTTATCTGTATTGGCGAAAAGCCAGATTGTGATCCTTTTTATTTTTGCACAGAACTAAAATACAACAAGGTATCCTACAACCTCTTAGCAACAAAAGTATTTCTTGAATTTAGGAATGGGAGAATACAATGCACCCTGAGGGAAACTGATTTAGGCTTTCAAAGTCCTGAGAAGTATGAGGAAGAAGTGCAAGGAGACTGTGTTATGACCTTAGAGAAGGCATTTGTAGCAATGGTCTTTCAAGGGGCCATTCAGTGTGGAGAAGAACACAGATATCTATGCCCAGTTTTGCATAACAGTTCTCAACAGGCATTTTGGAAATGTGTTTGGTGATGGTAGGTGGGTTTTGAGATCTATGTGATGTCAGCAACCAGATGGCCCCTTTTAATAGTCTGTTCGTTCCAGAGGAAAAGCTAAGCATTGATTATGAATGGGAAGATATGTGTTAATATCATAGCCCACCATGCAATGCTTGCATTGGGGACCCCAACTAGGCATGCATACTGCATGTGAGCCAGGTTCAGCTGTATTTCTTAGACTGCTGAGGAGTATGATTCTGAGCTTTTGCTCCAAGTTTGCACCAATCCAACCACAAGCTTCACAACTCTTCTAGCTTGCAATGTTACACAGGCCCTCACAAAGTTTGTGGTGTCTTGAGTTTTGGCACAATTCTAGGTTGTGTGATCTATGCCACAGTATGGACCCAAGGTCATTAAAGGGAGGTCATGCCGATGACATCTTTTGGGCACAAAGCTGGTCCTGGCCTAGATCCAAGTCTCCTTCTTCTCCTTCTTCCACATTTTTAAAGGAGTAGCATTACAAGCAGAAAAGGGAAGCTTTCACTAAATAGCTGTCTCATGCCATCTACATTTGCTTTATTTTCTTAATATTTATTACAAATATTGTTCTTCCAATGAAGTAATATACTACTAGCTGTAATGTTGTGTCTCTATCGTAAACTTTTTGTTGTTAAACCAGTTTAGCAAATTTCTGTGGTGAACGAGCAGTTAAATTCTTTCTGTTCTTTTAATAGGTTTTGAGTTGTTAGCTTATTGTTTTGGAGGATTAGCTTTTATTATTTCTTTTGGAATGTTTTTGATGACTAGCAAGTGGATTGCAGCACCACCAGTTATCCCAATTATGCTTTTTATTGAATTCTTTAAGTTCATCCAGGGTTTGTGTAATTTAGGAAGTGAGTTAGCATGTGGGTTAGGTGATCTTGCTGAAAGCCCAATGTTGTGATAGAACACTTTCAACAGACGGAGACTTATTTGGCACATGTATTCTATTTACTATGAGAAAAGAGGCCCTAAGCATACTCTGAATCGTGCAGACAAATGTGATACCATGATGTGTGTCTGATTTGTGGATCTTAAGTCACTTAAGATGTAACTGAATTGTAAATTGCATGGTGCCTATAAGGTCATGTGACCAAAACAAATGGCACAATTTCAGACTCTTAACTAAGAAAGCACTTTGTTTCACATGTGAAGCAGCTCTGTCCAAATGACAACGCATTAATGCTCTGTTTTATGTCAGCTATGTGGTCTCTGAGTAGAAATATTTGCTGCATAATGTTCAGTAATACCACTAGGAGTAGACTGAGTATGCAATATCAGAAATTTCCTGGCGACTCATGGATGTTTGAGTACTGAAGTATTTTGTTGACTTTAGTTTTCCCGGATCCTTAATTGGTGTCTCTAGCTCAACAGAAGATACTAATGCTGTTTTCTACCTTTTTATTAACATGTGTAGCCAAGTTGTTTCTATCCTTTGTATGTCATTAGGTGAAAGCCCTGCTTGATTCCGTTAGACTTCTCTCAAGCAGCCAAACTCTGTCACATTTGCATTTGATTGTAACTTTTCTTCTTATATTTTGTAGGTAAAGAACCTGGCCTGTTTGACCAAATTATCATCAACGATAACTTGGAAGAAGCTTATTCCAGTCTCAAGGGTGCTCTTATTGAGGTAGGCCTTTCCAAATGAATATACAATTTGTCAATTTTAACTGTAGGGTACCCCTGAAGGCTTTTTTCTCGTCTATCTTAAATTACTAATTCTATTTCCCATTTAGAAATTATTGCACAAACTCCTGTTTGGTACAATAAGCACATCAAACTAAAAAATAGAGTTCGCTCATGAAAAGAATGGATACATAAAGGAATTACAACCATTGGTCGTATACTCTCTAATGCAGCCTTTCTAGATTTTCATGAAATTCAACAAAAATATGTAATTTCTTCTTATTATGCCACTCAATATCAGTACCTTAAGACTCCTCTTCAGTTTCTCTCTCAATCTTCTACTCCTTTATGCCATACTCACCTTTCCTCTTTCACTTCAGATTTGTTCACAAATGAAAGCATTGTGCATATATAAGTTTTTGAATTGTTCCTTTATAGAGAGAGCAAAATCTACTATAGAACTACAGTGGGAAGCGGACTTTCACCAAGAATTTTCTTTTCACACCTGGAAATCTGTGTGGGCTAAGATACACACTACTTTTCGCTCAGCAAGCACAACTCAAACATTATAATATTTTTATAATAGATTGTACTTCACTCCTAAGTGTCACCATAAATTCAAGCTTTCCAACGATACCAAGTGTTGGTCATGTCCTTACAATAAGAGACCTGCAAAAGTTTTTTTTAATGTCCCTTGGTTAAAAAAGTTTGGTTACCCATACGGTATAAAGTGAACAAAATTTAGTTCAAGGATATACCTTTCAATATTTTGCATCTTTTTTTTAGGAAGCTCCTGTCCATTATGGCAATCCCAAGGTATGGTTGGGAAGTTTATTGATTTGATAATTGCTTTACAAATAATCACATCAAATTGGAAAGATACCAATAAAAATACTTTTATTGTTGGTGGTATTTACTCTGTCATTATCACAGACTGGATCGAGCTAATACTACTTCTACCTTTAATGATTGAGAAAGATTTGTTATGGTTGCTTCTCGCATCCTATTTATCCAGATAGTTACTCATTCCACATCTAATATTACTAATTTTGATCCCCCATAAAGATTATATTGATCATCAGGTTGCTATAGTTATTATTACAATGCTGTCAATTTAAGTTCTACTGCCACATTTTGTACTTTCTCTTTTTTCCATTCTCCCCAGTTTCTTCTTCTTTTTCTGCTGTTTCTTTATATTCTTAATAATTGTTAAAATGCTTTTGGCTTCTTAATAGTGTTTATTTTTCTATTCAAGCATTGGGGTTCAAGGTTCATATAGTTCAGTTTCTTAATTTTTTTTAGTTTTTTTCTTCCCCTTTTTGATAAATTGTCAAGTTTGATGTCCTATTTTATTACATACTTGTAATGCTTGGATTACTTATATATTTTTTTTATCTTATGTAATGTCTTTTCAGTTCTCTATAATAAAGCATTATTAAACTTAACTGTAAGGTAGCGTTGTTCTTTACTGTATGTTGTTAATTGATCCATCATCACTTTATGTTAAGTCATCCGATAAAGAAATCCAGAGGCCATGGTAATAAATGTGCCTCACAATTAATACAGTAAAAAAATCATTAAAATTCAACCATGACTACAAACTGGATTATCATTGAAACTCCAGCATCACATTACGCTATTTGTCCTTTTGTCTGCAAATCAGTACAGTACTTTCTGGAAGGATGATAGATTACAGACTATTTTAACAAACTGTAATATTTGGATAATTAATATTTGGCGTCAACCTGTTTTACACCTTTCCACGTTACAGTGAGTGCTACACCGCATGCCGTACTTGCTAAAAGTAGGGCACATTCCTGAGCCAGAATATGGTAGAATTGCTTAAAGTTTATTATTGTTCAGTTGCTAAAGCCGTTGAGGATCACGCACTCTAGTTTGTGAATACATTGAGAAAACATGGAATGTTTTGATTGATTGCCCCCATAATCACTGATCCTCATTGCATGAACAATCACTATCAGTCAGTTCTCTCAGAAATAGACATGATTGTTTGAGTCAATTAACTGGAAGACATAAACCGCTTTATTCGGTCAGTCTTTTATTTTGGCTTCCATCAGTCATTGCAATCCAAAAAATCAGTGATTTAGTCACCACTCTCCACTTCGAAAGAGACAGAACATTTGTTCTTAACTGATGTTAAGTCAAACATGACAGATAATAAGTCTGAATATTCTCACCTTTCAATTTGTCATGAACTGAGCTGTGCTAGCAGTTGATGCAAGGCATGAAGCACAACTGAAACTAATAACCGTATAAATGATGTACAAATGGCCCATGAAAGGAGAGCGATATAAAAGTTTTCAATACAAAAATAACCAGGGGACTGAATTTAAAAAGAGACTCGTAGTGAGGGGATTAATTTGAGGAGGAAATAGAGAAAATGAATTGTCTCAACTTGATAGCACACATCATACTTATAACAAGATTAGATATAGGGATCCCGGTTTTCTGGTATTTATTTTTTTAATATTTCTGTATTGATCCAGATTTATGTTTTGGCCATCTCATTGGTATTTATCCTTATGTACTTTGTGTTTTGAGAATAAATGGAGCCGTAAAATTGTATATTTCCACGTTTAACTCTTGAATGTGCACTCCTAGATGGAAGCCTGTCACAATAAGCGAATTAAGCAGCCACGTGTAACAAACCACTACACTCACGAGTACATATTAGAGTTATTCTACAATTATTTGTTAACAATTACCTATTTAAGGGAATCTCATACTGTTTTTAAAGTCTCAATGCGGTCTATCTGTTCAGCTGTTGTCTAGAATTCATGAAAGACAGCATGGAGAACCTCTCACAACAAGCACTATTCAGTATTTTTCCACTTTTAAAAATAAATACAGACAGGAAACACATTGTTTTCTGTCTGTATTTATCTGTAAAAACGGAAAACCGCAAGTCAAAATTATATAGCATGAATGATTAATGATTTTAACGATTGCTGGAACAATATGTATATTTAGTTGAAGACCAGAACTTGTTAGCCAAAACTTGATCAAAGTCAATAATGGAACTGAAACTTATGAAGTTGTGTTGCTTCTCTCCTACCAGGACTTTCTAGCGAGTTAGTGAGTGGGTGAAACAGGAGGTCTGATATCCTTTCGGTCTTCTTGATGTTTTTATAGGCAGATGTCTTTTATGTAACCTGTAAAGGAGATTCAATAAAATGTCATTTATAACTGTATTGTATGAAAAATGAATTCATGAGAAAATATCTCTGTTGCTTTAAATACAACATTGAATATCAAAGTTATTATCCTGCTTTTGAGCTGTGTGATTTCTTAATATTAAATTGAAACCAATTAATCTCTAAATAGGAAGAAAAAAAAGGAGAGGTATGAGTATTGGACAATCCTAACAAATCCATCCTTATTAAACCAAGCCTAATTCCATTTGTGATCAGCCAGGAATAATATGTCAATGTGAAAATAAGGTAGTTTCCTCCACTTTTATTTTTGCAGATTGGACTGGTCTGTTGTGCCTACCGTCCGACTAGGGAAACTTTATCTGAAATCTGAATTGCATTCATTTCCTGCTCTATCTGTTGCTTTTATCTTCTGACAAGATTCTTCATACTGCCTAAGTAATGAGACTGAATTGGCTACTAGGCATTTGTCAGCTGGAAAGACAGAAATGAGGTTTGATTGTGTCCAATTAACTAAAGATCTTCTAGAGCTTTTGATTTGAAACAACAATTCTCACAAATCAAGAACGCTTTTATTCCCTTATTTGGCATTTTAAAAATGTGTACTAAAAACTGTTCACGCTTCCTGTCACGAGAGATGCAATTGCAGGTTTTGCTGTGGATATTAGTACATCTGTGTTAATTCAATATTTGATTTTTCAGGAAATTCAGCGGGCCCAGGGATCCGAAAAATCGTGACCATTTCTATCTACTCTTCTCCTTCACTCATCCTTCCATTCCGCACCATTTTTAATTCAAAGAGTGACATTCCTGGCGATCTCTGCCACTCCTTCCAAGACTGTGCTTTGAACAAAGAGCACATGTAGACTAATATGCTATTTTCGAATGTATAGGACCCTAACTTTGCATGGCTACACAGGTAGCTCTATTTTAAATCAGCTGAACTGACAGGTTGGCACCTTCCTCCACACGAATGTGCTTATATATACATATATAATATATTTTTTTAAAAGAAACATTTATAAAAGAGCAATGTAAATGGACCATATGTTGTGGATTTTTTGTTTGCTTTAAGAGATTGAGTCTAAAACCATACTAAGCAAGGTTGAACTTCCTATGGTCTTGTCCCATCTCTCCTGTTGACCTCAGTTGAACAGTACAGCAACTTGCAAGTTGGTATCATTCATGGCAGATAAAGTAATCCACACTCCCGTTCCTGTAATTGTGTGGTATCATTTGCTGTTTTTACAAATTTGCTTTTGATTCTCGATTTGTGTGCACATTATAATCTGCAAATTATATAGAATTGGTGTTCTATTAAAGCATGTATGAAGAGTGTCAGCAGCATAGATATGTGCTGCTTCTGCACTTGTTATGATCTAGCAACACATCAAGTATCTTGCAAGGGAGCACTACATCTCTTTCCACCCCACCCAACTCAAGGCCATCTTGAATTGATTTTGAAGCTTCTAGAAACATGTCACAAGTGAAACATGAATAGTTTGACATTGAACCATTTGCAGTATAAATTCCTCAGTTCTCACCCAGTGTGGGTACCATGATAACATGTCTAAATTCAACTATGTATGCAGGTCCCCTGGCTTTCAGTCCTGAATCTGATTTCAAGGTGCAGTTTAAGTTAGAGACTAGGTTAGTAAAAATCTTTGTAGATATCCTGTTTTTTTCCTGCGACACATCACTCCATCAGATTATCGTGAAATGTTTAATGTTGCTCTTTTTATTTTACGTCATTCAGGTGTTATCTTTTGATTAAAACTGAGTGATATGATTTTAACCCTACATTTTAATTATTTATCTGTGAGAGGAAGTAGACCATGCCGTAGGGTTTATTTTCCCAAATACGCTGAACTGCAGTGCTTTGTTACATGGCTTAGCACAGGTCTTAAAAATCTTTTTCATTGCGTACTAATTAAGTCTAAAATGTTTATTATATTTAGACATGTGAGCACAAATATTCTTTAGGCATATCCTCAAGCTTCCTTCTTGATTTCTTTACCCATAGAAGAAAGTCTTTATCAATGTTTTTAAAAACAATATGCATAATGCAGAAGGGCCTACCAAGGACTTGGAAAATGTGCTACACAAACTCCTCAGTTACTGCTTGATTTTATTAATGGGTATATGGAAAGTGTACTTTTTGTGTGACTCTGAAGATGTATGATTCTCTTGCACTGTAATACTAGGCCACTTGCAGAAAAGTGCTTCAGATTTTCCCTGTTTTCGGCCAAAGCAGGGGCAGTAAAATGCCACTAATTCTGGGGTGAAAAAAATTATTCTCTTGGTCTACCTCAGAATTCTGCATTGCAGGACCTTCATAGATGGTCAAACACATATACACATTGCCTGCGGGAGGTGCGGGTTTCCATAGCACATTTTATTGTGTGGCTATCGATAAAGATAAAGTCAACTGAATTATCGTTCTGGCTCAACACGTAAAATAACTGAAATTAGCTATTTATGGTATGCAGTGCATACATTGCACACCATAACTCCCATAGTCCACCATGTTTAACTCTTAGTTGATGTATTTTTTCCGGTGCCATTTGTCATTTTGTAAGGAAGTGTTTTCTGTATAGCAAACATGTGTCATGGGCTGTGTTGCATACCATACCTAGCCAATGGCAATGGTTTTGCACATTTGAGCCTAAACAGTAATTCAAGCTTTAACTGTTTTTTTTTTCAGTGAATTTCTTTTGTCTTTTTTTATAATTCTCTTTTTTTCAAACCACAAAGCGAAGAAGCTTTGACTGTGTAGCTAGCTCAAGTTGTTTGCAAGGCCTGGTGCTGATAGTAAAATGGGAAAACGCATCTTTTTTCACCTTTCTTTACTTTTTTTTTACCTGCACAGAAGTTTATGAAATTGTGAATGAGGGACTTTAACAGACTACACTTTTTTGCCGAATTTTGTGCAGTCTCATTCACAGGAGGCCAAGTTGTAGGCAAATCAATGTAAAGCATGTTTGAGCCATACCTACGCAGTGGCAACTGCTACTGTGTAATTTACGTTTAAGACACAGCCCATTAAACCTCAAAGGTACACGACAATAAAAAGTACAGTAGAAAAATTAACTTAATTCCGGCTCATGGGTAGTATTTCACTTCCCTAGATAATCTTATCATGGAGAACTAGGATTGCAAGTGAAATTTTCTTTCCCATGTCCCAAAGATCTGCTTACCGTTCGACAGGCAGACATTTCCATGCTGTACATGTGATGTTGCCTCAGCCGTCCCCTGATGGTTTTTCCCTTGGTTTGAATGACAAAGAATAGAAAAAAATTAATTGTATTTTGATGGCTGCAGTAACTTGCGTGCATAAACGTCACAATCTGTTGAGAGCAGTGGGGTCCTAAGTCAGAGGCTACAATTTTAATAAATTTGCTGTAGTAGAAGGTGGTGCATTTTGTCGCCTAATAGTAGGGGTGGGCGGAATTCGCGTAATCGCGTTACGCAAATCTCCGCGAAACGGTAAAAAATCTCCGCGAACACGCAGAAATTCCGCGAACACGCGGAATTGCTTGTTCGCGATACTTTTTTCCTGTTCGCGATCGCTGTTTGCGTGCTCGGGGTGAAATATCTCGCGAACACGCATATTGAGAACGCGAACAAGCAAAAAATTTCGCGAAGTCGCGGAACGCAGATTTTTGGGCAATTTCGCGTTCTCCGCGAAACGCGAAATTACCCAAATTTCGCAAATTCCGCAAACGGAACGGAATTTACCGCCCAGGCCTACCTAATAGTCTTTCTTGCAGGAGAAGCCTTGCAAAAACCAAGACTTGTAAGCTCACCTATTTGTTGAATCAACAAAGCTTAGCATGGTTTGCTCCAAGTCTGTCCATATGGATATAATTAATGAAAAACGCCAGTGTAACTGCTATTGACAGCTTATGCTACGCTCTGTCTTAGTTTCTCACTGGAGTAAGACTTCTCATGAGTGCCCCTCCGATCAGCTGAGCACATTTTTTCAACACATTATAATGAAGGAAAATGCACAGATTTGTTTTTAACTCCACTTTCAATAATACGTTTTTCAAAACAGAAGTTAGTCCTTTCAAACCAACTTCCAGGCCTAATAATATAATAATGACCGTATTTGTCACTACGCTTTAACAGAAAGCTAAGATTCAAAGTCTTGAAAGGCAGTAAAGGTTTGCCATTTAAAAATAAAATGGTTTGGAGATTGGACAAGCCATGCACCCTCCTTCCTTGAAGTTTGGTGGAGCTAGAGATGCCCTCTGCATGTAAACATTCTACTGATTAGAGTATGGATTTGTCTGTTTAGCAGATGTTCAATTGCTCATCTCCAAGCTTTATATTCAGGTAGACTGTCTGTGCAGTGACTTGAAATTCAAACAGCAGTTGAGTGAATTTGGTGGTTATTTAAATAAAACACATTAAACACTAGTTTTATGAAGACATAACAACATAGAATTTTCACAGGTCTGTAGCACCTTGCCAAAACTCATTTGACCTTTGGGAATCGGATATTATGTGCCCATGCATTGTAGAAGCCCATCATGAAACGTGAAATTTGGGCCTTTCCTTCCACATATGCTCAAGCTTGACTTTTCTTTGCATTTCACTGCTTTGTTTCTTTGATTTTTGCTAAAACAAGTTTTGTTTGCCATGAAGGGAAGTGGATCTTAAATGAAATAGTAAATAACCGTATAGAAAGATTGTTAATGATTTTCAAATATAATTTCCTCTCTGTACCTTTATGACCCTGAATGGGAGAAAATAAATAGTGTCAAAGCTACAAGAAGGGAAAGGAAGGTCATCTGTTAGACAATGTTTTTGGGAACTACTCTAAGCCATTGTGCTGAAAAAGTTGCATTGGATTCCAATGTAATACATTCATATTTTGGCATAGCAGATACTTAGAGTTTTGGCTGCAACATTAATTGGCAGCAAGAGCAACTATATGCAAGCAAAACAAATACCTGCATTTCAAGTCTGGAATAGGAACTATGAGCCCCCCACCTGCCCACCCCACCATTCTGCGCACACACACTCAATTCTGTTTAGATAAATTACTGGCGTGTTATGGCATGAAACATAGGTGAACTATACCTATCTTTCAGAGTTGGTTGATGGATCTATTGTACTGTCTACTTGAATAAGGTTGTACCTCAGACGGGAATGATTTTTGGTCCTGACAAGACTTCAAATAAAGTTGTATTTAAAATACTTGCCTATTGCTTTTAGGCTTTAGCTATTGAAACCCATTCAACATAGATATTGCACTCCCATAACCTCTCTGCCTGGTCAAGCTAAATCGAAGAAGACTCCATTTACCATATCATTCTGCAAATATGCTACACTGCCCAGTAGACCGCAGGACACTAGGACACTAGTCCATACCTTTGTTTGGTTGGACCGAAGTGACATTGCTGTGGTGGTTACAGCCAGCTCATGACATTAAACCTTTTCTTAGCATCACTTTATCCTCCTAGCTCAAATAAAGAATGTGAACATTTGCCTGACAAAATATTTCACAAATTTGGCAAAGAGTAGATTTTAATACGATGATTAATGTAACTGGGCTCTCATCAATCATGTTTGTTATCAAATGGGGTGTTAATTGATGATGTCTCAAATGTATTGTATTTTGGAGAATTAAAAGATTTCATAAACTGTATGTAAAGAGCAAACACAGCGTATTTAAGGAAAGCCATTCCTGTTTGCTAAGAGCGCATTATTTGTTATTGTGTATTGTATCTTTCCATCGTTTCTTTGGGACAATGTATTTTTTAAATAGAAAATGTTTCATCGATTTGTTTCTCCTGTAAATATGAGTAATGACAAATTCTAGAACCAAACCTCTTTGAAACGCTGTATAATTGATGCTCACAGTCATTCTCTATGAAGAGCAGTAGTACCATACATTTTCTGTTTTTTTGCCACAACTGATCCAAGCCAGAGTATTCATGCCACTGTGTTCCAGTCGCAGGTATCATCCCAGAAGTTACAAGAAATACCTCTTCTGCATAGTCAGATCTGCCCCTTCCCAGCCTGATATATTTACAAAACGAAAACATTTGTAATTGTATTTATATAGCGCTTACTACCCCTCACAAGGCGTGGACATCTGATTCCGTTAGTTTGATTTAATAGGATAGAGGAGGGAAGAGTCTAGATAGTATTATTTCGGAGATCGTATTAGTTATATGAGATTTGGGATGAGTCCAAGGAGGGAAAAGACTTGGGGCCAGATGTAGGTGGCTAAATACCGGTGAGTAACGCCGAAATTCGATAAATTTCAGCATCACCGACCGGTATTTAGCCATTCCTAATGTAGGTAAGGAACCGGTAAATAAGGAATCGGTAAATACAGATTCCTTATTGCTCTTGCATTTAAGGAATCGGTAATACCGATTCTTTGAATGCAATGTAGCAAGCACATTAAAGAGTGCTTTTGAGCCTTAAGAAATCGGTAATTACCACCAACTTTAAGTTGGTGGTAATTACCGATTTCCTTTAAAAAAATCACTTTTTGGTTTCCATATGGCACACATTCATGCCCTTAGGGCATGTATGTGCGCCACATGTGCACACATTTCAGGGGTGCAACAGGGTGTCCTTTTGACACCCTGGCACCCTTGAAAGTGCTCCCGCTATTAGCAATTGGTAATACCGAATTGCTAATAGTGAATGTCTTCACATTCATTCCTATGGGCCTCCAAGCCCATAGAAATGAATGGGTAGGTATTCCTTATTACCGAATCTCAATTACCGATTCGGTAATGAGGTATATTAAGGATTCGGTATTTTTTTACCGAATCTTTACCTACATAGGAAATACCGATTTCTTAATAGCGAATCGGTAAAATTCGCTATTAAGAAATCGGTATTTCAGATTTACCTACATCTGGCCCTAAGAAGTGTAATTTTAGAGATCATATTAGTAGAATGAGGTGTGGTGTGCGTCAAGGAGGGATAGATGAGGGGCGAGTCAAGAAAGGATCATAGGGAGATCATCGTAGTAGAATGAGGTTTGAAATGAGGCAGAGAGTGAAGTTAGAGGATATATTGAGAGAGGTATAAGATGAGGCATAGAGTAGTGCGGTGGAGGGAGTTGAAGGTTTTATTTTTCGTTTTTTTTTCTACTGTAGGAGTAAAGTAATAACTATATAGATACATAACTACATAGAAAGGGTATACATATGTAGGAAAATAATAAAGAGATCTAACCGAAGGCACACATGTTTAATGTTTACATTGGAGAAATGAAATGGAACACTATATTAGTCAAATGACACTCCGCTGATTCATTTCAAATATGAATACACAAGACTATCATATTTTTGCTCCTAGCGTTCAGATCTGTAAGGTCTGCTTCCGTAGTGATCATGTGATACTAAAACAAGCACCCAACGTTTGTTAGCCTAATTAAAATGTCTTGATTTTGCTTTGTTCTTTTAATTCCACTTACCAGATTGAGTCACATTATCAATTCAGTAAATGGAGGGAGATACAATTCAAGTGGCTTTTCATGACTTTTCGTAGGAATATCAACTTGAAGCCAACACAGATTACATAGAAAGAAACTTAACTGATCCCTGGGCTCTGCATACATTGTTTCTGAGTACCCATGTGCGAGCAGTAAGCTGCTGTGTGATCACCTCAAGAATGTATTACACTTCTGAAGCATGTGACTGTAGTATGATTTTTTGAAATCATGTCTTCTCCCGTCGTTTGTTCTCTAAAAAAAAAATGGGGAACGTCAGAAAAACCTTGTTTCATACTATATAAAAATGTTTAGTTACCTTTGTATCTTTGTTCTAAAATCATGCATTCATTTGTTAAGCTATCTAGCCTGTAACATGAGAAATAAAAATAACTAATTTGCATAGAAGTGACAATATGCCCGTAATATGCTGTGCACATTCTATTTTACTGTTTTATGTCCGTTTCCATAATTTTAGGAAAATGTATAGGTTTGTCTGTTTGTCTGTTTTCTTTTTCTGGATGGAGGCCAACTGATGATTGAAGGAAAATGACTTTGAATTACCGAAACAAGATTATAAAGCTAAAGCAAGTAATGTTTCTTTGTGGGTCTTGTCTGTGTTTTGTGAGACACTAAATAAAGGTATACAATCCATAGCTATTCTCTGTTTTTTCACTGTGGTGGTATGGCGTACCATCATTGCATATGTTGGCTCTTTGCCATGGTATTCCTTTCAAACACTTTTGCTGTTGTGTATCAAGGTGTCTTCGATCATGGAAGGGAGAAACCAACCTGTCTGCCTCCATTGATGGGTTGATGAGTAGGCGTTCATGTTTGTCACTTGTAAAATGTATATCAATATGAACCATTATTAAAAAAATTTTTTAACAAATGCTGCAATTCAAAATGTTTGAATTGGAGTTCATTAGACAATACCCAGAGTCCTCCCACGTCCCCTCGACATATACCTTCCCTCCTTAATTATCAAACCACTGTTCCATGGCTGTTCTCCTTACTTTCCTAGACCTGACCAAATGTTTCACCTTGAGTGTCTCCCTGCTTTGTTCAAAGTTCTATAGATTTTTGCTCCTTCGGGATCCTTACAGACTGATTACAATTTCTCCCCTTGCGTACCAGCAAATCTTCCCCTCATTATGATACATTTTTGTGAAACATCATTGTAATTTTTTCAGTGTTTTCATATGTAGGCCAAGAATATTCAAATTCTTTGTTCTCTTTTTGTAACTTTTTTTTATCATCACTTGATTTTTATTGTGTCAGCCAAAGAGCCAAGAGAATAAAAGTGGTGAAAGCAATGCAAAAGGAAACCCTGTTCACACAACAATTTGCTACAGTGACAAAAATCACAGACCTGGTTAGAATGCAGAGCTATGCAAACTGCGAGTTAGAGGTTACTTCACACCAGACAATAAAATCAAACTCATAAACATCTTAAAATTGAAAGTGGTGTTTTTAATATTGACATCTCTTCCAATTAAACTACAAGCGAAAGTGGGAGAAATGCAGACAGTACCACAGCTTTGTTTTACATAAGCAAGGATAAAGAAGTACTAGCACCTCTCAAGTTTGGTTCAAGACATTTGTCACTTCGTAATTCTACTTCACATTTCACTCTGAGCACATCATTTTCCGTGAGAACAAAATGTTGGGAATCTCCCATTAATGGAGTGAGATTGAAAATTGTCAAAGGCAATCAGAAAACCGGAAACCCTGAACAAAGTTCTGTTTACTTCAATAGGAAACACACAAATAACAAATGTTGCATTAAAGTACCTACACCTGTGCTGGGATAACTCAGTCGCTAAACTGTTACAGGTCATTTGTGTATATTTCCCCCCCATTCTAAATATTCTTATGATGATCAACAAATGCATCTCCCATTTAAAAAAAAAAAAAATATATGCTGGTGCTTCAACAGACTATGCAGTGCCTGCTAATTTTTCTACACTTACCTGACAATAGGAAATGAAGATGTTCTCACCTAGAGCCCAAGTTGTTGGATTTAACACTGTAGGTCTTGCATCTTAGAATATCAACTTTAAAAAAAGATATTAATTGTTAGTTTTTAATAAACATTGGGCTATACACACTCAGTAAGTATTCAATTCAAAACAAGCTTTATTCGATTTAAAAATGTAAATCATTAAAGCACATATCACATATTATTAAAAGGAACAGATCAGCATAATATAAAATTATTTACAAATATTATGAATACCGTACATTAAAAGCCAGGTTCATATTCCACATTGTTTTCTTGTATCTAATCACACATTTCAAGTACATAGCTGAAGGGCTAGTCAACAATTCATTCTGTAAAAGTTTTAACATTGAAAATGCCTTTAGAATGGGTACAATACATCTTTTTCTTGGGACAGTCTAGAATTTATAAAATAAATTAATGTGCAATGTAGAGTGTAAGAACATATTATCACATGGGCATAGGCCCAACATTCTAGACCAGTCATTCATGACTGGACAGCTTGTTAGTCTGTGAAAGTTCCCCAGACGAAAATGGGTCAACATCATCCTCTCATAACACCCAGTTACATTTTCAAGATATGGCTGGATACAGTGACATATTAATATCTGGTTTTCCTTGACCATGGGCTTTACAATTTCGTTTGAGAATCTGATTGTCTCCAAGTGCATTAGACAGTCAATTTTCAAGTTTTTTCTAGGAATTGTAATAATGCTACCCAGATTGTCAAAATATTCGGGATGTCCAATGTCTAACATAAAGTTTTTGACATTGTTAGACCTGCCAGCCCTTGGCTGTCCCCTCCTCATTTTATTCTTTTTTTTCCTCACCCCTTTGGCCCTCTAATTTTTCTGTCCATTAGTTTTTGGGTGTTGACGTAAAGGCTCTGGGCGCCCCATTTTCACTACCTGATGGTGAGGCGCAAGGCGCTTCACTAAAATGGAGGGAGGGAGAGAGTCTCTTCACAAAATGGTGGACTAAACTGTCACCTCAGAACCTGGGCCATAGACTGTCATGAGGGGTTCCAGAACCTTCTGGACCCCTCTGGCCAGTCAGGGCCCAGGTTATAAATAGAGGGGAGGTGCTTCGGCCATTTTAGAGAAGAAGGTGTGCTGTGAGGAAGTCAGGAGTAAGGCATCTGAGTGGGGAGGTGGATGCACTAGAGAGGGAATTTGATAGTTCTTAGGGTCTGCTTTACTTCCCTCCCCAGCTGATACCACCCTCGACCTCTTGACCTGACCCTGTTACCAGCCACTGACTCCAGGTCACAACTACCCTAGGCGCTCCTGTTCAGTCAGGTCCCTTGAAGGAAGTTAGGGTAGAGAGATACCGACTTTGGCTACACCTTCCACACCCCTGCTGTTGTCTGGAACCCTGGATTAATCCAGGGATATCGACTGACCACTACTTTCGACTGAAGGGAAGGTGATCTGCGACATAGTCCCAGGGATTTGGCTAAAAGCTTCGATTGCCCCAGAGATCGGATCGCCTCCTTAATTTTAGCCACCCCTGACTTGAGACCCTATCTGAAACACTCACCGCCGCAGCCCAGGGGTTGGAAAATCGTCCTACCATCACCTGGGGGGCCCATGAGGAGGCCCGGGGTCCCATTGTGCCGGATATGATAGCGCGACCTAGCCCGGAGTGAAAGGGAAGCCTGCCTTACTCGGATCGCACGCAAAGGGGCGGACTAAGAAGCGCCACCCCACCGAGGTCCGACTGTGTGAGGAGGCCGCGCCCCTGAGTAGAAGTCTGTGACGGGCCTTGAAGCTGCGATCCTCTGATCACATGCAGGGGGCGGTCTGAGGAGTGCCGCCCCCGCTGGTGCCGGCTGTGTGAGGAGGCTGCGCCCCCGCAGGCCGCGCTGCGTCTGGCGGCTGTGGGCGTGCCTCCCGGCAGTCACTGGGTGGTTGAGCGCCTGGTTTCAAGGGTCCTCGTGGGGCCCAGGAACGACCCCACGTCAGCGTTGCCATGCCCTCAAGGTCTATCAGGAAGTGGGCTTGCCGGTGAGTGGGGCTCAGAGGAGCGAGTCCTCAATCCGACTCGAGTGACCCACAAGAGGCCCGAATTAGAGAAACCCTCGGGGAAGGCGGGCGGAAGGCCAGTGTGGCCCCGGATTCGCCCCTTCCCCCGGGGAGATTCCTCCCGGAGTATGTTGAGCCCCCTCTGCCCCCAGCAGAAGAACTCGGTTCCTGGGCTTTCCAAGCCTCTCCTGAGGAAGACGTGGTTCTTTACTAGTAAGCCGGGCATTTTGGGGGAGTGTTCCGGATTGTGGTAACTGAGGCCAGTGTGACATCCTGATAGCCCCGATCTCCGACTACATAGGAGACCCCTAATATATATCTTGATCTTCAAAGGAATGTAATGTGCACCGCTTAGAATAATCACTTGATCTTCAAAGAAATGAGAATGTAATGCGCAGCGCTTAGAATAATCACTTGATATTCAAAGAAATGTGAATGTAATGTGCAGCGCTTAGAATAAACACCTGATCTTCAAAGAAATGAGAATGTAATGTGCAGCGCTTTGAATAATCACTTGATCCCCAAAGAAATGTAAATGGTATGTGTAACGCTTATAGTAAACACCTGATTTCCGTTGTATAGTGATTGCCCTGGGGAGCGCTTCGTTTGGTGTTTTGGTTCAACGCGCTATTGAGTATGGTGTTGATTCGAAACATTAAAAGGGGCGCGTTTGAGATCTTGCTACATTTGAAGTAGAAGAGTATTGCTAAATCGGACGAGATGAAATGTTCTGACTTTGTAAGGAATTGGATAAAAATTGATTAACTTCACCTGATAAGGAAAGATAAAGCTTACCTACCTTCTCTAAATAATTGGTGTAGCGTCATTTTTTTAAATGGTAAAGCGTTGAAGTGTGAAGTGAGTGTGACGCAAGCACAACATGCAATTCTGGAGTAAGCCTTTCTACTTGAGCCAAGCTACCCTAGGACTCTAGGTCCAACAGACATAGTTTAACCAAGGAACACAAAGCACACTTTAAAGCTTTAGGCGATCATTTAAAATGTCCCGGTTAAAACTAGTATATGTTGTTGACCATATCTTGTGCCGTTATAAAATCGGTTGTATCTTAATTAGATCAGATATGTATGGCATCCCTAGCTCTGCATGGCAAATATAGGTGGAAGTACTATTCAGAACTGCTAGTAGGTACCGAAAAACGGCATTCTCAATTAATTGCAGGGGCTGAGAATCCGCATAGCCCCAAATGCCGGCACCATACATAGCAGTTGTTACACACTTAGCTTTATATTCAATTCAATAGAAACTTTATTCGGCCACATTCTTGCCATAAAAGTACATTTCACATAAAAGAGCACATACATTTTGGGTTTAAAACTACACCACGGATTTAATTAAAAGCACAGATAAAATTCATTCATATTATTAAATATATTTCCAAATAGGCCCAAGCCATTGCTGGTATTCACCCATATTTCGTCTTTTACGTATTGCCCTTGATAAGAAGCTTGCAACCCCATAACAAATGAGTGGGGAGGAAAGCATTTGTAAGTAAATCAGTGCTGGTCTTACTTGTGCAAAATGGCAAGTGCTAAAAAGTGGTAAGATATGTTTAGCTCGCAGCTCAGTAAAAAACCAAAGAAAAACAAAGTGCAACAGATCTTGGTCCGAGAAATTATCGCATGCACATGGTTGTAGAGTTCCTAACTTTGCGAAACATTTAGTTACAGTAAGGGACCAGTGAATACAATTAAATCTAAACCTGGATAAAAGAAAACGATGATGCAAATTAATTACCAAAAAGGTTGATTTAAAATTCCAGGACTTATAATCATAAAATGTCTGCATGTAGGTTTCTCAAGTTCATTTAATTCCCTATCCAGATTTCTGCTTAAGAATTGAGTTTTTATAGCTTTCACATCCTCTGGGTGCAGCTTTCTTGGTTGATAGACTATCTCTGGTTGCCCGAGAGCTAAAAGTTGCAGAGAGACATATTTTAACCAGGGAATATCTGCAACTCTAACATCATGCAGTCCTCTAAAATAATTTGGTTTAGGTTTGGCTTATCAGTAGACCAAATTTTTAGCCACCATATCAAGGGTGCTGCAGCAATATTGTCTGTAATGTAGCCCTGCCATAGTTCCTCATGTACCAAAAAAGCTGGAATGCTGGAAGGAGCAGCTAGGAGTTTACGTGTTTGTTATTAACTCCTTGAAGTTCATTGCATTCCTTGTAGCCCCAAACCACACTACCATACACTGTCATAGCGACACATTTCTCATTATAAATCTGCAGCAGTGGTGGTATGGGTTTACTCCCTAATCTTCTAGCGAAATCCAGTGAGGCTCCAGCTGCTCTTGCCAATGTGTTTTTCTTTAAGGCACGCTGTGCCATACAGGTGCCATTTTCATCGCATAACACACCCAAATATGGGTATGTTGGTACATTGGTTAGCACTCCAGCATTACATGTAAGGGATTTTTTCTCTCGCTGTAGATTACTAATTGACATTATATGAGATTTAATAAAATTGACCGCAAGGTCAAAAGCTACCATACAATCAATAAAAGTATTATCTAAACATTTCAAAGCAATCGTAGTCCTGGCAAGTAAAACTGCATCATCTGCATCTAAAAGAGCTGGAATTAATTTAGTGCCTACTCTTGAGATGTCTTTTTTCAGTTTAAAGAGGATTTTATTGAGGAATGAAAAAAGTTGCAATACAATAATAATATACATTTATGATAAAAAATACGTTATAAATCAGTTCAGAGCAATGGAAGAAGTAGAGAGAGAAAGAGAAAGAAGAGAAGAGGGAAAGAAAAAGGGATATCATCAAAAACATATTACAACAATATATTAAATAAGTGGCAGTATAAGGAACAAATATGATTTCATAATACAGGAATTAGTATGTAACAAGAGATAGAGCAAATTGGCAAAATTACCTATATTAATACTATCAGAATTATTAATAAGAACAAAAACATCAAGGAGGTTTAGATACTTCCTCCCTGCAGGGGTTGTGTAAGGGGATGGATTGGGCAGACAAATTTAGAAAAGAGGTAATGGGTAGCCATAATAAGTCTCTTTTAATCGCAAGGGAGATAGGGTGGACATATGCTCTATCTAGCCTATGGTTATAACAAACCCCATACCACCATGCTTGATAGGAAATAAGGGAAGTATCTTTCCAAGCTTTCGTGATTTGTTGAAATGCCACAGCAAGAAGGAGGTCAACAATGGAAGCATCAGTGTTGGAGGAGGACCACATTTGTGAGAGACTCCCAAGAAAAATATGAGAAAAGGAAAAGGGGAAATTGGTAGAAAAAATGGAATTAATTTGTTGCCAAACTTTGTCCCAAAAAAGATGAACAGCAGGGCAAATAAACAACATGTGATTAAGATCAGCCACTAAAGCCGAACAGGACCAACAGCTGGACGGGATAGAGGGGTCAATGTGGTGTAGTTTGGATGGGGTAATTAAAAGTCGATTGTATATAAAAAATAGCGTTTGGGTTGTGTTCGCCGCTCTAGATGATTTCCTTATTTTGTTCCAAATGTTATCCCAAGTAGTAAGAGGAAAACAATCCTCTAGATCTGATTCCCAGGCACACTCCACAGGAGATTTCATTCGATTAGCAGACGTATCACGCAATTTTTTATAAATTTGAGAAGCAGATGGAGAGGAATGCAAAGATGGTAAGGAAATGAGAGAGGAATTGTGTTGAATGGAAGTATCCGTAAGGGCATCAAAAGTAGCTTGAGCCGCCGATTTTAATAGAATATATTTAGGATGAGAAGAAAGAGGGAGAGAGAAACGATCCTGAAGAACAGAAAAGGGGATAAAAGAACCATCATGAAAGAGTTGATGAGTCCATTTAAGACCTAGAGATAGCCAATCATTCCAAAAGATAGATCTATTTTTAATCTTGATAAGAGAGTTATACCAAATAGGGGATTGTAGAAAACGAGCACGGTCATCCAGGTTATGCAAAATAATAGGTTGAAAGGTCTTGCAAACATGTTGGAGAATAGGAAGAGAAAATTTCTTTGGAGCTTGTGTTAGTGAAACAAATTCTTCAAACGTAAAAGGCTGAAAAAAGGAAGTCTCAACCTCTACCCATAGAGGACAAGAAGAGGGGTCAGGAGTATGATCAGAAATGAAAAAAGCAGAATGAGCAAGAAAAAAGGAAGTATGATACGACGAAAAATCAGGAAAATTAACACCACCTAAGTGTTTAGGAGATTTAAGTCTAGAGAAAGACATTCTGGCCGTTTTGTTTTGCCATAAAAATTTAGATAAAATGGAATAGATATTCTTGTAATAGAACTTAGGAATGCGAGCCGGAAGATTCGACAAAAGAAATAAGACTAAAGGAACCAACATCATCTTGATAGAGTCTAGTCTACCCCACCAAGATAAGAACAAAGGATGCCATTGATTCGTAGAGGTAGTGAGAGCAGTAAGTAAATTTTTAAAGTTCAAAGCCACTGTGTCCTTAATAGAAGGTGTAAACCAAAGACCAAGATATTTGATTTTGTTCGGGCTCCAATTAAAGGAAGAAGTTAAGAAATCGGCATGAAAACAAAATTTATTAAGAGGAAGAATTTCGCACTTGTCTACATTAAGCTTATAGCCAGACACTGACGCATAGTTCGAGACTTCTGATAAAAATGCCGGAAGAGATGTATGGGGATTCGAGAGAAATAATAAAATATCATCTGCGTATGCAGAAATCTTTAACTGTGTAGAACCGTAAGGGAAACCAGAAATATCAGCGTTCATACGAATTTTAGTTAAAAAGGGTTCTAATGCTAATATAAATAGGAGTGGGGACAGCGGACAACCCTGTCGAACCCCACGGAGAAGCGGAAAGGAAGAGGAAACAAGGCCATTAGCTAGAATAAAGGATCTAGGAGAAGAATAAAGCATTGAGACATAAGAAAGAAATTTAGGGCCGAAACCAAACCAAGAAAGGGAAGAAAAAATAAATTGCCAGTTGACTCTATCAAAAGCTTTCTCAGCATCCAATGCAATAGCTGCCAATGACAACTTATGAGAGTGCGATTTACTTAAAACATTAAAAAAGAGACGGGTATTGTCAGATAAGTGACGTCCTTTGATAAACCCACATTGTTCTTTGGCAATTAATTTTGGGAGAATTTTTTCTAAACGAAGTGCAAGGATCTTGGCAAAAATTTTGTAGTCTAAATTAATTAAGGAAATGGGCCTGTAATTCTTACAAAAGGTGTGATCTTTACCATCCTTGGGGAGAAGACAAATAAGGGCCTCCTGAAAGGTACCTTCTGATCTTTGGGATGTTATAAAGGATGAGAATAGTTGGTGAATCCTAGGAAGAAGTAAGGAGGAGAAATGGGAATAAAATTCGATAGTAAACCCATCAGGGCCAGGGGCTTTACCCCTCTTCAGAGTTTGAATAGCCTCCAGAATGTCATTGCGAGTAATGTCAGCCTCTAAAGGGGAAAAATCAACTTCTGAGGAGGGCGGTGGGGCAATGGATGATAAATAACGAGTAATTTCGGATACGGCTGGGGAGGATTCCGGAGTATATAAACGCTGATAAAAATCCGTAAATTCGGCCAAAATATCTTCATCTTTATGGACCATAACATTAGAGGAGGTAACAATGGACTCAATTTTAGTACGTTCCTTCCGGACTTTGAGGTATCTAGCTAAAAGATTACCAGCTTTATTTTGGGCAGTATAATACTTAGCACTAGACTTAAGTAAAAAGAGATTGGCAGAATCAGTGGAAATTTTATTAAAGGAGAGCTTAGCCTTAATAAGATTATCTAAGTCGGATTGCTTCTTAGAAAGGTAAAAGGAGTGTTCTAATTGTTTAATTTGTGTATTAAGTAACTGGGCCGATTGAGAGGCTTTACGACGTTTACGGGCAACAAATGTAATAATGAAATCTCTAGAGGCGGCTTTAAATGTGTCCCAAATAAGGGAAGGAGTTAATTGAGGTGAGTCATTTTCTACAAAAAATGAAGAGGCAAAATCTATAAAAGCTGGTGTAAATTGTGGGTCCAGTAAAAGAGAGTTATTAAACCTCCATCTCCTAGTACCTTTCACGGGGGGGAGAAATTCCAGGCTTAAGGAGACTGGAGCATGATCAGAAATTAGGATAGAACCTATGTCTGAGTGAGTAATAAACTGAGTGAGGGCTTTGGAAATGAAAATATAATCTAACCGGGACTGGGAAGAGTGAGGAGGTGAGTAAAAGGTATACTCTCTAAGAGTAGGATGGCAGAGCCTCCACGAATCAACAAGAGCTCTTTGGGAAATAGTGGAGGTAAACAAAGAATGCATGTGGGAAGGGGAGAATCTAGAATCAGATCTTCTATCCAAAAAGGGGTCTACAACCATATTACAGTCTCCACCCAAAATTAGATAATCATCGGTGACTTGCATAAGTAAGGAGAGAATATGGGGCCAAAAGACTTTATCTGGAACATTGGGAGCATAAATATTAATAATAGTCAAAGGAACTTTATTAATCAACAAAGAAACTGCTACCCACCTACCATCTGTATCATTATCTTGATTGACAAGCTGAACATCTAACTTCTTATGGCATAGAATGGCAACACCATTGCGCTTCCCAGAACCAGGAGAGGCAAACACATGACCAACCCAATTGCGACGCAATTTAGGAATTTCAGTATCTTTAACATGAATTTCTTGTAGTAAAACAATATCCCCTTTTAAACTTGCTACATGAGATAAAACTCTTTGGCGTTTGATAGGTGACCCAAGACCTTTAACATTCCAGGATAAAATATTCAAAATCATTCACATAGAAGGAGAAAAATGTAAATAAAAGGAAAACAGAAAAGCATAAATAGGGAAAAATTGGATAGTAATCCTTACATTAGTAAAGGAAGGAAAGAGAAAGCATTGCAGGGAGAAGAGATAGTATCAAATACAAGAAAGAAAAGCAGATACATAATTTAATAAATACGACCAAGGAACCACCATAAAACACATTATATTGAAAAGGGAAGAAAATCAAAGAATACAGAGATAAAATGAGAATGAAATAGGCATAAACAAATAAGGAAAAAAGATAAAAGATAGATTGAAGGAACTGAATCCCGAGAAAGAGAGAAAAAGAAAGAGAAGAGCAATAGGTAAGAGCAAAAGGAGAAAGAATGAAACAATGATACTGAGAAAAGAAAGAAGGAGTAAGAGAAGAGAATAGAATAAGGAGAAGAAAGCGAGAAAGCAAAAACAACCAATTCCATAAACATAAGAACACAATGGCAAAAGACATACCACAGGAGAACAAGAAAGGATGAGGGTGTTGGAACCACATCAGGGAAATGAAACGCCGAACGGGAAACCACAGGGCAACGACGGCAGGGAGGGCGGCATCCAGGAAAAGTGAAGAGGATAACAAACAGGGGCCCAAGTATCCAAAACTAAGGGGGAAAAAGACCAAATACAAATGTTAACGATGTGGAACAATAAAACCATATACAGTAAAACAGCCAACATTCTACATGAAGGAGAGAAAATAATTATAATCTGGAGACATCCATAGACTCATGACGACAGTTATTCAAAAATTGTTGGAGAATAGCCGGATCTTCATAAGAAACAGTCTTGTTATTATATGTCACTTTAAAAAGGCATGGGTGAAAAAGGCCATATCTCGCATTAAGACTCCGAAGAGCAGGTCTCATTTCCAGGAACTTTTTCCGACGATCTGCAGTCACTTTGGCATAGTCTTGAGTAAAAAATAGATTGGAGCCATGCCAAGAGATCTTTCCTTTTTGTTTGGCAGCTTGGAGTACTTTGAGGAGGTCCGTGTATTCCAAAAAATATAAAATAGTACCTCGAGGTCTCGCTGAGGAAGAGGAAGAAGCAGACAACCGGCCCAAACTATGAGCGCGTTGAATGTTCAAAGGAGGAGATTCAGGAAGACCAAGAAGAGACGGTAAGAATGACTGAAAAAATGAAATTGGATTGGAACCTTCAAGGCCTTCAGCTAGACCATAAATGCGCAGGTTGTTGCGCCTGTTGCGGTTTTCCAATTGTTCGACTTGCTGTTTGAGCCGATCAACTTCTGTATGTAAGAGGGGTACTTGTTGTAAGGTATCTTCGGACGCGTCAACTCTTTGTTCAAGGACCACAACTCTCTGGACGGTGTGAGACCAGTTGTCTTCAAGGCTTTGTAGGCGCGAATTTGTTTCTTCCATATACGGCTTCAGAGCACGAATTTCCTCAAGGAGAAGCTCCATAGAGACTGAAGAGGATGGATTAGTAGGGGAAGGGGGGTTAATTTTTGCCCGTTTGCCAGAGGGCGAAGCTGCAGGTAATTTGGAGAGTTGTTTGGGGCGAGTATCCGCCGAAGTGGAGGTTTTATGATCAGAGGACTCCGGAGAAGCTTCATCCATAGCGTCTCGTAGGACATTAAAAGGGTTGTTGTCAGCCAGTGGCGAGGAAATAACTTGGTGAGCCCCAGCGCGAGCGCCACTGCGAGCACCGCGCGGCATTGCCATGAAGAAACGGAAGACAAAGTCTCTTTTGGTGACGGAAGAGACGGTCACAAGTAGAGAAGATTCAGGCAACAATATCTGTCAAAGTTAGAAGAAGTCCGCCACCGAATGTTGATGAAAGGAGAACGAAAAACTGAAGAAAAAAGATTCTGCAGGAGGTACTCACAGAGAAAACCCGGAAATTACACCATACATAAAGAAAAAACCTTTGTGCATATGATATAATATCAGTCTCGTATTGAAAGATGCTGATAAAAAGGGTGACGAACGCATCAGTAAACTATCGTCACAAAAAACAAAATGGCGGCCGTTATTCTGACTGACTGCATTTCCCGAAATAAAATCACCTTAACGGCATGGAAACTCTCCGCTATTCCTCACACCGGTAGCTGAGGTATTCCGACGAAGGACATGTCGATTTCTGCGACCCAGAACAGAAGAAAAGAAGCCTGGAAGCTCTCCACGGTCTACGTCGCCGCGGAGCTCCCGAAATCAGCGGCCATCACCAACGGCTCCAAAGCCACGCCCCTACTCTTGAGATGTCTAAACATGAGTCTGATGGCACTGCCCCAAACTTATTTATGTAAAGTGTAAATAAAACCGGTGCAAGAATGCACCACTGCCTCACTCTTTTTACCTTCCAGGCTTTAGTTAGGGAGCTATTCTCATTATACCTTACCGAGGCAGTCAAATTAAGATGGGACCAATGCAAGAAACGTACAAAATTCCTGTCTATCCCTATTTCGAGCAGCAATTGCTATAGCTTAGACCTATTTACCCTATCAAAAGCAGATGTTAAATCCATAAAAGCCAAAAACGTACGCCCTTTTTTGGCTTGGGTATATTTGTTGGTGATTATGAGTAGGTATATACATTGCTCCACTGTACCCCTGCCCTTGCGAAAACCAAATTGCAGCTCGGACAACACATCTTTTTTTTTTTTTCCCAACCAAATGCTTAGACGATCTAAAATCACTTTGCCCATTATTTTTGCTGCGAAATCCAGCAAGGAGATCGGGCGATGACAGCCAGGATCGTCCCTGGCACCTTTTTTATAAATTGACAAAATTACCGCCGATGACCATGAGTGGGGTAGACCTACCCTTGTAACCGACTTGAACACTTCTGTTAAAAGTTTTGCCCATGTACCAGAATCTGATTTATAGAGGTCCAGAGGTATCTCATCTGGACCAGGGGCTTTCCGTGCAGACATACTCTCAATCGCTTTCTGTACCTCTTTTACCTCAAACCCTAAAGCGAGTGCTGCAGCACTCGGTACCCAGGAGGAGCCTGTTTGTTTTATAGCATCCTCTTCATATATCTGCTCAAAGTGACTAACCCACCGATCTGCAGGAATAACGCACTCAGTTCTTGTCGTATTATTATCTTTAAAAAAGGGGCTATTTACTACCTTCCAGAATTTGGCACTATCGGCTTGTGCACTCGTCTGTGTTAGTTCCTCCCATGCCTGTTCCCTTAAAGCAGCCTTCCTTAGTTTTAGAGCCAAATCATATGCTTTCCTTCGACTTTTAATCAGCTCAGGATCTCTAGGAAAACTTTTTACTGCGACCATAAGGGCTTAGTGAGCTTTAGAGCAATCGGTATTAAACCACTTAGCCTCCTTAGTACCCGCCGAGCTCTTTTTACCTGTTACCCTTTTACCAATTCGCTTTGTCAGTTTGTCAAAAGCCTCTAGTACTTCTGTGGGCTCGCTATGTACATTAAGGCACTGCTCAATATCCTCTTTGCCCTCCGTGTATAACTCTGCTAAAAAGAGCATGGAGACAATTTTCTCCCATTTTATTTTCTGATCCTGATCCATGGGCTGTAAATCCCCATTTGCAAAGGTTTTTTAACTCCGCACCCCGGTAGACCATTAAACCTTTAGTTTCAGCAATGATGGGATTATGATCACTAAAACCGGTTCAGGCCGCCCTGACTTCCCGCATATGTTGGTATAGAGGGGCTGATATTACAACATAATCTATAGTGGAACGGCTCGCTCTCCCGAAGAACGATAGTATTACCTCTGCTTCATCCCCAGACTCTAGACAATATAAATTATTACTAGCTAATAAGCTTTCTAGCCAGGCCCCTTGAATGGAATGTTCGAAATAGGCCACAGGTGGTAAGTCTTCAAAAATCTCCCTTTCTAATAAACATTTTAGTTGGCAAGGATGTTGATTAAAGTCCCCTATTATGATTGTTTCGTAGGGAGTGTGTCTCTCCTTTGCAAGGTCCGCTATAAAACTTTCGAGATCACTTAAATGTTCACTATCATGATCCCTACAAAATGAGTTATAAGAATTTACAATCGCCAAAGTTACACTGCTTGGAAAGGTTAGTTCTACTGCTAGCAGATGTGGAGAGGAGCTAAGCAGACTCTTTACTGTGCATGACAAATTAAGCGAGATTAGGGTAAGCACGCTGCCATTTGCTCTTCCTACAGCTGATGGGGATGCAGATTTAAAATATGGGGCAAAACCATCCATTACAAAGGAGTCACATATTCCATGTTTCTTGGAGTGCAATAATGTGACCCGCCTTTATAATCACTAACCACTGCTCATCATCTTTTTTCGCCTTCATCCCTGCAATGTTCCATGTCATAAAGGTGCACCCCAAATGATCTATCACTTTGTGATAACAGGGTAGTGGAAGCAAACTAATCGGTTGCGCTATTAAAGGAGGGTTTGTACTAACCGTAATATCAAAAGGGGTTGCCTGTCAATCAACACTATCCAGATCCCTTAATGGTGCAAATCTATTTGTGAGGGGAATTATTGTATTCCTAGTAATGCCCACTTGTGTTTGCAACAACCTCCCTTGGGGCCGAGTATCTGTTTCCACACTGCTAGGGTGTAGTGGCCCTTCTGGGTAGAAAAAAGAAAGTGGAAGAGCCTGTATTCCCGTGTACGAGTCTGCTCTCATCTGGCCTTGTATCATGGCTCTTACGTGTGAAGGATGGGTTACATTAACCACAATACAATCCCCGCTCCTGTCTTTCCCTGTGGCTTTCCCCACCCAACCAACTCTTCTGGCCATGATAATATGGGGGGCAACAGATCGACCATGTCTTTGTGATTTGTCCAGCCAGTGTATTACCTTGTGTATTAAAGCCATTGTTGTCCCGTAAGGGAGGAACTCCTACTAGGATAGTCACAAGTGAGGCTGATTCAGGGGGCAGGTGTAAAACGTCAGTTCTCTGTCTCAGCAGACTATTTGAATTAAGGGGTTTCGGGCCGGTGGGCTCATTCCCGTGAATTAATCTGGTTTCCTTAGGCACAGCCCCTGGTGATTTGCGCAGGGCTGTGTCTGGAGCAGTTCCTTGGTCTCTACCATTTTCGGGATGGCCAGTCATTCCTTGTGGGCCTCTCCTATCTAAGATCTGTATACTATCTCTAGGTGACAGCTGAGATGCCCTGTCTGTCCTTGGTGTACTTTTACTAGTTAACGACCCACTATTGTTTGAATGACTTTTAATATCATTCCCCTCTGCCGCTGAGGGACGCTTCTGCCCCATTGGTTCTGCCCCCGTGCTATCCGAGGTGCTGACTATGAGACGTTAGTTTGCCTGATGTAGTAGTAATTCTAGTTTATCCAGCCTAGCAATAATAGGGTTTACGTGTGATTTTTAAGATTTCTTCTACTTTTGAAGAGAGGCTGCTTACAATTTGTCCCAAGCCCAGATTAGTTTGACCGACAGTGGGTGGGGCTGCTTGTTTTTTTGGCTGCTGAGCCTTTTTCCTGCCTCCACCTCTTCTTTTTGACTGGTGGCTCAAATAAGGAGGGGCCCTCGTCTTGGTTGCCATCTACCTCATCCATTACGTGGGTGACAACCAGTTGGGAAGCCACAGGCTCGCTTTGCACTGTTTGGGGTGGGGTATTCAATAGTACCGGACTGTGGGGCAAACTATCCAGTTCCATCGGGGGTCTCTGCTCGGGTAAGGCAATTTCGTTGGACAAAACATTAGCAGCCCTGGTCAGAAATAAATCCAGGGTTGTCACCGCAGCCCCCGCCCCCCCCCCCCTTCCACTGGACTCTTGCGTGGGCTTCTTCCTCTAGACCATGTCTTCCCAAAAAGTCGACAAGATAATTTTCCAAGCTGTTCAGGATAAATACAACCAAATACAAGCGAATAATACCAAAATGCTGGACACTGTGTTTGGAGCAAGGTTCCACGTTATCATTTAAAGCCCTCTACAATTTTTCTAAGGCCCCCAATTCTATGGGTTAAAAACAGTCTACTGTAACAACTAGTTGTTTGGGGGCCCTCTACTCCTAATCCTAATTGACCACTGAAGGTAGACAACCGGGTAGAGATCATGCACAGGCTGTGGTTTTACCCTACATACCAAATCTATCCGTTAAAGAGTATTCAGTACCCACGGAATTACACTCCATTGCGGGCTCTATGTGTAGTGCAATGGAACAGTAAACCAGGGTTCGCTAAGTGAGGGCTACCAATAGAGGGAAATACATGACTAGTAATCACCCAACCACAGAGGGTTCAAAAAGCACGGTATTGTGCAGTTGGTTCTCTGGACACTCCGTGTCATACCCAGCACCCATCAGGTTTGTTTGTCCTCACAATAAGACTCACTTATTTAAGGCTCTGACAGGTTTCCACGGAAGGTGTTCAACAATGCAAACTCGAGGACCAAAAGAAAGAGAAGTTTCCCAGCCCTGCCTTTTCCTGGCAATGACTGGTAAGGACGGGCCTGCCCTTGGACCAGGCTTTGCCCGGGCGCAGTGGGTTCTCTCCTTTGTATTTAAGCACCACAGGCACGTCTGGCAGCGTCAACGGTGCAGGGGAGCCTGGGATTTGGAGTCCTTAGGTGTACTCGCCCTCTTTTGTGCCTCTGATCCGACCCACACAGCGTCCCGCGCAGGGGGTGCTCTCCCTTGTATTTAAGCGCCACTGGGCGCGTCTGGCAGTGTTAACGGTGCAGGGGAGCCTGGGATTTGGAGTCCTTAGTCATGCGCACCCCCTGTTGTGCCTCTGATCCGACCCGCACAGCTTTATAGATTTGCATTAATTCCACAACCGGCCTTCTACACAGTTTTCTAGCAAAGTTAGCTAGTGCTGCCGTGGCTTTAGAAAATACCAGTTTTCTTGCTAAACCAGCATGTGACCAAGTCCCTCTTTGATCAAAAAGGATGCCCAAATAAGATCTGTTAATAAACTCAACCTTGCTATTATTTATAAAAACGTCCCAGCATTTTGCGCTATTTGTTCCGCATTTCATAATGAACATTTTTAAAGTGTTTACTTGCAGGCCCAGATTGTGCATAAAAGTTGTAAAACTGGACATTACTCTTTGTAGCCCAAGTTGCGTACGTGACATTAAAACCGCATAATCTTCATACAGTAAGGCTGGGCTTGGACGCTTATCAATGTATAGCAGATCCGGACACTGGCTAACTGAACCGTTAATATACAAAGTAAAAAGGAATGGGCCAGACACAGCCTTATCTTACCCCTTTCCTTATAGGAAACTAACCATATTTCCATACCGGACTTTGGCATGAGCATCTCGATATAGCTGCCTCATGTAGTTAATTAGTGTAATTTCCACCCCCATTTCCTCTAGGATACTCCAGAGATCTACGAAGGCCAGATATAGCTTCCCGTGCTTGGCCCACGTGTATTTGCCCTGGATGATGTTTAAATTTAGTCCCTGTTTGATCGTACCTAGGCCTTGTTGGAAGACCTATTGTAATTCAGTGATCACGCCAGCATCTTCGTCCCATATCTGCAATCTATTCAATAAAATACGAACAGCCACTTTAACAAAAGAGTCTAATAGAGAACTTGGTCGGTAACATATAGGATTGTTGCGGTCTCCCTTCTTAAAAATTGGGACCAGGATTGATTCTGACCAAGAAGGAATGAAACCATGAGAACAACATGCTGTCAATACTAAACTTGGTAAAGGGCCCGTTGGGGGTAAATTTGACTTGTATAGGTCCACGGACAGTGTCGGGACCTGGAGCTTTACCACCCACATTTGCATTTATAGCACAGATAACTTCGTCCAATAGACATCTATTGGCCAGAGATTGGATAATTCTTACACCTGGGGTGTCTGGACTTGGCTGGTGATACCACCTGGTCTTTATCATTGTACATAGATAAAAAATGGTCCATTCATTGGTGCTCGCCAATAGTTTGCTCTATTGATGCGAAATCTCTAGGGGCTGAAAAAGGTGCATTAACTGCCTTACAGAAGCGTGTATTGTCTCTAGGTATAGAGGCTTCATGCAATGCCTGCCAAGATTCAGCTCTCAGGGCGTCCTTACGTTATTTAAGGGCCCATCTATATGCCCATTTGGCCATCTTAATTTCCGTCTGGTTTCTGACGGGTTTATGTAAAACATTTTTCAGATGTGAATGGGCTTTAGTACATTTAGAATCAATCCATCCCTGCTTATGTTTTTTTATTTTCCACAAATAGGTTCCTCTTGACCGCTAAAGTAAATAACCTGAAGGAATTCAGGACTTCCACATAAGAAGCCGTCTCATCGAGACCGACTGAAAAAGTGATTTACATTTGGTTAAAAGTGTCAGTGAATTCAGTTGGTTCCACTTTAGGCCCGCACAATGAGTATCCATTATTTTTATTCAGGGCGATATTCTGTACAATGTGCTCTGATGTACCCTTTTTATTTAACACATTGCATGGAAATTCAAAAGTAATACTTGTAGGGAAATGATCACTCATTACGTTGGTATGAGTCACAAAGTAATTCAGCCTACTTGCATCTCTGTTTGAGATCAAGATATAATCAATAATTGTACTCGAACACATACAATCAATCAATATTAATCTTCATTCGGTCAATAAAATCACCATAAAAGAATACAGATCAAAAGATAATATCAAATTCATAGTTGATCAAACAAACGTATAATTGCATATAAAACTGTAAACATTAATACATTTAACCAGGTCTGGTTCGCCTAGACACCCAAACAGCTCGTAAAGAGGATAAAACTATAAAAATCACATACTCAGTGGGTAGCATCTGAAGATACATCCGGGTAAGCCTCACTTGTTTCAAATTCAAAGATTTTAACAAGGGAATTAAAAAACGTTTTCTCGGCCAGCTAAAATAAGAGAATAACTTTAAAAAATCAGCGTATCCTGCTTGGACAAATTGTCGCAGCCGCAGGGTCCTCTTTCCTCAGGCCGTACCCACCCACATGGAGTTGCCAAGAAAGGATGCAGTTCATTGAACCTGAACCTAAACCTGGCCCAGAAGAACTTGTCTTGTTGTGAGGGAACCATGGCCAGATACGGCTCCATTCCATGCACAGTTTTTAAAAGCATGTGACCTCGAACTGATGGCTTCTGAAGTTCTAAGTCTTCTCTCGTCAAACGCGAGCATTCCAAACACAACCTTTTGACACTCCCCAGCTCGCAGACGGAGAGAGAGGTAGGATCCACATAAATATTCGACCTACCTATGGAAGGAAAGGCAGCCTTAACATAAGCTATCCACGGTATGCTATTTACCCGATCCATGACCAAACAGTCCTCAAGGATCAACCGGCTTAGCTTCAGTTCAGCCCTGTTCTAGATCTTAATCCTTGTTTTTTATACAACAAAACAGAGACCGGACAGGTAATTCCAAATTACTCTTATATGAGCTTAGACAGCAATTCGAAGTTCATGTGATTTATTGAACATCATTTGAAACTTATTTTTTCACATATGAATTAAAAACATTAATTGATTTCATGATATAGACACCACCTTATTCAGTATGCCATACTTATCAACACAACACATACAACATTACAACAAATGCACATAAATGTTACACATATGAAAAAATGTGAACGCGAATACATTTGTCAATGTCCTATACATGCCCTGCAAAGAACCAGTCCATATTTGATAAATAGATCACAGGCGGATCCTTAGCAATTCCAGCGATGGCTGTACAGTTTTTTAAGAGGGTTGTCTGTCTACTGGGAACGAAATTTCTTTAAACAGATTCCCATCCAGTACCCCCAAAGAAATTCATTTGCCTTTGCCCACATGTCAACGTGTTTCAAACCCAAGTAGTTCTAGGGTTTTCCTTAGGACTCGGACTGTGGGTCAATGACTAAAAAACAACAATGAAAAAAGTGTGGCGTCAGTGTAAATAAAGACCCCCTGTTGTCAGGTTTAAACAAGTGTGACCTATTCTAATTTGAGAAATACCTGTTAAGGATGCCCAGATGCTTGTGTGCTGGGACGTCAGTAGTGCATCTAATTGTTGTAGGGCAGAAGCTGTAGGGACATTATTAGATGTGGCTCAGTCCCGAAGAAGTGTGGTGCTCATGGGGTTCTTTAACTTTTTTTCAAAATATTGAAAGGAGTCATACCTTCTACATATTTCCAGGATGGTTTCCCATGTCCATGTCCTCGTGCCAATAGAAGACTGTGTTTGCGTGGTAATTTAGATGATCAGTAGTCAGGGTTTTGTTGAGTGCCAGCATCTTCTTTCCTCAGTTTGAGAGTCCTGTTAGGCATGCTGACATTTGAAATGGTCAGATATTGTTACAAGACAGTGTGCATACTTTTAAAAGATCTTAATCCAGCACAGGAGCGGACTTGAAGATATCAAGTCCAAGACTTGTTCAAGCCCAAGCTCCGCATGCATGGAAAAGGCTGGGGTAGGCTCCGGGACCTGGACCACCTTATGTAAAAATTATTTTCCAACATTTGGATCGGATCCAACTTGATATACCCCCAGACCTAACTGCCATAACTAAGCTGTGCAATGCACTTGGCCTGATGCATTTTTAGGAGAGAACTTGGAGCCGAGACTATGTGCAAAACTAAAACCCCCATTATTTTTACAGACTCTGATCTTTTTGCCTTGACCAAAGGTTTACAGCAATTATTAACATCAAATAAAACACCGAAATAAGGGAACGCCTTAACTTTGCTCAGGGTAAAATTGGATATCTTAAAAGTCTTTCTCCTTGTCGATTTGGGACCCACTACCATTACACGTGACTTCAAAAAGCTAACCGACATGTCAAGATGCCCCATAAAAGACACACCTAGCCAGCAGCAAATCCAATCCATGTGCGTCCTCTGCATTTAATGAAAACAGAGAAATCTGTCGCCAACCTTAGGGCAGTCGGCTGAAACTGCTTAGAGCAGACTCTAGCCCGTTCACATACAGGGTGGACAAAAAAGGGGCAAGTATGCACCCCTGATGGACCCCCACAGCTCATCAAGAATGAACGAGTACGCTCTGCACTCTGAGAAAAAACACACTGAGGCTGACCTCTTGGAATGGAGATCAGCTAAAAGGGCCACAATACTAGGATCAACCCCCATCTTACAGAGAAAAGCCCAGAGATTCACTTGGCTCATCCTATCAAATGCAGATGTCAAGTCCATAAAAGCTAGATGTAAAGTTTCAGAGCGGACCACCATATATTTATTAATAATTAGATGGAGATTCAAACACTGGTCTGAAGTTGATCTCCCCACCAGAAAGCCATATTGAATGTTGCGCAAAATATTATTTTCTTCTGCCCAGTCTCACAACCTATTTAAAATTACCCTTACCAAGACCTTAACCGTTGCTTCCAATAAGGATATTGGTCGAAAACATTGAGGGGTCTCTTTGTCCGCCTTCTTAAAAATGGCAACAATCACAGCTGTGTACCAAGCGAGTAACGACCCTTCCTGTGCAGCTGCATTCAAGACCTGCGTTAAAATTGGGGCCCAGTCGTCTGTATTTGCTTTAAACAGATCTGGCGGTATACAGTTATGGGCCAGGCCTTATTGCTAGACCAGGCAAAAATGCCTTGTGCGACTTCACCTAGGGTGAAGAACATTCAGCTACCAACTGTGACAGGTGCATCGGGGGTTTTAACACCCCCTCCCAACCCCCTGATTGTAAATATTCTCATAATGATACACCCACTGTAGTTCTGAGATGTGATGGCATAGGAGCGGGCCAGAGCCATCAGCAAAGCAAGGCCTGCTAACTACTTTCCAAATAAGAGTGCTGCCACGTCTCACAAGCTTGACCGAGCTCCTCCCAGGCTGATTCCTGTAGGCTATGTTTGCACGTCATTTTAGCCTGCTTGTAAGCCCCTCTACAATCTTTGATCAAGTGCCCGTCCTTCAAACACATACATGTTCCCATCTTGATTCATCCTTCCACCCCCACTCGCCTCAAATAGTACAAGTCACCAGTTTTTAACACACCTGGCACCTACCGGCGTGGTCTAACTTATTGCCCTATTCACAGGTGACGATACTGTGGTGGGTTCGCTCCTCCTGAAGGGTTGCCTGATTCATCCGTCTGTACGTGATAGACCCTCCATCTCCCCCAAACCTTTTCAAATTTGGGGCAGCCTCAACTTCCATAGACCACTCTCTCCACCTCCATACATATATTCCTTCCCTCTAGCCACATGTCTCTCATGGGAGTATGCTCCCCTCATCACAGCCTGGCCAGGTGTATTTTTTGCTACAACAAAGCCCAGCATGCAGAGCATTTGCTGCTTCCTTGGGATAACAACATCCTTGGGTATGCCTAGTATAATCAGTTGGGGTGTATTGGGAATGGCAGTCTCCACCTTGGCATCAAGTTCAGTGATAGTTGACGACCAGTACTTGCACACCTGGCAGCTCTAAATAGTGTGGAGGAAAGTGACCTAATCTGTGGCACACCAAAGGCACATCGGGGTCTCTACTCCCTTTTTTGTGTAGACGTGACATGTTATAGAAGGATCTATGATGGATGTTGAACTAGATCAGGAGTAGCCGAGCTTTAATGGTAGCTTTCCTATGGTGCATCTAGGCCGCCTTCTAGGTTCCCCAAAGTAGCCTCCCACTTTTCCCAGAATTTCAGTAGTTTGTTGGGTGTTTTATTTGCAATGGTATGGTATTGCTGGGAAAACCGCCTTGTGGGTAATCGCGCCTCCAAGGACCTAGCTTTCCAGTGTGGTATGTTCAGAAAAATCAATTACTAGGATCTGTTCTTTCCTCCGAGCGTGCATCAGTTGCAAATACCGAAACCAGCATTTGCATTGCAATCGGTCTCGCCTTTGGGACCTTATATGTATTTAGCTATGCAGCACATTAGCCTGGGTGCTGAAACATCTACTGTTCTTTAACATGGAGGGGAAAAAAGCACCAAACTGCCTGACACGCCAGGTATGGGAACACATGGCGAGAAATATTGTCTTTCATTGGGAAATTGTATAGTCCAAAGCTCTGTTTTTAATGGAAGACCATTTCTATGGACTGGAATCTAGAGAATGCTAAAGTGATTCTGGTATTTTACTGACCTCTGCTGGTCATTTTCTATCAAGACAGTTAAATAGAGGCACTTGAACAGAAAAAAAGTCCCTAAGCGGAAGCAGACCGGTGCCAAGGCTGATATCCAGAGCCCACAAAGTACATACACATATAAGTATATACTAAAGTATACAAGGCATCTTGAATGCTCGTCCTAAAATCTTTCAGTCTTGGTTGGTGTATTCTTGTTGTAATACCTCAAACGATCTAAAACTCCCCTCCTGCTAATACAACCTCCAATGTTGCTATCCCTGTCGGCTCCCATCTATGGAACCCTGTAAGTTTGTCCTCTTTGGTCAGCATGGTACCCTTCCAAAGGCGAGCTTACACTTGCAAACCATGGTACCTGTATCATCGTCCCAGGCCCTCAGGGGGTACGGGGTCGGCTCGGGCAGCTGTTTCCTGTCTTTTTTCCCATCAATGTAATGGACCTTGGTTACCTCTGACTTGGCCTCTCTCTTTCCTATATGCTGGTTTGTTATATGGGCTGTGTCCCCAGTTGATTATGTAGAGCATTGTAGCCCTGTGGTACACTCTGATTTTGGGGAGTTCAAGGCCTTTGTTGTAGACTGACCAATGTAAGGTTTATAGGACTATTCTTAGGGTGCCCCGTCCCAGAGCAGTGCATGGAGCATCTTATCCAGTTTGTCAAAGTATATACAAAGAATTTTATATGGGGTGTTTTGCTGTACGTAGAGCAGCTTGGTCAAGGTGATCATTTTATAAAGGGCAACCCTGCCCATGATTGTCAGGGGGAATTTATGCCATAATTCCACATCTTAATGGAAATCTTCCAGAACTCTGTCCAGGTTCAGTTCCAGAAACTGCTCAGGGCCTGTTGTCCTGTTGATACCTATATGTTTGAAACTGATCTTTGTCAGTCGGAAGTCCCCTGTCACACCCCCCAGGCCTCCCAGTTGGTAGATGATTGATTACGCTCTATTATTTTGATATCCGAAGTAGGTCTTGAAGGTACAGAAAACCATCAGAGTCTGTTAGGTATACAAAGGTGTCTGTGTATAGCAATAGTTTTTCCAGGCTTTCCGATATTTGGGGACATCCCCAAAATGTCTGCCCTGCAAAGAACCCAGCAGTCCAACCGCTCTAGGCACAGTGCAAATAGGAGGGGCAACAGTGTGCATCAATCTCGGTCCTCTTCCCAAGGCAAATGTTTCCGAGACCGCCCGTTCAACCTCATCGCCACGGTGTGTGCTTTGTTAAGAGGGCCACTTGCTTGCTTGTCCCTTTGTCAGACAATCTAACCCCCCCCCCACTCCCCCTTCATCCTTTCAGGTTTTTGGTAGTTGAATTTGTGTCACACTAAGAATAACAACCAAACTTATTAAACCAATCCGTGCATCTGCATATATTTATATATATTCAGGTTTATTCACAACTTAAGTAAAAGCGGTTATCTGATAAGATTCTTGCATTGAAATGCGCAAATTCATACGTCATAGAGAGCTCAACTTAGAAACCACCTTGTTGTTTTTTTCTCCAGGTTTAAACCACATTTAAATAACCAAAATTGGTCTCTCCTGCAGGAAACTCAAACATATTTTTGTATTGAAAGTGTGAAATGCAACAATATAGGAGAGAATGCCACATTGTTTAGTCCCTTTTCATTATTTAAGTTATTTGCAATGTGGAACCACTTCAAAGGCTTTACTACAGTTTGTAATTCATCTATATAGTTTTAAGCTCTGCAAGAGAGGGTATTATCAGCAATCACTAACATGCTTCTCTAAAATAAAACACCGTATGAATGCTCCCTTTTTCATATAACTTGTTAGAACAAAAAACAAATCTGCTTGTACCTGTTATCGGGATGAACTACTCTGGAACAGCTCTAAAAAAAAAAAAAAAACTTTAAAAAAATACACAATTTAAGACTTCTATTCCGTACTTGTGGGATACGTTCCCTCATGTAGATCTAATTAATGGGTGATTGCAAGAACAGAAGTGTGTAACAAAGGCCTCTAATATCTGGTAGTGTATTTGAGATGCTCTCTGAAAGCAAGCCCCCACCACCTAAAAAGAATGTAAGAAAATGTTTCTAAAATAGATAAATGAACATGACATTTTGTTTTCCTTAATTGCTGATTTGGTTATATTTAGATTTAGTGGTTTCTATTTCTCAGCCCCAACACCATCTGCCAGACTCTTGGAAGGAGGGATGGGGGGTTTCTGCTCAGCTTCTGGGTCTCCCTGGGTCAGCTGAACGAGGGAAAACAGTTTAGCCGAGCCCAGGGGAAATTACAGGCTGACTTCACCCTTCCTTCACAGCTATTGCAGTTTTAACTGTTGATGAGTCACAACAACAGTGAAACAAAGGCTTCAGAGCCGCGGCATTCAACTTAGCCTCCAGGAGGCCTTTTTGTTTTTTTTAATTGAGACATTCTATTGTCATGGAGCAGAATGCTCTGATAGCCTCATTGCCTGCCATAGCTGGCTATACCAGCTATTAAAAGCCAGTTCTATTATTAAAGGCCCTCACCTTGGGCTGGGGTTTGTAACGCTGGAGCAGGCATTAAATGGCCTGTATAGCCTGCCAAGACGGGCTAAAAAAAAAGAGGAAAGGTCTAAGAAGCTCAGCTAGAATGTAGCATGTGGAGAATTTTCAGAACATGCATAATATAGAGACTTGGCCAAGAAGCTTATCCCTAGTCTGGATCACTTTCACTAGAAAAATGTGTCATGGAAAATGCACTTGCATATGGGAATACATGTTATCTGACTGTTAGATTTATAATTTTCAAAATGAAGGTTTTTCTTAGCATTATAATGTGCAAAATTAAGGTTTTTCTCTGCAAGAATGCACACTACTTAGCAGTGCTAAAATTTGCATTTCTGCATGAGCAAATGCTACTAATCATTGCCTTAATGTTAATGCATGCTTTTATATCTAGGCTGGCAGTCATTAAGCCTATAAAGAAAATAATATATTTGTCACATGTTTTGGACCTTTGCTGTACTCCTGCTAAGGAATTCCTAAATTCCCATTATGGGCCCTAGTACTGTTGTTGTTTATAACTGACATTAGTTAGAATCTCCTAATGCTTAATGTCTCCCACTCCCACTTATGATCATTGTATCTAAAATGCTATATATTTGTATAAAAAATCTGTCTGTGCAACAGAGAGCACGTACTCCTGCAATGCGGGTGCATAAATGAAATTTATTGACAAAATAATAGTGGATTAAAAACTTCAGTGAACATTGTGAACCAAAGGTTTGATGATCAGGAAATTGAACCTGAAATCAACGCCCCTAGAGGCCATATAATTTTTTATAACAAACAATTTATTGGTTTTAAAAAGCAAACAAGTTGGAGCACACAGGACCATCGTTGTTATTTTTTTTTCATATACCTACGTGCATTTGACACATTGCAGTTATTATAACAAGCCATTGTACTCATACCACTTCCTCCAAACCTTACGATGTTCTTGGTGGACAGTCTCTCACGACATATATAAGTTCTTCTTGTTTTGCACTCAAATACATGCTGACAGCCATTCTGCTAGGATCAGAGGTGCTGTATCCTTCCAATGTTTAGCAGTGGGCCATATCTTAATGTTTTAAATTAGAATGCCAAAATGTATGAACCATTGTGTCAGGTAGTGAAGCACTGAGCCACTGCATGAATATAGTCTCCTCGTCTACAGCAACCCAAAATGTCAGTTTGTGCTTAGCTGTCATCCTTATTGGAAAATTCTCAGGGAGCATTTTAAAAATAGTGTAAGTCCATATGTAAGTTCCCCAGAATAAGGATAATGACCACCTTACATAGAGCCCCAATGGGCATTTATGCATATACACGTATATAAATGCCAATAAATGACTAATGTGGAAAATATGCAGTGATTACTATTGATAACATAAGCATTCAATTTTATACTTTCAGAAAGAGGCACAATCTATAAACACAAGACCAAGTGGGCAATCATGTACCAGGTGTTAAGTAAGGTGAGGAAGATAGTATCCAACAAAATCACTCCTTCACGCCTTCACTGTTTCACTCATATCATCAAACCCACATGAGCATTTAGATATGAAATAATGATCAGAGTTATCTGTGAATAAGTACTTACAACTGGGTTCTTAATAAAAACCTTCAAAGAACCGGCTCAATAAAGGGCCCGATGTCTTTTCAATTCTTCTTCGATATTGAGTTCAATAGTAACTTTAGACTTCAAAAGTAGAATTTAAGTATTTCTAATCTTCTTCAAATAAGCTCCTGGTTCCCACCACTTTTCATCACAAGGACATGGTCAATGCCGAAAAATTAAAGCAAATTGTGATTACTTTTGTGTATGTCCCTGAAGTAAATAGCAAGACTGTAATGTAAACCCACATTCTGTATCGCACCAAGTGTTCCAGAACTCTCTTCTTATGAGGGTGTATATTGTTCACCCATACATTTTGTTTCATGGATACTTCGGAACATGCACAACATGATCTGTATGGCAAGTAATATATTTTGAAATAGGTTTTACATCATTAGCTGGAATGCAGTATTGAAAGATTTTCTTGCTGTGCTTACAAGCCTTACACTTGTTATACATGTAGAACCCCGATAACCCCATAAGACTGGCCTCCCGGTTTGATTTAACTTACTTCTGCTTGGATTACGAACAGTTTTCCATGCCCTCTATACACCCTAGGACCTTTCTACGGGATTTGCAAGAAGATTCTGGTTGTCTGATATTAATCTGGGCCCCCTGATATACCTCCGTAAACAATTGTTGTCCAGAGATTCTCGTTTTTTGGATCATTAGAAAAGTAATTTAGCTTGGGTAGACATTGCTGATTTTGGTGTCAAAACATAGGTTTTGAGGGTCAGGTAGTCTTATAGAGACAGAAAATAGCTCCTCGAAACAACCTTCTGACTTTTTCAAAAATGCGGCTATAATAGAGGAAGAAGAGACATCTATGTGAATGAAGCAAATAATAATGGTTTTTAATCCTTTTATGTGTACACCAAACAATGTTTATGATCTGAATATGAAAAAACATAATGTTCATCGCTCCTGTTAGACACATTTTCATAGGTCACTTTGTTTCGGCAATTGCTTGTGATACATTTGCAAAATGTTTAACATTTGAGAAGAGCATATCGATAAGTACATCTTTTTGTAGCACAGGTTTTGTACATGTATGTGTAAGTTCTGTGGGTAGAGGCTTTAGAAGTCTTGTAGGTTTTAGCACCCCATGAATATCCGTCCAGCTAAATTCACACAGATCTTTCTCTACATATGCATGTTCCAAAACATTTACACATCTGATCAAGTAAACGCTTTTTTAATGTATCTATGCACAGTATATGACGATGTGGAAGGTCAATAGCGGGATTGATCTCTTGAACTCACTGTACCCAAGATCGTCAAATGTGTGATAGTTACAACTCATTTTCCCCACACACACACACGGTATTTTTCTACATCTTTAAAGTCACATTCTTCTTCTGTCTCATCAAATCCTTTTAGAAAATTCACAGGTTCAGCAGTTAAAGCTCTAAGCTTTGTTCCAGTTTTGCTCATAGTGTCATTATGTGCCTTAAGAAGAACACTGGCCATCTTGGGGTCAAGTTTCTTGTACAGAATATGAAGCTGGATTAAGCGTCTTTTCTCACTTGTTCCATAACATATCCATAACTCTGACAATCCTTGCTTATGGGCATTGCAACAAACCTTAAGTAGCCCAATAATAACACCTGTGTCATTTGACAGTACAGTTTTTCAATTGGAACATTTCGAACATCCCGCTCAACGTGGCACAACACGAAGGTCAGCTTCCTCCAATTTGCTGTTAAGTTCCTGAACTTTATGGCCAGTAGCTTTTGAATATATCTCTGCAGGCACCAACCCCTCATTGACAATCATTCCTCTTGCAATAATTAGAAATTCAGTGTTCGATCAAGCATCAGCAATGTGTTGGCAAGTTAACATGTCCAAGTTCATCTTGTTCGATATTGATGACCACAATTTATCAAGATGCACAGGTATAGGTGTCAAATTTTTTATGCAAGCAAGGTCATTTGTTCCTCTTGTAGACAGTCTGATTCTCTCACATTTTATGACAGATGATTCAAGATAACTGTCAAAGGCAATGTGCAGTTCTTGCACTGACTTTGATATCTAAAGAACAGTGAACAACCTTTCCGAAGTTTTGCATAATGAAATCTTGACCATTCGCAATTGTGCCATAGTCCACAACAACAGCAGTTTTTAATGAGGACACCTTTACAAATTGAAATTCTTCAGGTTAAAGTATTTTTTGAGCTCTTGTATGAGTTTGTGCTTCACTAGCTTGGTTGCAGCAACTTCAAATAATAGATGTATTGGAAGAAGATCATGCAACAGAATTTCTTTGATAAATTCACCTCTTTCTTGTTTTTTTGTAACCTGTTTTATAGTGGCTGGTTGGAAGAAACTCTTACTATGACAATTAAAGCGTGGAAGTTTAGCTTTAGTGATTATGTTAAATAGCTTTTGCTCTTTCAATGCAAATCAATCCTGCTTCAGTTCTGCGTATTGTTTCGATTCATGTTCCAGGACATCTAGAAGAAGTGTCTTTATGTCGTTATCCAGATATTTTTTGGTCACGAAGATGTATAGTCGCACAGTCTCAGTCAATTCAAAGGGGTTTCCTTGCTGCTGCATTAAATTAAGAAGGCTGTCAACTTGTTTATTAAAACGTTCCAATCTCTTTCCCACAAGTTCGTGGCGAGGAACAGTTTCACGATGGTCCATTAATTTTTAATTTGTCAAGTCTCTGAAAACACTGCTAGAAGAAAAGACTTTATGGTAAACTAACTGCCATTGAGCAACATATTCACTTTTACGTGTCTGACCAACAATTTCCATGTAGCTTTTTTGTGATCACTGCATAGTCTGTTCCAGTTTCATATCTGGAGCCACAGCATTGAACCTTCACTCTCTGTCTATCACCACAAAATGTCTTTGTAAAAGGATGGTTTTTACACCTCTAGGTTCTTCACTCTTTTGAAATACTGGTACCCATATCTTGGGTAGTTTATGCAATCGAATTAGCAAAACACAGTAATCAGTGACTCCACAGTCTTCACGTGCAGCTCCCAATCACCTTCCCGATCAGCATGTACCAAGTTTTTCACTAAAGCTATCATGTGTAAAATATTTCCCCATTACTTGCAAAGTTCAGATTTTTCTTCACATTCTTTGACAAAGTCAACATTTCCTGGCTTTGCATTATGTCTTTTGAATGAAGTGCACCCTGTGCTTTGTTCACGTCTGAAATAAGATATGCAAAACTTAATTTGTCATTCTAGTTCTAGACAGCATTCCAATGCAATGTTTCTATAGCCTCAGATATGTTGAGCATACCTTGTAATGAATGAACATAATGAGTTCCGCTCAATACTGACTGGACAGTTTTTCTTCCAAAGATTTCAGCCTCAATCAGTACAGCATCTTTGTCACATCAACGGAGATAACTTTCTGCACACTGCAACACAACGTTTGTCATGTGGAAAATGCTCATCAATGGATAAAGATCATTAAATTGTACTGGATTGCTCATACATAAATGTCAGCTACAATATGGAAAGCACCTTCATCTCAGAAAACTGGCAGGATTGGCTCATTTTCAAGCTTAACATGCACATTTTGGACATTTTTAAGAGCTGTGTATACTGTTGCGTAGTTTATGATTGGAGATGGTGTTACTGGTTAACACCCAACCACCTTCAGTTGGACGGTATTCTGGGAGATCAGATCATGAATTCCAGCACATGGAGGAACTATCTTTTTTTCATCCTTCAGTCCGCACCGAATAAGCGATATGATAAATTCAGTTAAATCAGCTTTGTGGACCGCAGCATCAGGTAGAAGAAGATCCATGTCCTCAGTCACTTTGAAACTTCCTGGTAGACTGGGATGTGTTGATGGCTTGTAGTGATTTTGCACATGTTGGCAGTTTGGTTATAAGTTTGCAGCTGGACACAGTTTGTTTTCCAGCAGCTACTTCATTGGTACAGTCTTGAAAAAGCACCATGGCAGTATCTTGTTTGCTGGATGTTCCAGACAAAGAAGCTCTGTCTTCAAAATCTAAATTATCAAGAGCAGCAATTGTAATTCCTTTCCTGGTAAAGTGACTTGGACTTGGTGTGCTGTCGGATTCACAAGATTTTACAGCATGAGCTGCTAACAAGTTCATGGTCCGTACTATGTGATTATAACTTGTTAATACACCAATCCTTGTCTTTGAAATGATTAGCTCTCTACTTTTGCACTTTTCATAGATTGGGTGGGCAATCATCATTTGTAGCGGAGTTTCATTTTTACCGTGTTGCAATTAATAAAACATAGTTTGGAAAAAACAGTACAGTTCCACAACATAAGCCTGTCGGTTCAAGGACTGTCTGCTACCTCTTTGCTTATATCTTCAAAGCCATCATCAATGTTGTCGGCTTCTGTTCTGAACTCAAGAACTTGAGTTTGTAGCAGTTTTACTTTGCTGATATTAAACAATTATGGCAAAAATTTTAAGACGACATCAGGCATTCTTGCTGACTCCCATTATTTGCAGAGCTTTGGGGCATAACAAAATTTGTCGTTAAGTTCAAAATCTAAATCTTTCAGGACGTTTCTTAAAATGATTCTTGCTGATTTTACTGCATCCTGTGATTTTATTTTGACAGCAAGAATTTCAGGAGTCAAATCAGATGAGAACACCATAAGTGACTCAATCTTTTTGTAAGTCTGGCAAAAACAAATTCTGTCTTTGTACATTCTCACAAGAAAAATCTTAAATGAATTATTATGGATCAATACAGTTTCATAAATGTTCACCAGTATTTCTCTGATCTCACTGAGTGTGAACCTGTAGCCAGCACACAAGAGTGGTTTTAAAACCTTTTGCTTTTTCAAAGAGTGCAAACTTAACTGAAGGCTGGCGGTTACATTGCTGCTGACAGCTCATTGTACATTCATATTTTTTAATGTATGCACACATGTCATATGGGTGGACATACAACTCCATTGCAAAAACATTCACGTCACTGTTTAGATCAGCTACTCGGCTGAAAACTTCATCTTGGAAGAAATTAGCTACAGATAAAAACAAAAACATGTTTGCCGTTTGAGACTGACGGTCTGTACTTTGTTCTTTCGTCAGTGCCTTTGCCTCCTGTTCTGACTAAACCACAGCTAACACAATGAAGATCCTCTGCTTTCTAATCAGTTGTTGGAGGTGGATAAGGGGTAGCCATTGATCTTCTAATTAGATGGGTATTGGGTTTGGTTGTCGTCACTTTCTCAGAAGACTCCAATTGTTGTTGTGATTCACTGGTTTCTGCTATTTTTTTACTCATTTTTTCCAGGCTTTTCTCCATTGTATATGACTTGTAGCTCTTACAATGATAAAAAAAAATTGATCCTCTTCACCCATCAGTTTCAATCTTTTGTGCACTTTATCTTGCCATATTTCTGCAGCATCTCGAACTCTCTTCTGTCCAGCCACAGATGCTAGCTTTTCTTTCGGATCAGTTTGGCATTTGACATATATTCTTCTTTGTTAAAGGAGTCCTCAGATTTTGTAGTTAGCAACACTCTGCCAGGAGGTAAAGAATGTCTACTAACACATGCTTCGCTCAGGTTTATGAATTTGAATCTATGAAAGACCTGAAACAAAAACATTATTAAAATAAATTACCAATATGAGGACTAAAATACATCATTGTAGAGTAGCAATCTTGAAACATGGCAGAAGGGTTGCTCTGAGGAGAATTTTCTGTCTCAATAAGACTACTTGACCCCAAAATCTATGTTTTGACACCAAAATTAAGTATAGTGGAAATTTTGTTTACAACCAATTTGTCAATGCAAGAAGGTTTATTGAAAGAGGAAACTGTTGGGAGTGCACCTGTAAAGTCTGGATGCATGCAGTCTAAAATTATGTAGTACTCAGTCTCAAGTCACCACAGCTTCACATACAAATTCCTGAAAAACCTGAGAAAGTTGAGGAATGTTTTATAAAAATGTTTGCTACTTTTCCACCAATATCCATGTATGCTTAAAAGAAATCCTTATAATAACAAAAAGGACACAGGCAAGTATTTACGGTTCAATACAAAAATTTAATTGTGATCCTGCTTGGTGAAATAAAAAACAAACAAAAAATAAAAGTCTTCAAGCACGTTCACCTCGAATCCTTCTTGCCAGCTTGATGTCCTTGGGCATGATGGTCACTCTTTTTGCATGAATTGCGCAGAGGTTGGTGTCTTTAAATAGGCCAACCAGGTAAGCCTCGTTTGCCTCCTGCAGAGCCCCAATAGCTGCACTCTGGAACCGCAAATCAGTTTTAAAATCTTGAGCAATCTCCCTCACTAAGCACTGGAACGGCAATTTGCGAATCAACAATTCAGTAGATTTTTGGTATCTTCGGATGTCTCTTAGAGCAACTGTACCAGGCCTGTATCTGCCAAGCTTCTTGACACCGCCTGTAGATGGCGCGCTCTTCCTGGCAGCCTTAGTAGTCAACTGTTTCCTTGGAGCTTTTCCTCCAGTAGATTTACGACCTGTCTGCTTGGTTCAAGCCATTTTTATTTAATCTCCGTAAATCACTGGTGTCCCTGCGCTCAGTCTCGTGCCGTCAAGATACCCTCAGGCGATGTTAAGTATAAAGGTTTCATGGTTCCTGAAATATTACATCATCACTGCAGCACATCCACCATTTTTGAAAATGTCGTCCTGAAAAATTTGGCCCAGATTAGCAATGTCTACCCAAGCTAAATTACTTCTCTAATGATACAAAAACACAAATCAAAAATGAAAATCTCTGGGCAACAATTTGTTTAGGGATTTATATCAAGGGGCCAGGACAATATATACATAAATGTACATATATTTTTTTTTTTTAATTCTCTTTATTGTTTTACCATTTTAGCACATATAATACATTTTGTTATCTTACATTTCATCAAGTTCATTAAGTTCTTAGGCAGCGACTGTACAATATGATATATAATCCTTAGATTCATAACATTGAAGAAAAATGCATTAATACTTCAAATTATCAATAAAACAAATTAGCCACCATTATATTTATAACATATAATATGGTCAATTTCAACTAATTAGTGTTGACTATAACCTGTCTTCCACCTAATTAAAGGTTCCCATATTTTAAGCCCAAGCAGTCTTTTTCTCTTTCCCTTTCTTTCATATATAGGTTTTTCTAAATTATATGCTGCCAAGAGGTTAGCCAACCATATTTGCCAATCTGGGGGATTCTTATCGAGCCAAGCCCTAGCTATCATAAGTCTATAAATTGCCATAGCCATAAACATAAATTCCCTCTGCGATGTATCAGCATCTGGGTTAATCCCCAATAATATCCACAATGGCGTCAGTGTAATTTGTATGCCTAGAGATCTAATTATAAACGCCTCTATGTCTCTTATTACAGTATACAGTTGGGGACAAGACGCAAAAATATGTACAATATCTGCACCTACCAGGTTGCAACGAGGACACAAAGTTCCTGCAGTACCCCCCCATTTGAGGATCCTGGCAGGCGTAAAATATAAACAGTATAAAGTCTTATAATGTTGCGATTGCAAAGGGGCTGAACAAAGAATTGTGCGACCCAAATCGAGTGAATCCTGAAACCAGTGCTCTACACCATTGAGGGTCACAGCCCACTTCTTACTAAACTTCTCAATGTCGTCTGATTTCCTCTTAGTAAGACTTGCATATAAACTACTAATTGTGCAGTCCCCCAGCATCTTAATTTTCTCTAATATTTCATTCTCTGCAAATCCTGCTGGTCCCCCTTCTTTGTTCTTCAAAAAACTTCTTACTTGAAGATATTTAAAAAAGTCTTGTCTATCAATACCAAACTTCTTTAATAGATCTGTGAACTGCAACACACCGTTAGAATCAAAAATATCTCCTATCTGAGTAATTCCCTTGTCTGCCCAGCCTGCCATTGTCCTGTCAGCAAATATTGCAGCAGGGAAAGACTTATTCCTATATAACTTAGTATATCTGTTGTATCTTCCCAACCCAGCATTCTTTAGGAAGGCTTTCCACACTTTGAGAGCCGCACAGACAGTCTTGAACCTCGTTCTTTTGTAATACCCATAGTCGATACAGTTCAAGAAACAATTTTCCAGCTCATCCCCTAATACAGTGGCATAAATTTTAGTGGAATTTAAGATCGATATTGAATCAGTTCCACTCCCTCCTATCAACCCTTGTATATATTGTAATGTTGCCGCCCAATAATATAACCTAAAGTCCGGTGCACCCCAACCACCCCTTTCCCTAGGGAGAGAAATAAACCTATATGCCCTCCGTGTCTTGCCTTGGGCCCAGATGAATCTATTTAATGTTGCCTCCAGCATATTGAACCACATAATTTCAAATGATAAAGGAATAGTCCTAAAAAAATACAGGAATCTGGGTAAAATTAGCATTTTAATAACGTTCGTGCAGCCAACCAGGGATAGGTGTAGATTGTTCAGCCTCTCCAAATCTTTTTTTACCTTGGTTAAAAGTGGGGTCATGTTTCCCTCTACCAGCTTGTCTAAGTCAGCTGTAATTGTTACCCCGAGGTATACTGCTGAACTAACCACTCTAGAATCATGGCAATCAGAATACCTATTCTCCACTATTTGTGTCTTCGGTCTATTCAATTTATATCCTGATAATTGACCAAACGTTTGAGTCATTGCTTCCACCTCCGTTATAGCCAGCATGGGATTAGATGTCAGAATGGCTACATAAATGTATATTTACTGAAAAAAATAAGGTTAAATTGGGAAAGAATGAAGATTCCCTGCAATACAAAGTTGTTGTCATTGTGGAATATCCTCAAAGAATCAGAAACAGTCTGCCTGTGATACATTGCAATTGGCAATTTTGGTTGAATTAGAATATATTAAAGCCCCTACCTCACTCATATCATAGCTATTTAGGTACATTGCCACCTCAGATAGCTTCCTTGTTTTGACCACTGTTCCAACAAAGTTCTCCTGGTTCCCTTAGACTCTTTTATTTCACCTCTTCACCACCCTATATCACCCCCTCACATGCACTCATCATACAGCTTTTTTGAACAAAATATCGCCAAAGAGCCCCAGGCCCGTCATGCATTGCAGTGCCGGCTTGACGAGGATCACCCAATAATGAAGCATGGCACCCTACCGGGAGTGTGAGGGCATTTTGATCTTATCCCTCAGATCCCCCCAGGATCCATCTGGTCGGACTTTTGATTCCACCTAGTAAGGGTCTGTTGAGCCCCTTACTTGAGGTACTTCTCCCTCTGTGTTTACCGAGTATATTAAATACACAGATAGGAAATGAGGGGGTTGCTGATACGGGTTATGGGAGAACTAGATCTTATTGATATATGGAAAGAACAGGAACCACACCCTAAAGCGTATTTTCACATCATGGCATATTACAAATAATCTAGGTGGACTTTGTTCTACTTGATATGTGGCGTGACAGTAATATTCAAACTTAAATGTAGGTCTTTGTGCCAGAAATACAGAGTGACCATACCCCTTTGGAGGTTTTCTGTTGTGGCATTGTGAGACAGAGTATTTAGTCAGACAATGAAGGAAATTGTAGAGCAGTATTTTGAGCATAATGCGGACACAGCAGGTAGTAGAAGTAAAAAATGGGATGCAGTGAGAGTAGTGGTCTCGGGCACAGCTATGTTCAATATGACATCTAGAGTTAGACAAATAGCTTTTGAAATAAGTAGTAAAGAGAAAGACCTAGAGTACTGACGGACACAGCAGAATAGGAGTGAGTATGCACGGAGGTACACCAGTTGAAGTGTGCCATACTGGATAAAAATCACTGGGAAAGAGGCACTCCTCAACACACAGTATAGGCAGGTTTTGCATAATGAAAGGGATATGGTGGAAAGATGGTGACTTGGCTGCGGTTGTTCAACAAGGCCCCATCAATATCACAGCTGTTATGTTATGCAGATTTGTAGAGCGCACTATCACCCGAAAGGATATATTGGTGCTGAGTAGGTGTGTGTTTAACCACACCTAGGGCTTAGTGGGACTACTCAAAAAAGCCATTTTTCCAGCTTTTTGTGAAATTCAAGAAGTGAGGAGGAGGTTCTTATCTGTTGCTGCAGGTCTTCCCACACTTTAGGTGCAATGTAGGAGAAGCCACAACCTCCAGATCTGTATTTCCTTGCATTTGCTATTTGTGCAAGTAGGACTCTGGATGCGCAAGTGTCTGGAAGGTTTGTGAAAGCAGATGCTATTGTTGAGGTATGCTGGGCCAGTGTTATGTAGAACCTTGAAAGTGTGGGTGGAGTTTGAATTGTGCTTGCTTATGAATGGGAGCCAGTGGACCTCCTTCAGATGTGGTGTGATGTGAGTGCAGCATTGGAGGCTGAGAGTGATTTTAGCAGCCAATTTCTGTATTTTGTAGCCTTCTGTTTTTTTTTGTTAATCCTTAGATAGAGGTTGATCCTGGAGTCCAGCTTTCTTGTGACTAGGGCGGAATGACTATTTTTCCGGGTGCTGATTGGGAGCCATTTAAAACTTTTCCTCAGCATCTTCAGGGTATGGAAGCATTAGGCGGTGATGGCATGGACTTGGGCGGTCGTATCGAGTTTGCTTTCGATGTTGATGATCCCGCGGACCTTGGCATCGATGGTGGTGGTGGGTGTCGATCTTAGCTCTGTTGGCCACCGGGGGAGTTTCATAGTGATGTGCTTTTCCTAAAGACCACAATTTCAGTCTTGTTGGATTTCAGCTTTAGACAGTCTTCATCTAGTGGGCAATTTCAGTCATGCAGGCATTGAACTTGATCAGAGTACTGAGTATCTTGTCCGTGAGGGAGAGATTGAGTTGTATGTCGTCGGCCTAAGAGAGGACATTGATGTGAGAATTAGAGACAAGTAAGGCCACATGGTCATTACACTATAGTACATTTTAAAAAATTGGTATTCTTTGATTATTACAAAAATCTCTATGCAAGCAAGGTTATCCTTTGGGAGGGGAAGAGTACTCTGTTCTGACTGCACAAACTATTTGATGATTGATGCAAGAGCAGAGAGATATGTTAGAGGAACTCATAACAGTAGCAGAAATAAAAAAAGACTTTAAAAGAGTTTAGCCCTTATAAAATGTCGGATCGGATGACCTTCTAGTGGAATGCTATGGTACATATGCAAGATGGTAGGTGTAGTAAGAGGCACTTGTGAGGAAATAACTACCCAAGACAGTGAGAAAAGCAGTAATCGTTGTGCTCGTAAAAGACCTGTCGGGCGGCAAGGCTTTCAAACCATTTTAATACGTACAAGAGAATACTAGATAAAATACCGGCAGGATGGTTGAATAAAGTAATCATGGACCTAGTAGATACAAACAAAACTGCTTTATACTGGGCAGGAGGACTGAATTATACATATGGCCACATGTAATGGGGGAAGTAGAAAATAGAGATGACCCTTGTGCCTTTAAACAAGGAGAAGACCATTGATATGGTAGCATGCCAACCCCTTTTTGCAGTGCTTAGGGCAATTACTTTTGGACTTCACCATATCAAAATAGTGTCTTTGCTTTACACAAAGTAGATAGCCAGGGTTAGAACCGACAACATAATATTAGAGAAATGGGAGCTAGAATGGGGCACAAGGCAGGGGTGCCCTTTGCCACCCTAGCTCTTTGCGTTAGTGGTAGAGCCATTAGCTTGCTAATTTTGTGAGCTGCTGGATGGCTGGCTGGGCAAGTTAGACAGGAACATGCATACATATGGTGTTGCTATATGCTCTTGATCTGATAGTGTACCTGGCAAACCCAACACTCTCTGCGGGAATACTAATGTATGAAGTAGAGTAGTTCAGTAAGACAGGAATTTGTGTAAATAAACAATAACATGATGGTGTTCCCACTTGGAGCACTGAGAAACATACCCAGAGACAGACTGTAGAGGGACGGCATACCATGGGATACAAAGTCTTTCAGATACTTGGGATTTATGGTAGAGCATACAGAAAGCAGAAGGTTTGACCTTAACCTGAATACGCCACTACTAAGTTTGCAGAACAGCGTAGAATATTGGATTGCCTTACCTTTGTCTATGGCCTGTACAGTAGCTATAACTAAAATGTTGATCCTACCTAGGCATTAGTACATATTTCAACCTAGTATGTATCAATTTACACGTATTACCCACGGAGAATTAAAGTAAGTGGTGACTAATATCATTGGGGGCAAAAAAGAAACAAAAGGTGGACATATAACAGTGTCAATATGAACAAGGAGAACTGGGGTATCAGGTCTCGAGGCATACTACGTAGCAGCGCAGCTGCAGGTTGGTATTATGCAGACAACAGCATAGACAGACTGTTACTGGGGGCGTACTAAAGAAACAGACATTACCTAGACAACTCTATGAGAAAGTATGAAAGGGAACTTACATTGCACAAATAATACAAGTCACACTAGATGCCTGGAAATTGTTTAGATCCAGATGGGGTAGGTTTCTTCCTTACTCCCGCAGGCTGCCGCGACGGGAGAAACCAGATTTTTGCACGATTGATAAGACAACTAGGTATGAGTAGATGGAAGAATGGTGGATGTTTGTATGCTGGTGATCTACATAAGAATGGGACATTGGTCCCACTTGAGCAAGCTGAGGAGGTCTTTCATCTGGGAGTAGGAGAATCTTTACAATACAATACAATCAGAACAATAGCCTAGAGACTATGGGGACAATCGTGGAGAATCCGTGCATATCCTATCCATTAGAGTTGCAGTGCTGCAAACAGACCAAGAACAGGAAGCTATAACAAGGATATACATGGCACTGAGGACAGGTGTAAATTAAAAACAAGCATTGGCATAGCCAATAGGTCTCGCTTTTGGGACCTTCGAAGTATTTAGTTATGCAGCACAATATCCTTGGTGCAACCACATCAACTGTTGCGTGGCTAAACACTTATAAAGTCCCAAAGGCGAGACCTAATGGCTATGCCAATGCTTGGTGTGGTTGTGTGTGTGGTTGTGTGTGTAGTGCAGTTGTGGGTGTGTGTGTGGATGTGTGGTTGTATGTGTGTGGTTGTGTGTGTGTGTGTGGTTGTGTGTGTGGGGTGTGTGTTGTGTGTGATTATGTGTGTGTGTGGTTATGTGGTGTGTGTGTGTGTGGTGTGGGTGGTTGTGTGTGTGGTTGTGTGGTTGTGTGTGGATGTGTGTGGTTGTGTGTGTGGTTGTGTGTTTGACAGTAATATTAAAAGCATATCAAAATAAAGGAACACAAACATTGAGTTTGTGGAAAGAGAAAGCACATTGTAAGTCAGACGGGCGCAGCAAAGCATTAACACAACAACATGTTCTTTGATGTTTGATGTTCTTTGAAGGAGAACATCAAAGGGGCGCCGCGAAAGTGATCGCGGGCAAAAGTGAAAGTGATCGCGGGCAAAAGTGAAAGTGATCGCTGGCGCTTAATGAGCATGATTAGGTTTGCCATATGCTGCCTCTGCTCCTAAGCGCGCACCCGCGCACATGCACTGTAGCTCTAGGCTGGCCATGGTAGCATTTTTTAGCCCTCACTAAAAGTCTCGCCAGACCAGCGCATGCGCTGGGTCAGGCGAGAACTAATGACCCTGAGGAAGGATTAATGGTCTGCCTTGACTTCAAACTTAAAGGTCACCTCTTGATGGAAGAGAACACAATCTACTCCATTTTGCACCTTGTAAATTAATAACCACAAAAGCTAAATCTGAGTCCACTAGATTTCTCCTTGATGCCGCATATCCTGAGATACTCCTGGTTTCCTGGCTGGTTACAAATGCTACAGAATTAAATCAGTGGTTTGTAAGTGGTCCCTCCACTGGAGAAGGCAGCTAGTACCAAAAGACGGTTTCTCCGATCCAAATCACTGGCGTGCATCATTCGACACTGTTTTGTTTAGTGTGAATGACACACCATAAAATGCCATGTCTTGGTAACTTTCTGTCGTCTCCAACAACAATGTACCTTTATGATCAACACATATAATGGAAGGAGCAAGTGTTCTGAAAGATTTTTATTCCAAGCACACTCCAGGTGCTCCCTCAACAGCACCATACTCCACACTGTCACAGCGCACTTAACTTACAAGTGCAGGGGGCGGGTCGGATTTGGTTTAGACCCCCAAAGCTCGAGTGACCTCTGATCGACGGTCAGGCCATTACTGGAGAAGTAACCCCCTTATGAGGACCAACTTAAACGCACACACGAATTTGCGGTTGGTCGCAAGAATCGAGCTTCTTAGTTATTGCTACCATAAGAACCCCACAATATGCAGACTATCCCTCAATCCGTAGCACCTGGAGAAGGTGTAAAGTGCAAAAGTGTGTTATAAAAGACATGCAATGCAACATGACGTAATAATATAGAATAACACGTGGGGGAGAGAGACAAGCAAAGAACCGAGTACCGACGACTAGAGACGCTTCTGCAGCTCGTGGGCACTAACTGCCCTGGAGAGGGGGTTAAAAAGAAGGTATATGGAAAGGCCCCAGTGTCGGCGTAAGCGGCCTGAAGCGCCTCCCTCTTTCACCAAAGTCCTCACTTCAGAGCCCAGGGACCTCACTCGACGTTTCACACGAGGAGCTGCTGCAGCGCCCTCTACAGGCTGACTAAAGTGCCAGCATGGTGAAAGAGGGCACAATGACGAGTGCCATACGCCAAGGTGGTGAAAAGGGGCAGAGTAGGGTATGTTGACGAGAGGCCAGGGCTGAGAGTGCTGACGGGCAGTGATGAGGTCACTAACAAAATCAAGTGGCGACGGTGCTCAGAATATCTCCTTGCGCTTAACGCTGACACGAAGAGGTGGTCTGAAGCTCACGAGTAAAGGCAGACAGACTCACCCTACCACCCGCCCTAGGTCGGGATCCGTAAAATCACGTGCTACTTGCAGCGCTAAGAAACGGGAGATGTGCCGTATGCAGCGCTATATAAAACGTTATTAGTGCTGACGGAGTGCAGGTGCTAAGAGAGCGGGGCAGATGTTCAAAGGGCACAAGCCCTCCCCCGTGACTCAGATGGTTCGACATGAAGGTGCAAATATTTTCCTGCCGAGTCACTTCCTTTCACGGTGGCAAAGAGGAATGAAATGGGAGTGACTCAGCGCCCACTGGAGCCCCCGTGATTTGGGAGGGATGGCGGGGCTCCAGGCTGCTACCCACCCTGCCCCCTTCTCTGTCCGTACCAGCTGTGCCTCTCGCTGTGCTCCCTAGCCATGCTAATGCCGCCATCTCCTGCCACGCCTATGCAAACCTCTCAAACTATGCTCAGTGGTGCCATCTCCAGCCAGGCTTCATGCTGCCCTCCCTCCTGTCCTACTACTAGTATAATTGGATATCAATGGGGACTATGGAGGTGCGCTGATAGTGCTGTATTAACTGGACTGGCTGCTGGTCGCGACTGGTGTCCGTAGACAGAGCCGTGTGTAAGGGCCTAGTAGACGATGCCTCAAAGAGGAAAACAAGCATTAGCATAGCCAATAGGTCTTGCTTTCGGGACCTTATAAGTATTTAGTTATGCAACTGTTTCATGGCTAAACACTTATAAGGTCCCAAAGGCGAGACCTATTGGCTATGCCAATGCTTGTTTTCTTTCTAATCCCGGCACCTGTGCTTTACTTTTAACATTAAAAGTAAAGCGCGGGTGCCGCGATTATAGCAAAAGTAAAGAAATAGATGTTTGTTTCTATTTCTTTACTTTTGCTATAATCGCGGCACCGGCGCTTTACCTTTAGTGTTAAAAGTAAAGCACCGGTGCCGCGATTAGCAAGATAAAAATGCTACCGCCGGCCTCAGCTGGTAGTGCATGTGCCAAAGTGGTGCGCGCGCAGCAGTAATCACGCCATATGGCGCCTCTGCTGATGCGCACGCCCGCGCACATGCACTGCAAGCTGTAGCCGGCGGTAGCATTTTTTAAAGCCCTTGCTAAAGTCTCTCCGAGCAGCGCATGCGCGCTGACTCAGTGAGATCTAAAACCAGCATTGGCATAGCCAATAGGTCTCGCCTTTGGGACCTTGCAAGTGATTAGCCATGCAGCGCATTATCCTGCGTGCTGTCAGCTGTCCCACCAGGGATTGATGAGCTATGCAATTACTACACACTGGGTCATGCAGTGTGATTCAGGAAACGTAAAAATCTCACAGTGCCAGATTATTTCAACACACAAAATATACTCCCAGGAATTCTGTAGGCCCAAAAATAATATAATGTTCTCTTTCAAGACAGACACTGCTTTACCCTGCTACTGGTTCTGATACACAACGAATGAAGACAGAATAGAAGCCAAATTAAAAATTGGGTCATGCACAGAGAAATAGTACCGAATATCAGGCCAAGCGTAACCCCAACAAAAATAAGAAGGCTGGTCAAAACGGGAGCACCTTTGAAGGGCTTCCCACAGGGTAGCAACTTCCAGACAGGCAATGCACCAGGAGTCAATAGGAAGGTATTACAGTCAGAGCAATGGCCATGCTCAGGAGGCTGAATGAGTAAATTATGTAGAATCTACTCAAAGTAGAGAGGGTTGACTCCCTTGATGCACACTGCACGTACCTACTCTGGGAGCAAATTGGTTCATGTCTGAGTTTCATTTAGACATTTGATTATGTTGTTGTTGTATCAATGTTTTCAACTTTTTTTTATAACCAAAAATAAATGTATTGTCTATAATTACTAAAATATAAATGAAAAAATATTAAATATGTTAATATTGGCACATGCTTTCCTGTTCTTTTCTTTTTGGCACATTGCTCATTGTTAAAAACCAAGTTGTTTTGTTGCCTAGAAAATTGTGTGGAGAGTTAGACACTTGCTTATGTACCTTCTTCCCTTAATTGAGTTCACCTAAAACCCATGACCAAAGTTCAGACCAGGTTTGTGGCCAAACAGTTGAGTTTATTAGACTAAAGCTAACAGTCCTTTAGCTGCCAAGGTTTCAGATTGCTTATGTGTGACATTTTAATAATTTCTGAGTAATTATGAGTGACATTCAATGACTATCAGTGACACTTTGTTGCGAGCAAAACAAAGTACTGAAGATCAGGGAAACATAAATATCAGAAATCACACCCACGTGGCTGCCAAGTTTTCAGATTATGTGTGACATTTCCAAGGACTAATCGCGTTTATGAGTGACATTGTAGTTCCAAATGTGTGACACCTTGAGTGACATTTCCTCAGAAATGAAACCAAGGAATAAGGTCCATGTAAAGAGATAAATATCAGAAACAACCCACTACTGAGCAGCTGAGCAGTGAGAAGCACTAGAAAAGACGTATAAAAATGTTGTAAATTCCCTTTAATGGAAAACCGCTGACTGATTTTGCATTTCCAACGTGATTCTTACTGTAGTGAATACAGAATGATTCGTTATATTGCTAAGGCTTTAAACTGTTTTCAAATGGCTGGTTCTTTGGTAAAGGCAGCAGTCACTGATAGCCAGACATACCTCAGGCAAGCCACATATTTGGCTCTGTGGGGGACGGACTGTCCCTCATGCTAATGGTGCCTGTTGCACCAGCTGTCATCGCTGATCTTGGCCGAAGCCTCAACAACATTCACTCAGGACTGGTAGGTCAGGCGCCGGCCTCCAGGAGCATTGCATGTATAAAGTTATGTGCTTTGTAGGAACCAAAAGGGTTACTAAGGGATTGGCTATGCTAGCTTAATCTACAAATTGGGGAATTAAAGTCTTTACTAAAGTGTGCCTCTTACCTTTCCTACTTCACTGATCAGATAGTTTTGCAGACTGGCACTGTTTGCAGTCGAGGTTATGTTCCAATTTAATGTTCGAAAAATAATGATGTGACTGTGAGCCTGTGTAATGTGAGCCTGTGTATTGTAAGTAGTGTTCGTGTAAAGAGGAACAATGCCTTTGTATTGAGGTCATGCTATATAAAATTGTAAAAGAAAAGTATGTTACCAAGAAAACGTTTTGCCCCTATTCTCCTGCACTGGGCTGGGCACTGATACGAGTGAAGGCTAACCTGTGTGTCCAAAATCACACAGCTGATACGCTTCAGGAGGAGTAAAGAGACAAGTGTGTCCAAAAGCACGGGACTGATATACTTCAGGAGGAGTAAAGAGACGAGTGTGTCCAAAATCACAGGACTGATACACTTCAGGAGGAGTAAAGAGACGAGTGTGTCCAAAATCACAGGGCTGATACACTTCAGGAGGAGTAAAGAGACGAGTGTGTCCAAAATCACAGGGCTGATACACTTCAGGAGGAGTAAAGAGACGAGTGTGTCCAAAATCACAGGGCTGATACACTTCAGAAGGAGTAAAGAGAGGAGGGTGTCCAAACTCACAGGGCTGATACACTTCAGGAGCAAAGAGTTGAGTGTGTCCAAAATCACAGGGCTGGTACACTTCAGGAGGAGTAAAGATAGGTGTGTGTCCAAACTCACAGGGCTGATACACTTCAGGAGGAGTAAAGAGACGAGTGTGTCCAAAATCACAGGGCTGATACACTTCAGGAGGAGTAAAGAGTCCAGTGTGTCCAAAATCACAGGGCTGATACACTTCAGGAGGAGTAAAGAGTCGAGTGTGTCCAAAATCACAGGGCTGATACACTTCAGGAGGAGTAAAGAGTCGAGTGTGTCCAAAATCACAGGGCTGATACACTTCAGGAGGAGTAAAGAGTCGAGTGTGTCCAAAATCACAGGGCTGATACACTTCAGGAGGAGTAAAGAGTCGAGTGTGTCCAAAATCACAGGGCTGATACACTTCTGGCAGGACCCGGAGAAAGCTCTGTTTTAATGTCACCAGAAACGAATTACTAACACTACAAAACAGTAAACCAGTTCAATATGTGCCGATTTGCAAATAATATTTTTACAATAATCATTATTTGAGGATTCATAATGAAATACTTTTATTTTTGCACTCACCTGACGTTGTGCCCGGGACCTAAATCTGGTGCCAGGCAGCTGATGGCCTGCCTTTAGACTATGGGAGTGCTATTGGCGTCACAGCCCTCCCCTGCTAGTCGAAGCAGACCCAGGAAAGTCTGGTGAAACGTTGTCCATGAGATGGTGCAGCAACAAGTGGGCCCTCCAGAGTGCTCAGCCTTGGGATTCCGAGTAAGTGGCGGCACCATGGGCAAACATATCCTGCTGTGCTGTGTCCATGCACAGAGCCCCACTTTACTGCAAACATATCCTAGAGGGAAAAGAAGCAGTTCCAGGATAGTGTTTTCTTTGTGGTTCGAAGAATGGCGGCCGGGGCTATATCCGAGCGAAACCAGGGTGAGTGCATTCTAAGTCAAACTGGCAAACTTGGACAAATGTTAACATTACGTGTTGCCTTTAGAATGCTATTAGTATAAAGACGAAGACTGTATCTCTTTCGAACTAAATGGTAGGACAGTACTTCTGTTTTACCTTCTTATGGGTAATGTACCAGAAGGATGCACATATCTCAAGAAGTAGAGGGAGATGCTCCGAAAATAGTTCATACACCCCAGACTGACCAACCGGGAAAGCAGAGTTCGCAAGGTGGGAGGGGTGCGGGGCAGTTGAATGAAACACACACTCATTTAACCAGGACTCTCCCCAATAGTGAGAGACGTATTCTTTAATCTGCAGCAGTATGCACAGCCCTGTATGTCATGTTTAAAGATAAAGCGCTGTGTCGCGCTGATGAAGGAATAATGCAGAGCAGCTCGCTGTCGGTTTCACAGTATTTTCGTGGATCAAACAAATGCAGCAACAAAGGTTTAATGTAAAGCAACCAATTCCATAAAGCTCCCACCATCGGGTTTCACCGACGGAAACTCAAAAGAAACAAGCATTGGCCGCGCGCGCGGCGGGAGAAGCGGGAGATGTGTGCGCGCACGGCCAATGCTTTCCAAAAAAACAAGGATGCGAGCTTGAAACAAGCATTGGCCACGAAAGTCATCGCGATCACGATCGCTGTAAAAGCGAAAGTGATCGCGATGACGCGCTAAAGGTGTTCCTGAGTGCTGCTTGCTGGCCTAGCGCATGGCGGCTGCGCACGTGCACGCTCACATGCACGCAAGCGCTAGGCGAGCCAGCAGCACTTAAAAAACTCACATACAAAATGTCTCTCCGAGCCAGCGCATGCACTGAGCTCAGCGAGACCTAAAAAGTGGGAGGCCAACTGGGATACCTGCTTCAAACATTGGGATGAGGCACTGACGCTCATATATATAGCCTCTAGCAATGCCACATGTAGGCTTATACAATTTAATTTTGTGCACAGGGTATGCATTTCTCCTGAAATGCTTCAGAAATAGACCCATTAAAAACTGACTCTCAAGTGTAGACAGACTGAAGCCACTTATCATTTAATCTGGAGCTGCTCGATTAAGTAAATATCAGGATGGATTGCGAGTTTTATTTACACCTGTGTTCCCAGGGGGGTTTACTAGGAATAGGTGCTAATCGCTCTAAAAGCAAGATAAAGAAGAAGATTGTTGAGTTTACATTATTACTGTCAAAAAGATGACTTGTGGTGCATTGGTTGAGCGCTAGGGTGTAAAAGTCAGGATCAGAGGCCCGGGGAATGGTGTGTCCAGTGCAGTGCCTGATTTGTAAAAAACACAAGTGCCCGGGCCCAGGTTAGGCCACCACTGCTGCGTACACCAACCATAGCCCCTGCGAGCACTGCCAATGACAGTACGAACATAACTATTAACCATTACTCTACTACAAGTGTGACAATTCAAGGCTATTCCAGAACCCCAGAGTTATAACAATGGCTTGAGCAGCAGGTATTAGTCATTTTCAATAGTATCTTGAATGAATAAACAGCTGCTGTTGCGCTTAATGTTAAATTAGGCACACAGCGCCACCAAGTGACAGACTGTTTTAAATGTCAGTATTGGCAATTAAGTGTCTGTACCGAGCACCGGAAAACACCATCTCAAATTAGGCACTGGGTGTGTCACTGGAGAATTAAGAATGAAAGTAATTGGAAGGAACGAGAAGTTGCTTGAGGAATTGGGGCATGCATTAAGCAGAAGCTTGCAAATCCCCCCGGATGTGCACTCATCATGAACACTACACTTCAACTATGTTTTAAGCATGTATAATACCAGGAACTAAGTATAGAATATGTCAATAGGACTAATAGTAAAAGACGGATTTGCAGTGCTATACAAAAATGTATGGTGTATGAATTCTGGGCTGTATGTCTGGAGACGACACTGTTGTAAAAAAAATAAGTCAGACTCTTGCAAGTTGAGAGATAATGGAGCGGTGCACCACCATAATGTTCTGTTTAAGTCACACCAAGTGGTCAATTTTCTTCAATGGAAATGCTCTTTATTGTAATAATCTAACAGAAATATGAAGACAATCTCAGCCAACGCGTTTCGATCGCCGTACCGCCGCAGCTGCTGGCTGACTTCCCTCTAGCGTCTGCTGTATTATCAAAGCTGCCAGCCCTACATCAGGGGTGGAGCTTAATCAGTGACATCACAGCCTCCACACAGGCGGGCCTGGGAACAAGTGTACGGGCACCGCTAGAAGGGAGGACTCGTTGCCAGCCACACGTTGTAGCCGTAGCACGAGTGCCCTGGCTGCACCGCTGGAGCTACAGTGCATGTGCAGAGAAGGTGACCTGCCGCTCCCAATATCAGCAGCTGCACCTGGGACTTGATTGGCAGCGCCGCAGGCAGGAGTTAGCAACGGGAAAGCCTTAAACAGTCACCGTGGAGGGAGAGCAGCGCAGCCCCCGACACCCTCCCACTGCACAGGCCTCTGGATGTGGCTGTAATCTAAGAAGAGCTGGAGCAGCTTGGGAGTAACCCGCCCTGACGAAGTTCAATTCCTGAACGAAATGCGTTGGCTGAGATTATCTTCATATTTCTGTGGGATTATTACAATAAAGAGCATTTCCATTGAAGAAAATTGACCACTTGGTGTGACTTAAACAGAACATTATGGTGGTGCACCGCTCCATTATCTCTCAATTTTTGTTTATCTGCTTGGCAGTTTGCGTCCTTTAACGGCGGACGCAGGAGCAGTTTGTGCACACTAATTGTAACCATATTATTAACTACACCTAACGGGAACACAGTAAAGAGGTGCGGCCTTTGGAGTCCGCCGTTAGTCCTTGTTTTCCACAGACTTGCAAGTTGTATAGTATGTTCTTTACTTGTTTGTAACTAAGAATTAAAAAATGGAATAAAAATATATTAAAACAAAATATATTAAACACACAGTTTAGTATAGACTGTTGAGCAGCATGGTCATTATTGATTTGTGGAAGTCGGGCCACTGTCTAGAGTGGCAGAGGGAAAAATGATGATTTGGAGTGTTATCCAGAGAGCTTGGCAGTGGTTTAAGCTATTCGGAATCATTCCTCTCATCACCTTTTTTGTGCTTGATATAATGCCTTAAGCAGACAAATGTATACCCAAACATGGGTTCCTTGTCTGCTGTGCCACGGGATCCAGTTTATATCTCGCTGACAAGACCTAATAAGGCTGAAACCAATTTGGGGTTGCTTGTGTTCCTTTCTGGAGTTGACCTTGCCTGGCAGTTCGGAATCGTCAGTCCCCATGAGGAGTAGGGTCAATACTGATTTGCATAAAGTGAACCTTTGTATAGAATGGCACACTGGGTGGAAAATGAGTGCTATCCAGAGAAATTGCCAGTAGTGTAGATTATTTGAAAGCATTTCTCTCATCCACATTTATGTGTTTGTTGCTCTAGGTTATATACAGTCATCTATTTTATAACCAACTTTTATCTGCGTTTCCAACAAACACAGCAATGCACATCCACCTCTCCCTCCTCCCAACATCACTACATCGAAGCGTATAGGCAAGTCTGTAGGGGCCCCTCACATTCAGTGGTATCTCACTGTACTTAGTAGTCCCACCATCTGCCCCACACCGGGCATGTTTTCTCAGACAGACCTAAGCCCTTTAAATGGACTCATACAGCCTCGAACAGCAGTCTATTGCCCTCTGCCATTCTGCTATTGTAGGTGGAATCAGGAAGCTCCATTCTCACACGATAAACACTTGGCTAAGACTGATGCGACCCCCACCAGCACCTGATCTCCTGTGTTACCCCTATATCTTCTAGGGTCCCTAGTAGAGCTGCTCTGGGTGTGAGGTCTATGTGTCTCGCCAGCACGCTTGTGAGTGTTCTAGGAATGTATTTCCAATATGGTGCAATGTAGGGCATTGCCAGACCACGTGAAAGAAGTCAGTGTCTGGGTGGGTACCACGGAAGCACTTGGGCGTGTGGATTCTTCCTGTCCTCCAAAGGTGGCTGGGAGTGAGGGACCTTGTGTGTAGGTAGTTTATTTGAATGAGTTATAGTCTGGATGATATTGCGATCTGTCTAGGGGCCTTACGCGTGTCTGTCCAGCCCGCGTCATCAAGTTCTCCCACACAAGCCTCCCATTTCTGTTTCAGAGGCCATAGCCTGTCTGGTGCGTTGTTTGTGAGGGAGTGGTATACCTTGGACACTCCGCCATGGCAGATGCTGCCCATCAACAATTGTGCCTCCCGCGGGTTGTATTCTGATAAATCTGAAAGGTCTGAACAGTGAGCGGCCAATGCGTGCCCGACCTGAAAATACCTTGGGATGTGATGCCAATCTTATCTCATTGACCAAATCCTTCCAGTTGGACTGTATGGTGCAAACATCATCCATTCCAAAGCGGGGATTGGTGTGTCAGTTAGTGGTCCCATTTTGTGAAGCAGTATAGGAGCACAGCTTTTGTAGGCTCCAACGTGTGGGCAGGAATGGACTTCTATATAGGTAGCCTAGGACCCTGTCAAGACCCAGTAGGGCCAGTTCAGCGCAGTAGTCTAGGTTTCTCCCATCCATCCAGTCATTGACAGCCAAGAGCTGTAACTCCCAGGGCTTTAAGTGGGCCAGGTCTCACCGGTGCTGAGTTCTTGCAGTATTTTAAAGGGAGGCCTCGAAAAGGGACTCTATCGGGCTCTGTTTTGTGCCCTGGCACAGGCGGTCTGTTTTTCAGTGGAGAAGTTACGGCATGACGTCAGGCCAGGTGAGCATTGTAGGGGATGGGAAATCCTTTAAAGAGAGTCATTTTCTGTCTGGATTTTCCTTCAATTTTCGAAACTCAGGAGCAGCAACATTGTCGTGGTGTCACCAGGGCTATAAGTGGAAGCTTTTTCAATATTATATACAAGCCATAGTTGCTGCTTATTTATCTTATGGAACTAACAACCATTGACAAAGCCAATAGTGCTGACTTGTTGTAGGTGTGATGTTACTTGTTGTATCATACATCTGGATGCAATGACAGAAACAGCAAAATACAACTTGGGCGACATACTATGCAAAGCACAGATTTTTAGCTTACGTATTTTTAGCCATGCCCTCAATTGCATTGCCCACACCCCTTTGGGAGAACCCCCAGTTTTTTCATCCCACTTAAAGTCCTGGTACGCCCCATAATAAAGTTCAGCCTCAGCTCCATTAAACATCAACTGGTGGTATTTAACCCCCCCACCCCCATGAGTTCATTACTCTTTTTTAAACCAGATGTTGAGGATTGGGAGCGCAAAGTTTTGCAGGACATATAGATGTTTCAGGAGCATCACCATCTTGAATAGGGCCACCCTACCCAGAGCTTTCAGCAGGCAAACTGACCAGGACTGTTAGGCTCTTTTTGTGCCTACGAGTAGAGGAGTAAAATTAAGGTTGTGTGTGAGTTCCGGTAGTATTCATATGTAAACCCCCCAAGTATTTAAAACTCAAACGCTAGACTAAAATTATACTCAGCCAGCTCTCTATTGCATTGTCACCCTTTAACCGGACGAGACTAGATTTCTGTCAATTCGCACGGAGACCAGAGGCCTGGAGGATTGTGGCCAGGGGATTGTATCGCCAACGTGAAGAGAAGGCGGACACCCCTGCCTTGTGCCTCTGCTGATCGGAAACGGGGCAGAGATTTCTCCATTGATAAGTACTTGAGCAGAGGGCTCCCTATAAAGGATTTGAACAAATCAATAGTATATTGGGCCAAAGTCAATGTATTGAAGGACGTGGTAAAGGTACGACCAATCCAGTGTGTTGAATACTTTCTCGAAGTAACTGAGGATCGGGCAGGGATCAGTCCCCTCATGGCTTCAACCAACTGCCACATTGCCCAGTCTGATGCAGTGGCGAGTGCCAACACTGGGATAATGCCATTTTGATTAGAGTGGATAATGCGTGACAGCACTCGCTGAAGCCTATTTGCCAGGATTTTGGTGAATATCTTCTGTTTCTGCGTTAATCAGCGTGGTGCTGGAATATGTGGAAGGACAGATATGGTGGGCACATCCACTTCTGGGGAAAAGAACCCCATTGCTCTGGTTCAAAATAGAGGTTTTACAGGTGAGGCATAAGCATGGGTTGGAAACAACGGTAATATTCTAGTGGGAAGCAATTGGATCCTGTTTTTTTTCCAGTTTTTAGTTTTTGTATGGCCATCTCTATTTCATCTGCTGTGATGGCGTCCTTCAGGTCAGCTCTTTGGAGCGCTGTGAGTCTAGGCTGGGGGATTTCCTTAAGGGGTTGGCTGAGGATGGGCAAGGGAGTACAGTTCCTGAGAAGAAGCAGCAATTGCCTCCACTATGTACTCTGCGGTGGTGACTTAGTGTCCCGCAGAGTTCCTGATGACAGGAATTGACCTTGACCTCATCACCCCAGTGGCTAACCAGTAGATGACTTTTCCATTTTTGTCGTGCTTGTACACCCTCTGGGTGGCGGCTCTCCAATGCTAGCTGACCTCATTGAGCGCCAACTGGTGTTGTGAGGCTCTATCAAATTCAAGTTGTCTATGGATGCTATCAAGGGCACTTGTAATGTAATATTTTTCCAATTTAATATTCGGATTTCCAAACGAGTGAGCTACTTGCTGTTGAGCCTATCTGCCCTGCAGAGGTAGGATCTTACAATCCCCCTCGTAGTGGCTTTGTAGCCACCCACAGTATCCCCGCAGAGGCCATTGAGCCCAAATTAAAAAATATATATATTTCAAGCTCCGTCTGGATGTGTTCCCAGAACTGTTTGTCGGTGAGACACCAAGCGTTGAGCCACCACATTAGGCACCTGGACCGCACCAATGGCCCGAGGCAGATGTCACTGGGGAGTGGCCGGAAATGTCTCTAGGGAGAATATGTTCCGCAGTTGTGAAGGGCTTGTTAGTAGCTGATGGAAGAAATAGATCTCAAGGTTTCACGTTCCCTGCTACCTGTGTTCGGTCAGGGGACCTCCCCTCATAGAATGGGGGTGCTGTGAGGGAACCCCGAGGCGACCTCTGTAAGTGCTGCTAGGGTCTATATCAATGGGATGCAGACACTCAGAAGGTTGAGTTGTTTTCCCTCCAGTGCGCCCTCCACTGCAGCATAGCGACCCAATGGGTCCGGGCTCGCCTTTGTCACCACCAAGGGAAATGTTTTTGGCTGAAGTAAAGCCCCCCCCGCACCCCACTGGGAGCCCCTGGTATATCCCATGGACGTAACGAGATCTGCACAAAAATTAAAACTTAATATCTAGCAGATGGGTCTCTTGCAGCATCAGGCCTGCCAGGTGAGGTCTCTTGGCATTATGGAGGACTGCCATTCGCTTGATCTGATCTAAGAGGCCGTTGACATTCCATGTCAGTACTTGAAAGCTAGCCATCATGATGAGGGTTAAGTATGTATACGGTCTTCTGTTACAACACAGAATACAATATGATGTACAACGATACGATAAGTTGTACAGTGTCCTGCAATTACTACTTGAACCCATATTCATTCCAATATTAAAAGGCATTCCAGTTCCTCCTACATTTATGGAGAATCCAGGAAACCCCATTCTAGAGAAGGACAGGTGGAAGGCGGCTTTTGAGTCTTATGTATATAATAGCCTTTAAAGGGGGCATTTTAACAAGCAAAATGAAGCTAGCAATGCTGAAACGTAACCTAGGAATTCATGACAGAGATGAATTCGAATATTTGCTGTCACTTCTGATTGAAGATATTTAGAAAAAGAATGAACTTAATCCGCACGAAACAGTATGAAAACAGCTGGATAACCATCAAAGGAATAAAGAAAATGAAGTTGTGGTGAGGACGGCTTCCATGACAGCCGCTTGATAGCTACACAGCATCCCTTAGGATACTTGCTTCCAAAAATAACAGATTATCCCAGGGCGAGATGCGAATGAATCAGTTTGTGCAAAACTGCCAACAGCCAAAAAGAACACGAAAAATTCTTACTGAGAAAAGGCCTGGCATTGAAGAAAGGTTTGGATGCATATTTTGGTTAGATAAAACCTCCTAAGGAATTATGGAAGTGGGTGTAAGCGAACCTAATCATAGTAGGGTAAATGAAGTTAACGAGGAAAGTACTTAAGGGAGTAGGTAACACAATAATAAGATTGGAAGGGGCTATTCATTTTCCCCTGTACTTTAGAGGTACATATGATAACGATAAGTTGTGGCCTGCAATTGGACAGTCATATTAAAGGCAAAAACCAGGGACATTATACCAGCTTGGGTAAGGGTAGAGAAATAGTGGGACAGGAAGATACCTAATTAGTTCATAAAATATAACATGTTTACCCCTGTAGATGGTGGATAAGAGAAAGCTACTTTTGCAGTGGCCGCTTATGCCAGATAATCCACCATACCAACTCACAAAGTTGTCTATGACCCAGCACTGTCCTTCATTCGACAAGGGATTGTGGTGATGAAGAGTGCACACCTTCTTAATATGCATAGCGAAGTCTCAACCATCTTAAGTGTTTACCACAAGGTAGACCTCAGCCTCTCTGTGGTACATTTACACCTTGATTATTGTAACTGGATCTATGTAGCTCTCCAGAATTAAAACAAGCTTAGCTGGCTGAAGCTTGGGTTGCAAGCCTGGTTGTAGCCTAAACAACCATTGGCAATGCCAATGGGTCTCGCATATGCAAGAGCTATTGGTTTGCCAAAGTGTTTTATCCATGTTGTACACCACTGTGGCTGCTGTTCATCATGGCTACAATTTTGTGGCGTAGCAAAATGTTTACCTAGTAGAACTGGTGCTATTATGTCCCTCAAACAAGCACTGTAGTCTTCAACAAGAACAAGATAATTTCAATTAAAAATCAATGCTAACGAGAGAACACGTATACCACTTCCTAAATCCAGTTATGAAGGACTATGCCAACAAACAAAATTATAATATGGGTGTGTTACTCAAGTCCCAATCCATGCTTGCAAATTCCTGAACAAAACATCTTCTGCCCTACAGCAGGTTTGAATCAGAGCCACTTAAATTATGTGGCAGTGAAGGATCAAATTGCAAGGTTGTTGAAACTATATGACAATGAAAAGCAAAGTACGTGTTATAACGTGTCACAATACATCGCAGTATTATTTTTTTATGTTATCATTTTAACAACTGTAAATACGGTCTCAGCAAATATGCACCTTATTAGTATTGGTTTAACAGCTGAATGCAGCCATCAGGAACCCCAAAATGACCAACTAGCCATTGCAAAGTATGTGGCATGGTGCAGAAATACATTTGACACTTTCGTTTGGTAATTTATGATGCGTTTCAACTAGAAATAATTTGTTGGTGACATCTGCAAATTATGCATCAAATGCTGGCAAGTGTGGCAAATCTATGATTATGTGGAAACCTATGCAGACACAATCCCAGTGGCCTTGAGCTCAATTCAAAGAGTAAAAGAAGAACAATTTGTGGATATCACTCAATCTGGTCTGAATTTCCAAAACTCTTTAAGCAGGTTCAAAATATTGCTTCCAATTTTAGTTGGTCGTGTAATATGTGAGGTCACCTGCATTTCCATCAAGGATGTGATCTTTGATGCATGAGGTCACGTGGAGGGCATCAGGTGAGTGTTATGTTTGCATATAGCAATTGAGGCTGCAACCGAGACAGACTGGCACAAAGTCATGCCACTGTGATCACCAGTAGGAAGTGCAGGATGTGATCAGAGATTAAGTAATACGTGGAGGTCCTGTAATTTCACTTCTGCTATTCATACTTCAAGCACATTTTCATCACTCATCTGGTGTAGGGAGGAGGGTATAACAATGTCCCATCCCCAGAAACCAGAGTAGGATCTATATGTTTCAAATGAGTTACACCAAAAATATGGATAAATGTTTGAATTCTGTGATTAATATCTGGAGAGGAGCTAAGGATGGCAGGGGAATGTGTAAAGGGTTCATAACTGAAAACCATGACACTGAGGGAGCTAGGACAGTACAGCCAGACTAAGAATTGAAATGTAAAAGATTTATTGGAGAAGGCGACAGAGCTTGTTCTTTTCTGGTACCATGTTTAGAGTTGCATATGTGTGCACGCGTGTGTGCGCGTGCATGTGTGTGTGTGTGTGTGCATGTGTGTGTGTGTCAGATCACTCTTCGAGGTTGGACTGTCTCATTACTGCATGTGCAAGGTCACACATTAAGCCAACGGCAACATGAGCGTAGACGTATATGAAATTAAAATGCTGCCATATCAGTCCAACACTAGAAACAGCAGTAATATTAATGAGGTGGTAAGGTAGCACACCAGTTCTAGAGAATTGTGCCTCTTTTATTCATATGCAGACTCATGCAGCACCAAGCGTTAGTGTACAAATTGCAGGGAAACTCTTTGAAAACCATTATCTAAAATGCAGGGACGGCGTCGCTGCAGCAACATCCTTTGATTCTGGGCAAGTCACTTATCTCCTGTGCCTAAAAAAAAATCTGCTATCCGCATGTTCATGATGTGGTACTTAAGGGTTATGTTACAGCCTCCTCGTAAATGGAGCATAGGAGGGGCAACAGAGGGCTCCATACGTAGATTATTCTGCATTCCTCTTTCCCATAAATGCTCACTTGGAACTCAGCCCAGAGTAGTGCTCTCTGGAAGGCACAGCTTGACATTTGACCTCTGCCTTTGAATGCACAGAAAATGTGACAAGATAAGAACAAGATTTACAGGCCTGTTTACAGAAAGGAAGCTCTCAGAAGATACTGTTAAATAAGGTTTTAGCATGGAAGGGAGGAAGGGAACCTTTAGAGACTAAGCCAGTAAATGAGATGCAAGGAAAGGTGAGTTACGGACCACAGAGTCAATGGCAAGCAACGGCCAGAATTCATTCCCAGTTCACCTTTCAGAAACTCTCAATCAATCAATCAGGGGTTTATAAAGCGCGCTACTCACCTGTGAGGGTCTCAAGGCGCTGGGGGGGGGGAGGAGGGGAGCTCCAGATCAGTCGAAGAACCAGGTCTTGAGGTCCTTCCTGAAGGTGTGCAGGGTTTGCGAGCATCTGATGTTGACGGGGAGCTCGTTCCAGGTCTTGCCTGCGATATAGGAGAAAGCTCTGCCACCTGTTCTGCTCCTGTGGATGCGGGGGACCTCTGCCAGGGTGAAGTCAGCGGAGCGGAGGTTCCTCTCGGGTACGTGGAAGGAGAGTCTATCATTGAGGTATTTGGGTCCGATGTTGTTGAGGACTTTGTAGGCGTGGGTGAGGAGTTTGAAGGTGACCCTCTTCTCAACTGGGAACCAGTGGAGGTCTCGAAGGTGTTGCGTCATGTGCTCGTGGCGTGGGGTCCTGAGGACGAGTCTGGCGGCAGCATTTTGTATGGTCTGGAGTCTGTGTAGGAGAGTTCTGTTGATTCCGGCGTATAGGGCGTTGCCGTAGTCCAGTCTGCTGGTTACGACGTGTGGGTGATGGTCCTTCTGCAGTCAGGGGGGGATCCATTTGAAGGTCTTGCGGAGGATGCACAGGCAGATGAAGCTGGTGGAGGCAACGGCGTTGACCAGACAGTTCATGGCGAGGGAGGAGTCGAGGATGATGCAGAGGTTGCGTGCGTGGTTTGTGGGGGTGGGTGGGTTCCCTAAGGCGGAGGGCCACCAGGAGTTGTCCCAGGCGGAGTTGCAGGGTCCGAGGATGAGAACCCCTGTTTTCTCTGCGTTGTGCTTGAGGCAGCTATCGTTCATCCAGTTTGCCATGTTCTTCATACCCTTCTGGAAGCGTAGTCTGGTGTCAACGGGGTTCTTCGTGAGTGAGAGGATGAGTTGGGTGTCGTCTGCGTAGGATACGATGCTGAGCCCATGCTGTCTGATGATGGCGGCGAGGGGGACCATGTAGATGTTGAAGAGCGTAGGGCTAAGAGTTGAGCCCTGGGGTACTCTTGCAGTTGATGTCGGCTGGTTCAGAGAGGAAGGGCAGGAGTCTGACCCTCCGGGTTCTGCCGGAGATAAAAGATCGGATCCAGTCAAGGGTGGCTCCTTGTACCCCGGCGTCGTGAAGTCTGGCTGCAAGGGTGTGATGGGAGACGGTGTCGAAAGCTGCAGAGAGGTCTAGCAGGATGAGGGCAATGGTGTGTCCCTGGTCAAGTAGCAGGCGGATGTCGTCTGTGGCAGCGAGGAGAGCGGTCTCGGTGCTGTGTTGGCTGCGGAATCCGGACTGAGAGGCATCTGGGATGGAGTTATCTTCGATGAAGGTGGTCAGCTGGGTGTTCACAAGTCTCTCTGTGACTTTGGCTGCAAAAGGGAAGAGAGAGATGGGCCGGTAGTTTCTCAGGTCTGTAGGGTCGGCCGTGGGCTTCTTGAGGAGGGGTTTGACCTCCACCCACTTCCAGTCGTCTGGGAAGGTGCTGGACGTGAAGGAGGCATTGATGGTCCGTTCCAGTTCTGGTGCGATTGCGGCGGCGGCCCTGTCGAATATGTGTGGTGGGAAGGGGTCTGTGGGGGTTCCTGAGTGGGTTTTGTGCATGGTCGCGGTGATGTGTTCGATGGTGGCGGGCTTCCAGGTCGAGATTGTAGGCTGGTCGGCTGCGATGGGGGGGAGGTGATGTCCTGCGTTGGTTCGCTGAAGTTGTTGTAGAGGTGTTTGATCTTATGCTGGAAGTATGTGCTGAGCTTGTCGCAGAGTTGCTGGGAGGGTGTGACGTCCGTGGCTTCGCAGAGTGGTTTTGTTTTGTCTTTCGTATACCACACAGCTGCGCAGTCTGGTAGTCTGTGACCTACAAAGGGAGGAGGACATTACCCCTGTTGTCCTAACTTACATTTGCTGCCTTTGCAACAGCAGATAACCTCCTGAGGCTTGAGCCGGGAGTGCGCGAGAGTGTTTGGCTGGTACTCTTATTTTAAATAATCTTAATTTGGTATGTTTTAAGCGCGTCGCGATCTTTGGCAAGCTTTTAACTTTCTTGGTCTCATTGCTTTTCCGGGAACTGCGGGGGGAACCACGCTGCAGTGGGTGGTGGGTGAAGCATGGGGCGGTCGCTCTCTCGAGGCGGTTGGAGCGTTTCCGCCATCTTGGAAGGAGTGGAGGTTGGCGGGACAGTTGTTTGGGCCAGAGAGCCCAGGATTGCACAAATACTGTCGCAGCTGCGACCGCGCTGATACAAGGCTCCTGAGGCTTGAGCCGGGAGTGCGCGAGAGTGTTTGGCTGGTACTCTTATTTTAAATAATCTTAATTTTGTATGTTTTAAGCGCGTCGCGATCTTTGGCAAGCTTTTAACTTACTTGGTCTCATTGCTTTTCCGGGAACTGCGGGGGGAACCACACTGCAGTGGGTGGTGGGTGAGGCACGGGGCGGTCGCTCTCTCGGGGCGGTTGGAGCGTTTCCGCCATCTTGGAAGGAGTGGAGGTTGGCGGGACAGTTGTTTGGGCCAGGGAGCCCAGGATTGCACAAATGCAGACACAGCTGCGACCGTGCAGTGGACACGTGCAGCGGGTCGCCGCTGGCGCACCTAAGGCAAGCCCGTCTGCACCCTTCTGCTCCCGTCCATGCCGGTCCGCCGCCAGGCGTCAGGACCCCTGCTTCTTGCACCGCAGATGGTATCAGGTACTCGCGGGAGGAGCTCCTGGCCCTGGCCTCTAATTGCCCGTCCCTGCCATGGTCCTTTCAGGATCTCTCCTTCCATTGTGACTTTTGCTCGCTTAGATTGACCTTGGCAGAGAGGGACCCACGTCCATTAGATCATAATGAGTTCAAGTTCCTCAGTCTGAATTGCCGCTCGCTGGCTAAGCATCATGCAGAGGTGTTTGACCTTTTGGCTGACGAGTCCCCGGATGCCCTCTTTCTAACAGAGACCTGGCTTAACCAAGACTCTGTGGCAGAGCATTGGTTGGCCCTTCCTTCAAGCTACATGTTGGAGACCATAAACCGAGAGGGGGGGAGAGGAGGTGGTATTGCAGTAGTAGTTAAGGAAGCTTACACCTTTAGCCTGTGCAAGGAGAATATAGTGGGCTGTGAAAGTGCGTCATTTAAAATCAGATTAACCCACAATTTTACTATATCAGGCCTTCTCATCTATAGACCCCCGGGCCCGCTAGCGGTTTTAGGGAAGACCTACTAAGTAAAGTAGGACACTTTGCTTGCAAGGCCGCACATTTTACTATTCTAGGGGACCTTAATCTCCATCTTGAGGATGGTGAGAAAGCCGAGATTGCCAGCTTTCTGGCCGACTTAGAGGCTTTCCAGTTGATGCAACACGTTCTCGAAGGCACTCACGTGGCTGGCCATCTGCTGGACCCTATTTTTTCCAATGTTAAGCCTATAAAAATGTATCCACCGATCCCGTAAGTTTGGACAGACCATTTCTTGGTTCCATTCTCCCTGCAAGTGCAGGGCAAGGCTGACTTAATTCGTCCTACCCAAGTTCTTAAACGCCCTTGGCACAGGTTAGACCAGGAGCCCTTCTGTGACTGGCTAGCAGGGCACAGGCCTCAGCTACCCTCCGATGTGGACGCGGCCAATTCGTGTTTCAATGAATGGCTGACTGTTGGCCTGGATAGCTGTATTCCGGCTAAATGGGGAGGAAAGGGACACGGGCCGTCGAACCCTTGGTTCAATGACGCCCTATCCCTAGCTAAGAAGGGTTGTAAACAGCTGGAGCATGCCTGGAGACACTCATACGATGCGGCCGCAAAGCTAGAGTACCGGACGGCCATTAAGCTGTACCATAAGGGTATACGGAGAGCTCGAGCAGAGTTTGTGGCAAGCAAAATCATGGGCAGTTCCAACCCTGCTAAGACCATCTTCTCCCTGCTGGATGGCATGAAGAGCGCAGGTGCCCCTAGGGCTTCCCCCATTGCCTCCAACCGTCAGTGCGATGAGCTGGCTCAGTATTTTGTCACAAAGGTGGAGCAGATTTATCTGGCCCTACCGGGAGCAGCTCTGTCTGGAGTGGGGGGAGGGGCACGAGGGGGCGATATATCCGGAGGGAATAGCTTAGCTTCATTTCCTCTTTTAACGCCCCCGGAATTTGAGGCCTTATGCTTAAAAATCAAATCCGGCTCCCCAGTTGACCCGGTGACGCCCACCCACTTTCGCCAGTTTTACCCCCTGATCTCTGATGTGAGCTTGGAATTAGCCAATTTATCTTTGTCTTCCGCCTCTGTACCACGGGTGTGGAAACATGCAAAAGTTATTCCTTTGTTAAAGAAGCCCTCCTTGGACCCGGCCATTCCTAGTAATAATCGGCCCATTTCTCAGCTGCCTTTCTTGGCCAAGGTTGTGGAAGCACATGTGAACTCCACGCTGTCTAAATTTATTGAGCAGTTTGCCATCCTTGACCCTTCACAACACGGCTTCCGGCCTAGGCACAGCACTGAGTCTGCGCTATTGGTCGTATCAGAAGCCATTAGGGGCAGTTTGGACGTAGGGGACTCTGCGGCCTTGGTCCTCTTGGATCCAAGTGCCGCTTTTGACACTGTGTCCCAAAGATACTGCTCGATCGTCTACAAGATATTGGGATCAGGTATTTGGCTCTGGCTTGGGGTCGGTCTTTTCTTGAGGAGAGATCTTTTCAGGTCGCGGTGCCTCCTTTCTCCTCTCAGGAGTTTATGTTGCATCAGGGGTTGCCGCAGGGCTCCATTCTTAGCCCACTCCTATTCAATCTATATGTCAGCCCTCTGGCGGAGGTGGCCAAGGGCAGGGGGTCGTCTTTGGTGTCATATGCTGACGACACCCAATTGGTGATAGCTTTCTCGAAGAAATGCAACACCAATTTGAACAAGTTTAGGGAAGATCTGCTGGCTATCTTCGATTGGATGGCAGCAAACTGTTTACAGCTAAATGCCAGTAAATCGGAGATCCTGTTGTTTGGGAAGGACCGGGAGCTATGGTCCGAGCAATGCTGACTGGACTGTCTCAAACCCGCCCCACTCCATAAGGAGACTGTAAAAAATCTCGGCGTGTGGTTTGATAATGGCCTGACTTTCGAGAAACAAACGAAAGTCGCTGCAGTGGTCTGTTTTGGGCTCCTGCGGAGCCTTAAACCTTTGCTCGGGTTCTTCCCTCCTAAGGTACGCCAGACTATTGTCCAGGCGTCGGTCTTATCAAGATTGGGCTACGGAAATTCCCTCTATCTGGGAGCTAATAAGGCTAGCATTAAGTGCCTGCAGAGGGTTCAGAATGCGGCAGCTCGACTTCTGGTTGCTCTGCCTAGATCTTGCTCAGTGTCGCACATCCTTCCCAAGCTCCATTGGCTGCCGGTTGACAGGCGTATCCAGTTTAAGGTGCTGTGTATCTCTCATAAGATCTTGTCTCGACAGGCTCCACTGGAGCTTTTCCATCTGATAGAGCCCTATGTGCCCAAGCGCTCGCTGCAATCCGCTGACCTGGCCCAGGCTTGCATTCCCCGAGTCTGGAAAGCAAGAGCCGGGGGACGTTCTTTTCGCTGTATGGCGGCGAAACTCTGGAACTCGCTCCCGACCCCCATCAGAACCATCTCGAACCATTTGACATTTCGTAAGGCCTTGAAGACCTGGCTTTTCCCTACATCTGCGGTTTAACCACTCTGTCTCCTTCCGTGGCTCGTGCTCGCTGGACCTTGGGTTGCGCTGGGACGCCTTGTTGCTGAGGCAGCTATGCGCTTTATAAATGCAAAAATAAATAAATAAATAAATAAATAGGATGCTCTGCATCTCCCACAGTGCGTACAGGTTCAATCTACTTGACTAAATTATTTCACAACGTCAAACTAACGTGAAATCTAAGAATGACATGAGAGAATATGATCACATCTGTTATATTCATCAAGGAAGATGCTGCAGGCAAAACCGTAGGCGGTCTGAAAGCATTGAGTGTGACCCAGGCTTGCTACAAAGCAAAACCTTCTCAAAGGCAGTAGAGAGTTGACGGCTTTTCGGTTGCACCAGTCATTCACCCGCCTGCTTCCTGATCGAATAGTTAGTGAAATTCTTTATTGCGTGATTATTAAAAATCATTGCAATCAAAACACTTCACAATCACGCAATATGTCAAAACAGCGGAACTCAATACATCAAACATTATTAATAATTGGACCAATGCATTCATAAATATCCCATAAAACAAAACATAAACCGGGTCATACAATAAGAACTGATTCCTAAGAGAAAAACATTTATTCTTAAAAATGTCAATGATTATTATAGCAAGATATTGCACACATTACATATTAAAGTGCCAACATGCATAAATGGTTAATCCATAGCTCAATAACAATGATAAAGTGCATCAATTATGTCAGACCCAGGGTTATTTTTAAAAGAAAGATTCCACAAATACTATAACAAGATATAGCACCTAATTTTTGTTAAAGTGCCAACGTGTCATTGGTTAAAATGTAATCGAATAGCTATTGGTTATATCGGAGCTGAGTGTATTACAAAGACCTTCGGATTACGGAATGTTGCTCCCAATAGTTGTCTCACTTTTGAAAGATGAGAGGAAAAGTCCCAACACCCTCGTTTGAATAATAAGAACTGAAAAACAGCTGCTGAGACGCTTTGAATGTTTCTCTGTCAGTTCCACTGTCATTTTTGTTCATTCCTAAGCACTGAAGCAGACCCCCGATGGCAGCTGGTCCCTAATAATTCATCAATACATGAATTAGAGGTCAGAATCCAGTTTGTAATTAACCGCATTTGTTTGTCCGTGTTTTGCTTCTTTCGTCTTTCTGTAAGAACGCTATCATCTTCTCTTCAGTTATGATATATGAATTGAGCTGCACAGTGAGGTACTGGTTGTAACTAATTGTGTTTTTGGTGTACAGTCATTAATACGAATGTGTGTGTGTGTGTCTATATATATATATATATATATATATATATATATATATATATATATATATATATATATATATATATATGTTAGCCTGCTTATATTATTGTGAATTCTAGCATGTTTAAACGTAGAAAAGCTTGCCACCCATCATCTCAAAATATTATCCCATTGAAAATTGCTCAGAATGATTGTTTTGTTCACAGTCTTACTCCCTTCTTCTTTTAATCACACGCACGAGGCGGGTTTTTTCATTTCTTTAGGAAAACAATTATTCACTTTGTGCAGTACCAAAAAAGTATACAAATATATCTATGTCTGTATTTACGATGATGAAGTATTATTAACATTATAAGGTAACTGGTGCTCATGTAAAGCGCTCCAATACCTTGGGGTCGAGGTCGCGCTATACAAAGCTACAAAAAACATAAATAAAAAAATACGCCAATGATGCTCGTAGTCATTTTGTCATGTTTTGTTTGAAATTTCCACTAGATGGTAGTGTTGAATCGCGAGTTTTTACATGCATCATTTCAAAAATAGTCAGCTAATACCACCTAGTGAAATACTGAAGAATAGTAAACGAAAACGAAACGTGTTGGCATTCATAGCTTTTTTTTTTAGATAATAAGGACAAGTTGTTTGTTACTCTAGTACTGAAGGGCATATTTTGTGTGCATTAGATGGACAAAGCTCCAATAACTGCATTTTTAATCCAGCACATACGGCGATCTTTTTTTTTTCTTCCAGAAATCGTTTTTTATTCATGTTCTGCTCACGTTTGTACCATTGTTTAATTTGGTTTTAGGTGATTCACAAATTTCAGTTTAGCTCTTTGTATACGTTTCAAACTACTGACAACTTTGTGGAAGGTTAGTAAGAAAGGCATAAAATAATATTAGCTGGAGCAAATTGATGTGAAGTATGCAGACGACTTGCAGACTGGGTTCTCCTATTGAGGCCCGGGTCCTAGATTCACTGAGCCTTTCCACTAAGCCATCTTGCAAACGCTTTTTTTGGAATTTACAAAGTCACAGGAGGCCTTATTTACCTGGCCTTGGGTGGCTTTTAGGTTACATTACGTTTCAACTTGGGAGGCATTCCGTGGGTGGAGTTTGGGCTATGGTGCAAGGGTGCCTGCGTTGGCGCTAGGCTGCACACATTGCGCCTGTGCAAGGAGAGAGCATAAATGTGCCATATTTTTGTAAATATCGAGTATTTGTGCCCTTTCGCACAGCAGCTTTCCTTGCTGCCCTGCGTTTTGTGAGATTTTAGTAAATGTGCCCCAGGATCTATAAACCGATACCATGCAGAGTTAGTCCTGCTTAAAGCACCTTGCTTTATGGGAAATCCTAGGGCTAATCGAGACCAGGTGCAAACAATGGGCAAGTTGCGGGTAATATTGCTATACATTTCTAGGCTTCAGTGTAACTTTCACAAAATTACAAATTAAATCTGGTTTACCCTTGGCCAGTTATTGTGTACACTTTTGTACTCACGTCTGAGCATACCCGTCCCACTCGGGGTGACAAATGCAAAAAGAACTATTGATGGACAGAATGCAGAACAATGTCATACATTCACCCCAGTACAGAGATCTGGGCCTAAATCCATCGTTTTTTTGCACACCATGCCATTCCAGTTTGGACCCAGCCATATGCAAATCAGTCTTGACCCTGTGCCCAATGGGAACAGTCCAGCCCGAACTGCCAGGCCAGGTCCTCCCTGGACTGGAAACAAGCATCCTAGGACCGGTTTCGGGTTTCACCCCTCTTCAGCCAGGATAGCTTGATTCCAGTGGCATGGAGAGCACGGGACTCACGTCTGAGCATACCCGTCCCACTCGGGGTGACAAATGCAAAAAGAACTACTGTGGGTGGGCCAGTAGTGTGGTGGTGGGTGGGGATCACTGACGAAATATCGAGAAGAAGAATATCGAATTGCCAAAATATCGAAGGAAAAATATAGAATGCCAAAATATCGAAGCCCTATCTCCAAACAGGTAAGTACAAAAATATAGAATCCTAACTATCGTTGTAAAAAATATAGTTAGTCACAATATCGAATTTTTTTAAATGTCTTAAAATTAATGTAAAATTAATGAAATAAAACATATAATTGACTGAAACATACTCAAATTACTTTAAAATTAATAAATAATTAATGTAAGTAAAAAAATAATAATAATACATATATATTAATGTAATATTTATTTAAAAAATGCAATATTTTTTGCGTAGGAAAGCGGGCGGGTAAAATTTACTATTACCACTCCAGTAAGTGCAATAGTAGGGAAAACGTTGGATAGCGGGAGGGTAAAAATTACTATTCCCATTCCAGAGAGTGCAACAGTAGGGAAAGCGTTGGATAGCGGGAGAGTAAAAATTAGTATTCCCACTCCAGACAGTGTAATATTAGGGAAAGCATTGGATAGCGTAGGGGTAAAAAATAATATTCACACTCCAGAGAGTGCAACAGTAGGGAAAGCGTTGGATAGCGGGAGGGTAAAATTTACTATTCCCACTCCAGTGAGTTTAACAGTAGGGAAAGCGTTGGATAGAGTAGGGCTAAAAATTACTATTCCCACTCCAGAGAGTGCAACAGTAGGGAAAGCGTTGGATAGCGTAGGGGTAAAAATTACTATTCCCAGTTCAGAGAGTGCAACAGTAGGGAAAGCGTTGGATAGCGGGAGGGCAAAATTTACTATTCCCACTCCAGTGAGTGCAACAGTAGGGAAAACGTCAGATGGCGTAGGGGTAAAAATTACTATTCCCACTCCAAAGAGTGCAACAGTAGGGAAAGCGTTGGATAGCATAGGGGTAAAAATTATTATTCCCACTCCAGTGAGTTTAACAGTAGGGAAAGCGTTGGATAGAGTAGGGCTAAAAATTACTATTCCCACTCCAGAGAGTGCAACAGTAGGGAAAGCGTTGGATAGCGTAGGGGTAAAAATTACTATTCCCACTCCAGTGAGTGCAACTGTAGGGTAAGCGTTGGATAGCGTAGGGGTAACAATGACTATTCTCACTCCAGAGAGTGCAACAGTAGGGAAAGCGTTGGATAGCGGGAGGGTAAAAATTACTATTCCCACTCCAAAGAGTGCAACAGTAGGGAAAGCGTTGGATAGCGTAGGGGTAAACATTACTATTCCCACTCCAGAGAGTGCAACAGTAGGGAAAGCGTTGGATAGCGGGAGGGTAAAATATACTATTCCCACTCCAGTGAGTGCAACTCTAGGGTAAGCGTTGGATACCGTAGGGGTAAAAATTATTATTCCCACTCCAGTGTGTGCAATAGTAGGGAAAGCGTTGGATAGCGTAGGGGTACAAATTACTATTCCCACTCCAGTGAGTGCAATAGTAGGGAAAATAATAATTTTATTAAAAATAAATAAATTATTTATACCAAATAAAAATATTAAAATTAATTACCAACCACACAATATTTAATAATTAATTTATTATAAATACCAATGCTTTTTTAATTAATAACCTATTAATAATTAACTAACAACCAATTAATTTTCATTACCAAATATTCATAAATAAAATTAATACCAATTAATAATTAATTAAGAATAAATTAATTAGCAATATACAAAAATTATTTCAATAATTAATTATTTACAATTAAATTAATTCCCACCATATTCCCCTATTAACCCACAACCCACTACAAATAATAAATTAATACAATTAACATAATTATCAATTAAACAATTAATACTAATTAATTACCAATCAATACTAATTATTTACCAATTAATAATTAATTAACAACCAATTAATTTTCAATACCAATTAATAATTACCTAATAACAATTAAATTACTTCCCACCCTATTCCCCTATAAACCCACAACCCGCTACAGAAGTAAAACGCAAAATTAAATTAAAAATAATTAATAATTCCTAAAAAATATTATTTAATGTACTATAATTAAATTACTTCCCACCCTAATCCCCTATAAACCCACAACCCGCTACGGAATTAAATTACACAAAAATTAAATAACATACAATTCATTACTTTAAAAATATTCGAACATACATTCCAAAATTTATACGTACTTTTAATACATATACTAACACTTAAAACACTATAAAAAAAATCGATATTTTTAACAACTATATTATGACTGTCGATATTACTTACTTCTATATTATTTAAATCGATATTTTATTTCTTACCTGATTTTCGATATTCTTCACCACTATATTTTGGCAATTGGATATTCTGTCCATTCTATATTAAAAACTCGATATTCTGTCCTATCGATATTTTGAATTCGATATTATGTCTGTTTACCGGTGGGTGGACCACCACCGCGAGTACTGTAGTCCTGTGGACTGCCGTACTCGTAATATGGCCCTTAGTCTCTTCCCTAATCTATTGAGTACTGACTGCATTGACTGAAGTCTATCAACATACTGCAAAGGATTTGATGGACAACCTTACAGTGCCCCCCTCCACCATCTCTTTCTCTAGAGATCACTTCAAGTGGCCAGTGCCTATTGAATGGTTTCCATATGGATTTTGTGTTTGCCCTGCCTCTGGATTTCCTCAAGTTGCTCCTTCAAGTGGGCCTTGGGTTTCTGTGGGCAAAAGAAAATGACCCTCATGAGGGGCAGAGGGTCCTTTACCCAAGGGAGGTGTGGCCATAGTACATTAAATAAACCATAAGAAAGTGACCACATGGTGAAATGCTATGGCTTAGTTAGAATAATAGACCAAAGGAATATACAATTGATCGCTCAATGTAAGAATTCATTAATTCTTTGATTATTTTAAATCACAATTATCCATGAATCACCATTAGATTGGCACACAGAGAAACATTTGGTCTCTGCCATATATTGTGGACATGATTCGTCACCATTGAATGAATCTGTGCAACATAATACACCTCTAGATCTGCACAAAATATAAGCCAGTTCCAAACATTTTAGGAAAAAAGGGTTTCAGACAAAGTCTCTATTTAGTAGTCTCTATTTGACTGAAGTAAACCATCCAAGGGCCTGATTCACCAATGTAAAATGAGAAGAAAGTCTAACTTTTCGGCTTTCGGTATTCACAAAGGTCATTTACAAGTAGTAAGGTTAGACTTTTGTCTCAGTTAAACTTATGTTTTGGACTTAAGTTTAACTGAGACCAAAAAGTATATTATACCTTCGGGGATGTGGCAACTACTAGCCATGGGCTACACGGTCTCCTCCCACCTAGTGACTTTCTGTAAAGAGTTGCATCTACCTAGACCAGAATGCACTATTCGGCACACTCCCAGCATGCATGGCAGAATCCTTCTCTTGGTATGTGGAGGTCTCTAGCCCATACCAGGAGTGTGTCTTCCTGGTAGCTGCATGTCCATGGAAAACTGATTTGACAACTCCTTACTTCTCTCTGCCCAAGGTGCTAGCCTGTCTGCAAAAACAAAAGCAACGCTTCTTGTGTGCAACTGCCATTTGAGCTTCAAAAGCAGCTTTCCTTTTGAAGTTCACCTTTTGGGCTCACACCATGTTTGACAATACTGCCAGAAGGAGGTCATACCTCTTCCACTGGCATGCCCTTTGTTTTCCTTCCAGAGAGCCATTCACAACTCTCCCTAGGAGGGTAGAAGGCTGTCTTGAGGAAAACATCTTGTGCGCAACCGTAGGCGGTTACTTGAAACTTTGAGCAACATAGTGGCAACTTTATGAAGTTGCCATTTGTTCAAAAGGTACATAACATTTTACTTCAGCATTACGTCTGCTTTAATGCAGCGATTCTTTTGATATCTTCAAGTATCATTTTCAGTAGCCCCATTCAGAGGTTAGCATTGCTGGGTTGTCAGCATGGAACTCTGTAATTGTTAATTGAGCTACTAGCCCTTCCACAGTAAAAATGACAATGCAGAGTTTTTACTGCCGGACATGTAAAGTTATTAAAACAAATTCAATTTTTTTTAAATATAAGACACCCTGCTTTTAGGGCTCAGTAGGTCTGCCCTAGGGTTGACTTACAGATACTAAAAAGGAAGTTTTGGGCTTTGTCACTACTTTAAATGGTAAAGTCGAGTTAGCAGTGCTAGCTGGCTGGGAGTCATGCCTTGCTTTATAACACTTGTGGTGGCACAATCAGTGCTGCAGTCCACAAGGAACCCTCTAACTTACAGACCCTGGGTACCCCTGGTACCACATACTAGGTACTTATAAGCAAGTAAACCAATTCCAATTGAGGGTGAGACAATTATACATATACCTTTCTGGGCCAGAGCACTGCCACTAAGGCATGTTTAGTAGGACTGGATGCACATTCGGAGTGCAAAACTGGCAGGACCCGTTCAAAAACTTGGGGCAATCATGCAAAAAGAGTTATTTCCTTACAAAAAACAATAAACACAAACTCTGTCTGAAACATGAAAGACGTAGTCGAGCCATGGCACACACAGTCACAGATTATACTGCCCAGGGTTTTAGCACCTGTAACTTCAGTATATTATTTGTACATGTATTTACATTTTTATTGATTTAAAGTCAATTCGGATGCTGCTTTAGCACATACAGTACAGGGGGAGTAGTATCTAAAGCAGTAGCTTGCTTGTCCTGCTCAAAGTTATACCAACTACCGGTATCCTCACCACCAGGCAGCTGCCATCTTCACATGGATGTGGATAGTTTCTGTATCATGCCCTGACCTGGTGCTAATTCTTAGGTTAAAAGATTAGTTCTCCCAATAGTTTTGTATTTAAACTTCTTTTTATTAGCATTTATTATTACAGGTGTTACATATTGATATTTGACCATATTAACATGAAACATGTATGTCCAATCAGCTAGTATCATTATAGGAATTTACAATTACTTCAACTTCATGTGGATGCTGTATGCGTTATAGCAGGTGTTTGCCAAGTAAAGAACAAACCGGGGGTGGGAATCAAACTAGGGGTCGTCATGGACTTTCAGATGGTGTAGTCAGGCTAGGGTACGTATGGTCCCTCAGGCAACTGAGTAGCGGTACGGTTACCTCCCCCTACCGAGAACATGGGTGCACAGACGGGCTTGCAGTATAGGCAAATGGATCGGGATGGTGGGTGCGGGAGCCCAGCAGTCCCCGGATAGGTGTGAACTGTCAGGGGGGGTTCCGCCTGCGTGGGCTTGTACCGTAGTCGGCTGTGTGATATTAGGGGTTGTCGCGCTTGTGCTGGAATCATCCTGGGACTGAGACTGTTTGAATTGATGTAGTAGGAGCGCCCATTCCAGGGATATTGGGTTTTTACGTATGCCTTTCGCTTCCTCCTCCCGCAGGACATTCTCCTCAGCTGCAGCCCATTTGAGCACGGCCCCCATCCATGCTGCAATCGGGGGGCCTGAAGGGGAGCGCCAATGCATAGCTATGCAGCGTTTAGCCAGTAGGTGCGCTAAGGAGACAAAACGTATGCGCACTTTGTGACGTTTCCTCCGGCCAATTATTCCCAGCGCGCAACACTCCCATGTGGCCAGATGGGGGAGTCCGGTAAGATCGCGGAGGGTCGTGTGGATAGCTGCCCGGTAGGTCTGGATATCCGGACAGGCCCAAAACATATGGTGGAAATCTGTGCCTTGCGCCTGACAGCGGGGGCAAAGGAAAGTTGTATCAGGGTAAAAACGCTGTAGGCGTGCTGGTGTCAAGTAGGCCCTATGTAGAATGAAAAATTGTATATTCTTGAACCGGGCATTCCTAGACACTTTTTTGGGGAATTCGAGTGCCCTTTCCCACTCTTCTCCCAATAGTTCTGTAGTGTTATTGCGCCCAGTTATACATGTTTTATGAAAGCTATGACTCTGCTTTATATTAAGATAATGATATTCTCTGATCTTGAGATAATATTCCCTAACTATAATTGTTTCCTGTTCGTGTCCTTGTACCTGCTTCATGTGCTTTGTCTTGTTCTTTTGTTTCAAATCTCATATAGAAATGGCTCTGATAGGTGGCTCTGACATGGGGTTGTTCCATTCCTGTTCAGTGTATTCTTCCTTTTGCATTTCCTAGTTGATGTTTCTTCCCACATTTAGAGTGAGTCTCATCCCAAATTTTTTTATTTGGATTGGCCTTACTGCTTATAAGGTGTTCATCTCAATTTAAAATGTGTAGAGGTCTTGTCTTCTCTCATATAATTGATTTATGCCTTGTCAGGAGAGCAGAATCACAGATTTTAGAAGACATATTCATATTTTTCTAAGCACATCATTTCCATTTCAAAATGATCAGAACGCAACAAATTCATTGCTTTACTCCTTTCGTCATCTTTTTTTCTAATTGTTGCTACCTAACCTATCTTAGCATGATTTGCATATCTGTTTGATCATTTGTCACACTCTACATATAATCATCATTTAAATTAAATTAAATTCCTGAAAATCCATACAATGTGTTGTTTTGTATTACAGTTTTGTAATAGTGCTCTGTTGACACTGCTTTGTGACTATAATAGTTTTTATCAGGACCTCTTGAATATATTCCATTTTTACAATTCAACAATAAACTACAAGATCCACTGTGGGAACCAGGGCCGGCTTTAGCGCCGGTGGCGCCCTGTGCGACAATGTTTGTTAGCACCCCCCCCAATATCCACCTCCACCACGGATTCTCTCAGTAGCACCCTTTAACAGTCTCCATAACTACACTCTCTCAGATACATTGAATTAGTTATATAGCGCCACGCATACCAGTGTAGGGTGTCAGAGCACTTTGCATCACACACACATTACACAGAGACAATCAAACATACGTGTTTTAAATCAGAGTATAGGAAATGTTTACATAAGCCAAAGGACTAAAAGTGTAGGAGTCACATGTCATCCATACTGGTAGGCAGTATAGTTTAAGAGTGCTTGGTGTGGAGAAGCACACACTCGAAAAAGAAACAGCATAGTTGGGAGTTTTCTTTAATAATAGGAATTAATTTCTAGTCAAATTAACCCTTTATGCAACATTAATCAATGTTCTAATGTATGCTTTGCAATGTGTATGCAGTTCTGTGATGAAAGTTATTAGCTCACTGTTGAATATTAGAACTCTAAGTTATAAATTGCAAGTAACAAAAGGATGTCTCTATTAAAAGCAGTAACCTGCTGATGTGTTCACATTATATGCACTCTGAAATCGGCTTGGTACACGTTCTTTGCAGCAGGCATAATAACCCTCTGCGCTAACTTCACAGAGGTCAAAACCTCAACTATAGAAAACACTGAGCTCTCTCCAGGAAGATAATTAATCACACGAGTTATTTTGACATTTTTGTGAGGCCTGACAATTGCCGGAGGAAAGAAACGCTGCAGCAGGTGCTTCAAAAACATAATAAACTTGCAAACATGGCGCCCCCAGGAAGCCAGCACCAAGTGCGGTGGCACCGGTGGCACCGCCCTAAAGCCGGCCCTGGTGGGAACATTTCCTTTATTTGTGTTCACTCCAATTTTTGCTGAATTATATTGCTGGTTGTTAGATTCTGCATACTGGGGCACCGGTGCCCCGTGCCTAGTGTATGTGCTCTGACCCCCTAAACTATGTAGAAACTGGCTAATCACTGAGTGACATATTGAACATACCCTATAAGGTATAGCATTTGATGCAAAAACTACACCCATGGCACCGAAAGTTGAATGTCACCTGTGGACTGCAGCACTTATTATGCCATCCACTAGTGTGACAGATAAAACATGGCTTCCGGACTATCAGAAAAGCCTGACTGCTGCAGTGTAAAACCTCCATTGTGACCTGTTAAAATAATCCATTTTGAATATTAGTAACTCATTCCTATGTAAGTCTTGAAGCTCACAGGGATGGGTTTATTGTATTTAAAAGTGAGACATGTAGAAAATTGATGGTGCTATGTCCTTACAGTGACATGGCCCTAACATCTATTTTCAACGTGGCAGGATAGTTGTCCTATGTAGAAAATCAAAGTACAGATTACAATATTAATATTTCTATCTCAGGAAACGGAAATGCTAGACAAATGTTTAATCCACTATTTTTAACTCCTTCCATGCTCATGACGAGGTCAGCTCGTCATGAGTCACAGTGGAGCTGTGCTCATGATGAGCTGAGCTCGTCATAATTGCCGCGGCCCACCCACGCACGATAAATTACCCGCCTGTGCGGGAGAATTAATCAGTGGGCGGGGTCGTGACGAGCTCAGCTTGTCATGAGCACAGCTCCACTGTGAGTCATGACGAGCTCAGCTCGTCACGAGCACAGCTGCGCCACGGACCCCCCCCCGCACCGTGGGGGAATTACCCCCGCAGCGAAGAGGTTAATAGTTATTAAATATCCAATGCTATGGTGAAGTTGAATTTTTAATAAATATTGAGGAAAATGAAGTCTAGGAAAGTTCCCCATTATCTACCTGAAGCTCCTGGCATTAGCCTGCTAGCAGATGCCCTATCAGTGCTTGACCTTAATAAGATGTGAAAACTGCTCCCAGAGTAAGGACAATGGGCTAGAAGTGTTTTTCTTCCCCCTTTTTTGTGTTTTATATTGCGCAAACTCAACCCGAATGTATTCGGTGTCAGAGCGCTTTACTTTTTGTTATGCATGAACACCAGTTAGGGTAGACCCAGGAACTTCATTAGCTTGTAAAGGACCTGTCATGTCACAAGTAAATGTAAGGTGAAAGCTGAGGAGGGTAAACCTTTGTCCCATCAGCCAGGCTGGTTCCAAACCCAGTGGGGGGGTAAGGTACAGAGAGAACTGGTTTTGAGTGACCATAGAGGAGGAAACTGATCATTAGCCTGGGCACACCTCTGTCCACATAGGCTGTCCACAAAAAAAGGGTTCTGCAGCTTGGATTTTAGAAGTAAAGTGCACTGTGGGATTATTTTCAGTAGGACAAACAGGAACTGCTGAAAAGGTTGGTAGGGTTGCCCCTAGGATTTAACACTCCATTGGTTAGGGAGAAGGCAGAGTCCCCCCAATCTACTAGTTTGTGCCCACCCTAAATGTGGCATCGCAACACGCCCTCCTCAGGAAACGCTCTGGGCCAGTAGAAGAACAGGACTCCACCTGCTGTTTGAGACCTGTGAGGAAACCAAAAGAGTTAGACTTGCTCTCACTTGTACCCAAGACAAAGAAGTAGACTCCAGGAAGCAGTTGGCTGCCCTCCTCTGTGGCTAAAGAGACACAACAAGCTTCAGGATTCTATTAGCCTGAGGTGCCTGCCTGGCTAAAATCAACTGATCCCGGAGCGGACCCTATTGGTCCTGGAGTGAGCCCTGGCCCCTAAGTGCTGTCCTTGAGGTGCAGGGACCCTTGACTGTGTCTAACTGGACTTTTGCTCCAAACACTTTAACGCTGTGGGAACTACAAACATTCTGACTTCATGCTGCTGGAGGAGCAGGACCAACCACCCGAGTCGATCCAGCCAAGGTGCAACTTCGCTGGGCTGAAGAAACTTCTCCCTCACACTTGGAGCTTCTCCGCAACAGCAAATTCTTTTCAGTGGGTCCTCGGCCAGAAGGTATTTAGTTTTGTGGAACCCATTCTCTTATACACCCCACAGCCTTGGCCCACTGAAGGATTTCAACTTCCATGTCAGAGACCAAGTCGTAAGTTAAAATCTGTAAATGAGATGAACCTGCTTGATGTATTGGAACCGTGCTCCATTGTCATTGGCCTGCAATCACTACTAGGTTTTGTTCACATGCGAATAGTGCCTTCTATTGACGCATTGCTTTTTCTCTTAAATCTTTAAACAACTTTATCTTTGGTTCCCTTTTGTGTCATTGTTTATTACATTTTACTCTAGTTTTCTAAGTTGGAGTGGGATTTTCATTGTGTTGTGTTTCGACCTTTTAACTGTATTGGCACTTAAAAAAAATTTGATTTTCATGTTGAAACAGGTATGCAAAGTTTCAACACAACTGTCTCAGTTAGAATAGTTAACTTGTTCAAATCTGAAGAGAACACACTTCAGTCTACAGCAATGATGAAGGGGGGACATATCAATATATCAAAAGAATTGACAGAGCAGTGAACTTTGCAATGTACAGTTTAGAGTTCCCATTCAAAAAAAGGCAAAGAAAGGGGTGGTGATGGGGGGTAGGGCACGGCTCACATCTAGCTTGATGTGATTAAAGTTAAAGGCATGGTGGTAGTCGGGAAGGGATAGGGGACGGGTTTCCTATCTGCCAGACAGCCCTTCTTCGCACTGTCTTCAAGCGTCCATCAATGCAACCCTGAAATGTGCAGAAGGAGTGCTGTCGCTAGTACTCATGGCGAGCCTTTGCATGATAGCAATAGCTCTCCTGTCAAGTGGGGCATGCGACATAAGACATCCATGGGTCGGAGCTGATGAAGATTGCAAGAATGGGTGCCAATGGTTTCAAACACAGCTAGTTAGTCATTAGGTTTATAGATCACCAGTTCGCACTCCCGTATCCTAGATAACTAGGTCAGCCATTCAGACAATTTTGGGAGGGAAGGCTGTTTCCAATGCCTCACAATGCATCCTTTTGGTGCTGCTTGAGCCGTTGCTGTTTTGGTACTTCTAAATGGTTTGCATGTTTCGTTAAGTTAAGCTGCTCTCTGCAATGGCTACCAGGGGTTGAACTCAGGTTTAAATTACTGAAACCTTTGCCTGGACCTAACCGGTTTGTGACTTTATTATTTGTGGTGGACTGCCATCCACCCCAACTAATAATAAATTTTTTTGCAACCTCCGTCACTCTTGCAAAACACAACAGACTAATTTTGCAGTCTTTGAGTCTGATGCCCCAGAGGTGCAGGCCCCGAGAACAGACTGTTTTCGGTACAAACATTCCTCCAGGACTCTGGTTCTGGGGCTTTTGTCTCAGATTGCTTAAAATTGAAATAATTTTGAATATGTACATTTCAGCTGCTACACGAAAGAAACGTTGTAGGTAATGCATGATATCCTTGAATAAGCACATTGTAACTTTCTGTGTATCGGAAAACTGAGTTTGGATTTGAAGAAATTGTGCTGGATATAGTGTCTAAATATGTGTTTAGTGCTAGTGCAGCTTGACATCGTTGCCACCATCCCAACTCACAGAATAAAATCAATGCTGACACTGAACAAACTGACTTCTAATTGCGGCGAACATTACAATAAGAACAATTATTTAAAATGGAACCTAAAACTGAAACGACCAGCCATATAATCGCCATTTGCACACACTGTAAAGGGAATAGAGATGCGCTTTATTGTGTTAGGCATAGACTTCCCGGTCATGTGTATGGTGATATACCTCAGTGGGTTCTGCACTTGCAGCAAAGTTCTCTGCGTACCTGTCATGTTTATTGGTGGTTTAAAAGTTTAGAGGGAAGGCTCACCATTTCCTCTTCTCACACTACCAGCACACGTAACATTGATTCAGTTAATAAAAGCACCTAATAAAATTAATAAAATGAATTAAATGTCAGTAGACAGCCCAATATCAGTAACAGAGGTTTGTTTACTTTCAAAGGTATCTGTGACACCTACGGCTGAGCGGTTCCCAAAGTCAACAGAATCCTAAGGTGAAAATACAGGTAATATGTTAAGCATTGTTTTACATTAATGTTTTTCATATATAAAAAATGAGTATGTTTCACGTTTATTACGAATAATCACATTGAATAAAATAAAAAATAAAATAGATATTTACAATTTGTATTTAAATATTTAACAACACAGTACATCAAAATATAAAGGACTTAAATTGTGAACCTTCATACATATAAATCATTTGTCACAATATCTCCATGATTAGTTAAAATATATTTCTTAATTAAACTCCAGGTAAAGTACAAGTACTTGGAAAGTCCCAAAATGCCAACATGGGTGACAGCTGTTTTGAGTGAGTGACAGTGTAATCTCACACCTCTTGAACCCAAGATTCCTAAACCGCCTTATTAAACACTTTCTTGTATAATTCTCGAATAGCATATACGGCATAAAAATGAAAAAAATGTCCTTCCGATTCAGATTCTGAATTAAAAAATAATGCCAGATGCATTCACTTTTAGGGCCAGATATATCAAAGGGTTTTACCCATTCTGTGTCTATGGGAAAATGTGTTCGTGCATATGGTCCTTAATCCTCACGATTTAGTGGGACCAATGAAAAAGTGCCCATGAGAAATTGTAGGAATGCTTTCTTTGAATACTGTGGTTCCACTTAATTCGGGCATTACTCACAATATGGACTTCCATGTATGCGAGATACTGTTTAATTTTCCCTCTAGACATGAGGAGAACAGAATGCTAAACCTCTATTATGCAAAATATGTATTTCAGTAGCTTTGCAGCCCCCAGTTAATTTCTGCGGGATTTCTCCAGATAAACTGAACATCTAAAGCTTGAAAATTACTTTGAATATATTTTAAAAACACTTTTGCTTGATTGATTGTTAGCCCCTGGGTACTACAATGTGAGGAAATGCCTCTCTTAGCATGTTCACCCTGCATTTATGGACTGATGCAGCTGGTTTTTCAACTCTCAGAGTGCACCGAGGCCTGCTAACCAGGCCTCATTGCCAGTGTTTTTAACTAAAATATGTGGAATTGGCACTACCGAATTGGCGAGTACTGACTTACTTATAACTTCCTAGTATATGGTATCCAGGGTATCCAGGGCAGATAAAGCAGAGGGTCCACACAGGGCTGCAGCACTGGTTGTTTCACTCGGAGTGTGACAAGGGACAAAATGTCTCCCAGCCTGCCACTTCAGACTGGAAAAGCAGTGTGTGCACTGCTAGTTCGACTTTGCCATTAAAACTATTGGCAAAGCCACCACCCCCATAACATTATGTATAAGACTCCCATAAGGAAGGCGTATGAAGCCCTTTGACAGGGAACTGTATATTGTTAAGTACGACATATTTTTTATATGTCTTAACAGCAATACATCTAAATTGTCATTTCGCTGTAGAAAGGTTAGTAGCCCCATTGACTAACACAGGGTTACCGTCTAGCATCCATGCCTGGCTAACTCCTGAATGGACTACCTAACTGGGTACTGTGATGTATCAAATTAAATGTGGCATTAAATTCGACTTGATGCTAAAGTCGAGATTTATGTCACTTTTATGATTAAGCAACTTTTCGAAAGTTGCCACTCTGTGTCCAGGGGCCTCACAAAGGTCTAATCGCAAAGCCAACTTTCTACTGGCCTGGGGAGATCTGTGAACGACTCCCATGCTAAGGAACAAAGGCAGTTTCTGCAGAGCGAGGTGTTACCTCCATGCCAGGAAGGCCACTGCAGGTGTTAGCCCAAAAGCCGAGCTTCAAAAGGGAAGCCACCTTTAAGGGGCTGCCTGCAACAACACTCTCAGAGTATGCCTTTTGTTCCTGCTGAGGAGTTGGAGACAAGGATGAGGAGGGAAAATCCATTCCCAAATCAGTTTTCCTGTGGGCATGTAGCCCACAGGTATCCACACCTCTAGCCGAGCTCCTGCCAGCTGAGAAAGAGTTCCCTAGAACCAGCTCCAGGCGCACAAGAGCTGAAAGAGCCCAAACTGACAAGTTAGTAGCCACCGCAGGAGTTTAGCTGCTACCAGTCGCAGGGGCACAAAAAAACAAAATCCGAGACAGCCAAAGTCTGCACCTGTGTCTGCCAGACCCGGAAGTGCTATCAGCATCAGTATTCGTGGTACTAAAGAGACACAGCCTCCACCTAAGGATTTTCCCGCAACCGTGGTGCAACGAGACCAGTAGCCCAGCATCGGCTGGACAGCTACTGCAATATAGAGGACTTCCAGGGACATTGATCGCTGGGGCCAGAGGCACCCTTCATCACCTGAAGACTGAGGGAGAACCACAAAGGCACCCCCGTCGACCGCACCTCAACCGGAGCATCCTTTGAGCATCTTTAGCCTGCATAAGGACCATTCCATTGTAGTCTATGGCAGTCAACCTGTAGAGCTTGGAACTTGCCCTAAAACACTCAGGTGGCCAGGTGACAGTTCAAAGTATCCTCTCTGGGCCTCTAGACCTCCATCCTGTTGGATTTGTTCACCCAAGCCGGGCCAGAGTTGCTGAACTAACCCTCGCAAAGTTTTGTTGTCCTGTGCTTCCTTTGCTAAGCCTTGCTGCTTGAAGTCACAGTTACCCAGGGCTGAGCTTAAAGTTAACAAACGAGCTGGATTGGACCCAAGACCATTTTTGCAAGTGCATTACACAATAAGGCTCCACAGCCAAATCATAAAATTCACCCACATCCTTACCAACAGTAAGTAGGAAAGTGGTTAAGTAGTTTTTGAATATCCATGGGCTGTGAGAAACCAACACAATGTCATCCGCAGACAATATCATGGAGATTTTCTGCTCCCTAAAATATAGGCTACCTCTTTTTGGAGTGATAATATTTGCCAAGAGAGTTAGGTGAAGAGCCCTTTTTTCTTTCTTCTACAGTCATTGTCTTGCCATGTGTGGGTACACTCCGCTCTAGTATTGGGTTGACTATGACCAGTGAAAAAAGGCTCAGGGCCTGATTCACCAAGGTAACCTCACACCTGAAGTCTAACATTAGACCTGAAGTCTAATCTTAGACCTGAAGCCTAACTTTAGGCCTAAAGTCTAACTTTACACCTAAAGTAAATGTTTAGGCCTCAAGTCTAAGTTTAGACCTGAAGTGTAAGTTTAGACCTAAAGTCTATGTTTAGACCTGAAGTCCAACTTTAGACCTGAAGGTCAACTTTAGAGCTGCAGTCTAAGTTTAAAACTGAAGTCTGTGTTCATGTGGCGAAGTGTAGTTTGCGCTTTATATTTTTATTCCATCGTCTTCTAAAAGGTTTCTGTAGGAGTGCGTTATAATACTGAGTAGGCCGCACTCATGTTTATTCTGTGTGGCTAATTTAGGACCGAAAGGGTTAAATACAAGATATCGTAGACTCTTTCCTCTTACAATGTATGTTATGTGTATTAGAAATGTATCTGATTACTTCGAACACCACATTAACACCCAAGAATGAACAATTATTAGAAGTGTTTGTGAAATAATTATAATATTGTTGTCATAACAATGTAATAGAAATAGGATATTCATAACGTTGTTGATATTGAATTAAGCTGTTTCATGAGTCACAGAGAAGCTGCATTTAAATCAGTGTAATGCTAATATAGTCAAAGCAGTAGGTCTGAATTGTATGTCTGACTTGTTCCCTTCCTAGCATTTAACATTATCCTGCTTCTACTGTGAAATGCTACATTAATTTGTGTTCCTACTGCAGGTGGACAAGACATTGTTAGTTTAGAGAGGGGCGCATTGTTCAGTAGATAGAGGCTTAGGAAGGAATGCGATAACGAAGGAAAGAGGAGTTCTCATGGGAGACTGGGATGGCACCTAAGACGTGTGGGATGTTTTACCGCATGAAGTGGGAGATGGAGTAGGGGGGGCGTGGCTAGCCAGCCATCATGGTGGACGCAAATGCCTAGTGCTTCGACCGACATCCAAATGGAATCCGATAAATGTATCCTTCAATAGTGCCATCCATGCTGGATACACGCGGCGCTGGAGAGGTGAGAAGTCACGGAACCCAGAAAGCCCTGACAAACGGCATTTCGATCCACAGAACCGCGGCTGCAGCCGAAGTGAGGACCGCGGCCTGCACACAACGTGGCGTGGAGACAGCGCGCGGTGGGAGGTGGCCGTCCTTGCCGGAGCTGTGGCCTCTGACTGCGGCAGCGACTCACCGAAGCGGAGGAACGCCCATCTTCCTGCCGGGCCCCATGGATGCAGGTTGCCATCGCGGCGACAGGTGTGAGAGTGTGAGCCTGATCCGAAGCGGCACACACTGCAGTCGGCAGCGGTGACAGGACACGCCGAGGGCAGTCGGTCCTCCTGACAGTGGGCGCAGTGGATCCCCGCCATACTCCCGTCAGAGACAGAAGTAAGTGGCCGCCAAGAGACTGACTACGACTCCTGTAGAATGGCCCAGAGCCACTGTGGGGGGCTCCGGTGGCTAGCATCGGCGGACCGGAGAGCACCACTGGGAGCACTTTGCCCCTTGGGACCCTGACCAGGCAGGCCAGAGGGCGGCGCTGGACAGATCCAACAAGCGCCATTTTGACGGCCACAGCGGCTGCTGCGGCTGAGGTGAGCGGCCAACATATAAGGCGGACACGTGGAGGCCACACAGTGTGGTGGATGGCTGCCCGCGCTGAGGCTGTGGCTCTTGACTGGTGAAGCGGCCCACCGGAGCAGAGGCGGCTGAATCCCCTGCTGAGACTAAGGCGACTGAGGCAGTGGGGGTGTACAAGTAAACTGCTCTCGAGGGGGCACTCACCGGAAACGTCTGCTGTGGTGGAGGCGCCCCAAGTCGTTTGACCCCCTGAGAGATGGATCTTCAGCATGGACCTGCAAGCGGGGGAGGCGGGTGGCTGTAAGACAGCAGGCCGCGATTCCCCCGAGGTGGCCTTGGATCACCGAAGGAGCCCGAGGCAACCGGTGGTGGTAGACCAAGGAGCGGCACGAGAGAGAGATCCTACCCCTGAGGCACCTTTATGGGCGGTATAGTGCAAAGATGACTGCAGAGGCCAAATAAAGACCTGGTTAGCGCACGAATGGGGCGGCATCCGACAAAGCAGCAGCTGCAGCGGCAAGAGTGGACACAGCAGCGCTGACCCCCAGAGGCAGTGGAAGCGGGTGGAATCCGCCAAGCTTGCCCCTGCGAAGCTGCTGAGACCCGTAGAGGTAAAGACTCGAGCACCCTGATGCTGAGGAGAGTCATTAACAAAGAGGGAGGCACCCCACCACCGAGGGACACTCGCACCTGCCACCCCACTGGGAGCCTAGATAATCCCCACTGCTGGAGATTCAGAGACGCAGGATCTACCTGCCACAGGACTCGCTCTCGAAAATGAGACGCCACACAAAGTGAAACCGCCTCCAAAGCACAAAACCGGACGCGCGGCTCAAGTGCCTTACGACTGTGAGTGAGCCGGGCGACCTCCAGTTTTTGCTTAGTGGCCCACCATCAGTCGAGGCCAACCTCACTAAGGGCTGACTGCGAATGCCAATGGCGCAGCAACTTGTGATGGGCCATATGCGTGCCAAGATACAGCAGGGACCGCTACGAACGGGAAGCTTGGACCCCACACACATGAGAGACGACGGGGAGATGGAACCACCGACTGCGGCCTTGGCGGCTAAAATGGATTCGGTACTTGCAGCAGTGGAGAAGATCAGTACCACACTAGAACAAAGCAGAACCTCTCTGGAAACAAGGATCGATAAAGTCACCTCGGACTTCACACTCCTGCATGCAGACCACCGTAAAATGGCTGAGAAAGTCACCATCCACAGCCAGACACTCAAGGAACTTCAGCCTGTCACCCAAAGCCACACTGCTGAGCTGCAAGACATGATGGATCGCATGCACGCACAAGAAGATAAAGTAGAAGATGTGGAGGGGCAGTCCCGCCGCAACAACATTCGTGTGGTCGGGCTTCCGGAGGGAGAAAAAGGAAAGAATCCAGAGCAAAATTTTGAATGCTGGCTACGAGGCCTGCTGCCCCAGGGAACACTCTTGCCGCAATTTGCAGTGGAGAGGGCACACCGTGTGCCGTCGCAGAAGCCCCAACCAGGAGCCAAGCCACGCCCGTTCCTCTTTAAACTTCTCCACTATGGAGACAGGGATGCAGTGCTGCGCGAAACCCGAAGACTAGAAGGCCTCAAAGTGAGCGGCAGTCAGGTTATGTTATTCCCAGATTATACTGCACTCGTGCAGCGACGCAAAAGCAACTACACGGCAGTGAAGCACCAACTCAGAGAACTGGAACTGCCCTACTCCCTGCTATTCCCCGCCAGGCCGAGGGTGGTGACGAAAGGGGGTACCCGCTTCTTTGATTCCCCTGCAGAGGCGCGGGACTGGCTGGAGGAGTCAGGACTGTGGACATGAACGCACCCCTTGGCCCGGATGTTGACAACTCAGCAGGCAGGAGAACTCGCCAGCGGGGATGACGCGGGGCACTGAGAAATGATAAACCAGGGACAGCAGCGCCGAGTCCTGAGAAAATCAGAATGGAGCGACATTATGTCCTGGAGGCGGTTGCAACTTTCGGAACCACGCATAGCAGAGAGCGCATGGAAGCTTGCATGCGCGACTCAGCAGTGGCTAGTGGCTCATCATCTCCGTCAACAGAAGAATCTGAAGACATGTGTCTACCAGTGGTAACCCCACCGACTGCTGATGGCATCATATGATAGAACACTGCTGCACTGAACTCTGTCACAGGCAGCTCACGCAAGTAGAGCTTTGTTTGTTAGTTTAGGTATTTTAGGGCACGCTAGAGATAAGGGGTGGCACTGACCACTTACGGTGCATCGCGCGACAGCTAGGAGACCACTAGACGCAGGTCTGACCATACCGCGCATATCACTGCGGGGACTAGATACATACATGGCGGCACTCAACCATGACTCACGTTGGTTCCGCAAACTGACCTAGACGATTAACTGGATGGCACATCTCCTACACATGAAAAAGGGGGGATAGTCACGGCAGAGCACCGCTCGGGCGCACGACCCCACCAGGCAACACACTGGACTAGTTTATAATTATAATTTGTTACAGACGTTTGGACGGACATCTCCGCAGAGTTCGCCGCAGCTGTTATGATGTTCAAAGTTGACTTACTGTTTCCGTTGCAGCAGACCGGTACACCCCTGCCTAACCCTAACACACGCCCACCAGTACGAAATCTACTCCAGACGCCTCAGATGACTAAATACTCTAGCAATGACACAAGCTAACATAATAACATGGAATATACGTGGCATGCATACACCCACGCGGCACTATTCCATATTCTCCTACCTCCAGAGACACTCGGTGGTTATCGCCCTATTGCAAGAAACACACATGACACAGGCGGAACTCGACAGACTACGCAGGTGCTGGAGGGGGCAGGTATACGGTACTGTATACTGAACACAAGTGAGGGGCACGTTGATCTGGGTAAGGGCAGGCACCCCGTTTATCTCAAAGACGTGGTAACAGACCGCGAGGGCAGGTACACCTTAGTACGTTGGTAACTTAACGGTCAAAAAGTACTGCTAGGATCGATATATGCTCCAAATCTAGACCAGTCATCGTTCCTAGTGCAGCTATCACAAGTTTTGACCCCCTACACTGGGCTCCCCTGGTTGCTGGGCGGGGATTTTAATGCGGTACTTAACATTCACACAGATAGATCGTTCCCCCCTCTTCACCAGACATCTGCTGTGTCAAATGCGCAAGCGCTCACAGATTGGCTCTCACACTGGGCATTATTGGATATGTGGCGTGTCCTTAACCCTAATGAGCATATCTACTCCTACTACTCTGCAGTGCATTATCTGCATGTACGGCTTGATAGGGTGGTGGGCTCCCAATGCATGCTCTCACTAGTTGCGAAATCAGAATACCTAGGGCAGACGCACTGCGATCATAATCCTCTGTGGATCCAACTCAGCTGGGAAGCTGAACGTCCCCCCATACCCACATGGCATCTCCAAACGAACGCACTAGAAGATCCTGAGTTTCGTTCGTCACTAGGGACGGCAATCCTCACATATTTTGACCTTAACGAGCGAACAGCAAGCAATACACTAGTGGAATGGGACGCCTTCAAAATAGCGATCAGGAGACACTGTCTAGGGGCCACATGGAACATACGTAAGCAGCTATCAACCTCACGTACACAGTTAGAATCCCAGCTGTTACAGTACGAACGTGAAGGAGAAGGGAGAGGCAAACACTCGAGACACCTGGAGAGGCTCCGCGCCCAACATGTGGAGCTCCTGGAGTGCCTGCGGTGCCACAACTACGCAGCTCATACAGCTCGTACGCACGCTACGGCTGATAGAGCAGGCCGACTACTTGCCTGGCTGCTAAAACAGGAGAGCAATCATGCCCCGATTGGAGCCATACACATATCAGAGGGGACCCTAGTGTACATGCAATGAGAGATACATAAGGCAATGACGGACCACTACGCCCAATTGTACCAATCTAGGGGACGCTGCTCTGGTCATGACCTGGAGAGATTCTTGGAATCCATCCAACTACCCACAGCCTCAGAGGCACATCAGGAGGTGCTTAATAGCCCCCTCACTCTAGAAGAGATTGGGGAAGCGGTTGGGTCCATGGCGTCTGGGAAAACGCCTGGGCCGGATGGCCTGCCTGTCGAATATTATAAAGCCTACCACGAGTCTCTAGTGCAACATCCCCACACACTATATACTGTTGCACTGGAGGAGTGTACGTTGCCCCCCTTGATGCGTGAAGCATACCTAGTGTTCCTGCTAAAGCCACATAGAGACCCCACAGTCCTAGGTTCATATAGACCCTTAGCGTTATTCAACACAGACTATAAGATACTCGCTAAAGTACTAGTGGAAAGACTGGCACTAGTAGTCCCTGAGTTGGTCCATGCGACCAAAATAGATTTGTGCCTGCACGGAGAACGTCACTGAACCTGCAGAGGTTCTTCAGGGTGGCGACAGATGCCGTACAGGAGTGGCCCCAAGCAGGATGTCTCATGTTAGACCTGGAAAAAGCATTTGACTGCTTAGAGTGGGGCTATCTGTCAGCAGTGTTGCTGCAATACGAACTGGGCCCAGGGTTCCTACAGATGGTCGACTTATTATACAAAAATCCCACGGTCCGGGTGCTGTTAGGGCCATACATCTCTGATGCCATACCGGTGCGCAGAGGAACTAGACAGGGGTGGCCCCTGTCTCCCTTCCTGTTTGCACTGGTGATAGATCCCCTAGTAGTGGCGATACGTGCAACACTGGGAGATGGAATACCTTTGGGGGACGCGGTGCACCAAGTGTCGCTATATGCAGATGACCTCCTGGTCTACGTGAAGGACATAGAAAACATACCGGATCAGCTAGCACATTTACTGCGGGACTTCGCCGCCATTTCGGGACTCTGAGTGAATGCTGGCAAATCCTGCATTTATGCGTTCAGTGAGGGAAATCACGATCCAGGATACACTCTGAATGGCACAAGGGTAATAATAATAATATAATAATCCACATTTGTAAAGCATGAACAATCAACTGTAAGGGTCTCTAGGCGCTGGGGGCCGCTCCTACTAGCAGTGGCATACAAATGCTATCACAGGTGTCTCTATCTTACTAGAGCTATTGTCCCTTATGTGCCCGCAATACCACTGGAAGGATCCCCTACTGGGCATGGGGTACTCACACCCCTTTCGCTCACGGAATGGCGAGAAGCCGATATACAGACCCTGGGGGATCTGTATCGAGATGGTGCACTTATACCGTATGAGTCCTTGGTGGCGGATGAAGGACTCCCACCGGGGCAATTCCTAACACACTGCTCACTAGTGGTGACGCTGACTGCCAGATGAGGGGACATAACCACGGAACGGAGTCAACACCTTACCGTACAGTTCTTGCATATTATGTGACGTGGCAGACACCTAGTTTGCTGGTTTGCGGCGTCACTCTGAACCCATGTAGTGATAAATCTAGATCCACTCCGCCGCAAATGAGAACTGGACCTGGGGCGACAATTGGCAGATAAAGAATGGGAAAGGATACTTAAAAGTCCTGTGCGTATACCTAGAAATATGAGATTCCGACAAATACAACTATTTATTGTCCATAGAGCATATCTTACGCCTGCGATGATCAACAGGTATTTTCACCGCACGGATGCTACATGTCCCAGATGTGCCGAACAAGGGGCTGAGTTGATACACATGTTGTGGAGTTGTCCCAGACTATGCACATATTGGCACACAATCAGCAGGCTGTTACATGTATGCACAGGCCACGACATACCCTTTGAATGGACTGTATACCTATTGCACCATTTTAGAAGGACCCCCGCCACAAAAGTAACATCCCGGTTCCTGGACCTGGGACTGGTGGTCGCTAAGCACCTTCTAACTGAGTGGTGGAAGGCGCAGGACCCACCACACACGCGAGCGTGGCGCTGCTCGCTCTTAGCATGGGCCAAAGCAGAGGGAATCGCCATCCTGCGGGAAGAAACATTGGGACTACGGAAAGAACCCATAGCAACCCAATAGGAGGGACTACGCCGCGCATTACAAGAAACGGAGGAGGAGGGCTCTGGGGGGCAATCTGGGAGAGTGAATTGCGAGCAAGCAGTGGAAGACGCACGCCCCGCTAGGGAAATGCCGTGATATCCCAAGAAAACATATCAATGAATAGATACTCAGCACAGAAGTAATTGCTGCTAGTGCGTAGAGGCAACTACCAGGTGGATAGTAAACACTGGGGAGTTGGGTGTGGGGGGGATAATGGGGGGATAAATACACATGTACTGGTCAACGCTGCTGTTGTTATTGTTTTTTTGTTCTCACTCATTCCATCTGTTTAGAAGCCCACAGTGAGTAAACTGAAAGGACTTTGCACAACGTCATTATGATAATATATTATTACTGAGCTGTAACCTCTGCTATTTGTAATATGGATCGAACGCCAAGGTCAAACTTGATCCTGTATGAACGACGTCTTAGGTGTCCATGGTATGCCCAGCATCCACACAAAGAAGGAAATGTACACCAAATTGTTGCCAGATGGTCTTATGTATAGATGAATAACCAAATGTATGTGCCCTATCATAACTATGCAAAATTAACAAAAATAAATGAAGTGGGAGATGGAGCCAAAGAAGGACCTGATGGAAAGTTACTCAACGCTTGTAGGAAGTGCTTATATTTGGTGATTGCTCTTGTATTAGGGAAGTTAGGAACAGCTGACACTTTTTCCAGAGACACCTTGAGGTACAGATATCTCTTGGCGATTGTGGCATAGGCTACTTGACACTACATGGAGATACTTCTTCGGAAGACTCTGACGGCTGACACCTTTAAACTTTCCTTTGAACTTGCTTAGATTAGTAGTCCCCTTTATGCAGTGTATGGATAGTTAGGGAAACTGTAGGGTTTCTTAGAAAAGCCTGATGCAATCAAATTTACATTTTTATCCTTTGATAAAGTATTTAGCAATAATCGAATTAGGGGCATATCTATCAAAGGATACATTTGCGATTCTCAAATAGCGATTTTTAGAGAATCGCTATTTGAGAATCGCAAAACGCTATGTATGTAGGATTTGCAAATAATTTAGCAAATCCTACATATTCCTTAATTGCGAATCGCAAATTGCGATTCGCAATTAAGGAATACCTACCCATTCATTCCTATGGGCCTAGAGTCCCATAGGAATGAATGGGAAGACATTTGAAATTTGCGATTCTCAATTAGCACCCCTGAAATGTGCATGTGTGCACATGTGGCACACACACATGCCCTAAGGGCAGGTAAGAGCGCCACATGGTGCTTTAAAAAATGCAAAAAAGTTCATTTTTCATAGAAATCTCAAATTACCACCAACTTGAAGTTGGTGGTAATTTGTGAATTCTTAAGGAGGAATCACACAACTTGGGTGCTTTTTACATCGGATTTAAGGAATTGCAATTTGCGATTCCTTAAATGCCGCGCCGTGGCAGGCACCACGCGGTGCCTGCCATGTTGTTCATTGAAAGGCAGGGGGGTACCCCATGTGCACCCCCCACTCCCCAGAATCCCTGGGGGCCTGCTACGGGCCCCAAATGGCAAAAAACACCTGCCTTTCACGGAAAGGCAACACCCTGCCTGCATAGTAATATGGATGGCGGTGTCTACCAGACACTGCCACCATATAAACTGCTTTTCCACCCGGTAGGCAATCGGGCGGATTGCCTACCGGCGGAAAACGGCAGCCGGTCTTCCCGTCCGCCGGGGTCCCCCCGCCATGGTAATGTGGCGGGGGGGAAATATGCAGCGGGCAGACGTTTTTGGCAGGCAGATCACCACCGCCATACGAGCGGTGGCGATCCGCCCGTTATCGTAATGGACCTTTTAGACTTCAGATGTAAAGTTAGACATCTGATAGAGACTTCTAAGCTGCAGATTCCTTACCTTTGAATTTCCTAGGCATCAGGCTGGATCTGGAAACTTTTGCTGAGCAATCCCCCGTGTGCGCGACGTTGGGTGGCTCCATTTATCTCCGCGTGACGTCGTTGGCGTCGGTAGCATCGATTATGGCGTTGCGGTGCCTACACAGGCGCCACCCAGGTTAACCCCTTCCATGCGTTCATCGGCCAACGGCCATCGCAAGCACTACATCTGTAGTACTGCGCACGTCCGTTGGCTGACGCGGCCCGCCCTCACCACTAAACGGCCGCACCGCGGCAGAATTACCGCCGCGGTTAACGAGTTAAGTGCCGATCCGGGAAGAGCTACCCCTCTGCCGCTTTTTGGCAGGCTTTTTTTTTAACATTTGTAGATATTTTTGAGTGTGACTTCGTGTGCGAGGGATGTCTGGTAGAAGACAGGTTTTAAACCATGCAGGACTTGTTCCCGCATGATCTCGGTTACCGATCCCCACTGCGTGTGTCTGTGGTGTCTTGAACACCGCCACGATTCGAAGTTGTATTCAGACTGTTGGGCGATGGCTCCGAAGACCTTGAGGGAGCGGGCTATGAAGTTGCTTGTGGCCTGGCAGACGACACCGTCTAGCGAGACTTCAAAGGGGTCAAAATCCCGTTCAAGGAAGAGAAGGTCGCGAGAGCGCTCAAGGAGCCCTAAGTCCTCTTCCTCCCTTTCAAGGTCATCTGGACACTCGGGGAAGAGGCACAAAAAGAAGTCCAAGCAGACTTCGACTTCACTTCAGCTGGTGTCCGTTGTCGAGAGAGGTAAGAAACACAGACGCTCTAGGCACGGTTCATCAGAGCAGGAGCCAGAGTTGACCTTGCACCTCCCTCCATTTCCGGAGCCTGAGCCACTCCCACTCAAATTAATTTGATTTTTATGAGGCCATGCATCGCGTATTTGAGCGGAACTACCCCGTTGGTAAGACTTTGGCCCCGCGGAGTTGGATGGGGACCCATCGGGTTTGACGCCGTTGGCTTCGGCCACGGCGCTGTTGGGGCTTCAGGGTTCCGATCCCAGATCCGGTTTGATGCCGGTCATGCCAACGCGACCTTCCCTGGCGTCAAACCCGAAGTCGGTGCCTGCGACGTCGCCCGTCGGTGGCGCAAGCCCCATCCTCTCCCTGACGACACAGAGCCAGAATGGCCTCGAGCAACGCTGATTCCTACGTCGACAAAACCCAGGGGTTCTATGTTGTCGCCTGAGCACTTTGTGGACATGCTAGGCTCAGGAGAGGAATGGGAGGAGTCTGGAGACCCATTAGAGAACCAGGATGTCCCTAAGGAGACTATGGACTGGTATGTGGAACTTGGGGAAGCCAGTGGTCTGGATACTTCCCCAGACTCTGGTATGCTCTCCCCACCTACCGCGGCTACGGAGGAGGGGGCGTCCTATGCCATGGTGGGTAAGAGGGCAGCTGAGGTCCTTGGACTGGAGCTGCCTTCAGTGCAGGCCAGGACTAATCTCCTGACCGAAGTGATTCAGCCTTGGGCTTCTACCTCTGAACCACTTTTGCCCTTTTATGTGGCACTTATGGACATCCTTCCAGGAACATGGTCCAAGCTTAGCACAGGGCCCCTGTGAATAGGAAGATTGCACGCCGCCATCGCCCAGCACCAGGTGACTCAAATTTCCACAGCCAACACCCCACAGCAGAAAGTTTGGTGGTGCTGGCCCAGGTTGTGCTCTCCCAAGCTCTCAAGGACGGGAGAGATGCAGCACAATTCGCCATACGGTGTGGTGTGGATATGAATGATTTGCTGGGCATATCTATTTCAACAACGGTGGCCTTGAGGCGCCATGCCTGGCTTCGTACAACTGGCTTCTCGGGGGATGTCCAGGCCAATTTGATGGACATGCCTTTTGATGGAACCCACCTTTTTGGGGAAAAGGCAGACTCGGCCCTGGTCAGGTTCAAGGACTCTCGAGCTATGGCCAGATCCTTGGGCCTCTCCTCCACTCCTCATGGCCAGTCTTCCTTTTACCCCTTTCGTGGCAGCGGAAGGGGTTTCCAGCCATGTCAGCCCTATCCTAGCCACTGTCCCGTACAGACTACCCAAGCCGTGCATGGACGTGGTTCATTCCATCCCGGAATGGAGGCCAGAAGTCGTGGACCACACTGCCCCCGGCAGCCACAGCCTCCAAGCACTCTAGGCTGATTCTGCAGTACCACACTACTCCAGTGGGTGGGAAAATTTGTCATCATTTTCCCCGCTGGAGATCTATAACAACAGACAAGTGGGTCTTGCAGATCGTCCAGGAGTGCTATTCTCTTCCTTTCCTTTCTTTTCCTCCTCCTATTCCGCCAACTCAGAAACAGCTGGCGAAGGATCATTTGAAGTTGCTCCAAGAGGAAGTTAGAGCTCTTTTGACCAAGGGAGCTATAGAAAGGGTCCCAGTTTCAGAAGTGGGTGGTGGCTGTTATTCCCGCTACTTTCTGATTCCGAAGAAGTACAAGGGGCTTCGGCCCATTTTAACTTTTGGACAGTCAATCTCTTTGCCAAAAAGGAGAAATTCAAGATGCTCACATTGGCTCAGGTCTTGTCTGCCCTAGACCAAGGAGACTGGATAGTGGCGTTGGACCTGCAGGATGCATATTTTCACATTACCATCCTGCAGGGCCACAGGTATTGCCTACGGTTCAAGGTTGGCCGCAAGCACTTTCAGTTTACCGTGCTCCCGTCGGCCTTACCAGTGCCCCTCAGGTGTTCACCAAGGTGATGGCGGTAGTTGCAGCTGATCTAGATGACTGACTGTTGAAGGTTTTCCTTGCCCCAGGCACTCATCTCCCATCTTCAGACTACGGCGTACTTCTTGCATTCACTGGGGTTCTCTATAAACATGCCAAAGTCACACCTGACTCCTTCTCAGCCGCTCCCTTTCATGGGAGCTGTTCTGGATACAGTGCAGTTTCGGGCTTATCCTCCCGAGCAGCAAGTCCATGATATTCAGGTTATGATTCTGATGTTTCAGCCTCTATCCTAGATTTCGGTGAGACTGATTCTGAGGCTGTTGGGCCTCATGGCCCCCTGCATCCTAGTAAGAAACGCCAGGTGGCGTATGCGGGCTCTGCAGGGGGACTTGAAGTTCCAATGGGCACAGCATCGGGGAAATCTCACCGACGTGGTTCAGACATGGAAGGAACTCAAAGGATCTGCAGTGGTGGATAACAAACCGCGGTTGGGTCAACGGCAGACCCCTCTCCCTTTCCCAACCAGATTTCACAGTTGTGACGGATGCATCTCTTTCTGGGATGGGGCGGCCACATGGGAGAGGTGGAGATCAGGGGTCACTGGTCTCCAGTGGAGACAGGGCTCCACATAAACTTGTTGGAGCTCCAAGCGATTCGGTTGGCATTGAAAGCATTCCTTCCCTCTGTCAAGGGGAAGTGGGTGCACCGCCATGTGGTACTGCAACAAGCGAGGTGGGGTGGGGTCATGGACTCTTTGTCAAGAGGCCCTGCATCTCTGGGCATGGCTGGAACATCAGGGCATAACCATGGTGGTTCAACACCTGGCAGGTTCTCTGAACACCACGGTGGACGATCTCAGCTGTCGATGCCTACAGGATCACGAATGGCGTCTCCAGTCGGAGGTGGCACAAGCTCTCTTTCAACAGTGGGGAGAACCTTGGTTAGATTTGTTTGCCTCCGAAGAGAATGCGCAATGTCAGCAGCACTGCACGCTGGAGTTTCCAAGGCGGCTATCACTCGGCGACGCGTTTCGTCGCAAGTGGAGCTCAGGCCTGTTGTAAGCCTTTCCGCCCATACCACTCCTGCCCAGGGTTCTGAAGAGGATCAGGAGTGACCGGGCCCAAGTCATTTTTGTGGCGCCAAACTGGGCGAGTAGAGTCTGGTATCCAGAGCTTCTGATCATGTGTGTCGATCCTCCTATCAGGCTGCCCCTTCGGGAGGATCTTCTGTCGCAGCAGCAGGGGAGGGTTCTCCACCCGAACCTGTCAACTCTGAGCCTACATGCGTGGAGTTTGAGCGGCGGCAGTTGATGGCTTTTGACCTTCCTCCCGAAGTCTGTAATGTTTCTGGCGGCTAGGTGGCCCTCCACTAAGTCATATATATACGCCTGCTGTTGGCAGAAATTTGTATTATACTGTACAAAAAGATCTATTGGACCTCTTTCTGCTCCTCTTTCTACTGTCCTATTTGTTATGCCCAGCAAGGCTCTGCTTTGGGAACTCTCAAGGGATACCTTTCTGCTCAGTCTGCTTTTGTGCGGCTGCCAGACCAGCCTTCTCTCTTTAAAACTCCTATTGTAAATAGATTTTTGAAAGGGTTGGTTAATTTATTTCCAACTACACCCTTTGTTATTCAACAATGGGACATTAATTTGGTCCTCACTTATCTGATGTGTGCTCTTTCGAGCATTTGCACAATTGTCCCCTCCGGCTTTTGACCATCAAAACAGCCTTCTTAGAGGCGATCACATCGATCCGGAGGGTGAGTGAATTGCAGGCATTATCCAGCTCGCCTACTTATCTTTTGTCTTTTCTGGACAAGTTGGTGCTTCGCACCAGGGCATCATTCGTGCCAAAGGTTGTGACCCCATTCCATTTGGGTCAGTCCATTACTTTGTCTAACTTCTTTGCTTCCCCACATCCCTCTAAGGAAGAGGAGTGTCTCCACCGACTGGACCCAAAAAGAGCGTTGTCGTCCTACCTTGACAGCACAAAGGAGTTCCGGGCGGATGACCAACTTTTTGTGGGGTATGTGGGAGCAAAGAAGGAAAAGGCAGTGCAGAAAAGGACCATCTCTTGCTGGGTTGTTCTCTGCATTAAAATTTGTTATGCCTTGGCAAAGAAGCAGCCCCCTGAGGGATTAAGGGTCCATTCCACCAGTGGAAAGGCTTCGACTACAGCCTTGGCACGGGGTGTCCCAGTTCAAGACATCTGTCAGGCAGCGACGTGGGCATCATTGCACACATTCGCAAACATTATTGCCTTGATGGTCAAGTGCGCCGGGACGGACACTTTGCCCGCTTAGTCCTGCAAGACTTTTTAGTCTAGCTCATGATTCCGCAACCCACCGCCGGGATGGTATGGCTCAGTTATCTGATGCAAAGGTAAGGAATATGAAGCTAGAAGTCTCTGTCAGATGAACAAGTTACTTAACTTCGGTAACGCATTATCTGGTAGCGACTCTATCTACCTGCAGATTCCCTACAGCCTCACCCGCCTCACCTTTGCGGACTGATGTTGTAGGTCTAGGGATATTCGCCTTTCAGGGCCCTAGTTGTGCACACATTCACGTCAGTCACTTCGTGGCTCTGTGCTTCTGGCATGGAAAAACGAAAAGTGCTGACGTCTGCGTGACTGGGTGGCACCTATGTAGGCACCGCAACGTCGTAATCGATGCTACCGAAGCCAACAACGTCACACGGGGCCGAAAAGAGCCCCCCGATGTCACGTGCAAGGGGTATTGCTCAGAAAAAGTTTCCGGGTCCAGCCTGACGCCTGGGAAATTCAAAGGTTAGGACACTGCAGCTAGATAGAGTCTCTACCAGAAAATGCGTTACCAAAGGTAAGTAACTTGTTCTTTAGGTCTAAAGTTAGACTTCGGGTCTAAACTTAGACATTAGGTCTAAAGATAGACTTTAGGTTTAAACTCAGCACCCGATTCACAAAGGTAAACTTGGACCTGAAGTCTAAGTTTATACCTGAAGCCTATATTTGGACCCAAAGTCTATCTTTAGACCTAAAGTTTAAACTTAGACTTCAGTTCTAAACTTAGACTTCAGGTCTAAAGTTAGAATATGTTTATAAACTTAGACTTCAGGTCTAAACTTAGGCTTTAGGTGCAAATTTATACTTTAGTTCTAAACTTGCACTTTAGGTGTAAAGTTAGACTTCAGGTTTAAAGTTAGACTTCAGGTCTAAAATGAGACTTCAGGTCTAAAGTTAGACTTTAGTTGTAAGTTTACCTTTGTGAATCAGGCCCTTAGACTTCAGGTGTAAACATAGACTTCAGGTCTAAGTTTACCCTTTTGAATCGGGCCAGATGTATCTTAACTAGTTCTTCATGCATTTGGAACACCAGTAGATCTTCATTAGTTTCGTTATAAGCACTCTGTAATGTAAAATCTTTGTGTACAACTCAGGAAAGAAATCTTTTAACAGCACAATTCCATTGTATCTATGTCCTTTGAGACTTCCATCTTATCTCGGTCTCCCTATCCTCCAGTTGTTGATTAGATAAGTAGTCAATACTTCAATGTAAAAATACAACAAGGGGTGTTATGATCACTTTCAGACTGACTGCTGACATTCATGTTGATAAGAAAATGCCAGAGGGACTAGTTAAGCATAATGTAGCCAATAATGCCGCAATTTCTTAGTAACTCAAAACTGTGTTCTTCCATTTAGTGCTCTCTGGTCAAATCTAATAATTAGGTAATTGTCGAGTATGTGCTGTAAGCTGCATAATAAATACTAGGTAATTGTGATAGAGTAATGCCGCACATTTTATTCTTTTCATTTACTAGTTCAATAAGACCAACTATTGGTTCAAAACTTGTTTTAAAATCACCTGCCATTAGAGCATAGGGAAACAGTGAGAACCACTACTTACCTCTCTTTATGAGAAAATTATTTGTAATATCCAAATGTCGTGACATGCCCACCACGCTAGCATGGATACACGGTTAAATGTACATATTTAAAATGACTAGTAAGCTTCACAAAGTCAGAGTAAATTCAATACATTTTACATCCCTTGAGATGATATCAATTAAATTAAGAGTACAATACAGCCTTATTACAAAAGGAGGGAGCACACTGCCTGGCATACCAGCACACAATTAGCCCAGATGCATTACGCCTAATATCCATCCAAACTGCCAAACCACTAGATGAAAGGGCTGTGGATGCTTATGTTCATAGACCCCTGTACTTGTATAGGCGCCATGCACCAGGTTTCCTAGCACAGGCATATTTGATAATTAGCTAACTACCTGTACCAGTCTGGGTCACTACATTTAAACAGCCCGCTACATTCCAATGCAATAAGAAGTGCCTATTTAAAATTAGTTGGATTGTTACTCAATTTCGTTTTGGAGTGAACAGTTATTCCTAGAAGGACGTTCACTCATAATATGAGACATTGACAAATTCCTCACATTTTGAGCAATCTGCATATGTACCATTTGAACATGAGAAACTGAGGGGGACAAGGATACCTGATTTTGTATCATAGTCACGTTATAACTTTTACACTGAGGGACTTGCAGAACCGGATCAATAAAAGGGGCCTTACTAGATATTAAAGAGAAGACTGCCTGCCTCTTTTTGGTGATCCCGTGTTTTTGCATGTCATAGTACTATGAATGTTCAAGTGTGCTGAATGGGCAGAACACTTAATCTGGATGCTTGTGTGAGAAGGCGGGAATGTTCGAAGGTTAATACTCCATGTTCCCTCAACTGACTCTATATCATTTAATTAAATCTTGATGTAATCATGTTATTAATTGGAAGTCTCGTGCTCTTCAGGCTCTTAAATTACTTACCACTGTTGACCATGGAGTATCAATGCATGAACTCTCTGATCCAATAAATGACCCTATTATATACATAATCCATGAAATGTTTTTTAAATGTTTTTAAACTTTGACTGCTTTTGTGATTTTATATGTCTAAAATCGAATAAAGCTCTTTTTTGATTTTAGTTGATTTGACCCTATTAATCAGTGGATATTTAGTTTCACTTCTACATTTCCAGTAAACGTTTTGCACCTAAAAAAAAAAAGAATGCAAGACAACAACATTTTGTGTGGAAACTATCATAGAGGGGATACAAAGTTCTAAGGAATCTCTCGGTGTTACTGGTTCACCATTACTGAGTTTCTTAGCAGCATTGGAAAGTGTTGTATGAACAGTATGCACTTCAACCCATGAAACACTCATGGGGCCCTGGAGTAACATGTACCTGAAAGAACCTAACACGCATATCTGTAGAATATTCATAATCCGGTAGAGGTGTCTTGTGCCATTTATAGACAATACATCAGCTCGATACCCATATGATGCTGCTCTTTATATCAGATTCATGATGATGACAGGCTGCGTGGACCTGCTGGCTTTTAAATCTTGAGTTCAAACACAGATCCCTACAATGTAGCCATCAGACCAGTAATACATTTCTATGCAGTTTCTCTTTTTGGACCTGATGCCAGAAGATAAGAGGTCTCATTTCACTGGTGTGACTGCTGCACTTGCAGTGAGGGCGATATCAGCACACAGGAAACTTCCTTTGCGAGTCTGCCTTGCCAAAGGCCATGGTGTGCTGTTCTTATGCTGATTCTGCTTCAAATGGCCCAATTCCCCTATTTTTCACCCCCTGTTAGCACAAGCAGAAAGAATAGAACAAAAACCCCACAGTTTGAAAGACTAGTTACTGACAAACTAGTCTGAGTTTCTCAGAGTAAGTGTGCCCCTAAACCGGTTGTTTGTTGTCGGCAAATGGATGCTGTGACCTTTGATCTCATATATGCCTTTTAAAGAGGTTTTTTGTCTCCGCCCCATCAGTCCTTGTCTGATGGTTTTCATACTTGTCGCCAGAATAATACCAATAAAAGCTAATCTGTTACAAGGCAGAGTATTTGAAGCTCAAAATACTATGCAAACTAAATTCAATTTGAAATTCATAGCAGGGATCATTACAACCAAGTAAATTATGCACTTGTTTCTCATTACATCGGGAAAAGTACAAAAACTTGTATGTAGCTTTTATGGACCTGACCACTGCATAGAGCATAGCTGAAAGGAGTCTTCTGTGGGTGATCTTCTCAACACTGAATACTACTCTTTATCCTGTATATGAATTGCTTGGGTAAATGTTTCAGAAGTTCAGAGACACATGTACCTAGATTAGGGCACCAGGTTCCATTATTATTGTTTGCTTGCTAAGACACGCAGAGCAGGGTAATGACTCTTTATTTGTATGAACCCTTTTTTAAGTTTAAAGAGAAAGTTTATTAAAGAATCATACAATAATAGTAGTGTATGATGTGATATATCAAACAATATATGTACAGTGAGATAACCACTAATAGTATAATATAATACTTAGATAAATAAAGTATGAGAGTAAGGAAAGAAAAAGAGGGAAAGGGAGAGACAAATTTCCTAAAATTCCTAAAAATATTATATACAACTAATGAGACGAATTAATATAAACATGAAAAAAGTAACATTGTAGAGTAAATTAATGATGTACTGATTAAGTAAAAAGGAGTAAATAATGCATACAATATGCAAGCAGTAAACAAGTAATTCAAGGAGGTTTAGCGACCTCCTCAAGTGAGGGTTGATGTAGGTTAGCTTTAAAAGCACAGGAATCTAGGAAAATTGTTACCGGAGACCAGAGAGTATTTCAATTGATAGGACAGTGGGGTGGAATGTAATCTGTCAAGTCTATGATTATAGGATGTGTCACACCACCATGCTTGAAAAGATATATCACAAGAGTTTTTCCAATATTTTGTTATTGCTGGAAACCAATTACAATTCATTAATCAACACTATGGATATTAAAATCAAAATTTGACTAATCATCAAAGAGACTACCAAAAAATACATTTGTAAAATTGAAAGAGCTATGTGTATGGAAAATAGAATTAATTTGGGTCCAGACTGTTAATCACAATTGATATGTGGTGGGGCAAACAAATAACATATGTTTTAGATCTCAGAGTGTGGCATTGCATGTGCAGCAGGATGAAGGGATATTAGGATTATACTTGTGTAACTTAGCTGGAGAAACCATAAGTCTATTATAAATGAAAAACAGAGCTTGCAGGCACATGCCATTTTACACATTTTGAGCCATATTTTGTTTGGTAGGGAAGGGGAGAAAGAGGTTTGTAGGTCAGAATTCTATTGTACCTCCAATGTTGTTTTTTTGTGTATAGCTGGGGTGGGGGGGGGGGTGATATTATAGATGCAGGAGGCCATGGGAAAGGTGGGTAGCAGAGAATGCAGAGAAGGAGTAGTAGACGTAGTAGTAGAGGTAGAAGTGTAAGATGAACAAAGAGATGTGTAGGAATTAGAAAGTGTTGAGATCAAGGAAATAAATATGTTTTTATATGAGGAAGGAAAGTTAAAACAGTGTTTAGCTTGTGAGAAGGAAATACAGGATTGATCTTGAAATAATTGATGGGTCACAATAAACAGTTATCTCTCCAGGATTTCCAATATATAGTTCTGTTATAAATTTTAATTAATTTATTGTACCAAATGGAGGAATGAAGAAATTGATCTATAGTGGAGGAAGAATACAAATAGATTGAACGTGATAATCTGTAAGCGTTTATAAGAATAGGAAGGGACATTGAAGAAGGACATTGAGTACATGATAAGAATTCTGAGAAAGAGAAAGGATGAATAAAAGACAACTCTAAATCTGTCCATAAGAAGGTATCTTTTGTATATTGATTTTTTTGATAATGTGCTGAATGTTTCAAAAAGAATATGGTGTGATATGCTTGGAAATCAGGAAAGTTTACTCTTCCGCGAAATTTAGATTGTTGTATTTTACTAAGAGTCAAATGGGGTTTGTTATTATTTCATAAAAATGTGGTTAAAGTAGTATATATTTTTTTAAAATAGAAGAAGGGATATTGATGAAGATCGCAGAGAGATAGAAAAGGATGATGGGAACTAACATCAGTTTAATAGAATCCAACCTGTCCCACCAGGAAAGATACAATGGATGCCAGCAGGAGGTAATAGTGGATATAAAAAGGTCTAAACGTAAAGCAAGAATTTGAGGAAAGACCTTATATTCTGAATTAACAAGTGATATAGATCTAAAGGTTTTGCATAATCTGTGATCTTTGTTATCTTTGGGGATAAGGCATGTTAAAGCATTTTGTAATGTACAAGTAGCAGCTTTAGAAGAAACAAAGAAAGTAAATAACTGATGTAATTTAGGAAGTAGCTTTTTGGAGAAATGAAGATTAAATTCAATTGGAAATCCATCAGGACTAGGAGCTTTGCCTTTTTTAATACAATTGAGTGCAATTTGGATGTTCTGAAGTGTGATATCCCCGTCCAGAGAGGAAAAATCTGTACTTAAATTGAATTCTTTACAACTGGAAGACAGATATGAAGTAATATCAGCTTGGGAAGGTTTACTTTCTTGTGTATAAAGGTTTTTTAAATATTTGGTAAATTCAGCTAAAATATAATTATCTTTAAAGACAGCGGCTTTCGAATGGGAGCTATTTGATGCTGAATGATCAAGGTTGTTGTTGGATGTTACCAGGCATCACATATCTAGTCACAGTAAGATCCAGGGTTGCTTGTTATATTCAAGAATTGTTTCTACTGACCCACACAGTTAGGGAGGCACCGCTATGGCCTTCATTGAATGTTTCCATTATATAGTTTTATTCTTTGAGCAGACTGAAAGCCATGCTTTTGCAGAAGGATGTGGCCTTAACCTCAGCCCGAGAGACTTTTGATCTCCAGGTTGCAAGGTCTTCATCTGAGATACAGGTGCTAGACCGTGTGAACTTCCCGCTCCATTTCGGGGAAATGGTTAATCATTTCTTTAATATGTCTGATACAAGGGGTATCGTGGACCTATTTTAAAGCATAGGTTCTAGTCTATTAAGCACATTTCAGCCAATCTTTGGAGTTATTCCAGCATTTATACACTCCGTATTGGGAAGCATTTTTGGAGGGCTTCCGCTGGTCCTACTACATGTAGGGGGTATCCTGGTTTTAATTTTCCTGCTATGCAATGGACGGCCCAGTTCCTCCAGAAATGAAAAAAGCAATCCTGGAATGACATTGTCGTGAACGCATGATACTCCATCTGGGCACATCTCAACTTTGGGAGTTAAGCGAGCATTGGTTCCTATTGTTCAAACCAGTTTGGGTTGATTACTGCCATGTATCTATATGCCTGCATATATTCACTGTTTTAGCACCATGGTAGAATTCTACCTTTTATTTACTCTATTGGTGCTTGTAATCTTATACATCCGTTTCTGTCTAATGATTGTCGCAGCAAACATGTTTTATCCTAGAATGACGCTGGTTCAATAAATACTTATTGAAAACGTCCCCATAGTTTATTCTGTGTATCTCCCTGAGACTAAGTGAGCATGATTGACTGAGCGAAAATTACTGCACTGTTACCACGATCCCTGAAGGATCAAGGGTTCTCATGTTCGATAGTTGCCAGAAATCTTTCGCTCCTTGGTAAGGTTAAGGGGCTTATGGTGGCACTGTGAGCTAGCTGGTCTAAAGGCTAACATATCCTTTGGGAGTGTCTGGAAGCAGCCTGGACACCAATCCCTTAGTTTATCTTGTCTAAACGTGCAGACCCTATGTGTTTTTAGGAACTACATGACACAAACTCATATTAAATCTCCACTAGACATGAAAAAAGTAGCCGTAAATGCCTGAACGTCTGGCCTTCATCCCTTTAAGAGGATTTTAGACCATGGCTATACTTTCCCAAAGCAATTCTGCAGTTATTTTCGACCATTGTGCAAACTGACTTTCTGTGTGCTTTTCGAATGCCTTTGGGTTTGCGCCTATTGCTTTGACTGTGTGCGTTACACTGATTTACCAAACTATAACCCATGCTTCTTGAAGTCAGCAGCAGCAATTAAACACATGCAACTGTATTTATTAAATACCTGTGCTCATTCTTTTTCTCAGTTGTGTACTGCCATCAAACTCTGATTGTCTGATTTGAGTTTACTAAAAGGGTGCAGCATCAGATAAAACATGTTAAAAACGCAACTTTGCTCTACACTGGGAATCACGTACATACCTTCTTATGACTAACTGCTAGGATGCTTTGAGGAAACTAACCTATTCTATTTCTAGGTGCTTCTAGACATTATTCCTTTGCAATATGCAAACCAACATGCTCAGGTCAGTGAGCGTGACTCAGGTCATCGAGGGACAACTTTTAAATAATGTCTCCTGAAAGATTTATTCAATACTTATGAACTGTGTGAAAAGATGTACATTTTTATATTTCTCTTTCAGTGATCAGACAATATATATAAAATGTAGGCTAGACACTGGGTCTCGGCAGCAGTGGGTAGGTCCATGGACACATTGCGTACTACGCAAACTATATGGGGAAGTTCCTCATATGTTGACCTGCCGGGGATTGATGAAGCAGTAGTATATCCCAATTAGGGTAGAACCAAGACTACCAGCCATTAGATAGAGTAAGTCATGGTGGCTTAAATCCTGAAGATTAATTCATTATTGTTTTCCATTCCACCTTAGTGTAGATAGTTTTAAACTTTAGGTCCTGACGAATCGCCTCTAGACTTGTAGAATTGCGAAGAAACATTTTGACCAACCACACGGAAGAGCGCCACACCTAAGACATTAACTTAGCATTGCGCCTTTCCTCTTTATTTTAATCAGGGTAGGAGACCCCACAATTAAATTTACTTTTGCTGGTACTCCCAACCTTGTTTTAACTCACATAAACATCACACACCACTTATTCATCTACACTCACTAAATCTCTCACCCCCACAGCACCAAACAGCTATTTGGAAAAAGATCTCCGCCAAAGTGCCCCTCATCGGGAACCCGTCAGGCATTGTAGTGCTGGCCAGACGAGGAGCAGCCCGATGATGAAGCATGACACCCAACTGGGTGTGTGAGTGCATTACATTCCAAAGAAATGGATTCCCATCTCTTTGACTCTGTAGCCTACTGTCCTTTGTATATTGCTGAAGTTTAGATCATTCAGGAACAGCACAACTTTAATTTTCATATGTCTCTGAGTATTACCATTGTTTGTTTATACCATTTATGACTTGGTCATCTCAACCTATAGTGACCCTTAGCGGTGCATTTAACTTGTGCACCTTATAGGTATTAGTATGGTGAGCCTCTCTTTTAATATTTTTACAGATTTATTGAACACATCATTGCTCCCCACTCATTACACCAAAACGCTGGTGTAATGAGAGGGGAGCACTCTTCTCTGCCCGGGTCAGAAAAGATTTATTATGGTCATTTATTACTTTGAATAGAGGACTTAAGAAAATCTACGCCCTGATGAAGTCAGAGATGCGGAGGCATCAGATCTGACGAAACACGTGTTGGCTATTGTACGATCTGGGCTATTGTGCGATCTGGAGAAGAATAATCAACGGAATTGGAAAGAAGACAGACTGGACATTGATTTTATGACACATGGTGTTGTGCTCAGGATATTTGTTTCTAAGTCTATGTTTTGTATATATTTTATAGCCTTGAAGAAGTCCCAGGGGGACGAAACGTGTCGGCTATCAATTGCATGCTGTGTTTTAGCATTAAATCGTTTTTTATTAGCAGAACACATCGCATGAAACTACAGTGCATCAGCGCCTACAACCCCTCGGACCGGCTACAATGTAAAAAAGGCCATTGATTTATAGGCTATCTGGTACGTTAATGTCACAGCACACCGCGGGCGCCGCAATAGAACACTGACGACGCTCGCGGCCCCAGGTAGGCATCTGCGATGAATCCGGAACTACACCTCCCAGGATTCCAAGGGAGAGCGTGACGTCGGTGATGTCAAGATGCACGTTGGAAGCCGAGATAAGCTTCCGGGTTCCCAAAGACCTGCGCCGCTAATTCCTGGATTTGACCGTTGTTTGGAGAAGATGCCTGGGATCTGGTAGGGGTGCTTTTGCACCAGAATAGTTGTTCTAACGCCCTACGCATACCTTTCCCTGGCGCTTCCTTATATTTTGTATATCTTGCCACTCGTAGCAGCCAGGCTTAGGTTGCTATAGGGAGTAGTGGCTCCAGTGGGGGATTCCGACTTCCTCATTTTAATCGACTCCCGTGGGCGCTTAAAGACAGCGCGCCCCTGTCTTTGTCCGGAGCCGTGGGAGCGGCACGCAAGCCCGTTGGAGGAGCCGAGGCAGGCTCTTGCGGGGTTGCGAAGTGTTCCCACATGGACAAGGAACTAATAATGCCGCTCTGCGGACTGCACCTTTAGTTGATACTACCTCCTATGCTTCTTAGTTTTGGGGCTTGTATGAGAGTAATACAGCAGGAACGGAGAAGACGTGTATACTTTGAAAGCTGGGTTTTGGAGGAGCCTGCGCGGCTCTATAAATAACATGACATGTTTCCGAAAGGGTTGTGGAGAATGCATGTATAACACTGAAGGGCTGACAACCACACGAGAGACAATGGTATGGTTATAGCTGCTTGGTGCTCCCCTTACCCACCTGTGGAAACTAATGGTACTTCTGTTTGTCGCCTTCTTTAGCAGGGGCTTGTTGAGCTCCTAGGACGTCAGCTCCAAAACCCCTGTCACGAGCCGCTGTATGTCTCTAGGTATGCACTGTATATAATGAATGCATCAACTAAATGCTAGGATGCGCTTGTATGGCTGTAGTAACGTTGCTCTCCCATCTCTAGATCAAGATAGAGGCCGTGGCTTAACAGAGGCTATATCCGGGCATAACGATTTGTTCTTTTCCTTTACAGGTATTTAGAAGGGGAAGGGCACCTTGTTATTGTAGGTACCATTCGAAAAAGTGTTCAGGGTGCATTTACCGCCCAGTGTATTGACCTCTGTGTGCTTTGCTTTTCAGATCTCCCTCCCTGCTGACCCCTTCCTTTCCTTCCCTCACCTGATCACTCGATAGAGTCTGTGGTTACATTCAGGCCTTTTGAGCTATCAGGAGGTGGACCCCATAGAGCATCGGATGTATCCGAGGATCTGCGGACCTGACAGTTAACTGACACAGCATGCCGCCTACACCCATTCTGGGCCGGCCGTGTGAGGTAGGGAAGACATTAATGAACCTATCATAAAGATAAATCCAGATGTGAAAGAACTACAACATAATGGTTATGCATACCACAGTGAGCTGCAGAGTCGGTATATCCCACTAGATGCAATTAAGTCTGCCTTTTAAGGGAAAGAGGGAAACAAAAACCAAACAAAAGTTAAGTCACTGTTTTAAGAACAACTTATGAATAAAGAATATATTTTCGAAGGAAGAACAATTCGTACAATGATTTACTGAGAAGATATCACTTTGTTCTCTTTATTTGTGGACTATGAATTGCAACCTATGTTACCTGTTTATCTAACTGTGAAATTGAGTGTTGAACCACGTTGTGTATTTTGGTTTGGGGTTTTTCTTTTCCCCACATAGAGACGTAGGTGGGTCATGTCTCTGATTCCTTGCACCATGTTGTAGATAATTTCCCACTACAAATACTCAGTATCGACGAGTGCAGGACTTGTGTGCCTTGACCCTTCCTTGTTCTGTTACATTTGTGTTATAGACCAAGAAACATCTATGACTACCACTCACTTGCGAGGTGGATGTGGCCCCATGATGTATTCAGAAAAAGGGGTTTAAAGAGAACTAGTAAAAGGAGGAGAAGGGAAGAACATAACTAGAATATATGTGCAACATTTTAAACCCACCTACATGGTACATCACCAACAGCAATCCCAGACATGATTCCCAGAGTGAGTGGTCAACATCCAATATTGCTTAGAATCTGTGGTACCCTGGTGAGCATTCTTTCTTCTTATAAAGAGCTGCAGTGCGCTAAGGCACAAGATTGCTTGTGTGACTGGGGGTGGGGGGGGGTTTCTCAATTGATTTATCATTCAGTCAATAGAACAGCAATAGCCGGTACAGTACATGATAGGGGTGTTATCTACCCCACATTCTACAATCATTACAACTTCTGTTCAGGCACGTGCATGCCCCAGCTCACACACAGGTAGAAGTATAGAGGAACTCATAATGCCCAGGACTAGGGGGATGACCCATCTTGTTAGAACTGTGCCACTATGGAATTTCTTGAGTTATATAAATGTCCTTGGACGCATTTCTTTTTGTTGATCTGTCACCTTGCTGGCTAATGGCTAGGTATTGTCTTGAAAGGCCTCAAATGTCTTTAGGCCGGGAAGCTCTGGGCAAATGTTTACCATATGTGTCTACCAAGGTGTGTCTCGAGACTAGGTCTTTCATCCATTCAGCTATTGCATGGGCTCTGCCTCTGTCCCAGTGCATGGCCACTCTGTATTTACCTAATAATAGTGCAAGACCCACAAATTCCCTGTCTCTCTTAGGGATCTCCTTCACATACTTCAACTATGCCATGAGCAGATCTACCATCAGGGTCAGACCAGTCATATAATTAAGCGCTTGGAATAGACTGTTCATTTATTTGTTTGAATCTTTTTATTGCCTTTTGTTTAATTACTGTTGCATGCTTACAAGCATGGGAGTATTAATGAAATGGTGCATCATGCTATGACAATGCAATTTTGTGCCAATATTGAATATTACAACAAGAGCAGGCGTATCTGAACTGGCTGTAGCAGCATTTTCAGGTAGTGCGAGTCTAAAGTAACTCTCAGTGTGTCAGACAACATCCATCAATGGGAAACGGGCGGGATACACTCTTACAGCCAGGTGTGGCCTGAGTACATCAGCATAAACAAAAGCAATGGGTAAATCAGGAAATATATCCTGCGCAGTAATTGAAATTATGCAATATGAGAAGTAAACAGTTACAAACTCAATTTGATACAGTTGATACAGTTGAACTAGGGGTAAAAGAATTAGGAACCTTAACTGGTGCATACGCCCATACCGTCCATCCCCAACCCCTCAATGAGCAACCCCGTTCTGTCGTCTATTAGGGTAAATGCAGTGCGTCCGTCTCTGCCAGTTTCAATATCAGAAACAGGGAGTTGCTGGGGAATGTATCACTCCCGAAGTAGGAATGTCATGGGAGTCCACAGGACCACCCCTCATAGTTCACCCTCAACTTCTGCATCACAGGTCCTTTGGGCATCTGATGGCATGGGGACCTCAGGCATTTCAGTGTGCAAATCAGCCATAATGGCCTCTTAGTTTGCAGCAATAGGGTGTTTGCGGTGTCCCAAAGCGTCTTCCCTGTGCAGAGCAACACTCTCTGTCTGTGCCCAGGCGGTGAGTGAAAGAGTCCAGGATTTGAGGGGGTGGGGGAGGGGTATCAGGAGATTTCCAGAGCCGGGTAACCATTCTTTTAGCCAACAGCAGGCCCACATCAATAAACTGGGATGTGACCTTATGCTTCTTGCTTCTTTTATATATGCCTAATACACATACCTCCCATGTGTTCAAGATTGCTTTGTCAGTGCAGTGTACCTGCCAGCTCATTACTCCCCTCCAGTAGAACTGTAGAAGGGGACATGCCCAGAACATATGTATTATGTTGGTGTTCACTAGCGCGCAACAGAGGCAGGTGGCATCAGTGCGATGGAAATACCATGTAGGATGTACAGCTGGATTGAGCAGAATCTGGTACTGCGTGGGATGTAGGTGGGATTCTCTAATAAGGAAGACCATTCCCTGTCCGTGCTGTCCACGGAGAGAAGCGAGCGTTGGTGCCGTGTGTAAGTGTGGTGATCTAGCAGGCCAGCGCACCAAGGGCCTGCCTTGACCGAGGATGTGAAGGTGCTGGATCATAAGATGTGTAGGAGGTTCGCTGGTTGTGTCGCGCCAGCTATGCCCCAGTGGCCCTATCAAGGACATGTGCAGGATATATTGTCCAGGGGGGATAGACTTCTCCAGTATTCATGAACCTGCAGGCAACCCCATGCAATGTGGTAAAAATCTGCTCCAGTAGCGATGCAACACATACATTGTGTGTTGTCATGCCCATCAAATATGGCCAGGGCAACTGTTGCATAATACATTTTTATTCGAAATTTGTAATTACCTAATAGGCTAATCTATGCTTACCATTCATGGATACTTTAGTGTGTTCACAGCAATATATCCAGCGTTCATCTCATACAACTACACCCAGGTCATGGGGCCATTGTGCCCTTGTACAGCTGGAGTCGAATGTCATCACACTCATCACTGCACTGTACATTAGTGTGACTAGCTTCCTCTGAGCGGGCACAGAAGCGACCAACAATTATAGATCCCTGATTTCTGACACCCCGAGGAATGGTTCCTAAATCTTTTTAAGTTCAAGAAAAGGTTTATTGGAAAGATTATTATGATCATAAAAACAATACTTCATATATGCAGTTATTTTTTAATACATAAATACATGAAGGTGTAATAAAGAATAACGGTATATAATATCCATTAAAATAGTAAAAGGATAATATAGAAGATGATATGAATATAAGCAAAGGTTCACAGAAATCGTAAATAACAGTACATGTCAAAAATACACAATTGAAATTAAAAAAAATATATATATATAGATATATATAATAGAAAATGATAAATTAAACATAATTATAAATAAACAATAGGAGGTCACGGAGGCTTGATCACTTCTTGTTGTGAGGGAGCAGGTAAAGGAGTTTTCTTCACGATATCGTCTAGAAATTGTGTGAATGGGCCCCAAAGGTGAGAACATTTAGTAGCAAGAGAGATAGGATGAACGAGTGCTGTATCAAGGCGATGATTGTGACATACAGCATACCACCAAGCTAAATAGGACAATTTAGAGGAATCTTTCCAGTTTATTGATATTTGCTGAAAAGCTACAGCTATTAACAAATCAATAAGTGGTAACTGAGATTGACTTGTTTTCCGGTCCGGTGTTAAACTACCTAGGAAAATGTTTGTAGGGGAGAGTGGAATTGTGGTGTGAAATATAGTGTTGATTTGGTGCCAGACCTGTTTCCAAAATATAAAAACATGTGGACATGTGAAAAGCATATGATGGAGATCAGCGTGAACATGGGAACATGTCCAGCAAGTGTTGAGATTTGTGTTGTGTATTTTATGTAGGTATGTGGGAGTAAGAAACAATCTGTTGTAAATAAAGAAGAGTGTTTGTGTTGTGCTGGCCGCTCTGGATGATTTCCTAAGTTTTGTCCAAATTCTGTTCCAAAAAGAGATAGGCCAATTTGCTCCCAGATCGGATTCCCACGAGAGTTCCACTTTGGTTTTGTCTTGGATCTCAGGAGGTACCATTAAACGGAAATAAATGGTGGACGCTTTGGGCTTTATGTGCAAAAGGTTATGCCATGGGAAAAGGGGGTGGGAGGGTGAGGAAGGTGAAGATTTGAGTTTAGCATAAGTATCAAGTATTGCTTTCTGCAAGGTCAAAAATTTAGGTTTAAAGGAAGAAGGCAAATGATAAAGAGTTTGTAATTGCGTAAATTGAATGGGTGTGCCCTGATCTAAAAATTGATGAACCCAGAGTAGACCTTTATTTCTCCAAGCCTTCCAAAATATAGGTTTCCTATTGAGAAGGATTTGTTTATTGTGCCAAATTGTGGAATTGAGAAAAGTGTCTAAATTATGTACTACTAAGTGGGGTGCAGTGGATAGTAGTTTACAGGATTGCTTAATTATGGGAGTAGAGAGCTTTTGTGGTTTGCGAGTAAAGGAGAGATATTCCTGAAATGAAAAGGGAGCTAAAAACGAGGTCTCAAGATCCACCCAGAGAGGTTTATCTTCAGATTAATTAGTGATCCAATTTGATAGTTGTCGTAACTGAAAGGCTTTGTGATAATTGGAGAAATGGGGGAAATTGACACCGCCTTCAGATTTTGGTCTTGTTAATTTCTGTAACGCCATTCTTGGTTTTTTAGCATTCTATAAAAAAGAAGTCAAAATAGAATTAATCTTTTGAAAGAATTTAGATGGAATGGAAAGTGGAATGTTAGAAAAGGTATACAAAACTATCGGAGTCAACATCATTTTGATTGTGTCCAGACGACCCCACCAAGAAAGATGAAGGGGATGCCATCTTGCGACCAAAGTTTTAAGTTTGGCAGAACATTTGTCTATGTTTAAAGAGATAGATGTCTTTATAGAGGGAGAGAACCAGATACCAAGATATTTTATATGTTTAGGGCTCCAGGTAAAATTGGAGATCTTAAAATCATCCTTAAAGGTGTATTTGGTTAAGGGTAATATCTTACATTTTCCTCTATTCAGTTTATAGCCAGATACCAATCCATAGGCCTCCACCTCTCCCATGAAAGCTGTAAGTGAAGATTGTGGTTTGGAGAGAAAAACTAAAATATTGTCAGCATATGCTGCCAGCTTAATTTGTTGAGGATCCGAGACAAAACCTGTGATTGAGTTATTCTGGCGTATTCTTGAGAGAAAGGGTTCTAAGGCCAAATTGAAAAGAAAAGGGGACAAGGGGCATCCTTGGCGTACTCCTCGTTTAAGATTAAAGTAGGGGCAGATGAGGCCATTGGTAGATATGGCGGCCTTGGGCTCAGAGTAAAGTAGGGCTATTAAAGAAATTATTTTCGGTCCAAACCCAAACCACTTGAGAGCGTGGAAGATAAAAGGCTAGTAAACCCTATCAAAGGCCTTTTCTGCATCTAACGCAATTGCTGCCAAGGAGCCCGGATAATGTGATGATTTAGATAAAATGTCAAAGAATAAGCGTGTATTGTCAGTGATGTTGCGACCTTTGACAAAACCTGATTGTTCTTTTCCAAGCAGCATGGGAAGATATGGTTCTAATCTTAGGGCTAGAGCTTTCGAGAAAATTTTATAATCTACGTTATCTAAGGATATAGGTCTATAATTCTTACAGTAACGTAAATCCTTATCAGCCTTTGGTATTAGACAGATCAAGGCTTCGGAAAAAGAGCCAGTGGAATTACGGGAAGAGATAAAGGAAGAAAGAAGAGTGTGTAAGTGTGGGAGTAATAGATGAACGAAATGTAAATAAAATTCCACTGTGAAGCCGTCTGGGCCTGGGGCCTTGTCTTTTTTAAGAGTTTTTAAAGCATTTAACAATTCTGTTTGTGTAAGTTCAGCTTCCAAAGAGGCTAAATCTAATTGGGGATTAATATGTTTTTGAATCGTGGAGAAATATTGGGATATGTCTGTATCTGAGGGTGTGTTTTCTGGTGTGTAAAGGGATTGATAGAAATGTACAAATTCTTGGAGTATTTCAGTGTCTTTGAATTTCGGTGCTTGGCTATCATCGATAATGGAATCAATATGAAGTTTCTGTTGTTTAATCTTTAGATAATTGGCTAGAAGTTTGTCTGATTTATTTTGGCCACCATAATACTTTGCTGAGGATTTCAGTAAGTATAGGGAGGCCTGTTCGGTAGTGGACTTGTTAAAAGCGATTTTTGCAGTGATGAGATCTTTAAGGGAGTCCTTCGACTTGGAGGTGTGGAAGGAGTGCTCAAGTTTTTTAATCTTTGCAAGAAGTGTGTTATGTAATATGCGGGGAACTTTACGATTATTTGACACAAATCTAATGATGAAATCCCGAGCGGTGGCCTTAAAGGCGTCCCACACTGTATGAAAGGAGACATCATTCGTTAAATTAATGTGAAAAAACTCTTGAGCGAAAGAGGTAAAAGATGAATTGAAATTAGGGTCAAGGAGTAAGGAATTATTGAAACGCCATTTTTTTGGCAATGTGGATTGATTTAAAATGTCTAATTGAATTGAAACAGGTGCATGATCCGAAATGAGTATAGGGCCTATGTCAGCAGAACGTAAGGATTGGGAAATGTTGCGGGAAATAAAAATATGGTCTATCCGAGATTGTGTTTGATGTGGAGAGGAAAAAAAGGAGTATTCTCTTGTGGATGGGTTGCAGAGGCGCCATGAGTCTAATAAGTTTCTTTGTTGAATAGTTTGTGTGAAAACTTTGTGTGGCGTGTTTGGGATAAAGGGGGATTTAGAATTTCTATCAATAAACGGGTCCATCACTTGGTTGCAGTCTCCTGCAAGAATAAAGTTTTCTGATGGGTACTTGAGCAATAATTGAGATATACGAGACCAAAACGTGGCATCACCGCTAGTAGGGGCATAAATGTTAAGCAAAGACAGAGGGGTCTTCCCCAGCAGGAGGTTAGTGAGAATCCACCTACCCTCTGTGTCGGATTCTTGAGATACAAGCTTGGCATTCAGTGTTTTGTGACAAAGAGTTATAACCCCATTCCTTTTGCCATCTCCTGGTGAGAAAAAGATTTCACCAACCCAATTTCTTTTGAGTTTTAGTGATTCTCCTTCGGTAAGATGTGATTCTTGCAGTAACGCAATATTAACATCTAATTTGGAGAGGTGAGATAAGACTCTCTGTCGCTTAATGGGGGAGTTCAAGCCTCGGACGTTCCATGTGACAATTTTCAAAAACATTTGTGAAATGAAAGTAATAAAAACATAAGTGAACCAATAAAATCTCGTAAATTGTGAACGATAGCACATGTGAAAAATTCAGCAATAGGAACTATAAAAAACATTGAAGTAAACCTTATATTAGGTACGAAGATATTAAAAGTTAAAACCAATTGAGAGAAGCTGAAAAGGTGGGAAAGATGAAGAAAAGGAAGAAGCAAGATTGGAAAAAGAGGCAAATGATAGAAACATGTATGATAAGAAAGAAGAGGGAAAAAAGGAGAAGGGGTGAGAGCTGTAAAGAAGAATATAAGAAAAAGGATCATATCCACAAAGAAGTCAAAACAATGGAAGGATGTGGGGGGGGGGAGACCACATGGAATGATGACGTACCCAGACTCCATGAGGTAAGGCGGGGAAGACTTCGGGATGTAAACAACATTCAAAACTAAAAGGTCAAGCACATGAGGTTAGGTCCTGTGTAAAAAGAAACAACAAATAGTTAATACAAACAGGTTGGAATATGTCACAACACATTATGAGGTCATAATGTGAAATGGAAGAAGATAATGAGAACAAACAGACCATTATACCATGACAAAAACCATTCTAGAATTCTGTAAGTAAAACAACATACTGAAAAGCTAAACCCTATTCCAATATATAACAGAAGAAGAGCTATTTAGAGATTCATGAGATCAAACAAACCATTATACCATGGCAAAAGGTATATTAAACTTCTATAGTTAAAACAGCAAACTGAGGATTTAATCCCTATTCAAATATATTCCAGACAAAAAACTATTTAAAGCGAGTGCTGGAAATGTCCATCTTTTCTGGGCATTGTGCATTGAGGAAACTCTTCAGCTTTGTTGGGTCCTCATAAGTTGTGGTGTTATTGTTGAGAGTGACTTTAAACAAGCAAGGATGAAGCAATCCGAAACGAGCTCCAATTGAACGCAACGCTGGACGCATATTGAGGAATTCTTTGCGTCTATCTGCTGTGGATTTGGCGTAGTCTTGCGAGAAGAACAGTTGATGACCTGAAAATGAAATACGCTTCAGGAGCCTAACTGCGGAAAGCACTTTGAGGAGGTCTGTATACTCAAGGAAATATAATATAACTCCTCTTGGTCTTTTCGTGCTTGAGGGTGTTGAATGCAGTGGGCCCAGTCTATGAGCACGTTGTATATTGAGAGTAGTGCCCTCCGGTAGATTTAGTACTGTCGGTAGAAATTTTTGAAAGAAGGAGATGGGATCCGATCCCTCCGTGCCTTCCGATAATCCAAAAATGCGAAGGTTGTTGCGTCTGTTTCTATTTTCAAGGCTTTCAACCTGTTTTTGCAAGGATGTAATCTGGGAATGAAAGATGTCTACTTTGTTGTAACATGCACTGAGAGTTTCAACATTATGTTCAACCTTGGTGACTCTTTCTTCCAATTTTTCCCAGCCATCGGTTAAGATTTGTATTTTAGAATTTGTCTCTTCAACAAATGGCCGCAGAGCTCGAATTTCCTACAGAAGGAGATCCATGGAGACAGACAAAGAAGGCTTGGGTGGATTTTGTTTAAGGCGTTTAGTTGTTATTTTAGTAAGAGAAGAGGAGCCATTAGTCGTATTCATAGAAGCAGCTGTTTTGGGCGTCGATGTTTGGGAGTCCTCCATTTTAATGAAGTTCACACGTGACTTTGAATGGACAATAAATCTACGATGTGAAGATATTTGCGATGAAGATACTTTTTGTAACCTACCCATGCAATGGGGAGAGTTAAAACCTATACAGACAAGATAATGTAAAACTGCAAGGTATAACTTACGTGCGTAATTCCACCTAATAATAGGGGGCAAGGCACACTGTAACAGAATTTGTGTGCATTTGGCGCATGACAGAATATCAAAATATACATTTACCAATAAGCATGAAGTGAAATATAAAAGTGATATCTGTATGCTTAAATGGAATAGAATATATGTATGAAATGTAAGTGACCACAATACATTACAAGAGTGTGTCTATGCCCAAGCAAACCATACCACATGTTTAGCTTAATACCATATCCAATAAAGCCACTTTAAATAAAGAATCTCGTGGTACACTCATATAACATTGTAGGTTCTGAGAGAAACACAGCTAAGAAATGCAGATATTTTCACATACACATATTAGCAACACAGGAACATGGTTGCTGAAATGCCCATCTAAAGCCTGTTAATACAAACGCAAGGGAGTAATGTCCAAATTCACTTTTCAATATGACTTCTAGTGTGAAACATCCATAATCAGTGAACCGGGGTCAGTAAATGAATAAAACATTGCTCCTTTCTGAAGAAATTCAGAGTGCGATGGAAATAATCTCCTCAGTGTGCAGACTGCTTTGAAGCCACATTTCTCATTCAGTTAGTCAGGAAGCCATGTGTTTCACAGAAAGGGCATTGCAAGGCAAAGTGAGGCAATAAATCACTGCAGAATTTAACTTTAGAGTTCTTCTCATGTTAGTTCAATTTGTTAACCTCCAGAAATCTATGCTGCCAGTGAAAATGCAAACTGAAAGGAAACCGGGCTCTCCCAGCACACGAGCAGCAGTTAAGCAGCTGTCACAGATACCTCAGCTGTGAGCAGAAAGGTTAATAAAAGGTCAAAGCTTGCCAGAAAGAAGACAAAATACTTCCATTTAGAGGCTCTTACATTCCGACCATAAATTATGCCGTTTTGCAGACCTTCAAGACTCCGGTAAAGCCAGAAAATCCCTCAGAAAGCCCCGTCACCTCAAGCGAGTCACAGGAATGCCGCCATCTTCCTCGGGCTCAAGCCACACCCCCCATGGTTCCAAAATCTTAACAAACTGTTTCCCCTGTAGATAAAGATAATATGGTGGATTCTACGGTAACATGGTCTGCAACAAGCTACAAATCCTTTGGGTTCTAGATGAGAGTTCCTATTTCTATCAATGTCCTACTATAAACCTGTTGGCGCTCTGCAAAATATGTGCAAACAACATCTTGAGGGCCCTACTAATGTATTCTATGGTTGTATGTCAAATATCATACACATACATATCTACTGACATAAATATCATGTTCTAAATATTGTTTGGAAAGCTATCATCCCATTTGGTGTTGGCTTTCAATTATCCACTCCTCCAATGGGGCAATATGGTTACAGATAGTAGTTAGGACACATTATTTATGTCCAGCGGTAGTCTGACAATGACAGTTTGCTATCACACCCTGTGCTTAGCTCAGATAGTTCCAGAAGAGCCTCTTAAATCCTCCTTGCTATTTTTAATTATATTCATGTATGCTAGTATCAAATTAGTAAATGGGACTACATAGTTTGCCTTTCTCTGATTTTGTCAGATCAATCAATGTTATTAAGTAATCTTCTGCTAGGGTAGAAGTGGAAAAAAGATCAGGATCTAACCGACTTTAAAGCCAAAATGCATGCTAATCTGTTGAATGACATTGAAAAGCAGTTGGGGGATTTAGACAACCTCTTTTGGTAGAATAATTTGTGAGTAATTGGTTTTTCCAACCAAATGCCAGGAGAAATGTGAAGAAATGTATTATTGCTTTGTTTACCAGAGGGTTCCTTGACATGAAGCAGTGGTATTTAGCACTGCATGTGGTGCTAGCTCTGCTCAGCCTTGACAAACTATTGAGAGTAGATATTTGGGATTTTTGTCCAAAGCTCTCATTATATCTACATTGAACATTAGGCCTTGTTGACCCACAATTTATGGACTAGGATACATTTATTTTGTTTGAATGACGAAATACTGTGCCAGTTTTTTTGCCAATAACGGAGTCTGTTAGGTTTGCCTAATTGAGCAATGATCGTTCATGCTGGTGAGTCTTGTTTGATCCTTTTTTGTTTGTACCTTTTTTAGAACATAGTTTAAACCATTGGAAATCAATGTGGTATTATCTCTATAATTATTCATTCGTCTTTTGTATTGGTGTTATTTACCTTTTATATTGAAAAGAAAGAAAATTGCCCATAGTACTGTAAACAGATACACATCGCTTTTGCTGCCTTCCATAATGTTATACACTATTCCTCTAAAAGTGAGTGTAAGGCATAAATAATTATGTTTGGAAATCTCAGTAAGAAAAATAACTATCTTTTTCCTTCTGTTTTTTTATCTACACTTGTTTGCTTGGTGCCGAGATTTATGGTTTACAAGGAAGCATGTTTTCACGGTTGATGTGAATAATTTGCGATAATTATAACCATATTAAATCTTTTGATATGCAGATGTCATTACGTGACATATGGACGAGAAATCCTGCTCACCAGTTAGTATCCCTGGCCTTCCAATCATTGCATGATTTAGTTATATAAAGTTGGACTGACATGCCCCAGTGTTAATACCGTTGGCATCATATTGACAGGTAAATAGGGAAAGCATGACTCAAAATTGTATACTAAAATTCAACAAAAATTATTTGAAATAAAAAAAATATTATACATACAAAAACCATGAAAAAGTAATATTCATAGCTGCCAGATGACACCTTACGCCAGGCTTTCTTAGCCAGGATCAATTTACATGCTGAATTTGAGTATATACTTGCTGTACTCCCAGGTTCCAATCTTATGTTTGGTTGACTATCCAGGACAGACTGAAAGTGTCACCCTTGACATAGGGCCTCTTACCAACGAAGAATATCGACACAATAGTAGCACCACTTACATCTAGGCAAGCAACGAATACAGGAAGGTAGTTGTGTGCATGGCATTAGAGTTAAATTTCATGTGTTTAAAAGTATATGATTCTGCAAAGAAATAGAGCACTTTCGAAGATGAATCACTCCTCACACTACCACATAGTGGGATGGATTGATAGCCATATACATTTGCAAATATTTAGGAAGAATTACAGGAATGGTCTTCACCGGATCACAAAAAGCCTTTTTCTTCAAACTTCTTTACTATGGCTTCGCAAACGCCGTGGCCAATCTCATGGGGGCTGGATGAGTGGCGTTAACATTGTTCAAAAAGGCCAATCCTCCAAAGTCTGTAGATTGTGTGGACGTGTGAGTTGGCACAACGGTGGTTCAGGTCCTTTTAAAAAGTACAGAGCAACACTTAGGGGGATATTCTCAAGAACGTGTGATAATGATCGCAAAATTAGCTTAACGCAACTTTGCACATCGCAGTCTATCGTGATAAAATAACACCATGTTAGCATTGTATTCTTAACTCGGCGGCACCATGCGATAGTCTCACGATAACGCGCCAAATGACCGCGTTAAAACGAACGCGACACCTTAAAAACACGAATGCAAAAAAAGTTGCGATGTGGCCAATCGTGATACAAAAATCAGCGATAACCAGCGACAGGCCTGCAATTCCTACGGGTCATGCGGTAAAATGCACTATAAAAGCAGAACAAAAAAAACACACCAAAACCAAAATAAAATGCGTAGCACCATGGATGCATCCGGACCGAGTGCAGAGGACAACTCGAACCCCACAAGCCCCATTGAGGACCAGCCAGGAAGCTCGGGGAAGGGCAAGGAGAAGAGGAAGACGGGATTCAGTCTGCAGGTAAACCAGATCATCGTCACGGAGGTGATAGAACACTACCAACAACTGTTCGTCACCTCCAATGTGTCATTGGCAACACAAACAGAAATATGGCAGTCCATCGTGAACAACTTGACTGCAGTTGAAGTGTCGATGAGGTCAATGGAGGGGGTCAAGAGGCGCTGGCATGATGTGAAGAGCTAAACCAAGCAGAAACCCCCTGCCAACAGGAAGGCAGCAACGGCAACTGGAGGTGGGAGTCCTGTGCCACAGGAGGAGCTGGATGAGCTGGAGGAAATGGTGGCCACAGTCATCATTGTGGAGACGGTGCACGGAGTTGGGAGTCCGGACACAGCTCGATATGACCTGACCCAACAGCAACAGGGTGAGTAACGACCAGGGACTGGGGAGACGGGGGGAAATGGGCACAATGGCACACATGCACAATGATGTGTAGCACACTGCACACCCACAATGACTCTGGATCATGCCCCGATTCCCCGTGGCACACTGCAGCACACATACAAACACCAAGTAGGCCCCCATCCACCATGTGCCCACAGGGGTCCCACCCCACACATCACCAATCTCACAACCAACACATGTGAAACCCAGCAAAGATGCGTATTTGTGAGCCACACTGACAATGCAAATGAAACTACATGATGATTAGCATGGCTGCACTCCAATTATCATGACATTGTGCACGCCACGACACTGAGGTGGCTGAGTGTGGACCACATTCGGAAAGGAGCAGGTCACACTCTGACACATCCACGTGCACAAACAACCCCTGACGTCAACAATACATCTGCAGACAAACAATGCACAAGAGTACAAAAACCGTCCAAGAGCACAAATGACCCAAGTTGCCAACATCTCAGCACACACACATAGCAATAACCGCACATCCACATTGACAACAATGTGGTACAAAGTGCAACACTTTCACCACAGAACAGAGGACACAACTGGTTCCACTTGTGCATTGAAAGTGGCCAATCACATCTGGCATAGCAGGAAACTGTGAGATGAAAATGTACGTGTACAACCTCACATCCGTGATGTAGCTCAAATGTCCACTGTCCCGCATCAAATAGTCAGCTCCTCCCAAACAGTCACAATGCACATTGTCATCCTGTCTGTATGTAAACTTGAACAATGCATCAACATACATGTAAACACAATGTTAAAATGCATCTCCCCTTCACATTGCAAAAGAAGTCTCAACACCTCCTGCAGAGCAGACCAGACAACTCATCAGTGATGATGAAGAGGACCTCCACACCTTCGACACTGACGCCCTACAACAGCTCATGGACATCTTAGGCAACCCACCTCCAGGAGCAGGGCAGCCCAGCTGCATCGAAGAGACCACCCCCTGCACAGACCACAATGCAGGAAGCACCCACCACCAGGCTGGCTCCCAGCACCTCACCGAAGCACACATTGCATTCCAAGGCCAGGTGTTAGAATGCCAGAAGGAGGTGGCTGAACAGGTGCGGTGGGGTTCGACCTCAAGGCAGCCGAACTAGATCACATACATGGGTGTCTAATTCCCATCAGGGACCACTTACACTCCCCAACGGAGACCCAAACTGTGACAGAGACACAAGCATTTGAACATTTCCAGTACTGAACCACGCCCAGAGCCCCGGGATAATCATTCACACCCCTACGCTGGACTTGCGTACGCCAGCCCGGTACATTCCTCTTACGTATTGAGTGGGGGATGACAAAGCTACATGTCCAAGGTCTTACCCACTGCCTGCGGTGACATGGTTGCGTCTGCTGTACACAACACAATGTAATGTAGTAGGGCCCGGGGCCCTCATGCATACATTATGACCACACGGACACACTGAGATAGTTTGTGGAACTGGCTACGGGCACGTGCGCCCGGCCCCTTTATTGCCAGGGTCACATGTACAGTGACGCCTGTGCTGGATGGGTGTGGGGTGAGTGTAAGCCAGCCCTCATGGAGTGGTTGGTGCTGGCAACAACTTGAACAGTGATCACTATGAAAGCGGAAACAGAAAACACCAACATAATACAAACAACTGCGAAGCATCATGGTGGTAGCCGGAGCAAGTACAGAGGTCACCCAATATGCTATCTGAAGGGTCCGTGAGTTGCAGTGCACTGAGGTTGGGGCACCAGAGCTGAGCGTGATCAGGTGAAGAAATCGTCTAGGATTGTGTCCCTTCTGAATATTCCTGCTGCAACTGCAGTGGGATGTGTTACACCTGCATCATCTTCCTCATCATCTTCCCAGGTCTTTCCCACTGCCTGAGGTGACATTGCTGTGTGAGCTGTCCACAGCACAAAACTCAGTCAGAAAGGGTCCATGAGTTGTGGTGCACTGAGTTAGTGGCAACTGAAGAGCTGAGCAGGGTATCAAGCTGATGATGGCATCCACGACAGGTGTGAGCAACTCTGATAGTCTGGCTGTAAGACTCTTTTGACTCTGGCAGTTGTTGGCTAGAGGTGGTCCTGGCGGTGGTGGCGTCTGCATCCTGTGGTGATGCGTTGTCTGGGTATGTCAGGACTCGATTTGATGTGTGAGCCCTGGTGGACCGCAGTTGAGGACAAGAGGCAGCGGTCAGCGCAGTGCCAGAGACACACGGCTTTGATGACCCCCAGACCATCGACCCAGAGGCCATCCAATATTCAATCAGACAGGGTCCATGACTTGATCTGCACAGAGTTAGTATCCCCGGATGCAATGCAGGCACACCCCCGCGGGACGGTTACTTGTGGTGCACTTAGGTAGGGCCAGGAGAGCTGAGCAGGTCCTCGTCGATGTCCAAGGTGAATGTCGTGGAGTGTTTCGGGGGACAGTGGAAGGTGTTCTTCCAGGGCATGATGCAGAGGGCAGAACCAAGCAGAAACAGGCAATATGGAGGAGATGAAAGCTACAGACTCGTTCTTAACACCAAATCAGTATCAGCTACATGATGATGAAGACAACCCCCAGGCCATATACTCAGTTGCCACCAAAGTTCAACCAGAGAGTGTCCATGAATTTTGGGGCACAGAGTTAGTGGCACCAGAGCTGGAAGGGGATGCAGTCTGCGATGGGGCCTGTACAATGACATAAACACTGGCATAAATAAATCACAGCTCTTTTCCAAATGTGTGACCTGCCAGACCGCAGTGTACGCCGGAGGCAGCGGTGGAGTACATCAACGAGAAAGGAATGCTGGGGGCCTGTGTCGCGGAGGCCAGCGATGTTCTGAGCAGGCTGCCAAGGTCGCGGGCCTCGAACTTGGTGCTTGCACCGGCACGTGGTGTGCCCTCTTTGACACATGGCGGTGTCGGCAGGTGGGCAGTGAGTCCTGGGAGCACAGGGGCAGCCAAAATGTGTCTGGGGACCAGCGGCCTGGGGTGCAGCAGGGGCACAGGATCGCAGGCAACACCGCTCATGGCGTCGGCCTCGTGGCGGGGTGAGAGGCACCGCCCTGGGAGACATGTTGGCCATTCTGGAAGAGAACCATGCTCAGAGCTACGGGCTTTTTGTTCACACCCCTACCCTAGCCTGGCGTACGCTGGGCCAGCCCACTCTGCCCACGCTTACGGTGGGAACGTAACAAGCTACATTTCCTCGTTCTTCCCCACTGGCTGAGGTAACATGGTTGCGTCCACTGTCCACTACACTCCAGACGCCAGCATTGTATGTCAACATGGATATGTCTGTGGTCTGCATACTGCAATCTGTCCAGCACATCCACGCCACACTTGGCATTGTGTACATTCTCATTCATGGGTCACTTGCCTCCTTCGCACATGCCTGGTTCCCACCTCTCCCCACAATATGCCATTGTGTGGCTGAGGTGCCAGGCCGTTTGATGGCTTTTGTAAATGGCTAGCCCAGATTACCACAGTAAGTTGTGCTGTCGTGTCTGGTGGGTGGGAATGTTGTTTGGCATGTTGTATGTGAGTTTGTAACGTGTGCATTACCCCCAGGTCCCTTATGTCCTCGTCCCATTCATGCGCTACACTTTGTAAATGAATGGGACGAGGACAACGGGACCCGGAGTAATGAAGATTACCGGTAAGTAATAGAGCATTACCCCCAGGTCCCTTATGTCCTTGTCCCAATAATTTACAAAGTGGAGCGCATGAATGGGATGAGGACAACAGGACCCGGAGTAATGTAGTTTACCAGAATTGTGAGTTGCATGGTTGTGGAGTTGAGGTGTGTGGTTTGTTCATTTGGTACTTCCCAACGAGCAATGTATTTCCGTAGGTGCCAGCCTCAAAACGCTGGTTGATGATGGACTGTCGGAAGATGAAGGAATCATGCACACTGCCTGGGTAGTTGGCGACGACATTGGTGAAGAGTCCCCGGTGGTCCACTATTGCCTGCACATTGATGGAATGCTTGTGCTTTCTGTTGCAGTAATTGTGTGCAGTGTTGGCAGGGGGCACAAGTAGGACATGTGTGCAGTCGATTGCCCCCAACACGTGCGTGGAGCCAGCTATGGCGTAGAGCCCTTGCTTGGTCTCCAGCTGCTCCTGCGCAGTGTGGGGGAAGTGAAGGTGCTGGGGAACCAAGCTGATGATGGCATCCAAGACAGGTGTGAGGAACTTTGATAAGGCTGGCTGTGAGACTCCTCCGACTCTGGAGGTTGTTGGTTGGAAGGTACCAGAGGCCAGCAAGTGCGGCACAGCCAGCAGCTTTGTCTGCGGAGGGATGTTGGTTGTCTGATGTGTTGGTAACGTCAGCCTGTGGGCAATGATGGTCAGGATGCGGAGGATGGTTGTCCTTTTGAGCCTGTAGTGGGTTAAGTCTGTGAGTAACCCTAGTAGTCGCGCTACACGTAGCTATGCAAAGTGCACTTTGTACTACACACGCTATGCATAGCTACGCGAACTGCGTAGTGCGGTAGGGAAATGCTGTTCGCAATGATTGCACAGTGCCGGATGCTTGTCCGCACTGTGCAATCATTGCGAACGGCATCATGCACAGTGCAAGCGGTCGTTTTCTTCCGCTCGAGTAGATTTGTACTCGAGCAGCAGCTTTCTCAACGTGGACTGGTAGTTTCTTATCACGAGCGGCCGTGAGCATACGCAACCACTCACAATGAGAAACCTGACTTCCCCGCGTTGAGAATCTCACCGGGAGATTTATTTTCCACGCTCGCGATCGGCAACTTGATGTTGCTGATCGCGAACGAGGAAAAAGTCTCGCCGGGATGTTGATTTTGCTCGCTCGTGGTCACCAACTTGAAGTTGAGGACTGCAAGTGAGCAAAAAATGCCTGCTATGCTACGCTATGTGTTCTTGCACTGTGCTACGTGCAATTCGCGTAGCGCGTAGTTGTGCAAACTATGCACACTCCGCGAGCATAACGTAGTTTTCCGCCCAGACCTATCTGTGAGGCTGGTGCGTTTTCTGAAGGTCTGCTGTCTTTGTATGCGCTGCCTCTGGGGTAGTCCTGGGGGGGCACTGGGGTGGGTCATGGAGGGTTGGCGGGCCTGGGGGTTCTGATGGTGGTGTTGTGGCCCTCTTGGGTGTCCGAGCGGTATGATCAGTAGTTCCATGGCATCTGTTGTTCTTCAGCTGTGGCTCTGGGCTGGGCTCCCTTTCATGGTGCAGGTTGTCGTCCGACTTAACACCAGGTAGGATCAGGTGTTAATTCCACGCCTTATCGCATGTTTTGTGATCTTATCACCGATCTGGCTGGTCGTTGAGAATGTTGCGAAGTGGTGTTGTTGCGGTTTTTTGCACGGGAACGCCTACTCTGCATCTCATTAGCGTTAGTTGCCGGTGTCATCTGTGGCGATGTTTTTGCGGCTGCTATTGCAGGGAAGCTGGTGATATTGGCTGTTAGTACCAGCTTGTGAATAGGGCGATAAATTTATCGCCACTTTGGCTGCGATAAAGTGCCGATAACTCGGCGATAAGTCCTTGAGAATATGCCCCTTAGTCATTTTTATGATTGCGTAACATTGGGTTCTATGATAGTGTTGGTATTCATCAATTGTTACGTTAATAGTTATTCATTTGACTTGCATTGAAAACGTTATCCCCCTTTAATTATGTTCAATATTTTGAGTAGTTAGCTAAACTCTTTTTGTATAAACTTGGTGTTGGACTTGGCCCTTCTGGCAGGTTCACCCCTGAACTTTTTTTTGCTTTTATTGGTGACTTGGTGATAGTGGTTTTTGGTTTCTGCGCACTTTCCCTGTGTCCCAGGGTAAAGTGCGTGCGCACTCTGAGTGCATGTGGTGAGATAGGCCTGCCCTCCCATAGGAATGCATGGGGAATGTATGTGTCCCTGGTAGTTCCTGATGCGTGGGGTGTGCATGGTCGAGTTTGGTATGTGCGGACTCGTGTGATTGAATGCTGCGCGATGATGCGTGCGGCGTGCGTGTAGCTAGTATGGAAGTGCCACTTCTAGAAGTGGGCACTTCGGTGTGCAGTGTAAAATGTGTGCCTTGTCGCGTGATTGGCTGGCTGAGGACATGTGACGGGCTAGGGATTCCCCAGAGTCAGGAGGAGTCACCCGGTGGTGAATAGGGAGATTAGCATGCTGATGGCTGGGGAGGAGTGCACCTTGGACCTGAATAGGGCAGGGCTTTCCCCACACAATGCTGGCTCCGCCCCCTGTGGTGCGACTGACGACCCTAGCCCTGCCAGTGAATAGAGTGAGGGGCTGAGCACATCAAGGGTGCTCCCCAACCAGCTGCGACTGGTTTTCCCCCTCACCCTGAACCCAGAACAAAGGGAAAAGGTGTATAAAAATGGGGCTGCGTCCCCACAGAGTTGTTCTCTTCCAGGATCCTGAGGGGGGCTGCTGCTGCTGGAGGCCAGGAGGAACCGCCACTTTGGACTGCCTTCCTGCCTGGAGGGCCTAGTGAGCTGGCCCCTGGCGCAGCCTTGCCCCCTGCCCACCTTACTAAGGACTTTGCTGGACTTGGTGGTCATTCTCACCCCAAAGCCTGGGAGCGCTTCATTTGTCTCCCCTAAACGCCTGGAGGCGCTTTTATTTTACATATAGCGCTAGGAGCGCTTGGTTTGGTACCCCCAGCGCTTCTAGAGCACTTTCACTTTTGGCCGTAGCGCTAGGAGCGCTTTATTTCTGGAGGCCGGTGCCCAACCGGCATTGTGGTGCGCTTGCGGGTGCCTACCCCGCTTATTTAATTATTTCCCTACGGCGGGTGCCCACCCCGCCGTATATTGCTTTATAACGGGAGCCCACTCCGTATCGCCGCCGCCACTGGGAACTCGGGGCCGCCGCGCTGCCTGCGGCGACCCGGAAGCAAAGGCAAGTCCCGCCTGGTGGTGGGCGGGGCATTGAAGCCCCGCGCTGTGGGACGGAAGCGGACAGGAGCCTACACCGCGCTTCCCTGAGAAGAAGAGAGGGCAAGCCTGCAAGCAGCAGCGTTGCTGCTGCCCGTCCGGAGTGCTGCCGGTCCCGCAGAAGAGCCAGCAGAGAGCGGAGACGACGCGGGAGCCCCCCCGAGCAACAGCCCGGTGAGTTGAGCAGGGCTGGGGGGACTCCGTGCGCATGCTTTGGTGACTGGTCCGCTCCCCCGCACTATTGTGCCAAGCCTACGTGGCTCCCGCTGCTAGGGGCAGATAGTTGTTTGAGGGCCCCACAGGCTCCAACGCGGGCCGCATTGTTGTATGAAGCCCAGTGAGGCTCCAGTTGGTTAAGATCTCACAAGCGCGAAGTCGCTCCAACGAAGGGGGCAGTGTTTGTTCAGAGCGCGAAGCACTCCAACGTGGGGACAAGTTCCTCCCTTGATCTTCCCCTCTCGTGACACATATTAGTTGGGAGCCAGTGCGCTCCAGGGGGTGAAGATTTGTTTAGAGCCCCGAGGCTCCAACAACTGCCACATTTGTTCTAAAAAGGCACAGTGGTGCCCACGCTCAATTCTCCAGCTGCCCAGCACTTAGTGGGCAGCTGCCACGTTTAGGTTGTGCATTGTGCGCCTGGCTTGCGCAGCCTGCACAGTCGCGCCCTGACAGTATTGGATATTGGTCATTTCTACACCCCTGAGAGGCCAGTTGGCCTGGGGACAGTTATCTTGTGTTGTGCCCTCCCCTAGGGCGCTTGGTGATTTTCATACATGTACTTTTTGCGCCTGCGCAATGCCTTCATGATATTTTCTTTCCTAAATTGTGTTTACACCTCTGAATGTGATGCATCATGTGTAATGTGCGTTTACCCCTACAGGTATTGTGATACTTAGGTGGTTGTTTGTTTTCTCCTAGTACAGGTGGTGCTAGTGAGGTCCTAGTTCCCTGCGTGACATTCTCCTAAGGTGGTTAGGGTTGCGTAGGTGGTACTTACCTGATACCAGTAAGTACTGGTTGTGTACTATATATGTTATTTTGTGCTACAGTAATTTTATTCCTATGTTCTAAGTGCTATTTCTAAAAAGTGCTAATTCCTGACTGTGGTCCATGTGGCCCTGTCCCCTGTACATTTAATCCCTTGTAAATTCTGCCCTTGCCTGTTGGCACATTGTAAAGTGTGTGTTTCTATCTAATGTGTTTTGTATAATACAAAGGTTATTTTTATAGAATACCTTGTGTGGAGTTTCCTTTGTGGTGGGCCGTGGGTGTTGTTGCTGGGTGCGCGCGCAAACGCTTTACACATCGCCTCAGGGATAAGCCTGACTGCTCGTGCCAAGCTACCAAGGGGGTGAGCATGGGTTATCTTTGGCGTGTAACTTCCTTGCCCTGACTAGAGTGGTGGTTTCTGCCTGACTTTGGCGCAAGCCTTAGCCAACCAGAAATCCCATTTCTAACACTTGGTTTTTGCCCATGTTGCTCCATGCAGATATGATCATTTTACTCCCCTATAGGTAGCCCATTTTGGGAAATGTGTAGCAAGGATGCTTTAACAAGTGAAATCCATCCAAATCAAATGTAAGTCTCTTTTAGTTTATACATAAACCACAATAACACAAAACATTTAAAATTTCTTAAGCAAATAACATCCACTTAAAAATTATTTACAAGCCATATAGTGAATAATAATAAAACCTTAAAAGGCATATGCCTCAAAGCTGAAACCAAACAATTGGTTACTGGAAGACTAACCTGTGGAGTTAAAGGTGATACAAGAGAAAATGAACCAGGCATGGTGCTTCTATTTTTGTGCGTTTCTTAACAATATCACAAATAACTCTTACTCATTGACGAAAAGTAGCTGTAAAAATATTTAATTCCATATTAGTTTGTGGCAAAATTCCAAAAGATGGACAGAAATGTCAATGAAAGCCCAGCTGTTCTTCAACGACAAAAAATGATGGAGGAAACCAAATCTTCGTCTTTTAACCAAGAGTTTACCATGTTCTTAACCAGTACCAAATACAGCTCAATGCAGGTTTGTTTGAACGAAAATATGGCCCTACTGATGGTTTGTTTAACTCCCAGGCTTTCTGTTCATACATACAACAAAACAGGCAGAAAGTATTTTTCACTTCACAGATTCTCTCTCTTCTCATTATCCTCAGGCAGTAAATAGCTCAGGTGGCCCAAGGTACAAGTATACGTAATATAGTTGGTCCAGAGAATTCTGTGTTCAATTGCAGATGTAATTTACCTCCTAAAATGTCTCTATTAAAATAAGATCTGGGTTTCACAAAATGTATATCCTTAAAAAATGAGGGGCTTATTTAATGATATAGTCCAGTTGTTCGACATCCACTTCCACATACATAGCTTGTGACAGGCTATGTCTGGCATGTAGGAGCAACGCAAAACCAAAGGAAATGATGGACGGAGTGTTGAACATTGCAAGCACTCACCCCCAGTCAACTGATCTGGGTTTAATCCATCACCGTTCTTTAGCCCACTCTGCCACCCCAGTTCAGACATGGCCATATGCAAATCAGTCTGACCCTGTGCCTCATGGGAACAGTCCAGCCCGAACTGCCAAGCCATGTCTTCCCTGGACCGGAAACAAGCTTCCTAGGACCGGTTTCTGGCATTTCAGCCGTCTTCAGCCAGGCTTGCTTGAATCGAGTGGCAAAGTGAGCAAGGGACTCACGTCTGAGCATACCCTGCCAACTTATGGCGAACAAAGCAAAACCAAAGGAAATGATGGACGGAGTGTTAAACATTGCAAGCACCCACCCCCATTCAACTGATCTGGGTTTAATCCATCACTGTTCTTTAGCCCACTCTGCCACCCCCGTTCAGACATGGTCATATGCAAATCAGTCTGACCCTGTGCCTCATGGGAACAGTCCAGCCCAAACTGCCAAGCCATGTCTTCCCTGGACCGGAAACAAGCTTCCTAGGACCGGTTTCTGGCATTTCAGCCGTCTTCAGCCAGGCTTGCTTGAATCCAGTGGCAAAGTGAGCAAGGGACTCACGTCTGAGCATACCCTGCCAACTTATGGCGAACAAAGCAAAACCAAAGGAAATGATGGACGGAGTGTTGAACATTGCAAGCACTCAGCCCCAGTCAACTGATCTGGGTTTAATCCATCACCGTTCTTTAGCCCACTCTGCTGCCCCAGTTCAGACATGGCCATATGCAAATCAGTCTGACCCTGTGCCTCATGGGAACAGTCCAGCCCGAACTGCCAAGCCATGTCTTCCCTGGACCGGAAACAAGCTTCCTAGGACCGGTTTCTGGCATTTCAGCCGTCTTCAGCCAGGCTTGCTTGAATCCAGTGGCAAAGTGAGCAAGGGACTCACGTCTGAGCATACCCTGCCAACTTATGGCGAACAAAGCAAAACCAAAGGAAATGATGGACGGAGTGTTGAACATTGCAAGCACTCACCCCCAGTCAACTGATCTGGGTTTAATCCATCACCGTTCTTTAGCCCACTCTGCCACCCCAGTTCAGACATGGCCATATGCAAATCAGTCTGACCCTGTGCCTCATGGGAACAGTCCAGCCCGAACTGCCAAGCCATGTCTTCCCTGGACCGGTTTCTGGCATTTCAGCCGTCTTCAGCCAGGCTTGCTTGAATCCAGTGGCAAAGTGAGCAAGGGACTCACGTCTGAGCATACCCTGCCAACTTATGGCGAACAAAGCAAAACCAAAGGAAATGATGGACAGAGTGTTGAACATTGCAAGCACTCACCCCCAGTCAACTGATCTGGGTTTAATCCATCACCGTTCTTTAGCCCACTCTGCCACCCCAGTTCAGACATGGCCATATGCAAATCAGTCTGACCCTGTGCCTCATGGGAACAGTCCAGCCCGAACTGCCAAGCCATGTCTTCCCTGGACCGGAAACAAGCTTCCTAGGACTGGTTTCTGGCATTTCAGCCGTCTTCAGCCAGGCTTGCTTGAATCCAGTGGCAAAGTGAGCAAGGGACTCACGTCTGAGCATACCCTGCCAACTTATGGCGAACAAAGCAAAACCAAAGGAAATGATGGACGGAGTGTTGAACATTGCAAGCACTCATCCCCAGTCAAATGATCTGGGTTTAATCCATCACCGTTCTTTAGCCCACTCTGCCACCCCAGTTCAGACATGGCCATATGCAAATCAGTCTGACCCTGTGCCTCATGGGAACAGTCCAGCCCGAACTGCCAAGCCATGTCTTCCCTGGACCGGAAACAAGCTTCCTAGGACCGGTTTCTGGCATTTCAGCCGTCTTCAGCCAGGCTTGCTTGAATCCAGTGGCAAAGTGAGCAAGGGACTCACGTCTGAGCATACCCTGCCAACTTATGGCGAACAAAGCAAAACCAAAGGAAATGATGGACGGAGTGTTGAACATTGCAAGCACTCATCCCCAGTCAACTGATCTGGGTTTAATCCATCACCGTTCTTTAGCCCACTCTGCCACCCCAGTTCAGACATGGCCATATGCAAATCAGTCTGACCCTGTGCCTCATGGGAACAGTCCAGCCCGAACTGCCAAGCCATGTCTTCCCTGGACCGGAAACAAGCTTCCTAGGACCGGTTTCTGGCATTTCAGCCGTCTTCAGCCAGGCTTGCTTGAATCCAGTGGCAAAGTGAGCAAGGGACTCACGTCTGAGCATACCCTGCCAACTTATGGCGAACAAAGCAAAACCAAAGGAAATGATGGACGGAGTGTTGAACATTGCAAGCACTCACCTCCAGTCAACTGATCTGGGTTTAATCCATCACCGTTCTTTAGCCCAATCTGCCACTCCAGTTCAGACATGACCATATGCAAATCAGTCTGACCCTGTGCCTCATGGGAACAGTCCAGCCCGAACTGCCAAGCCATGTCTTCCCTGGACCGGAAACAAGCTTCCTAGGACCGGTTTCTGGCATTTCAGCCGTCTTCAGCCAGGCTTGCTTGAATCCAGTGGCAAAGTGAGCAAGGGACTCACGTCTGAGCATACCCTGCCAACTTATGGCGAACAAAGCAAAACCAAAGGAAATGATGGACGGAGTGTTGAACATTGCAAGCACTCACCCCCAGTCAACTGATCTGGGTTTAATCCATCACTGTTCTTTAGCCCACTCTGCCACCCCAGTTCAGACATGGCCATATGCAAATCAGTCTGACCCTGTGCCTCATGGGAACAGTCCAGCCCGAACTGCCAAGCCATGTCTTCCCTGGACCGGAAACAAGCTTCCTAGGACCGGTTTCTGGCATTTCAGCCGTCTTCAGCCAGGCTGGCTTGAATCCAGTGGCAAAGTGAGCAAGGGACACACGTCTGAGCATACCGTGCCAACTTATGGCGAACAAAGCAAAACCAAAGGAAATGATGGACGGAGTGTTGAACATTGCAAGCACTCACCCCCAGTCAACTGATCTGGGTTTAATGCATCACCGTTCTTTAGCCCACTCTGCCACCCCAGTTCAGACATGGCCATATGCAAATCAGTCTGACCCTGTGCCTCATGGGAACAGTCCAGCCCGAACTGCCAAGCCATGTCTTCCCTGGACCGGAAACATGCTTCCTAGGACCGGTTTCTGGCATTTCAGCCGTCTTCAGCCAGGCTTGCTTGAATCCAGTGGCAAAGTGAGCAAGGGACTCACGTCTGAGCATACCCTGCCAAATTATGGCGAACAAAGCAAAACCAAAGGAAATGATGGACGGAGTGTTGAACATTGCAAGCACTTACCCCCAGTCAACTGATCTGGGTTTAATCCATCACCGTTCTTTAGCCCACTCTGCCACCCCAGTTCAGACATGGCCATATGCAAATCAGTCTGACCCTGTGCCTCATGGGAACAGTCCAGCCCGAACTGCCAAGCCATGTCTTCCCTGGACCGGAAACAAGCTTCCTAGGACCGGTTTCTGGCATTTCAGCCGTCTTCAGCCAGGCTTGCTTGAATCCAGTGACAAAGTGAGCAGGGGACTCACGTCTGAGCAAACCCTGCCAAATTATGGCGAACAAAGCAAAACCAAAGGAAATGATAAACGGAGTGTTGAACATTGCAAGCACTCACCCCCAGTCAACTGATCTGGGTTTAATCCATCACCGTTCTTTAGCCCACTCTGCCACCCCAGTTCAGACATGGCCATATGCAAATCAGTCTGACCCTGTGCCTCATGGGAACAGTCCAGCCCGAACTGCCAAGCCATGTCTTCCCGGGACCGGAAACAAGCTTCCTAGGACCGGTTTCTGGCATTTCAGCCGTCTTCAGCCAGGCTTGCTTGAATCCAGTGGCAAAGTGAGCAAGGGACTCACGTCTGAGCATACCCTGCCAACTTATGGCGAACAAAGCAAAACCAAAGGAAATGATGGACGGAGTGTTGAACATTGCAAGCACTCACCCCCAGTCAACTGATCTGGGTTTAATCCATCACCGTTCTTTAGCCCACTCTGCCACCCCAGTTCAGACATGGCCATATGCAAATCAGTCTGACCCTGTGCCTCATGGGAACAGTCCAGCCCGAACTGCCAAGCCATGTCTTCCCTGGACCGGAAACAAGCTTCCTAGGACCGGTTTCTGGCATTTCAGCCGTCTTCAGCCAGGCTTGCTTGAATCCAGTGGCAAAGTGAGCAAGGGACTCACGTCTGAGCATACCCTGCCAACTTATGGCGAACAAAACAAAACCAAAGGAAATGATGGACGGAGTGTTGAACATTGCAAGCACTCACCCCCAGTCAACTGATCTGGGTTTAATCCATCACCGTTCTTTAGCCCACTCTGCCACCCCAGTTCAGACATGGCCATATGCAAATCAGTCTGACCCTGTGCCTCATGGGAACAGTCCAGCCCGAACTGCCAAGCCATGTCTTCCCGGGACCGGAAACAAGCTTCCTAGGACCGGTTTCTGGCATTTCAGCCGTCTTCAGCCAGGCTTGCTTGAATCCAGTGGCAAAGTGAGCAAGGGACTCACGTCTGAGCATACCCTGCCAACTTATGGCGAACAAAGCAAAACCAAAGGAAATGATGGACGGAGTGTTGAACATTGCAAGCACTCACCCCCAGTCAACTGATCTGGGTTTAATCCATCACCGTTCTTTAGCCCACTCTGCCACCCCTGTTCAGACATGGCCATATGCAAATCAGTCTGACCCTGTGCCTCATGGGAACAGTCCAGCCCGAACTGCCAAGCCATGTCTTCCCTGGACCGGAAACAAGCTTCCTAGGACCGGTTTCTGGCATTTCAGCCGTCTTCAGCCAGGCTTGCTTGAATCCAGTGGCAAAGTGAGCAAGGGACTCACGTCTGAGCATACCCTGCCAACTTATGGCGAACAAAGCAAAACCAAAGGAAATGATGGACGGAGTGTTGAACATTGCAAGCACTCACCCCCTGTCAACTGATCTGGGTTTAATCCATCACCGTTCTTTAGCCCACTCTGCCACCCCAGTTCAGACATGGCCATATGCAAATCAGTCTGACCCTGTGCCTCATGGGAACAGTCCAGCCCGAACTGCCAAGCCATGTCTTCCCTGGACTGGAAACAAGCTTCCTAGGACCGGTTTCTGGCATTTCAGCCGTCTTCAGCCAGGCTTGCTTGGTCTCCAGCTGCTCCTGCGCAGTGTGGGGGAAGTGAAGGTGCTGGGGAACCAAGCTGATGATGGCATCCAAGACAGGTGTGAGGAACTTTGATAAGGCTGGCTGTGAGACTCCTCCGACTCTGGAGGTTGTTGGTTGGAAGGTACCAGAGGCCAGCAAGTGCGGCACAGCCAGCAGCTTTGTCTGCGGAGGGATGTTGGTTGTCTGATGTGTTGGTAACGTCAGCCTGTGGGCAATGATGGTCAGGATGCGGAGGATGGTTGTCCTTTTGAGCCTGTAGTGGGTTAAGTCTGTGAATAACCCTAGTAGTCGCGCTACACGTAGCTATGCAAAGTGCACTTTGTACTACACACGCTATGCATAGCTACGCGAACTGCGTAGTGCGGTAGGGAAATGCTGTTCGCAATGATTGCACAGTGCCGGATGCTTGTCCGCACTGTGCAATCATTGCGAACGGCATCATGCACAGTGCAAGCGGTCGTTTTCTTCCGCTCGAGTAGATTTGTACTCGAGCAGCAGCTTTCTCAACGTGGACTGGTAGTTTCTTATCACGAGCGGCCGTGAGCATACGCAACCACTCACAATGAGAAACCTGACTTCCCCGCGTTGAGAATCTCACCGGGAGATTTATTTTCCACGCTCGCGATCGGCAACTTGATGTTGCTGATCGCGAACAAGGAAAAAGTCTCGCCGGGATGTTGATTTTGCTCGCTCGTGGTCACCAACTTGAAGTTGAGGACTGCAAGTGAGCAAAAAATGCCTGCTATGCTACGCTATGTGTTCTTGCACTGTGCTACGTGCAATTCGCGTAGCGCGTAGTTGTGCAAACTATGCACACTCCGCGAGCATAACGTAGTTTTCCGCCCAGACCTATCTGTGAGGCTGGTGCATTTTCTGAAGGTCTGCTGTCTTTGTATGCGCTGCCTCTGGGGTAGTCCTGGGGGGGGGCACTGGGGTGGGTCATGGAGGGTTGGCGGGCCTGGGGGTTCTGATGGTGGTGTTGTGGCCCTCTTGGGTGTCCGAGCGGTATGATCAGTAGTTCCATGGCACCTGTTGTTCTTCAGCTGTGGCTCTGGGCTGGGCTCCCTTTCATGGTGCAGGTTGTCGTCCGACTTAACACCAGGTAGGATCAGGTGTTAATTCCGCGCCTTATCGCATGTTTTGTGATCTTATCACCGAGTTGACTGCAGGTGAGTGCTTGCAATGTTCAACACTCCGTCCATCATTTCCTTTGGTTTTGCTTTGTTCGCCATAAGTTGGCAGGGTATGCTCAGACGTGAGTCCCTTGCTCACTTTGCCACTGGATTCAAGCAAGCCTGGCTGAAGACGGCTGAAATGCCAGAAACCGGTCCTAGGAAGCTTGTTTCCGGTCCAGGGAAGACATGGCTTGGCAGTTTGGGCTGGACTGTTCCCATGAGGCACAGGGTCAGACTGATTTGCATATGGCCATGTCTGAACTGGGGTGGCAGAGTGGGCTAAAGAAAGGTGATGGATTAAACCCAGATCAGTTGACTGGGGGTGAGTGCTTGCAATGTTCAACACTCCGTCCATCATTTCCTTTGGTTTTTGCTTTGATCGCCATAAGTTGGCAGGGTATGCTCAGACGTGAGTCCCTTGCTCACTTTGCCACTGGATTCAAGCAAGCCTGGCTGAAGACAGCTGAAATGCCAGAAACCGGTCCTAGAAAGCTTGTTTCCGGTCCAGGGAAGACATGGCTTGGCAGTTCGGGCTGGACTGTTCCCATGAGGCACAGGGTCAGACTGATTTGCATATGGCCCTGTCTGAACTGGGCTGGCAGAGTGGGTTAAAGAACGGTGATGGATTAAACTCAGATCAGTTGACTGGGGGTGAGTGCTTGCAATGTTCAACACTCCGTCCATCATTTCCTTTGGTTTTTATGTAGGAGCAACACCGTGTAACCACACACCTAAGTGGGACAGACATTCAACTCTTAACTGTCACCATATGTTCTGTTGGCCTTGCACAGCTTTGTGCTGCAGAACAAAACACCACACTCTGGGAATGCATGAATGTTGCCTTCTCATCGAAACAGCTGGCATCAGCCTAAACAGCTGTGAAATATAATTCTCAAATGTGAGGAATCCTTTATGTTTTAAAGTGATGTCTCTTGCATATACATCTTTTTATTTTTTTAATTGTTTTATTCTACAGCCACCACTTATCATTTTAGCAAATTTGTAGTTAAATCCAAACTTTGCATGATTTTCAGCAAAGCAGACCATCTGCCTCTGGATCCCATTTGTTGTACCGGAAAGGAGGACAGCATCATCCACATATAAAAGGACTACTAATTTCTTGAACTCCCGTTTGGCGGATCCTGTGCTTCCTCCCTCAAGAAGACCTCAAAATGATCAATATAGAGCATAAAGAGCACAGGTGTGATCTATTAACTCAATCAAAATCAAGGAGGCCAAATGCAGCGATCCAATTTGAGCTACACTGTATTCTGATGCAGTTGTATACAATGGACTTCTGTCCAAGTCTAGTCGTAAAGCCATATTTTGTATTGGCTAAAATCTCTTTTTCATGTGCTTAAGTATGAAAATTACCCACTAACACTCTGCCCACCACTTTTACCAAGGAAACAAGTAATGGTATATCGATGCTAGTTTAAAGGATGCCCACTGTTTCCCTACTTTATATGAAGTCTTATGACCACCTTCTGCCAGATATCTGGGATTTGTTGCCAGACACTTGCATCTAGGGTATTTGTAATCAGTGGGGCCCAGAGATCAATACTGCTTTTACAGATATCCACAGGTACCTCGGACAAACCATGTGCAATATTTGCCTGGTTAGCTATTATTGCATCTGTGAGTTCATATAGCCTTATAGCCCACCGTAGCAGGCTATACCGGCCATAAAGACCCACTCCAGCATTAAAGGCCTGAGCTGGAAGGCGAGTGCTTTTAACAAGGGAGCGGGCCTTTAATGGCCAGTATAGCCCAGTTACGGCAGGCTATAAGGCTATTAGAACAGTCCGCCGCTAGAGGGCAGAATGTTCTAATAAATAAAACACAGGCCTCAGGGAGCCCATGGGGATTTAAATCCCCTCGGACTCACTGAGGCCTTTGTTCACAGCAACACCTGTGAATGATAAACATTGGAATGTTGAAGTTCTGGGCTTTTACAAGCCATTAAAAGCTCGGAGCACTTCATTGTCTTCAGTGGAGGTCACAACATTCCAATGTTCTAAAATAGCCTTAGAGCTCGCCGTAGTGGGCTCTACCGGCCATTAAAGGCCTGCTCCAGTGTTAAAGGACCGAGCCAAAGGTGAGGGACTTTAACAAGGGAGCAGGCCTTTAATGGCTGGTAGAGCCCGCAATGGAGGGCTCTAAGGCTATAAAAACATTCCGCCCATTGAGGACAGAATGTTCCAATTTTTAAAACAAAGGCTTCACTGAGCCCAAAGGGGATAAATCTCCTTGGGCTCAGTGAAGCCTTTATTAAACATTGGAGTGTTGATGCTCCAGGCTTCTACCGGCCATTAGAAGCCCAGAGCACTCCATTATTTTAAATGGAGCGCTCAACATTCCAATGTTCTACTATAAGTTAAAATAAAGCAGTATGTGAAGAAGCAAGGCATTATCATGAATATCACTCCCATTACTATATATTGGCAAAGTGGTAAACCCAATCATTGCCAGAAATATTGAATTTCCAGGCTTAGACATCACGGAAAGCTACAAAAATGTCATTGGGCATGTATCTCCTCCCACACATGTTCTCTCAGCTGCCCTTTCTTGGTCCAGACATCTATTTATATATGGTCATGAAATGTGAGATCTATTCTCCATTTTGTGGAAACTTCTATGTAAGTCTCACCTGCCCTGCTGGAAGACAAATCAAGCCATTTTGGGCCAGAATGACTCCTTTTTATTGAAACAAGCAAAGTGTTAGCAGAGGAAGTAAAACTTACTTTGTCTGCAAAAACATTGCCTCCTTGGGTATCACCTACAATATTTTCTAGGCAAGAGGAAAACAACTAACACCAGTTTCAATCATCAAGGGGTATTCTTCCTTACTGGATCTGTATTCTCACATTTTAAATGTCTACCATTACCCCCACCTGTATTCTCACATTTTAAATGTCTACCATTACTCCATAACATCACTCCTAGACAAAGTACACCCCTTGGAGATATTTGGAAAATGCAATGTACCCTCAGGGGATTTTGGCTGCTAAAACAACGAGGATTAACCTCAGAACATAGCATTCTGTGGATCAGTTCCGTTGCTAGCTGAAATTTTTGTTTTTTCAGAAACTTCCCACTTTGTTGCCTCTAGCATTTTTTAGGTTGTATTTTACAATCAAATCTAACAGTGCCTTTCCCTTCACAATCAATTGTTGTATGAAACCTAGCTAGTTATATGGATAACCCTATCCATCTTATGGCAGTTGCATTCGACCCAGAGTATCTGGGGAAACAACCTTTACATTGCGGTCATTAGACCGCGATGCCTTTACGACGAGGTTGTTACAACGACTGCATTGTTACAACGCGATGCCACTACTATGCAAGTCATTACATCGACTTGCAGTAGATGGCCCTCTAACATAAGGAATAGTATAATTTATTATTCCAACACCTTCCCTACTGTTGCGTAGACTGGAGTTGGAATAGTAAATTATACATTCCTAATGTTACACTGCCATCTACTGCAAAGTTGATGTAATTACTTGCGTAGTAATGACATCGTGTTGTAACAACGCAGTCATTGTAACAACCGCGTTGTTACCTACTGCGTAGTAAAAGCACATGTTGTAACGTGCTATATTAGAGTATCTGTACATCAAATTTGGCAATATAGTCTCCGAAAGTAATCATAAGCATGCTGCTTTCTGCACATTACCCCTTGAGAACAAACTGTGGTCTGGCGGCAATCACGATAGAGTAATTGCCTTTGGAACATGGGACATGTATAGGCAACTGAGGACCTAATTTTACAAGGTATTAACGGAGCTCTGTGCTGCAAGCCATTTGGCTTCTCTGCGCTGTGTTAATATTAAGCACAGGGATGCATCATATCTACAACAATATGACAGATCCCTTTGCTCTCCCCTGCTCTGGCGCACAATTTACTGCCATGCGCCCACGCAGGCACCCTTGCACCATAGTGCAAGTGTGCCTGTGTTGAGGGCAATGATTGTGTATGTGCAGGAAGGTGCCCCTTTGTCAGATGTGCATAAACTAGAGCCATCATATACTCCATCCTCAGGCAAAGCACTCCTGTCTGTCAGTCTCAATCATGTCTATGAATAGTGAGTTTAGAAACAAGTAACTATGATAAATAAAGTAGGCCGCTCATATAAAGCACCCATTACACTATACTCACTTTACTAAATTCACAGTAAACTGGCTACATGATAGCAACTGAAACAGTAACATTTAAATGAATATAGGAACATTGTGACATTGTGTCCCTATTTTAGGGGGTGAGGTGGAGGAAATACAGAAATAAATAATATTGTAGGCTGAACTTGGTGTTCACTTTGTAATTATTGTTTTTCTGGAGAACCTGAAATCTACATTTGTGAGTGTCATATCTTTCTGTTTCATTTCTCATGTCAGAAGTTTAATTAGATTTCTGTTCTGCGGCCTTCTTCAATCTGAAAAACTGTAATGTCAGATCTTGTAAAGGCCGCTTCTCTGACATCCATCTGTTCTGCCTTAGGTTTAATCATAATAATGTAAGCATTGGTCTTCAATACAAATAATATAGAATCAGTACCCGAACTGGCAAATACGATTCCACTCGGAAGTCATACGGGGTTTGAATGTCAATGTTAAAAAAAAAAATCCATCAGTTTCTATGAATAGATGAAGATTCATAATTATGAACAAAAGGGTTTGCTTTATTTTGGTACTTTGAGAATTTGCTGCTAAGTCTGTGCTGGAAAAGGAAGACTCTCTGTGTTTAATACTGGAACTCAGATAAAACAATATCCAACTAATCTGACTAGTGAGAGAGCTTTCATTGCTTTTTTATAAAAAGTCCGGTCTAAGGATAGTGATCAGGTCAATGTTCTTCTTCCTTTCAGGAATGTTTTGATAGATTGATATTACTCTACACAAATTACCACTTCCCCTATGTGATAAGAGTGGACTATTATTTGATCAGTAGAGTAGACCACCCCATGCCAGAGGATTGAACCCCCAAACATCAGTAATTTGAAAAAGTGCCACAGCAATTTAAGGGGAGTGATTTGTCTAACAGAGTGAGATGCAAGCCAAAAGACATGAAATTGGCCTTTTTTGTGCTTGTGTTCAGCCACAATTAGTGAAAGAGATCCTGATTTATTGTGCTGCATTAAATTGTCAGATTTTCTCAAGTGGCACAGTCCATGGCTGCGCAACAGATCTATTTAGCTTACACGGATCCTGCTAAGTGCTTTTTAAGTCTCACCTTAGACAGTGCAAGCACTGTCGCTTATGAAGTTCTTTTGTTACTTAAAAAATAACATAAAAAGGGCCTTGGGCCCGCCCATTACTTACTGTTGGTTGGTTTCGCTCATATTTTCTTGCTTCTCATTGGTACACTTGTGTTAGCCCATGTCTGCATCTATTTGTCTTCATGTGCTTATCACTTCACTGGAGCATAGACCAAGTATTGATTGATTTCTTCATTAGGGTTCTTACACACTGCTTGCTCTGGGACTGTGGCACCTTTTTTTTGTTTCTTGCAAGACAACTTGATTATGGGTTGTAGTGTGCAACAGACTTTAAATTGCAAAGCTATTTTTACAAAGCGTGCAAATAAGTAATAAATTGCTTAACGATATTGATATTTCATAGAGTGTGCAAATACCTGAAGGTGTCTTGGGGCTAGTGTCTATTTCTGATCTGATATTGAATGCTCACATAAAGGGCATTACATTAATCTATCCTTGATAGTACCAGTGCAATGATTACAGTTTTTTTGGAGCTTGAACAGAATAAAAAGAAAATACCTTTCTCAATGTTCTTAAAAGTAAAAAATATGAGGAGGTAACTTGATCGATCTTTCCATCAAAGAATATTACCAAATTCCTAACCTTTGTTACTGGGGAAGGAAGAAGGTTGAGGCATTGAGGCCACCAGGAAGGATTCCAAAAGGAAGTATCACTTCCAGACAAAAAAAAACTCGGTTTTGACCGAGTTTTATTTGAGACAATTATCTCTCATCCATCCAACTACCTCTGCCATGGAGTTGTTGAAGCGTTTTGAAACCTCACCAGGATCACTCAAAATCGAAACTACAGTTTGAGTGTAGTCTGCGTAAGAGACAGTGGAAAACCCAAAAGATCGAATCAGTTTGGACAATGCTGTTACATATATATTAAAAAGTGTAGGACTTAAAGAAGACCCCAGGGGGACTCCACAGGGCAATGAAAAGGATTTAGATGTAAAATCTCCTAGAGTATACTGACTGTTCTCTGTTGGTGAGAAAGGAACTTAAAAGATCATGGGCCGAGCCACTTATTCCGGTACTCTCTAACTGGTCGATAAGCACTGAACGGCTCACAGTGTCGAAAGCTGCAGATAAATCCAAAAAGATTAAAGCTACAGATAAGTCCAAAAAGATTCAATCTGCCTTTCCACCATTGACCATTATCCTTCCGATTTCCTCTGTTGCTGCAATCAGAGCAGATTTGGTGCTAAACTGAGCACTATCCAGTAACTCATTCTTATTAAGAAAGGATGAGAGTTTTGTATCCAGATGTTTTTCTTGGATTTCTTACCGGCATTGGAAGACAAGAAATAGCTCAGTAGCTTTTTACATCATATGGATTTGAGGGAAGTTTTTTTGCCAAAGATAGAACAGAGGCCTTTCTCCAATCATTAGGGAAGTGTCTGGCATGTATTATTCCATTCTGGAGTTTGGGACGATATACTGCCACTGTTCCCTTAATGGAGTGAGGAATTTTGGGGGAGGGGCAATGGGACTAAGTGAGCACCAGATTTGATTGATTCAATTAGTTTAATTACACACTCCACATTAAGAGGGGGAGACTCGCTAAAAGCGCTGCTGATGTTGCTTGACTTCTTGGTCAGAGAAACGTAAGGTTTAGTATTCCAGCTAGAAGCAAACTCACAGCAGACTTCCTTCACCTTAAATTGAAAAAAGTCTACTAGATTGTCACAAAGGGATTGTGTGGTTTGTGGTATTGGACCTGGTAATAGTTTTGACCCATTTTAAACGGTTCTTTGGCCAAGTATGAAGATATAAGGTAACTTTTACTACAATGTTGCCTCTGAACCATAATTGTGGAAACATAAACGTTTTGAAAACACGACATATCTTTATAAAACAGGTTACCCACTGACACAAATTTTGTACGGTTATCACTTTTAAGGATTATCAACCTATAAACATACTAACTTCAAGATTTTTGCCAGAAAGTATGTACTTCTAAACTTAACATGTTTTGGTAGTGAAAAACATTGAGATTACTTATTGCATCTTTTAAGTGTAACTCCCAATTGTGAAGAGATAGACGATTCAAGTTTAGTGTCACTGAACTCACAATTTAAAATCACAACTTATGGTGAAGTTGGACTTTAAATTCTAGTTTAACAAATGCCACTTTTAGAAAGTTGCCATTTACCTACTTTAGCAATTTGGTGACTTCTGCCTGTCTCTGGAATACACGTATGGGGTGGGTAACAGCTGGCAACCTGGTTTCCCTCTCGACAGTCACACACAAAGGAAGTGTAGGTGTGCCTGAGTGGTCATCTGCATGCAGATGGGTCATCCTGAGCAGAATGGGAGGGAGGAGCTGACACACCTGAAGGGGTTGTATCATGTCCCCACACAAAGGATTCATTGCCCCCTTGTAGTGTGTCTGGAGCCAAGACAGGAAGGGAGAGCCTCTGTGCAATTCAAAACTTTCTTTGAAGTCTCCCCCACTTCAAAGGCACCAGTGGGTATAAGTATTGGACCTCTGGCACTACCCAATCACTACTCTTCTGAACCTATGACCACTCTGCCAAGAAGAGGAGGACCTGCTGTACTGCTCAATGACAGCCACTCTGTTGGAACTGCTGTTTGCGGAAGTCTTGCTGTGTTTCCCTGCTGCTCTCTTTATCCTTGGGTGAGAAGGACTGGGCCTGCATCAGTTGAACACAGAGTGACCCCAGGGACTTGTTGCCTTGCCTCCTGTTGCCTAACTCTCAGGGACACAAAAGTCTTATAACCCTCCTGTCCCAACCCTTGGACTCATCTGCTTGTGAGTCTGTCCTGCCAAGTGGTGCCACCCCAGTCCAGGCCACTTGCCAGTGGACCTAAGGGTTTGCTCCAGTGGAACCAACACATCCTCTACTGCGAGAGAAGAGTCGATGCATCTCTGCTATTGTGGGAACCAGACTGGTGCATCACACTCGGAACTGCTGCATCGCACTCTGAACCACCACTTCAGAACTGATGCATTGCAGCCCCTGCGTGGAGAAGATCAAGGCATCACCTCTACAGCATGGAGAAACCCAACGCATAGCATACAGAACTGCCGCACTTTCAAACCGATGCTTTGTTCACGGACCTGCCGCATTGCTGTTGTTGCATAGAGAAATTTCAGTGCAACACATCACCTGCGTGGGGATCACCTATGCATCCCGCTGTTGCTGTTATGTTTCATATAGGTACCCTAATATAGGCCCGGTTAATATCATACCCCTTCACCTACTTTACCTCCCCTACACTACACAGTAACACGCCTTTTAGGATTGAACCTTTACCTAGTTCTAGGCCTGGGCGCAGAAGGAGGGTTTGTCCTGAACAATAGAGTCCTATAACTTCATCAATAGACTCACACAGTATGAATGAATATTCATAAGGGTTCTTGGAAACCAGGCAGGGGCTACACCACCTGCATAATATCTACGTACAAGATTCATCCCATACGTCATCCTCAAAACCAACAATGGCTAATACAAAAAAACAAGGGACAAAAGAGCCCTAGATACTTTCTGTAGAAATACAGCACATCTCGCTAGTGTTAGTGATGGAGCAAGGATTCAAGGAAACCAAACTTGCTTGGAGAAATCCCTTATTAACAGTACTAATTGTTAGAAATAGGAAAGAAAACAAAATTTATGCACACACAAAGCATTTACCTATGGGAAAAGAGCTTTACGCATGCTTAATTAATAAAATAAAATGCAACATGACTAAAACCCGCTTTAAACTGGAAAATGCTTTCGCGCATGTGCGAATTAGAATTACATAAATTGTAACATGACTAACCCTTTTTGAGAGGGAAGAACTCTCACGCATGCGCAAGAGTTACTAACATGAGGTCTTGAGGGACCGCATGCCCGGCATATGCTTGCCTGAATTTAAAGAGAGCTATTGCTGCTAATGCTTTTGCATAACGAAAGAGATAATAACATGGGATAGAGTAGAAGTGGGTGGTGAACAGTGAAAATCACACATTTGAGAAATTAATATCTGTTTATGATCCCTTTATTAATAGTGTACATTTGGGCCTGTTGTTACATGCAAGAGAAAAAGATGGCGTCGAAATGGAAGCAAGCTGCGCATGCGCAGAAAATTCATGATGTGACCCGCTGACCATGTCGCTGACAGGCTGCCAAGAGCCAAGGACGAAAGACGTGTGAAACCTCTTCTCAACTGTGGAACTACATTCAGAATGTTATTTTGATTTGCAACAGTAGATATATGGGAAAGGAAATAAAACAGAATAATGAATGAGCTAAAGGGGAAGGGTTTGTTAGACAAAAGATGAGTATTAAATTGAATATAACCGCATGAGGTGAATGACAACTCCCTTGTCCCTGCCCAAACAGAGTTGGTATTTCATCAAGATTTGTAACTATTGAGGGTGGGACATGCAGAAATAAAGACTATAACTAGTGCGACTTAAAGGGGTGTTAGTAGGATGACTTTGCTGAGAGAGAGAGAGAGAGGCAAGAGCTGCTGCAGATGAGGAAAGGAGAGAACAGACTTTGAAGATTCATACCTGAATGACAACCTGATTAGATTGAAGATGTCGGAAGAATATCGAGGAATGAGAGAGTGTACGTGAAGGATGCGCACTGGTGCGTCGGGTCTGTAGAGAAGTTTAGTAAGTTTAGTAAGTATTGCCCTGCTCTGAGCCTGTCCTATAGTCTTTGTCTCCTGATTCTTAATCAGAAGACTTCCACCAGCCCTTCTGTCTCAAATTTGCATACCTTTGTAAATGTATGATTTATTATGCCTTTTGTCTCTTCATCTATCCACTCTTATGCATTGATTTGTTGAATGAGTCTGTGAATTGAATGTATATTGCTAAATTAATTTTTCTCTCCCATGAAAAGGTGTTTGCGCTGTGAATTTGCATTAATGAGCGTTCATTTATGACTGAGATTTAGACAAAATTCATCGAATCTTACCCAGATTCTGTGGTTATTTTCACTAAGATCAGTAAGTTGGTTAGTTAATTGTTCATATCACCATCAACTACTCAAGTAATGGTCCATCGACCAAAGGAAGAGTGTTGATCTGTGAAGATTAGTTAGACACTGAATAAATCTCTCAAATGAATTTTTGAGTCTTTAAGTGAATTAACTAATCAAGATTGAAGTGAAATTAGAAAACTTGACCCCCAGCGAAACGGCCAGGAAAATCTGATTGTGTATATGGGCCTATTGAATTTTTCATTTGATTGTGAGGTGTTCGTCCCTGGCTTTTTGCTGGATCAGTTTTTCTGGTAGCAGAGCTATGGTTATTATTGACTAGTTTGGTGATTATTGAATATAGATTTCTGAATATTAACGATATGTTTTACACCAAGAGTTGGTGTCGCGTTCTATGTTGTCTGGAAGTACAGGTACAGTGATACCTGGGAATCCCGGGAACGGAATCTAGAAGAGTGTGGTGAGGAAATCACACTGAAGAAGGTTACTCGTCTGTTGTCATAATACCTAAAAGCTATGCAGGGCTGTAGGTGTTATATTAGGGATTATATCGTATAAGAGTAGAGTGTGTATGACAGCAAAGGGCCCGCCTATGAAACTTTGGCCTTACCCAAAGGAGGAGTATCCCTAGAGGAGTAACAGGTCCTCCTCGAGTTTAAGTGAAGGGTAAACAGTGTTTTTTACTCACAGTGAAAGGAAGTATTTTCTTTTTGAAGCAAGTAAAGAAACTATCTTTGGTTTAGCGGAGCAAACAGAGTAGCGCTGTTTTTACGTTGTTACTAACAGATTTTAAAGAAAAATAAAGAAAATACATTGTCGTATTACCTTGTGAAGGGAGGGTCAGTAGCAGGAGTCATACTGACATCACAGAGAGCCTCGCTGGTATTGGTTGAAACAGCAGGCGTGTGAATAGTCCAGAATGTAAAGGATGGGTCAGTGGTAGAAGCAACACTAAAGTCACAAAGAGTCGCTCTGGCATTTGTCAGACAAGTGGCAGTGTTGTGAGCTCTGATTGATCAGTAGGCAAGTACTGTGCTGGTACTGGTTGTAGAAGGGAATACGTAGTGAGACCTGATTGGACTATTGGTGTGAGTCACGCTGGTATAGGACGAGTGTTAGCAAACAGGATTCGTGAAAACACGGAAGAGTTTTGGGATTTTATTTAGTGAATTAGATAAGTCACAAGAACGAGAGAATGAAGTTGATTAATAAGATCAAGAATTTCTTCAGGAAGGACAAGAGCATAGTAACTAGGGAGGGAATTCTTATGCCACCTCCTAATACGCCAGCTTCCTATATTATGATGAAAAGTGGATATCATACGTGTGTATGGTTGAAAAATTGGGTGGAGTATACGAAAGATGATGGTGTTTTAACTTTTCCAGAACATGGTACATTTAATGTAAGGATTCTTCAGAATTTGAGAAACGGGATGAATTTGTTAGAACCAAATCCTAGGTTAACACAGTATGAGGCTTTGGAAGAATGGGAAGTTGAGGCATTTGAACGAGAGAAATACAGGAGGCAGAAGAATAAATAGAGGATTTTTACCCAGATACCCATTTGACAACCGAGGAGATCAAATGAAAAGATGGAGAAGGGCTGTAGTAATGGAGGGTTTATATCCAGTATTAATGGCTGAGGATCAAGAAGGGAGTAAATGTAAGGAAAAAACGAAACATATAGGTGTGACAGGAATAGGGTGTGATGAATCTGATGATCAGTTGTTGGAAGATATTCTAGTCTAAAGACCTCCGCCTTATCAAGAAATTGCTAGAGATACAACTCCAAGTGCCCCTATGATGGGAACAACATTGGTTCCTCAAGTTCTATATGATCCAACAGTCATCCGAGCATCACAAGAAAAGGAAAGGGATGCATTGAATAAAACAAAAGAAGAGATAATTCAGAAATAAATCAGTTAGGTTTGAATGCTGAAGCATTGACAATGCCAGTAACTATTGGTCCTGTTATTCCATTGTATGGTGACAAACATGGTGCACCAAAACCACAAAATGTGACAGTTTCACAAATGGTGTTAGAAAAGAGATAGTGATGTTAGAAGATCAACCTAGTGAGAATGATTCGAATGTTACATTATTAGATCTCCCAAATCTTGAGACTGTGACCGAAACCCCAAAAAGAATTTCACCCATAGATCCAAAGAGGAAAGTAAAAAATGTTACCCAGTGACAGGAAATTCTACTGGATTTTCACCTGAAAATCTAGAAGAATGGCCAAAAAGATTAGAAAAGAAGAGATCCCAACCAAAAACTATAGATGTAAGCAAGTTGAGAGTGGATTTGGAGGAAATGATTATTGGTATAATAAGTCCAGAAAGATTGGGTTCACATGGAGATGAAGAATTGTTGTTTTTGTGCAAAAGTATAACCTGGAGAACAAAGAATCTTCATGAGAAGATAGTGGAAGCAGCTTCAGAATTTGGAATAGATGTGAAAAAGTCAAAAATATTACAAAAACCCTATAGATCAGAATTTACTGAAAAGGATCTAGAGAGTTTGAATGCATCAGGAAGGAGATTGCAAATAAATGAATTAATATATATATTTAAGAAATGGGGAGACGTAGATCGATGGAGAAGTAGATAGGCAAAAAAGAGAGATAAAGCTGCTACAAAAGAAGCATTTGCATTTCCGCTGAGAGAAGTAGAAAGGGTAGAAAGGATGTGTCCAATGAGAGAAGTTCCAGGTGGTGGGTATGTTCATGTTCCATGGAGTAGACAGGATATTTTGTCCTTCACAAATGACTTTCCTAGATTGAGAGAAAAACACATTGAATGGTACAAGCAGGTTGAAAGATTTGTAAAGGTTTCAAAGGTTTTATTGAAAGATTTGGATGGTCTGTTTGATATAGTGCTACCAACTGATTTGTAGACAGAATGTAAAATTACAGTTGATTGGCCAACTGAAGAGTATCCTAGAGATTCAAAGACAGGTGCACCTTCAGAGGAAGTAATAAAGAAATACAATCAAGTGATTACCTTTCTAAAAGGGATTCCCCCTAAAGAAACAGATTGGGTAAAGATAGATAGAACAACTCAATTCAATTCAATTCAATTTCAAAGTCTTTATTTCGATTTTCAATGATAAAAGACATCATTAAAATATTTAACAATTTTAAAAGAGAAAGGGGTTCTTTCACAAAGGATGTAATGTAGAAAATGTCATAATATTGTTTGAAAGCCACACCAAAACAGTTATAAATACACATCTCATTATGAGTAAAACGTTTAAAATGTTTAAAAGGCTGATAATATAAAGAGGACTGTACAAGTGGGATCCAAGATATTCACAAAAAGCGTAATTTGCGTGCACGAATTATCCACATCCAATGAAGAAATTTTGCAACGGCAATAGTCACAGGTTGGGAGGTGTTAGTTTTAAGAACCCGTAAAGCCTCTTCACCTGTCCGAAGACCCAGCTGTAGACAAATAGGTTTGAGCCATGACCGCCTGGGATCTTTGTACTCTGGGCAGATGAATAAGATGTGCCCAGTGCTTTCCCGTTTTGTGGGACAGAGAGGACAGCTAGGGTCAAGGCCTTTTCTCCATTTAACAACGAAGGAATTAATAGGTAGTGTGCCCACTCTAAATTGATGGTATCTCTTTCTGTCCTCCACAACAGTAATACAGTCCCAATAGCGTTCAAACGCAGGCATGTCTTTGAGTTCCATAAAATCCGCAGTTAGTGACGGACCAATACATGAACCAAATCTTTTCACTGAGACCATACTCCAGTATAGATCTCTTAAGATTTTCCTAGGGGGAAAGGTGTGTATTGTTGGGTCTTCCCATAGACTGGCTAGGCCCATAGCGGAATAAATTGCCTTAACCTCCCGCATCCAGGGGATGTTTTGCGCCTTGTCTGCACCTCTGACATCCATAAGTCCCTGAGCATACTGTGAGAGATCTGGGGAGACCCACAGTCTCCTCCAGTATGCCACTGGTCTATATCGGGCCATATCCTCCAAGCGTTGGACACCTAAGTCATAAAAGAGGGGAATCAGCGGGGTAGATACAGGAAGGCCTGTAATTGCTCATAGAAACTTGTTTTGGGCCCTAGTCAGCAGGGTAAGATTACTAAATCCCCACAATTCCGCCCCATAGAGTATCGCTGTTCCTATCTTTGCGTCATAAATTTTTAATGATGGTATTATTGGCCTGGTATGTGAGAGGTAGAGCTCTTTTGTTAATGCTCCAGTTAGCTGGGCGTGCCTTATGGCCAGCTGGGTGGTGTGCGGTTTCCAATCTAGCTTTGATGCAAGGGTTATGCCCAGGTATGAAAAAACCTTTGTCTGTTCTAACTTGACCCCATTCATTTGCACGTTTCCTCTTATATGTCTAGACCTGTGAAGGACCATGAACTTGGTCTTACTTACATTTACTATGAGCCCATGGTCCTTGCAGAAGACTTCAAATACATCAATGGCTTTTTGCAAACCCTGTTGTGTCTTTGAAATTAATAAAGTATCATCTGCAAACATCAACAGGGGGATCAACTTACCATCCAACTTTGGAGCGTCGGTGGGGTGTTGCTCAAAATAGTTGATCACCCTGTTGATGTATAATGAAAATAGGGTCGGTGCTAATACGCACCCTTGACGTACTCCCCTTGTGATGGGAAACTTATCTGTTACACTACCCGATTGGTTCCATCTAACTTGGGCATAATTATCCTCGTGGAGCTTCATTATAAAGGTCGAAATGTCAAGTGGCATACCTTGATCTTTAAAAACTGCCCACATTTTTGCTCGTGGAACCAGATCGAACGCTGATTTGAGAACAACTCAAGAACCTAAAGAGTCAGTGCATGCATACTACGAAAGGTTGCTACAAGTGTTTAAGCAGTATAGTGGATTCAAGAACATTGGTGAGAAAGATATGGGACATTTTGTATATAGGTTTGTGTATGGATTAAGGTCAGAAATTAGTCAGATGATTCAACAGCATATGCTTTGCTGGCTGAGTAAGCCGATTGATGACATTTTGAAGTATGCAAAGTACTGCAGTGATGACATTGATGCCAAACACAAAAAGTTAAAAGAGAAAATGATGTGGGCACAAGTGAACTTAGCAGAACACCAAGAGGCAACTTCTGGATCCTAAAATGATAACCAGATGAATAGGCAGAATCAGAATAGTCAAGTGTCAAATGGAAATAAGGGAAAAGGACGAATGAGTAGAGAAGAAGCAAAAAAGAAATATCCTTGTCATGGTTGCGGAAAGCTTGGACATTGGAAGAACGAGTGTAGGAATATTTACCAGAATAATGGGGTAAATCAAATTTTAAATCCACAGATGAAGAATTAGGTGATTGTGAATCAACAACAACAGCAACAGGTAGTTACTCCTCAGTTGCAGGTGCCACAAGCCCCTATGCCCAACAATGCGAGTGCTCAAGTGCAGAGGTACAGTATGAACACCGGATTTCGTGGAGAAAGTGCTAAGAATACACAGACGGTTCAACAGTATTGGATGCAAAGTAATGAGAGTGATTCGGAAATGTCCCAATGACGGTGCCTGAGGGGTGAGGAAGAGTGCATGCTTGGTGCATCCTTGGCGGTAGATCAGTCAGGTCCATTTGTTGATGAAAAGGTTGAAGGAAATGACATCACTTTTCTAGTGGATACTGGCGCTACCCATTCTACTGTGAGAGCAGCAGAAATTCCAAACCTACCCTTCTCTGAGAAACTATCCAAGTTGTAGGAGTCTCAAATAAAAAAATAAGGACCCCAGTCACAAAATCAATAGAAGTAAATATTGGTAATTTCAGAGACACGCATCGGTTTGTTATATGTGATTCAAGTCCAGTGAATTTGTTAGGTAGGGACATCTTCTGTACGCCTGATGAAGATGTTTCTTTCAAGATGATGTTAACAAAACAGGGAACAGAAGTGGATGAGATGTTTTCACTTCTTACTGAAAATGATTTGCCTGATGAATTAAAAACCACAGTGAGGTCAGATGTGTGGGATTTTACAGGAAAGGAAATCGGTCTAATGGCAGAAGTAGACCCAATTAAAATTGTGGTGAAAGAAGGTGCGATATATCCAAACACACCACAATACAGAATGAGTCCTGAAGTAAAAGCAGGAGTCGCCCCAGTAATTGAACAGGGTATTCTAAAAGAAATATTGAGCAATCCTTGTAATTCGCCAATCATGGGACTTAAAAAGCCCAGTGGAAAATATAGAATAGTGCAAGATTTGAGGAAAATCAATAAAATAGCAGTACCCTGTTGTCCAGTAGTAAAGAATCCAGCAGTGATTCTTTATCAGATACCGTGGGATGCTCATTGGTACACCGTGATTGATTTGGGACAGGCATTCGTTTCAATTCCATTGCATCAAGATAGCCAATTAGTTTTTGCATTCCGGTTCGGAGACCATGTTTTGGCATGGTGCCGAGTTCCTCAAGGGTACACAGAGAGTCCCTCGATTTTCAATCAGATTCTGAAAAAATGTTTAGAGTCTTTGGTTATGCCAGGAAATTCGGTCTTGGTTCAGTATATTGATGACCTATTGGTGGCATCAAAGACCCGCAAAGCTTGTGTCATTGACACAATAGCTTTACTGTACCATTTAGCGGCAGGAGGATACAAGGTGTCACCAGAAAAATTACAGTTTTGCAGACAAGAAGTTCAATATTTAGGACACAAGATAGAAAGAGGAGTCAGAAAGAATAAAAGTGATTCGACAAATGAGTCTGCCTAGAACCAAGAAAGAAGTGCGAATGTTTTTAGGAGTGGTTGGATACTGTCGTCAATGGATTAGTGGATTCTCACTGCTTGCAAAACCTTTGATAAGGTTGACACCAAAGGATGTGATGGATCCGATTGAATGAGATGATGAAAGTGAAAAAGCATTTATGAAACTAAAAAGTTGTTTGTGTCAAGCACCAGCACGGGAATGCCAGATTATACGAAAGAGTTTGCTTTGTTCTGTTGTGAAAGGGAAGATTGTGCACTTTCAGTGTTAACACAAAGACACGGATTGTCCCGACGTCCAGTAGCATACTTTTCTGTTACTCTGGATCCAGTGGCTGCTGCGTTACCTGGCTGCTTAAAAGCAGTATCTGCTACTTGTGTGAGTCTGGAACAGAGTGAATCGATTGTGATAGGACATCCTATCAAGGCATATGTGCCTCATTCAGTCGAGAACCTTTTAACAAGGACTCGTACTCAGCATTTGACCCCTAGTCGCTGATTAAGTATGAAAGAGTAACATTGGGTGCTGAAAATGTAATTGTGACACGATGCACCATGATGAATCCAGCAACTTTGTTGCTTGATTCATACTGTGAAGAAGTGAAAGAGGAAGTTGATCATGATTGTTTGGATGTGACAGAAATGTGAACAAAGCCCAGACCTGACATCCTTGACGTCCCTTTGGAAGAGTCAGACTATGTAATGTTTGTTGAGGGGTCATGCATGAGGAGGGATAATGGAGAGTTGAGTTCTGCCTATGCTGTATGTACTGTGTCAGGTACCCTAGAAACATCCTGTTTAAGAGGAGTAAAGTCTGCACAAATAGCCAAATTGTTCGCTCTAACCAAAGCATTCAAAATTGGGAGGAAATTGAGAGTAACCATATTTACGGCTAGTCAATATGTTTTTGGGGTTGTGCATGACTTTGGCCAATTGTGGCTGCAGAGGGGATTTCTGACTTCTACAGGATCCCCCATCCAAATTGGAAAAATGTCAAAGAACAATTGGAAGCATTGCAATTGCCAAAAGAAATTGCCGTGGTCAAATGTGCAGCACATAAGTCAGGCAATGATTATGTGACATTGGGTAATCGGTACGCTGACCAAATTGCACAATTATGTGCTCGACATACAATGTTTTTGAACAGAGGGTTGGAAAAAGAAGTTACCAATTGCCAACTAATGTTTTTCTCTGCTTTTGAAACATGGGGCGAAGTTAGACAGTTACAGGATGAAGCAGACGGAAAGGAAAAGGAACACTGGATCAAATCAGGTTGCACAAGGAGAGCAGATAATGAAGTATGGGTGTGTCCAGATGGTAGGCCAATAATGCCGGATAGCTTGTTGTCACAAATGGCCAGGGTATATCATGGAACTACTCACATTGGAAGAGACTCCATGATTAGACATTTCCAACAGACATGGTATAACCCCAGGTTTAGGGTAGTTGCAGAGAGTCTCTGCCGGAGGTGTTTGACCTGCCAACTGCAAAACCCAGGTAGGAAAACAGTTGTCAGTTGGGGAAAAATTGGAAGAGCAGAGGGACCATTCACAAGGTTGCAACTTGGCTTCATTGAGTTGCCATCATGCAACAGTTTGAAGAATGTCCTTGTCATTGTATGTCTGTTTTCTCGATGGGTAGAAGCCTATCCCCCGAGGAGGAATGACAGTCTCACAGTTGCCAAACTACTGTTTAGAGAGCTCATACCTAGATTTGGATTTCCAGTCACTTTGGAATCAGATAGAGGACCTAATTTTAATAATGAGATAATGAAACTAATTTGTACAGCTTTCAATATAGAGCAGAAATTACATAGTGCCTATCGACCAGAAGCCTCTGGAGTGGTTGAGCAGCTCAATGGAACAATACAATCCAGGTTAGGGAAGGTGTGTGCATCCACTTCACTGAAATGGCCTGATGCTTTGCCCCTTGTATTGATGAGCCTTAGAAGCATTCCTGACAGAAGAACAGGATTGAGTCCACATGAGATCCTCATGGGTAGAGCAATGAGACAAGCATTTGTACCTGGAAACAAATTGATGAATATAACTGATGATCTAGTGTTGGACTATTGTAAAGAACTAGCTGATCCGGTACGTTCTGTGCCTCACCAGGTTGGAGAAGATGCAACCACAGCACAGCCAAATCAAGCTCATGATTTGTGTCCTGGAGACTGGGTTGTGGTAAAGAAGCATACAAGGAAATTGTGTTTGGAACCCAGGTGGAAAGGACCTCATCAAATCATATTGGTCAAGACAACAGCAGTGAAGTGTGCTGGCTTGCCAAATTGGATCCATGTCAGTCATACCCAAAAAGTCCCAAGTCCACCTGAACGACAAGAGCAGCAACTGGTAGAATAAAGAAAGGAACCAGAAGCTGAGAGTTGTGAAGTCGAAGAAATCAGAGAAACAGACTCTGATGAATGCATTGATGAAGAACAACCAAGCAGAAGTCAAGTAGAGTGGGCACCAGTTACTGGGACTGAAGATACTGCTTTAGAGACTGAGGAAGAATCAGAGCTTGAAAGACCAGAACAAAGTGAGCAAAGAATAGAAGAATCTACTATAGAAAATCCAGATCAAGCTCAGTCTAAAGAAGAAAAAGAAAGACCGGAGGGTCCGGAACAAATACAAACAACAGAAGGAGAAGAAGCAGAAAATTCAGAACAAGTCCAACCAAAAGAAAGAGAAAATAAAAGGACACTTGAAATAGGTGAAGAAGGTGAAAAGGCAGTACAGCCAAAAAGGGTTAGAAAGGGAGATCACTGGCCAAGTGGAGTAAAAAGACTGAGATACTTTTTTAAAAGAAAAATAGGGAAAGAATTAGAACAAGTAAATGAGGTGTCAAGTCAGGGTGAGCAAGAACATTCAAGAAGAAGATCATTGAGGTTGTCAAAAAGAGTGAGGATTCTGAGTAGGAAATACAAGGCTCCAGAGTGGACGTACATTGTCCTTGAAGATTTTGAAAATCTTGATCTAAATGAAGAGCCGAAAAGAGACACTATCGAAGGATCTCCTGAAAGGGAATTGAGACCACCTTAAAGAAAGACTTTTTGCACAAAAGGTGGATGTTATGGAGAAGATTATCATACAAAAAGAAGAAATGAAACAAAGAAAAGGGGGCCATAGTGATGGAAAGCTTTTGAAGTGTGGGATCACACAAATATTTTAATATTAATTTAAAAAAATATATATATTAGATATTAAAAGATTTTTTTTTTTAGATACTAAAATGGTTGAAATGAAAGTGACTGAACATCCGAAATCTAGTCTAACATGAAGATGTATTAAATGTTGTTTGTGTAGTATTTCAGTACTAATGTTGATGTGGTTATTACTAATGGTCATAGTACCTGTTCTAATGGTAACTAACAATCACAATAATACAAATACTAGTGAAAGAATGAATGCAGTTACTAAGAAAACTACAACAGATCTAGAACAAATAGACAAGGGCATGTATCATCATGACAAATCAAATAGTGATTTTTCGTTAAATGTATTTACTAAACTTTTTTATGAGTATGTTGATACAATGGATGTGAGTGACTGTTATGTCTGCATGAAACTACCTACTTCTGTCTCAGAAGGTGTGACATCACCATCTTTCATTAACTTATGGTGTGTCCTGTAGTGTTGTGTCTAGTTTGTTCTATGTTACTGGCAAGTTGCAATACTATTATTCTAATATGGATTTGGTCTTTTCAGAAATCCCTATTAGAAGAAGCATGAATCCAGTGCTTAATAGTAAAGATGTGTGAATTTTTCCTAACAACGAATCCCATAGATATAACACATGCTCATAGAAATAACCTAACATGTCTTTTGCAGGATGAAGAGAAGAATTTCCTAAATTTAGTAGAGGAAAGAAGGCAGGATTTCCAAAAGAAAGCTGTTGAGCAGAAATCATACGTACCATCATTGGCTACTCAGAAGGGGGACTATAAGAAAGGCGAGAATCATGCTGCAATGTCGCCAGACTTGTCAAAATTGGGGAAATTCTGTCTACATAGACTCAAAACAGAGTATAATAGCATTTTCATTGTTACTAGTAAATGTGAACATACCTTCCTAATCATGGGGGATGGGGACTAAAAGGGGGAACTGATCCTGTTTTCCCAGGTATTTATTATGTGTGCTGTAAAAAAGCCTATTACAGGTTGCCTGCACGATGGTATGGTAGTTGTTATTTTGGCATTTTATTCCAGAAGGTATATGTTATGTTATTAAGTATGTTATGTTATTAAGTATTTATAGCGCGCACGGATACTCTGGAGTGTCCCGGCACGTGAGCCAATAATAGGGAGACAGAAGGATGTGTAACGTGGCTGAAAGTTAATTAAAAAGCAAGGTTTTTAGCTGCTTTTTGAACAGTCTAAGGTCTTGAGTGCTGCTCAATTCAAAGGAAAGGGCATTCCTGGCTTTAGCCACTCTATAAGAGAGGGAGCTACCCTCCATTCTGGCAAGGCGGTAGCGAGGAATAGATGCAAGGCATTATCCTGCGGACCGAAGATGTCTGTGGGGCACATGGAACTCAAAGCGTCTCCTGAGGTAAGGTGGCCCAGATTTATATAAGGCACCATGGGCAAGGATGAGCGCCTTGAATAGGACACGCTGTCCCACTGGGAGCCAATGCAAATCCCGAAGATGTTGTCTAGTACTGGCTCTACCCGGAACGCCCTGCAGCACTCTTGCTGCTGCATTCTGGATAGTCTGCAGCTTTTTTAGCTGATAGCCTGGGAGACCAATGTATAAAGTGTTGGCGTAGTTAAACGCGACAGGATGAGAGCACGAGTCACCATTTCTTTGGCAGTAATTTCAATGAGCCGAAGCACACACCAGCCAATTTATTTATCTGTGGTGAGAATTGGAGGTCCTCACTGAACCAGACCCCCTGGGCTCCCTGTTGATTTAGGCATGGGGAAGCCCGTAGGTCAAAGGTTATCCCTGAATTGCAGAGGGAAAGACCCATAGAGGAGGACCTCGGACTTATCCTCATTGCATTTAAGCTGAGCTCCTGCCAGCCATTTAAAAACTGCTGCCAGACAGTTATTGGCTAATGCAGGGGACAGATCGTTTTCCTTCCACGTGAAGAGGAGCTGGGTATCACGTAACTAAGAATGAAATGGATGTAATAAGTAAAGGACTAACAAGAAGTAAAGGAGCAAGTTTTTCAGAAATAGTAGGTGACATATTTGGTGCACTAATACCGTTAGTTGGAGTTGTATTGAACTCACATAAAATACGTCATTAATCCACAGTAGTTGATCGTTTATCATCAGATACTGCTGGGGGATTCTTAATGATCAAAACTGAAATGGTTGCAATCAGATCTATGGTTTTGCAAAATAGACTTGCCCTTGATATTTTATTGACAAAGGAGGGTGGAGTCTGTGGCATGTTGAAAGTCCAACACTGCTGTACATATATCCCAGACAAAAGTAAAGGTATTGAAGGATATATTAAGAATATTACAACGCTTCATAAGGATTTGACCCAACTGGACGTTGACGGTGTTTGGGAAAGACTCAGTAAAAGTATCTCCACTATAGGTAGCTGGTTTTCCACTTTTGGGAATAGCTTATTAGGTAAGATAATAATCCTGTAATATCAATAGTATTAGTCCTCTTGCTGATAATAATGGCATATAAGTGTAGCAAAGGTAAATTGAGTGAATGAAACAAAGATTAAATGGATGGGAAGAAAGAGAAAAAGGGAAGAAATTGAATTAGAGGAAAGGAAAGAAAGTCCATATGGAAAAATGAAAGTGATGAATATGAAAGAGAAAAATGAAGGATGTATAGAAACTAACGTAGATGCCAAGAATAGATAAAGTTGGCACTTGGTTATGATGGGTATTTTATGATGGCTCTAAAATGCCATCAGAGGGGGGATTGATGGAGCAAGGATTCAAGAAAATGAAACTTGCTTGCAGAAATTCCTCATTAACAGTACTAATTGTTAGAAATAGTAAAGAAAACTAAATTAATACACACACACACCATTTACATATGGGAAAACCTGCTTTAGACTGGAAAACGCTTTTGCGCATGTGCGAATTAGAATTATGTAGATAGTAACGTGACTAACCCGTTTTGAGAGGGAAAAATGTTCACGCATGCGCAAGAGTTACTAACATTAGGTGTTGAGGCACTGCATGCCCAGCATATGCTTGCCTGAATTTAAAGAGAGCTATTGCTGCTAATGCTTTTGCTTAACATGCAAGAGAAAAAGACGGCGGCGAAATAGAAGCAAGCTACGCATGCGCAGAAAAGTCATGATGTGACCCGCTGACCATGTTGCTGACAGGCTGCCAAGAGCCAAGGACAAAAGACGTGTGAAACCTCTTCTCAACTGTGAAACTGCATTCAGAATGTTATTTTGATTTGCAACATTAGTTATATGGGAAAGGAAATAAAACAGAATAATGAATGAGCTAAAGGGGTAGGGTTTGTTAGACAAAAGATGATTATTACATTGAATATAACAGCATGAGGTGAATGACAACTCCAATGTCCCTACCCAATCAGAGTTTGTATTTCATCAAGATTTGTAACTATTGAGGGTGGGACATACAGAAATAAAGACTATAACTAGTGTGACTTAAAGGGGTGTTAGTAGGACGACTTTGCTGAGAGATAGAGAGAGAGAGAGAGAGAGAGAGAGAGAGAGAGAGAGAGAGAGAGAGAGAGAGAGAGGTGAGAGCTGATGCTGATGAGGAAAGGAGCGAACAGACTGGGAAGATTCATACCTGAATGACAACCTGATTAGATTGAAGATTCCAGAAGGAATTAAGAGGAGGGAGAGAGTGTAAGTGAGGGATGCGCCCCGGTGCGTCGTGTCTGTAGAGAAGTTACTAAGTATTGCCCTGCCCTGAGTCTGTCCTATAGTCTTTGTCTCCTGATTCTTAATCAGAAGACCTCCACCAGCCCTTTTGGCCGGAGAGTTGGTTTTCCGTAATCACCATTGGGTAACTATTATTCTGTCTCAAATTTGCATACCTTTGCAAATGTATGATTTATTATGCTTTTTGTCTCTTCATCCATCCACTCTTAATGCATCGATTTGTTGAATGAGTCAGTGAATTGAATGCATATTGCTAAATGAATTTTTCTCTCCCATGAAAAGTTGATAGTGTTTTGTGGTGATGTGATGCTGGTAAGGACTTGTGAGAATGCTATGTTGTCACATAGAGTGTTTAGGTTTGTTCTGCTCTGAGTGTTCTCTCAGTGGCAGTTTTACTCTGTGCTCTAGCTCTCTGTACTTCATAACTCCATTTTGGAGCTGACTCCTCGTCTTTACAGTGGCGACAGAGGATGGGATATTGATTTGCTACTGTCACTGCTGCTGCATTTGCCACTGCTGTCACCTTTCTACATTCAGCATCAACAAATACGTATTGCCTGCAAGCTTCTCAACCGTGAGTAATTTTTTTTTAATCTCACTTTGATCGTACAGAGAGCCGTGCCCATTTTGCATTTCTTTTACATTCCTGGGATTACGCGCAATACAGTCTATTCTTGTTTACGAGACTCTTGGGATTAGGAACTAATCACCGCGTCTCAATTCTCAGGAAATAAAGTTACAGTGGTGTTTCTTCGACACGAGCTCATCTCAATGTAAAAAAAAAAAGAAGATAAAACGCCGTGTTAAAAGAAACGTCTTACCTACGTTCCGCATTCTCCTATCGTCTCTCTTCACCGTTATCGCTGGAAGCTAGAGGTGCTCATCCTTCTGCCGTCTCTCCTGTATGATGACATCGTAGAACCTCCATCAGGGCTTAGCGATTGAGGCCAACGCGTCACAATGAACAGATGGAACGAGCTGCATGGTGTGTGAAGCCTCTTCAGCAGAGACGCTTCGAGCTTGTCGTCAGCGTGTAACATCACGCTTTAGCGGCCATTTTAGATCGGTCATTTCTTCATTACGCTGAATATGTAGTCATCTACACGTACTGCTCAGCTGACAGAACAAAACTTTATCCCCCCAAAAAAGTGTGCACAGCTAATTCTCAACACTCGCTGATGTGCACAGCTTATTTTTTTTTTTCTCTGCGCGATCACTCGTACTTGTGCCAAAGTTATTTTGGGATATGCATTTCGTTTTTGTTCAAGCCAAGTTCATCACACAAACACAACGCAATGCTGCCATCTAGTGGCTGTTAGACCTGGCATCATTGGCATGAGTCTCTCCTCCATTTTTTTCTGTTTGCCTCCTCTATTTACGATGTTTTTGCTGGATTAATGCTTTGGGCACTGTGCCACTGCTGATCAGTGCCACAGTGCAAGTGCTCCCTATGTTAAATTGTTACATTGATTGGTGTTACCATGATTGGCTTGGTTGACTTACTGTTCAGACCCTAGTCTAGTGCACTGCGTGTGCCAAGGGCATGTAAGTTAACTGCTGCTGGTGGGCTTGCAGCACTGGTTGTGCCACCCACAGAAGCCGCGTGTAAAATGTGTCTCAGGCCTGCCACCGCAGCGCCTGCGTGCAGTCCCTGACTGCCATGTCGACTTGGCAAGGAAACCTACTTGCCAGTCTCTAAACCTTCACTTTGCCACATTTCAGACACCTCTATGGTAGGCCCTAGGGCAGGGTGCATTGTTGGTAAAAGGTAGGTCATGCCCTGATGTGTGTGGCATGACCTAATAGTGAATTACAGCCATTTTCGTTTTTCACTATTGAAGGGCTACCTGCCTCCCATAGGCCAGAATGGGCAGACGGATTATTAACTCCATTATAATCTATCTGACTCAGGGAGCATGGTAGCAGGTCGAGTTTAGTATCCCTGAACTCAGAATTTAATAACACACCCTTTAGGATGGATGGTTTTTAAATTCTATGTTTGAAAATAGCCCTTTTAGAAAGTGGCTATTTTCTTGTCCAACTATCCACCGGTCTCTGCTGGTTTGGTGTGTGAGTCATGGGCTGGGTGGCTCCAGAGGTCTGAATGAGTCAGTGTGGGGTGAATGAGGCATTTACACATAGAGTGAGGGAAGAGTAGCCTGCCCTGCCTGACACAATGCTGGCTCCACCTCCTGCTGGGCGACTGATAGCCCTGCTCCTGCCAGTGACAATACTGGCTCCGCCTCCTGCTGGGCGGCTGAGGACCCTGCCCTGCTCAGTGAATAGGCCAGGTGCCTCTGCCTGGCAACACCCACCACAAACCTGAGATGGTGGAAATTTCCCTGCTTGGACAAAGGGAACAAAGGAGAGATGGGGTATAAGAGAAGGACCCCTGAACCAAGAACTCAGATCACTTCTGACAAGGAAACCTGTACAAAGGACAAGAAGCCCGCTGATCTAAGGACTTGCCTCCCCTTTCTGCCAGAGTGCTGTTTTGCTGTGGAGGAACCTGAAAGCTGCTTCTTTATTTTTGCCAAGGAACAAGGAGAGAGGAACTTGGTGTGTACTCTCTGAACACTTGCTAGGAAATCTCCAAGGGCTGGAAGAGTGCCAGTCTCCTGCTGAAGTCACAGGGCCAAAGGACTTCACCATTTGCTGAATTGCTGGAAAGTGTTGTTTCCAGTACACAAGGGAAAATCTGCAGTCTCGACGCCGCCGACACCGCCGAATCCAGCTCGACATCGTGAGTAACGGCTCCAGTGTCCCGAGCCTTCGACGCCGGCCGCCGGGCCCGATCGACGCCAGCAGCAACGCCAGTGAGCAGTGGGTATCGGCCCCGGCTCCAAGTGACCCCGTCTCGACGCCGGTATCGACACCAGTGAGGAGTGAGTATCGGCTCCACCTCCAAGCGACCCCGTCCCGACGCCGCTGCTGATCGCATCGACTCGACGCCCTTCTCGACGCCGTGAGCGCTGCTCCGGCCCGACATCCCTCGACGCTGCTGCAGATCGACCCGACTCCGAGGCACGATCGACGCCGACCTCGACGCCGACATCTCGACGCCGTGGATCATCGTTTTCTTCGTTTCTCAAGGTACTGTACTTGTGGGGTCTGTTGCAACTCCAGGCTCGACGTAGCGCTCCTCGCGGTCGACACCGAACCTTGGGAATCTTGTAGACTCGACGTCGTGTGACTCCTGTGGGGGTTACATTGTTGCCAAAGAACTGTGCTCAGAAGAATACTTTGCTAAAGAACTATTTGCCAAGAAGAAACTTTACTTGAACTATTACTTTTCCTTCCAAAGAGTATTTATTAAGACTGTGGTATATTTTTGTCGTTATTTGGTCTTGTGCTAAGCCTTATATAAAAATACTATTTTTATAATAACTTCTGTGTCGTGTCCATCTGTAGTGTATTCACTTTATTACTGTATGTGGTCATAAATGCTTAACACACTGCCTCTGAGATAAGCCTGTCTGCTCTGCCAAGCTACCAAGGGGGTAGCAGGGGTTATCTGAGTGTGTAATCCCCTTTCCCTGACTAGAGTTGGTTGGTCCCTATTTGTCAGAAGTGTATACCTCTGCCAACTAGAGACCACCGGTTCTAACATTGGTGGTCAGCGGTGAGGATTTGAACTTTGCATTTATGACTCATGTGCAGTGATTAGTGTACGCTACATAGTGAAAGCAGACCATAACGCAGCCACAGTCTGTTTGGTAGGATATTCTATTTTTGTTCTCCGCTTTCCTGGAGCTTATTTTTTTAAACACTGCCAGTTTTGACCATGGAGAATGCCCGAGCTACTACACCTGTGGAGATTGTTGTGGGGGAATTTGATAAGGAGAAGATAGATTCCTACACGCTAAAAGATCTAAAAGGATTTTGCAAGCAGTTTAAAGTTCCTACCACAGGTGTCTCAAAGAAAGAGGGCTTCCTCAAAGCGCTGAAGGCCTGGTTAGAGGCCAGAAATCCCTCTGATCCGGTGGGGGTACCGGAAGAGGAAGAAGAAGAGGAAGAGGAAGAGCCCACAGGTGGGCCAGTGTCATCTCCAGGCAGTAGTGCGTCCTCTAGAAGCCTTTCCCCCGAAGAATTAGAAGACAGGGAGAAGGAGAGGGGGTACAAGTTAGAAATGGCAAAACTTAAATTAGGAGGGCAGTTGGAATTAGAAAAAGCAAAGAGCCTGAGAGAAGCTGAGATGGAGAGCAAAAGATTAGATTTTGAGAGAGAGAAGTTAGCATTTGAACGTGAGAAGATGTTGAGGTAGATGGAACTGAAAGAAAAGAGTTTAGAGTTGAATCCCTCTGGTGGCAGCGCTCCATCCGTGTCTGCAGAAAGTAGGTTTTATTTTCCTAAGGATGTGATCAAAGATTACAGTAAGAATGAGGATATTAGCCAATGGTTTAAAGCGTATGAGTTAGCATTGTTGGCCCACCGGGTCCCTGAGAAAGATTGGGGAACGGGGTTGTGGAGCCGCTTTACAAATGAAGGGAGAGATACCTTGTTGAGCCTTCCTGCTGAGGATAGGATGTCTTATACTCATATGAAAGATGCTTTAATGCTGAGATATGGCTTAACTCCAGAAAAGTACAGACAAACCTTTAGAGAATGTAAGAAGTTGCCTGGTACTACGTGGGTTGAATATGTGTCTTTTTTTTGCAGAGCCATGGATGGTTGGGTAAAGGGTAGCAAGGTTGATAGTTATGATGCTCTTTATGATTTGTTTGCTTGGGAGCACTTGTCTAATAACTGTTTTCCAGAGCTACGCCAGCACCTTGTTGATAGCAAGATATCTAACCCTAGAAAACTTGCTGAGGAGGCGGACCGCTGGGTCAGTACCAGGGTCCACAAGGGTCCAGTGGGAGACTCAGCCAAAGGTGGGCAGGGTCCCCAGCAGAAGAGTGGGGGGGACAGGGGTAACCAGAGGGAGTTCCAGAAAGGGCCCCAAAGTAATCCCCAAGGGAACCAAGGGAAGGGTTTCCAGCCTCCCCCTGTAAAGAAGCCAGAGGCCCCGACAGGTAAACCTGTTCACAGGGGCCCCATGACCTGCTATGTTTGTAAGCAGGTGGGACACCGTTATTATGATCCCCAGTGTCCCATGAAGGATCCGAATGCACCGCCGCGTGCACCCCCTCGTCAGGTAGCGAGTGTAGCCCTGGGAGGGAATGAGATGGGTGCCCCCGGTGGGTGGGGTCCTGCAGAAATGTCCATGGTCTCTTTAGGAGACGTGGGAATGGTCCCTCCAACCCCTCTGCCTAATAACACTAAAAAATATAGGCAGTGGGTGACCATTAATGGCCATAGGGTGGAAGCTCTCAGAGACACCGGAGCGAGTGTGACAGCTGTCAAGTGTCACTTGGTGTCCAGAGAGCAGGTGGTCCCTCATGCATTCTACCCCGTTGTAGCTGCTGACAACTCACAGAGTCAGTGTGAGGTAGCTCAAGTTCCTTTTGAGTGGGGGGGGGTCTCAGGTACTCTTCAGGTTGCTGTGAGGCCCGCCATGCCTGTTGATTGTCTCCTGGGCAATGATTTGGAGGACTCCCCTTGGGCTAAGGTGGAGAGGAAATCACATCTGGAAATGTTGGGTCTGCCTGAGTGGGTGTGTGCGACCACCCGGTCCATGTCAGCTAGTAAGGGTGTTGATGGGGGCCCGGAGCCTGAAAGTATGGCCCAGGTCCCAACCGTGAAGAGAAGAGGCAGGGGGCGCGGGAAACCGCCCCCCATCGTTCCCGCGGTCCAGGAGGGAGCAGACCCTGAGGGAGATGCCCTGGAACCGACAGGAGAACAAGTGGCCGAACTGGGAGACCTGCCCGAGCTGACCCATTGGCAGCAGGATGGTGGTCCCTCCAGGGAGGAATTTTGTGCTGAACAGAAAGTGTGCCCTTCTCTTGTGGGTATGAGGCAGCAGGCCTCAGCCCAAACGACAGGTGATCAGTCAGGATCACATTGGGTCTACTGGGAGAACGACCTCCTGTATAGCGAGCCTAAGGCTGCTGAGCCTGGGTCAGCCCGTGTGCTGGTGGTACCCCAGCGCTTCAGAGCCTTCCTACTGGGGTTGGCTCATGACGTTCCGTTAGCTGGACATCTGGGGCAGGACAAGACCTATGACAGGCTTGTCACCCATTTTTATTGGCCCCAGATGAGAAGGGAATCAGATATCCATTGTAGGACCTGTCAAACTTGCCAGGCAAGTGGGAAAAGTGGGCGGAAGCAGAAGGCTCCCCTCCAACCTTTTCCCGTCGTCAGTACCCCCTTTGAGCGAGTGGGAATTGACATTGTGGGGCCACTGGACCCCAAGACAGCCATGGGCAACAGGTTTATCCTGGTCTTGGTGGACCATGCCACCCGGTACCCGGAAGCCATCCCTCTCCGCACAGTGACGGCCCCTGTGGTGGGACGGGCACTGATGGGGGTTTTCTCCCGCATGGGGTTCCCCAGAGAGGTGGTGTCAGACCGGGGCACCAACTCCATTTCGAATTATATGAAGTCTCTGTGGAAGGAGTGTGGGGTAACCTACAAGTTTACCACTCCTTACCACCCTCAAGGTAATGGGCTGGTTGAGAGATTCAACCGGACCCTAAAAGGCATGATCATGGGTCTTGAAGAACCAATGAGGCGTAAATGGGACGTCCTCTTGCCATGCCTGCTGTTTGCTTACCGTGAGGTGCCACAGAAGTCTCTAGGGTTCAGCCCCTTTGAGCTTTTGTATGGTCACCCGGTAAGAGGACCTTTGAGTCTGGTCAAAGAAGGCTGGGAGCAATCTCCCAGGAAACCTCCCCAGGATGTATATAGTTACATGCTGGCCTTTAGGAACCAGACTCGGCGCTTCAGAGATCTTGCTCAGGCAAATCTGGAGGCCAGCCAGGAAGAGATGAAGCGGTGGTACGATCAGAATGCCACTCTGGTTGAGCTTCAACCTGGTCAGAAAGTTTGGGTCATGGCCCCTGTGGAACCTTGTGCGCTCAAGGACAGGTGGACTGGACCATTTGAGGTTGTGGAGAAAAAGAGCGATGTCACCTACTTGGTGGACTTGAAGTCTCCCAGGAACCCCTTAAGGGTCCTGCATGTCAACCGGTTAAAGCCCCACTTAGAAAGGTCCGAAGTGGGCATGCTCCTTGCCACAGATGCTGGGATGGAGGAGGAGAGTGAGCCTCTTCCTGACCTCCTGTGTGCAAAAGAAAAAGATGGGTCAGTGGATGGTGTTGTCCTCTCTGACACACTGACCCCTGAGCAGCAGCAAGATTGTCGCCATCTGTTGGTACAATTCCCTGATCTGTTCTCCTTAATCCCTGGTGTCACTCAGTGGTGTGTCCATGATGTGGACACTGGGGACAGCACTCCTGTGAGGCACAAGGCCTACAGGGTGACTGAAAAGGTCAGAGCATATATCAAGGAGGAGGTCTCCAAGATGTTTGCCTTAGGGGTGGTTGAGTCCTCTAGCAGTCCTTGGGCCAGCCCAGTGGTCTTGGTCCCAAAGGCTGCAGCGCATGGTGCTTCACCAGAACTTCGGTTCTGTGTGGATTACCGAGGACTCAATTCGGTCACCAAGACTGACGCGCACCCCATCCCCAGAGCTGATGAGCTCATCGATCGGTTGGGGGCTGCCCGGTACCTTAGTACGTTTGATCTAACGTCTGGGTACTGGCAGATCGCCTTGACTGATGGGGCAAAAGAGAGGTCTGCATTCTCCACACCAGATGGGCACTACCAGTTCCGTGTGATGCCCTTTGGGATGAAGAATGCCCCTGCCACCTTCCAGAGGTTGGTTAACCAGGTATTGGCCGGGCTGGAAGATTTCAGCGCCGCCTACCTGGACGATATAGCAGTGTTCAGCGCCAGCTGGGAGGAACACTTGCGCCACCTCCAGGAAGTGTTGTTGGCCCTGCGCAGAGCAGGCCTCACAATCAAGGCTAGTAAGTGCCAGATTGGGCAGGGTTCAGTGGTGTACTTGGGGCACCAAGTAGGGAGTGGCAAGGTGGCCCCCCTGCAACCCAAGATAGATACCATCCTGGCTTGGGAACCGCCCAAAACCCAGACTCAGGTGAGAGCCTTCTTGGGTCTCACGGGTTACTACAGGAGGTTTGTCAAGGGGTATGGCAACATTGTGCACCCCTTGACCTCGCTGACTTCCAGGAAGCAGCCGAGACTTGTGATCTGGACTGACGCCTGTCAGAACGCCTTTGACACCCTGAAAACTGCAATGTGTACAGCACCGGTCCTCCAGGCACCCGACTTTTCAAAAGAATTCATTGTCAAGACAGACGCTTCAGAGCATAGTGTGGGGGCTGTTCTAGCACAGATGAATGAGGAGGGCCGAGACTTACCTGTAGCCTTCATCAGCCGGAGGTTACTTCCCAGGGAACAAAGGTGGAGTGCGGTAGAGCGTGAGGCATTTGCTGTGGTCTGGGCGCTGAAGAAGCTAAGACCCTACCTGTTTGGGACTCACTTCCGGGTTCAGACAGACCATAGGCCCCTCAGATGGTTAATGCAGATGAGGGGTGAGAACCCAAAGCTGTTGAGGTGGTCCATTTCCCTACAGGGGATGGACTTTACGGTGGAACACCGCCCTGGTACAGATCACGCCAATGCTGATGGTCTGTCCAGATTTTTCCGCCTTAGTGATGAGGACTCCCTGGGTGAAGGGTAGTTCTCCCCACATTTCAGCTGGAAGGGACACGTGTTAGACCTGGCATCATTGGCATGAGTCTCTCCTCCATTTTTTTCTGTTTGCCTCCTCTATTTACGATGTTTTTGCTGGATTAATGCTTTGGGCACTGTGCCACTGCTGATCAGTGCCACAGTGCAAGTGCTCCCTATGTTAAATTGTTACATTGATTGGTGTTACCATGATTGGCTTGGTTGACTTACTGTTCAGACCCTAGTCTAGTGCACTGCGTGTGCCAAGGGCGTGTAAGTTAACTGCTGCTGGTGGGCTTGCAGCACTGGTTGTGCCACCCACAGAAGCCGCGTGTAAAATGTGTCTCAGGCCTGCCACCGCAGCGCCTGCGTGCAGTCCCTGACTGCCATGTCGAGTTGGCAAGGAAACCTACTTGCCAGTCTCTAAACCTTCACTTTGCCACATTTCAGACACCTCTATGGTAGGCCCTAGGGCAGGGTGCATTGTTGGTAAAAGGTAGGTCATGCCCTGATGTGTGTGGCATGACCTAATAGTGAATTACAGCCATTTTCGTTTTTCACTATTGAAGGGCTACCTGCCTCCCATAGGCCAGAATGGGCAGACGGATTATTAACTCCATTATAATCTATCTGACTCAGGGAGCATGGTAGCAGGTCGAGTTTAGAATCCCTGAACTCAGAATTTAATAACACACCCTTTAGGATGGATGGTTTTTAAATTCTATGTTTGAAAATAGCCCTTTTAGAAAGTGGCTATTTTCTTGTCCAACTATCCACCGGTCTCTGCTGGTTTGGTGTGTGTGTCATGGGCTGGGTGGCTCCAGAGGTCTGAATGAGTCAGTGTGGGGTGAATGAGGCATTTACACATAGAGTGAGGGAAGAGTAGCCTGCCCTGCCTGACACAATGCTGGCTCCACCTCCTGCTGGGCGACTGATAGCCCTGCTCCTGCCAGTGACAATACTGGCTCCGCCTCCTGTTGGGCGGCTGAGGACCCTGCCCTGCTCAGTGAATAGGCCAGGTGCCTCTGCCTGGCAACACCCACCACAAACCTGAGATGGTGGGAATTTCCCTGCTTGGACAAAGGGAACAAAGGAGAGATGGGGTATAAGAGAAGGACCCCTGAACCAAGAACTCAGATCACTTCTGACAAGGAAACCTGTACCAAGGACAAGAAGCCTGCTGATCTAAGGACTTGCCTCCCCTTTCTGCCAGAGTGCTGTTTTGCTGTGGAGGAACCTGAAAGCTGCTTCTTTATTTTTGCCAAGGAACAAGGAGAGAGGAACTTGGTGTGTACTCTCTGAACACTTGCTAGGAAATCTCCAAGGGCTGGAAGAGTGCCAGTCTCCTGCTGAAGTCACAGGGCCAAAGGACTTCACCATTTGCTGAATTGCTGGAAAGTGTTGTTTCCAGTACACAAGGGAAAATCTGCAGTCTCGACGCCGCCGACGCCGCCGAATCCAGCTCGACATCGTGAGTAACGGCTCCAGTGTCCCGAGCCTTCGACGCCTGCCGCCGGGCCCGATCGACGCCAGCAGCAACGCCAGTGAGCAGTGGGTATCGGCCCCGCCTCCAAGTGACCCCGTCTGGACGCCGGTATCGACGCCAGTGAGGAGTGAGTATCGGCTCCACCTCCAAGCGACCCCGTCCCGACGCCGCTGCTGATCGCATCGACTCGACGCCCTTCTCGACGCCGTGAGCGCTGCTCTGGCCCGACATCCCTCGACGCCGCTGCAGATCGACCCGGCTCCGAGGCACGATCGACGCCGACCTCGACGCCGACATCTCGACGCCGTGGATCATCGTTTTCTTCGTTTCTCAAGGTACTGTACTTGTGGGGTCTGTTGCAACTCCAGGCTCGACGTAGCGCTCCTCGCGGTCGACACCGAACCTTGGGAATCTTGTAGACTCGACGTCGTGTGACTCCTGTGGGGGTTACATTGTTGCCAAAGAACTGTGCTCAGAAGAATACTTTGCTAAAGAACTATTTGCCAAGAAGAAACTTTACTTGAACTATTACTTTTCCTTCCAAAGAGTATTTATTAAGACTGTGGTATATTTTTGTCGTTATTTGGTCTTGTGCTAAGCCTTATATAAAAATACTATTTTTATAATAACTTCTGTGTCGTGTCCATCTGTAGTGTATTCACTTTATTACTGTATATGGTCATAAATGCTTAACACACTGCCTCTGAGATAAGCCTGTCTGCTCTGCCAAGCTACCAAGGGGGTAGCAGGGGTTATCTGAGTGTGTAATCCCCTTTCCCTGACTAGAGTTGGTTGGTCCCTATTTGTCAGAAGTGTATACCTCTGCCAACTAGAGACCACCGGTTCTAACAGTGGCTAAAATAGAAAAAAAAAAATTCTCGTCTCTTTAAGTGGAATTATCACTGTATATCAACATCTGTGTTCACTGCTAATCGTGAGATATGTTAACTTTGTTTTTCTTCTGTGTATAGCAAAGCTTAACTTTCTCATTTTCTGCTTCCTTGCAGAAGTAGTACATTTTCAGAAATTTTTGTTTTTCTTTTCTTCTTCTTTTCTCACATCTATTTCTTCTCTTTAATCATTTTCGTCCCACAGTTTTGTTTTTATTGTCTTGTATTCATTGTCAACATGCAGAGTGTTGCTGCACCAGCGCCTTTTCTAAAAGAACCTGGAGAACCCCCTTTGGAATGGAAGTTATGGTTTAGATCGTTCAAGGCATACTTGGGTGCGATTGATGGTCAAAGATACAGGCCTGAAAGGAAAAAGAACCTAATGTATTACCATCTAGGAGTCGAAGGACAAAATGTATTTGATCATCTACCAACCTACGACCCACCCGAAGGTGAAGACCCTGACGAATTTCAAACAGAGGTAGCACAATTGGACAAACATTTTACTAAAACAAAGAATATTGTAGTACATAGATATAAGTTCTTTACGAGAACACAGAAATCTGATGAGAGCATAGACACTTTTATTGCAGCTCTAAAAGTTTTGGCTTCTAAATGTGAATTTGAGATCTTCACTTCTCAACTAGTGAGAGACCAACTGGTCGCACGTTGTTATTGTAAAAAGATACAAGAAAGACTACTTACGTGTAAAGATCATACCCTAGATAAAGCAGTAGACACTGCTAAAAGTATTGAAAGTTCAATTGATGATGCAAAGCAGCTTGAAACTGCTCTATCTAACTCTTCCATTTCAGGTGCTGTTTCCACCAAACATCCCGGTGCTAGTTCTACCAAACCTTCTATTCCCACGCATGACAATGCTTTTAGAGGTAATATATTTCGTGACAACATTAGAAGACCGGGTACTCTTAGGGGTGGAAGATCTTTCATGCAAGATAGACAATCTAGTTCTAGAATGTATTGCTATATGTGTGGTTCTTCTTTACATGTTTCTTCTTTTAAAAATTGTCCAGCCATCAACCAACAATGTGGGCAATGTGGAAAAATGGGCCATTTTGCTAAAGTCTGTATGAGTAGCAGAAGAAGAAATATTAGATGTGTAATTAACGAAGGTGACAATGTTTATGATGAAGATGTTATCAATCAGGAATATGTTGTAGTGGTTAAAAACAATAATGAAAAAGGGCAATTACACATTCACGATCCTGAAGTTGTTACAATTGAAACAAGTCAAATTCAACTTCTAGTTGACACAGGGGCCCGTATTACTATTGTGGCGCAAGAAAAGTATCAAAAGTTCTGGTTTCAGAAAAGTTTATTGCCACCGGATGTCCTTACAGTAGCCTTTGAAGGTAGTAGAATTGCGTTGTTAGGATACTTTTGGGCCACTATCAGTGTTTTAGGCGAAACTATCAAAGGGAAGGTGTATGTTGCTAAGAGAGGGATCAACGTTCTTGGTCTTGTCCATCAAGCAGAGTTTGGATTAACCATCAAGCCTGGTTTGGAAAACCCTGTTTTTATTGCCAAACAGCTTGATCAAAGTCATATTCATTCCACTAAACATACCTACTCGCTTTCTAGCACACAGTCGCTCAATGATTGGGAACTCAAGTTCAGCAAAGTTTTTGAAAATCGTCTGGGCAGGATCACTAATTTTCAACACTTTATAAAACTTAAAGAGAATACTACTCCTGTCAAACACAGGTTGCGCAATGTCCCATTGAGCATCAGAGATGATCTTTCTAAACACCTACAAATGTTGTATGAGCAAGGTATAATTGAAAAAGTTGAGTCCACTCTCTGGCTTTCTCCTATTGTTTTAGCAAAGAAAAGGTCTGGGGATTTGAGGGTGTGTGTCGACTTGAGAAGTCTTAATGAGGCCATCTGGGTTGACGGTTTTCCCCTTCCACGCATTGAAGATCTTATTGCGAAAGTTGGGTCTTCTTCATGGTTTACCAAACTGCACCTTAAAGCTGCGTATCATCAGGTCGAACTTCATCCTCCGTCCCGAAACCTTACTGCTTTTGTCACTCCTGATGGTGTCTTTCAGTTCTGCCGACTTCCCTTCGGTCTAGCCTCTGCGGCTGCGGTCTTTCAGAGAATAATGACCGAAATGTTTAGACACAGTCCCAATGTTGTAGTATTCCAAGATGACATTCTTATCTTTACTAAAAATGAAGTTGAACATGATTTAGTTCTCAATCAGGTTTTTAGTGTATTAGAAAGCAGAGGGGTGACCATACAGAAAAGTAAGTGTTCCTTCAAAGTAAAAGAGATTGAATACCTAGGCCATATAATATCAGAACAAGGTATTAAACCTAGACCCGGTTTAATCAAAAGCATTGTAGAGGCACCAGCCCCCCAGAACAAAGAACAACTTATGTCATTTCTTGGACTTTGTGAGTTTTATGCGAAATTCATGAAAGATTTTGCTAAAACTACAGAATGTTTTAGAACTTTACTTAAAAAAGGAGCAACATTTACCTGGTCAGAAGAATGCGAGAAAGGTTTTCAATCTATTAAAAATCACTTTGTTAAAGCGCCTGCCTTGCAAGCTTTCGTGGAAGGTAGGCAGACTATTGTTATAGTTGATGCATGTGAGTACGGTCTGGGTGCTGTTCTGTCGCAATATGCTGAGGGGAAAGAGTACACAGTGGGGTTTGCATCTAGGACTCTTCGCCCTGTTGAACGAAAGTACTCGGTCATCGAAAAAGAACTGCTAGCTTGTGCTTGGAGTGTTGAGAAGTTCAAGTCGTATTTGTGGGGCAGATCTTTTGTCCTCAGAACAGATCATCGACCATTAGTTGACATCTTGTCTGGGAGAAGTATCGAACGCACCACTGCTAGATTAGCCAGGCTGTCGACCAAATTACAAGAATATACATTTATGGTAGAGTTCATCCCTGGAGGAAGAAATAGTAGAGCGGACTGTTTGTCTAGGCTTCCTATTCATGACACAGATGAACAAGATTGGGAAACCGATGTAGAGGAATGTTTTGTAGCATGTGTCAATCACCACATCCCCTCCTTTGCAGAAGAAGACTGGGTCACTGAAGTCGATAAAGATGTTGTGCTCAGTGAGGTCGTTTCGTTGATCAAAAAAGGTTGGCCTAAAGAATAACTTCTCTCTCCAGATCTTCAAATGTTCTGGAAAGTCAACAGTGAACTTTCTCTTGAAGGTGGGAAAGTTGTTAGAGGTGACAAACTTGTACCCCCCTCGTGCTACCGCGATAAAATCATCTTGGCTGCTCATTCTGGTCATCTGGGTGCAACTATTACTAAAAGAAAGGTAAGGTCCGATTTTTGGTGGCCAAGGATGGACTCTCAAATTGATGAGTTGGTTAGACAATGTGTACGGTGCAATACCAGTGACAAAGTTCTGGTGTTAGAGGGTGCTGTTGATTCGCCTGTATCTCCTCCTGAGAGAGCCTGGCAGAAAATAGGTATGGATTTTCTCGGGCCTTTCCATTTTCTTCCTGCCAATTCTAAATATTTTTTGGTGCTTGTTGATCATTTATCTAGATGGGTTGAAGTTGAACCCATCAGTGTTCCAAATTCCAAAAGTGTCATTACTTGTCTCAATAAGATTTTCATTAGGGAAGGTTTTCCGGAGGAAATTCTTACAGACAATGGTGTGCAATTTATCTCACAAGAGATTAATTCTTTTTTACGTCCTTGTGGCATTAAACACACTATAACTCCTCTTTATCACCCACAAAGCAATGGAAAAACCGAGAGATTTAATAGAGTTGTTGTAGAGTGTGTTCAAGCAGCTTTTAGATCAAAAACTTGCATTTTCCAAGCAGTGAACGATCTTGTTTGGTCATATCGCACGTCGCCCCACGTGGCCACAAATTTGAGTCCATTCGAACTCATGAGAGGGAGAAAAGCTCCTTCACAGGTTTATCCTTTTTGGATGGTGAAATCTTTCCACCGTGATTGTGACATGAGGAGCATGTGGGATTCTGCTATTAAAAAATCATCTGAAATTTGTAAGAAAATTGAATCTGCTATTGAGAAAGAAACCCACAGTATTTGTATTGGGGATTGGGTTAGAGTAAAAAATCCCATGTCAGTTAGAAAAGGTCTTTCAAAGTTTCTAGATTCTCAGCAGGTTGTGGAAGTTAGGAAGAATGCTGTTAAGTTGGCCAATGGAAATTTGTGGAATACCTCTCGGGTAGCCAAGGATCCTTGCTATTTTAACAAGAATGTAAAAAGTGACAAAAATACTTTAAGAAAGGATAGTGGTATTAGAAAGGGCACCAGAATTCATGTTAAACCAAGCAGACTGCGAGATTACGTATAAATTATATTGTGTTATATTTATGCTTTCTGCTTTTATTTATTATTTTGTTTTCCTCTTTCTCTCATTCTTTCCTTTGTTATACATTCTATTGTATTATTATCTTATAGGTTTTTTTTTTGGTTAAAAAAAACGGGAAGGTGTGGTGATGTGATGCTGGTAAGGACTTGTGAGTATGCTATGTTGTCACATAGAGTGTTTAGGTTTGTTCTGCTCTGAGTGTTCTCTCAGTGGCAGTTTTACTCTGTGCTGTAGCTGTGCCAGCTGGGACGGCTCTCTGTACTTCATAATAAATACTTTGTGTGAAAACCATTTTGGAGCTGACTCCTCGTCTTTACATGTTTGCACTTTAAATTTGTATTAATGAGCGTTCATTTATGACTGAGATTTAGATAAAATTCATTGAATCTTGTGAGAAGTTGGCCTGGTATATGCTTACCACTAATTAAAGTGGGCACCATGTACCAGTCCAAACAACCCTTATTGATGATTAGGTTAAAGACAACTTTATTGAAAGCTATCCTAGTGGTAGCTATGGAGAGCAGCCTTCAGGCTAAGTCTCGAAGGAATGTAAAGCAGCTTGTTTTACCAGATCAGAACCTCCTGAATGACCAAATGAAAGGAGAACCACACAAGAGATATATAAAATATATGTATTTATTACTAAACACTCTCTACTAACCTCTTTATGAGATTAGAGAAAAAAAGCACACGATATTAAATCACTAGAACGACAGTAAATAGCACCATACACAGCGGGCTCCAGGGGGAGACCGAACCATATACTAAGAAAGTGGTATAACAACCATGACTTGACTAGACACAGTGCCTAGAGCATGTAGAATCACTGGGACCCCAAGGAACCACCCAAAGTAGTGACACAGGGTACCCACGGAGGATGGGTGCAGTGTGTGAAAACAGGCGCGTGCTCCGAACAATCCTCTGAGAAAGTCTCGGTTGGAATTTTAAAGATTAAGGACACTTCGTAGAGGACTTTAAGCAAACCAAGTTAAACATAGAAGGTTCTAAGGCCAGCACCCTTGAGAGTACCGAGATACCTGTGTTACATATCCCAGAGGAGCGCGTGCATCGGGGTCAAGTGATGTCGGAAACCTTCATCGTTTTCAATGGCGTGATACGAAAAAAAAGTGCTGCTGCCGGGAAGATTAAAAGTGTTCGGTGCAATCCAAGCCTGGATCTGAGGTGAGAAGAACCTGAAAGCAAAGGGCACAGAGTCTGGGTCACTTCTCAGTGATAAGGGGCACGATAGACGAATGCCCACCGATGTCGGGTGCTTCAGGTGAGATGAGGTGAAGCTTGACTCTGCAGCCACGGGGACCAGGAGACGTCGATGATGACCAAAGTCCGGAGGTGAGCTGTCCCACGAAGGATGTCGAGTGCTGGGGGGTCAGTGTCAACAAGCCTTGGCAACTGCAACCCATGCGAGCAGAGGAAAGATGCTTCGGTGAGGACCAGCAAGGTCCTGGGGACTCTCCAAGCTATGGAGAGTCAGGGCACATCTGGAGCAACCAGGAAAGCCCATGGAAAGTCAAAGTTACCTTCACAGGGACCCACATGCCAACGGACCAGGGATCGCGAAGGGACCTCGAGCTGAATCACAAAATACCAGCCCACGGAACACTCGTGGAGTGTAGGCCGGAAATCTTACTGCTCGGGGTCTGGACTACTAGTAGCCCAAAGTACAGCCTCAGGGATTGCCAAAAAGCATATGCCACTGCAAAAGTACGCTGTGCACAGGGGTTCGGGTTGCAGGGTCCCCACAAGGGATTCGGGCCTCAGAATTGCTGAGAGCGCAGATCAACCTCAGAGACTTCGGGAACCCACCTCCTGTGTTGCAGAAATCTTCGGAGTCCTCAGGAGCTTGGGAGATGCAAACAGGTCAGATGCGTTTTAGATGCCTGCCTTGCAGGGGAGTAACTCCTTTACTCCAAGGGAGATTCTTCAGTCATCCAGCATCGTGCAGATCGTCGAAGTACTTGGTTTTTGTAGCAGGGTTTAGTCTAGGTAAAATCTAAAATCCTGTAGTCAGGGATTCCTACTTTATACCCAAGGAAGGGATGGGACTGCACCCATGCACTTTTTCCAGTTTCGCGCCAGAGCAGGAGTAAAAGGCTCCTGCAACCGGTTTGAGCTGGACTATGCACAGGGACACCAAATGTGACCCCAGTGCAGACTTCAAAGCACTCTCAGAGTGCACCCACCCAGCCCCAATACACTAAAGCCTGTCTTGGAGGTGGTCACACCTCCCTGTGACAGGAAAGCTATTGTCAAGCCTTCCCCTGCTCGAGCTTGGCTCAGCAGCAGGAGGGCAGACTCGTGTCTGTGGCTGGCAGCATCCATTTTGTTATGCCCAGGTCCAGAAAGCTGGTACCGGGTGTACCGGTGTGTCGCATATGTCCCTTTAGGAGGGTGGAATCATACCTCCCCCGCCAGTTACACAGTTGCCCAGTGGTGTGATATAACCGTTGGAGAGCCCCGACGTGCACATCAGCTTTGCGGGCCAGGTGCTGTAGATGAGGAGGTTTTTGTAAAGTTTGTGTAAATGTACGCCCTAAGTAGGTGTATTTCTTCACCACTCCTAGCGGTTTCCCCCCTAGGGTCCAGTTGTATTTTATATATTGTTTTCTTCATCTGAACGGAACTATTTTCGTTTTTGTTATATTTGGCACTAGAAAGTTTTCTTCGGAAATTTTTGGTGAGTACTTGTAAATTCCTCTGTAGGCCGAATGGGGTAAGATCTAAAATAACCACGTCGTCGGCGTACATCATAATATGGATTTTACGTAGTGATATTTTGGGGGAAAATTGATAACTTGTGTAAAACATTCCGGTAGATCGCTGAGATGTAAAGAGAACAGAAGGGGAGCTAAAAGGCAATCTTGCCTAAGACCATTTGGTGTAACTATTGGACGAGTGAGTCCCTTCTCTTTCCCCATTTGTACTTGACACCATGTTTCCGAATGCAGTGATGTAATTATATGAATTGGACTCATAATTGCCCTTTATCCAGGCACCAAGGCTAAATGTATGATGTTTTAAAAAGATCCTTTTGGTGGTAAAGTTTGTTGAAAGGTTGTACATCTTTTGTTACCACTTGTGAAACTTGTTAACAGACATAAAGTGACTTCCAGAAACTAGCAGGGTTATTACAGCCCCTTCCAAACCCACAGTATTCATGGCACACAATTTCCATGGATTTCATTACACATCTCCATACAAGGATATAAGTTATGAAACCGTTTTTGCTGTGGTAGATATTTTCAACATGATACCCCATTAAATTTACAGCATGTGGAATACCCACAACCCCTGAGTTAGCTAATTCGTTCTTGCAACACATTGCAAAACTGAATGGCTTACCATCTAGTATTTTTTCTATTTGAGGAACCCAAGTCATATCATGATTTTGGGGAGCATTTTGTAAAAAGTAAAAAATTACTGTATGTCTTTTCTTGGCATATCACCAGAGTTAGACAGGAAAACTCAGCACTTCAACCATGAGCTACAAAAATACCTACGCTGTGATGCCAAGGAATAAGAATCCTGGGCATAAAAGTTGTGGTCAGCAGAATTCTGCCATAACAATACAGTCAATACCCACTACCTGGTTTCCCCCCCTTTTTGCCCTGAATGAGTATCACCCCAATCCATTCTAATTCTGTAATCAGAGACATCTAATTACTCAAGTGTAGAGGAACACCATAAAATCTTACATAAGACCATGACACAATTACCACAAAATCTCACACAAGCCAAATCTAGGTAGAAACGGTATGCAGATTGAAAAAGAAGAACGCCACCTCACAATCAGCCAGAGACTTGGTTAGCTTTCAACCTAGCATTTAAGACTAAGAGGGGGAAGTAAATTAAGACCACAATCTTCTGGACCTTTCCTCATAGAACATGTTTTCAGAAGAAGTAATGTCAAATTAAAGTAACCTGCCACTGTGAGAATGCACCCCACAAACCATGTGTCTCTTGTAAAGTCAGTTTCTCCAGGTACTCAATTCTCCTCTGTTAGACCTGTCAGTCTTATGGTGGTCATCCCCCAAAATTGTTGCCTACCCCTCTCCTAGTTTTGCTGAAATTAATTTGTTGGCCTCTGGACTTTGTGCGCTTTATCATTGCTAACTAGTGCTAAAGGGTTTGTGCTCACGCTGGTCTGCAATTGATCTGCATATTTAGTTTACCTACAAGTCCCTAGTAATGTGGTATATTATATACCCAGGGCTGGTAAACTAAATGCTACTAGTGGGCCTACACCACTCCTTGTGCCACCCACATAAGTAGCCCCTTTAAACAAGTTTCAGGCCTGCCAGTGTAGCCTGTACACAGTTTTAAACTGCCAATTGGAAGTGGAAAAAGAATCCCCTTGCCAAGCGTAAAACTCCTAACAGAAGGGGTATCTGGCCTCGTGGAGCCCTCGTCAGCTACAGCCTCCAGCTTCATCCCACTAGATATTTTCAACTTCTAAAAATGAGACTATTTCCGAACGTAGAAATCTTGATCCCTGCTTCATTCTCAGACACCATTGGCTGCCTTGCCTCACTGAACTTTACATTCTCAGCCATTTTTCTTTAAAATGTCTTCAAAGTCCAAAGGTAAGCGGTGACCGGGCCCAATCCACTTCATGTGCATGGTCAATCATAGGTGATGTATTTTCCAAGATGCACATTGACTTAAAGTTATTGAAGTAGAAGTGTTGTTGATGGGGTCCTTTGAAGGGGTCCTTTAATTAGTGTTTTTACTGTGGTTTCTAATCCATTTTGCAATTGTGCAGGGCTAATGTTGATCAACACTAGGCCTTTGAATGATGCTAGGATCTTTGCTAATTAGTTTCCAATAAGTAGGTCATTTTCATTCAACAAACAACATTCAGCAAACAACTGTATATTTTTTTAGCAGGTCTTTATGGCAGGAAGGTTAGAGAAGTGGGTGATCTGAAGCCTCGAAAAATTAACAGTCTCAAAGAAATGGTCTACCGTTTCAGAGATGTTACTGAAGAAGAAACAGTGTTGGGTGTACAGACTTCACACCCATATTGCTAGATTGAATTTCAATATTTTACAGGCTCAGATGTACAATAACAAATGAGCATATATTTATTGCTTGGGCTTTAGGTTTGTGACTGGCGCAAATGAAGATTACTTTACCTATCATATCTTGGCTACACACAATGTAATGCATCAACTGCCATCTGAAAAAGATGCAATCTCATATCCGATTATGACGAATATAACTGAAAAATTAATAACTTCTTCACAACACAAGGAGCTCCAGTGTCTTTTTTTTTTTTTTTTTTTGAAACCGTTTATTACAGAATCCAAAAAATATACAAAGATGGGCCTACAACCTTCAGGCCGGCCGCTAGCAAACAGAAGGAGCATGTAATACAGACAATAGAACGCACGCTGCGGCAAAAGGGACTTCACAGGAGTTGAAAGAAGCGTTGGCAGCCACACCATCCGGACCCCACACGACGGCTTCATTTTTATATAAATAACAACAAAAAAGCAAGTCCACAAGGCAACCCACAGTCGAAAACAACCGCATGTGCTCCCCTAGGGGGGGGACCCCACTGGTTCATAGGAATATCGAGGGGGGGAATAGGTCAGGACGGGGACTAAGTAAACTCATTGCCCAGAACCGGGAAGACAAACGGGCTAAGGAGACGGGGCCGGTGACGGATCAGGCAGTAGCGGCGGGGTACAGATTCCCCCACGGTAAGCGTTCCAGGGGCCCCATACTTTCACCCATGTCCCAGGCTTACCTCTCGCAACATACACCACCTTTTCCCGAAACATACACCAATCCATGTTGTCCTTCCACGCCGAGACAGTAGGCGACCTCTGGGAACCCCACAGTTGCGCAATGTCACGTTTGGCCACCATATATCCCAGAGTCGCCCACCACGTCTGCGGCACTGAGTAGTCGGTTGGCTCCCATACATTCAAAAGACATCTCCTCGCCTCAGGCAACAGCGGCACATGCGTAACTACCTGCAAAACCTCATGCACACCACGCCAGAATCGCACCACCTCCGGGCATTCCCACAGAATATGGAGAAAGATCCCCAAAGAACCACACCCACGCTTACACAACCCGTCCACAGCATAGCCCATACGCATCAGCCTCGGCCCCGTAACATAGACCCTATGGAGTATCTTGAGCTGGACGAAGCGAAGGCGGGCCGGTATGGCCACCTCTTTCGGGGAGGCCACCGCAGACACCCAGTCCTCGTCATCCAGCTCCAATCCATCAGCCCCCCACGCCTCACGAAGGCCGGTCAGCAGTCCCGAACGGTCATTGATGAGCTTTTTGTAAATTAATGAAATCGTGCCGTCCGGGACATGCCCATCTAGCACTCTATCCTCCAGAGGGGAGTACTCCGGGATGGAGGCAACGTCCGGAAATACGGAGCACAACGCATGACGGATCTGCATATAACGAAAGTACTCCCTGTCCTGCAGCTGGAATTCTGTCTGCAGCACATCGAACGTTTTGAATCCCCCCCTCGTCCAGAGATCGCCCACCCTGCTAATGCCTATCATGTCCCACTTCTCAAAGCCCTTCGAGGTCCACAGGGAGCCCAGCCGCTCAGATGCGTATAGTGGCGTCGCCCAGGTCAAGCGATCCTTCCACCCCATCGCCACGTTAGCCGTATGCCACACCCGTACCATGACCCTCGTGGGGCCCATCAGCCGCGCGTCATGCGAGCTAGAATAAAGCGCCCGATTATAGTCACCGCCCGGCAGTAACATTTTATCCATCTCAAAGGCCGGGTTTAGGGCGGGCCCGTAAAGGCCGTGATTGATCGCAGCCAGCTGGGAGGCCCAGTAATATCGCTTGATATCTGGGAGGGCAACCCCCCCGTCGTACCACGGGAGCGTCAGCTTCGCCAGGGCGATACGCGGCCTACCCTCCCAGAGCAGTCGGCGCTGCAAACTCTCCCCCTTGCGAAAGTAGCGCGCCGGGACAACGTCCATTGTATTCTGCAAAGCATACAGGAAACGCGGCAGCGACATCATCTTAAACAATGCCGCCCGGCCGAGCGGCGAGAGCGGCAAGCGCTTCCAACGCGCGACATCCTCCTTCAGGCGCTGGAGGGGGGGAAGCAAGTTCTGGCTAAATCGGGCCTCCGCGTCCAGGGTAATGAAGACACCCAGGTACCTAAATCCCCGCGGGGCGATCTGGATAGGACAACCCCGCGGAATGATAGGATCCTCCCCAGAGAGGACATACACACACGATTTAGCCCAGTTGATGACCAGGCCGGAGTTGAGACCAAATGAGTGCAATACATCAACCAGTACTATCAGTGATTTACGTGGGGAAGCCAGGTACAGAGGAATATCATCAGCGTAAAGAGATACGCGGTCCTCATACTCGGGGGTCCATCGGAGACCACGAATAGAAGGTTCCCACCGCAGCCACTCCGCCAGGGGCTCCAGGGCAAGCGCGAAGAGGAGCGGTGATAATGGGCAGCCCTGCCGCGTGCCCCTGCCCAGCTCAAACGGAGCCGACACTCTACCGTTCACAACCACCTGCGCCAGCGGTCCTGAGTACAACAATTTCACCCAACCGATGAATCCCGGGCCAAACCCAAACTTCGCCAGTGTCGCCCAAATATATGGCCACTCAAGTGTGTCAAACGCCATAGTGGCGTTCAGGGATGCCAAAATGGCCGGTTCCCGTATAAACGGGACACGCGCGAGCACCCCATGCAAGCGCCGCAGGTTAAGCGCAGTGTTGCGATGGGGGATAAAGCCGGACTGATCCTGGTGAATCAAATCGCACACCACGCCAACCAGCCGATTGGCCAACACCTTGGCGAGAATTTTGGGCTCCGCATTCAGCAGCGAAATAGGCCGGTAGGACGTGACCCGGTCCCGCGGCCTCCCCTCCTTGTGAATGACCACGATAGTAGCCAGACGCTGGTCTAGCGGGAGGGAACCCGCCGAACGGGCCGCGAGGAACATCGCACGGAGATGCGGCGCCAGCGTATCCGGTCGCAGCTTGTACAATTCGATGGGAAGACCATTAGGACCCATGGCCTTGCCGGAAGCGACCGAGCGTATGGCGAGAGCAATTTCTTCAGAGGTTGGGGCGGCGTCCAACGACACTCTGTCCTCCTCCGAAAGGGAAGGCAGCGCGATATCCCTAAGCAGGGCATGGGAATCCTCTTCCGAGCGGGAGGACACCGGGGAATACACCCCACGGAAATATTCTGCAAAGCAATCGACTATTTCTTCCGGTTCCGTGACACACACACCATCCAGTTTCTCAATCGACGGGACAACTCGACTCGCCCTCTCCTTTTTATCCAGCCACGCAATCAATTTCCCAGCCTTATCACCCACATCATACAGTCTCCCCTGTTGCTCTCTGCTGAGGCCCCTGGCCGCCTCCGTGACGAGGGCTTTATAGGCCGCCTGCTTGAGTCGGAGGACATGTAATTTGTCATCCGTCACCCCACATTCGAGGTCGCCCTCCAACTCAGTTATTTCAGTTTCAACACGAGTCACCTCCTCCCGCTCGCGCCTCCGGGAATGGGAAATAAGGGACAGGGCATCCCCCCGAATCACCGTCTTAAATGCCTCCCATAGCGAGACCGCAGATGACACCGACCCCACATTATCATCAAAATATCGCTTAAGGGACTTAACTAACTCTGCGCGAATGGTGGGGTCACGCAGGTACCAGGGATTAATCGGGGCCACCCTACCCTCTCCCCTCGGGAGAATATCGAAGTGCAATAAGAGCGGGGAGTGGTCCGAAATACCCCGCGCCAAATGGCGCACCTCCCCGATCCTCCCCGCATGCGCCGCCGGCACCAGGACATAGTCTAGTCTTGATAGACTGCCATGGGCCCCGGAATGAAAAGTTTACTGTTTCTGCGTAGGATGTTTCAAACGCCAACAATCCACCAGCCCCAAGGCATCCAATAGGCCAGACAACCACGCTTGGGCACGGGGGAGATCCCTAGGGGGGTGACGGTCCTCAATTCCAGAAACCACAGCGTTAAAATCCCCCCCAACCACCAGAATCCCCTCCGGAAGGCCAAGGAGGAGGCGCCCCAGATCCGCAAAGGTGGTCGTCTGCAACCCTGGCGGGACATAGACAGAAACAAAAATAATCACTCTGCCCTCCATTCTACCCACCAGAACCGTGTAACGTCCCCTGTCATCATGGAGTACCTCATCAACTTCCACCGGGAGCGAGGTCTTGGCCATGATGCCCACACCCCTTGAACCCGACGTGAAGCCCGAATGGGCCAGAAGGCGGTAGCCCCGCCGGTTCATAGCACGAAAGGAGTTGCCAATGAGGTGCGTCTCCTGCAGAAAAACTATGTCAGGTGAAATTCGTTTCAGGAACTGCAGGACCACACCTCGTTTTATCCTGTCCCCCAGTCCATTAACGTTCCAGGACAAAAGACTCAGTCCCCTACCCCCCATCATAAACGAAAGCAATCACTCGTCCCCCCGAGAGCACTTTGGGAATAGCACGACAATACTTTTGCCTTGTGGTACAAATGAACAACACCCCACCCCAACCCAACCGCCCCAACAAAACTCCCCCCTCCCTGCACCCCTGCATGAGCCCAAACAGCCCCCCCAACTTGCAGTGTGCCTGTCGCCCCTATATAGTTGAAACTAGGTAAACCCCCTAGAGGAGGAAAGAGTACCCCTTCGAGACCCCGCACCACCTACAAAGGAGGGAGAACGAGTACAAAAAATGAGAGACCCTAAGTTTGGCCGAAAGCGGCAGCATCTTCGTCCAGAGTGAGTCCCAGTATCAGCACCTCAGTCCCGGTCCAGTGGGCCTTCTCCTCCCGCAGCCCCCCCCCGCCATCCCGACCCCCAGAGAAAGTGTCCAGCCAGTCCCCGGCCGCTTCAGGACGGTCAAAAAAGTGAGTGCGACCATCCACCTCTACCCGCAGCCTGGCCGGGAAGAGCATGGCGTATTTTAAGTTCATGTCCCGAAGCCGCCGCTTGACGCCCAAGAAGCTCAGTCTCTGCTTCTGGACCGCTTGGGTGAAGTCAGGATAAAAGTTCACCTCCATGTTCTCCAACTTAATCGGCCCTTGCAGTCTGGAGGCTTGCAGAATTGCGTCCCTGTCCCGAAAATTAAAGATACGGGCAATAAGAGGCCGCGGAGGGGCTCCGACCTTCGGCCTTCCCCCGGGAACTCTATGAGCCCTCTCCACCGCAAAATATTTACTCAGTCCCCGAGGCTGGAGATGGGTAGTGATCAGGTCCTCCACAAAAAGATCCGCCGCCGACTCCTCCCGTCCCTCAGGTACTCCGATGATGCGGATATTATTCCTCCGGGCCCGGCTCTCGGAATCCTCCAGGCGCCGATCCATGAGCGCACTCGCCTGACGAAGCCGGTGTACCTCCGTCTGAAGGGCCGCCACCTCAGTCGTGAGGCCCGACGCGGTGTGGGCCAAAGAATCGACCCGGTCGTTGGTCTTCGAGAGATCAGCTCTCACCAGGTTGACATCAACGAGGACCGCGTCGATTTTATACGCTAACGTGTCAAACCGCTGGCCCACCGAGGCCTTCATCTCAGCAATGGCGCCCATGACGTCTTGCAGAGTCAGATCTGTGGGCAAATCCGGGGCATCCGGGGGGCACTCAGAGGACTTGTGCGGTCCACCGGGAGATCCCTTCGGGAGGGTGTAGCGGTCCATGATGTTGGCCTGATGTGCGGCGCCACGCCGGGTCGACTTGGCCTTCAACTGATCTCCATCTTGTTTAGTGGCCATCGTCGCGGGTCTCACACCCTCACCAGCCACGCAGTAAAAAGCGAGCAATCAAGGCCACGAGCTCCGGGGGGCCACCCCAGGACGGCGGAGCAGGCCACAGCAGGCAGGCAGGCAGGCAGGGTCTCCCAGCGAGGCCACCCCAACACCAAGAGCGCCGCGATCCCACTTGCAAAGACAGCAAGGGGGCGCGAAAGTGAAAGTGAAAGTGCGGGGTACGCGACTCGCCAGGCCCAGCCCGCCGTTGTTGTTCACTTTGCCACCGGGTCGCCCCCAAACGCGAATCCGGGGTCAGGAGAGAAGTAGGCCGCAAACTTCAATCGGTGCTCACTCCGGCACCCGAGGTCCGATTCAAAAACGGGAAACGGGTACCACCTCGGCTCAGGCTCACCGACACAGTTCCCTCAACCGATGCAGGATGAAGTCAGGATAAACGTAGGAGGTTGCGGAGGTCCTCGGGAGCCTCGCACCTACGCGGCCATCTTGGTTGCGCGCTAGGCTCCTCCTCCGAGCTCCAGTGTCTTGATGCTCTCTTTTTTTCGGAGGGTGTTGTGCCATTATAACTAATCTAATATTATTTTGGGGTGTTATGAGGTATAGCAAGGACAGAACTTGTTTTAGAGCATGACCGCATGGTTTTTCGAAGCAGTTATCCTGGTTCTCTACATTGCAAGCACCTGAACCGCGGTAATCGTAATTAGCCCACTGGGTGTGGCCGCTTGGATACGCGCAGGAAGGCCTTTAAATTATACTCAGGACACGGATGGCTTGTTTCTGTGGTGTCGGCGTGCGGGCGACTCTGACGCCGTCATGCACGAGTACACCCATTTACTGGGCGTGCTCGCGGAGCGTGGGCAAAACCAATACCACTCACGTCACGGGGTTCGCAGAACACCCGGGACTTGTCCATTCCCCAACATCGACTCGCCCAGCTTCCTCTCGCGATACAACATTCCTCCCAAAAATAAAAACATTATGAACTTTATTAATCAAAAACATCTGCTAGGTACTTCAAACCTGTCACTGACGACCCTAAACCTTGGATCAGTCCCTCTAGCAGTGGAAGTCCCTCAGCCTTCTGGACGACTCAGGATTGCCCCACAGACTATATCGACAGCCACCTCTGGTGATGCCAACACCTGGGTCAGGGACAGCAGTGGCCCCCACGACACCTCAATCTTGGCCAGGCCCAGGGGATTCAGGATGATCCGTCACCGACCGGCCAGGAGAGCAGTCCACTTCAGACACATTGTCCCAGTCGGATTCTCCTCCGGTCTCATGAGAGGGGCTCACTCCAAGTTCCGGGAAACCATGAAATTTCCTAAATGCCGATACGTTGCGGGTTATTAGCTCCAAACCTTTCATCGCCGTTATTTGGGTCCCGTGGATCTGAGTGATGTGCCAAGGATCTTTCTCGAAACTGAGACGTAACTTGCTCCCCGGGGGCCTGTCTTGGACCAACACTAGGTCTCCGATTTGTAGCTGGGGGTTCATGGCTCGCCGGCGTGCACTGACTTGGTCATTGACGCTCTGTCGCTTCTGGTGGACCTCAGACTCATCCACTTCCTTAGGGATCCACTGTGGGTGATGTGGAATTGAATCTCTCACAATTCTCCCCATTGATAAGTGTCCAGGGGCCCTTTCGGTAGTAACGTGTGGGGTTTGGCGGTAGTCTCTGAGAAAAGAGTAGATGGACTGTTCCACCGGTTCTCTATTGGCAATAGCAATCCGAATTACATTATTCAGAGTCCTCATGAAACGTTCAGCTTCACCGTTGGCCTGGGGCCATTTTGGAGTGATCTTCCGGTGACGTATCCCTTAGGGCGCCAATTATAGTGCAAACTCTTGTCCATGATATGGGGGCCCATTGTCAGTCTTGATCTCCTGGACCAGCCCATGGGTTGCCAGCACTTTTTTAGTTTCGTGATAACCTCACCAGCACTCAGAGATTATATGATTTCTACTTCCGGATATTTAGAGTAGTCATCGATGACCACCATTGAGTGTCGCCCATCAGGGGGACTTCCAAAATCCATGCTGACATACATCCTTCCGGCCTTCGCTCGGTGATGATTGATGCTGGAAGATTCAGTTTGCTTGTGGTCTGGCACTATTGACATGACCGTACCGTGGCGTCTACCTTTTCATCCATTAAAGGGAACCACACCTTCGTCCTCAAACGACTCTTGGTTTTCACCATACCCTGATGGCCGGCATGGGCAAGGCCTACCACCCAACCCACCAGGGTGGATGGGATGACCAACCTGTGTCCTCGGAGAAGACATCCATGGGGTTCCACACTTAGTTCCTGCCTTACCCGATATAGGCTGTCAAGAATTCTTTGGGCTTCCTGAGTAAATGTAATTCCTTGGCCTCGGAGTTGATGCCATTGATTGGTTCGGACAGCCTCCACCACTTTCTGGAGGCATTCATCCTGTGCTGTAGCATGGCAGATCTCAGTCAGGGAGAGAGATAGCGGGCGCGACCTGTCAGTGATATACCAGACATATTCCTCTTTTTCCTCAGCTTCTTCCATTTCACTTACAATGGCTTTTCTGGGATGGCTTGACAGATAGTCCGCTGGCTTGCTTGCCCCAGGCTGTCATCCAACCTTACAGTAATACTCCTGCAGCTGCAGCATCCATTTTTCTACGCGCGGTTGAGGTTTCAAAGCTGTCCCCATGAACAGCGGGATCAAAGGTTTATGATCAGTCGTAACGAGAAATGGTTGGTGGAAATGGTGGAAATGGTGGAAATGCCTGCACCCCCAGTGAACAGCTATGGCCTCTTTTTCGATCTGAGAATATCTTTGCTCCGTCTCTGTCAATGATCGGCTGGCAAATGCTACGGGAGCCTACTTAATTTTTTATTTTTTTATTGAGTTTTTTCAACAATGACATACAATCAAGATTTCAGCAGTTGCAGTGGATATACAGCCGTATCATGAACAGTAATAAAATATCATGAATCAAAAGACACCTGTAGTGATAAGAACAAATGACAGCAATCAGTGAGGACAAATACACATTGCCAGGGATCAGTAATGAGGCATATGGAAGAGTAAAGAAGCAGTTCACAAAGTCTCCAGGACAAGCGCCAGCATATGGGGGATGTCAGGGGGATCGAGCACAGGTTACCTGGGGTAGGGCAAGAGAGGGCGTAGCCCACAGGCCAGTACCAGCAAGGGCCACAGTGTGCACAATTGTGAGTGTGTCCGAGGGGCAGTGTGAGCAGGTCTCAGGACCTGTCCATAGCAGTATTCGGGTGTTCCAGCAGGTATGTCTGTAGCGGGCCCAATATATCATGGGGACGTGAGGAGTGAGGAAGTAATTCAGCATATGTACAGTGTTGGTCCTGCCAAAGAATCTGGTCTCCCAACCAGTCCTTAAATTTAGGTGCCCGACCCCAGCCCCATCTACATGCCACTCGCCGCTTAGCTAGCACAAGACAAAAGGACACAAATTTCCAATGTTTGGCAGGAATATGTTCAGTGTATCCAAGAAGAGTTATGAGTGGTGATCGGGAGATAGGTGCGGACGTCATAGAGTCCAGGGCAGTGAGGACCTGTCACCAATAGGTAAGTACCTCAGGCCATCCCCAAGCAAGGTGCAGGAAATCAGCATGTTCTGCTTTGCATCTATCGCATCTGTGTGTGTCCCGTAAACCAAGATTGTGGAGCCTAACTGGAGTGTAATAGCTGAGGTGTAGGAATCGTTAATGGATAATACGAAGCCTGCTACTGGAGGAGACCTGCTCCGTCTGTTTGTGGCAAAATAACTACTGTTCTTCAGTGAGGTCCTGACCTAGTTCCGCCGCCCATTTAGCACAGGCTGCGCATGGGGGATAAGCAGCATCCATATACAAAGTATGATAAAGTGTGGACACCAAGTGCGAGGCAGAGGATGCGCGCAAGGTTTGGTGCAGTGGGGCCAATGTTGCAGGCTCAGAGGGGTATGTGGGGTGACATGCTTGGATGCCGTGACGAAGGCGGGCATATAAAAAGGTGGTGGTGGATGGTGGGGGGTCATGACACAGCTGTTGTAGAGTGCGGAATTTGCCACCTACATACAGATCTCCCCAGCAGCAAATATTCTGTGCATGCGCAGCTTTCTTAAATATACCTTCTTGCAATAGCGACCCCTCTGGATGATAGGTGAGTGATAGAAGGGGGAATAAAGGCAGGACGCAGGTGTGCGATCCACGATGCGGGACCAGGCCCTATTCGTGCATTCTACAGAAGTGGGGCATCTTCCACGGAGCTCCACTCTAGAGAGGAGAATGCCATCCAGTGGGATTGGATCTGCAAGCCAATGTTCGGTGGCGACGTGTTGAGTGTAGCGGGGTGAGTTAAACCAGAAATGAGTGAAGTGTGCCTGTGCACTTATGTAATATAGTTCAAAGTTAGGCACGTCAAAGCCTCCGTGCGCATAAGGCCGCACAAGTGTGTCCCACTGGTTACGCGGCTGTTTTCCGCCCCACACTAATCTAATCAGCTCCGATCGGAGGGTAGCGAAAAAATGCCTTCCGGGGTAGTAGGGAATATTGAGGAATAAATATAAGAATTTGGGAAGTATGACCATTTTGATAAGGGATATACGGCCAGCCATGGTTAGGGGGAGTGTTATCCATCGATTGAGGCAGCCTGTGACATGTTCCATTGCACACCCATAGTTGAGTCGCATCAGCTCCTCTCGATCTGCCGTGACACAGATCCCCAGGTATCTAACATCTTCATTACACCACACAATGGGAAAGTCAGGCTCAAAAGGGGTGGCCGAGCTGGTCAACGGGAAAATTTGTGATTTGGACCAGTTTATATGAATACCTGATTGACCACCGAATTTAACGAATTCGCGCAGTAGTGGGTTTACATTTTGGCGGGGGTCTTTGATGTAAAGGGTGACATCATCCGCGTATAAAGAGATTAGAATCGGGCGAAGGAGACAACGCAAGCCTACGTGGTTATAGTGTTGCCTAATCTTGGCTGCCAGTGGTTCCATGACTAAGCCAAAAAGGATAGGGGAGAGTGGACAACCCTGGCGAGTGCCACGAGAGAGATAGATAGGGGGTGATCAAGACCTTCGCCGTTGGTGAGGTTTACAGGAGTCTGATCCATAATAAAAAGCTTGTGGGGAGTCCCATGGATTGTACACGAGCAGATAGTCCCACTCCACCGAATCAAAAGCCTTAGAGACATCCAGGAATACAGCTACCAGCGCTAGCCTGGGATCTACCGCATGTAATATGGAAAACAGCATCCTAAGATTGTGTGATGTCGCCCTTCCAGGAATAAACCCTGCTTGGTCTGGAGGTTGAGGCGATTCGCTAATAATTTAGCAGGTATTTTTGCATGTGTGTTTATAAGAGAGAGGGGCCTGTAGGACTCACTGCGGTCTGCGGGTTTACCTGGTTTTAATAATGATGTGATTAGTGCCTCTCTCATCGAGGCAGGCAGGAATTTTGCCTCCCAGGCTTCAAGAAATAGCTCTTTCAGTACCGGGAGTAACTGATCAATATAGGTCTTGTAAAACTCAATGGGGAGGCCATCTGATTCTGGTGCTTTCCCCGACTTCATCTGCATGATGGCTTTCCTCAGCTCATCATCTTCAAATGGCGCTGCCAGGAAGTCGCGCTGTGAGTCGCCTAGCCACCCAAGAGCTATGTCTTCCAAATAGGGAGCAAAGTCAGGAGGGGAGGTGCGTTGTGAGCTATAGAGATCCGCATAGTAAGAGGCAAATGTGTTCAGAATACCGAGACTATCTCTATGGCGTGTCCCCGCGTTATCAATCATATCCAACACATAGTTGTGGTTGTTTAATAGTGCTTGCCAAGGCACGAACAGGTCTCTCGCCCTCCCCATAGCGACGAGCGACAAAGTATTTGCCTCTAAATTTCACTTCACGGTCTGCAGTAGCAGTATAGTCCGTGAGCTTTTCGTGAAGCGCGGCTCGTTGGGTGCCTGAATCATTAGACCACATGTCAGTTTTCAGCTGTTTTATTTCAGTCTCTAGACGGCGCAAGTTCCTTCTCATGTCACGGAGTACCCCAAAACCTTTGGACATACCTATGCCTCGGACAGTGACCTTAAAGGCCTTCCACAACGTGTCCACCTGATCGACAGAGCCTTTATTCCTGGTAAAGAAGTCCGCAATCTCTTCTCTTAGTTCGGTTTGAAAGACGGTGTCCAACAGTGCTTCAGGCACTGGTCTCCAGCAATGTGGGTGTCGATTGAGTTAGGGGGAATTATTTCTAAGTAAACCGGTGCATGGTCCGAGTATGTGCGGGCCAAGTGCTTCACAGAGTGGATCTAGGAAGCCATTCCGCTTGAGCAGATCCAATAGTCTAACCGGGACCACGTGGCATTCCCTGCTGTATAAAATGTGCCTTCCCTATCTGTGGGGTGGGCATAACACCATGCATCCACCAGTCCCTGTTCTGCAATTATCCCCGATAGGGCCTCCCGAGCATTGGTATAATGGTGAGGAAGGGGGTTGGAACGGTCCAAGGTAGTGCATAGAGCTGTATTAAAATCGCCCCCCCCCATATAACGTGCGCGGAGCCGATTTTAAGTACTTGTCCCCAGAGCAAAGTGAAATAGTCGGGATCGTCCAGGTTGGGACCAAAGCTACAGACGAATGTAACCGATTGTATACCCAAAGCGCCCCAGAGCATGCAACTGCGACCAGCCGTGTCACTGTATGTGCCACCTAATACAAATGCTGTGTTCTTCTTGACTAGTATGAGTGTGCCTCGTGAGTAGGGGGAGTAGGAGGAGAATGCGCGTGCAGAGGCCCACCTGCTACCATAGCAGGAAGGGCGACAAGGGTCCATATGGGTTTCTTGGAGCATGGCAATTTGTATATGGTGTCTGTCTAGATATTCTAATATTTGCCTCCGCTTACGCGGGTCCTGGAGACCCCTGACATTCCATGTAAGCATTTTGATGCCTGAGTGATCTGATTGTGCTGTCATAAGAAAGGGTGGAATTGTATTTGGCAAAGGTGTCGTTGTTGATAAGTATTATGCCCTGTAACGTGCGATTGGGCATGTTGAGCAACAGCTGTCTGGTGTGCAATTGAACAATACAAAACATTCCCATCCCATCCCGCCCCCCAACAAGAGGAAAATACCATCAAGCTGACATCAGAACTCATGTCAAGCTTCAAAGCCTTCCCCTCCCACAACGGCACCCCAAACGTGCCGGCATTCTGCTGCTCACCCAATATCTCCCAATAGTTCACCCGGCTTCCCTGAGCCTGATAAGGCCGGCGAAGCAACAAGAAAATCCAACAAAAAACAATACAATGAGAAAAAAAGCAAAGGGGATCTCCTATAGGGGGGACGCCAAGAGGGCACGAATCCCTTCCCATGTCCCAACTCTAACTGCTACGCAGTCCCGTGGGTATCAACCCATTAAGGGGAGTAGAGTGATGTGGGGGGGAGGGGTGCTCGGCGATGCGTTAGCCAAATCTACCAATTCTTACACTAAAGCAATTGTAAACATGAGCAAAGCCACTAGGGCACTTATCTGTCCATGACATTTCCGCAGGAGTATAGGACCATCTGGAAGACGTTTACAAGGGGGATTTTCAAGAAGTGATGGGTGAGGTATAGGATGTCAGCATCTCGCAACAAGCAGGTGCAGTCACAATAAGGACAAGTGGACAATGCAGCAGACGTCACCGTACGTGTCTTCCTGTTTTCCCTCAGCCCCTGGATGGTGAAGGCGATCTGGAGGTGCGATCTCGGCATGGTGAGCGTCTCGAAACAGATTTTAGGAAGTGTTCCACTTATTGCGGGTCCGTGCAAAAAATGTGTTTGCCCTCATGCGTAATCCAGAGCTTTGCTGGATAGAGGAGAGCATATTCCATCTGGGCTTTTTGCAATTTCTGCTTGACTCAGAGGAATTTCCGGCGCGCCTCCTGAACCGCCAGGGTGAAGTCTGGGTAAATGGTGATTGTGTTCCCTTCAAATTGCAGTGGCTTCAGTTCACAGGCCTTCTGGAGTGCGGCATCACGGTCCTGATAATTAAGGAGTCTGGCAATAATGGGTCTTGGGGTTTCGCTTGGCGGAGGTCGCGGCCCCAGGGATTGGTGTACCCATTCAACAACTAGACGGGCGAGAAAGATTCTGCACCAAGGGAGCTTCTCAAGAGACGTTCGACGTAGTCCTCCATGCGTCCTGTATTGGTGCTCTCCGGTATGCCTATTAAACGGATGTTGTTGCGGCAGCTCCTGGCTTCAATGTCTTCATTTTTTGCCGCAATGATTTTCAGGAGCTTGTCTATTTGCATTACTTGAGTTTGCAGCTGAGAGGTGGTGTCTTCGTTCTCGAATATTCAGTGTTCCGCCTCCTTCAATTGCCCATCGTTGTACGAGGAAATCCAGATGATTATTCATTGTGTCCATCTTCCCCGACAGGTCCAATAGACTATGCTGTACAGCCAGAAGCAGTGTCTTAACGTCATCCTCAGCAGAGTAGGAGGGTGCCTGTACTTGCTTCATAGTGGTGAGTTTGGTGTCCACAGATGATGAGCGTGTCGCTGCTTTTTTGGCATCAAAGGTCAGTCTAGGTTGGCGGCTGTCAGGCTTCCCCATTGCACCTCTTTGCGTACCCAGACTATGTAACAGGGTGCGCTAGCAGTGATCCCTCAGTCTCCCAAATGCGCGTTGTGGAGGCACTGCAAGCCCAGGTAGGAATGCAATAGGCCTAGTGGGCGTGAGGATGTCACCTGGAGGCCTGGGGCTATAGAATAATCCAACGGCGGGAAGACACAAAGAAGGAGGAGGAGGGGGAGGCTTCACCCCTGGTTGGTCAGCGGCAACATGCAGTGTCCTGCCCAGCCCGTGTAGTAAAGATGGAGCCCCAGCATGGGTTTCTGCTAGTTGAAAGGTGCGGACGCAACTGCCTCAGATGGTATTATGGGAGCAGGAGTTGCGGGCAGATGTCCAGAGACAGGCCGTGTGAAAGCGGACACAGTAGAAGGCAACCAGAGTGTGGCGGATAACACCTGCACATGGATGGCTGTAGATAGGCAGGGACTAGTTTAGGCTTCGTGAGGGTCTCAGCATCATCAGGCCCCCGCCAGGCAAAGTGATGGCAGGCCACAATGGTGCTGGAGAATTGTAAATAGGGTATGCTTCCAGTACAGGGGCTCCAGCGTTGGACAAAGGTTATGCGGGCGCGCTGTGCCCCGCACAGGAAGGTGAGTCTGAGTTGCAGGCCGGGGCCAACTGCCAGGGCCACGGAGTGGTACAGTGCGCGATGAGCCCCTGGTGCGCTATGTGGTGTTAACCTTAGGGGGTAGGCCCAGCGTGTCCGTGTATGCTGGGGAAATGGTGCGCTCCGCGCAAAGGAGAAGCGGTCTCAGCAGTGGGCGATCTCACCTCTGTCGTGATGTATGCAGGATTCAGGCGCCCACATTAATGTACACAGACGGCACGTAGAGGAACACAGCAAGGTAACGGGAGTTGGCACGTCGCAGGGGATCCGCAGCCCAAAGTCAGTGATCGTCCGGCCCAGCCCCACGTGGGATCCACGGGCCTCGAGTGGAAGCAACGGCCGGACAGGGCTCCAGCCGCGGCACTCGCCTCTTCGCCCTTAACGTGCAAAGTCCTACCCTCGGGCGCTGGAGCGTGTGGGAGCTCTGATTTTCAGCCCAGCGCAGCCGGAGGGTTGTATCAGCAGGTAGGCAGGTTTAATGCTCAATAATTACTGATAGATGTGCGGAGAAATGACAGATATTATCGCCGAGCTTCCAGAGCCTCACTGGTGTGCGGCCATCACGGATGTGCACCACCTAGCGCCCCCCGAGTCAACTCATCTTCCTCCTTTGTTCTTTGAAGAGGCACCGCTCCTAGTCCTTGGGGACTTGCGTCAGCAGCTACTTGGGTGTATTGACGGGGATCAAAATATCGCCGCGTGGTACTACTGGAGAGCGCATCTTTGGTGGCTAGAAAAGCACCCTCTTGCTCTGGCCCTCATAACCATGGAACAGATGCCTTGGTGAGTTCTCTCAGAGGAATGGTGAGTGAGGATAAGTCCTTGAGAAATCTTCTGCAGTAATTTACCATTCCCAGAAAAAGTGCGCATTTTCTTGATGTTTGTGGGAGCTGGAGCGTCTTTGATATCTCGGACTTTGCTAGGGTCAGGAGCGACACCTTCCGCTGAGAAAATGTACCCGAAGAATTGTAGTTTCCTCTGCAGAAACTCACACTTCTCTTTGTGCAGAGTAAGTCCAGACTCTTGGATTCTTCAGAGCACCTGTCGGAGCCGGTCATTGTGTTCACCCACAGACTTAGCATGGACCAGAATATCATTGCTCACGTTGACAACACCTGGGAGGTCCGCAAGGAGTTCTTGGATTGTGTTCTGAGACACTTCCACGGTGCTGGAGATTCCGAAACTCAAACGCTTGTAGCGCCTCAGTCCGACATGAGTGGAGAAGGTTGTTATATATCGGGACTGTTCATCCAGGACCAGCTGGTGATATCCCGCTGTTAAGTCAAGTTTAGAGAACCAGCTGGCTCCGCTGAGCTCCCCAATTAGGTCATCTATGGTGGGTGTCAGGTATCTCTCCCTTTTGATGGCAGTGTTCGGAATTCTCATATCTACACATATCCTGACTTCTCCTGGCTGCTTTGGTTTTCTAGCGACCACTATCGGAGATACCTACGGTGTCAGACCATGCACCTTCTTGATGATTCTGGCTTTTTCCAGCTTGCTCAGCTCCTTTTCAACGAGCGGTCTTAGATGGAATGCAACCCTCCTGTGTCTAAGAGCCACCGGTTGTACCTCGGGGTCAATGTGCAGGTGTATTTGCTTGTCACACAGGCATCTGATGCGTCAAACACTTTCGGAAATTCATCCAGTATCTGGCTCACACTCTCTTGATAGATACCAAACGCAAATGTCACAATGCCTAACGCTTCCACTGACTTGCAGCCCAGTAGCATGCCATGCCCTTCAGTCACGAACACATGAGCATCCACTTCATGTTGGTCATATGTTATTCTGGTTTTAAACTTTCCTTTTATGATTAACGGCTTACTTTGAGCATATGCAAACACCTTTACCTTGGCCGACGTCAATGCCGGGGTAGACTGCAATTCTCTGTATGCTGCCCATGACATAATGTTTATGGTGGCACCGGTGTCAATTATTGCTGATGCTGTGTGACCAGCTACCAGGATTTGGCATCGCAGTAGGCGCGTCTGGGTGTCAGCTGCCGATCCCACTGTGAAGACTGAGTGCACCACGTGTTCTTCTGGGGTATCATCGTCCATGTCACTGCCCTGTTCCTGAGCCTCAGGAATTGCGTTGACTTGCGAACTTCCTGCCCGCCCCCGAACAGACCTGCACACCTTCATGAAGTTATTGAACTTCCCACAGGCCATGCACTTCTTCCCTCGTGCCAGGCAGTCCGGCGGTCTGTGTGATGGCACTCCGCAGGACCCACACGACTTGACTCTGACGTTCCGCGTGCGGGCTATCGACTCAGAGGTGCTAGGGCTCCTTGTGGGAGCCACTGCTCCTGTGGCCATACTGACAACTGCATTGACTGGTTCCATCTTGATGGGCATTTGAAGACCGGCCTCCATGTGCACCACCCTGGCTTTCGATAGCTCTTTTGTTCTCCCCAGGGTGAGTATGTCCGCCAGTGGTTTACAGCATTCCTCCGGTAGTCTTTCCCTTAGCTTCGCCGACGCACACCCTTGAATGATCTGGCCTCTTATTTCTTCGGTCTCATCCTGAAAGTCACAGGTCCCTGACAGTTCTTTTAGACGTGCATGGAAGATATCAAAGGACTCATCAGGCTTCTACCTTGCCTGTCTGAAAATGAAACGTTCATAGTCCCTGTTTGCCATTGGCCCAAAGTGGGCATTGAGGGCCGCAATGAGTGTGAGATGGGTCTTTGGCGCTGCCTCAGTCACTGTCTTTACTATCTTCTGGACATCTTTGCCTCCTAAATGTAGCATCATGGTGCCCTTTTGTGCGTTGTCCACTTTGGTTGCCTCAAAAAACATGAGCACTCGCTCCACCCACTCCTTCCACCTCGGGGCCTGAGTAGAGGGAGCCCCCTCCGCCACAAATGGTTTAACTGCCGGGATGTGGGCCATAGTGTGCTCTTTAACTGTGCTAACGAGGTCCAGCTGCCGCAGCGGAGGAATATGGCCAAACTTGCCGCCTGCCACCACCTGCTGCTCACTTCTTGTAAGGCCAACCAGGGCCACTGGTGCACAACCTGTCTCCTTGCACACCTGCAGGTGCTCTTCAGCACATATCAGCCTCCGTGGACGTCTAAGCAGGCAGCTGCACAGCCCCCAAGGAACCTTAGGCCACACCACGTGGGGAGAGAAGACAGGTAGCACGAGCACCGTGCACACAGGAACACGTGCGCGGCCGCTATTTCCGTCTCACGGGGGTCCAGACACACCCTCGTCACCAATGTTATGTTGTAACCGCTGCACTCGATGCCAGGAGAGTACGCGGCAATCGGAATTACCCCCCTGGGTGTGGCCGCTTGCATGCGAGCAGGAAGGCCTTTAAATTATACTCAGGACACGGATGACTTGTTTCTCTGGTGTCAGCGCGCAGGCGGCTCTGACGCCGTCGCGCAAGCATACACCCATTTATTGGGCACGCTTGTGCAGCGTGGGCAAAACCAATACCACTCACGTCACCGGGGTTCGCAGAACACCCGGGACGTGTACGTCCCCAACATTAACTCGCCCAGCCTCCTCTCGCGATACAACATTATGCACCTCGCCCCCCTGAGGCTCTAGCATCTTTTGAAAAGTATTGAAAATAGACGGTAGCCGGGGTTGACGCCGGGTGAACATCATAATACCTACCTTGAAAACGTGAGTACAGTATAATATTGTTGGTCTCGAATTTGTCCTCAAAACTAAAAATACTTGTACTTGCGCACTAAAACAAGAGACCTCAATCTACTTTTGCTCTCACTATTTCTCCATGCTCATCTGCGTGTGACAACAGGGAGGTATTACCTACTCTCATCTGTGGGGCTGTTTCCCTATTACAATAGGTATGATAGTATTTTTACTCTGTCCTTTTCTTTAAAATTGTATGTACACATTGGATTTAAAAAACCACTAGAGTGCAGACCTTCTCTCGTGTGCCACAGTAAATGATAAATGGTGTATGTTGCTTTTAACGTGTTATTATGATAATACTGATGTTTGTAATCACTGTGTATTCTGTGATTAAGTACATCTTACACGAGCAATAGGATTAATACAGTAGGGCTAGTAGTAGGATTCCATAGTCCTGACGAAGGCAGTAGACCTGTGATGGGCTTCTTTCACTGCTAAAACATATTGACACAATTGTGACTGTTGTAAAAACTATTGTGTTTTTTGACATCATAATAAATTTTTTTATCCTTATAAATTACCCTCACAAATAAATCTAACAGAACAGTTAATTAGATAATTGTAATTGATTGAAAATATGAGGGATACCAATAGACATTATTACTCCTCTACAAATTTGTACTCCCTATTTGGCTGAGCCCACCCTGGGATATTGTTTGATTCAGAGTATAGGACGAAACCCTATGAGGAGTGTTCCACGTCCTAAGCATAAGACTAGTCAAGGTAATTTGTGGATGGCACAGTAAGGATGTCTAGATCAGTTCACTATTCTTTGTTGGTTTGTTGTATATTGTTATGAAAGTGTTGATCGGCAAAGGTCGATAACAAAGCTGAATGAATAGGCTGAGTTGAATAATTTAAAAGATGCATGCTATGATATTTGAAAATTCTCGCAAATTTAGGACTTTGCCTGTAGCGTCAATTTGTAAGTCCTGAATATGTCTCATATCTTGTTTTAATTACTGGTAATCTATTGTGAGTGCCCTTGCATATGTCTAAAAAGAGATCTGCTGTAACCATAATGAACCTCGCAGAGGTTTACGAAAAAAAATAAGGAGCAATATCTTGAGAACAGCCACAAGAAGTGCATAAGGTTATGATTGTAGACATGTTTATGTTGGCATCTATTTAGGTTGTTTTCCTAAGAGGACATCTGGTACTCTGTCAATGGATAACCCACTACATTTTGGGTGTCTTTTAAAGCCGTCTTCCACCTGTCTAGCAGAAGGTTTAAAAAAAAGAGTTCCCCTTGCTATTCGCTCTAGGAAGGAGAAGATACCCCAAAAATCAACCCTCTGCTTGAACAGAAGCTATGCAGATATTCTCCCACCAGTAAAATAATGAGAGCATGTTTCCCATTACCCAACGCTGATGGTCTTGCGGTGACCATCTTTACATGGTCAAAAAAATAGAAAGTACAAATACAATGAAGTGGGAGAGGGTTTGGGGAACAGGGAGCTGAGCAAGGAGGGAAGGCAAAGCAACAAAGGGGCAGAGGTAATGGTGATATTAAAAAAAACACCAAGCGCGCAGTCATTCGTTCATGAAAGTGCACATAGAGGTAAGGGCAGCATAGAAACTGCTAGAATGGAAAATCCTTCTTGGAATGGTAGACATTACAATTCTTTCGTGGACACAGGTGAACAGTGTCAATTGGGATATAACTGTTATATTGACCTCTAGAGCAACTAATTGGACACTACCATACTCATACTTTTCTGTACTTAGCTAGACATGCAACTCTTTGGTGCATATATTCAGTGTCATGACCAACATTGCTCTGATGACCTGGATCTGCTCGCCCCAGAGCATCCGGAGAGGACCAGAGCAAAGGGTAAGGGAGCCCCATGGTTTGACGCTTTGCTTAGGGAAAAGAAGCAAGTCCTTCGGAAGGCGGAACGAAGGTGGAGACTCGACTACTGTCCAGTAGAGTCACTAACCTTTAAATCGCTTCTGGCCAGCTATAAGATGGACATTGTGGCGAGGAAATCCGCCTTCTACGAAAACAGAATTAGGGAGGCCACTAATAAACAAAGGGAGACCTTTGCAATTCTTAGGGAACTCACGCAACTAGGTGAGAAAAGGATCATGGACGACCTACCTGATTGTGATACTTTTCAAGGCTTTTTCCTTCAGAAGGTTCAGGACATCTTGACAGATATTACCACGACTCCTGCCGGTCTGTCCGGGTCACCCGGTATAGACAGTCGGCCTGTAACCGGGGTCCTGAACAGCTTCCCTTACATCGAGGAAAAACAATTGGTGGAGCTGGTCGGCCATGTCAAATCGGGCTCCAGTACAGATCCCTGCCCCCCGAAAAATTTTCAATTGGCTTTGCCGGTTATTCAGCCTCAGTTGCTGAGCTTTCTGAACGCCTCACTAGAAGCGGGCTACCTCCCTACCCAGCTGAAGGAAGCTAGAGTCTCCCCACTCCTCAAAAAAACAGGAGCCGATGCCAAGGTACTGAAAAACTATAGGCCTATCTCCCAGCTACCATTCCTGAGTAAGATCCTAGAAACACACGTCCTGAACTTCTTAGCCGGCTATTTGGAAGAACACCATCTACTCCACGCCAGGCAGGCTGGCTTCCGGCCACAGCATAGTACAGAACTTGTTATGGCCACGGTCACTGATGAGCTGAGAGTCAGAGCCGACAAGAAACAACCATGCGCCCTGATTCTACTTGATCTGTCGGCAGCATTCGATACGGTCAGCCATACCATCTTGCTGGACCGTATCACTAAGCTGGGGATAACAGGACAGGCGCTCAAGTGGTTAGAATCTTTCTTGTCAGGACGTACTCAGAGGGTTCAGATGGGGGACCAGCTGTCGGGGATAAATGAGGTGACTTGGGGTGTGCCCCAGGGGTCCGCACTCTCCCCCTTACTCTTTAACATCTACCTACAACCTCTGATGGAGGAGCTCTCGCGTAGGGATTGTGAAATCTTCAACTACGCAGATGACACTCAGCTGCTAGTGCAGCTAGAAGACACAAAGGAGGCTCAGGAATCAGTGAGGAACTTGCTCAGATTCACAGTCAACTGGATGACTAACAACTTTTTGAAGGTAAATGCCGAGAAAACGGAGGTACTGGTGCTTAGCAACCTGGCTAATCCTTGGAGTGATCTATACTGGCTCCCGGAGTTAGGAAAAACTCCTTCTCCTGGTACAGTGGTAAAAAGTCTAGGCTTAAAGATTGATGCAGATCTCACTATGGCCCCTCAAGTGTCGGCCGTGGTGGGCTCTTGTATGGGGGTGATGAGGCAACTACGCAAGCTGACTTCCATTCTCTCAGCCTCCACCCTACAAACCATTGTCTCCGCCACTATCATTTCAAGGCTAGACTATGGCAACGCTCTGTATCTTGGTCTGCCACAGAAGTTGCTAAGGAAGCTGCAGGTCCTGCAGAATGATGCTGCGAGGTTGATTTTCTCCTTACCAAGAAATTCCCATGCAACTCCACTCCTCTGGAAGCTGCACTGGCTGCCCATGAAGTTTAGGGTTCAATTTAAATGTCTCTGCGTGGCCCATAAGGCACTATTTGGCAAAGCCCCAGAGTATATCAAGCAGCGCCTGAAAAGGTACGTCCCGGCCAGAACCTTACGCTCAGGTCAGGCCTCCAATCTGTTCCAACCCGGATTTAAATTAAAGACCAAAGGAGGCAATGCCTTTTCGGTGATTCTCCCACAACTCTGGAATGAGCTACCGGCTAATCTGAAGGAGGACTCACAGCTACTCTCCTTCAGGAAAAAACTTAAGACGTTCATTTTTAGGAAAGCTATCTCCTCGGCCTAATCAGAGACGGCATGGGGTTTCGGAGTGACTGTACGTTATGTTCTTTCTGTTTTAAGCACTTAGAGACTGACGGTGATAGGCGCTATACAAAAAATCTTTAACATAACATAACATAACATAACATTCCTACTAGTAAGATAATCAATCATGATCATGCATCATACACATGTAGATGTACTTATTCAAACTATTCTGGCATATCATGGCCATTTGTATGGTCAATGTGTTGTGCTGCTTCACATATTAGGATGAAAAACAATAGTAATAAAGCGCATCTTGCTCTGGGAGGTGTTACCTGTTTTACATCGTTGGCCAGCTATTATCAGTGAAGCCAGTCATTAGGAGTTGTCATCAGCCTACCTCTCATGTAAAGTACGAATTGCCAAATGGCGCTCATTCATATTGTATTATTATTCAGAATTTTTTTTATCAGGGGCCTTTGTTTTGCTAACAGTTCATTTACAAGTAATATCTGTATGGAGTGAACATCTTTGGTTATCTTACTGAAATTGACATGTTTACTGAGGTAATTCCTACACTGTAAATCACTGTAAAGCAGTGACAGATCAATGAAGACTTGTTTGCAGATCATTAGAGACTGTGGTAAGTAGGAGTGAGTCTTGCGAATGTTGTCGATTTGCTTCCCCCTAACGAATTAAAGGTGACGTCAAGTGGCAGTGCAAGATTGCTACCTGTCACCCACTCTACCAGCCTTGAGTGACTGGTGGGATGGGCGGGCTTGTACCCACAGAGACCACTTCTGATTGGCTGATGAAAGTCCATCAATGGTGTTGCATATGTAGATTAATTATGCAGTATCTTTATTTGGTGTGTACGTCTTGACGTACTGTTTGATGAACACAACACACAAGTCTACTAATTTATGGAGGAAATAGACTTGATACTCAAACTACAGAAGTTAAATATTAATGGCTTTAGATAGTGCCCCCCCTGCTCTGGCACGCCCAGTCCAGCCCCGCCTACACTTAAGCTACACAAATAAAATGATAATAACATTACGTCTGTATCTTTTTCTTTTTTCTTTTTAAACTGCTCATGGAGCAGTGGGGCGACACTTCTCCGCCTTAGCGGAGGAGCCGCTGCTGCCCTACCTGAGCAAACAAATGCCAATCGCAAACATACATGGAGTCAAAAAGAAGGCGGAGCATTCCAGAAAGGACATCATTATGACAATCTGAAAAGCTTGAAATGAATAACAGACATGATAGGTAATCATTATGCATGTCTCTTTTCTTTTATAATATGCAACCTATTGGATCGTTTACCAAGTGTAACATTATAAAAGTGCAGTAAGGAACACATAAAACTTCACAATTTCCATAGCAGACTTTCTACCTGCAAAATGTGTGTGTGTGTGTGTGTGTGAAAACCTCGACTTACTGGCATCATTTGACATGCACAATGCATTGGGTATATTGTGATATTGAATTCAGTTTGGAAATGGAGGCCATGTAGGTGTAAGTACATGTATTTAGCACACAATTATGTATGATTCTCTTTATAAATTCATACAAACAGTTTGTGAGGGATGTGATTAACTCTGTAAATAGATTTGTACCATATAGGTGTTTAGGAGAGCGGTGATGGGAGAAGACAGAGGGTCTATAAATTAACCATGTTGTACAGTCATAAGGTCTTGACAATTTACACCACCTATGTACTCATGGAGTCTTCCTTTGGGTCTTCCCAAAATAAGCTTTAAAGGACGTCGTTAGGGCGATATGTTAGAGGGAAACAAACACATCTGACTAGCCTGCCAGGCTGTTCCTCAGTCACCCTATCACCCACTTGATAGGGAGCTGCGTTTTGACAAAGCCCAGCAGTGCAATACTGTTCAAAGCACAGAAGGCCAGGACCATATTGCACAGCCTTGACTTTAAATTACGATTGCATCATTGCTTCATCAAGCACTTCGAAAAATATGGCTAGCATTCACCGATATAAAAATGGCAACTGTCTAAAAACGGGGCAATCATTAATGAAGCCTTTAGTAAAGACACATCGACGCACTTAGTAAAAATTAACACCTTCCCTCTGGTTTATTTTTTTCAGTTTGAGTTTTGTACTGTGTGATATTAAGTTATTTACATTATAGAGCTCTTTTACACAAAACAGTTTCTTGGCGCTGGACTGACTGGTGTGTGGAAAAAAAGAACAATAGTTAAAAATGAAAAACGTTTGAAGGAGATTACAATCAGAGAAGCTACAACCCCATCTTCTGTCTTTATGAAATTTGGGAACAACAAGCTTTCCAAGATAGATCGGAAGGTGAGGCTGGGGGTGTGCCTTAATTGCGAAGGAAGTGTAGTCAATTCTCTGAAGAGTTTAAAAAGTGAAACTAAATTCTTTGTTTAAATTGTCAGCCAATATAATCTTTGAAGCGATTGGCTGGCTTTTGCAAATCTGGGGAGATTCAAGATCAGCATAGCTGCTGCATTTTGGACCACTTGAAGTATATTTACGAGAGAATGGCAGACCGAAGTAAAACGGGTTTGCATAATCCAGGCTGGAGCCAATAACTGTGGTGACAGTGGTTCATTTTCCATTGGTGAGTCAAGAATGAAAGCAGTTTCCTCAGGATTTTGAGGTGAAGAAACAGGAAGAGGCTACATGAGAAATCTGATTGGCCACGGAGAGTCCACAATCGATTTTTACTTCAAGGCTTTTCTCTTAAGAATATGGAATGGGTAAAGAGCTCATTTATGTATGTATCAAGCCAAAGATTCATTTTACTTCCATTTTGTCTGCATTCAATTTCATTTAATTGCAACCCAACCAGCTCCAAACAAATGATGTTGGAAATTATCATCTTTTGCGCTGTATTTTATTCCCCAAGGATTTTTGACATCTTTTGCTTAACCTGTTAGAACTGGCATACCCATAATTGGCATGTTTAATTGACTTGTATGTCCCTAATAAATGGTGCTCCTTATACCCAGGGCCTGTAAACTAAATGCTACCAGTGGCCTGCAGCACTCATTTTATGGGAAGACCGAAGGCACGTATTCTGCTTTCTATTCTTGCTTTATTTTAAATAGCAGCAGTCAAGAACGTAAAAAGGACTACAAATCCCATCAGGCTTGGGAACAGCAAGCTAATGGCAAGTGAACAGTAGTACCACAACCTACCAATCAGGGCCAAGAGACCGCATATAATACCTAACTTGACTCCAACCAGCCTTCTTTTCTTACTGCTCTCAGTCAAGATAAGTATTTTATCGTTTTTGCTTCGATTTGAGTTCCAATGCTACAGCATTTATCTCATGGTTTTATCATATTTCTGTCCTTATTATTTATTTAAACATTAACTTTAGCGATTCAGACGCTGCTCCTTCTCCGTACTTCATCCTCTCGTTGGTTGCGCCTGCCATTATTCTGCAGAGAAGCGTGATGGCCATATCAACTGGCAGGGAGCATCGCCCTCTCACTCAAGAGCCTTCCGCATTCACTATTAATCACCTTGCTCGCCCAGAGTGGTGTCTCCACAGCATGTCTCAGCCGGTCAGCTCTTCCGTCTTTGGAACCTCTGACGCACCTTGGGGGTGCGGCCTAGCTTCTTGCCTCCTTTTTCTCCTCGCCTCACAAAAACGGACCATCACATCTCCTCCCTCTGGGTGGAGGTTTGCTTGACCTGCTATACGCCTTATAGTTCTGGTTAACTCTTTCACCCCAGACTGTAGTTAACCTATTTTGGGCCATATTCTCCAAAACAAGAATTTGTATCCCGCCCTGACAACACCCATATTAAAATGTATTCCCAATTCTTTGTGTATTACCAATTTAACAACATGGAAGTGGGTAATTCTTCAATTTTTGATGGCAATGAGGATAATGAGAACAATTTAAAAAATAATCTAAATAACTTCACTCATTTATCTGTGGCACAAGCTGTTTCATCCTCTATGAATGTGGTGACAAAAAAGTTGAAAACACTCTTCTCAATTTAATTTCTCAGTCCACATTGGCCCAATCTGCGGGAAAAGCAGAAAGCGCAAGGCCATGGTGGGTCAACTATCCGCTCAGTCACAACAAACTGAACTCTTAAAACAAAATATTGCTCTACTGACTGGTGAGAATTCCTCACATGTGTTTGAGGATTAAGCTCCTCCAAGGCCTCCTTCTCAGGAAGGAAATACTTCTACTAAATGCAAAATCAAAACAAAAATAGCGAGAACAGCAATTCAAAAATTGTGATTTTTAATATCCATGCTACCCCTATACTGATGATGACCATGATGGGGTGGACGACTCTGACTTCTGGTCAGGTTCTTAGGCAAATAAAAGAAAGTTGGCCTCCACCTTCCAGGATCCCTTTCATTCCAAAACAATTTTGGATGCTGTAGGTCAATTTATGACCGGCGATGAGTGGGACGTCTGTGCAGTGGAAACAAAACTTGACATTTTCACCCTGGAAAACCATTGATTTATAACCAACTACTTATGTATCTGGAAAATGAAACAAGCAAGGGAGCCCATGCTCAATTAATCACTAGGGAAAATCGCTTTTCATAAATTAGAATGCCTTTAGCGGAACATTTAATAAGGTAGGATACAAAGTTAGAAAGCAGTGCGCGAGAGAGTAGCTCGAGGAAACTAACCACTGACACGTGCTCTGATGTGAGACGGTAGCGAGGAAGGGTTTGCGTGCCTGTAAACAATTGCAGCTCGCACACAACCTGAAAACGAATCGGGAGCTGGCTCGCAAGCAGCTTGAGAGTTACTGCAGCATTGCGGGGCCACACACATGTAGATTAAAAAGCAGTTCATCCATGAGAAGAAGTATTACTTCAGCTGCACCTGTAATCAGCAAATAAGCAGAAATTAAATAAATAAGCACAAAGAACTTACATGAACTGTGTCCTTAGCCAAAGCTCACAGGTGAAACTAACGTGTTCATATAACCGTGCCTGACAGGAAATCATACATAGAGCATTAGAGGAAAGACATAAGCAAGTAGCAAACTGGAAATAGAAGAAGGACTGTTTTGCCTGTTTATCAAGAGGAAAGAAACAAGCATTGCAACAACCCTTGCCAAGTAATGGTCAATCAATAAGCAACATGTGGACAAACGGAAGACAGGATTATTAGATACTGGTTGTGATTTTACATTGTTTTGGTAATTTATCGTGTTAACTAATTATACTGAATTTTAATTTTAGATTTATTTTTTAGTTTTGTTTTTAAAGTTTATTTACAGGCCGAAATGGAAGATCTGAGCATGGCCTCATCTCCACCCTTTGTATCAACACCTGGAGAGCCTCGGATACCATGGAAGCCATGGAAAAAAGTATTAATTTCATATGTTAACTGTTGGAGGTAATCGATGTGGACCTCGTAGACATCAAGCCATTCTTTTTCATCATTTGGGTATTGAAGGAAGGAGAATTTATGATGATTTACCAGAGGTTTCTTTAGGCATAGGTGATGGTCAACCTACCAATGTTTTTGACATGTCCATGCAGTTGTTGGACATTCAGTTTACCCCTAAAACTAATTTGGTTTTGGAATGCTATCATTTTTTCAAGGCTACAAAGGGTGGATGTGGACATTGCATCTTGCGTAACAGCATTAAGAGGATTGGCGTTGTCCTGTTGCTTTGACCAATTAGCAGACTTACTGATAAGAGACCAGATTGTGAGATGTGCTTATAGCAAGAAGATAAAAGAGAGTGGTTAATGAAAGATCCTAATTTGGAAGATATACAAATAGCTAAAGTAATGGTGCACACAGCACTAAAGTGTAATAAATGAGATTAGAAGTATAAAAGAAACAAAGAAATGTAATGATTGAAGCAGTGATGTAAGAGGGAAGTAGAGGGGCCTAAAGTAGAGGGTGATGTGAAGCAGAGGAACACCAGTTGGAGAGATGTAAGATGCTTCTGATGTGGTGTTCCCTGCCATATTGCATCCAGCACGATGTGTGCAGCCACAAATGCAATTTGCAGAAACTATGGTAGGAGGGGGCATTTCACAAAGGTGTGCAAGACCAAAATTGAAGGAAGAGACAGTCGAGAGATTTAGGTAAATTGACCACCAAATGCAAGACTGTTGTGAAAGATAGTTTCAACGCAAGAGACAGTTTTAACCGGTCAATGAGAGGTTGAAGGATTCTGGGGTGTACATTGACTCAGAGAGTAAAGTAAAGACAGAAAAGCGCAGTGTGAAATTAGAGAGTACTGACACATTGGAAAAGTCACATTGTCAAATATTTCTGAATAGCATCTCCATAAAGGTATTTGTGGATTCAGGAAGCTTATTTACTCTCATATCTAAACAAACTTGTGAGAGCAAATTGAGGGATGTTGAAGATTCTTATTTGTACCAATCAGATATCAAAGCTGCCGGTTACGCTGGAAGGAGGATAGCGATTCTAGGGATGAAATGGATGACTATCAAGTTTAAAGGAAAAGCTGTCCATGAGAGAGAGTGTGTCACAGATTATGGGTCAGACTTATTAAGATGGCATCATCAGAGAGATTTTGAAATAATGATAAATCCTAATGCAAAGGAACCGGTGATGTTAGCAGAAAGGAGTGTAGTGGAAGAGGAGGATGAGGAAATTCAATACAGTTTAATAGAGAAGTATTCAAAAGTTTTTTCAGAGGAGTTGGGTCTACTGAAAGGTTTTTCCCACAAAATAATATTTAAAAAAGGAGAAAAACCAGTGGTTCACAAAGTACAAATTATTCCCAACATGATTAGGGAATCTTTCAAGCAGGAATTAGGTACATCTGCAACAACATATTATTGAACCCATTGAAGCCTCTGAATGGCTTGCGCCAATTGTGGTAGCACCAAAGAAGGAGGAAAGATTTGTCTATGCATGGATCTCTGTGATCTTAATAAAAACATCTGGGTGAATAGACAGTTGCTTCCTAATATATCTTACATGCTGACTATGAAAGGCAAGGGAGTCGTGCTCAGCATTTTAGATACGTCGGCTGCATATCATCAAGTTTATCTACATGTGCAGTCAAGACACCTAACATAATTAATTACTCCGCTGGGGCTTTCCATTATAGAACAATGCCTTATGGGCTTGCTTCAGCCTCAGTGGTGTTTCACAGGGTAATGAAAAACATTTTTGGAGATATGGACCAAAGTTCTATGTTTCCAGGGTGATATACTCATAGTAGTAGTGTGTGTAAGAGATTGTGAAAAATTGTTTGAGGAAGTCATGGGAAGATTGGAAAGACATGGGCTGACATTTAAGAAAGAAAAATGTCAAATTAGAAAGAAAGAAGTTACCTATGTGGGGCATGTCATGAATGGTGAAGGAATCAGACCAAAGAAAAGTATTGTATTAGCAACTGAAAAAGCATCAAGGCCAAGTACCAATGAAGAGTTGTAATTCATTTCTGGGATTTGCAGAATATTGCTCAAAACTTGTGAGGAATTCCACTGAAGTGAATCTTTAAGGAACTTAATGAAAAAAAGTGTAGAGTTTGAATGGGGGAAGGGATGTCAATATATGAAGGAGAACAATATTCAAGCTCCCGCATTGGGACATTTTGATGTTACAAGAAGAATGTATATTACAACAAATGTTAGTAATGTATGCTTTGTGCAGTACTAATGCAAGTTCAGGATGATCTAGAATATGTGGTGGGTTTTGCATTCAGGAGACTGCAGGGAGCAGAGACCACATATTATGTGATAGAGAGGCATTGACCTGCTGCTGGGGCATTAACCACTTTAGGTTCTATGTGTGGGGTATACAAGACTGACCACAAACCATTAACTTATATTTTTAAAGGGAGAAGAAACTTGGAAAGGAAATGTTACACCACATATTTTGAGGTGGTTGTTGTCAATGATAGAGTATAATTTTGAAGTGGAGTTTAAGAGAGGATGCAAAAACATGGTGGTGGATTATCTGTCAGGATGCCAGTAAGAGTGAAGGAGGTTGTTGAGGAGGTGGGTATCAGCAAAGAAGGTGTTGTAGATGGACAAGTGGTGATAAAAGAGTGGAATGCCGGAAATTAAATTGATTTGGTGATGAAGGGTGTTGATGTGAGAGTTGTGAGTTGTGAGGGGAAGGAAGGATGAAAGTGTTTGAATCTTTTAAAATCGAGGATGAGTTAAGTATGGTCAATGGGAAATGAAAGAGGAGGCATCAGTTTGTTCCTCCAAGTGGGGCTCAATTGCACATTATTGATATTGCGCATGAGGGACATTTGGGACGTTAAGTGACCAAAACAAAAGTGAAACAGTCATTCTTGTGGCCTGGTATGGACAGGGATATTGAAGAAAAAGTGAGAGATTGTGCTGCATGTGCCAAGAACGAGAAGAGTAAAATTGTGAGGCAACCTCTGTAGAGGCCATGGGGTTTCCAGAAAGACCATGGGAAAAGTTGACCATTGATTTTGTAGGACCTGTGTCAAGATTGGGACTGAGAAATAAGTACATCCTAATATTAGTGAATTAGCACACAAAAGAGTTTGTGGTAAAGAAAATGGAGCAAGTAAATACAACAGGGGTCCTTGACTTTTTGGAAGACGTTTTCATGGATGAAGGTATTCCAAAAACTGTTGTGTCAACAATGGGGTGCAATTTGTATCCAAATAAATAACTAATTATCTTTCTAGGATGGGAATAGTTAATGAAAGGGTTGCTCTTTTCCGTCAACAGGCTAATGGATTGGTAAAGTAAGTAAACCGGTTAGTAATGGAAAACATTCAGCTGTCCTTGGCCAATCATGTTTCATGGAGTAAGGAATTTAGAAGAATGATTTTGCCACATAAAACAGTTCCAAATTTGGTAACAGGGCTATCACAATTTCTGTCCTTCGATGGAACCAAAAATAAAAGAGTGCCCTATATGTTGAAAGGAAAAGTGAGTGTCACAGTGGATTGTGAGTTGGTGGGAAAGAGAGTCAAAGATTCACAAGAGAAAAGTGTGCAGTATTACAACAAGAAAAAAGGCGTGAAGAGGTGTGTAAAAAAAAAAAGGAGAATGGATTGTGGTGAGAAAGGGAAGTTTTGTCTGCAAGGGCTACAGACCATTCTCCAGTCAACGCAAGGTTAAGGAAGTGTAGCAATTTTAGATCATAGAACCACATGGTGTATAGGCACTGTCTGTAGAGTTAACGAGTAAGCAAAGAAAAGTATATCATATTGAAGAAGCTGATGTGAATGCATTTATAGTGAAGTATTGTACAGAGATAACTTATATAAAACACATTGTTATCTCTGTTTTCTGCTAAGGTAGGATTAAGGATTACAAAGTATTTCCAGCTTTTATCACACGTTATAGAAATGTTAGGTATTACAATGCATTTTTAGCTTTTGTCATATGTTATAAGATTATCAGAATGTTCTACTTTAAATTTCAGATATTATAGGGGGCTGTTGTGCGATGACCATCAGATAATGGGGAATGTAGAATGTGAGGAAGTGAAATGACATCATATGGAATAGAGAGGGAGATGGGAGGCAGAGAAGCTGTAGGGCGATAGAGCTCTGCTGTAGATGTCACATATCCTCAAATAAAGTTACAGAAGAAGAAGAAGGAAGAAAACGTGGTGTTGATCTTTACACTATGTTTGACCCTAAATTAATTCACCACCCTAACTCTATGGATTGGCTCCCATCAGATCAAGTAGGGAAATGTATCACTGCCAAACACCATTTACCGTTAGATAAACAAACCAGAGCAAAACTAAAATCCAAATGTCCAAGACCTTCCCTCCCTTTACAGATTACAGCTACCCCAACTATTAATCCCAACATGTTGACCTTTTTCTCAAATATGGCAAAAATACTCGGAAGGGAGTTTATAAGGCCTGGACTACATGTCAAGATAAAATGCTGGACATTGTTGGCCCTCTGTCAGGTATACTAGATATAGCTGAAACTTCTAGCTTGGATAGCACTTCCATTGACGCTGAAGAATTTTCCAGGTGGACACAAAGAGCTTTTTGTCTCTTAGGCACCACCAGCTCTGCCATTTCCCATGAAAGGCGTAAGGGCTAACTTCTCAAACTAGACTTTAAATTGGTAAACCTTGCAACAATGGATCCTGGCATCAATGCCGAGGGTTTGTTATTTAGCAATTCCTTAATCAAGGAACTTAGCAAATATGTTACTACATTTGCCTCCTTGGACAAGGCACACCAATCACGTAAAAAGTATTTTTCAATTGTGTTTTTGACAGGGCTGATAGAGGCATGAGCCACTTTCCCAGCCAAAACTTCATAAATCAAGAGTACAGAGGCTCCTTCAATTCCCACCACCAGGAATTCTGTCTTCAATTTTACCCACAAAGAACAAGAGGTTACCATGGCAAAGAATTCTCAGGACCTCATACCCAGCAAGTATGTCTTCTTTCGGGCCCACTTACTGTAGGGGGTTGTTTAAGGTTTATCCTAAGCAGATGCCAATCAATCACATCTGATCATTGGGTGTTAAACACAGTACAGTATGAAACTCATTTTCAAGCTTTCTTTCCTCGCCCTCTAAAATTCTCAACCAAAAGATCTGCCTTAATTTCCCAGGAAATTCTCACTCTCTTACACAAACGTGCCATCCAACTCTCTTATCCTCATCCTACAGGCTTCACAAGGTTGCGCTTCTTGTTTCAGAAGAAAAACAAAAAGATGAGAACTGTCATAAACCTTAGACTCTTCATCCTGTTTGTCACTTACCTCCATTTCAAAATGGAAACCATTATACATCCCAGAGATGCGTTACTACAAAATCACTGAATGGTACATTAGGATCTTCAGGATGAATATATGACTGTCCCTATTCATCACGAACACAGAAAATATCTTCAATTCCAATGGCAGGGCAAAACATATCAGTTTTCCTCTCTTTGTTTCGGTCTGTCCTCCGCACCATGGTGCTTAACAAAACTAATGAAACCAGTTGTGCCCCTCCACTGGTCTCAGAGTATCAGATTAATTAACTATTTAGGCGACATTGTCCTCATTAATCTGAACATTCAAACCCTACAATCTCAAATTCATATCACATGTTCTCTCCTTTCCGAATTATGGTCCGCAATAAGCAAAGAAAAATTGTTTTTGGTTCCTTCAAATCAGATGGAATTTCTGGGTTTCCCAATAAATTCAACCGATGCAAATCTTCTTGTACCCCAATCCAAGGTCAAAGCAATCAAATCAGTGATTGCTCAAACTCTCAAGATTTATATCATAGCCCTTAGGTCCCTTGCAAGAATTGTAGGTTTGCTTTCCTCATCGATTCTGCCCATTTTTCTGGGCCAGCTACATTATCTAGCTTTCCAGATTTGAAAATTTGTCATATTCGTAGAGGGCTTGCTTATTGTCACACCATTCATTTAGACCACAAATCCCAGTTGGAACTCCAATGGTGGATAGACCATTTAGATGCCTGGAACTGCAGGACTATCTTTGATTTGGCTCTAGATCTTATATTAGAATCCGATGCAGGCCTGACAGGCTGAGGGACCCAGTGTGGTCAGATCTCGACTGGAGGCACATGGTCAGTTGTTTAATAATCTTGCAGGCTCCTGTGCCATCACACATTTTGGAAAAAGCAGGGTTCAACGTTCCATTATTTTTCAGATGGACAATCTTCCAGCTGAAAGATACATCAACCACCTCGACAGCACAAAATCCAAACTCCTGGCAGAACTGGCAAAAGGCTTCTAGGAATTCTGTCTGCTTTAGAAGTTATGTGTCCACGCAGAATTCTTACCAAGCAGTCTCAACACAGTAGCAGACCGACATTCACATTATTTTCATGATTACAGAGACTGGAGAGTCCATCACTCCGTTTTCAATATGCTATATCACAGACCTTTCCTATTAGATCTCTTTGCATTCCTACTCAATTCTCATCTTCCTCGGTTTTTCAGTTGGCGCCCGGTTCTATTAGCTACAGATGCTTTCCTTCAGGGTTGGTCTCAGGCACCAAACTATGCTTCCCCACTTTCTCATTATCAACAGAGTCCAAGCCCAGGTCTGTTGTCAGAACGCTATTTTAGTAATCGTAGTCCCATTCTGGCAATCACAGGTATGGTATCGCTGCCCCCCCCGAACTTGCAATAGACAATCCCATTCTGTTACCATCCTTTCCTGATCTCCTTCTGGAACCAGAGGGCCATGCCCATAATCTAATACTGGACAACACTCTCCCTTTTTGCCTGGAAGGTTGCTGGTCTTCCCAACCTTATCCAGGCATGTCAGCAGAAGCTTCTGAATATATCAACAGATCCTAGGCCCCAGGCACTACCAAAGCTTACAAATAAGCCTGGGTTGTTTGGTCAAGCTGGTGCGTGGGAAAATCTGCTAATCCCTTTTCAGCAAACATTGCTCTAATAGCAAATATTTTAGCATCGCAAGCTAGTGCGGGAAAAACTTATTGTACAGTAAACTTCTACCATTAAGCTATCTCTATAAACCACTCTCATATCAATTGAAAACCTGTAGGAGAACATTCTCTCATCTGCTGTCTGTTGAAGGAAGTAAAATTTTGCATGGCCAGAAAATGTTTCTCTCTTTTCTAAGATGCTTTCAGCCAAGTTAACAATGTTACTGTGTTCAATTTCCATCAAAGTCTATCCGATGTTAAAGCGTTAGATATCTCATCTCGTCATTTTACTCCCACAGGTATTCTCTTCAACATCCGAAAATGCACAACACTAATCCAACTTCTGTTTTTTACCCTTACTTTCCTAATCAACCAAATTTATGTGTGAGATATTGGCACAAAACCTATAAACAAAAGAACATACATCTCAGAACGTCCTCTGATTCTCAGCTCCTTATTTCCTTCAGAAAACCCCACAAACCCGTTACCTCCCCAACTCTCAACCATTGCATTAAATGGGTTATGTCCCTTGCTGGGATTGATACCTTAATTTTTAGTGCCCATTCTTCCTGCGGAGTCTTGGCTTCCAAAGCCCTCTGGGTGGATTCCCATTTAGCGGACGATCTGAGATTGGCTGACTGGTCTAATGATGTTACTTTTCACACTTTTTATCGTAAACCCATCAATACTGCTTCTTCTGTAGCAATTAATATGCTTTAAACAAGCATAGTATGAGTCTTCGGTCTTGCCATAAAATGTAGAATTTCTCAGCAAATTATGAAGGAAACTCTTTTTTATCGAGTTTTAGCACCAGTTGCATTACATGAGAACACATTCATTTTTGTTAGGCACGGGGAGATTAAGTGATTTGCCCAGAATCACAGGATGTTCAGCGTCATTGCCGAGACTCGAACCCAGTTCCCCAGATTCAAGGTGACCGCCCTAGCCGTTAGGCCAACTCCTATCCCCAATAATACACAGAGGCAAGTATTATCTCTCTGCAACACTGTACTGATCCTGTATGTTCCTGCCCCAATAGTATCATGTACTCCACCACCTCCATCCACTTAAGAAGGAAGCAGACTACCTCCACTCTTCATCCTTGAAACCAACAGAAGAAAAGTTTCCTTTCCTGTTCTGCACTACCATGGCATCTTCTATCATTTTTGGTCCTGGTTTTATAGACTTTGTTGAAGATATATTTTCTCTATTACTAGCTATTTCAATTGTTATCCTCATTGTTCCTATCTTCAATTTCTACTCACAACTTCTCGTACAAGAAAAAGAGGGCTGCTTGAGGTCAAGTTCGGTATTATAAGGGGTCCCTTGGCCCTGTTTGGTAGGTTGGGTTACTACTGTTCACTTCCAATTGGCTTGCTGTTCGAAAGCTTGATGGGATTTATGGTCCTTTTTACATGCTTGACTGCTGCTATTTAAAATAAAGCAAGAATAGAAAGCATAATACTCGCGTCCATGTCTTTAATAAATCTAAGACTTTCCTTCCTAATTTGCTAGGAAAATCTGCATTGTGACACCCACTAAAGTAGCACTGTAAACATGTCTTCAGGCCTACCAATGCAGCTTGGGTGTGCCATTTTAAACTGCCATTTCGATTAGGCAAAAGTAACCTTTTTAATATATATAAATTACGCATAAGGTAGGTCCTTAATTCCCTTAGAGTAGAGGGAATGGTATTTAGAAAGTAGGGCATGTATTTTTAGAGTTTTACATGTCCCTGCAGTGAAAAACCTTCAACGTTTGTTTACACTGGTCCGAAGCTGGCTCTCCCACAGGAAAACACAGGGTTATTCTATAACAATTTATAGTGCTGAACTGAAGTTTGGGAGCAGCTAGAAGAGTGATTCAAGGACTCATTTTAATAGTATTTTAAAATCCAACTAAATGGTCAAATCGGAGTTTTTATGACTATTTTTGAAAAAAATTACACTTTTAAAAAGTTGGAATTTTCGCGTCTAATGGCAAAAGGGCCTTTCTGCCAGTGTCACACCACCGCTGATGGCTCCCCTGTGGTGAGATATGGATTGCTCTAAGACAGTGGCTAAAGGGCTTGGATGTGGGGAGTTGTTTTTCTTCATTAATTGGGTTGACCTGGTGGTTATGCCCAGCCCCTTCCTGAGCTTCTTAGGATGCCTACCCTGTCACTGGCAGATGTAGCTCACACCCAGTCCTGCCTCTCTTGTGTCTTCCTATACTAATTGCCCCCCCACCCTGTGGGGGGAGAAGCTGCCCCAGAACTGGTTTGGAGTGACCACTAGGGAAAGTTTGCCCATTATCACAACCAAACATCTGGGCCGTCACAGGGAGCTCTGCCCAGGAAAATAAAGGTTCTACCATATTGGATTCAGGGAACGTGGGGTTACTATGGGGTAGTTTACAGTAAACACATAGGAAGTGCTGCAGAAGTGGGACCCTGGGAATGTTTACCCCATTGATTAGGAATGGCCTGGAATTCTCCCCACCCACAGGTCAGCACTGGGCATACATGTGGCATCTTCAGTACCCTCCTCAGAACAGTCCTGAACCTGTGAAAAATCTGAAGAAGGGCTTTCTTGCTGACTGGAGAACCTGAAGCCTGGACTGCTTACCTTTAACCCAGCACCCCAGAAGTGACTCTAAGGGTCAGATGGCTGACCTCTTGTTCAAACTACAAGAACACAACAAGCTTTCAAAGGACATTTTTCCTGGAACTCCCCAGATGAATGGTACAGTTGGACCTGCTCTGGACCCTGATGCTGGCCTCTTTTAGAATAAGTCCTAATGCCCAGGAAACGTTTTGCATCTTTCTGCCAATCGCCAGTCAGCCTCAGCTTGCTGGCTTACCCCCATTAAGGAGATCTGACTTCCAGAAACGTTTCTTCATCTAGGCCAATGGCAAGCAGAATCTGTTTGACATGGAGGTCTTCCCGGCTACAAACATTGGACTTCAGCTGTTTGGAGTTTTCCCGTCTTTGTCGACAACCACACTAGGACCCCACTCTTCAACAACCTGCCATTGGTGAACCAGCTTGGGATCCAACGTGCAGCTTGCCCCACTGATGATTACTTTTACTCCATAACATATTCTAAGTCTGAAGGTAAACTTTACACCAGGAAGAACCTGGTCCCTGTATCTGACCCATGTTCAATCGTGGTCAGCCTCAACGTTTGACTTTGACCCAGTCTAGCATGACCTGAAAACAGGGGTTGACACTTCGTTCTTTTTGACACTATCTTTAACTCAAACTTTAAAAATTCACATTTCTGGTTTTATGTTTGGTGCCATTTTATATTTTTAAATATTCTTGATTTTTCTAAATTGGTTTGGAATTTGTCTTGTGTTGTGAACTGTTGGATTACTGCATGAATGTTCTACACACTTCCTCTAAATTAAGCCTAACTGCTTTGTGTCAAGTTACCAGAGTATTAAGCACATCTGTATAGGTTTATTTAGTAACCATATTGGTGCACCTAGAAAAGGATAGTGATTATTATTTTAGTTGGTCCTCCCCCTTCCAACTAATACTCCAATTTCTTAGAGATCACATTATTTGTGTGAATGCCTTATTGGAAAAGGGAATATTGCCTAAGTAAGGTAATATTTGTGAGTCATCAGAATACGTTAGATTTTGAAGCCCATAATGGCTAAGACTTTTATGAGAAGGTTTGCATAAATATTGAATGATGAGGAGAAAGAGCTGAAGTTTGAGGTACCGCACAAGTGATTGGATTTTTACTGACATTCAAGGAGGCAGGTTTCACTACCTGAAAGCAAGCACTTAAAAAACTTTCCCTAGTCAGAACCACTGCTATTGAGCACAGCTGAAGAGAAAGAGTTGAGTAAAACGGAGTGGTCAACCATATCAAAAGATGCTGTTAGTTCCAAGAGAATCGGTGCATTGATAAAATATTTTTCAAAATCTAGTCTTAAGTCATCCAGTATTAACAGAAAAACTGTTTCAGTATTATGAGCTGGATGGGAAAACAGCTTAAAAGCAATCACAAAACGTGATCTTCTGCAAATGATTGATTAGAAATTTTTCAAAATGATTTTCAATTATTTACAATGGCTGGGAGAAGAGACATTGGATAATAATTCTCAGAGACAATAGGATTATTTTCAGCCTTTTTCAGCAGCAGCAACACAAATATTTAAAAAAAATCAAAGAGAGAATAATCAGTACTAATGCCTGACAATTGTTGGAGAATTAATTAAAGGCAGGGGCTCAGAGGTGACTCGTACATAATAGTAGCTAAAGCTGACAGTAATTTATTCCTTGCCATCATTTTAAAAGAAGACATTTTTGTTGAATATGGTGCGGGTTTTGTGGCAGCTTGTGTAAAATGAACATAGTAAATTCCCTTCTGAAGTGGTTGACCCTACCTACAAAATATGTATTCAGCTGATCATAGAAAGAAAGTGTAAGAGTCATCCCTGGAAAAAAAATTACTCAAGCCTGTCAACTCCTAGACTGTAACAAATAACGATTTTTAAATATTTGAGGAGCAAGAGATCTTATTAGATTAAAAAGTTTTTTTAATGCAGAGGACCACATATTTATAAGAAGACAAACCTTTTTAAACTTAACCTTGGCAGAGTCAACGTAATTACTCAAACATTCCCCTCCAGTTAGTAAAGCTCATCTATGTACATTTAAAGATCCTGGGAGCTTAATGATCCATTTAGGGTCCATGGTGCAGTGTCCATCAGCCTTCTTTTTTGATCCAAGTAGTTTAAATGGCATTTTAGAAGTCCACCAATTTTTGCTTTGGGATACAAAATTCCTGAAGGGAATTAATCATGACAGACAAATTGACTTTGTTCCACTGGTGACATGAAACCAAATGTCTGTTAGAAGGTAACTTATTGTCCAGCAAAGAGATAAGGAATTTGATAATTTAGTGATTGGACCAAGGACAAGGCAGGAAACTGGCACTGCTCAATGCAATGCTGTAGAACCAAAAATTCCATATATTCTCTTAGGCGTATAATAGGTAGGATATTTTCTGCAGGAAGGCAAGCGCTTTGTGCAGCCCTCACAGCATGCACACACAGTGTCGTAAAAATTGTTGCAAGCTGATATTTTTGATGGTATATGTTTTGTGATTACCTTTACCATAGATTTTTATCTGAGTGATTACAATCAATAGAAAGCAATCTCAGAAATGTATGCCTGTAATAAGTAATCAAAGGAGTAGTCAAAAGAAATTGCTGTCCCGCATTACTCTTTCGAAAGGACATTTTGATACTTTCAACGTTTTCAAGCTTTACACGCCAACTAAGTCTTCCTCTCATGTCTTTAAGACAACTTTTTAACCATAAGATATTTTCTACCCCTATTTCAAAAATCATTTGATTCGATAGAGTATGTCAAGGAAATGGGCTTGTGAGATATTTGGAAATAAAGAATCATGCATACGTTTCTAAATCAAACCTTGGGAGTCTTTTACCTGTTTACTTTAGTGGTTAGACCAGGACGAATAACTTTGAAGAGGGATAATGATATTGGAGCAAGGTACTCAAGATAGTTTTATTTGTATTCATAGGTGAAACATCTTCAATTGGAAGATCAAATTACTGAACAGAGTGACTATTTATTTGAACCCTGAAGAATTGGCTAATTGTGAAACACTGGTTTGAAAATTTATGGTTGCCATGTATTATTTTATTTGAAGAATCATGTCAATTTTGGACAGTCAGCTACAACAATGAAAAGACATTTTGGGAATTGAACATTCATCTGTGATTATAAAAGAAATTTCAAAGAAATAATCATAGTTCACAGCTTTATATTGCCACTGGGAGGTAACCAGTAATCCGAAAGCTTAGTGTCGGTTGAGATTTCTGATACCTATTGAAAGTAATCATATATAAAATATCAAAACTACCTGTAGCAAGACTATAGGCCTTATTTAGAGTTGGGCAGATGTGGGCATCCATCAAAAGTGGTGGATCTCTTGGCTGCAGTATTACAAGTGTATTGATGTCTTTGTTCTCCTAATATGGCAGACAAGACACCAAAAACCAATGCACTGTACTATGGATATGGGATCAAATTTTCATGCATTACCCTAACAAATAGAATAATCATCGGGCTTCGTAAATTATTATACTCCAGCATTCACCATGGGAAAAGGATAAGATGAGCACTTTATGTTTTACTTGTTATTCTAAATACATGTTTTGATTGGCTTTTTCTTACGGTTCACAGTCCCCAAATACCAATCAAAGCGTCTTTTTTTGGAAAAGATTAACATCTTGCTTTTGGAAGTTGGGCTGATAAAGTATTTTTGGTGTTATGCCTCTTATTGGCGCATAGGGTATATTGCAGCTATATCTAGAAGGAGGTATATGCTGGTCCCACTCGTGATTATTTCTTGCCATTCATGATCCCTATGTTGGCTTTATTGATGTTATACAATAGCTGCACTTGCATACACTGTGGCACATTTACCAGAAGCCGTGTTCCTTAATACAGCAATTGAATCACAGTCTTATCATATCCTACAATGCCGTCATTGACTTCGTCGAACATTCTTTTGACAGTGGACAATTCCTCGGTGAGCATAAAGCATTGGCAAAATACAGTTTCTTGACATGAGCAACCAAAGTTTATACAGGAACACAATTCTGATATCTTCCAACCCTTCATCAAGTCTGTTAACTATAATCCAGAATTCACTAGTTTTTTCCGCGGGGCATTGATAAAATGAAGTTCCATTCAAATGCTTTTTCACAACCAAAGTGCATGCCTATGTCCTGGAGCAGCTGCGGGGCCACTAGCACTTCAAGGGAGGGGGCCCGACTTAGGGATTTTAAGAATGAGGGGCACCATCCGCGCATGGGTAGCAAAGGGTGCAACATTATAGCAACCTTTCGTCATTACCAAATGTCACCTTCTTGCCCAACGGTGCATCCCTCGAACTTAGATGGAGTTTCTAACCCTCAGTCACATCCTACTATCATTTCAGATGAACCAGCGACCAATGTTCGACCACCATCACAGGGGGGTAGAAGGGAGGGAGCACTGCTGTAGGCAGCGAAGAGTAAACTTGGGGAGGCCTGCCAACGCATATCAGTCCCTCCACCTTCCACGGGCCTCATCCCCTCTTGTACTGATTCTGGGTAATGTCCCCATCCTGAGGGAGGATCAGACCGAAACTACTGCCCAACTAATGGACAAACCCCTGCAGTGGTTAACCCACCAAACATCCAGTAGGGGAAATAGGGGGGTTCCATTGGCCAACCAAATTATCATGGCCAGAAGGGTGGAGTGGCTGGGACAGACCAAGAAAACAATGGAAGGTGATTGTGTGATTATACATTTTAACAACCATTATGCACCAAGTTCCCTCTTAGATCATCTATGTACGAACCCACCCAAAGGCACACAAATTAGAGCACTACCCCATGCGTTTTTCTTTAGGAACCCTCATATGCTGGCAAGAGAAACAAGTGTTTTATGGGGGGTGCAAACGAGGGATGAAGACTCATGCAATTTAGTCAATGTAGGGGTAACCCTTGAGAACAGATTTCCCCCTTTCCGATCTGGAGCAATGCAATTGACTATATTCATCCGACCGCTGGCCATATTCAAGCAATAGTGGACTAGCCAATCACTTAACTCCCCACACAGACAAAGAAAGTAAGGATGCTACCCCTCGTGAAATATTAGGTAGCACAGACCCGGCAACTTCCCGAAACCAGCCCAGTTATCATATATTTCTTGGAACATTGCAGGTTTACAGTCCAAATTAAAGTCCTGGGACTGGTCAGAATTAATAGAAATCCACAACATCTGTGTGTTCCAGGAAACATGGTCCTTAAATCCATTACATCGTCCAGGCTATCTTAACTTCCACAAACTGGCAACCCAAGGACAGAGGGATAGACCATCAGGAGGGCTAACAATTTGGGTAAAACAAGACCTATGCTGTAGAATCCAGGAAGCCCTTAGTGACAGCCCAGATATTATGGCCATTTGTTTACAGACAAACCCCAATGCTAAGATAATAGTCCTTAACGTTTACGCTAGAGGTCTTACAGGTGGAACACTGCCCAATACAGTTGCTGTTCTAGAGGACTTCTTGGAAAGTGTGGCTGGTACCCCAGATTTTGTAATTGCAGGGAACTTCAATACCACCTTTGAGCCCCTCGACCAAGACAATAGCAAACTCACTGAAGAGGAAGATGCACAATGGAGCATCCCCACTATAGAGCTGCCCCCGATCAAGAGAAGGACGGAGGCAGCATTACAACTTAAAGCCCTATGTATGGGGAGGGGACTCAGGGTAGCAAATGGGCAAACTCCATCAGATAGGTTGGGCTCTAACACCTTTAACAACGGTGTGAGCATGAGTCGTATTGATTATATACTCATTAATCTGGAACATTGGGCCTCCCTTATGGACATGGAGGTTCAAGAAAGAGCAGAAAGTGATCACATCCCCAAATATTAAAAATGAAAGCACCGGGACTTAATCTGTTCCCAACCCCGATAATGCACTGTACCACTAACTATGCCCTGCTCTGTAATAACATGAGGAGGGTAAAATGAAATAAGATAGTGGAAAGTGAACTAACACTCCTAGCAATTAGGGCAGATGTCATCAGTACCATGACAGAGTTACAAACTGCCACACCCAGACTCAGTTAAATAAAAAAATAACTAAGGCCCATGAAGACCTATTCGGTAAAATTAAGTCATATTTTATAAAGCCTCTCAGTCATCCCAGCAGGCAGAAACAAAAGCAAGCGAATTGGTATAATGAGGCTTGCAGAGAAGCATACAAGTCAATGGCGGCAGCCATCAAACAGAAAGATTTGGCCACTGTCAAAATATCCCGGCAGAAGTACAAAGCTACAAAGCTGAAAGCTAAAAAAGACTGGGATGAACTGAGATGGCATGATCTTTATCAAGCCAGTTTAGGGATACATTGTCAATACTTCTGGCAGCTGGTTAAATGTAGGAGAGGTGGGCCAGCACCATCACCGCAAAACCATGTAGCTCCAGGATGTGGGTCTCACATTTTGCCAAGCAATTTTCTGTAGAGGAAGAGGGAGAAATTGAAGAACTATTTAAAATTCCCCCATATGATGTAGTATTGCACTTTGACATAGGGGAGCTTAAAATAGCGCTGGGTGCAGTTACTAGCGGAAGAGCCCCGGGCGCTGTCAGTATCCCGGAAGATTTTTTTTTATATGACAGGATCACCTGGCAAGAGTATATATTGCTGCTAGCGAACACAATTGCCAGTGGAGCTTCCATCCCCGACTCCTGGAGGGGCGCAGAGATCTTACCAATTTATAAAAAAGGTGATCACCTAAGCCCCAGCAACTACAGGCCAATAAGCCTTATTGAAGTTATACAAAAAATAAAGGCAAGAATGGTGTTAAACAGAATCCAGGAATGGATTGCTGACAACGATATATTATGAAAAAAAGGGGGGAAAGATTCCATAAGGTTTTCAGAGGCCAGAATCTGTACGATAACTTTCTTTAACATGCGATTGCCTCTGACACCATTGATCACAATTGTATCTTTTCTCAGCAAGCCTATTTAATGACTGCAAGTTTTTAGTCAATTATTACAATCTATGGTTGTTTGAAACAGAAAGAACACTTCTTCATTTCGCAACACACATGTCCTTTACATAAAACAGTGAAAATTCTTTACAATTTGTACAGTGACTTAATGACATATCACAAAACGTAAATAAAGTACTTTAAACAAACGGAGAAATTATTGCACTACAGTACTAAGGTGTCCACTTTTGTAAATCGTGGGAGCTCAAACTAATTGGCTCCTCAGCGTTAACTTTTTAATGTGGTCCTGAGCAGATTCAGAGAGAGATGTTTCGTAGTAGTTCTAGAGAGCAGTGACTGGATTGTTGTTTTTACTCTCCGGGGCACACTATTGTCTAATTTTTTGTATATCCCGAACGTGTCTGGATCTTTGCTAGCCTCTAATTTTTTGTATATCCCGAACGTGTCTGGATCTCTGCTAGCCGACGCGTTTCGACCTGTGTCGTGTTGGACCTATATTTTATTCATAAGGTCTTCGTAAGGGCTATTATGTAGTTCCGGTGGGACATCTTTTTCCTGTGGAAATAATGATATGCCTATTTTTAGTGTGTATAATAAAATGGGGTGTTTTTATTAAAAACATAAATTGTTGGGGAAACTTACGTACACTCAGTTGTAGGTTGCTGTATCGTCTTTGCCTATAACACACAAAAGAGAACAAATCTATGAAGTGGGGGGTTCACTAATGGTTTTGTATCTTACTCACATTTTGAGGTCATACTGCTTTGTTGTTACGTACCCTTTTAGTTGATTCTTAGGGTGAACAAATGGCATGTGTTTCTGATCCAATCTCGCTTATTGTGGCTAGTTTCTCTGTGGATACAAAGGGGAGGGGACTTAATTTTGTTAAAGGGGTCAAAGCATTAATGGTTTATTTATACACGGGGTGATGCCATATGTGTCTAATTTAGTGTGGTTTAACTGCCACTCTTGTCTCGTAAATTAGCGGTGTATAGAGGACGCAGCAGTGCTTTTTAAATTCGAGAGTCTTGGCAGTCCTGAGTATTCGTTACACATGCAGGTAATTGCTAATACTCGATGCCCCTTCTTCGCACCTCGGTGGCGTGGTGTCTAGGCTTGAGTTGCCGCTTGTTTCTCACAGGACAGTGTCAAGCTGAAAGCGGAAAAGGGCTTGTGCGGTTACGTCTTTAAGATCGTGGCGTTTATCGAAGTGCTCATTGACAATGGCAGTGCTTATTAGTGTCGAGTGCCCCTTCATGTCACCTCGTGGTTGTGAGAAGACCGCAATCGTTGTGACGTGGTTTTTCGCACCTTGCTGTTGGTGGGGTACCGGCTTTCTGCTAGTTCGGCGTTTCCTTCCTCCACATCCACGGCAATTGGGAAAAGCTCCGTTTCACTGAGATGTGTTGATAGGTTCATTTATGCTTCCGGCGTGGTTACGCTCGATGTCGCTATGGTAACGTTGGGGGTGTTCCTTTGGAACCCTGTTGTTGAATCGGAGATACTTATCTTCTTCAGTGCGACCTATCCGCTTACGTTGTTTTTGCTGTTGTACATTCCTTTCCTGGTTACTGCCGTAATGTTGTGGAAAAGCGGTATTTTATGGCATTCACGTGTTTTTGGGTGGATTGATCAAATTTCCGTTGTACTAAGGTGAACACCCTTCTTTGTTTCAATGATTAGTTACACTGTGTTGAATAAGGCTTATGTGAAGCTTCTAGCTGTCAATAAAGGTTTTTTCTGTTCTTCTCGCAGTCATTAAATAGGCTTGCTGAGAAAAGATACAATTGTGATCAATGGTGTCAGAGGCAATCACATGTTAAAGAAAGACAACGATATATTGACACCACTACAGGCAGGATTCCACACCCATGTGAGCATGGTTGATCAGCTCTTCCGTTTTGTATTAATATACTGGCGTGTTGTAGTGCTAGCGGGAGGTACCATTTACGCTGCATTTGTGGACTTAAAGTCCGAATTTGTTCTGGTCCCCCGTAACAAACTTTGGTGGGTCCTCAAGGTTGTAGGGATGCCATTAGAACTATTATCTGTTGTGGTGAGGCTGCACGAGGACAACTTCGCTCAGGTGAGATGGGGCACGCAGGGTAACACCAAAAATTGATTCCCTATATCCAAAGGGGTCTGCCAAGTGTGGTTCATGGCTCCAACAATATTTTCACTATTCATCAATGGGGTCGTTAACCATTTTACCACCTTCCAGACCGATGCACCCACACTTGCAGGTATAAAAACACCTACACTCATGTTCACAGATGACACACTTGTCATCACGAAAACACAGAGCAGCCTGCAGTGGGCGTTAACGAGGTTTGAAGAATTCTGCAACGCCTGCGGTCTTGTGATAAACACAAGAAAAAACAAATTTATGGTCCTCCACAAACTTCAGGCTATTAAGGGGACCTCAAGACACTCCACTCAAGCCCCTAAACTATGGCATAGGTTGTAATAGATTGGATGAGATAGCAAGGTTTCGCCCAATAGCATTCTGGTGAAGATTATGGACCACTCCCGAGCTATCGCGCTATGCTACTGCCCTTAAAGATGTCTGGGAATCCGACACCTCATGTAAAATTATATAGTTGCAAAAGGTGAAAAACACACTGGTTAACATGGGTTTGCGACATTTATGGGACGATCCAGTGGGTCAACAGTTGCCCACAAAAAAAGAAATGAAAGAGCTCAACTGGTCTACGGTCGTAAAGAATAGTACCCAAGCCCTTGAGAGTGCTACGTTGACAGGTAAATTCATAGAGTTTCAGTCCTCAGTATGAACCTTTCTGGGATGTTTTATCCAAGCCTAGAGACAGACGACTCTACTTTCAATTCCGGATGGGTACATTACATGTCAAATCCTTTACAGGCGGATGTATGACATTACAACGCGTGTTATTACAACGCGTGCAGTTACATCGCATGTGTTACAACGCATGCGATGTTACAACGCTATGCCATTACAACGCAAGTCTTTACATCGACTTGCGCTAGATGGCGTGCTAACATTAGAAAAGTGTAATTTACTATTCCAACTCCAGTCCACTTAACAGTAGGGAAGGTGTTGGGATAGTAAACTACACTATTTGTAATGTTAGCACGCCATCTAGCGCAAGTCGATGTAAAGACTTGCGTTGTAATGGCATAGCGTTGTAACATCGCATGCGTTGTAACGCATGCGATGTAAAAGCTGTGCGTGGTAAAAACCGCGTTGTAATGGCTGTTCCCCTTTACAGGCAAATGGCATAATTTAAATGACAGCAAATGCCAATTGTGTGTAGAATTTGAGGAGACCTATTCACACATTTTACTCATCTGTCCGGCCTATAAGCCCCCCGTGACAAATGGTTCAAACCTTTATGCAGAAACATGGGTACCAAGTGTAGCACCATTGCAATGAGAATATTGTTGACCAATACAAATGACCTGTGGGTAATAGCAACTGCTAAATTCCTAAGTTGGATGTGGTCAATTCGTGAAAAAATGATAAAGATCCCTGTGCCCATTCCACCCAGTGGTTAGCAAAAAGAGCAAGTCGGCGTACAAAATGGTTAGGACAATGTTGTATTGGCAGAGCAACGAATAATGTACACTTCTGTCTGATACAATTGCGGTCACAGTTATTGAACTTTCCCTTCATTCTAGTGCTGCATTCACTGGTGTATATTTGACAGATCCCATGCCAATCATTTTATGGCCATTGGTTGTAGCACATTTTATATTTCTCATTTAACTGTTCACTTTTATGATATTTTTATGAAATAAGATATTTTAAAAACATATAAGAACAATATGATTGTTTTACATATGTGATACAATGGTTTTATGACTTTTTCTGAACCTCTTAATCTTTATATGGCCTTGAAGCCCTCGAACTCCAATTTAAAAATCTTTGTATATATGCCAAGTACTGTGGCTGCAGGGTGTACGCACCCCTAATCGAAATGCTGTGTGTATCGTTGTTAATCTCTTTTGTGATCTTGGTGATCGAAATAAAGATTATGAGACTAATAATAATTTAGTACTTTAATCTTTGCTGAATTCTAGGCTAGACCTGTATTGAAATATGGGTCTTTGATGCAATATATATTTAATGGCAAAACCTGTTGCAGCCTTGAATCCTCAGGATCGTATGTTGCTCTTTATGGTCCACCTCTCGATACGGTCTGGTTTATTAGTACAGACATAGTGGAGTGATCAAGCAAGGGAAGGAAGGGGACAGTGGGGAGGGGGGCCTGTAACAAGAATAACAACCAGGTAATGCAAATAATTACACACAAATGGTAATACACTGCAAAAACTACAGGTACATATGGTTCCTTCTAGGTACCTGTAAAGCAAAATTCCTCCGTATTCTAGTCAGCATATAGCAGTTATCAAGGCTCCATACATATCTACGGATATAACAACACGTCAAAACGTATGTACGCACTGAATCACCAACCCCTCCTTTTGCTCCAGTGATAACACCTACCCAAGGATATGCAGTGCGTGGCTGAACAGGGGTGCAGTGCTGACTTGATTAGGTTCAGGTTCCCCTGTAGTGAAATAACACAAAAGAAGGGCCCAAAGCATAGGCACTTAAACAAAAGGTGGTAAATACGAAGATCCTTCAAATCAGGAATGGTTCATTACGTTACTCCACTGGCAACCAAGTTTTATGGAGTGGAGAATATACCCACCGTATCTGATACTTCTCAGAACATGTATATTTAAATAGGTTGCATGTCATAAGTTCCTAATATATAGGAATGGAACTTCTCACGGCAGTAGCAATAATAACGCACTCTTAGATAATCCTCCTTGCAAGGTTTTCAAAGATCCTCAATAGTGCGCTCGTAAATATTCACAACAATGAAAACATGACTTTCAGAACGCTGCTTGTTTTCTCATGTGTACGCGTTCTCCCTGCTTGAGTTAATAACTCGCCAACATGGGAGAACGCCAAGAAGTAGGAAAAGGCAGCCGCCTCCCTACCCAGCCACAAGCATTTAAATCAGGAACACAACTCCCTACTTGTTCTCAACCTTGTAACAAGCGGTGCTCGTTTGTTCCCGCAAGAACCCAGAACTGGGTTCAGCCAACGGGGCAGGAGTATGTACCGATAATCCTCAAGAGTTTGCCACATCTGCTGAGCACTACAAGGGAAAATAACGAAATGGATTGCGGTGCTAGATGCACCCTTATCAGACCTCTACGAACTCCGGCGTCTCAGCGGCAAGAGTAACCGGCATCCGCTGCTTCCTCGGAAGAGGTGAAAAACTTTCCTTCCGGGTGCGGAATGACGTCACCAAAGTGGTCCCCCATTGATTCATGGGAATTGTAGTCCGGTTAACGTCCGTGGCGTTTTGCTGAATGTTTATGCCTCATCAGTGTTCTCTCTGGTGAGACCTGACAAAACCTCACATTTAGTTATGTTGAGTTTATATTCTGATACTTGGGAATAACAAAAACAAAAGGAGATGAGATAAATGACAACCCTGCCTAGTACCTCGTTGCAGAGGAAAGTATGCAGTTGAGCACTACTAACATATATTGAGGACATAGAGCGAGAGTACAATAGTCTATATATTTAGGACTAAATCCATGCCATTGTAGAGCTTTCCTAAGGAAATGACAATTAACTCTCTCAAAGCCTTTTTCAGCATCCAACGACAGGGCTGCCAAAGAGTGTTTTAATTTAGAAGCATGTTTTATGATATTTAGAAAGGTGCTGGAATCCTTTGCTATACTTCATCCTTTAACAAAACCTGTTTGTTCTATCCAAGAGGGATCGGTAAATATGTTTATAATCTCATAGAAAGAGACTTGGAGTAGATTTTACAACCTATATTTCCGAGAGATATGGGTCTATAACTTTGACACAAACTCGGGTATTTTCCTTTTTGCCGTGAATAGCACTTTGTAAATATTCAAAGAGGAGACTGTGTCTTGAAGTTTAAATAATAAGGGGGTCAAAAGAATGGACAATTGTATATAAATTCCACTGCAAAACCATCAGGGACAGGTGTTTTACCAGTAATAGATCATTGGAAGGGTCACTATCGGGAGCATACAGATTTGTATAAAATTGAACAAAACTATTCATAGCTTCTGAATCTTTGAATACCTGGGTACTTTGGGTATTAACAATGGATTTACTGGTGGATTTCTCTTTTTTGAATTTGAGGGTGCCAGATCTATTTTTCGCCCCATAATATATAGCACTCAGTTTTAATAAATATACACAAACCTTATGCGTGTAAGATCTAATAGATTGGAGTTTAGTGTTAATACGTTCATTTAGGTTAGCTTTATTGTTTTGGAAAGCATAATATTTGTGTTCTAATTGTTTAATCTTTTTTGGAATAACTATGGATTTTTTTCAGCAGTCCATTTTTTAATAGAAATATAATTGATGATAAATCCTCTAGAGGCCACTTTAAGTTCTAAAAATTAATGAACACATTTCCCAACAGAAAAGCAGGGTTACTTAATAAAGATTTATGAAGATTTAGGTTTATTTTGGAGAATGTCAAAATCTGACTAAACTGGAGTATGGTCTGAATTAGTATCGGTTCGATCTCAGAATTAATTAAAGCCTGGGACATTGTTTTAATAATAAATAAATAGTCTATTCATGATTGGGATTGATGGGATGGTGAATAATAAGTGTATTCCTTCAAGTCTGGGTTAAAAAGGATTTGTAAGAGCTCTTTGGGCAATTGTCTTGTAAAAGGTTGTATGAGTATTTGATGTGGATAAGTTTAATAAGGGAGTGTCTATCTAATAAGGGGTCCATTATCTGATTATAATCGCCAGCTCAAATAAAAGTATCTGTAGAGTGGGTGGACATTTTTGAAAAGATATGCCAGAACTCAGGACTAGGGTGATTAGGACCATCTACATTCATAATGCATAACTCAACATCATTTACCTTTAGTTTGACCACAACCATCTACCTTCAGAATCTTTTTCAACTGAAACAACAATTATATTTAAATGTTTATGACATATAAGAGCCACACCACCTTTGTTTCCTGTAATAGGACTAATTGCTCTTTAAGATGAGCCAAATGGAACAGTACTTGTCTCCTAATGGGGTTATTCAAATCTTTAACATTCTAAGTTAAAATCCTGAGATTCATCTACGACAATTGTGAGTGGAAAGGTGTGCACTGTCTTGTATCATGGAATAAGATACATAATAATAGAAAGAGAAGAACAAATAAGACTAGTGGAAAAGAAAAGAAGGTAAAAAGCAGTAGCTGGGAATTGGAAATAGCCCAAACGCATATGATACACGGTGTAGAGTTGGCTGAGGAGCAAGCCACCAAATGAACCATTACGAAAAGGAAAACACACAATCATAAAGGTGTAGTGGTGTTGGAACAACCAAAGGAAGACATGCAATCCTTGGCTCCACATATTATCAAAAACGAGAGCGAAATTACATATAGAATAGATCAATAGTAACATATGCAGATGGAACCATACGTGAACATATTAAAGGAAAAATTTAACTTACCTATGACAGAAAAAAGGACCAGCAGAGTGGTAGAATAACAGAAAAATGCAGGAACTTCACTGAACATGAAGACTGCACAACACATCATGATGATGACACCAAAGTTGTATTATGTAATATAAAGGAGAAGAATGAAACAGAAAGGCCGAGAAAAAAAAAGAAATCTAGAAAAACAATCTGATTAGAGCAAAACGGGTTCCTCCATGACCATGAGCCCCAAGATTCATATCTTCAATTCTATGTTGCAGGAATAAATCCTTTAAGATAGCTCGCTCTGTGTACATAGTAGGTTTGTCTTTGTAAGTAACCTTAAAGAAACATGGGTGTTCAGGCCCTATTTGCCATTCAAAACCTTAAGTTGAGGTCTCAATGCTAGAAATTGTTTTCTACGGCTGGCAGTTGCACTAGAAACATCCTGGGAGAAATAAACTCTTTTACCAGGCCATTGAAGTGTCTTCTGTAAACTGGCAGCCTTAACGATTCCGATCAAGACCGTAAATTGCAGGAAGAGTATGATGATACCTCTGGGTTTAGATCTAGATGACTGGTGTTTTGGACCCAGACAATGTACTTTCTGGATACTAAGAAGAGAGTTTAGATTTAAATGAACAATCATCTGCAGAATTGTTTGAAGCAAGGAGACCATATCACATTAGCACATTCAGGAATACTATACAGTCGGAGATAGATCCTTTAATTTATATTCTAAAAATTGCCTGAGTCTTGTTTGAGCAGATTGTCTTGTTATATTTGGGTAATATCAGGCACAGAATCCTCAACATCACTGATGCGTTGTTCACTGTAGGCGATGTATGACATTACAACGCGTGTTATTACAACGCGTGCAGTTACATCGCATGCGTTACAACGCATGCGATGTTACAACGCTATGCCATTACAACGCAAGTCTTTACATCGACTTGCGCTAGATGGCGTGCTAACATTAGAAAAGTGTAATTTACTATTCCAACTCCAGTCCACTTAACAGTAGGGAAGGTGTTGGGATAGTAAACTACACTATTTGTAATGTTAGCACGCCATCTAGCGCAAGTCGATGTAAAGACTTGCATTGTAATGGCATAGCGTTGTAACATCGCATGCGTTGTAACGTATGCAATGTAAAAGCTGTGCGTGGTAAAAACCGCGTTGTAATGGCTGTTCCCCACTGTAGGCCTTCTTCTAATCAAAGACCATCGTTCCTCCAATCTTTGCAATGTAGCACTAGTTTCAACAAAAATGGTCTTAAGGCTCTTAATCATCCATCAAATCACCCAATATCAAAGTAGAGGGAGATTTATGTTGAGAATCTACATCTTTTTCGATCTCTTGACTGAGCATGATGCATTAATCTTCTCAGCTATGGCTCCTGCAGAGTGTAAAGAGATTGCAAGATCAGAAGATAAATCATTAATTTCGATTTTTAGAAATTCTTTATCCTTTATCATGATAGACATGTACTGTCTATAGAAATCAGTACTGGTTGTGCTATGAGAGAGTTACACAGACCTAATGAGTATTATTTTACGTCTCCCCATATGACAGAACAGAATAGTGCATATGGTAACTAATCCACTGCAGAAGCTATTTTTAAAGTCAATATCAGGAGGCAAACATGAGGTTATTTAAGGAGAAGTATATCCCTCAGTGCAAAACCTGTGTGAAAGCTGAAGGAGATGAAAAACTCAAGTCTCCCAAGCAAGAATTCACATGCAGGATGGTTGGCATGATGCTCCAGCAATATAGAGTCGAATGGGAACGATATCCTCAGGAGAGAAGAAAAGATAATGTTCGGCCCACAACGTCCAGAAAAATTATATAGAAAACCTCCTCAATTGGAGAACAAAATGGTGGGTGGGGCATTCCTCAAATAGGAAACAATAGTTAATTAGAATAGTAATCTTGGAAGAGAGTGGACGCTCTAAGTGCAGGAAAGGTTTTGCAGGTTTCCATGCTTAGGGCTTATAGTGCTAAGAAATGGAGACCGACAATCTCCTCAATAGTAATAACAAAATGTGGGTGAAGCGCTTCACAAACAGAAAATGAAATATAATGGTCAGTTTCTCTAGAAAGAATGCATAAACATGTTTTTAGGATATGCCATAGCTGTTGCCACAACCGTGGTCACCTTCAAAAGTCTGGTGCCGAGTGTACTTGCCACATTGTCTTAGTCTGCACACTGCAGCCAGAGAGGAGACTTTGTGGAATGCCGCCATCTTTGTTAGCGCCAAAACCTCGCTCCCAATTTATAAAGCTTTTAAAATAGTGAAATAGAAATTTGCATCATGAACCTAAAAAGAGGAAGGAATCAATAAACAACTAACATTTAATGATTACTAAATAATGATTACCTAATACTGATTCGGTTTTGTGATGTATTAACCATTTTCTAATTCTGAATAGTGGTGACTGAGGCTTTTTTACACTTGCACATACCACTAAGTGAAAAGAGGTGGTAGACAGCAAACTATAAAGGGTTGGCCAGAAATGAAGTAGAAGTATTCTATACAATGACAAGGCAAATGAGAATTCTGGCACAGGAGATAAAGACAGGATAGAACATTTAGGCTTTTGTTTACAATATTTGATCAGAGAGAAGAGCACATACGTTTGATCTATAGGTTAAGAAGGCACAGACGGTGGCAAGCGAGTGAGAAAGACATGCCAACCTGAGACAGTTCTATAAAGAAAAAGTAAGAGACATTGAATAAAGTTGGTCCTCGAAACAGTGAAGACATTTTGAACCATCTGTGCCACAAAGGTGCAGGAACGGTAACTGTGGGAAAACTTGACCCTGTTATAGCACAACTATGGTAATTCTGTGCAAGATACCTACTTAATTATGTAGCATTTAGTTCTGTTTTGAGATTAAAGCTCTTTCTTTTTCCATAAAAGATAAGCAGTGGCATGGACATAAAATGATTGTCTCTGATGGTTGATTGCAGAGTTCTAGCTCTTGCCCCATCCCCACTCATCCTCCCTGAGAAGCCGCTGACTGCTCGCCCTTGCTACCCTCAGTCAGGTGTGAAAAAATTGTACATGGCCCAGTTTGCAGAGCCATCGTGGAATGGACCCCAGGACACCATTAGCAAATGACATCAACACCACGGTTGGGGCCTGGTGGACCTCAGACCTGGGGCCACGTGAACGGGGTTTGACAGTCAATACAGAGGAAATAAATTGCAGATGTTGCTGAATAGTACTATGGAAATAGGTAAATGCAAATTTCAAATAGATACCATTCTCAATTTCAAAAACTAAATTTTTAGTATCTGAACATGACCAAATTGGTCATTGCAATTTGTTAGCATTCGCAAGTTGTAGTTTGGTAATAATAAAAATAGTATATAGTGCTCCATGTTTTGAGTGCAGTCTACATTTCTCAAAAAATTCCATTGTCTCACTTTTTAGGTTGTTATCACTTTCCTCTCTAAGAAAAAATGGTAATTTCACAATAGCATCTAGATATTGACAAATAAACAAATGCCTAATCTAAAATTGAATCTTTTATATGTTAATGGTAATTATGAGATCTGGGAACATCCGTTGGAATCAAAGATCTCAGTTTCAGGGATATCATGATGCAAAGACACTGATAACTCAAAAAGAGGAATAGGTTTCAATCCAAGCCTCGTACTACCCTTTCCCCTCACAAACTCAGGTATTGCTGAATTTAAGTTGCTCTCTAACTTACAGCCATTACCCCAACAAAATGTGATGCTTTAAACCACATACCCAAATGTTGCATTATATAACTATATGCCCCTTGAGTAGTTATTTCCCTCATTCGTGTGCCAGCTATACAGTTCTTCCTGCTAACAGATGTGCCAATGGGTAATTTGTCCCATGCATCTTGATCCAATGAACCAAGTGTTCATCTGCAGTGGTAGGGCATAACAAGTATTCCCCCGATGCCTGAGCCTGATTTCCACAGGGCAATCGTCTTTCGAATGCCCAGTGATTTTTTTGCATGCCTCTCACCTTAAAAACGGTACATAGTTTAAAAATGTCACAAGTTTTTATCTCTACTTGTTACTGTAGGAGGCCCAAAAAGAAGTGGCTCCCTCTGCTTCTGTCTATTCTGTTTTACACAGCTGAGGCCTGTCAATCATTTAGCAATTCACTATGACGAAGGTCACCTACTGGAGTGGAGGTAGCTTCGACATTCTCTGTAGAACTAAGACTCTTGAGATCATCTTGAAAATACCAATCCATATAGACTTGCCCCTGATAATCTTCGGCCTCAATAGTAACATTGTAGGCCCTGCTAGATCTCTGTTATTTTATGCAATTTTAATGGTTAGGAGGCAAATCTGCAAGCATTGGATAGATCCGGTTCCACCTAACCATTCAGATTGGCTAATCATGACTAGATTATGCAGTAAAAAAAAATCGCATACTGGGACCTGTTGATTCAATGGAAGTAGAGTGTTTTTTTTTTTTTTTTGGGTCCTATGATTATGCCTTTTGGATACTCCTTGGACCACTCTAAGTTCCCAGGCTTTCGATAAAGTCCATCAGGTTTGTTTAAGACCTAACTGGAGTAAACCCAACCTCCCCCCTTTGAATGGCAGGGGAAGTATCCTTCTGACCTAAAAAATGCACCCTTACAGGCTGAGGTATCGATTATACATAAGAAGCCAAAGACTTTTAAGGTCAATCAGTAAGTTTACGAACAGGCGGTTGGTTCTATCAAGGTGGTTGAAGGCGAATGAGGACAAAAAAAGAAAAAAATCTCTGTAGAACCATCACATTCTACACTAGCCTTCTGTCTTCATTCCTGTATCATAGATGCCAAACTTTATGGAAGAGAAATGAATTTATTAAAGACAGAGCTGCCTAAACAGAAAAGCTAATGTCGTTGGTGCTTTAAGGCTCCATTAGAAAAAGTATCACTCAATTCCTTTAACCTCTTCAATGCCCATGACGAGCTGGTCTCGTCATGGGCCGTGGTTGCGCTGTGCCCATGACGAGACCAGCTCGTCATAAACCCCGCCCGCTAATGAAACGGCCGGCACAGGGCGGGGAAAGGGGCGGGCACTGAAGGGGTCAACTTTTGGGTCAGTTAAGCACACATAAGTTGCCAACATTTGCGAAAGACCGACTTGCATAGCCAGTTTGATGAACTGGTAGATAAGGTCCTTCACAATCGACTTTAGTATATTGTACTATTGTACAAAAATGTGGACAACTTCATAAAGTCTGTCCACTGTAGTTGCCAGCTCCTAACTTTTCTACCGCTTGGTCCGATTCATATTTTCATCTTTGGTTACAACCTGCATCGAGCCTGGCACAATATCCTTCATTGATGTTTTCTCTTAAACAAAAAAGTTATTGCATAAATCCCTTTGAACACCTACCAACAACCTCATGTGAAATGACAGTGCTTCATTGTATTGTGCATGGCACACATCAAACCAAGAGTGCTCACTCAACCCTGGGCTTCATCATTTCCAGAGAGGGCAGTCTCTAGACTGGAGGTCTTATATTGAGACTGGCCCCCCATTTGCATATCCTCATTTTACTTAATATAATGAACTCCTGAGTTACAAACCAACCGAAAATATCATTGCCTTGGGTGGAAAACTCCAATACATCAAACTGACGGCTCTGGATTCTCGTTTTTCTGTTCTTTTGCTTTGTCCTTCATCTAATTAGAATTTTAAAACCTTTGCATCCTACTTTAATGAGTATATATCTAAGAACCTTAACAACTTTGATCCCCTCAAACAAAAAGGCATAAAGTTAAGGAAATCACCTCAGTGGCCTGAAAGAAAAATGGGTGGAGCGTCAAATAGATGTGGTGCCAAAATCCTTCAGATCCACATTTTCTAAGCATATAAGCCTGCACAAAGCCTTACAAAAACTCATTATAGATCAAGCCCCCTTTAGTGGACCTAATTAAATGTCTCATAAAGTGTTGTGGTGTTGGTATTTGTGTTTGCCTTTTCCAGAAATGGAACCTAGGTGTGACCAACAGCCTGCTTGTTGTAGGTGCGTTGAGTGTGTAATTTAAAAAAAGTAAAACCATACAAAGCTTCCCAAGAAGCATTTTAACATTGTTAAACAAACAGTATGCAAATCCAGCCCTTTCAAAAACCAATAACTTCCTATAGCCATGATCTAAAATAATGTGGAAGTGCGTGAGGAAATTCCAGCCACCCAGAATGATTAATTTTCTCATGGAATTCCTGTGATTATGAATTGCTCCTCATGGAATGGAAACTATTTATGTTAGTCTAGTTTCACAGGGTGGAATTTTGCATGGCATTTGCTGTTGCAGGAGGATTAACTCTTACATATACGACTTTCTCTAAGCAGGTAGTAAATGTGAGCTGAGGGAGTGGTTTGGCAAAAGGGAGGGAAGGAAGAGGAGACTCTTGCATGGCAGTAAGGATCAAAACAGGCTCCGCACATGCCAATTCTGAGGTTTTGGGCAGAGGTTTTAAATGTGCCAGGTTCCAATTTAGCCTTTCCCCACAGCAATTTTCCCAGCCAAAATGTCTGCCCAGTAAAATTGGGTCCGATGTTCTTGCACCTAGTAAATTTGGGTGCTGAAACACTGGACTAATTGCAGCAGAATTCAATGAGAATTAATTTGCCCAGGTTTCAGTGAGCAAGCAAGAAATCTGAAACCTGACCTTACACTTACTACAGAATGAAGCCCTCCCCTAGCTCTCAACGTCAAATGGCCTTGACTTTGTTGAAGCTTCTTAAGGTGACATTAACTGTGCTGTAGTGCAGCTGGTCTTAAACTTTCCAATGGTTAAGCCAACCCTGTTTCTGCAGAACTTGTGAAAGACATACAGTATTATACTGCTCTCTCACTGACAAATACTCAACAGCCCACAGTATTTTTACTGGCTGCTTCAGGACTTGCCACATATACCCTTTGAAAAATAGCCTCTGCTGACTGGACAATCTCAGAAATATTCATTCTGTGTAGGGTCATCTTTCCTAGTGAAGATCATAGAGAGAGGTCTGTGGCGACTAAAGTCAAGCAGTTCATCACCTAAACAATCCTTAAGTGACCCCCAGTTAGGCTTTTGGTGAGGTTACGATACAGAGACTACCTTGCTCCAACTATTCAACTGTTATTATCACTATCGAAAAGTGGATTATTATTTGGGGTGGACGAATGCCCACCTCAAGGAGTAATAACATTTCTTGTCAGGGTGAACCCTCAAAGTCACTAAATTAACCTGTACACAACCTCCTTATAATAAAGTCAAGACACTAAGCAATAAAAAACCTAAATCGATGTAAAAAACTAGAGTAGAATTAAAAAAAATTAAACCAAAATGATATGAATCCAATAAGGGGAACTGGAGATGTGAAATTAAATTTTTAAGTGAGAATAGCTCCAAACAGCACTAAGCGACAGTCATAGTCTATGGTCACAGTAGACAAGGCCTTAGGCACTTCCTAACGGATGTATGACGTTACAACACACACTTTTACAACGCATGCACTTACAACGCATTTTTTACAACGCATTATCCATTACAACGCACTACACTTACAACGCATGACACTACAACGCATTTTTAAAAACTACCATTACAACGCATACCATTACAACACATAATATTTAATTGCATTTAAGGTAAGTATTAGATAGTATAGGGGTAAAAATTACTTTTCTAACTCCAGGGGGTGCAACAGTAGGGTAAGTGTTGGATAGTATAGGGGTAAAAATTGCTATTCTAACTCCAGGGGGTGCAACAGTAGGGTAAGTGTTGGATAGTATAGGGGTAAAAATTACTATTCTAACTCCAGGGGGTGCAACAGTAGGGTAAGTGTTGGATAGTATAGGGGTAAAAATTACTATTCTAACTCCAGGGGGTGCAACAGTAGGGTAAGTGTTGGATAGTATAGGGGTAAAAATTACTATTCTAACTCCAGGGGGTGCAACAGTAGGGTAAGTGTTGGATAGTATAGGGGTAAAAATTACTATTCTAACTCCAGGGGGTGCAACAGTAGGGTAAGTGTTGGATAGTATAGGGGTAAAAATTACTATTCTAACTCCAGGGGGTGCAACAGTAGGGTAAGTGTTGGATAGTATAGGGGTAAAAATTACTATTCTAACTCCAGGGGGTGCAACAGTAGGGTAAGTGTTGGATAGTATAGGGGTACAAATTGCTATTCTAACTCCAGGGGGTGCAACAGTAGGGTAAGTGTTGGATAGTATAGGGGTAAAAATTACTATTCTAACTCCAGGGGGTGCAACAGTAGGGTAAGTGTTGGATAGTGTAGTGTAATATTATGCGTTGTAATGGTAGGCGTTGTAATGGTATGCGTTGTAAAGGTATTTTTTAAAAATGCGTTGTAGTGTCATGCGTTGTAAGTGTAGTGCGTTGTAATGGATTATGCATTGTAAAAAATGCGTTGTAATTGTAGTGCGTTGTAACAGTTGCGTTGTAAAGGTTGTTCCCCCTTCCTAACCAATCCGATAAAAGTTCCTAAAGACAACCCCAAACGCTTTTTCAGCAGTTCCTCTATATCTTACTGCAAACAGGCCCACAATGCCATGTGTCAGGGCAGTGCCAAGATGGCTAGGTTTTCAGCTACATAAAACGTCTGAGAGCTGGGGGTGCATATGGGAGGGTACTAAGAAATCACCCATATCCCATCACATCTAACCCTAAACTTCAAGTAAAAGAAGGCTTTGGACTCACAACAAAACTGGAGACAGATGTCTGGTAGGACAAAAGCAGGGTCCCTCAGCAACCAGACAGAGGATACACAAGAATTGTTGCCTGGTCCTTTTTTATTCTGTTTAAGAGCGCAAACGTATCACATGTGCCTAAGAAAAACCTGTCAGCCAGCATTTGACACTGTTGTACCAGCAGGATAGCAAAAGCTCCAACGTTAACTATTCTGCTGAGGTCAGATGGGCCATCTCTGTGCATTTAAGGTGACCTGTCAATCAAAGTGACCTATTATGTGGTTTCTGGAAGTAATTTCACACCTCATTAAGGTCAAGCACTTGTTAGCTATTGAAGAGCTAATGTGAATTAGCCTGCAGGAGCTTTAGGTAAGGAAAAGGTAACATTCTAAAAGTTAGTTTTCCTAAATGTTTATTAAAAGTCCAACTTCGATAGAGGGCGTGGCCAGGCGCCGTACTGAATGGCCGCCTGATCCCTGAGCTCCGCCGGGACCGTTGGTGCCCCGTTGAAATCCGGCGTCCATCCGTGCTGGAGGGATCACCCAGCGAACCCACCAGCTTCCTCGGGCCCAGTGCTCAGCCGTAGAGGCTTCCCGGACTCCGACAGGCTGCAGACGACCCCATCCGGCGGCCGCGACGTGCGGCGGCGGCTCGGCGCCTCGCCCTTGGAACTCCGTGGCCGCTCCCGGCCAAAATCGAGGCCCTGGCTTTCGGCCTAAGGCGCGCTGCGCCCTGAGTGACTGCGACGGACGGGGGCGACGGCCCGCAGGTAACGCTGAGGCGCCGTGGGACCCGGACCTCTTGGGGGCACTGCTGGAGACCCGACGCCGGGGAGAACAAGCGGGCTGCCGCGACGGCTGCGGCCGGCTGACGGCCCCAACTGGAAGGGGATCGGCCGGTGACGTACTACTGCTGCAGGTGTGCGATCTGAGGAAGGGCTGCCGCGACGGGGGCCGCTGCTGGGCGGCCTGGACACAGAAGAGCCCACGGCGTTGGGGGCTGTGGTCGCGGACCCCGTATCGCGGCGGCCTGCTCACTCTGGGGTTCCCCCCTCCCCCCTCTGCTCTGGACGGCTTGCTGCCGGGTGTCGGTGGACTTTGACTACGCCCAGACTTCAGCCGTGAGGATCGGAGGTGGCACATCTCCGTGGAAGCCTAGCAAGTGAGGGCCGCAAGGCTCCGGGGGCACCTGAACGACAATGAGGCCTAAAGGGGGTACCGCGACCCAGACGAACAAGCTCGACCACTATACGGTCGCCAAAACGACGCCGCAGCCAGGAGGACCCACGAAGGAGGCCGCAGGGCAAGCGGAACCCTCCCTGACATCTATCATGGCAGCCATACAAACCCTGGGGACGACCCTCGAGACAAAAATGGACAAGATCACCATTGAGGTGAACCTGCTTCGGGCCGACTTAGGGAAAACCACGGATCGGTCCAAGACTAACGAAACGGACATCAAGGCCCTGCAGGACTCTGAGAGGCGGCTCGAGAACAGGGTCAACGAGCTCGTGCAGCAACATCGGCAGATGGCCCTACGGCTCGACGACCAAGAAGGTAGGGCCAGGAGGAGCAACATACGCGTAGTGGGTGTGGCGGAAGGACTTGAAGGTGACTGTGTGGAGCTCTTTCTGGAGGATCTGATCCTCCGCCACCTTAAACCCAAGAGGCTCTCCAAGCTCTTCACTATTGAGCGGGCTCACAGGGCTCCGATCCCAAAACCTAAACCAGGGGCCTTCCCGCGCACCATTATCGCCAAAGTATTGAACTATCGCGACCGCGATGCAATCCTCCAGGCGGCTCGACAACATGGCGATCTACACTACGAGGGGGCCACGGTTCGCTTCTTCCCGGACTTCACGCTCCAGGTCCAGCAGGAAAGGCGCTCCTTTCAAGGGGTTAAGGCAGCGCTGAGAGATCGTGGTATCCGGTACATGATGTTCTTTCCCGCCAAACTGAAGATCATCGCAGGCGGTAAATCCCTCTTCTTCACTTCGCCGGCGGCGGTGCAGGAGTGGCTGGACACGACCGAGTCGGCGGCGGGCCCCCGGCGGGACGGCGCACAGGGGCGTGGAGCGAGGCAGCCCTCCCCGGGCTCAACGGCAGGACCAGTGGACGGTGGGGAGCAGAGCCAGAGGTCCTGGCGTTCGCGCTCAAACAGTCCCCGCTGGGGCTCGCCCAGAGACAGCGCAGGGCATTGAAGCTACGTGAGCTCGACCAGAAGCCGTCGGACAGTAATGTATGAGAGTTCCTTTGATCTTAAGACTTACTTGCACAAGGGGGCAGTGGGAGGGCTTGCCCGACTCTTGTGAGCCAAGCTCACCACTAGATGATGCACTGTAGGCCTGAGGATTTTACGAACTGGGGCACCACGGACAGGCGGTCAGGGGGGGGCTGGCCCACGATCTTCTTACGTAGAGTTCCTCAGTGGGCTCCACTGGGGCAGGGTTGGGCGACAGGCGCTCTGCTAATTGGGGTGGTGGGTAGTTCAAAACCCACGGAGCAGGGGGCAGGGAGGGGGGGGTTGTTTTGGCTAGGGGGGGGTAGGGATGTTGGGGACAGAGGGGGAGGGAAGAGGGTGGCACGAAGGGTCAGCCAGACCTCTGACTGTAGATATTCCATGCACTTTTTGGGGGGGGACCAGGGGGGGAGGGGTTTGGGGGAATTTTATGGTCACACGTAACATGTTGCCCTACGGGAGGCAGCACTGCCGGGGTGGTGGGACAAGGCACCCAAACAAACCACAGCTATGGTTGATAGATATGAAAAAAGTTTGAAGGTCCTCAGCTGGAATGTCAACGGACTGGGGGATAGTCTCAAGCGCACCATGGTACTGCAATTCCTCAAGCGGCACCAGCCTGATGTAGTACTACTGCAAGAAACGCATATGATGGGGAATGTCTGTCGGGCCCTCAATAGGTATGGCTACACTCTGGCGGCCCACTCTGGCTTCACCTCCGGCTCTAGGGGGACGGGGGTGCTGGTACGGCGTGCGCTGCCCCTCCATATAGACCTAGTCAGGACAGACCCGCAGGGCCGCTTTTCGGCGGTGTCTGGCCGTTGGGAGGGCCGCACGCTCAACCTGGTATCGGTATACATCCCGCCTGGCCTTCAAGCCCGGGCCTTCACGGAGCTCGGCACTCTTCTCCTTTCCCTCCCCGAAGGTCAGTTGGTGTTGGGAGGGGATTTTAATGCTGTAGTGTCGGGAACCCGTGATAGACAGCCCCCCAGAGATCTCCCTCGGGGGCAGGAGTGGTTGGCGGACTTTCTTGAGGCCTTCGGGCTCGTGGACGTTTGGCGCCTGCTCCACCCAACGGACAGACACTTTACCTTCTTTTCGGGATCGCATCATTTATTCTCGCGCTTAGATTACATCCTCACTATTCTACAACACGACATGACGGTACATGAGGCAGCACATCTGCCCAGAGGCATTTCTGACCACTCACCAGTCCACACGCACATCACATTCGGGACTCAACGGGAGGGTTGCTTAGCGCCAATAAACGCATGGCACCTTAAACACGAGGACACCAGAAAGCAGGTATCCGTCTCAATCACACGCTACTTCGAAGAGAATCTCGGCTCGGTGAACTCCCCCGTCACCTTATGGGAGGCGTTCAAGCCCGTGATTAGGGGAGAGGCGCTTTCGGCCATATCGGCGAGGCGACGGGAGCGGTGCAGGCAGGTCGATACACTAGAGGCGGAATTGGAGATTCTTGGGGGGGAGGCGGCGGGGGGTGGGGAGGGGGAGGCCATGCATAGACTGCAGTTGAAGACGGCGGAGTATAGAGAAGCAGTCACTCAAGAGGCTCAGAACGTGGCGCGCCACAAACTGGGTAGAATCTATGATCAGGGCGATAAAGCCGGGAAACTAATTGCCTGGCTTGCGAAAAAACAACAAGCCAGTAAGGTGGTGCCTGAAATTCGTACCGTGCGGGATGGTGGTTACTGAACCTCGGGAAATAGTTGAACAATTTGCGCTACACTACCAGCGGGTCTACAGGCGTGAGTCGGACCGGCCGGAGGAGGACTCCATGGATCTCCTAACAGACATTCGCATGCCCTCCTTGTCGGATGAAGATCGTGAAGCTATGGACAGTCCACTCACTGAGGCCGAACTGCAGCGGGCGATAGGAGAACTGCGTCCTGGTAAGGCGCTCGGCCCCAATGGCCTCCCAATTGAGCTCTACAAGCTCCAGCCGGAGGCTATTAGTAAGCATCTTAAACCCATGTTCGAGCACAGTATGGAGAGGGGGATGTTGCCCCGTGATCAGCGGGTTGCGACCATAGTGGCGATACCGAAGGAAGGGAAGCCTAAAGATGCGTGTGCGTCATACAGACTGATCTCGCTCCTCAACGCGGAGCCCAAAATACTCGCGAAGACACTGGCCAACAGGCTTAAATCGGTGCTGCCTTCGTTGGTCCACCCAGACCAGTCGGGATTTATGCCCCGCCGTAACACGGCCCTCAACATACGAAGGCTAAACGGCGTACTGGGGCAATGCCACAGACTACAGGAGGACGCGGTGGTGGTCTCTCTGGACGCCACAATGGCCTTCGACACCCTAGAGTGGCCATACATGTTCGCGGTCCTGCGCAAACTGGGCTTTGGCCCTCAATTTATAGGGTGGGTTCGCCTACTATACGCTGAACCCTTGGCGCGTGTGCTGGTGAACAACAAGCTGTCCGAGGTTTTCTCGCTGGAGAGAGGGACCCGGCAGGGCTGCCCCCTCTCCCCCCTTCTTTTCGCCCTCTCCCTCGAACCACTCGCGGCCTGGATACGGCAGGCTGTCGACCTGACTGGTATATCCTGGGCAGAGGGATGGGAGGACAGAATCTCCCTCTACGCCGACGACATACTCCTCTATCTTACCAAACCACGCAGGTCCATAATTGTGGCACTCGATATACTTGCTAGCTTCGGCCGTAACTCGGGCTTCCGGGTCAACTGGGCCAAATCACACCTCTATGTCCTACGGGGTGAACCTCCGCGCCTCCCAGCCACGTGCCCCATTAATGTGGCAGTGGAAGGGTTTAAGTACCTGGGAGTCTACATCACCACCAACAAAGCTCTGTCATACGAGCGCAACCTCAAGCCGCCACTCGATCGGCTCCAACGGGAGGCTAAATCCTGGCAGCACCTGCCACTGACTCTGCTGGGCCGGGCAGCCCTATTCAAGATGCTAGCATTACCACGGTTTCTGTACGCGCTGCAAAACTATCCAGACTTAGTCCCCAACGGCTACTTCGTGGCCATCGAGGCCGCACTGCGCGACCTCCTCTGGGCCGGGTCGCCCCGAATCTCCCTGGCCAAACTCACATTGGGATGGTACGACGGTGGTATAGCCCTCCCCGACATCCGTAAATACTACTGGGCGGCCCACCTGTCCGCGATCAACCAGGGTACATATGGAGACGGGAACGATCCCGCCTACGGCATGGACAGATGGCTGCTTCCCGGGGGGAACTACGAGATTGCACTCTACTCCAGACGGGGTATACGTCCACTAACCGGACCTACCCGTCACTCGGTACAGATATGGCACGTTGCCCAGAGGAAGCTTGGATGGGCGGGGGTCCTTACGATGGCCACGCCACTGTGGGCCTCCGACAAGCTGGGCAACCTGGGGCGCACCAAAGGGTTCCGTAATTGGGACTTAATTGGTATCTCCCAAATCAAGGACATCTGGGGCCCTATGGGGATCCGCACATTCGCCCAAATGCAAGACACATACGAGCTAGCTCACACCGAATATTTTCGATACCTACAGGTGCGGCACTCCCTCCGGACTAACATCCCACCAGAGACCAAGATACCACAATCCTCCCCGCTTGAAGATAGGTTGTTAGATGGGCACCTCCCGGAACACGCCATATCACTCACGTACAAAAAGCTGATTAACAACCCCCCCGACACGCTTCTGCCCCTTAGAGAGAAATGGGCCGCTGATGGGCTGGAGATAGACGATGAAGAATGGCTCTGCGCTCTGGCCTCTCCCCGGGAGGTCGCAATATCAGCCCGGCTGCGACTTATCCAACTTAAGATCCTTCACAGGGTGTATATCTCCTGCACTAGGCTACACACGATGGGGAGGGCGGACTCAGTATTCTGCAGGAAGGGATGTGGGGGCACGGGTACATTCTTCCATATGGTGTGGGATTGCCCTAAGATTCAGCGTTACTGGAGAAGGGTGGTGCTGTGTATGGAGGAGGTTTGGGAGGTGGAGATTCGCCCGGAGGCCAAGAGGTGCCTCCTCAATATCTGGGAACCTACGGACCTGTCACCGAAAGGGAGGCTCTGGGTGACGCTCGGACAAATGGTGGCGAAGAGGAACATAGCCAGGCTCTGGGGCAGTCCTCTCCCACCCAAAGTGTCGGATTGGCACAGAGACATGGACTGGTGTATGCTGCAGGAAAAGACTGTATATATAACGAGAGGATGCCCCCGGAAGTGGAGGGAAGTGTGGTCCAACTGGAACGATTTCAGGGGGGGCATATGCGAGCCTCCTCCCGAGGGGCGGGAAGGCGCAGAGGATCTTTAAACTCTAACGCTGGGGTGGCTCCGGGTGCTAATGGATGGGGTGCGATAGTCATATCAATAGTATATAGGCGACTTATGGTGCTACGTGATGACCTGGTTTGTTTTTGGGGTGGGGGGGGGCAATACGGCTGTTGGGCGCTATTCACCAGTTTGGCAATAGTTTTATTCTAGGATCGAATATAAGAAAAAAGGAGTCCTGCAATATCCTCCTTTACACTGTGATACACTCACAACGTTCCAACGCCGCCGTACCCCCGGGTTGACGGCACTGGGCTGTGTGCTTAATAACGAACTGCAAAGTACATCCTCCGCGGCCGGCCCGAAGGGTTGTAGGCTGTAAGCTGTGTATGGTGTGAGTTTGCAATAAAGGTCTTGTTTAAAAAAAAAAAAGAAAAAAAAAAAAAAAAGTCCAACTTCACTGTTCAATTGGGTTTTAATAAATAATAAAAATAGTCTTTGAATGACTTTTGTAGCCAGTTACTGTCAAAAGTAACAAATGAAATTTTATAATCGGTGCTTGACATTTTCTAGTATTTATCTACAGCTCTGCTAGTGAAAATAGGTTTGGGGGCCTAGGGCCAGATGTACAACCGTTTTTAGTGGTTGCAAGCAGAAAAACGAGCCATTTGCGACTGCTAAAAATGGATGTAGCGTGTACAAACCCAATTTTTGGAGTCGATAACCTATAACAGACTCGCAATATAGGGTGTGGGAGTCACTATTTGGAAGAGGCATGCCAAGGGCGTCCCCTCCTAATAGCTAGTTGCAGGGGGATATATAATTGTTTTGCGACTGCAAATGCGGTCGCAAAACAATCACACTTACCACCAATTTTGAATTGGTGGAAAGGCAGTCGCAAATGGGAAGAGAATCTCAAGGGACCCCTTCCCCTTTGTGTTTGGCATCAAAAATATTTTTAAGAGCAGGCAGTGGTCCCAAGGACCACTGCCGGCCCTTAAAAAATAAAAATAAAACTTCAATTTTTTTTCATTTAAATGCACCCTATTTTCCTGGAAGGAAAACGAGCAGCATTTGGAAAAAAAGTTGCTTTATTTAAAAAGCAAACGCAGACATGGTGGTCTGCTGTCTCCAGTTGGTCACCAATAATGACAAAAAGGTACCCCCTAGTATTAATTTTAGGTCCAAGAGGTGGGGGTTATAAAACCGGCCAAAAAACTGTGAAAAACCTCTAACTGACCTATATTTCTTTGAGAGATAGCCTAAAGCTTATACACCCCCAGAGAGCGACTTTTCCTTTAACAGAGAAATCAGATAATGATAGCAGTTTTTATTGAAAAAACATTTTTTATTTTTCAATTTTCCTTTTTCTATAGTGAGAATTCATTTATAAAAATGCTGAGTTTATAAATCACAAAAAATACATAATGAAAATATTTCAACATGTTTTAGACTTAGATATACACATTTGAAATAAAAAAATAATCAATTCTTTTTTTAGATACCCTACCCCAACCTTCTGTTACTAAAACAACAGACACACTCCATATCATAACACTCATTTATCCTATCTAACAACATGAAAATAAAAGTACAAATTGTGACATAAGTGGGATTCTGCAGTATGCAGAAACAATAACTACTCTCATTTGTTGTGTAGAGACATCCCAAAATCTTAAACAATGTGTGGAAATCACTGCATTATTTCATTATTGTATGAGGACATCACATCTGTCTCTTTTCCATTATGGATCACTGGTCGGATTCCCACAAGTCAGTGGTCTGGTCGACGTACGTTTCGGTGGGACAAACATTCTATTCCCCACCTTCTTCAGGACCAATGTTTAAATTGTACAAATATTATGTTTAAAAAAACGGAGCTGAGGTATCTGACAAAGCGTTTGTCCAATCCTAAGATGTGTCTCCAATCAACCTATGGGGCACTCTACGAAAACGCAAAATCTTCTGGCCACCATCCATGTGTTATTGCCCATTCCCAATGGATCACAAATTACGAACTGCCTCATAAATATTGATGAGGCATGTAATTTGTGACCCTATTGAGAAAGTACATTCTATTTTGCGAGTTGCAAAAAATCGTAATTTGCAACATGCAAAACGGAATGGTCGTACATCTGGCCCCTAGTCACTGAAGGAACATGGCAAGTTTAATTTCACACATGTTTCCCTTTTGAGTATCAAGCACCCTACCTTCTGGGCAATAAGGGGTGCTTAGGGGGGACTTGTTAATTTTTAGAAGCCGAGTTTCCCACGTGACAAAAAGTATTATTCTTACAGATTTGACAACAGGTTTGTAGGCTGCCGCCATCATGCTAGACATGGTAGGCCTGATGCCATATTCTCTGTGGATGATACAATAGGGGCTGCAGTCCTTCTAGGCCCTCGGGACAAGTTCTATACCATATACTAGGAACTTGTAGATTAGTTAAAAATGTCAATTAGGAATACATCAATTTAGCTATCTTTAAAGGGAAGCACAGGCACTTTACTTCTTTATAGCAGAGAGTAACAGTGCACAGAGTTCTAAGTCCAGCAAAAATAGAGTCCAGAAAAAGGCAATAAATCTAGGGTGACCACACAGAAAAGGCATATTTCCTACAAACACTTTCAGGCTTGTGACCATTTGTTAACCCATATCACACATGCAGAAAGAAGTCCATTTGTAAAATCTGTTTTGGAGTATAAGATGGGGTAGGTGAGCGGGTTACTTAACATAAAACTAGCTTGTTTGCTTGTAAAAATGATAGAAAGCCAGAGGTTGGTCTGAAAGCGCTAGAAGGCTTGTTTTTAGGTATACCATGGCTCTGGGTATGCCCCAGAGTGGATGAGAACAAATAGGAAACTATATGTGGGACCAGGTTATGCTGCAAGCAACTTGATGCGGATCTTAAATTTTAATTCCTGTTCTTTGTGAGCGAGCTGTATATGATCAATTTTATGACATGTTCCTCGAGTGTAGTTGTTTTCCCCAAAACACAGTGGGACACATTTATCAAAATGCCGCTCAATGCAGCACAGCAAGACACTTTGCTGAGCTACATGTAATAGAGGGGGCAGGAATGAGCCATATTTAACATTACATGGTGCAATCCTGTCTTTTCCTTGTTCTGGCACACTATTGCCTAGCGCTAACCTGGCCTCCTTGCACCATGGTGCAAAGATGCATGCGTTGCAGGCATAATTGTTTTTGTGCAGGAAGGGGCACCTACCTGCACAAAAAAATCCTCTGAGGCTTCTTCCTCGTTTTACTTGTGCTGAAGAATGCAGCACACATAGAAATAGGAAATATCAAGGAGAAATATACCCATTTTTCTGTGTTATCCCTTCCTTGGGAAGGCTCTGGGAATGCGCCAAAATCAATGGGTAGATACCTGGGAACACCCACACTCCACCCATTAATTGCCTCCCTGGGGTAGAGTAACACTAGGCAGAACAGATTTTCAAAGCCACACAGGGCCACTCAGTTTGGAAATCTCATTTGAGGTTTTTGGTTGCCTTGCGTCCCCTTGTGTGGCTCAAGGGCGACTCAAAACCTTTAAGAAAAATATGTCCCTGTGTGTTTTTGTCATTATTTATACCTTCTGTGAAGGTGAAGAAGTCTGTATATTTTATGGCGGAACATGTTGGAACTTAAATACGCCACTGAGAGAGCAGCGGTCTGCTATGATACTGGTGGAGTGATGGCGTGGCATGCAAGAGCTTTCCTGAGACAATGAATTGTATGGCTACGTCAAGAAAATATGAAAGCTTCTAGAGTTACATCTTCCATCAGGGCGAGACTTGGAACCCAAAACAGCCCTGGCAATATTGGCCCGGGTCCAACAAACCCCCTGGGGGTGTGCAAGTGTGAAGTACTGCAACTTTTGCTACTGGGAGCCCATATTGCAGCACCGCTGTAAAAGCGGCCCCCATTAAAAAAACTGGCCCCCACCAGTGTAAAACCGGACCCCACCCTTCCAGGCTCCCAGGGAAACGCCCCATGTCCGCTATGGCCAGTCCGGCCCTGTCTTCCATATTCCAAAATAAGTTTTGTAACAATCTCGAAGAAGCGTTGGAGAGCAAAAATACATTTGAAACCACTGACTGCCTAACTTCCTTGAACTTTGAAAGGGCAGTGTAATTCAAACCAACTACAACCTTTTCACAGAAAAAACAATAGTTCTTCTGCTTTGTGTTTTCAGATGTGATGATTTATCCGATGAACCAAACTGAAACCTTTCTACAGTTAATTCAACTTTTCCTCACAGTTATCCTGTTATTGATTGTCCTCTCATTTTCAGTTCATCAAACAACTGCTAGACGAATGCGCTATGTGGGACTGACACCATTTTCAAATTCTATTGATATTGTACAAATTACTTATATTTTATAATATATTTATACGAAGAAACTATGGAGCTGACTTATTGAGATATGTGTCTCTTAATATTAAATGGGGTTATTTCACCTGTTGCACAATCATGGATATTAGGGGGCATATTTATGAGCCCCTGTGCATCGCTTTTGCACCATGTAACGTGGTGCAAGAATGAATCAATGAAAAATAAGTTTTATGAGTCCACGCAGGGCCAACTTGCGTGACCCTGCGTGGCTTCATAGACCTAGAGCAATAAATGCTGCGGAGATTTCTGCATTGCATTACTCTGTGCCAGGGAGTCGTTTCCTTGGGTGTGGCATGGGTGTTCCCACGCAACATTCATGGATTTTGACGCATTCTCAGATTCAATAGAATAAGTAAACCTGGAATTCTCAAAAAATATACGCCTCCGCAGGAAAGGCTTAATAAGGAGAAATACCTTTATTTCTCCTCGTTTTTTTCCTCTTTTCAGTGCGCTCCTTCCTGCGTCACACATAGAAAGAGGACAAAGCCTCTCAGGATTCTTTTTGTGGAGGAAGCTACTTCTGCTTGCACAGAAACAGTCTTCCATGCAATGCAGACACCCTTGCATCATGTTGCAAGGGTGCCTGCATTGGCGCCAGGCTGCAAAAAAGGGCACCAGGGCAAAGGAAAGGGAAGGAATGCACTGTATTCTAATAAATATGGCACATTTCTGCCCATTCCCTGTCATGCAGTGCAGTGCAGCAAGGTGACTTGTTGCGCTGCACTGCATGACAGTTCCCATAAACATACCACTAATTGTGTACCCAGGGATGCACATACTAACTAATACCGCCGGGTCAGGTATTTACCGGGGGTGCAATTACTGCACTACTCTGTGTTCCAGACCTTGGAATATGGAAAATCCTGCTAATAGCATGATTCCCCCATTCGAGGTGCATTAACTCGAAATATGTGATATTTGCCTGTACAAATCACACAAAGTGTTTTTACCTGACAGTCCATGTGGGCAAACACATGTGGGGTGTGGCATTGCAGCACTAGCCATAAGCTGAATTAAATAACATTGTGAATCGTCATTAGTCGGATATTAATTTGCACATGCACTTTTTCTCTTAGCCAAATTTATATAACTATGTTTTCTTTATAAAGCTTTATTTATTCAATGTTTTTTAATTATATGTTCCCGTTTTTTTGATAATTACACATTAATCTACTATTGTAAAGCAAATCAACAGTATTAATTCACATTCTGCAAGACTGAGGCCGGACCCATAGAACTAAAGAACAACCTGCAAATTGAACCAATTATTCTAGGTGCAAGGCATAGTGCCTTGTTCTCTTATTTCGAAACTCCTGCTAATTATAATGTGCACGCTCATTATGCACGCTTTCCCTGAAGATGTCTTTCAAAACAGTTTCCTTAATTGGTGTTCTTTGGAAGGGAATTTGTAATTTAACATATTCAGGCTACACTATTTGCAAATTACAGTCCTTTCTTTATCTAATAATCCATTAATTTCACTCAGTACGCTGATCAGTTATACAAGTTTATGCAAATATGGGTACAGAAAGTATTAATCTTTTTTGTATTTACTATAATAAGCTAGATGGCTGCTCGTGCTCTGTCAGCCAGAAGTAAAGAACCAACTTGCAATAATGTAGTTTCCAAATAAAATTATACATGGAGGCGTACAATGTAGGTTTGCAAAGGCTAAAACTGCCAATTGTCTACTCATTTTTAATAGTTATGCTCCCTTGCGTCCGGGCCAATCGAATACGTTCTTGCCTAATACTGTGACAGGCTGAGGCTTCTTAATGCATTCTGCTAAAGGTGGTTGCTGCATAAAAGTGGAGAGTCATATCACAGCTTTGATTATGTTATCCAACACCATCCTGAACTTTAGCTTACTCTACTTAATTACTCGGTGCTAATTGCTTTGGTAATGCCCAGAAGTGGAAGCAAGTTATAGTATCTCAATAGCAATGGATTCAGATTTTTTGACGGAACATTTGGTAAGTTACTTACATCATACATAAGACTTTAATCTTTTTTGTTTCGACAAATATTTATACAATATAATCAAATACAGATGATAATCAAACAACGACACTTAAAAATACTCAGTGGACGATGGTCCTGTTAGGTATAACAAAACAAGTAGTACAACTTTTAAAATTCCATTTGAGCTATTGCTTGCCACATGGTCTTATAGGTGATTATGCAAACTTGTATTCCCTGTTTTCTCCGCTAAAGTTGGGACTGATAATCTTTTATTTGCTTACTAAAAGTGGTGGAGGGGAGTAAAACAATTCAAGGTTATACTGTCAATTTAGTTATACTCTAAAGGACCACAGACTCCGAATTTCAATTTTGTGGGTTTATTATAAGGCCAAAAATAATTGAATATAAACACACTTCAGTATCAGAAAACTAATACACAGCCGAGTCTACGAATATAATTCATTCGGCATAAAAGGCATAATATGATGAACTCCAAAATCAGAATACAGCATAGAATAGAAGCTGAGTCCAATTCTCTTTTCATTTGGGAGGAAAACTAAGCAAAAATATCTTTCCCTACCCTGCTCTAAATGAGGATTCGACCAATCTCTCTTTTGTCATATCCCAAAGGTGTCAGCAAGTGTGACTTCCTAAGAAGTACTCACGTCAAATGGGTCTTATATCTTAAAGCTATGGAGCTCGCTCTAAGATGCTCCTTCTCCTCTGAAAGTTAGCAGAAGTCTCTTGAATCTGTCCCTACACATCATACAAAAAGACAAAGTTCAGCCCCTAATACGTCGTATGATAAAACTTTCTATTTCAATGTTTTGGGTAGCTTTCCACAGGAGCTTTAATTAATTTTTCTTCGTCTTCCAGTGGCCTTGGGTTTCAGATAGGCCAGGCATGAAAGGAGTCCTCCCTTCTCACCTTCCAGACTTCTTCAAGGCCATTCCGGGTATCTCCTTAAATCTAAGAATAACGATGCCAAATTCCTGCACCTGCAGTAGGATGCACAGTCTTCGAGCACAAAAAGGATTCATTTAATTATTTCTTGAGCAACCAAGGGGAAACGAGACTAACAACAACAGTTGGGCCTACAATTCAGGCAACTTAAACTAAACACAATTACATTACATGAGTATAATTCATCCTGCACATTACACATACAGGAATTATAAATGTCTCTAATACATGTAAAATCCTACTTGAATGTGCACACTACAATTTCAGTGCTACTAGAACGTGAATAAATGCATCTTAATAATTAAAAGCACTGTAAACGAAAAAATACATGTGAGTGCATTTCAACCATAAGTATAGTGCACCCATACAATTTAGAGTGTTGTAAGCGCTCTATCATAGGTAAGCCTCATACAGGATGAACTTATCGTACATAAGTGGCAGGTCAGTTCTATGGCATATGACGGTGGCTTCCTGACAAGTTGAGACACAATAAGTTCTAATCAGGGCAGGAAATCGTCTTTTCTTATGTAGACTAGATGTTTTTGCACAAAACAGCATTAAATGAGTGACTAATTTAATCCCACTGAATGTGCTGTCACACGGGCCATCCTTGTTTGCTTTTGATGCCATTTTACAGTGTAGACTTGGGCAAGGAGCACCCAAAGTCTGAACTTTACTTGCCAAACATAGCAGATCTCAGGCCATAGTTTGTCAAGGTATGGTTCTAAACCATAATGCAGCTCGTTTGATAAATATCCAGAGAGTAGGGATCCCTTCCTACAGTTACACAATGCTGTCTCTCGTATATATTTTAATTATCCTTGACAACCCTGTTTGTTGATTTGTTTATTAATCTGGGATTACTGATATGCTTACAGGAGAAACCTCGGAAACACACAATTCAGATAGCAGACCAAAACGTCTGTCAGGATAGAGATGATCAATGTCCCCAATTGGCTTCAAAATAGAGCACTGTGCTGGAGGTAGGCGTTACCACCACAGTGGTAAATGATGCATTTATAACCCTAAAAGAGGCTGTCAGCTCAATTAACTTAAAGCTCCATTAGTTTCAGACTATATGCATGTATATTATACCCTGGAAAAAAATTGCTAGCTTGGGGAAACAAGAAGGACAACATTTGAGCAATAACGTTAACTGTCCAAAATGCGGACTGTATGCAGCAAATATTGTTCATGTGTTTGTTATATGTCCATCGCTATCGACATTTTGGGAGGGAATAAGACACGCTTGTAAAGCCCGTCTTGGGCTTCACCTTGTGTTTACTACAGAGAATATTATGCTCGGATATAAGGCAGATCCCAATTACGCGCAGCAAGCCCTGATCGCTATCATTTTAGTTACTGCAAGGTTGGCTATTTCAAGGGCTTGGATCTCTCCAAAACCAGTAGTGTCACAGAATGGTGGGCTATTGTTGTGGAGATCTTTGAGAGAGAAGAGGCCTTGGCTAAAATTAGAGGCATACGTTCAGTGTTGAAATTCAATGGCACAGATTGGCATAAGATTGATATAATATAATGTGATGTTCTATAAATTGATATCTTTTATATTTCTTAGTTATTTCTTTAGATGTATTTACAGTTTAAAAAAAGATATATTCACAACATGAACTCCTACTTATGTACTTACTTATGAATTATGTTTGTCTCCTTTGCTCTCAATAACAATTATTTTGAAAAAAAAAGGGATTATTTCACAATTCACTGCACCCAACCTTTTAAAATTTGCTTTCAACATGTCCAATCCATCACCATTTCTTAAAACTATCCGTGGTCAGATCTTTATGCAATCCTCTCACACATTCACTTGGGTAAATGTTCTTGTGCTGCTTCAGCAGAAATAAGACAGTTCATAATGAGATCTTATCTGATATGTACTTCCATTACAATTTAAGTCTTAGTGGCGTTAGTGAAGTACCCAGCTCTGTCACAGGAGGGCTCTTAGGAAGCGGTTCTTGACTTTTTTTTATTACAGTCATAGTATGAAAGCCCCACAGCTCTGCTCCATAGGAAATGGCCGCTATTTTCTCACACTAAACTCTGGTTTAATTTCTCCTCTCCTTTCTTTTCCGAATGTGTATGTGTGCTGCACTGTACAGCACACATACAAAGTGGGAAAAGGTTTCAAGTTGGTCTAAGCATGGTATTTTGTACTGGAAGGGTTCCCATCTAGTATGCAACCTATGCTAGACTCCTGAAGACACCCTTGCACTATGGTGCAGAGGTGTATCCGTGGCACACAACAGTATATTCCTGTACAGGTGCTAGGGAGAGGGCAGGAAAGTGCAATTTTTTCTGTAAATATGGCTCTCTCCTACTGCCTCCTTGTCACGCAGCGCAGTGCAGCATTTGCAGCTGCTGTACGGTGCTGCATGAGAAATAGGTAAATCTGGTGCTGATACTAAAATGCATTATTTCTGACTTACAGGCATTTACTACCCTAATTAATGAAGATCCCTATTTGAATGCATTTAATTACAAATACATGTTTTCATGATTATTCACACTATAAACTACATTGAACTATCTGTCCTACAGGCATATACAATTACACACAGTGTGGGCATTCTATAGCTCTGCCGCTTAATAGTCATCCAAATATTTTAAAGAAATTCATTATTTCCAGAGTGAAAACAGGTCCCATCCCTCAGTTTCTATTTTTGACAATGACCACAACAACTCCTGAAGAACCTAATTACAGTAAGACACTGATTTATTCAGGGAAGCTAAATCAGAATTTGGACATGCATAGATATGAGTATTAGGAAGAAAATATTGATGAGAAAAGTATTTGGGTAACTAAATATTGGCAAGTTCAAGGTATGAAGCCCTACTAAACAAAAATTGATTTTTCTGATTTACTCCTTGGACTATGCCCTGCTTTCTAAATGATATATAGCAACATGTATCTATGCCATTTATAATGAATGGAACAAATACTGCGAAAGAGAAGCCACAAAAATAATTTTACAAATAGATAAGGAAAATATGGAAGCAGATTTTAGGATTATCGACAATGGCATGCACACACTTTCCAAAAGAGAGTATTCTTTAAATAAGGTCATGTCCTCAGCATTAGATCTCCTTAAGGGACACTTAGGTCTTTTACTACATGGCCAGGCTCAGTTAAGAGCCATAATACAATTACATTAGCCTTTACAAACTCTTCGATCATGTTATGTGCCCTGGCAACTTACAAATGAAGCACTCATTTTTGAGCCCTATGACTTAACGTGTACATACAAGACAATGGCTAAGAAGAAATTCACCTGCACTATACTAAGCATTAAGTAAATGGAGAAAATCCTAGTTTATGTTGGTGAAAATAAAATCACCTGTTACATGGCTAATATATGGAGTGAATACCCTGCCAAGTACTAACTTTCATTTTCAAGAGTTTGTCAGAAGTATAAATCATTAGATTAGCATCTGAAAAGGCACAATTCTCATCTGTTTAATTTGTGGAAATTTCCTTTCTCTTACATGTGCCTAAATGGAGATGAAGTTGCAGAAATCTTCTAGGCGACTGACTTTGGTGTAATTCTGTTTCTTTGCATAGAATGTGTAACATTGTAATGCATAGGTTTAACTGTGTCTCATCACTAAGTCCCATTGAGTCCACCCCAACACACTTTTAACAAATGGTTCCTTTTTAATGCTAACCAACATAAGCTGCTGCGGGTTGGAACCCTCCCAACTTTATGTGATTATGGTTTCTAAAACAATACGGGGGCATATTATCTAGAACGGCGTTTACATTTTCGCCACTTTGGCGGCAGGAAACTGCCGCTAAAGCGGCGATAATGGGCCTGATAATATGCCCTTGAGAATTCCAATAGAAGCCCATGTTCACACCAGAACATGGGCTTCTATTAGAATTCTCAAGGGCATATTATCAAGCCCATTATCGCCGCTTTAGTGGCAGTTTCCTGTCGCTAAAGCGGCAATAATTTTAAAGCTGTTCTTGATAATATGCCCCACAGTGTTGTGGAAGAACCATGAGGTAGATTTACTAACTTGTCACTCAGTGCAGTGCAGTGCAGCAAGTCACCTTGCTGCGCTGGAGTGCATGACAGGGAAAGGGCAGGAATTCACAGTACTTAACTCATTGCGCTGTATTTCTGCTGTTTTCCCTGCACTGGGGCCCTTTTGGCAGCATAGCACCAACTCAGGCATCCTTGCACTATGGTGCAAGGGTACCTCTATTGCATGCAGGATTGTTTGAAAGAGGAAGTAAAAAGGAGAAATAAAGATATTTCTCCTCATTACACCCCCCCCCCCCCGGGAGGGCATTTGTTTTTGGCGCATTCCCAGGTTTGCCAATTCTGGTAAATCTTGGAATGCGTCAAAATACATGGGAGTTGCATAGGAACACCCACGCAACGGCCATGGAACTCCTACCCAGGGCAATAATATCTGCTGCGTTGCTTTACTCCAGATTTATGGAGCCCCTCAGGGTCATGCAAAGTGGCCTTTTGTGGCTTCAAAAATCTCACTTTAGGTTTGTGTTGTGCATGTAATACGTTGCATGGAGCAAATGTAATGCAAACTGGTTCATAAATAAGGTCCCTTTTATGCATCACCTCAACATGTAATCAAAGGTGTCCTTTGGCCTAGAATTGATGAGAAAGACATGCATTTCGACAAAATTGGTAAACTGGTTACAGATTTACTACAAAAGAGGTCCTTCTGACTTTTGCAGCAGAGACCTATGGCTTACAGCCAGCCAGAACTGCTTCAGAAATACAGAGATTGTTACAAACACAAAGCCCAACTCATTTTGCTGATACTACATATCATTTTTAACACATTAAGTACAACTGGTATTGTACACTTTTTTAAGAACATTATATCCGGTGAAAGTTGTGTACCGACGAATTCCATTGTTTTTCCACTCCTTGTTTTCAAGTCGTTTTGGAGGATCATCCTTCTACTAGCCTGCAGTTGTGTTGTCATCTTTTTCTTGATCCAACAAGGTTATCAACAACATGAAGAACACATATCCAGCAAAAGTGCAAAGAAATCCTAGTATATTATCTGGAATATTAGTGGCTTACTGAACTGAGAGCTGGGTTTTGTCATTTCGCAAAATGGATGCGCTGTAAGTGAAACCCATTTTTTGGTGTATAAACTGCACAACTGAAATGATCTTGAAACAGCACCTGGAAAAGCTCCCAGTGGCTTTCCTAGATGTAGAAGCTATCATGTGACCATTACAGTCACACCAGTAGCATTGTTGATCAATGCAGCTGCCCATGCTGCGAAACGCTCACTATGCTGGACCACCTTCACCTTATGAGGACAGGGATTCGCTTTCCCCAACGATGTCGCTTGAGCCACTGATCAAAGCACTCTCAGCATCTGAGTGATTTAGAACCACAAATCTATTCCAACGCTCTGGTCCATCTTCACAAGCAGCCGGCAACATGCCTGTGTTATCAATCCATCACATCGATCATTCATAGCCACCTGTGATCTCCTGTTCTGGAAACATCTTCAGTTTACTACTAGAAATGGTTATTCCCTGATCCTACCAAGAAAATGGACAGAATCACATATCAATCAATCAATCAATCAATCAATCAATCAATCAATCAATCAATCAATCAATCAATCAATCAATCAATCAATCAATCAATCAACCAGTATTTGTAGTGCACACTAATCACCCTGAGGGATAACCAGGCGCTGCGTCAGGTGGGGCTACTCGAACATACAGGTCTTGATGCCACTCCTGAATTCGGTGAGGGAGGTAGTGGTTCAGAGGTGGATGGGGATGTAGTTCCAAGCATTGGCAGTCAGGTGGAAGAAGAAGCATCCTCAGGCTCGAGTACAGTGGATGTGGGGGATGGTGGCATGGGCCAGGGAGGCAGAGTGCAGGTGTCTGGAGGGCTGGTGGAAGGTCAGGCAGTTGTTCAGGTATTCTGTTCCCGTGTTGTGGAGAGCTTTGTAGGTGTCCATGAGCAGCCTGAAGTGGGATGTCTTCTTGACAGGTAGCCAGTGCAAGCTTTAGAAGTGGAGGTTGATGTGGGATCGTCTGGGCAGGCCAAGGATAATTCTTGCTGCTGGGTTCTGGATTGTGTATAGGTTCTTTAGGAGGAGGGTGGTTGTTCCGGCGTAGAGGATGTTCCCGTAGTCAAGTGTACTGGTGATGACGGCTTGTGTGATGGTTCTTCTGGTGCAGCATGGGATATATCTGAAGAATTTACATAGTATTCTAAGGGTGTTGATGCAGGTGGAGGCAACCAAATTACTCTGTCATCTCATGGAGAGCTCATTGTTGAGGATGATCTCGAGGTTGCAGTGTGGGTGGTGGGAGTGGGTGCTGGTCCGAGAGTGGAAGTCCATCAGGAGTTGTTCCACGGTGAGGGGGGTCTTCCGAAGAGTAGAACTTTGGTTTTGTTGGTGCTAAGTTTGAGACAGTTGACTCTCATCCAGTCGGCAACATCGGTCATTGCGTTCTGGAAGTTCGCTCTAGTGGTGTCTGTATCTTCAGTGAGGGAGAGAATGAGTTGGGTATCGTTGGTGTAGGAGATGATATTTAGATCGTGCCTGTGAGTAGTGGGTGCCTTCGGAGTCATGTAGACATTGAACAGTGTGGGGCTGAGTGAGGAGCCCTGGGGTACACTGCAGATGATACCCTAGGGTCAGAGATGTATGGCAGGAGACAGATTATTTGAGTGCTTGTGGGGGTTGCCGTTAATTGGTTGAAGTTTTTGGATGAGGAGGTGGTGGGAGACTGTGTCAAAAACCGCTGACAGGTAGAGGAGGATCAGGGCTGCTGACTCGCTGTGGTTGAGGATGTCTCTGACATATCGACCACAAAGATTGCTTCCTCAATCTACTTGAGAAGAAGAGCTATCAATTGACTATTGTTTCCTTTTCTCATTCGCATTTTTCCTCAGCAGAATTTTCTTTTTACTTCATCACATTAAATGCCATTCCTGGTCTACTTAATTATCAAAATGCATCTCTCCCTCAGTCTCCCTCTGTAGGTCCTGACTCATGAACTCTTTTGCTGGGGCTTCTGGAGTTGAAGTGCCCCTGGTAGACCTTTCTAGACCCAAATCTAGTGCATCATCCCCTACTACCAGGAGTCCCCCTGTAGACAGGGCAGCTAGTCCATCAGCAGCCAAAAGTCTTACTGACACATATGTGGGGGGGAGGTTTGGAGTCAGTTGGATTGATGACACTTTTCATAATTTCTCTGTATCTTGGAAGATTGGCTCTAATTAAACCAGTTTCCTCCACCGCACTCTAATTGGGGGAGTTTACTCACTTTTTTGCAGCAGTAAGCCTTCTCTGAATTCCTCATCTTTTCCTCTTCTGTAGGGTCATGACCATGTTGCCACCTCAAGGAATTTTTCCCAGCTGCAGCTTCACCATTTAATTTTGCCTTCAATTGGCCTTTCTCTACTGACCCAATAGTCCAGGTACTCCCCACAGGTGTCACTTAGCTAGCACTCGCTATTCCCAAAGACTGACACTTTACACTACATTTGTGCGCTAAGCGGTAATCTGGGCTCCAAAATACCATAAATATCCTTGTAGAGTTATAGAAGCCAAAGAGAGAGAATTCCATGGATGAGGGCAGTCAATATATTGCTTGTGGGTGAAAAGACAGAAAAGGACAGAAAAGGAAGAAATGAGGACAAGAAACCAAGCAATCCATTACTCATGGGCCCACCATTTGTTGTTTCTTCCATCGAAATGGTGTAAACCAAAGTGGAAACTGTGATGTTAGCCTCAGTATGTTTCCACAAGAATTTTTGAACTTTGACAAGCGAGCCTCACAGGTGCGGAATCCTGCAGCTGTTGGTGTCCAAACTAAACGAGAAAAACCTCAAGAAGTGGGATTGTCGAACAATTAATCAGCTTCACCTCCCTACCTCCAACAACCAGTACTGGCTCCTCATTATTTTCCAGAGAAAGTATTATGCTTTATGCCGCACAAATGAAATCCGGCATGTTTTCTTTAATCTTAGCGGGTGCTTCAATAGCGAGTCAAACTGCTGAGCCCTTTGATGCGGCATCTGTGTAGCTGCATGTCTTCAGAGAACACGGTGCAGAGGGGGAGTGTTTAGGGATGGGCTACCTCATGGCCAAGCTTACTGATTTGCCTGCTGACGCAAATATCTATCTGGAGAGGGAGACTGATACAAACATTGCATTTGTCACCCTGAGTGGGACAGGTATGCCCAGACGTGGGTCTCCATGCCACTGGAGTCAAGCTATCCTGGCTGATGAGGGCTGAAAGCCCGAAACCGGTCCTAGGATGCTTGTTTCCAGTCCAGGGAGGACCTGGCCTGGCAGTGGACTGTTCCCATTGGGTGCAGGGTCAAGACTGATTTGCATATGGCTGGGTCCAAACTGGAATGGCATGGTGAGCAAAAAAACCAATGGATTTAGGCCCAACTCTCTGTACTGGGGTGAATGTATGATATTGTTCTGCATTCTGCCCATCAATTGTTGTTTTTGCATTTGTCACTCCGAGTGGGACGGGTATGCCCAGACGTGGGTCCCGTGCTCTCCATGCTACTGGAGTCAAGCTATCCTGGCTGATGAGGGCTGAAGCCCGAAACCCGTCCTAGGATGCTTGTTTCCAGTCCAGGGAGGACCTGGCCTGGCAGTTTGGGCTGGACTGTTCCCATTGGGCGCAAGGTCAAGACTGATTTGCATATGGCTGGGTCCAAACTGGAATGGCATGGTGAGCAAAAAACGATGGATTTAGGCCCAGATCTCTGTACTGGGGTGAATGTATGACATTGTTCTGCATTTTGCCCATCAATTGTTGTTTTTGCACTGATGAAATCCGGCATGTTTTCTTAATCTTAGCGGGTGCTTCAATACGGAGTCAAACTGCTGAGCCTTTGATGCGGCATCTGTGTAGCTGCATTTCTTCAGAGAACACGGTGCAGAGGGGGAGTGTTTAGGGAGGGGATACCTCATGGCCAAGCTTACTAATTTGCCTGCTGCCGCGAATATCTATCTGGAGCGGGAGACTGATACAAACAAGGCTGACATAAGTAAGGCAAAGAGGGTTGACAGCTGTCAAACAAAATAGAAGATCTTGAAAACCATAGTCGGCGTTCCAACTTATGCTTCCTGGGGGTACCTGAAGGTGAGGGGATGCAGAGCGGCCACTTCGATTAGATACAGATGGTGGAAAACATTCTACCTGGCTTTAAAAAGGATCTGACAATTATGAGGGCATATCGAGTACCGGCTTCAAACATGACATTTCCGCTAACCATTTTAGTGAAATTTAATGACTATAAGATTAAAGAGCAGATTCTGACAACTGCTATTAAACATAAATAATTGTTTATAGCGGAGAAGGCAAAACTTCATATATTCTCAGCTATGTCGATAACTGCATCTTGAGGAAGAAAATAATTCCTTGGGCTTGTTAGTCAGTTTAGATCTGTGGGCACTCAGGCATTGCTATTCGAACAATCAAAGTAGAGAATTCTATATAAAGGACAGTTTCCCATATTCTCTGATGTTAAAGAGGCACGTAAACTGCTAGCAACTGTACTGAACCCGGCTGACGCCGCCCCAGGAAGGGGGCAGAGTTTAAGAATGAGCATGCTGATTGCACATGCAGGGTTCAGACTGGAGGTCCACTTTTCCGCTGACAGCAGGCAGGTGGGTGCCAACTAAGCATAGATACAGGGTAACAGTAATTGACGGTGCTCTTGGTGGGTCAAGGAGCAGTCCTCCCTGGTGTAGGAGTGAGGAAAGGTAGAGGGACATTAAAGGGTTGGTGGTTCAATGCAGTTAACATGGATAGAGTTCATAATATAACAAATGGAAAAGCCCATCAACTAACAGAGATACAAGCAGGTAAGCACTTTCCCAAAGAAGGGATAGTCCAATAATTGGGAGAGTAGTAGCAGTAGTTAGGCACAAAAGCATGAGATTACTTTGGCACAGCACTTTTATTAGAGATCTACCTACTGAAGCCCTATTTACTAACAAGGAGCAGTGCAAAAAATTGGTTTTTGTGGAATCTATGTATATAAGCTTGCAATCACTTTTGCACAGCACTTTTTCCACATGCCACTTTAAGTTCTTAGAAGATAGGGTATATCATCACAGTGACATTGATGAGATGTCGCAGAAGCATATTAAGAAATGTAGGGAAGAGGCAGCAGACGCAGTTTAAAAATTAAACATTTTAGAGATGCATATATAGTAAAGGAAAGAGTCAGGCTGAATTGTATAAAGTTATTTTGTATTAACGGTTAATTTTTTAAGTCAGAACATTTAGGTAACATCAGTCGATATCAAAGTTAATTGTTACATTGGCTTGCCTAAATAGATATGCAAAATTTTGAGGTCATATCTTGACTTTCCCTCCCCTTATAATCAGCTAGGTCCCTAGGATCTAGTAAGTTGGACACCGTCGCAGTATCATGTTTTCCCGATGTGCAGTTTTGAATGCAGTAGAGATGAAATCACACAATGACCATCTGAAAGTGATTTAGCTCAAGGCCGATAAACGTAAGGCTAGAGCAATTGACGATTGGCTGAAAGGACACTTCCCAGATATCGTACTAATTCAGGAAACACATTTTCGGAAAAGAATAGAGCAGAACTATACAATGTTTATGCAATGGTCAGGATATGAATGTATCTCAAGTGCAAAGGAAGCCCATAGGGGAGTTGAGATTTATATAAATAGGCATCTTCAATATCATACCAATTCTTCCCAAACAGACAAAGAAGGGAGATGACCCCTGGTTAGTGGCTTAATCAACAATGTTAGAATAACCGTTGCAACAATTTATGCCTTGATAGCAGATGACCCAGCCTCGCTGGTAGAGGTTTGTCAGACACTTTTAACTATCCCATGGAAATTGATTCTGGGTGGGGATTTCATTTTCCTTCTAAATCCAGAGCTTGAAATGGCTAGAGCTTTGTCCGAATATATGAATATCCTAAACATGGCTGATCTATGGCGAGAACAATTCCTGGCTAGGCGTGAGTATTCTTGAGTCTCAGAAAGGTATAAATCTGCAGCAAGATTGGAGTATTGTCTCTCCTCATCTGATTTGTGTTTTAGCAGCTATGGTCATGGTTAAAATGTTTTTTCTGACCACTTTCTGGTGAAAATGGAAGTGACAGAAATTAAAATAGGCCAATTGGGAGAGGGACCTTCAGTAAAGTGAAATTGGAAGATGAAGCTTGCTGTGGTAGCATTCATACGAGATTGTAAATTATTTTAAATCAAACACTAACATGGCCAGTTTGAAAATTGCACTGAAAGCGTTTAAATCAACCATTCATGCTTGCAAAACATATACGGGAAAAAGGTGTCTTGCAGAGCGGGGAGCAGTATTAGAGTCTGCTTTACATCAGGCCAGTCAAAAACATTTAAGCATTAAATCTTACACAAATAAAATGGAGCTCAATAAAGCAAAACAACTAATGCAGAATTAATATTATGAGCAAGTATACATTTCTAACAATGCATATCTCCAAAATATATCCAAAGAGAGCAAATATGCTGGCAAGTTTCTTGCCTACCAGGGTTGTGAGAGACAGGCTCAGAATAAGATCACGTTGTTCTTTGAGGCAGAAACAAAGTTCCAGATTGACTATAAGATAGTAATGAAACTACTTGCAAATTGCATGAACAAAATTGTTGGAACAATTGTCAATCAGGACCAATATGGATTTATTTCAGGTCGGCAATTGTTTTCCAATACAAACTTCCTTGTCGAGGCTCTAGATTACTTTAATCAAAAGCAGGTTCCTGCCCAAGCATTACTGCTAGATGCCGAGAAAGCATTTGACTTGGTCAACTGGGAAAGTATTTTTATTCTTAAATAATTTGGTTTTCCCGTTGGTTTTATATAGATAATGTTTAAAATGTTCAAAGATGTAATAGCTCGACAAATTATAAACTCAGTTAGTCAGTCAATTAGCTTTATTCGTTACTTTTGGTAACATAAAAGTACAGTACGCAATAAAAAGCAGATTATCAAACCAATTGAGATACAATTCATATATATAAATATGTAAAATACATTATATCTGCCAGAATTGATCTTTACAATGAATTTTCCGACATTGTTGCACCCTGCATACCTTTCCTGATATTCGCACTTGCCACAAATAGGATGATAATGCACAACATACTAGTGGGGTGTTTAATTGTAATAAGAGTAAAAGAGCTTTCTTAGATTATCTAAAATTTAAAGTTTTAAAAATCGATAAAATATATTTCTCCCTTGGTATTACATAAAATGTACAAAAAAATATAATGTGCAAATTGGTTATTGAGGACGTATTATCACACGGGTATAATGATAGCTCAGACATAGAGTGACAATTTTCTTGAAGCCCATCATTATCAGGAGCTTATTTTCCCTAAATTGTGTTAAAATGAATATCTGCTGATCATTACAAACCACAGTTAAATATGATTTCAAACCCTCCTGGGGAATCGATACAGATGGTTTTATTTCCTCTACCAGTTCTCCCTTTTCTGATAACTTATGCTGGAAACATTGTTTCAGCTGCTCTTTTCCGATCACTTTTCTGGATTCTGGGTCGAGAAACAGTTTTGGTAGACCGATCAGCTCACATGCGGATTTAATATATACCAGCCATGGAATTTTCAGCATGTAATTTAGATTCATGGTGTTACTAAGTATCGATTTGTTCAGGCTAATGTCCTTTTGTGACCAGATCGAGCGCCAGAGCATTATGGGGGCTATCTTAAATCCGTCTGAAATAAACAATGTGCCTAGTTCTGCATGGGCTAGTTAGTTTGACATGCTGGGGGAAGAGAGAGAATTGACTTAAAAAATGAGTCCTCAACTCTTTGCATGTTTTGTGTACTGGCCATTCCCCATACCCCTGCACTGTATGAGGCCACTACCACTACCTTACTCCTGCTTATATTAAGAAGCTCCCTTAAAACCTAATTTCTTAGTAAATAAGTGTAACCCATTTATAGCCTTCTCCATTTGTGCACATCTGTTGACTGTCATTGTAGTCCACAAGTTCTTGTTATCAAAAATTATTTCCAAGGAGCAAAACATAGGAGTTTCAGTCAACGTTTGCCCCTCTGCATACTAAGTGGGTTTTGTCTTTGATTTAGCCCCAGTAACCATAATATAAGTTTTGGAGCTATTTACTCTTAAGTCCAAATCCGCCATTAAAATGATATAATAATTTCTAAACGTTTGCAAGCCCCGCCCTGTTCTAGAAATTCGTCCAGCATTGTCTGCATATAAAAGGACCGGGAGGGGACGAGAGCCCATCATTGCTGTATCTTTGGTGGATAGAGTTAGGCAGGATTCTACCCAGTTTATATAGAGAGAAAATAAAAACTGTGCTAGGACACAACCAACCCTGCCTGACCCCCCTAGTGATGTTAAAACTACCTGAGCACTCACCCCTCCTGCCAAAACGGACCTGGGCCTTTGCGTCCACATAAAGTTGCCTTATAAAACCAATGATCCCTAACTCAATCCCCATCTCCTCCATGGTTTTCTACAGCCTTGAGTGAGAAACGCAGTTGAAGGCTGCGGAAAGATCCATGAATGAGAAGTACAGTGTCCCCTTCTACACCACTGTGTATTTCCCAATGATGGTGTTTAAATTTAAACATTGTTGGACAGTACTCAAATCTTTTTTAAAACCATATTGTATATCTACCAGGGTATTATTTTCTGCTGCACATTCTTCCAATCTATTGAGTAAGATGCGTCCCATGACTTTGGCAGTGGCATCCAATAAAGATATTGAGCGATAGTTTTGTGGCAGGGACTTGTCCCTCTTCTTGTAAATCTGGACTATAATTGAAGTTTTCCAAGAACTAGGCTGTCCTAGAGCTATGGTGGCATTATAAATGTTTGTAAGGATAAGCTCCTGTGAGGCTAATAGGGAAACAAGACAGTTTTGTCCTCTCTCACCTATGCCTTCTGCTCTTTTTATAGAAATTCTAGCCATAAGAACAGACAGGAGCTTAGAGCCCCCGATAAGCGGAATGGGTATGATTAAATTATATTCTGACAATATTGCTCTTGAAATCCACTTTGGAAAATCAGAAGAGGCTTTTTAAAAAATATTTTCCAAGACTTTCAAGCTCTGAGTGGATATAAGATCAATAGGCTAAACACTTAAATTCTATTATGCAATTGCACGTTTGACACTTTATGTTCAGAATTCCAACCGCTCGTCAACTCTAAACCAAAGTGCTATTTTGGAATTTACACAACAGAGAATACGAATTACTTATATGCAGTGAACTATTCTCCTGTAATTAGCAAGATTAAGGCAATCTTTTTGAGATGAGCTAATATACCTGTATCTTTAATGGGACCCATTGCACTGACCCGTATGTCTGTTTAACCTCTGTGCAATTTTTCATTCACTGCGATCTCTTGTGCTCTTCAGATGAAATTTCTAAAAGAAATAGAGTGAATGTTATTCACTTTTATCTGGGCTAATGAAACACCAAGCTTGACACTAAGCACTTTATATAGACCAGTGACAGATGAGGGTCTTGCTCTTCCCAACCTGAAACAATACTACTTTGCAAGTTTTGCACTATATTTCTATAGATTTTATTAAGTCCCAATAAACTCCAAAATGGATAAATAATTTATTTTTAAATTACATTTGACAGGAATACAAGATAGGCGATTTCTACTTCTTAATACATCGCCCAAAATGTTTAGATATTAGGTGGTACAATGGTCCCTATAACGAAAGAAGCAACTGTTTACATATTATAATGTGCCTGCCATTAGTGGTGTAACTCGCTTAAAGGATATTTCAATTCGTAATCTTCCTTTAATAGACAAAAAACTGCCTTCAGATGGGAGAGCAATGGCTATTATAGCATTGCGGATTTTTCAAATTTTAAAACCTGGAATGGATGGGCAGAAGTTGAACTCAACATTAGACATTCAAAGATTTTGATCCAATGGTCGTTTATTCGTATAAATATATTTATTAACAGAATTAGATCCTAAAAGAATAATGGCGAGTTAAGATTTAGCTGAAGATTTGATTGAGACTAAACATGTAGATTTATTAGATATTAGGTAGCCCATTTTAGACAATACAAGGGAGCAAATATATTTAGTAAAGCTGGAGAGAAAGGGCATTCAAAGCAATTAACACAAGGTAGAGACTTGGAACAAGATACATTTGTTTAATTTCTCATTATTTTTACAGGAGGTGAATTTTCTCTGTATGCAATACTATATGAAATGGCTGCTTTACAGAAAACCAGTCGTCATGAATAGAAACACACTCCAGGCATCGGCAAGATGTTTTAGGTGTTTGATGGAGGGTGAGGGCAATCGGACACATATCAGCTTGAATTGCCTGAAAATAGCAAAGTACTGAGGCACTATACAGGAATACTCTGCGTACAGTAAACAAAATAAATTGACATGATTTTCAGGCAGACGTAGTGGGCTTTTCGTCGACGTCAATATGAAAACACTGCAGAAGAAACAACTTTTTTTGATTACTTTTATAATAAGTTCAAATATCCTGCAAAATTGGCGGTCCGAAGCTATCCCCACCTCTCAAAATTTGTGGTGTAAAATGTTAGAAATTAAGGGACTAGAATGTTGCTATTCACAGAGGTCAAGCACATAAAATAAATTCCAGGGCCTATAGGGTGGAATATGAAGGGTTGTGTTTATTGCTTCTAACATTTGGGACAATGTGCAATATTTGTCTTTATTTATTTCTGTTAAGTAATAATAAATTGCTGCTAATATCAGGGATAATGTGCAGTACTCGCTTCTATTTCTTTATATTATGTTGTGATAAACCGGAAGTAGAAGATGTAAAGTACTTTTCCTTCACTGAAATGTGTTACATGAACTGGCTTTTTCTTCATTCTAAGAGGAATTGATAGCTTGTAGGAACTCTTCCAATAATAAAAATAAATATTAAAAATAAAACACATCTCTCCCTAGTTGATGCCCTGATTTGATAATGTCTTTTATGTAGCGTTTTATATTACTGCTTCAACCCATATGAGGCTTGAAAGAAAGTATTAGTGCAAAGCTTACTGCATCCTTTTATGCAGTCCTGAATATATTCATGTTATGTTGATTTTATTAATTAGTTTATTTTAGTTTATTCTGGAGATGAAGTATTACATTTCCATTCTGTGAGCATGGATTTTAGTATGTTTTATTTAAGTTGCACAACTAAATGCCTAGAATTGTGTACTCTATATGAATTTGAATCAATTATGTCAAACTCTGACGTACAAGCCGGGGCTGTTGTAAACTCCCAAAACCAGACACCATTCTGATCATGTTGAGTTCACCTGTCTGCCTTTGACCCACAGATATCATGTCAGAAGTCGAAAAGTGTCATCTCTTTTTTTTTTTTTTCAATTCTTTATTACCAACATGAAAAAAGAAAAAATTAATACTTACTGTTCAGTTAAAGAAATCATAAACGCATTAGTACAAACATTAATACAAGCAAGTGTATCAGTTTTAGGAGTATCTTACTTTTCATATCTGCAGATATCCATATTATCCCCCATGACGGAAATAATAGGATAAGAGGGCGTATAGCTCTATTAAGCAAAAAAAAACAAAAAAAGGAGGGGGGGCATTTTAGCATTATTTACATGTTATACTTTGGACATTTCAGAATAGTACACCCCATATCTTATTTAGTTTACAGAGTGCCCGCACACCTCTCGTTTTAGCCAATGCTAATTCCGTATCATATGTTTCTTTAACTAATCCCCACCATTCCATGACCGATGGGGGTGTTGGTGAGATCCACACACGAGCGATTGTCAATCTTGCACTGACCAATAATATTGAAATTAAGTCCGCAAGTCTGCTTATAATACTCTGGGCTCCAACTAGTACCTCTATTACTGAAAACATCACTGCCCTCCCTAATTTCTGAGAGATCACTTCAGTTACCTTCGATCAGAAATTCGCTAATAAAGGACATAAAAGGAACATATGTTTTAAATCAGCAGCCTGTAAATTACATTTTGGGCATTTTGTACGTTCGCTAGAATGGCCATGGGATGACCACTCTGATATTCTTTCTGGTGTATAATATAGTTGACAGATTGTTCTGAATTGTTGTAGCCTGAGATTAGAGGAATATACAGAGTTATTGAGTCTAGAGAAAGCACGTGATATAGTGTTAGCTGTCACTGTTATCCCTACGTTGTATCCCAGGCGTTCAGCTAATCTATGACAGTCGTCTGGCTTAAATGTGCATAAGATTTTATATCCGGTACTAATTATTGATTTTAAGTGATCCTTGTACAGATATTCCCATATGAACGAGCCTGAAATATTCATCAGTTGCATGCTACGGATAAAATAATCTCGAATTTGAAAATATTTGAATTGGATGCCCGGCGTTGTCTTATATATAGTCTTTATTTTCTCAAAAGTCATAAACCCATTTTGGTCATATACATCACCCAGATATTTTATGCCAAAGCTAGCCCATCGTTTACCCTCCATATCCTGAAAAATTTCCAGTAAACCCGGATTACCCCATATGGGCAGTTTATCATGATAAAATGATGTATTGCAGTTAGAAGTAATGGAGCACCATATGTTTGCAATATCTCATGCGACCTTAAATCTGACCCGCTTGAAATAGTTTGGATCATTAATTCTGTATAGGAACATTTCATGTTCCTTGCCAAGCAAAACTTTAAAAAAAGGGTGCATTGCATCCTGCGGGGTGTATTAAACTTCGTAGCCGCCTAAAAAAGGCTGCCCAAAAGTATAGTTTAAAGTCTGGAAAATCCAGACCCCCTTGATTGTATGGTAACTTAAGTAATCGAATAGCTCTACGAGCCTTCTTATAGCCCCATATGAAACTGCCACAGATTCCATCTAATCGTTTAAAAAAAGACATACTTAGTCTTAAAGGGGTAGAGCGGAATAAGTAGATAAACTTAGGCAGTATTTTCATTTTAATTATATTTATACGGCCACTAATACCTATAGGAACCTTGTGCCATTTTTTAAGCAATTTTGCAGTCTCCTTAAGAAGAGTCTCATAATTTATTTCTATGATTTTATCTATTCTAGTAGTTAATTTAACCCCTAGGTAAGTAGCCGTATTGCATATCCCAGTTATTATTTCGGTATCTTTGTAGTTCATTAATATTTGGGTTTTATTGATGTTAAGTCTGTAGCCAGATACCAAGCGATATCTTTCTGCTTCATTGACCACCTCATACAATGCTGTTTTAACGTCCTCTGAGTATACAGCAATATCGTCAGCATATGCCGTAATTTTTAGTTCATTTGAGTTATGTACAAAAGGTATAATCCGAGGTTGATTTTGTAATGCTAATATGAATGGCTCTATTGATAGTGCAAATAAAAGTGGTGAAAGAGGGCACCCCTGACGGGTACCCCGTAATATTGGAAACACATCAGATTGTAGTCCTGCATAGGCTAGTTTAGCTGTGGGATGATGATATAAAGATTTAATTAGATGTAAAAATTTACCATTAATGCCGTATGCAGATAATACTACCCAAAGAAAGTCCCACCCCACTCGGTCAAATGCTTTCTCAGCATCTAGTAATATCATACCGAGTGGGGCTGCTTTTATTTTTGCAACATCGAACGCTACTATAGCCATGTTCACATGAGATGTAGTGTCTCCTCCTGAAATGAACCCATGTTGTTGGGGTGAGACAAGTTCCGGCATTATTAGTGCTAAGCGAGATGCAAGAATTTTGGTGTAAATTTTCGCATCCGTGTTTATAAGCGATATGGATCTGTAGGACCCACATTCCTCTGGAGGTTTGTTCTTTTTTTAAAAAAAAATTATCTGAGTCGTGTTCCAAGAATCTGGATCGTTCCCCCCTGTTTTGATATGCTTAATGAGTTGAGTGAAAGGTGGAAGTAATTCATCTAAACATAGTTTATACAGTTCTAGGGGGATTAAGTCATCTCAAGATGCCTTACCTGATGGCAGAGAGGAGATGGCCGCTTTAATTTCATCATGCTGAATATCATCTGACAGTAATTCTGATATTTCGTTAGCTACCGATTTTTTTTTTAAATGCATCTGAACATGTTTTATAATATCAAGCATTTGTGGCTGAGCCTCTAGTGTATATAGTTTTTGATAGTATATAGCAAACTGCGCAAGTATCTGGCTTGGCTGTTCATATATCTCGTTATTTGAGCCTTTAATTTTTTTTATGTGTGTTTTAGCTTGCTCATCAGCCACTTTAAAAGCTAAGAGCTTCCCAATTTTTTCCCCACTTTCATATTGAGACAGTCTATATTTATTAATTTTAACCGCTATCTTCTCCCTAAATGATTGCTTTAGTGTTGATTTTAGATTTATTAATTCATATCCTATAGCTTCTAAATTTTGAGAGCCATTTAGTAGTGCTTCTGCTTGTCGGTTCTCTACGGTCTTAATGTCTTTCATAATCTCGTCTGCCTCTATCTTACGCTGCCTATTCTGTCTCCAAATATATTGCTGTGTGAATCCTCTAATGCTGGCCTTACATGAATCCCAGACTATTGCTGGTATTGCAGAGCCATTATTAATTTCCAGATACTCCCTCAGGTGTTGCTTGATGTTTGCTATATAGATTTCGTCTGTTAAAAGATATCTAGGAAATGAGAAATCCCTCGTTTGTTTCCTCGCTGATGGTATCCTAAAAATCAAGAGGATGGGGTTGTGATCTGAAGTGACCCTGGGACATATCTCCATTGTACAAAATTCTATGATTTCATCTGATACCCAAGCCATATCTATGCGGGAGCATAGTTTATGCGCAGCAGAGTAATAGGTATAGCCCGGTACATTAGGATATAGAGTCCGCCAAACATCTCTAAGAGCATGTATTCGTCCTAGCTCATTAATTGCTGTGCGTGTCTTTTCCATCCTCTGGAATGCATGTTGTCTTGTAGTGTCTATCTCGTAATTCATAACACAGTTAACATCCCCCGTCACAACACTATCGCCTTCCCAGCTCTGCAATTCAATATTCAGTCTATCTATTATTTAATAATCATCATTATTTGAACCATATACTACGCACAGAACACATTTCCTACCTTCAATCTGAGCCTGCACAATAGCCCACCTACCACTTTTATCCGTTAGCGATTTTTCAATTGTACATTTTAGATGTCTATGCCTTAAAATAGTTACGCCTCTAGTTGAAGTATTTGATCCGAAGCTATAACGATTTCGTATCCCAATTGTTTAAGAAGCCCTTTATCTTTATCTTTATATGCTATGTGAGTCTCTGATAATAAAACTAAATGTGGATTATACATCTGTAGTTCCTCTTCCACCAAACGTCTCTTATTCCTACTATTAAGGCCTGCAACATTCCAAGCTAATATCTTTACTACAGCCATTCGATAAGAAGAAACCCCACCTTTGCTTGATTTATATCAGTAGCACACAATATAGTGCCAAAATTCATGCTTTTATTTTGTATCAATTTCATGTTGTTTTTTTTAATCCTTTTTGACACCTATCTTTTTATGCATCGTAAAATCCCACCCCAACCACTTGTGTGGTGTCCCCCTCCTACCTTCACTTGCTCCTTGCCACTCTCACCGTGCAGCCGACTAAGGTGCTGCCTCGGAGCCCGAGCGAGTTTCACCGCCATTGCCTGGGAATCCCTGGGCAGAGGACACCCCCATTTGCGCCAGGCCACGCCCCCCTCCGACTACTTAAATCGCTCTTCTTTCATTTAGCGCGTATTAGGTTGGAGGGATCTCCTGAGGCGGAAAACCGGGAGCGCTTTGTCAGTTTCTTTTAAAACAAAACCTTTATGTATTTCGTGCTTTTAATTTACTTGTGTGGTGTCCCCCTCCTACCTTCACTTGCTCCTTGCCACTCTCACCGTGCAGCCGACTAAGGCGCTGCCTCGGAGCCCGAGCGAGTTTCGCCGCCATTGCCTGGGAATCCCTGGGCAGAGGACACGCCCATTTGCGCCAGGCCACGCCCCCTCCGACTACTTAAATCGCGCCTCTTTCATTTAGCGCGTATTAGGTTGGAGTGATCTCCTGAGGCGGAAAGCCGGGAGCGCTTTGTCAGTTTCTTTTAAAACAAAACCTTTGTGTATTTCGTGCTTTTAATTTACTTGTGTGGTGTCCCCCTCCTATCTTCACTTGCTCCTTGCCACTCTCACCATGCAGCCGACTAAGGCGCTGCCTCGGAGCCCGAGCGAGTTTCGCCGCCATTGCCTGGGAATCCCTGGGCAGAGGACACGCTCATTTGCACCAGGCCACGCCCCCCTCCGACTACTTAAATCGCGCCTCTTTCATTTAGCGCGTATTAGGTTGAAGTGATCTCCTGAGGCGGAAAGCTGTGAGCGCTTTGTCAGTTTCTTTTAAAACAAAACCTTTGTGTATTTCGTGCTTTTAATTTACTTGTGTGGTGTCCCCCTCCTACCTTCACTTGCTCCTTGCCACTCTCACCGTGCAGCCGACTAAGGCGCTGCCTCGGAGCCCGAGCAAGTTTCGCCGCCATTGCCTGGGAATCCCTGGGCAGAGGACACGCCCGTTTGCGCCAGGCCACGCCCCCCTCTGACCCTATTTTAACCATGTGCCTGGCCTGGCCGCGCAGCGGCCGCGTGCAGCGGGCGCGCCGCAGGCGCGCCGAAGGCGCACCAAAGGCAAGCCCGTCTGCGCCCGTCCGCGCCAGGCCAGGCCAAGGGGCAACGCACCCTGCCCCTTTCCTCACATACTCACCCAAGCAGCTTCTGGCCTATTACAATGACTGGCCTATTAGCACAGTCACCTCGGCCATGATCAACTCTCTTAACATCGCGCGGCCTACCCAAAACTGCCTTCTCAACCCCTCTCTTACGCCGCAAGCTCTGTTATCTCGCCTTACCTCCCCTTCTACTTCCCCTAGCCACCCGGATAGCCCCTCTGCCTCTGTTTCATTAGCCCTCCTCAATACCCGCTCGGCGGTCAAGCATCATTTGGAATTGTTCGACCTTATTGATACCACCTGTCCTGATATCCTGTTTCTTACCGAAACCTGGTACACGGCTGACTCTCTACCCGACGTTCTCAGTTCTCTCCCTGATTCCTACTATATCCTCCGTGCTGACCGCCCTGGGGGAAAGATTGGCGGTGGAGTGGCTATGATAGTCCGCTCCAACCTCCTATTTCAACCCCTTTCCCACTCTCCTATTCCATCTGTTGACCTTTTAGTAGTACGCTCCACTAACCTTGCCACTCCCCTCACGATCATTCTGCTTTATCGTCCCCCACAATCCATGTCCCACTTCATTCCAGCCTTTCAGGACTTATTAGCCACCCTGGTAGTCAACAATTCATCCCTCCTCCTATTAGGGGACCTTAATTTCTGGCCAGGTGACCCGCGCGAGGACATCATGTCCAAGGATTTTTCTGAAACCCTTCATAGTATTAACTTTACTCCCCACATCTTTACACCTACCCACATACACGGTCACATTCTGGACCAAGTATGGTGCGCCAACCTATCCATCGCAGCTCCTAACATATCCCCATGTGCCTGGTCCGACCATTTCCTGATTACTTTCTCTACTCGCCTGGCAGAGGCTAACCTCCCCGCTGTCCTAAAAACATCTTCGCCCGAAATTGGAACAGAGTAGACATGGTCGCCCTCGAATTCTCTTTAGCCTCATCAGTCCCCACCCTGATCAATACCCACCCCAACAAACAGGTAGCCCTCATTAACACCTGGCTCCTTGACACCTGCAATCAAGTGGCTCCTCTTAGACGGGTGAGAACTCGGCGCCCTCATGACGCTAACAGATGGTTTTCCAGCGCCCTTAAAATCCAAAAACTTGTGTTGCGCCAGGCGGAACGCCACTGGCGCCGCAAATACCACCCTGACGCCAAGCTACAATATCTTATTCTTTTGCAGGCATACAAAAAATCTATCCTTTCTGCCAAACAAGAATACTTCTCGCTGAAAATTCAATTGGCAGCTAACAAACCCAAGGAGATTTTTTCTATTGTGCACCAACTCTCCTCCTCCGACAGAGCCGCCTCTAAACCCGTCCCTTCCCAGACCCTCTGCGATACCCTCAATGATTTCTTCATCGAGAAGATTGCCATTATAAAACAGAATATCCCCATAGCCCCCGCCTCTTTCACCTGTCCCCCGCTGCCCTTGCCATCTTTCCTCATTGACCAATTTCCATTGATTTCTGATGAGGCTTTCAGCATGCTTCTAGGAAAAGTCACCTCAGGCTCTCCAGCCGACCTCTGCCCGGCACACATCTTAAGAGATATTTTTTCTCACTGCCCAACCCCTTTCATTACCCTTTTAAACACTTCCATCACTTGCGGCGTGGTACCTGATTTATTCAAAGCCGGCACTGTAATCCCCATTAAAAAAAAAGCCGACGCTGATCCTACTATTCCTTCTAATTTTAGACCTATTTCCCTACTACCGCTCCTAAGCAAAATCCTTGAGAGCCATATCACCTCTTCGCTCTCCAACCACGTTGAGACTCACCACCTCTTAGCTACCCACCAGGCCGACTTCCGGCCGGCTCACTCTACTGAATCTGTTGTTCTCTCCGTAGTAGATGAGCTTAGGCGTAGCGCCGATATCAACTCCCCCCAGGCCCTTGTTCTTCTTGACCATTCCGCGGCCTTCGACACGGTCGACCATTCCATCCTCCTCGACCGTGTTGAGGGCGCTGGCCTTCGAGGTCCCGCCCTTGCCTGGATTGCTTCTTTTCTTACCGGTCGTACCCAGGCCGTCCGTCTTGACGGCTTTCTCGCTTCCACCCATTCCGTCTCTTGTGGGGTTCCTCAGGGTTCCTCACTTTCTCCCCTCCTGTTCAACCTTTACATCCACCCCCTTATCGCCGCTCTTCAGGACATGGAGATCACTGCGTTTAACTCCGCTGATGACCTGCAGCTTATTTTCAACCTCTCCCCTCCTTCTGACTCTATCGCCAAGGTCCATTCTACCCTTACATTCATCTTCAACTGGATGAATCTCAACCAGTTGAAACTCAACCCTGATAAGACCGAGTTGGTCCTCCTTGGCGGTCCTTCCAATCCTTGGTCCCCCGTTTTCTGGCCCTCCATCTTTGGTTCCCCCCTACCCCCTCAACCTCTGTGAAAACGCTGGGTATTAAAGTCAGTCAAGACCTCTCCATGCGTCCCCAGATCAGCTCCGTAGTATCCTCATGCTTTTTGGCCCTCAGAACCATCCGAAAAATATCACGTTACTTCTCTATGGAGGCTCTTAAACTTATTATCCTTGCACTCATTTCCTCCCGCCTGGACTACGGCAATGCCCTATATGTGGGCATTCCTGCTTATGAAGGCCGCTGTTAGAACCGGCGGTCTCTAGTTGGCAGAGGTATACACTTCTGACAAATAGGGACCTACCAACTCTAGTCAGGGCAAGGGGATTACACACTCAGATAACCCCTGCTACCCCCTTGGTAGCTTGGCAGAGCAGACAGGCTTATCTCAGAGGCAGTGTGTTAAGCATTTATGACCACATACAGTAATAAAGTGAATACACTACAGATGGACACGACACAGAAGTTATTATAAAAATAGTATTTTTATATAAGGCTTAGCACAAGACCAAATAACGACAAAAATATACCACAGTCTTAATAAATACTCTTTGGAAGGAAAAATAATAGTTCAAGTAAGGTTTCTTCTTGGCAAATAGTTCTTTAGCAAAGTATTCTTCTGAGCACAGTTCTTTGGCAACAATGTAACCCCTACAGGAGTCACACGACGTCGAGTCTACAAGATTCCCAAGGTTCGGCGTCGACCGCGAGGAGCGCTACGTCAAGCCTGGAGTCGCAACAGACCCCACAAGTACAGTACCTTGAGAAACGAAGAAAACGAGGATCCACGGCGTCGAGATGTCGGCGTCGAGGTCGGCGTCGATCGTGCCTCGGAGTCGGGTCAATCCGCAGCGGCGTCGAGGGATGTCGGGCCGGAGCAGCGCTCACGGCGTCGAGACGGGCGTCGAGTCGATGCGATCAGCAGCGGCGTCGGGACGGGGTCGCTTGGAGGCAGAGCCGATACTCACTCCTCACTGGCGTCGATACCGGCGTCGAGACGGGGTCACTTGGAGCCGGGGCCGATACCCACTGCTCACTGGCGTTGCTGCTGGCGTCGAGGCTGCAGATTTTCCCTTGTGTACTGGAAACAACACTTTCCAGCAATTCAGCAATTCAGTAGATGGTGAAGTCCTTTGGCCCTGTGACTTCAACAGGAGACTGGCACTCTTCCAGTCCTTGGAGATTTTCTAGCAAGTGTTCAGAGAGTACACACCAAGTTCCTCTCTCCTTGTTCCTTGGCAAAAATAAAGAAGCAGCTTTCAGGTTCCTCCACAGCAAAACAGCACTCTGGCAGAAAGGGGAGGCAAGTCCTTAGATCAGCAGGCTTCTTGTCCTTGGTACAGGTTTCCTTGTCAGAAGTGATCTGAGTTCTTGGTTCAGGGGTCCTTCTCTTATACCCCTTTTTCCCTTTGTTCCCTTTGTCCAAGCAGGGCGATTCCCACCATCTCAGGTTTGTTGTGGGTGTTGCCAGGCAGAGGCACCTGGCCTATTCACTGGGCAGGGCAGAGTCCTCAGCCGCCCAGCAGGAGGCGGAGCCAGTATTGTCACTGGTAGGAGCAGGGCTATCAGTCGCCCAGCAGGAGGCGGGGCCAGTATTGTGTCAGGCAGGGCAGGCTACTCTTCCCTCACTCTACGTGTAAACGCCCCATTCACCCCACACTGACTCACTCAGACCTCTGGAGCCACCCAGCCCCTGACACACACACCAAACCAGCAGAGACCGGTAGATAGTTGGACAAGAAAATAGCCACTTTCTAAAAGTGCTATTTTCAAACATAGAATTTAAAAACCATCCATCCTAAAGGGTGTGTTATTAAATTCTGAGTTCAGGGATACTAAACTCGACTTGCTACCATGCTCCCTGAGTCAGATAGATTATAATGGAGTTAATAATCAGTCTGCCCAGTCTGGCCTATTGGAGGCAGGTAGCCCTTCAATAGTGAAAAACGAAAATGGCTGTAATTCACTATTAGGTCATGCCACACACATCAGGGCATGACCTACCTTTTACCAACAATGCACCCTGCCCTAGGGCCTACCATAGAGGTGTCTGAAAGGTGGCAAAGTGAAGGTTTAGAGACTGGCAAGTAGGTTTCCTTACCAAGTCGACATGGCAGTCAGGGACTGCACGCAGGCGCCGCGGTGGCAGGCCTGAGACACATTTTGCACGCTGCTTCTGTGGGTGGCACAACCAGTGCTGCAAGCCCACCAGCAGCAGTTAACTTACACGCCCTTGGCACACGCAGTGCACTAGACTAGGGTCTGAACAGTAAGTCAACCAAGCCAATCATGGTAACACCAATCAATGTACAATTTAACATAGGGAGCACTTGCACTGTGGCACTGATCAGCAGTGGCACAGTGCCCAAAGCAATAATCCAGCAAAAACATCGTAAACAGAGGAGGCAAACAGAAAAAAAATGGAGGAGAGACTCATGCCAATGATGCCAGGTCTAACACGTGTCCCCTCCAGCTGAAATGTGGGGAGAACTACCCTTCACCCAGGGAGTCCTCATCACTAAGGCGGAAAAATCTGGACAGACCATCAGCATTGGCGTGATCTGTACCAGGGCGGTGTTCCACCGTAAAGTCCATCCCCTGTAGGGAAATGGACCACCTCAACAGCTTTGGGTTCTCACCCCTCATCTGCATTAACCATCTGAGGGGCCTGTGGTCCGTCTGAACCCGGAAGTGAGACCCAAACAAGTAGGGTCTTAGCTTCTTCAGCGCCCAGACCACAGCAAATGCCTCACGCTCTATCGCACTCCACCTTTGTTCCCTGGGAAGTAACCTCCGGCTGATGAAGGCTACAGGTAAGTCTCGGCCCTCCTCAGTCATCTGTGCTAGAACAGCCCCCACACCATGCTCTGAAGCGTCCGTCTGGACAATGAATTCTTTTGAAAAGTCGGGTGCCTGGAGGACCGGTGCTGTACACATTGCAGTTTTCAGGGTGTCAAAGGCTTTCTGACAGGCGTCAGTCCAGATCACAAGTCTCGGCTGCTTCCTGGAAGTCAGCGAGGTCAAGGGGTGCACAATGTTGCCATACCCCTTGACAAACCTCCTGTAGTAACCCGTGAGACCCAAGAAGGCTCTCACCTGAGTCTGGGTTTTGGGCGGTTCCCAAGCCAGGATGGTATCTATCTTGGGTTGCAGGGGGGCCACCTTGCCGCTCCCTACTTGGTGCCCCAAGTACACCACTGAACCCTGCCCAATCTGGCACTTACTAGCCTTGATTGTGAGGCCTGCTCTGCGCAGGGCCAACAACACTTCCTGGAGGTGGCGCAAGTGTTCCTCCCAGCTGGCGCTGAACACTGCTATATCGTCCAGGTAGGCGGCGCTGAAATCTTCCAGCCCGGCCAGTACCTGGTTAACCAACCTCTGGAATGTGGCAGGGGCATTCTTCATCCCAAAGGGCATCACACGGAACTGGTAGTGCCCATCTGGTGTGGAGAATGCAGACCTCTCTTTTGCCCCATCAGTCAAGGCGATCTGCCAGTACCCAGACGTTAGATCAAACGTACTAAGGTACCGGGCAGCCCCCAACCGATCGATGAGCTCATCAGCTCTGGGGATGGGGTGCGCGTCAGTCTTGGTGACCGAATTGAGTCCTCGGTAATCCACACAGAACCGGAGTTCTGGTGAAGCACCAGGCGCTGCAGCCTTTGGGACCAAGACCACTGGGCTGGCCCAAGGACTGCTAGAGGACTCAACCACCCCTAAGGCGAACATCTTGGAGACCTCCTCCTTGATGTATGCTCTGACCTTGTCAGTCACCCTGTAGGCCTTGTGCCTCACAGGAGTGCTGTCCCCAGTGTCCACATCATGGACACACCACTGAGTGACACCAGGGATCAAGGAGAACAGATCAGGGAATTGTACCAACAGATGGCGACAATCTTGCTGCTGCTCAGGGGTCAGTGTGTCAGAGAGGACAACACCATCCACTGACCCATCTTTTTCTTTTGCACACAGGAGGTCAGGAAGAGGCTCACTCTCCTCCTCCATCCCAGCATCTGTGGCAAGGAGCATGCCCACTTCGGACCTTTCTAAGTGGGGCTTTAACCGGTTGACATGCAGGACCCTTAAGGGGTTCCTGGGAGATTTCAAGTCCACCAAGTAGGTGACATCGCTCTTCTTCTCCACAACCTCAAACGGTCCGGTCCACCTGTCCTTGAGCGCACAAGGTTCCACAGGGGCCATGACCCAAACTTTCTGACCAGGTTGAAGCTCAACCAGAGTGGCATTCTGATCGTACCACCGCTTCATCTCTTCCTGGCTGGCCTCCAGATTTGCCTGAGCAAGATCTCTGAAGCGCCGAGTCTGGTTCCTAAAGGCCAGCATGTAACTATATACATCCTGGGGAGGTTTCCTGGGAGATTGCTCCCAGCCTTCTTTGACCAGACTCAAAGGTCCTCTTACCGGGTGACCATACAAAAGCTCAAAGGGGCTGAACCCTAGAGACTTCTGTGGCACCTCACGGTAAGCAAACAGCAGGCATGGCAAGAGGACGTCCCATTTACGCCTCATTGGTTCTTCAAGACCCATGATCATGCCTTTTAGGGTCCGGTTGAATCTCTCAACCAGCCCATTACCTTGAGGGTGGTAAGGAGTGGTAAACTTGTAGGTTACCCCACACTCCTTCCACAGAGACTTCATATAATTCGAAATGAAGTTGGTGCCCCGGTCTGACACCACCTCTCGGGGGAACCCCATGCGGGAGAAAACACCCATCAGTGCCCGTCCCACCACGGGGGCCGTCACTGTTCGGAGAGGGATGGCTTCCGGGTACCGGGTGGCATGGTCCACCAAGACCAGGATAAACCTGTTGCCCATGGCTGTCTTGGGGTCCAGTGGCCCCACAATGTCAATTCCCACTCGCTCAAAGGGGGTACTGACGACGGGAAAAGGTTGGAGGGGAGCCTTCTGCTTCCGCCCACTTTTCCCACTTGCCTGGCAAGTCTGACAGGTCCTACAATGGATATCTGAATCCCTTCTCATCTGAGGCCAATAAAAATGGGTGACAAGCCTGTCATAGGTCTTGTCCTGCCCCAGATGTCCAGCTAACGGAACGTCATGAGCCAACCCCAGTAGGAAGGCTCTGAAGCGCTGGGGTACCACCAGCACACGGGCTGACCCAGGCTCAGCAGCCTTAGGCTCGCTATACAGGAGGTCGTTCTCCCAGTAGACCCAATGTGATCCTGACTGATCACCTGTCGTTTGGGCTGAGGCCTGCTGCCTCATACCCACAAGAGAAGGGCACACTTTCTGTTCAGCACAAAATTCCTCCCTGGAGGGACCACCATCCTGCTGCCAATGGGTCAGCTCGGGCAGGTCTCCCAGTTCGGCCACTTGTTCTCCTGTCGGTTCCAGGGCATCCCCCTCAGGGTCTGCTCCCTCCTGGACCGCGGGAACGATGGGGGACGGTTTCCCGCGCCCCCTGCCTCTTCTCTTCACGGTTGGGACCTGGGCCATACTTTCAGGCTCCGGGCCCCCATCAACACCCTTACTGACTGACATGGACCGGGTGGTCGCACACACCCACTCAGGCAGACCCAACATTTCCAGATGCGCTTTTCTCTCCACCTTAGCCCAAGGGGAGTCCTCCAAATCATTGCCCAAGAGACAATCAACAGGCATGGCGGGCCTCACAGCAACCTGAAGAGTACCTGAGACCCCCCCCCACTCAAAAGGAACTTGAGCTACCTCACACTTACTCTGTGAGTTGTCAGCAGCTACAACGGGGTAGAATGCATGAGGGACCACCTGCTCTCTGGCCACCAAGTGACACTTGACAGCTGTCACACTCGCTCCGGTGTCTCTGAGAGCTTCCACCCTATGGCCATTAATGGTCACCCACTGCCTATATTTCTTAGTGTTACTAGGCAGAGGGGTTGGAGGGACCATTTCCACGTCTCCTAAAGAGACCAGGGACATTTCTGCGGGACCCCACCCACCGGGGGCACCCATCTCCTCCCCTCCCAGGGCTACACTCGCTACCTGACGAGGGGGTGCACGCGGCGGTGCATTCGAATCCTTCATGGGACACTGGGGATCATAATAACGGTGTCCCACCTGCTTACAGGCATAGCAGGTCATGGGGCCCCTGTGAACAGGTTTACCTGTCGGGGCCTCTGGCTTCTTTACAGGGGGAGGCTGGGAACCCTTCCCTTGGTTCCCTTGGGGACTACTTTGGGGCCCTTTCTGAAACTCCCTCTGTTTACCCCTGTCCCCCCCACTCTTCTGCTGGGGACCCTGCCCACCTTTGGCTGAGTCTCCCACTGGACCCTTGTGGACCCTGGTACTGACCCAGCGGTCCGCCTCCTCAGCAAGTTTTCTAGGGTTAGATAGCTTGCTATCAACAAGGTGCTGGCGTAGCTCGGGAAAACAGTTATTAGACAAGTGCTCCCAAGCAAACAAATCATAAAGAGCATCATAACTATCAACCTTGCTACCCTTTATCCAACCATCCATGGTTCTGCAGAAAAAAGACACATATTCAACCCACGTAGTACCAGGCAACTTCTTACATTCTCTAAAGGTTTGTCTGTACTTTTCTGGAGTTAAGCCATATCTCAGCATTAAAGCATCTTTCATATGAGTATAAGACATCCTATCCTCAGCAGGAAGGCTCAACAAGGTATCTCTCCCCTCGTTTGTAAAGCGGCTCCACAACCCCGTTCCCCAATCCTTCTCAGGGACCCGGTGGGCCAACAATGCTAACTCATACGCTTTAAACCATTGGCTAATATCTTCATTCCTACTGTAATCTTTGATCACATCCTTAGGAAAATAAAACCTACTTTCTGCAGGCACGGATGGAGTGCTGCCACCAGAGGGATTCAACTCTAAACTCTTAGTTTTAAGCTCCATCTCCCTCACCATCTTCTCACGTTCAAACGCTAATTTCTCTCTCTCAAAATCTAATCTTTTGCTCTCCATTTCAGCTTCTCTCTTGCTTCTTGCATTCTCTAATTCCAACTGCCCTCCTAATTTAAGTTTTGCCATTTCTAACTTGTACCCCCTCTCCTTCTCCCTGTCTTCTAATTCTTCGGGGGAAAGGCTCCTAGAGGACGCACTACTGCCTGGAGATGACACTGGCCCACCTGTGGGATCTTCCTCTTCCTCTTCTTCTTCCTCTTCCGGTACCACCACCGGATCAGAGGGATTTCTGGCCTCTAACCAGGCCTTCAGCGCTTTGAGGAAGCCCTCTTTCTTTGAGACACCTGTGGTAGGAACTTTAAACTGCTTGCAAAATCCTTTTAGATCCTTTAGCACGTAGGAATCTATCTTCTCCTTATCAAATTCCCCCACAACAATCTCCACAGGTGTAGCAGCTCTGGCATTCTCCATGGTCAAAACTGGCAGTGTTTAAGAAAATAAGCTCCAGGAAAGCGGAGAACAAAAATAGAATATCCTACCAAACAGACTGTGGCCGCGTTATGGTCTGCTTTCACTATGTAGCGTACACTAATCACTGCACATGAGTCATAAATGCAAAGTTCAAATCCTCACCGCTGACCACCAATGTTAGAACCGGCGGTCTCTAGTTGGCAGAGGTATACACTTCTGACAAATAGGGACCTACCAACTCTAGTCAGGGCAAGGGGATTACACACTCAGATAACCCCTGCTACCCCCTTGGTAGCTTGGCAGAGCAGACAGGCTTATCTCAGAGGCAGTGTGTTAAGCATTTATGACCACATACAGTAATAAAGTGAATACACTACAGATGGACACGACACAGAAGTTATTATAAAAATAGTATTTTTATATAAGGCTTAGCACAAGACCAAATAACGACAAAAATATACCACAGTCTTAATAAATACTCTTTGGAAGGAAAAATAATAGTTCAAGTAAGGTTTCTTCTTGGCAAATAGTTCTTTAGCAAAGTATTCTTCTGAGCACAGTTCTTTGGCAACAATGTAACCCCTACAGGAGTCACACGACGTCGAGTCTACAAGATTCCCAAGGTTCGGCGTCGACCGCGAGGAGCGCTACGTCAAGCCTGGAGTCGCAACAGACCCCACAAGTACAGTACCTTGAGAAACGAAGAAAACGAGGATCCACGGCGTCGAGATGTCGGCGTCGAGGTCGGCGTCGATCGTGCCTCGGAGTCGGGTCAATCCGCAGCGGCGTCGAGGGATGTCGGGCCGGAGCAGCGCTCACGGCGTCGAGACGGGCGTCGAGTCGATGCGATCAGCAGCGGCGTCGGGACGGGGTCGCTTGGAGGCAGAGCCGATACTCACTCCTCACTGGCGTCGATACCGGCGTCGAGACGGGGTCACTTGGAGCCGGGGCCGATACCCACTGCTCACTGGCGTTGCTGCTGGCGTCGAGGCTGCAGATTTTCCCTTGTGTACTGGAAACAACACTTTCCAGCAATTCAGCAATTCAGTAGATGGTGAAGTCCTTTGGCCCTGTGACTTCAACAGGAGACTGGCACTCTTCCAGTCCTTGGAGATTTTCTAGCAAGTGTTCAGAGAGTACACACCAAGTTCCTCTCTCCTTGTTCCTTGGCAAAAATAAAGAAGCAGCTTTCAGGTTCCTCCACAGCAAAACAGCACTCTGGCAGAAAGGGGAGGCAAGTCCTTAGATCAGCAGGCTTCTTGTCCTTGGTACAGGTTTCCTTGTCAGAAGTGATCTGAGTTCTTGGTTCAGGGGTCCTTCTCTTATACCCCTTTTTCCCTTTGTTCCCTTTGTCCAAGCAGGGCGATTCCCACCATCTCAGGTTTGTTGTGGGTGTTGCCAGGCAGAGGCACCTGGCCTATTCACTGGGCAGGGCAGAGTCCTCAGCCGCCCAGCAGGAGGCGGAGCCAGTATTGTCACTGGTAGGAGCAGGGCTATCAGTCGCCCAGCAGGAGGCGGGGCCAGTATTGTGTCAGGCAGGGCAGGCTACTCTTCCCTCACTCTACGTGTAAACGCCCCATTCACCCCACACTGACTCACTCAGACCTCTGGAGCCACCCAGCCCCTGACACACACACCAAACCAGCAGAGACCGGTAGATAGTTGGACAAGAAAATAGCCACTTTCTAAAAGTGCTATTTTCAAACATAGAATTTAAAAACCATCCATCCTAAAGGGTGTGTTATTAAATTCTGAGTTCAGGGATACTAAACTCGACTTGCTACCATGCTCCCTGAGTCAGATAGATTATAATGGAGTTAATAATCAGTCTGCCCAGTCTGGCCTATTGGAGGCAGGTAGCCCTTCAATAGTGAAAAACGAAAATGGCTGTAATTCACTATTAGGTCATGCCACACACATCAGGGCATGACCTACCTTTTACCAACAATGCACCCTGCCCTAGGGCCTACCATAGAGGTGTCTGAAAGGTGGCAAAGTGAAGGTTTAGAGACTGGCAAGTAGGTTTCCTTACCAAGTCGACATGGCAGTCAGGGACTGCACGCAGGCGCCGCGGTGGCAGGCCTGAGACACATTTTGCACGCTGCTTCTGTGGGTGGCACAACCAGTGCTGCAAGCCCACCAGCAGCAGTTAACTTACACGCCCTTGGCACACGCAGTGCACTAGACTAGGGTCTGAACAGTAAGTCAACCAAGCCAATCATGGTAACACCAATCAATGTACAATTTAACATAGGGAGCACTTGCACTGTGGCACTGATCAGCAGTGGCACAGTGCCCAAAGCAATAATCCAGCAAAAACATCGTAAACAGAGGAGGCAAACAGAAAAAAAATGGAGGAGAGACTCATGCCAATGATGCCAGGTCTAACAGCCGCCGTCTACAACTCGTCCAGAATCAAGCAGCCCGTCTTATTCATAGGCTCCCTAAAACCAGTCACATCACCCCCTTGTTGAAAACCCTTCACTGGCTCCCCATCAAGGAACGCTCACTTTTTAAAATAGGATGTTTGACCTTCATGTCCCTAGCTGGCACCGCCCCCGCTTTCATCAGTGCCAAAATCAGCTCCTATGTTCCCACTAGAGATCTCCGTTCTTCCACTCAGTTCCTTCTTAAAATTCCTCGCTTCCGTAAGAAAAAAACTGGTGGCTTCAGATTCACCATCCTTGCCCCTACTTTCTGGAACTCACTTCCCCTTGCTATCCGTTCTATCCCCTCTTATTCTGACTTTTGGGCTAAACTTAAAACCCACCTGTTCTCCCTAGCTTATCCCTCTTAACTCTCTTACTTTCCCCCCTCTGGTTTGACTCTGATCTACAGCGCCAAGAAACCGCATGGTGATAGAGCGCTCAAGAAATCCTTTTCAACTTCAACTTCAACCCCCTGACACCCTTCCCACCCTTCCCGCCCTTCACACCCACCCTATTCCTTGGAGGAGGAATCATCCTCTTCTAATAACTGCCGCTGGTATGGCAGTCAACTAGGGTTCGACCGGCCCCCCCAGCCCCCGGTCTAGAGACCCCCCCAAACCATTAGTGTCATCTCATTCAAACAATGACTTGTTAACACATAAGGAAAACACAAGTCTGCTACAAGCTCCATGATATCTCATCTCAAGGTCTGACAATGAATGTGCAAAATAAAAATGTCGTTCAAGTTGATTTATTTCACTCATGCTGTTATATATCAGTTATCTCTCCGAATAATTGAAAGTCCCCCAATGTGGGATACAAGTCAGTGGTCAACCCTATATAAACCTCATGAAATGACCACTGAATCAGGGAGGTCTTCACCTTTGGTTATCACAAGAGGTCCTGCCAGACTGCTGTAGCAACTATTTTGAGAGCTGAAACATAGAGGAAAGCAGCTGAGCAAAGCTGATGTGTGGTTTCCTTCTGAAGCAACACTCTCTCCAGGTTGAAGTATGATAAACACAGCTGATCCACAGTGAAAAGGTAATCAGTGCGCTGAATCCCAAGTTACTCTACCGGCAAGTTAGCTACTCCATGCTCTCACAGTGTAGTGCATAGAAGTAGTACTTAGGGTGGTAGGATGCTAGGAACATTACAATCATGTTAGCAATGTTCATATTACTCTCCCTGCTAGTGACATACATTAGTACTCTTCTAATTCTATTCTGTGTGGTTGTTACTCATGGACTAAGTAACAGGATGAATCCGTTGAAATAAATACAAATATTTTCTATTGATACGTAGACCTTTTTCTTTTATTTTGCCAGTATTTTCACGTTTTCATCCTATTCTTAACATTTTCTATTTCACATCCACTAAGAATAAAAGTTTGTTTAGTAAGAAATGGCCAAAGTACCCACCAGTAAATACTAAGGGGCATATATTTAGAAGAGATTCATGCAGTGTGTCACATTACTGCACTGCACTTTTGACAGGGAAAGGACAAGAATGCAGGGTATTCAAAAGAATGTGTCGCATTCCTGCCTTTGTCCCTGCGCTGGCTCCATTTTGGCTGCCTAGCGCCAATGCAGGCACGCTTGCACCATGGTAAAAGGGCGCCTGCATTGTAAGGAGGATTGTTTTTGTGCAGGCAGGAGCACCTTCCTGCAGAGAAACAATCTTGAGAGGCATAGTCCACTTTTTTTGTGTGCTGTAGAATGCAGCACACAGAGAAAGAGGAAGCAACGAGGAGGATTAAAGATATTTCTCCTCGTAATGCCTCACCTGGGAAGGCAAATTTTTTGGTGGATTCCCAGGTTTACCACTTTTGGTAAATCTGGGAATGCATCAAAATCCATGTGAGTTGCGTGGGAACACCAATGCATTGTCCATGGAACACCTTCCCACGGCAGAGTAGCGCAACGCAGTGATTTGCGATGCGTTGCTTTACTCCTGATTTATGAAGCCACGCTGGGTGGCCTTGCATGGCTTCGTAAATTACATTTTGGGCTTGTGGCTTGTATGTACCACGTTGCATGGTGCAAGAGCGACGCAACTCCCCTTATAAATATGCCCCTTAATGCGAACCCATAGATAATTGCAACGCAAAGATTCCGAACGCTTCATTGCTTGCACTTTATCACATTCTTATTCATCCATAGGTGCATAATTAAAACATCAGAGATTTCCTTTCCAAGGATGCCAATATTGCCTTTTATCTACAGTACAAATAAGGTAGTGTTTCTGATAGCAATTGCTTCTTCACAAATGTAACAGTTTTCCAGCTGTTTGTGCTTGTCCCAGGTTCAAATCCAATCACTAATGTTCCCTATTTAAATGTTCCGTGCTTTGCAGTGATTGCTTCCCGCAGGTGAAGTTTTCATTCACTGCTGCCAACTACCGCACCTAATTTGGATACATACGCACAAATTACCATTAATATAGCCAGAACATGAATAGGGGGAATGGGTAACTAGCTGTGTAAAATTGAAGCTTTGAAAGTGGGAGATTTTAAGAAATAAAAACAAATTACACCAGCCATTTCGAGTTTTTAGAGCTCGTTGTAAACGGAGGCACGACGTCTCACAGAAAGTCAACGTTTAGAAAAAGATGAAATTATTTCACGATAACCCAGAAAATGAAAACTGAAAATTATTGGTAAATGACGGCAACGCACAAGGCAAAATATTATGGGGCTTATGTACAAGCTCCTTACGTCGCTCTTTATGTAATAAAAAAGTGACGCACTGGCAGCGCAAGGGGCTCGGAGATAAGGCCAACAATATTTGTTATTGAGGAGTGTTCTCGTTTATTACATGCTTCTCATTCGAAACAAGGCTTCCAGTGCTGCATGTTTGGTGGAAAGTTGTACAGAGTGCAGTGGCCTGTGGGCTTTGCTTCAAAGTAGGAAGCGGTGTCTATGTAAGAGCTGTTCATAGAATACCGAACTTACCCCTCCCAGGCCTTCAAGTTCACCCCTTTCTGCCTGGCCATGCCATGCCCCATCCCATCTTCCGATCATTCAGTGGCCAACAGAGTGTGGTGCATAAAAGGCCGCACTTTAGAACATGGATCATACATTTGGCAACTTAATTGTTGGTGATTCGAGACCCATGTTTGTGTGTTACATCTCACACTTATCTGTCGAAACATTGTTCCAATGGCTTTATCTCCATTTCTGGCTGACAGCACTGACCCTGTGCGATGGCCCCTTTTGCAGGTGTTTCGTAATTCTGCAGGTTCTAGGCTTCCCTTGCTACCGACCTTGTGGGTGGCTGTCAGACCCGGCCCGGGCTGCAAGTGCTGTTCCGCTTCCCTGGACCCTTGCTGACCACTCGCCTGCTCCCCATGTCCCTGCCGTGTGGCATCCCGAGGACAAGGTCTGAGCACCTCATCTATTCTGGCTGTCATTGTGTGCTGTCACCTGCTCCCCAGTGTCCCTGCTGTGAGGCATCCCAAGGACACTGTGCATCTCTTCTACCCAGGTTACTCTTTCCTCTGGGTCTCTTTCTGTGCTACCTCCACCTTGCCCTTCTCCCCTGTCCTTATGGCTGCGACAACCGTATTCCTTTGGTGGGTTCCATGGCGATGAGGTGATGGTCAGCTGTGGCCAAGAGGGGGCTCTACCCTCTTTTGACCTCCTTGGCCTCCACGCCCTCCTTCTTCTATTGGGCAGTTCATGAATTCAAAAGGTGTGTCCAATCTTTGCGCATCTTTTTTCGCAGGCTTTTACCCGCAGTTCTTCCGGTGTTCCCTCTGCCCGTGGAGGTTTCCTGTGGGCCCCTATTAGGTCTGGCTTTGCCTCTGGCCTGTTTCGTTTTATTAAGTAATCAACGCAAGATGTGGTAATGGTGTTTCCGAATAGCCATTGGTCAGATTATGTAATGGCTCAGGATAAAAAATGTGTCACTGCAGTCATGCTAATATAACAGGTGTAAAAGTGGATGGTCCCACAAGCAAGTTCTCCATGTCAAGTACACCATATTGTGTTATTTTCTCCAAACGTTATTTCGCCTTGATAAAGCCAATAGTCTCGTTGCTTTTTTTTTGTGTGTTCACGGTGTTCAGTGACAGTGCAAAGCTTTTTCCCAATAACCCAGAATGACCAATCAGCCATCTCTTTGAAAGTCATCTTGCTCACTCGCACCACTACTGGCTGATTAGGAAGTCTAAAAACCCTTTATTTTTAATTTTTGTGTGAATGTTGTAATAAGGTGACATATTTGTTCCCTCTCTCATAATCTGGAATATGTCACTGGGAAGGGGGACTAGAGATGTTATTCTCTTTAAGCCCAGAGAAGAGGGATTCCTGATACCTATAAGTTTCAGCTTTTCACTGGTGCTAAAACAGAAAAAGCACAAGCGAATGATGCAGACCAACCTGCTTGGTGCACATTTCTAGTGGAGACAATCATCAAACTCTAGAAAAAGGTAGGATAGATATTTACACTTTAAGGAAATCAATTAGTTTGGAACATGGACATCATACAAAATTTTACATCCAATAACTGGCGGGATGGAAAATACCAGAGTGTCTTCTAAAAGCCCTGCAAATGCTGCATACTGACATGTGGATAAGGATAAAGCTCGGAAACGGATGACGACTGTCTAGGCGAAAAACAACAGCAAACGGCCTAAAACAAGGGTGCCTTTTCGCCCCCACAACTTTTAATTTGCGGACCTCCCACCTCTGCTAAACACAGTAAATCATCAAACTAGGTGGCTTTACGACATCCAACCTTCTCTATGCAGAAGATTTAGGGCCAGATGTACAACCATTTGATTTTGCACCTCACAATTTGCGACGAATTATGTGTTGCAAATTACGAGGTGCAAAATCAAACGTTCAACAGTGTGTTTAACACTGTTTGCGATTCCCAATGGGGTCACACATTGCAAGGCTCATTAATATCAATGAGCCTCTCACAATTTGCGAGCCCATTGGGAATGACAGGCCCTTCCAGGGATGGTGGCCTGCTGGGCTCAGCAGACCACCGTGTCTGGGACTGCTTTTAAATAAAGCAGTTTTTAAAAAAAAATGCAGCCCGTTTTCCTTAAAGGAAAAAGAAATACATAAAAAAAAAAAAAATGAAACGTTTTCGTTTAATTTTTTAAGGGCAGGCAGTGGTCCCTGGGACCACTGCCTGCCTTTAAAAAATAACTTTGCATGCATTTGCAAAGGGGAAGGGGTCCCCCGGGGACCCCTTCCCATTTGTGAATGCATTACCACCTACTTGAAGTAGGTGGTAATTGCGAGTGTTTTGCGACCACAATTGCGGTTGCAAAACATTACTACATGGGTTTGAGGCTCGCTATTTGGAAGGGAACGCCCCTTCCAAATAGCGAGTCTCTAGCACTTTTTTGTGAGTCGCAATTAATTTGCGACTCGCAAAATTGTGTTGGTACATGGCCATGACAATTTTAACATGCACAAACGGATCGCTAACCCATTTGCGCATGCTAAAATTGTTCGTACATCTGACCCTTAGTTCTTCTGATAAGCAAGACAACAGTGAATTTGCAATGTCTCCTGGACTGCGGAATATTCAAACAAAAAACTGATTAATCATCAATTTGCTCAAAACAAAAGCCCTCATTGTCCCAGAAGAAAAAAACTGGGAACACACAGCTGGTGACTGGCAGCAGAAAAGTGGACAAAACTGATGTATACAAGTATCTGGGTGTACTATTCTCCCCAAACTGGAGTTTCGCAGCTCATATCAAAGAAATAAAGAGTAAAGGGCAGGCACTTGGAGCTGGCCTAGGAACAGCCCATTAGAAAATATGAGGATTGACCTTCAGCCCTATACTACAGGTAGCCCAAGCCAAAATTCTACCTATATTAACCTATGGAAGCGAGGCTCTGAGAGGCCGGGACAGCAAACTAATAGACAACATAGTCTCAAAAATATACAAAGTAACTTTTAATCCACCATTGTATGTGTCAACTCAGGTTAGAGTTCGGCTTGGTTAAACAAGCTCTGGGAAGACATACAGCATCGTGAAACACTGACAAAACTTCAGAAATGTGAAACAGTGCTCCCTAGGTCATCACCTCTGGCTGAAAATACAGGGAAGTGAACGATCAGCCATGAGGGCATATCTACAAACATCACTCAAGATCTTGGACCTTACAGCTATATGGTACCAAAATCTGAGGAAAGAAGCGCTGAAAAAAAATATAAAAATAAATCCAAAGCTCTATCTCAATTAGAGAACAAGAAGGGTCTGGCAAAAAGAAGGCATGGCTAGATAACACTATGCAATTACAAAAAATGAACACCTCAAGGCTACCTAACAACAACCCACAACATTCAGACAACGGACAAATTCCTTAAAATCAGGCTAGGAGTTATGCCAATGTTGGAGTATTACCCACCATGGCAAAGAAGAGAATATAGAGATCAATGCCTACGCTGCAGACACGCTCATGAAGACATCATTCATGTGCTATGCCTCTGCCAAATTTGGACAGACAATACTTCGCAAGGATATCATCAGAAGACGGATAAGAATGTGCAGGGAGGCAGTGATTGCATGCTTTGATCCAATGGACCTGAAAATCAATTGTGCCCTAGTAAAGTTCCTTGGGAGAGTGGAGAAAAGGTCAAGGCTACAGGTATTAGGAAATAACTGGATTGTCACTATGAAAACATTTTGAAAGATTTCCAAGCTCTTTGATTGAATCTTAGTGTTCACTACGACATTTTTGCACATACTACGTGCTTAAAAAATTATTTCTCTTTGCATTTTGATAATATTTTACAAAGACTCTTTGGTTGTTTTAAGCGGAATGGAGAATGAATCTCACTTTTTATAAATGCAAAGTACTGTATTGGTAGTAATAGACAAAATGTATTAAAAATGTTTTTTAATTAACTAGGCAAATAAAACTTGAACCTACATCCAATAATGTTATAGTGCAAGAACTATATCATCAGTAACCTAATTATGAGTGTCAGGAAGAAGACGGCTAATTGACAATGTCATGGCGATCTTCACTGTGTTGCACCCCCTCATCAAATACACCAGCACCTTTAAAAAAATGCGGCAGGTTTAAGACTCTAGAAAACAATGACCTTTTGAGGCTTGATGGAGCAAGGGTATTTAAACCTCAATCTCTTGGTATAGTCATGAAACAGAATTCCCCCTCTGGTCATAAGGACCTTTGGTAGTCGACTTGAAGAATTGAGGGAGACCTGGAATTGTGAATCCAGGTATATTTAAATGAAGCAAATCCGGTTCCACAATACTGATTGAGAGGATGGTATGCAACCATAAAGTCTTATTCTTGAATTAGTAAATAATAACAGATCAATAAATTGACAAAGATTCATAAGATGTATTATTATAGGAACAATATTATGGCACCAGAACACTCTAAATTTGAGTATTATGAAATACAGAATGCAATAGCCAGTATAAAAAGAATGCAAGTTATCCATACCAAATGTTCCATAAAGAAACTATCTCTAGCTAAATTAAGTACTGAAAGTTTGAAGAGGATTTCTAAAGAGGGAATGAGAAAGATCTTAGCATCATGTGAGCTTCAGGAGAAGTTCATAGAGAAACAAAATGGTGTTTAGCATGAAGCTTTACACTCAGGGAAATCAGAAAGGTAGAGAGGCCTGCTCTCTTCAAAGTCGAGAGAGGTTCTCTAGTCTAACTGCTATGGAACACAGATTAAAAGCACACTCTAAAGTCCCAGAACATCCATATCTCGCACCCACAGTCGAGAGTCAATCCTATGACTGCATTTGCAGAGAGCCAGCAAGCCCCTAGGTTCCCATCCCAACACAATTAGGTACACATCTGCTCGTCCTTGAAAGTTGCATCTGTCTAGTACATAGGGTACGGAAAGCTCCTTTAATCTCCATTTTTACATCCTTGCTGCCAACTTCTTATCTACACGCCTTACTGTCAGTCTGGTATAGAATAATGGGTCTTTCTCTAGCAAATGAGGGATTTGATATTGCACCTGCAAAAAAATTAATAAGCAGCATGCTGGCAGTTCAACATACACATACGTCAGCTAAGGCCTAATATCAGGCTAAGTTAACTCAAGAATCAAAATGGAGGCACATTATGGCATTATTAACTGTAGAAAAGCAACTTATCATCATCATAACAAGAGTATTGAATACATGCAAATACATGGGTTATATTTTCTAATTTACTACATGTGATCTCTAAATGTGCACAGCAATTTTTGTCAATAATGATTGATAAAAGTAAAACACATGAGTTAATGAATTTAAGCCACACAATTGAATAATATATGAATGTTATCGTAACATGTAAATAGAGTATATGTAGATGGTGGAGTTTAAATTACACAGTTCCAGGCTCAAGGAAGTGGAAAAGAAAAAGAGAAAAAAAGGCAGAGAGAGAAAGAGATGGTGTGCCATTTTATTTATTAGCCAGAACTAGAAGACATGCATTAAAATTAACAGTCAAAAGTTTACAAGCTATACTTAATGACTCATAAGAGCACTTACAAGTACATTGTTATTAAAGGATCCTATGCATTTTGTTTCCCTAGATTTCTGTTGCTTTGACTAATGGATGGCTGGACAAGAAGCACCGGAGAAGTGAAGGCTCCTGTTACTCAATTATAAATACTGTCAAGGTAACCAACATAGTGGAAGACCGTAGCATGGGTCCTACATAACAGAGATGATTGCTTAAGGAAGGGCAATAAGGTAGCTGATAACTCTAATGAAATTACCCAAAAGGGACATAGCAGATTGTGTCCTGTGGTGTATGAGGACACTTAAACCAACTCAGAGCACCACAGAGGTCTACTAATAATGTGGCAAGATATCTGTTTTTGCCAGAATTGGTCCATCAAATAATTCAGCACTGCATACATACAGCCTACATATCCGGATTCCTCCAAACTGTTATGGTCCGATTGCATTGGACAACAGTAATTTTCTACTGAACTTGAACCCCGCATCGACTTCTAGCCCCCCCCCTCCCAGTGCCTTGAGACCCTCACGGGTATGTAGTGCGCTCTACAAATGTTTGATTGATTGATTGATAGCCACACCGATCTAACAGAAACACGGTCCTCCATGACCTACCCATCCCCAGTCGGATCCTATATTAAACTATTAGAAGTACCAATCAAATCCTCACAGACAATTGCTACCTACGATTTCAGTTCCTCCACCTCCGTTGGAAGCCCTGTACTCCCATTGTACAGCACTACTCTAAATAAAGTAACTCTGTCCTGATGATGACCTGGAATTGAACAGGTCGAAACGCCGTCGACTATCCAGCATATACTTGGCATCATTGTGGTCTACCTAAAGTACTCAACAAAAAAACCCTCATTGTATATAACCCTTGTAATTGTGTTGACCACTATCTCTGTATATAATCCTTGCGCCGCTCATGCTGTTTTTCTCACCCCGTTGTGTCACTGTGCCATTCACTATACCTAGCACATTCAGTGCACAATTGTGTGTTTTGGTTACTTTTACATAAACTGTACTGTAGTGCTTTTATAACTACTTACAAAAAATAATTTACTTCTTACTAAATATTTTTGTGTTCTCCCTTCTTTCCTTTCCCTGAGTGATTGGTACTTAGTTTATAGTGTGGCATATGTAGAAGGTGTTTTGGGGTCTTCCTTTACGGCCAGATGGGAGCTCTGTTCATGTTGTCAGCATTGGGTTTGCACAGAGACAGCTTCTCTTGTTGCTTGTAATCATCATGCTGATTATGATGTGATCCATTGTGCCTGAGAGCAGGTATAATGACTTTGAGCAACACTAACAAGGTAAGCTTTGACAGATATAGGAAAACAGTATTCAATGAATTCAGATCAATACTCAGGATCTAGAATTGTTTGTATTTTTAACTGATAATACATCAGAGACTTGTCTGTCTGAGGAAAGAGGCAGACGATTTCCCTCTGTAAATTTTAGAAAACTACAATATAAATACTTCACATCTCAGAAGTATTGTTTTACCTGCCAGCCTTCACCTGCTCAAAAAGTATTGACTACTTTACAAACAACAGCATCCAAGGTAACTAGTCAGGGCTCTGGCACTCTTCAACTCCCCACCCGATCCTTGACACATGACATTGCAGGAACCAACTATTGGCTGTGATTGCAAAGTTTATCGGATATCGTACTTGTGGAATTATCTTTGATTGTTGGATTGCACAATAAACAGAAATGCTAAATTGTGAGGATCAACTTCACATGTATAGTCACTTTACTTGTGAAAACCCCATTGGTTGCTTTTGTGAGGCATTCCACACAGTGCTTAATTTAAGCCGGTGGTTTCCGGTGCTTGGTACTGACAATTAGTTTTCAACACCGCACTTATGATAGTCTGCCACATGGTGGCGCTGCTCTTCTAATTTCGAGATGAGCAGAACAGCGGTTGTTTCTGAATACAATATATATTAAAAAATATTAATACCTGCCTCCCCAGCTATCCCTTCAGCTTTGGGGACCTAGAATAATCTGAACTATCGCACTTGCAGGCGAGAGAGATGGTTGGTAGGATTTTGGTTCTGTCATTGGGAGCAATGATGGGGAAAATGGGTGGTGCAACCTGCAGAGGCCTCCTGGTCAGGGCCCTGGCACTTATTATTTGACAAATTAAGCACTGGATCCACATATTTTCTACCACTATATTGAGTTGTCTACTGGTTCCCAGATTTTATGTCATGACTAGTTTCATGCACTGAAAGTAGAATTTACGTGGATTTTTGCCTTTAATTCTGACTTCACCCAATCATTTGTTGAAATCCTGAAGGACAGGACCTGCTCCACTTTCTATGCAGGACAAAGAAATGAGCTCCAAGTGTCATTTGGCTGACCTCCTGTACAGCTACAGAGACGAAACAAGGTGCAAGAGGTCTTTTCCTCGAAATTCCCAGCTAAACAGTGGCAACTTGAGCTTGGACTGGACTTTGCTGGTGACCTCTACTTGATACCCTGAGAGTCTCAAAGTATTCCCCACCCCTGAGGTTCTGAGGGCCTTAGAAGTGTACTGCTGTGGTTGTCTCACTCAAAAAATTTTTAGAAACATTTGAGAAACATTTTCCGCAAAGCTGCAAGGGGAAATCCTGCGAAAATCATGCCACCATTACTTCCACGGCGTTGGGTTGAATTTCAGGTATGTCTTGTGTGACGATCCCTGCACTTCTGAAAAAATGACAAATTGCCTTTCTGCATTGAGATACATAAACTTTTTTAACCAAAACCTGTAAAACTCAAAAGCTACAGTGGGACCAACTAACTTTGCATATCTGACCTTCAGTTCCACCACAGTGGCTACACTTTCAGAAGAGTCCCGCACAATGAAGAGTTTTTCTTCAGAAAAACAACAAAATACCTTTATGGATTAGGACGTAGGAGCTTATTACGAGTCTGGTGGTCCACGCACCAACAGACTCGCTGGGGCGCGGCAGTGGCGATCTTCCGATCACCCTTTTAGGACCAGGGTAGTTGGGCTGCTCAGGGTACAACGCAACTGCCAGGAATCAGAGATCTCTGGCAGTGGCGCAGCAGACTTGAGGCCGCAAATGCTTGATGGGGCTGCTGCAGCCCCACCAAGCATATTACGAGTTTCCTCATCGCCACACTTTTCATGTTGGTGCAACCGCTATGAAAAGTGTGGCGATGAGGAAACATTAGGGCCCTCCTTGCACCTCTGCACCATGGGTGCATGCAGCGGGGCACAAGTTGTGCTCCCCTATCTGCATGCATCCCCAGTTCCTGCAGGGCATTGACTTGACAGTCCCTGCCCTGCAGGAATTGCTTTTGATGCTCCCATTGCGGGGCCTTCTTCAAGGAGACTGCAGTGGAACCACCAAAGAACCTCCTGCCATAGTAAAAATAAGTTGTACTCTGGCAGGTGGTCTTTAATGGTTTGGCAGTCTTGGAGAGGGGTGTCCTGCTCCAAAACCGCCAAAGTCATAATAAGGCCCTTAGATTTTTTTTTAAACTTGTCTCCTTCCTGGTTTCAGAGGGATCAATTTACTTGATGCATCTGATCTAGGCTCCATCATGGTTTTCCTCAAATCACGCCTAGGTCCTGCTCTACCGAAGACTATTGACTATCATTGGTGGTTTGTGCTTTTTGGTGCTATTTTCACTTAACCCCTTCGGTGCTCATGACGGAACGGTTCCGTCATGAGCCACGGTTGAGCTGTGCTCATGACGGAACCGTTCCGTCATGACCACGCCCGCGCAAGATTCCGTCAGCACAGCGGCGGAATTTGCGCAGCATGGAAGGGGTTAAATCTTTACAAATTCATATCTCCAGTTCCCCTTATTGGATCTTTGTTGTTTTGGTGTCATTTTGCTTATTGTGTTTTTCTCTATTTTCATAAATTGGAGCATGATTCTTATTATATTGTGTCTAGGACATTTTAACTGTTTTGGTACTTCTAAATGTTTTACTCATTTTTCGTTAAGTTAAGCATGTCTGCTCTGTGGGTTGACTTCAGGTTTAAATTACTGAACGCTAAGAAGTACTATGAAGACAATGATTTTTATAACTTGACATGGACACCAGTGCTCCCCAACTAATAATCCACTTTCTCATACCAGTGATCCATTTTTTAAACTGTTTATGTATGCATAGTGCCAGTTGTCTGTCACTTTTGAAGGTGGGTTAGTTCAACACATTTTAGTTAGGAAAGATATAGAAATATTTTTGAAGATTGAAGCACCCCAATACGACTTTGTGTGGTCTCTGGCACAATTAGCTGTTTTTGTGGTAATTTATAATAGCAGATTGTGCACTTAAACCTGTAGTAAGATGGGGTCTGATATGATAGAATTTGACTTCTGCTTCGTCTACTTGAGTCCAGGAGTGAGACGTGGGTCATAGGAAGTACTGCATGCTAAAGAAAGGCAAACATTTTGTTGCCAATGATAAGCAACTAGACTGCAATTTAGATTTTTAAACTTTGATTGATTTCATTTTAAAATGTATGATAACGATGTCCTGCCTGAGGGATTTGTAACAACTTTTCTTCACCTGTCCTCCAACAAATAGAGTTTGGTAAACAAAATAAATGTACAGAAAAGGATATGCACTTTCACTAAAGAAATTAGTTTGAATGCAAAATGTCAGTAATATTCTAAAAGTGGTTTGAAAATCAGAGTTGGTTGTGGAATCATTGAAAGTCCACCCCTGCTCATCTGAGATGCGAAGTTACATTTTCTAGATATGTTTTGTTATTGCAGTTGATTTAACAATAAGATAAGTTGTGTGCGATCTTTTGAAACACTTATAAAAGTTGTTTGCAATCATAGGAACACCACATGCACAAAATCTTTATATAATGGCCCTGTCCAACTCAGGCCACCGCTCAGTAGTTCTTAAACATATCTACCAGGCATGTATATTGTAAGACTGTATGAATCCTCTTATATTTTTAAAATATTGAGGTTTGTGCCCTTTAAACATTCATTTCTGAACTATTAGATTAACTGTCCTGTACAAAAATTGTCTCTTTCTGCTGGAGTCCAGTATTTATTGTTTATATAATCACAACGTCATCACCATACAGTGGTACATAAAGAGACATGGCCCACACTTTGAGGAGCAACTTCTGGGGACTATAGGGGTAGCACGATCACAAAGAAACAGTGATAAAGAAGGGGTGCTAGTGCACATACCTGCTTTAATATATTAACAAAAGAAATGCGTGATGTTAAATGCCCATATATGTCAAGTTGCACTTGAAACCAAGTGGAGCTTTGAAGTTGTTTAACTAAATATAATAGTGCTGGCAGGACTCCCAACGTTGAAAACTTGCACTACAGCAAGTCTCAATGAACAGAATTAACAACGAAGTTAACAAAAGGGAACAGCCTTTACAATGTAGTTTTTACCATGCAATGCCTTACCACACAGTAAAGTGCCACACAGGTTAGTATTTGTACCTTTATAACGCAAACCGTGACCATACAGGTAAGTATAATTTTTTTATATTATGATGATATTCTAAAAGAAGCCAATCACAAAAGGAGGTTGAGAGCACAATGCCTGCCATACCATCATAGAGTTTGCTGAGATGTGTTGTGGTAAATGCAGTGCATGATAAAATTCACTTTACTTGAAAGTCTTTGGTAGTCACTATTTATGAGGTTTTGCTGAAGGGCTGTGCAGCAGGCCTTCATTCTGCGCTGCCCTATGACAAAAGAAAAGGGCAGGAATGTGCTGCATCTATCACATACGGCACCTTCCTGTCCTTTTCTCCTGCGCCGGCGCACAGTGGGCTGCCATGCGCCAATGCAACCACCTCTGCACCATGGTGCAAGGGTGCCTGCGTTGCAGGTATGATTATTTGTGTGCAGAAAGGGAAACCTCCTGCACAAAAACAATCACAAGATGTTTTTTCCTCTTTCTATGTGTGATGCAGAGAAAAAGGAAATACGAGGAGAAATAAATATATTTCTCTTCATTTTGCCTCCAATACGCCTTCCATGGGGAGGCGTAGGTTTTTGGCGCTGCCTCAGATTTGAGATTTCTCATAAATCTGGGGCAGGGTCAAAAAGCCATGGATGTTGCTGGGAACGCCCCCAGCAACATCCATTGCACGCCCTCTTTAACGCAGAAAACTGGGTTAAAGGGAACCACATTTACGAGGCAGAATTAAGCCAAAAAAATTGACTTAGTGCTGCCTCATAAATATGGAGAAGGCTCCTGCTGCATGGAACGTCACAAAAAGTGACATTCCCTCGGCGCAAGGGGCCTCATAAATGAGGCCCTTAAATTTGAGGGTGATAGCAATTCTGCCTACAGACTTCTCAGGTCCTTGTACTACTCCCTGAGCGCAGGCACTATCCAGAGCTTGTCAGCTCAACAACTCAACACGGAGCCAATCACAAAAGGGAGGAGGGGAACACACTGTCTAGCATATCAGCACATAATTTAGCCCAGATGGATTGTGGTAAATGCAGTGCATGATAACATTCACTTTAGTTGAAAGGCTTTACTATTCACCATTGCTGGTGCAGCCAGTGCTGTGTGTCTCTAGACATGCATTTCAGGATATTAGCCATTCTTCAGTAGAGAGTAACAACTTACATTTGGGATGCTGCAATGCTGATCACATCTTCTCAGGTCTATGCATTGCCAGCACCCCAAAATTTAGCTTTTAACTCTCTGCTAATGAAGAACAAACATTCTGAATTTGAAATATAAAAAGTAGTGTTTATTTACAAATCGAGGAGGTAAGTAGAAAACAGGTTTGATTGGACAATTGTATATACAACATTCTAAAAAACACATAAAACAGTTACAGTGCAAAATGTATTTAAAACCCATCAGGCCAACTCATCGCCCCCCCCCCTATTGTAATCCATCATAAAACTCTGTTTGACAGAACGGAAAAACCAAGCAATTCCTAGTGCCACATCTAAATAACGCATTTGTGACAGCAACTCTACAGCCTTCATCCATTGTACAATTCTGTTTTTAAAATTCAGGGGTCTTAAAAACGTAATGCAGCTTGAAAGATACAAAGCACAGTCCATAAGTATATGCAACTAAGAGCATTTTACTTTCAGGGGGCAGGGACAAAAAACGTTATTATCCTGGACCCTGGCCCAACAAGAGTGGGATGAATGGAATGGATTGCATCCCACTCTTACCCTTCAAAACCTCACTATGCAGACCGGGATCAGGTCCCTGCGTCAGGTAAGGAAACACAGTATCCAGACCCAGAGAGGGTATTGAAAAGCTTTCTGACTCAGGTAGGCCAGGTTGAGAGTCAGAGCCAACTTTGCCGCAGACTCTTTCAATACTTGTTTACCTGGAAAAGGGGACCAGGACGTGATTGTACCACTATCAGAATGAAGGTTCTTAATACCACTTAATCTATTTCTTACTTCCCTTGCCCACCTTCTTTCACTGCCTTGAATCTCGTCCCAGCAGAGTTTAGAGACCTCTATCACTTCTTCGCCCTCCGAGGGTCTATTAAAAAATCTTAAGGCCCAGGTAAATGCCAATAAATTTCAGGAATTAAGATTTAGCTCCCTCCTTATGCCCTGGACCATGGTACCTGGTGTAAGCGACAAACGTCTTCTGAGGACTGCCCCTTCTAATCAGTCCCACTCATAGGAGTGATCAAGGGAAAAAACCTCTGCACCTTACAAGCCCAGGGGAGGTATGGTCCCTTCATAGGCCCTCAATAAAGGAATATAAGACAACCCTCAATATTTCCAATTTAATCTGGACAAACAACTGGCCTGCGGCAACGACTTCTGCTTAATACAAACCCAGTATTTGTACCATTTGAAGTACCTCCTAAATGTCAGACCTAAATATTTAAAGTAATCAACTGACTCCACCACCCGAGTGTTTAGATACCAGCTAAATATTTGTACTCTTTTACCAAAGACCAACACCGTAGTCTTCTCTGGATTAACTTTAAATGGGTTCTGCTTGCCATATGTTTGAAGGGTGTATAATTTCCTCTACAGACCAATTGGGGTGCAACCCAACAGTACCAGGTCTTCTGCAAAAATCAGACAGGCAATGTGCTATTTCCCAACTTTAGGGGAAAAGGACTATGTATGGGATATAAAAGTATGGAGGCTAGCTAAAAATAAACTAAAAAGCAGGAGTGGCAAAACATACCCCTGCCAAAGGCCATTCTTGATGGGAATTCTCTGGGATAGCCCGCCCGATTTATGTAGCTCCACTTGAGCCCAATTGGCAGAGAGTAGGGATTGTAATATATTAAGGAGGTTTGGAGGGAGCTCCCATGTGGCAAGTTTCTCCATTGGGTGTCCCTATACACCGAATCGAAGTCTGTCCTGAATTCAACAATACAGCAGCACATCCTTTGATTCACTTCTAGAGCCTTCGGAATGATGGCCCATAAAGTGAAGCAATGGACTATGGTGGAATGGCCCTCCAAAAAGCCCCCTTGCTCATTTAGGATTATCTTGGATTCGAGGGCCATTCTTCCAACCTAGAGATAATAATTTTGGAGAATACCTTAACAGAAATGTCCAAAACGCTAATCAGCCTATAATGTGTAGGATCTGAACCATACCCTTTTTTTTAAAGATGGGTTTTCCATGATGGAGGATGGATGCACGTTGAGGCAATCTATAGCAAAACAAGAGGGAGTGCACAGTTGCCCACCAATCACTATTCACTCTAATTATTACTATTGGAATGTTGTCGGGTCCGGCGGCCCTTAAAAGCTTAATTCTGTCAATAACTGCTCTTACCTCCTTTATTGAAAAGCAAGTGAGGGGAATTTCTTAGTGAGAGTTTCCTGGGGTCTAGATGAAACAGAAGGGCTACCATATAAATCAACCAGATAGGTTTCCCATATATCTTCAGGAATCATACATACTAGAGTCTCTCTATTTTGGCCACGGGGCTCATCAACTTTTACCCAGAACTTTAGTTGATCCCTTGAGAGAATGATTTCCTGCATCTCATACCACTTACTATGATAAAAGAAGGCCTTTTTCTCTTTAACCAGCTGCTTATATTGTGACTTAAGCTTAATGAACTCCTGGGATACTACAGTATCTAGGCATTGGTTTGGCCAGGTACTGTCTCCCATCAGGCACTTTTTGGCATTTTGCCAACTTGAAAGACTAAATTTCACAGCCAGAGAGCCCCCACGAACAGGAGGAATCCAAAGTTTTTTTTTTTTTGCAGTCTTATATAGCGCGAACTTGACCCGAATCCAATCAGGTATCAGAGTGCTTTACATAGCACCAGATTAGTTACATGAGGACAAACATTCATTTTTTTGTTAGGCACGGGGAGGTTAAGTGATTTGCCCAGAATCACAGGATGTTTAGCATCATTACCGAGACTCAAACCCAGTTCCCCAGGTCTGAGGTCAAGTGCCCTAGCCGTTAGGCCAACTCCTCTCCCAAGATTGTGTGCCTAGAGACGGAGAGCACTCGGCATTGTAGCAAGTTCTCCCAGTGAGAATGAAGTGGTAGGAGATATGCTAAGTCTTATACCTTATTAAGCTAAATATTTCATGACTTTCCCAAAGTGCTCATAAGTAAACTGTTTTCTCAATATGGCAGGAGAGGAGGTGGCATCCAAATTGTTTATTGATATATATCCGACAGCCCTACTGGACGAAGGCAGGTCAATCTAAGAGGCAATCCTTAATCACTATAGTAGTTGCTTTACAAACTAGAAACACTAAGCCATAATGAACTCTCAAAATGGTGGTAAAGCACTTCCTCTAAATGCTACATCAAAGTGGGTAGATTTCCGAGGGGAGACTCGGAATCATGTACACTTCAGAAATCTAGCCTACACATGCTAGGAGAATGGGCGGAATGCAATGCACAGGCACCCATAAGAATGTTGAAGTTATTGGTGAACTACAAGAATTGTGAGTTATCAAAGAAAGGCTGCCTAATTTAAAGAAACTAGAAAGATTAAGAAATCCCCAAAAAAATTAAGGGGACAGGAAAGATTATGAATGAGGGCAACTATACATATTTGCCAAGAATATTAACAACTTGAGAAAACAATCTTTGACTGAATGCAACAGGACAAGCCAACACTATTGAATCTAAGCCCTGTTTTTAGTTCAGATCAGATAATGAAGGAGGAGATGGGGACAGTAAAAACACACCAGGTGCTACAATTTTTTTCAGACAAATTACATTCTTTTCTTTGGACAGGAGGGTACAGCAAGGACTGAAGAGAAGCCCAAAAAAATCAAGAAGGAGGAGGAGCAACAGGTGGGTTGGAAGAAAGAAAAAGAGAAGATTTAGAGAATGTGTCAAAAAGGACGAGGAAGAGACACAAAAACAGTGATGGAAATAATTGTCATTAATTTGACCAATGAGCAGCTGTTTGCAGCAGAACTCCTGGTCTTATATCTAGGATTATGTTAGTGCATTAAAATATCATTAAGTTATGCCCAAACAAGAATAGATGTATGCAAATTCATACAGAAGCTACAACTCTTACAGTTTTTCAAAATGAAAAATGGAAAGGGCACTAGTATTAAACTCGCACCCACCAGCACACAAACGAGTAATCTCCAAATTACACTTATTGATTTATTGGGCACCTTACTCAACCTCAAGAATAATATGGATGCTATTACAGATACTTTTGATGGGCAACACGTTTGCAACATACTACAATTAAATGCTACTCATGACTCAGGCATTTCTTTCAAACCACAGTCCAAATTTGTTCCCCAGATACCACATGATGCGATTCATGCATTTTTATATTGTGTGATTAATGGTTTAAAAAGATTACATGTTAACAGTATCAAAAAGAGAGGGATAAATGTGAATAGGAATAAGGAATATCACAGAGTAATCAAGCATCTTTTTAACAAACAAACAATCATAAAAGCCTCAGACAAAGGGGGCAATATGGTATTATGGCTAAAGTTAATGTATTTGAAAGAAGCATATAGGCAGCTGCATAATGATAAATGCTATGAGACGATCTCTAAATCTGAATATTTAGGAGCCGATTCTGATGTCGGATGGAAAGGCTCCAATCAGGGTCGGAGTCCTTCCGTCCGCATCGGAAGGTGCCATTCGGATTCCTTTCCAACCGAGCCATTCTGATGTGCTTGGTCGGAAAGGAATCCACCTCGGACTCCCGGACGGCTTCTGACGGGCTCAGAGATTCCATCCACCGTCCGAAAATCCTTCAGTACTCCCCCGGCCGCCTCTTTACGACCAAGGTAGTACGATGGCAGTTTTCACTGCCTTTTCGTGCCGTCCTTTCCGGCACAAAAAGGCAGTCGGAAACTGTCTTTGGGGGCCCTCAGTATGGCCCCAAGGGTACGAGGCAAACAGGGTTCGGTTGCATCGTACTTGCAGGGCCGTAACCGACGACAGTAGGTTGGTCGGTTACGGTTCCTGCCCGATGTCGGACGGACTCAGGTCCATCCGACATCGGAATCGGGCCCTTAGTGGTAAAATCTAGCTACCACAACAGTTTTTTGACCACGAGGTAGCAAGACGTATTCAGTCATGATGAATATGTGTTCTCAAAAGTTGATTACCTGTACTATACTTTATGCCTTATATACAAAGAAATAAGACACATCCTCCAATTATTTTAGCACAGGGGTGGCTTTTTGAATATATTCAAATCCATAGACAGTTTTCTAAGACCACATGCACAATATTTGCTATAATTCTTAGAAAATACATTAGACTTTCTAAAGCTGGGAAGAGGACTTCCTACTGATGATGCTTTACACTAACATAGAACATCAAAATGGACTTAGAGCTTCTAGACATTATCTAAGTTCTCGTCCTTTGAACTTTTATCACCACACAGAAATTCTCTTAGAGATAATGAAATTCTGTCTACAGGGGAACATCTTAATAATCAATGAGTGGTATAAACACAAGTGAGGGACTGCTATGGGCACCTCTTTTGCCCCAGGTATGCTAATTTGCATATGGGCCAGTTTGAGGAACAGATGATCCATAGAACCAGCATGAAACAATTGTCACCTAGCACTACGGTTGAGGTATATTGATGAACTTTATACTATATGAAAGAGATCTAAGGACTCAGCTGAGGAATTTGTCAATATTACCCTCATTAAATACTTGAATCTGCAATAATTCAGATGCACCATCAGTGAAAAATCCGTGGTTTTTCTACATGTTCAGATAATGATAGAAAGTAAAAGACACACAAATGATGGTCGGAATGTGGAACAAATCAAACATTCACCCCCAGTCAAGAGATTTGGGTTGATCCATTGTTCTTTTGCTCACCATGCCGCTCCAGTTTAAACCCAGTCATGTTCAAATCAGCCCTTATCAGCCAGTCAAGCTTGAAGCCAGTGGCACAGTGAGACCGGGAACCATGTCTTGGCATACCCGGCACAATTAAAGCGCGAAAGAAAAAGACACACAAAAGATGTTCTGAATGTGGAACAAATCAAATATTCACCCCCAGTCAAGAGATCTGGGCTATATCCATTGTTCTATTGCTCAGCATGCCACCCCAGTTTAGACCCACCATATGCAAATCCAGTGTTGACCCTGCTCCTCATGGGAAAAGTCCAGCCTGAACTGCCAAGCTAGGTCATACTTGGACTAGAAACAAGCATTCTTGGACTGGTTTTGGGGCATCACATCTCTTCAGCCAGGCTAGCTTGAATCCAGTGGCACAGTCAGCCCGGAACCGATGTCTGGGCATTTCTAGCGAACTGCGGGTGAGAAAGCAAAAGACTCACAAATGATGGTTGGAATGTGGAATAATTCAAACATTCACCCCCAGTCAAATAATCAATGGATTAAACCCAGATCTGTTGACTGGGGGTGAATACTTGCATTGTGAATATAAATACACAGAAACCTCTGAATAGTCCCCATAGATGCAAGGATGAATATGTGGTGTATATGCTTATAAGAAATGGGGTTATTGATTGAGAGGGGTGCAAGTCTCACTCAAACAACAACCACAATCCTTGCCAGGATGAACCACAAAAGTCATTAAATTAACCCATGCTTATCTCCCTGGTAACTTGGCACAAAAGTAGTCAGGCTTAACCTAGAGGAAATATGTAAAGTATTTATGTGGCATACAAACAGTAATACTATGAAAACACAAAACAACAAAAGCCCCAAACCAATTTAAACAAATAGAGTACATTTTAGTAAATAAAATTATATCAGAATGACAAACTTCCAATCAATATCGAATCAGTAGAACGGGAAATATATCAAGTTTTAATATTTTTAGTGAAAATAGTGCCCAAAAGCACAGTGCGCCACTCACGGTCATCCGGTCACAGTAGACTGGGGGAAAGTCACTACCTCTGACCAAAATGGGTGTGAGCCAGATACAAGTACCAGGGCAGTCCAGCTGGAAGGTTACATTCTAAGTCTGGCGTCAGAGAGTTCTGTTCATGTTGGAGGAGGCTGAATGCCATGGAAAGTTGCCACTGTAGCTCGCAGAGCAGGTTAGATTTTGCGGACAATTGTCATTGTAGCGTGAAGAGCCGGTCAAGCATTGCAGATGGTCGGTACTGTAGCTTTCCATGGGCAGTCATCTCAGGCTGTTATGGCTGTAGGGCAAAGTGCAGGGTTTGCGCTGCCATTTGGACTTTAGATGTTGGCAGAAAGAGCAGGTTTTACTTGAGTCATTGGTCATTGTGGGTGGCAGTGTCTTGGCAGGAATGGGCTTGTTCACAGTCTAGAGTAGACCTAACTTCTGGATTTTCACCTTTTCTTTAGGAGAAGTACAATCTGATGCAAGCCTAGGGTCTAGGATCTAGGGAGGCCCCTATTGGGATCAGGGACTAACTCTAGAAGAGGCCAGCAAGGCTCAGGCAGCACCAGTTGCAGGTCCAGGCTGGTCCAGTTGCAGCAGGGGCTTTTGGAAGGCCGCCTCTGAAGCTTGTTATATCCTTGTAGCTCTTACAGGAGGTCAGCCAATTGACCCTTGGAGTCACTCTGGTTAGCCTGGGATGAAGGCAAACAGGTCAAATCTTCCTTTTCAGATAATAAGCCATTTCTTCAAGCATAAGGGCAATGCTTGTTAGAAGTTGTGGTACGCACACCATGCAGCATGCCTCACAAGTCCAAGTCTTGTTTTCTCCTGGGGTCATTTGTGCCCTGGTGTACAATTTAATTACTAACAACAAAATATACAGAAGGGTCATAGGGAAAATAATTAAAGACTGAAAAATCTCAAATCCCCACTCAAGAACCTGACAACTAACCAGAGATATTCAGTCTAGAGGAACGGAGCAGGTACCTACTGCGACTAGTGAGAGAAAACAAACTCAAATTAGAGATCTGGAGAATCAGATAGTTTGTTCATACATTGGTAAGGTTATAGAGTCCATCAGCCCACCCTGAGTGGCGGAGCCTCGTCATCTGGACCTATAGGAGAACAGGATACCGGCCATAGTATTTAGGCCAACAGGCCCTACTGAGAACCTGGCCCTGATACTCCAGTTGGAACTCTTCACCAGATGTATATCCGAACTATGTGGACTCCGAAGTATTAAGTACAAATGTGTGCAGTGCTCTAGTGTATGTGCTGGTTAAAAATGACTACTGGGGCAAAGAACTAGGTTTATTATGAGTATGTCCAAGTGTCATGTTTAAAATCACCTAATAGTCTTAAACTATATAGACTAATTCCTGACTAGATGTTGATGTGGTCGACATGTTTCAGCCGGAAGGGTCTCTCGACCCGGCTTTCTTCAGGACCTAGACAAATGTAAGGAATAAACAAAAATTGGCTACTGCAAAATCAGCGCAAACCGTTGTAGCGTTTGTAGTCAAAACGGTAGCTGTTGGCAACTTTTGTTTTTACTCTACCTACTTACAGAGCGGTGCCTCCTCCTCCGAGCAGTCAGCCGGGTGAGGTGAGGCGGTTCTCCCACATAAAGCTGGGTAAGTCCCAAATTTTGTAAATTTATTTTTTGGATAAACGTGATCACTTTGAGGGTTTCTCTTACAATATATTAGTGCATAAATTGGCATTAATGATCAGGTACTTTATGTGAAGTGAGAGTTTTGTGATAGTTTGATTTTTTCTTTTAGGAAAGAACAGGTGACATTCACCTTCCTTTTACAGGGTCCAGCCATCCGGTAGGGTGGCTATTGCCACAAGTTTTGTTGGACCAGTATATGTATTAAACCTTTGCTTATACATTTGATTTTTGTATGCACTTGCACTTTTTGCGCTGATTTTGCAGTAGCCAATTTTTGTTTATTCCTTACATTTGTCTAGGTCCTGAAGAAAGCCGGGTCGAGAGACCCTTCCGGCTGAAACATGTCGACCACATCAACATCTAGTCAGGAATTAGTCTATATAGTTTAAGACTATTAGGTGATTTTAAACATGACACTTGGACATACTCATAATAAACCTAGTTCTTTGCCCCAGTAGTCATTTTTAACCAGCACATACACTAGAGCACTGCACACATTTGTACTTAATACTTCGGAGTCCACATAGTTCGGATATACATCTGGTGAAGAGTTCCAACTGGAGTATCAGGGCCAGGTTCTCAGTAGGGCCTGTTGGCCTAAATACTATGGCCGGTATCCTGTTCTCCTATAGGTCCAGATGACGAGGCTCCGCCACTCAGGGTGGGCTGATGGACTCTATAACCTTACCAATGTATGAACAAACTATCTGATTCTCCAGATCTCTAATTTGAGTTTCTTTTCTCTCACTAGTCGCAGTAGGTACCTGCTCCGTTCCTCTAGACTGAATATCTCTGGTTAGTTGTCAGGTACAATTTAATTACTCAAATGTTTCGATACCCTAGCCTTTCCCCTTATAAACAGACCTTGCTTGTTCATTTGCTGTCTTTGTTCACAAAGGCCTCATATTTAGGAATAATTATATCAACAGGGGAATGATTCAATTCAGGAGTCCAGAGGCCAGAATCAATGTACTAAAATATAAACAAACAAATGCCTCTGAAACCATAGATAACAACGTTTCTCGTGCCACACTAGTCCTTTTTATTGACTATGGGCTTCGATTATTTTACTTTTTTATATTATTCAATCAATCAATCAATCAATCAATCAATCAATCAATCAATCACATTAAAGGTTCCCTTCACCAGATATATTTCAACATACCCTCAGTATTTTTAGCAAAACAATTAACAGTATGTACAACACATATACACACTGTGTGACTGACAGTAACTTTGTCCTTGTTTGCTCTGAGCCTCTAAGAGGCTCAGAGCAAACAAGGACAATAACACACCAGGCCAACAGGCGTCTCGAGCTGGAGTGGTCCCACTCTTGTATATAGTTTGTAAATAGTCTCTTACCTCTGCAGGACCTTGTCAATAGATAGTTCTGAGGACAAAAAGAATTAGGTCCCAGCACTTTTTGTATACAAGACAGTAGGACGGAAAAAAGTGTAGATAAGACGCAGTTGTGCGTAAACTGAAAGGAACATTATAATTGTAATTGATGTTGATACATATGTTTTTTATGTGTAAAAAGTTACTGTCAGTCATACAGTGTATATATGTGTTGTACATACCGTTAAGTGTTTTGCTAAAAATACTGAGGGTATGTTGAGCACCTATTCTAGAATCCATATTTATTACTGTTTGATTTGATAACATTTGTGTTGCAGATCTTGGCACATGTTTGAAAGATACCTTTCCCTTTGTTGTTCCCCAAGCTTCTTGTATGCCTAAATCCTTGATAGATGAGATTAAATAACTTCCCCGCAATCCCTTTGTAGTAGTATTCAGTTGTTCCTCTATTTCTTTCCGCATAAATTGCTGCGAGACCCTTTTTCTGCTGCTAGCAGTCTTCAACACAATCTTATAAAAGCACTTTCACACTGATGTTTCTGATTTTTTAGTCCAAACTCTAAAAGTATTTGTTCGGATGAAACTGATTTTGGAATATTAAATACGGCTCTACAGACTTTCATTTGGCTTCTATTCAACTTATCTATTTCCAAACCCAGCATATTTCTGTACCATATGATAGTGAAGCCTCCATAACCTTAAGTAAGTGGGTTAACGACTGACAATTCAATTTCTATTTAGTATTTTGAAGCCATATGTTAATGATGGTGCTTTAGTCTGAATTGATAACAAGTGAGATTTGCCAGTCATTTGCTTATCCATCATAAACTCCAAGTATTTATAGGAGCTCACTTCCTCCAATTTGTTTCCTTCCAACCAACACACATGATTTTTTAACTTAAAATCAACCAACCAAATCACTTTAGTTTTATTTAAATTCAGATCAAGACCTTGTTTTGCCATATATTTGTTTAGGGCACGGGTACTCATAGTACGGCCCGCGGGCCGTCAGCGGCCCGGCAAGCCTTCCTTGGCGGCCCGCGGACCTTGCAGACATAGTGCCTGTGCCCTGTGCTTGTCAACGAACACCGCCGGTTACAGCAGCGCGGAGCTGTGAGGCCGGGCGATTCTTTTAAAGGCCATTTACTTGTTAATGAGGCTTTGTTGTATTTCACCTCTTCTTAGCGCCCCTGCATCTCCCCTCTGATTGCGTGGAGATGCAGGGGCGCTAAGAAGAGGTGAAATACAACAAAGTCTCATTAACAAGTGAATGGTCTTTAAAAGACCTGTGAAGTACTTGGGTGCGGCGGCCGCGTGCGTTCCCTGGAAGCCGTCTCAGCGCGGGGTGAGGTGACAGAGGACAGCAGGGTGAGGTGATGGAGGGCAGCAGGGAGTGAGAGCAGGGGGTGAGGTGACAGCGGGAGGAAGACAGAGTGCGACAGAGGGAGGAAGAGGGAGGGAGAGACAGGGAGAGGAGGACGACAGGGAGAGGAGGAAGACAGGGAGAGGGGGGAAGACAGGGAGAGAGAGAGGGAGACAGAGGGAGGGGGAGGGAGGGAGGGAGAGGGAGGGAGACGGAGGGAGAACAGAGGAGGGAGGGAGGGAGACAGAGTGAGGGAGACAGAAGGAAAGAGAGAGCAATAGAGAGAGGGAGGGAGACGGAGAGAGGGAGGGAGAGAGAGAGGGAGAGAGGCAGGGAGACAGAGGGAGGAAGGGAGGACAAAGGGAGGGAGGGAGGGAGACAGAGGGAGGGAGGCAGACAGAGGGAGGGAGGGAGACAGAGGGAGACAGAGGGAGGGAGACGGAGACAGAGGGAGGGAGACGGAGACAGGGAGGGGTAGGGAGGAAGGGAGACAGAGGGAGAGAGGGAGGGAGACAGAGGGAGAGAGAGAGAGGGAGGGGACAGAGTGAAAGGGAGACAAACAGTGAGTGAGACAGAGGGAGCGAGAGGGAGACAAACAGTGAGTGAGACAAAGGGAGCGAGAGGGAGACAAACAGGGAGGGAGACAAAGGGAGCGAGAGGGAGACAAACAGGGAGGGAGACAGAGAGAAAGGGAGACAAACAGAGTGATGGATGGAGAGAGAGACAGAGAGAAAGGGAGACAAACAGAGTGATGGACGGAGAGAGAGACAGAGAAAGGGAGACAAACAGAGTGATAGACGGAGAGAGAGACAGAGAGAAAGGGAGACAAACAGAGTGATGGGCGGGAGACAGAGTGAGAGATAGATAGATAGATAGATAGATAGATAGATAGATAGATAGATAGATAGATAGATAGATAGATAGATAGAGAGGGCGGGAGACAGAGTGAGAGATAGATAGATAGATAGATACATAGATAGATAGATAGATAGATAGATAGATAGATAGATAGATAGATAGATAGATAGATAGATAGATAGATAGATAGATAGATAGATAGATAGATAGATAGATAGATAGATAGATAGATAGATAGATAGATAGATAGATAGATAGGGCGGGAGACAGAGTGAGAGAGAGATGGATAGATAGATAGATAGATAGATAGATAGATAGATAGATAGATAGATAGATAGATAGATAGATAGATAGATAGATAGATAGATAGATAGATAGATAGATAGATAGATAGATAGATAGATAGATAGATAGATAGATAGATAGATAGATAGATAGATAGATAGATAGATATGTGTGCATACCAGGTCTGGTGGCTCAGTGGATGAAGGCGTCCGCTGCAGTGGCCTGTGTTCAACCTCATGGTCATAGTTTTTTTTTGGTCTAGCCCCTCCCCCACTGGGCCCGCCCCCACCGGTGCGGCCCTCAGCCAGAAACCACACTGTAAATTTGGCCCCCGAGAGAAAGTTTGTGAGTACCCATGGTTTAGGGCATTCATACTTCGTTGTAGACCTATTGGTATTTTACATAATAGGACTATATCGTCCGCATATTGTAGACGAACCACCTTCTCTTCCGCAAGAATTGGTGGATGATTATTTTCTAAATCCAAAGCGTCTTCAAGATCTGATAGGTATGAATTAAACAGGCTTGGGGCCAGAACACATCCTTGTTTGAGACTTTAATTTATCCTGATTTTTGATGTTACATGATTTTCGTCCCCTATTTTGATTTGGGCCCATGTTTACATATATAATTCCATGATTGCCTTTAGTAAGTCTTCCGGAATTCCCCATTGCTCCAGTTTTTTCCATAATCAACCTCCAGGCACACAGTCGTAGGCAGATTTGAGATCGATAAAACATGCAAACAAATACGTTTGTTTTAGTTTCGCTATCTCTATTAGCAAAGCTAAGTCTGTAAGGGTGGTCAATGACCCCTGTCTGGAATTTTGGTTTTAGTTGTTTATCTGCCATCCATGTTTTTAGGTGTTTCATTAAACAGAATGCATAGAGTTTAGACTCAACAACGCTTAAAGCTATGAGCCTGTAATTGAAGGGTATTGCTGGATTGCCATTTTTAAAAATGGGTTGAATAATGTTACCTTTCCAAGACTCCAGTATCTGATTTGTGTAAAAAAGATCATTCAACATTGGAATTAGGTATTGGGCCCAATAATCTACATCTGTTTTAAATAAAGCATTTGGGATACCGTTTGGACCTGGTGCTCCCTCACATTTCAATGTTTTATTATTCCATTAAGTTCATCTGCATTGCCCAATAGGGTCATTCGATTTTCCTTTATTTGAAACCTTAATTCCTCTTTACATTCTTGTGTCCCTTGAGTATAATTACAGATGGCCTGAGACAACAGTACATCATTGTTGTCCATTGTTCCCCGCACTAATTGGCGTATTTCCTGAGACAGTAGTATAACATTAATAATCTTTGTTTCCGCAACTGCATGCATTGTAGAGACGTGGGCTTCCCAGGATACTGAGTCTATTCCTGCATTGTCTTGTCTCTTCTTTCCTAATACTAAACCATTTATTATTTGCCGGAATGTTTTGCTATTTTGATGTTTACTGGATTCAAGAAGTTTATTCCATAGATCCACAGACTGTCTTATTTTTTCTTCGCAGCAACTTTCTTTGTGTTTGATTTTTAGTGTTTTAAAACTCTGAAGCAAGGTGTTAGAGGGTCTCACTCCTTGTCTTTGAGCCTGCGCCACTTATCTGGCTTCTCTTGTTATTTTAGCTTTTTGCCTGCGTAGTTCCTTGTTATTCCAGGGATTCTTTATGCCACCCCCTCCTAAATCCATCAGTATCTTTTACCCGTTAGGGTTTTAGTGGAAAGTTAGCTAATAGTGAATCTCTCAGATATTGCCAAGCCATTACTCGATTGTTGAATTCTGGTTCTTCTACCTCCTGTATGATTAAGTTGCTTTCTATACACTCAATTAGTCTGGCAGTGTGGTAGACGTGCGCCGTTATTTCCTTAATCCTCTCACCTCGCCATTTTAGGCATTTTAAATTGAATGTTATCGGTGGAGACATTACATTATTTGTGAATGGTATCTGTGTGTTATTGGAATAGATACTAATTAATTGTGGGAAGTGATCACTCTCTGAGCGCGGATGGATGTAAAAATATAATACATCGGATAATGCTGCCACATTAATTGCAGTATAATCAATTTTTGAGCTTTATGTGCCACTTACAAAAGTAATCGATGCTGTCGAATCCCACTTTGAATTTCCATTTAAAATTCCGAATCCTAGTTCCTCCAATTTGTTCCTGAACATAGCCCCGCTCTGATTTTTCCCTTTTGCGCCAATTTTACTAAGATCTGTATTGAAATCACTACTTATCAATGATTTTGCGTAATTGTATTGCTTCTGTAATGTTTTTATTGTTTTAATCAATATTGCCATATGAGCCTCTTTCTTCACTTTATTCAGGTGTAAATAAACATTTATGAACAACAGAATCTTACAAAACCTATTTGTCGCTTTTGGGGTCAATTTAATAACTGGAAGCCAATTAAGTCCCATATCCAGATACTCTGTAACCCAATTGTATTTGATTGAGCAATAGGTAGTGAGACCTCCTTTCGGATGATCATATTTCTCAAATTGTTCCGCTGGGCAATGAAACTCTACATACCCCACTATGTGTAATGCCTCTAGGCACCATGTTTCCTGTAGCAGAATGAGATCATAATTCTGCAAAAAAGATCTTGTATCCTCCTCTCGTAAGATGCTACTCTTTTTTATTTTTTATTAAATCATATCCAGAAAATGCCTTTTACAAAGAGCAAAAATACCAATCAGCAAATCATAGAACAATTAATGCAGTACAGCAAAAAATATTACTGTCAGTTAAATAGATCAAGATTGTTAATACATTACAAAACAAATCAATAACGTAGGAGCAAGTTTTAGCCTAAAATCCAGCTAAAATCATCTGATCAAATTTTAAAAGAAACAAGTGATACAGCACATTTGTATAAAAAATCAGCTCGGCCAATCATAAGACAATTAATACAGTGCAAGACATTTCGGAGAAGCATGACCATATTTTTTTTTGCTACTCAAACCATGTACATTCCATGAACAGATATTCAGAAGGGGTAGCTATAATCTGACTTTTCGAGCTTAACTGTCAGGATAGACTAAGATATACATCTGTGTGTTGCCTTTCCCCCCTCTGACTATGAATGCGCATATGCGCTTTCTGTCCGTATTCCATGATGTCTCGGGAACTCTTGATCAGAGGCTTCACAATGGTTAAATTTTCAAGCGATATTGTTTTATTTCCTGATCCCGCTGCTCCCCTTAACACTGCGCCTCCTAATGAGAGTGATCCTTCTCATGTCTTGACAGGTAGGAAGGCTCCAGAATATTTTAGAGGTTCATATTTTTGTATACTGGACCGCTCTCCCCACCCAGCTGCTCCTCCCTCCCACCTCCCCTACTTATGGTGCCCGCTGTGCGGCCACGCCGCGGAAGGCGCGCCTAAGGCAAGCCCGTCTGCGCCCGTCTGCGCCTGGACCGTGCCCAGCGCCAAAACCCCTGGACCCCAGAGACGACACCCAACTGCACTGCGACGCCAGCACCCTCCACGCACTCAACCCAGGACGAGAACACACCTGCTACCGGGCCACCCCGAAGCACACCCAAGGGCCCTTCACCTGCCGGAACTGCAGCTTCACCAACATCCAGCCCGCCAAACCGTCGACCAAAGAACCCAACCACCTCCGATGCATCCTCCTCAACACCCGCTCCGCTCGCAAACACGCCATCGAACTCTGGGACCTCCTCGACTCAACCGCCCCGACGTCGCCTTCCTGACGGAGACCTGGCTGAACACCACCTCAGCACCAGACATCGCCATAGCCATCCCAGAAGGCTACAAGATCTCCCGCAGAGACCGCACCAACGGAGTGGGAGGTAGAATCGCCATCGTCCACAAGAACACCATCAGAGTCTCGACCAACACCGACGACACCCTCAACACCGCCGAGCAACTGCACTTTCAGATCCACACCGACCCCAACACCACCCTCAGAGGAACCCTCGTCTACAGACCGCCCGGACCCCGACCACAGTTCAGCGACTCCATTGCCGACTTCATCAGCACCCAGGTCCTCACCTCCACGGACTACATCCTCCTCGGGGACTTGAACTTCCACCTCGAGAACAACAACGATGCCAACTCCACCGCCCTGATCGCCAACCTCGCCAACCTCGGACTCAGACAGCTCTTGACAACACCCACCCACGCTGCTGGACACACACTTGACCCCATCTTCTCCGCAAGCCCCCACGTCTCCTTCAACCACACCACCGAACCCCACTGGACCGACCACAGATGCGTCCACTTCACCTTCAGGAAACCCACCACACACCACCGCACCCAACAGATGCCACGACGCTGCTGGGGCAAGGTCACCGAAGACCAGCTGACCACCACCCTCGCCCTGAGACCACCCTCCGACCCCACGGACCCTGACACCGCCGCCCTCAACCTCAAACAGTGGATCAACGACTGCGCCGACACCCTCGCTCCACTCAGGTCCCCCGCCACCAACCACTCCAGCAAGAAAGCCACATGGTTCACCGAAGACCTCCAGGCCTCCAAGCACACCTATTGGAAACTGGAGAAGAACTGGCTCCGCGAACGATCACCAGACAGCTACACAGCCTACAAGAACGCCACCCGCAGACACCGCCAACTCATCAGGACCGCCAAGAGGACCGCATTCAAGGACCACCTGGATAACAACGCACACAACAGCAAAGAGCTCTTCAGCATCATGAAAGAACTCTCCAACCCCAGCTCCAACACCAACGACATTCCCCCATCTCAAGACCTGTGCAACTCGCTGGCCACCTTCTTCCACCGCAAGATCGCCGACATCCACGACAGCTTCAACACAATGATCCCCACATCCACCGCCGAGCCCACCACCCCTGTGACCACCATCCGCACCAGCCGCTTGATCTCCTGGTCCAACGTCAGCGACGAAGACACCATCAAGACCATGAACTCCATCCACTCCGGATCCCTGTCTGACCCATGCCCACACCACGTCTTCAACAAAGCCAGCACAGTCATCGCCCCCCATCTCCGGAAAGCGGTCAACATCTCCTTCGAGACAGCAACCTTCCCGGAGAGCTGGAAGCACGCCGAGATCAACGCCCTACTCAAGAAACCCAAGGCAGACCCCAAGGACCTCAAGAACTTCCGTCCTATCTCCCTGCTCCCGTTCCCAGCGAAGGCCACAGAGAAAATCGTCAACAGACAACTGACCCGATACCTCGAAGACAACAACATCCTGGACCCATCCCAGTCCGGCTTCCGCAGCAACCACAGTACCGAAACCACCCTCATCGCCGCCACCGACGACATCAGGACCCTGATGGACAAAGGAGAAACAGCTGCCCTCATCCTTCTGGACCTATCAGCCGCCTTCGATACGGTCTGCCACCTCACCCTAAGAGCACGCCTCCACGATGCCGGAATCCAAGAGAAGGCTCTGGCCTGGACCACATCCTTCCTCTCCGGCAGAACCCAGAGCGTCCGCCTCCACCCTTCCACTCCAAGACCATCAAGATCATCTGCGGCGTACCACAAGGATCCTCACTCAGCCCGACGTTGTTCAATATCTACATGGCACCACTCGCCCACGTCGCCCGACAGCACAGCCTCAACATCATCTCCTATGCCGATGACACCCAGCTGATCATCTCCCTCACCAAAGACCCTCTCACCGCCAAAGCCAAACTCCACAAGGAAATGAAGGCCATCGCCGAATGGATGAAGGACAGCAGGCTGAAGCTAAACTCTGACAAGACGGAGGTCCTCATCCTCGGCTCCACCCCCTCAGCCTGGGACGACTTCTTGTGGCCTACCTCCCTGGGAACAGCTCCAGCACCCACCGACCACGCACGCAACCTGGGGGTCATCCTCGACTCCACCCTCTCCATGACCAAGCAGGTCAATGCCGTCTCCGCATCCTGCTTCAACACCCTCCGAATGCTCCACTGGATCTTCAAGTGGATCCCCTCCGAAACGGGAAACACCGTCACCCAGGCCCTCGTCACCAGCAGGCTGGACTACGGAAATGCCCTCTATGTAGGAACAAAAACCAAGCTCTTGAGACAGCTGCAACGCATCCAGAACGCCTCAGTACGACTGATCCTCAACATACCCCGACGCAGCCACATCACCCCCCACCTGAGATACCTACACTGGCTCCCCATCAACAGGAGGATAACCTTCAAACTCCTCACCCATGCACACAAAGCCCTACACAACGCCGGACCAGCATACCTCAACAGACGACTCAGCTTTCACACCCCCACCCGCAACCTCTGCTCAGCCAGCCTCGCCCTCGCCACAGTCCCCCGCATCCGTAAAACGACCGCCGGTGGCAGATCCTTCTCCCACCTCGCCGCCAAGACCTGGAACACCCTCCCCACCAACCTACGACAGACCCAAGACCCATTGGCCTTCAGAAGACTTCTCAAGACCTGACTCTTTGATCAGTAGCAGCTCCCCCCCCCCAGCGTCTTGAGACCCTCACGGGTATGTAGTGCACTTTACAAATTCCTTGACTGATTGATTGATTGATTGTAACTCGATGCCCCACGAATTAAAGATGATTTGATTTTCCATTATGTGTTCAGCTATAGCTGTCGTCGCCCAGGTTGTAAGGGTCGCTTCTCTGTCACGTCTATGTGGTCCAAATTCCACTGAAGACAAATCTATAGAGGTAATATATGTTAACTCTTCAATTTCATTTATGAGTTTTATAATGGTTCCATTATTTAGATTGTCGAAAGCCCCTTCAAATTATAGGTAGGGATGAACAGCACTTTATTTCCCTGAATGAAGTGCTCATCTTTATGCACAGACATCATTGTCCGCCTGTCCTCTTGAAGATTGATAGTCTTGGTTTGTTGAAGATCATGCTGGTGTTGAGGTGCTGTTGTATTGTTTTCAAGAAAGACAAGCCGCTGTTGTATTTCTCCCCCCGAGGAGTAAAAAATTGGCCCTGTCTTTTAGATTTCTTGCTCCTTCCATGTAGATTTTATTTCATTTTGTTGATCTTGATTTTAATCCCGTTTTATTCCTAGAAAAAGTCCCTCTTTTTTTGCCAATTGGTCTAGCACCTGCTGCACCTCTTTAGATATTTCTTGGTTTTCTTACCCCTTTACTTGAGGAGGCAACTTCGATTTTTTTAAATTTTGTTTGTTCCTGTATAAATTCCTGTTGAGGCTCCTGTTGCCCTGCCAGCAAAGCATCTGATTGCTTGTTCTGAATCCATCCAAGCCCCAGATTCCCTGGGTTAGTGTTGTCTGTGATCTCCATCGTTACACCCTTAGGGGCTTATTTATGAGCCCTTGCGTCACTTTTGCGCCACGGGTGCGTCACTTTTTGTGACGCACCAGCAGCGTAAAAATTGAGCCTTGTCGCATCATATTTACAAAGTGACGCATCTAGGTAGATGCATCACTTTGTAAACCCCTGCGCCTCATTATACCTGCGCCAGGTATAATGTATGCAAGGGGGGCGTTCCGACACAAGAAAGGGTCGTAGAAGTGACGCAATGAAATCTATAAGATTTCACTGCGCCACTTCTAGGACACAAATGCGTCAATATCTTACGCCTGCCTCATGGCAGGCGTAAGACTGTTGCAGGCACATTTCACATGGGACTTGCCCATGTGTAATGACCCATTGCTGGAGTTGCGTCACTTTTGTGACACACACCAGCAATGCGTCATTTTTGCGCCTACAGATACGTCAGGGATACTGACGTATCTTTAACTCCTTGCGTCATGATGCGTCATACTGTAAATATGACACATCATTGGTGTCGCGAGGAGGGCGCAATGAAAAGTGACGCATCGCTGATTTCTCGCAGCGATGCATCACTTTTCATTAATGAGGCCCTTAGAATCTACTTCCATTACATTACACTTCTCGGGATCCAACTCCGGTCTATTATTTTTCGAGAATAATTGCAATATGGAATTTTGTTGGACTATTTTCCCTTTTTTCCGTGCTTTCCTTTGTCTATTCTTCTCCCATTTTGTAAAGACCTGCTCTATTTTTGTTTTTTCACGGCTTTAAACTGATTGGTTCTCATCGTCCTTTGCCTTGATTACATGTTTAGAGGAACTGGTCTCTCCATTGCCCAGTACTGGTTCAATTACTAGATTGTTTAGTTGTTCTGAATGAAACCGATTTATTGAGTTTGTTGTATGCTTTGTCGCAGATACCTTTCCCGACTGCGACCTTAACTCTGTCAGTATTTCAGTAAGAATTGAGGACAGTACTTGCGGCTTATCCCCAAAAATTGCACATTGACATGTAACTTGCTGTGTGTAATTATGATTTTGTGCTCTTTGAATAAGGTCATTTAGGGCTTGCAATTTCTTATCTATGCCCACGACGTGGACTGCCAAGATGTTTAAGAGGTCCAACAATAGTTTTTGCTTGTCTGCCTGACAATGTATTGTAATGTTGAACTGACTTAATCCCTGGGGCAATTCTACCTCAAAATAGGATTTATGCCCTATCAGATCCAGAAACTCAACACTTACAAAAATATCTAGATGAGTTACTGGACATAGGATTTATCCATCACTTGTTCTCGCTTGTATCTTCCCGATTGTTCTTTGTTGCTTAAAAAGAATGGTGATTTACATGCATGTATAGATTTCCAGGTGCTTAATAAGGTCACTGTAAAAAAGTTACCCTTTACTTGATATTGGTTCTTTTGGACCAAGAACAAAATGTGACCATTTATACTGAATTAGACATACAAGGGGCTGCTCACGTCATCAAAGTTGAAGAAGGTAATGGCAGGAAAATTACCTTCTGAACTAAGTTCGCCCTTTTGGAGTATACAGTAATGCTGTTTGGACTCTGCAATGCTCCTGCGGCATTTCAATTCTTCATTAATGAAGTCCTAAGCGACTTCTTGGATGTATGTCCATAGTATACATAGATGACATCCTCATTTACTCTGAGTATCTGATTGAGCATGTAGTCCATATACGGGCTATTTTCAGTGGCTCTGCGAAAATAGCCTATTTGTGAAGCTAGAAAAAGGTACCTTCCACACCTCCATAGTGGAATTCTTGGGTTATTTCCTCTCTCCTGATGGTATAACTATGGATAAGAGAAAGGTGACCACAATCCGGGAATGGTGAGCTCCTTCCACCATAAAAGAAGTTCAGAGCTTTCTAGGGGTTCGCTAATTTTTACAGACAGTTCATCACCCATATCTCAGAAATTGTTGTCCCCATAACCAGGCTCCTGAAGAAAAAAGTACAGTTTAACTGGTCTACAAAAAAGCTGATCAAGGCTTCCGTCTTCAAATAGACAGGTTTAACTCAGTCTCAGTACTTAGGCACCCAGATCCTAATCAGCCTTTCTTTGTCAAGGCTGATACTTCCCAAGTGGCAGCTAGGGGAGTTCTTTTACAACGAGATAACTGACTACCAACCGAACAAAATTACACAGTGGCTGAGCAAGAGTTGTTAGTCATCAAGTTTAGCTTCTAGGAGTGGCAGAATTATTTATTAGGAGAAGCTCATGCTGTTACAATATAGAACACCCACAAAAAGCTGCAGTTTTTCCAATCACACAAATCCCTAACCCTGAAACAAATGTGTTGGCTAATGTTGTTTAGTGAGTTTGATTTTGTAATAACCTCTCATCCTGGGACCCAACAAAGAAAATCTGATACTTTGTCACGATTTGGATATGCCACCTAGAAATCTGACATCATTCCACCACAGAATGTTATTGCCCTTGAGAGGATTTTGGGATGTTTGAAAAAAAGAAACCATTCTCGATAGGGTGAGGCAAGAGAGACACCAATTGGACACTCCGAAATGGTTAACTGATGATGAAAACAGTATTCAAAATGGGCTCTCCTGCAATAAAAATAACTTGTTCCTACCAACTCCAGACCTAGTGCAGGAAACTTTTGTTTGGTGTCACGACACACCTCTCGTTGGTTCCCAGGCATTCAGATGAGCCATAGCAAATTGTGAAAGGTATTTCTGGTGGCCCACTTTGTCAAAGTACATGCACAACAATGTTCAGTCATGTCCAACATGTATTCAAAATAAGGCTTCCCATTCGACGACTGAAAGCATTTTACATCCCCTACTGTACCACCATATCCCTGGCATACTCTAAGCATAGACTTTATCACTGATCTTCCCAGTTTGGACATTGATGCTTTGCTCTGAGATAGAGTGAGTAAATCAATCGCTGGGACAAATTCTCAGATGTTAACTAGCAACTCATTCTTCAGCCTGGGAACAGATTATTCACTTAGTTTGGTTTGCGTATAACAACTGAGAAACATTTTGCCTCTGGTGACTCCCCTTTCCATTGTGTAACAGGGAAACTTCCAAGAGCTTTGCCTATAGATCATTCTGAAACCCCAAGCAATGTTCCTTCAATCTTGGATCACCAACATCATCATCTTTCTCAAGTCCAAGTTGACATCAAACAATGATTACAGGATTGTAAGGAACATATGAAAGTACAGGCAAACAACCACTGTAAACAACAACCACAGTCCAAAGAGGGGGGCCTGGTCTAAATATCTGAAATTGGAACGGCCCTGCAAACTGCAGTCTATATATTTGGGTCCTTTCCCAATTCTCAAGGTCATCTACCCAGTGGCGATTAGATTTCAGTTACCAGACGATTTACCAATACACCCCTTGTTTCATGTTTCTTTGCTTCTGCCCTATTAAGCCCAAACTCATCCTGAGGGCCCCCCTCTTCCAATATGAGTGAACGATCACATAGAATTTGAGGTTCAGCTTATAGTAGATGCCAAGAGTATCAAAGGCTACTTATTTTTCCTCATAGACTGGAAAGGCTATGGGCCAGAAAATCATTCTTTGGAATCAATAGCTCTTTCATGCGGGCCACCTGACCAAACACCACCCTGTGGGTAGGTCTTTTGGAGGGAGAAACTTTTAGGAGTCGTGGCATGCACACCATGCTGCGTGCCTCACAAGCACAAGTCTTGTTTTCTCCTTGTGTTATTTGGGCCCTGGGGAACAATTTCATCAATCACGTTTCCATGCCTTGGCCTGTCTCCTTCTAAGTGGTCATTACCTGCTCATTTGGTGTCCTTGTTCCAACAAGCCTCTTATTTATAAACAGCCCCCCTGAGGCCATTTGACACTGGTGTACCTGTTTTCCAAAAGCCCTAGCTTATAATAGTGATCCCCCGGGCCATGTGTGATATATATTTTATCATCCCCTGGGACCTTTGCGACTTAATTGAGTATTGTGGGCTCTTATCCATAGGGATCCGAGAACTCGTGATAACTAGCGCGATTTCAGGTGTCAGGTGGTTGCGGCGCCCATCTTGGTTTGATCACGGTATTTAAACCACACCCAAGCCATGAGGTCTTTC